>NC_135737.1:18571501-19830787 GCF_041903045.1 Epinephelus lanceolatus | reverse complement strand
ATGCCAGGAGTTGAGTTTTCATTAACTTGGAGAACAATGAGGGCAAAACAGCATCAGCAATCTGTTTTAACCAAATATTCTCTGGTCCCACTAATCTAAAAACACAAAACACTTAATCTGTCAGCATATTAGCTTGTTGTTCACGATTAATCCCCTGTGTCACAAAACAAAAACGTTATCTTCACGTAACCTTTTAAATTGACTTTAGCAGTTTAGATAACAAGCACTCAGCTTTCCTCCTGTTATTACACACGTTAACCGCCCAAACACACTTGCCTTGTCCATGGACTCTTGACAGTGTGGCTGCAGTAGGTCATGGTGCAGGGTGCTGTGCTACAGAATAAATATAGGGAAAATCTTTTTTTTTTGCCATTATTTTTTGGCATTCAGAAAAACCTAAATTTGGCATTACATTTTTTTTTATATTAAAAACTTTTTTGGCATTAAAAATATATATTTTTAGGCAGTCAAAAAAAAAACCCCTAAATTTGGCATTATATTTTTTTATATTAAACATGTTTTTGGCATTACAAATATATTTTTAGGCAGTCAAAAAAAACTAAATGTGGCATTAAATATTTTTTTTTTTTACATTAAAAATATTTTTGGCATTGAAAATGTTTTTGGCATTAAAAAACTATTAATTTGGCATTATTTTTTGCATTAAAAATAAATATTTTTGGCATAAAAAAAAACTAAATTTGGCATTAAAAATATTTTTACATCAAAAAATATTTTTTATGACAAAAAAATATTTTTTGGCATGGCAGGGGTTCGCGTTGGCCTTGCAGCCCACCAGGCTTGTAAAATTATTGGGGAAACACTGTCAGTGTTCACATTCTGAAGTTTTTACAAGGTCTTATAACTGTGGATTTCCCTCACTCAACTTATTTCTGTGCATTTCAGAAAATTGTAGTTCTGCATTTAACAAACACAGCCTGAAGTAATGCTTTACAGCAGAGGTTCCCAAACCTTTTGCATTGTGAAACCTTAGAATGAGGCAGTGTTTGCCAGTGGCTCCTCGTCACAGGTTTCATACATTTATGAGTTGTGAGTAGTTTGACCAAAAATGTATCTTTACCTTAAACTGTTAAAATGTTTTTTCAGATGTTTAAATGTCATTATTATCACTATTCGTAACTAGACAAGCTGAAAATGTCCAGTATTTCACAGAAAGCAAATCTCAGAAAAGAGAATACACATTCATGTTACAGAACAATGTTTTTTTCTTTTCATCTAATTAATCATTTCAAGACCTCTCAGACTTATCTTGTGATCCACTGGAGGGGTCTCAGCCCTAAGGCTGGGTCTGCTGTAGAGTCATTATTCTGGTGTTGACGTTTATACAAATATGCAAATGGTACAGTTTTAAAAACTGATCATCTGTATTCCAGTTAAATAGCATTTTATTATATCTAAAAATATCAATTAAATGCTGTATGTCAAAATTTTTGATGAAACTTGCAGTTCTTCAATTTCTGGTCTCGCACAAAATAGTCTTTATCTCACCCTTGCAATGTGCAGCCCATAATTCATTCTCCATTGTAGTGCGTGTCATGTGTTGTGCCATCATCATTATTTCTTCATTTTTGCAGACTCATCGCCACCACACCCGTCTGTCACCACTCACTCCCTCCCCCCAGCTTTGTCCGAGGACAGTGATGAGTTTAGTGACTTTCAGGGGCCTGTAGAGGCCCCCGCCTTCCTCCCTCTGCCCTCCTCCGTTTCCTCAACCTTCGGCCTCTCCTCTCAGGCCCCTGTCCAGCCTTCGTCCTCTGCCCCCAAGACAGGTTTCTCACAGGACGATGACGACTTTAGCGACTTTGTTCAGGGCCCTCTAAATGCTTTCCCTCCCTCCAACTTCCACCTCTCCACTCAGGCCCAAGTCCAACCTTCCTCCCCTTCCCTGAAGGCAGGTCTCTCCTCCTCCTCTTCCTCCTCCCTCCCTCAGTCCCTCCCTGCCTCTATGTCCATTCCCACTGTCACCCAACACTCTGCTGTCAACACCAGCTCCCAATCTACATTTCAAGGTAACTCTCCTTTGCTTTGTTGACTCCTCCTCCATCATCCTCATAGTTTATACTCATTTACACTTGAATGAATCCGGAGGATTTTTTTAACTTGTAGTGTTGCCTTTATTGCTGATGCTGAATATTTTTGTTGGCATGTGTGGATTTTGGTTTGGTTTTGGCCTGCTGTACAGTGTTAGAGCATGCAGCCAGCACAGCAGATGGCCTGGCCTCATTACCTAAACCTTTAAAGCCACCAGACACTACAAAATAGGCAAGCAAGGATGCAGAAGCAATGCAAAACTGGCTTTGCTTTATCATAAGAAAGTGACAACATTTCTCAGTAGGCTTTAACCATGTAGTAGCTGAATCTATCACTGAAACTGAATCTGTTTGTGGTTTGATAGATTACTGTCATGCTCATGTGTCATTTGCCGTATGATCTCTCGCATGATCAGCTGCTTTGTCATAGCCCTCAGTCTCTATACTATGCATGGAAGGACAGACAGATCACCTTCTGTCCAGAGAAATGCAACAGCAAGCCCTCCGTTGAGTGTCATCACCAATCCTCTGAGACATTTCTGACCTAGTTGTTTAGCATCTGGAATAAGCAGATTAGATGGCCTCAGGATTGCTTGCCTCTGATAAAAGAGAAGAGAGACTTTAGGAATATATTTTACAGCTTCATGTGGGAAATGAGCTAATTTTTCTGGTTCGGATCGTGTAGAATCAATTGCTGGTTGCATAACTACTTAGACATGGTTAACTGGTCTTTAAAAATCTGCATGGTGGAAATAGAGGATTTATATGTGCAGGCAGGAATGTAACAGGTTCTCATATATAGTAGAAGAGTATATATTGAATGGTTCATTTGCAAAAACAGATATCTTTGTTTTTTAATTATTTTACTTTATCATGTTTTTTGTGTGTCCAAGCCAAAGAATATCAAACAAACTGTTGGTGGTTATTCTAATTAAGAACAACTTTTATCTGTTTTTGTATATTAACTCTTGATACATAGCATAAAAGTATAAACACACAAAGGGGGATATTCACTAAGCCTACGCAAATTTCATCAGGGCGCACAATTACACCGCATTTCTTCCATTTAGTGGAGTATTTACTAAGATTACAATGTTAATGAGCCTAGCCACAGTTCATCTGATTTTCATAAAGTAACACTAAATAAGATCTGAAGCCAGGGAAGTTTTTGTCTCCTGGTAAACTTGTAATAGTGGTTAAAAAGAAGACAATTTAAAAACTGGAGGCATGTATTCAAACCACAAGAGGAAGGCTGTTTTATTTAAATAGCCTGTTGTTGATGCTTTCAGCTCAACAGCAAGATCACAGAATGAATGGGTTGCAAAATATAATTATGGGAGATTTTTGGTAAAACCTTCAAACTGCTTTGACGATTAATTCTGTAAATAGATAAAAGAATAATTTCAGAGCCCGCTTAATAAGTATTACTGGCTGCTTTGCCTTTATTTGAATTTTGCACCTGTCTTCCCAAACGTTGCATTTCGGCTACAGTTTCCTTTGGCACAGTGATAGATCAGGTACGGCAGCTTCCATATTTTGTGCCTCTGAACCGAATGTCCAAATTTTTCATTGGTGCCACTTTTCTCCCATTTAACTTGGGGTGGTTCTTTGGTAAATAAGAACCAACTAAATTTTACTGTGAAGCGCCGAAAAATTAGCCACAATGCTGAGTAAATATCCCCCTAATTCCCCCTATAGCAAGTCTAACTGTCAATTTGGCTTCAGAGAAATGAGAAACTTAAACTGCTTTGTATAGCCAGTGTGCATTATCAAGAAATCTGTTCCTCATTCACCCCTCTAGGCCCATCCCTGGAAGAGAAGCTATTCTCCTCATGCGATCTCACTGCTGATAAGATGGCTCAGGTTAGCTTTAAATCCAAGCAGAGTTTGGCTGAAATTGCTCCTAGAACTAAAGTTTCAGCCCAGTATCACTCCAGCACTAAAGCGAGAAACTGGGCTGTTGCCCCTGAGGACTTGAGTTCTGTCTTCGTCACAGAAAAGCGACCTGAGGTCCCTGTTTCAGCGCCCAGCGTCCCCCCATCAGCTGCTGAGTCAACTCCTCAAACCAGTAGTGACAGTGGTGAGAGAAGTGCCTGTTTATTAGACTTCATAGCTTCTTCTTCTTCTTCTCTCTCTTGCTTTGCTGCACACAATCAAGGCAGTGGTTTTCTTTCTGTCCTGGGGAAATATTTTCATACTTTCTTACCCTGACAATAATTCTTTACCTTTTGCAGCATCTTAATCATTTCTGTCTCTTTGGGTCTTTGGTTTATACCAGATTCTTGACATGTCATCATACTACTGTAGCCTGGGTGTGATGTTAAATGAAACCCTGCTGACATTTTGTTCACCTCTAAGATTATTATGGAGTGGTGGTTTCTTTGAGGTATCCTCCCCAGTGTCTTTACATCTTCTCCTAAGCTAAGTCTCTGCTCTTATGTCTGCCCTCTTTATACGTCTGCCACTTCAGGCCAAATCTCATTAGAGAGGCCTTCTTGTGTTGGTTTTCTCAGCACACATTCTGGAAATCGACTGCTGAGGTCCTGAGGTGATACCTGTTGACTCAATAAGCTGCCGTCTGCTCCCTCGCTGTGTAACACCCTCTCAGAGAACGACCTCTGGCGCATGCTGACTGCTTTGGTTTAACAGGGATGTGCATGGATTGGCAGGTGCCACTGGGGCTCCAACATAATCCAAGGCTGATTGTGCATGCCACTTGGCTACTCCTTTGTGCTGTTATTTGTTTGTCTGTGTCCGTGTCCTCTTTGTCATCGAGGGAAATATAGAGGCTCATCATGGAGACCAGGGCGATTTGTAATAAGATTCATCTAACTGCCCAAGACTGATGGGAGTATTATGTGCAAAGTGGCTGCCTGGGTAAACAGATTCCTTGCAGACTCAAAAGGATGCCTTGTTAGGTACTGAAAAAGAGCCATAGCTTTTTTAAGAAAATGTTTGTTAATCTATTTGCAGGAAAAAAAAGTTTATTTAGGTCAATGTCAGCAGTTAAATTAGATTTTTAATTATTTTTTCTTACAAGGCAGTCTCCTCCCTTCCCCTCCCTGAAGCTAGAAACAGCCCACAGACTGATTTATAGATGTCTGACGTGACAGGACACTTGTGATTCAGTGCAGGAGAGCATTACATCTGCACCGAGCCTTCCAGACATCAGGTGTATGATTTTGTTGAGTTCGATACAAGCAGGGCTCAGCTGCCAAGAGGCTTGGCAAATCGTATGGCTGGGCAAGGCTTTTGCTATAACAACTAACTGTGTGTCTGTGTTTGTGTGTGTGTGTGTGTGTGTGTCTGCTTGTGACAGCAGGTGTTGGCGTGTACCCACAACAAGAGCACATCCAGCCCATGCTGCCAGCGTGGATTTACAATGACAGCCTCGTCCCAGGTAAACATTTACACATGAATATGTCCAGTGTAATGAATCAGATATTCATAATTGACATTACACTGTTTTAGAAAAAGAAATAAAACTTGTTTCCTGTCAATTTTTCTTTCTTTAGAAATGTTCAAGAAGGTTCTTGAATTCACCATGACTCCGGCAGGGATAGACACAGCCAAGCTCTACCCAATACTAATGTCATCGGGTCTTCCAAGGGAAGCACTGGGGCAAATCTGGGCATCAGCCAACCGCACAACACCTGGCATGCTGACCAAGGAGGAGCTCTACACTGTACTTGCACTAATTGGTGTGGCGCAGGTAAACACAGGAGTCACAACAAATTATCCCCTTAGAACGACTTTGCTAATCATCGCCCGTGGCTTTCGCAGAGCCTCGCCATAAACTCCACACTGAAATTAGACAGGCTTAGCTAGAAATGGGGAGAAAGAGGCAACGCTGTGAATCAGCCCAGGGCTTGTGAAGCATTGTAAGCCAAATATATGGCTGAGTCCCCATCAGCCGAGTTTGGCAGGAGGCTTCTTATCATCCTTAGCCTGGGCCTGTCACCACCACCCCTGGGAGGATGCAAATCTGTAGGCAGCTCACGAAACACTGCATGCCACCGCTTCCATGCAAGGAATAATAAGACACCTTTGGTGATGTAAATCTTCAAGAGCTTTAAAACACAAACAAGGTGCATTCTCTTGTGAGAGGAAAAGGTTTGAGTCTGCCAGTGACATCTGTTCAAAAGGAACTTGACTGTATTGAATAATTTATACGCAAACACTGTCTTTTTTATCTTGTTTCAGGGAATACATGATTGTATTGATATTTGATGTTGATATTTATAATTTTGACAAATTATGTGTATTTATGAGCAGGTGTGAGGATGGAATCGGTAAACTTGAAAGTCTTAAGGTTTATTAAAAAAAGTGATGTTTGCTTTCTCAAAAAGTTAGTTTTTCCATTTCTGTGTGCTTCATGACAGAATTTGACCAACAATTGATTCTTGCTTTTTTGGATTTCTGTATGGTCTTGGCAATAGCTAGGGCAACTAGTGTGTGTTTTGGTGTAAGTTCAACTTCAGGTCAGTCACCTTTTATGCACAATAAGGGAGAGAGGGGACTGCTGCAACAAGTTTGAGGAAATTTTCAGAGTCATAAAGAGTGAAGGTAGTTGTCTGTGGTGCCCATGGTGCAATGCAAACATTTATCTGTGTTGGAGAGGCCCATTTTGTGCATTTTGTCTTGAGTGGTGGGTATTCTAGGGCGAATCTTATACTAGATTAGCTGTAGATTTGTGCTCTTTTATTTTTGAATGTATAAATGCAGACCTTTGTCAAGAGGGCTGTCTTACAGAGGGGAGACTATTTTCCAGTGAGCACTAGGCAGGCATATGCTATCTGTATAGGTTATTAATTTATTTAAGTTAGAAAGCATTTTGGTGTTTGTAGAACATTTCAAGGTCTCATCTACAAATCAGGATGGCTGTAGTGGATTATTCATTATTTTGATTTTATTTTTGAAGAAGCATGCACACTAATAACTGATTTTAATTGTAGGTACTGGAGGAAATTGCCCCTCTCAGTAACTCTGGGTCAGGTCTTTAACTGAGATCAACGAATTTTCCTGAAATAGGTGGTTTGAAACCATTTAAAATTGCTACTGCTTTTTACTAATAGTGGGCTCAAAAATAATTGAGCTGAGATAACTTTACAGCTTGGCAGGGGTGTTAATGTCCAAATATTTGATTTTGTCATAGATGAACTACTAGTAGTGTGCCTCGTGGTTGTAGGATTCCATGAAATGTCACAGATAGGAAGTTTGACTGATGAGGTCCAGTTTATGGTGTAATCAGAGTTATGAGAAGTTACTTATGAGATTGATTAACTTCCTGTAGGGATTTTTGTGGATCTTAAAGGTAAAGTAAGATATCATCTGCATATGAATTAATTTTGTGCTCTAAGTTTCCAGAGTGAATTTATTGTATTTCATATTTTTGTCTGATGGTACAAGCAATGAGTTAAATGAAAATGGCACAAAATAAAGTTTGAATCATTGTGATATAATCCTGTTAGTGGCGACAGTTGCCATGAGTGTTTTGATAAGTGTTTTTATCCAGGAAATAAACAACTTTCCAAGTCAAAGTCAAATTGTTGTAGAACACTGATAAGAAAGATCTAGTTTACTCAATCAAATGCTCTCTCTGCATCAAGTGTATGTATTATGATTTATTTTCCCAATGGGTCCATTATTGAGGTATTAGAGGAGAATGTATTTGTTTATGAATCAGAATGGATCCACCTCTTTGTTTATTTATAGATACCAGGTTATATTGTGAAGATTTTAAGAGTTGGACTTATTTAGCGAATTGTAAAGGCTCATGTCCACCGTCAATCTGATTCGGTGATCTATGACTTTTATTGCTCTTTTCCTGTGAATGAATGCTACGTTCATCCCATGAAAGGTTGGTTTCACAAAAAAGAAAAATGATAAAAGGCAAAAAAAAAAAAAAAAGAAACATAACTTAGTTACTCTTTGAGGTATGTGGGGCTGGAACGTAGTGTGTGGAAGTCTGAGTTTGTGAAACCGGGAGGCAGCAGGAAGAAAGAAAATGCAGGGATGTGTGTGCAGGTTTGAATACAATTATCTTCCAATTGTATTACCTTAAGTTCCTTTGCTTTTGATGAGTTCTCTGTAGTATTCCAGTTTGGCAGTGATTGGCCAGCAATTTAATTGAAGCTATTCTGCGTTGTGAATGTGATGGAAGATAATTTAGTATCTGAGTGAATTTTGAGCTGAGAGAGCATGAAGGTTTGTAGCAGAGCCTCTGGGACATCAAATGTGTTGTTTTCAGGTATGTCTGAGAAGATCAGATCATAGTGCATACTCTGGGTTTGAATGTCCAGAAGGGATTCTTTAATGTGCTCATTTTTGTTGGTCAGAATGTCCATTTGTTTAGTGAGGATTTCTACAATAGTTTGGAGGGATATGTATTCAATCAGGTTATGTGCAATTTCTAAGCTAGACATGTTACCAACAGGTCAAGGTTATGGTTTAATAAGCATTATAAAAAAAAAAAAATACATATATAAATGTATTTTAATAGTTTGTGTACAACAGTTTAGCTCATTGCATACACTTTTTGGTTTTAGTTCTTCCATTGGATTTGTTAACAGTAAGAAAACATCACTTCTTACATCCTTTGTACCTGTTTCCTGTGTTTCAGAGTGGCCTCCCAGCAATGAATGTGGAAATCCTCAGTCAGTTCCCATCCCCACCAGTGCCCAACCTGCCGGCCCTGGCTATGGCCATGGCCCCTGTCATGCCCCAGCACCAGCAGCCCATGATGACCAAGCCCCCAGTTTCCATGGCCATGCCCACACCAGCACCACCAGTAATGGCCATGACACCTGCAGCACCGGCTCAAGCACCCACAAACACTAACTTCATCGCCAGTTTCCCTCCTGCACAAGTAACAAAGCCGTGCCTTTAGTTCTGCATTATTCTTTAGTTGATCATAATTCACATCTCACTCACTAACATGTTGTTTGCTCAGGGGACCAAAGCTGATGACGATGACTTCCAGGACTTCCAGGAGGCTCCGAAGGCAGGAGCAGGAGACCAGGCCTTCACTGAGTTCCAGGGGGAGTCAGGTGGAAGTTTCCCAACAACCATCGCACCACAGCACCAAAACAGGTAACAGCTATGAGTGCAGTGGAGAGTATGCTGCAACAATTCATTATTCTTCATGCAAAATGCAGTTTTGATTCTAGCTTACATAATTAGCAATGCCTTCCAAAGCTAAAAGTTTAGGTTGGTGATTCTAACTATCTGATATGACCATAGTGCTGAGTTTACATTGCAGGAGGTATACATCTTCAGTTCTCCTCATTATTTCTGTCTCTTTTGGCACACTAACTGTTTTTCTGAAGAACAGATGTAAATGTTGTAGTGATGAGGGTCTAATATTCAGCCCTCTTTGGTTATTTATAGCTGAGCTATTCTACATAATATTTGTGTCTTGCATCGTCTATCTTGGAAACCATACAGACACACTGTCTTAATATCTGGTAATAACCTCCCTAGAATAGCAATGAGTTCGGGTCATCTCTTAATGAATTCATTTCAGTGGACAGTAGATAAGCTCATTTCTTTATATTACTTCGCAAGCCCATATGGAGGGATCGTCCTTTCGTGGAGAGGAAGCTGAAAGGCAATTATCTGTTGAAAGACAAAGAGAAAGCAGAACTAAAGTATCTCACATCTAAGTGGCAAAGGCGTTTTAAATTCCTCCTATTTCTCCCCTGAAAACATACACTCCTGACTGTTTCAGCAATGTAAGAAGAATTCCCCACAGTCTGAGATTGCTGTCTAATTAAATGTGAAGTTGAAAAGCTCATGTTGGTGTGCCAGCTTGGACTGGCAGGCATAACTTACTGTCAGATGTGTTGCAGATAACGGCTTTAAGGAAACCAATATTCACTGAAAAGTGGTTTAATGATTTCACTTAATATTCGATTCTGTGTTGTCAGATCAGCTACTTTTACCATGGAAAGTAAGATTTTTGTACATGTTCACTTTGTTTATTTGTATCTCACAGTGGCATCAGAACATAACACAAATGGTATCATACTAATTCATTAGTTTGTGATACATATATACAGAAAGAACATTCACTTGAAGGGGTAGTTCAACATTTTTGGGAATATACTTATTTGTTTTCTGGTGGTGAGTTAGATACCTCTCTCATATCTGTACAGCAAAAATGAAGCTGCCAGCACCAGCCAGTTACCTTAGCACACGTACTGGAAACAGCTAGCCTGGCTATGTCCAAAAGTAACAAAATCGGCCTACATACACTTCTAAAGCTCACCAACCAGTGTATAACCTGTTTGATCAACTCATATAAAAAACCAAAGTGTAAAAATAATAATTTGTTGTTGTTTTGGCTGGGACCAGTAACTTCCTGGAGTCTCCAGTGTTTCCCTGGCAACATAACCGCCCAGTAAAATGGCATTTTTGTACAGATTAAACAAACAAGATATATCATGGTAATTAGTGATCTTTAGAGGTGCTGGTGGGCGGATTTGTTTTTAATACTTTTTTCCTGTTTCCAGCCTTTTGCCATCCAAACTAACCGTCTGTGGTTGGGTGGTATCAATTATCTCTTCTAACTCAGGACAAGAAAGCAAATAGGCAGATTTACCAAAATGTCAAACTGTATCTTATTACGTTACTTTGATTTAAGGCAAGGTACAAGTTCAGTAAAAAACTTCATGAGAAGGAGTATGAATTTGAAAAACAAAAGCAAAATTGCAAGCACCACAGCAGAGCTGGGCTTTATTGGGCTGAATGTCATTTGGCACCATAACTTCAGAGAGGCCCAGATGTTAATGACAAACATTAACAGACTGCAGACTGAACAAGACATCTGTGAAAACTAACAGACATTTACAGTATATGAAGCTAGACAAATAATGATGTAACCCGAATTTGTGGCAGTTGTTTTAATTGTGATTTTGATTTTTTTTTCTTGGGTTTGCTTGACTAAAACAAATACATAAAAGTAGAGCTACAACCATCCATTGGGTGTCAGCTATTATATTAATTGCCAACTAATTAGATAATCGTTTAATTGATTTGAGTAAGTTTTTAGGAAGAAAAAAATAAAAATCTTATTCCAGCCTCTTAAATGTGATTATTTTTGGGTGTTATTACTCCTACATTACTCCTTCTATGACAGTAAATTGAATATTTTTGGTTTATGGGCAAGACAAGACAAGACATTTAATTCTTTTCTTTTCTTTTTTAGGCTTTTTGCCTTCATTAGACAAGACAGCTTTAGTGTGAAAGCGGGACAGAGAGAGAGGGGATGACATGCAGCAAAGGGCCGCAGGTTGGAATCGCACATGTGGCCGCTGCTGCAAAGACATAGCCTTTATACATGGTGCTCTACTGCATGAGCTACCGGGCATCCCCAAAACAAGACATCTGAGGATGTCATCCTACGCTTTGGGAAACACTCATTGACATTTTTCGCTATTGTTTGACATTTAATAGAAAAAAAAACCAACTAGTTGATTAATCGAGAAAATAATCAATATATTAACCAACAATGAAAATAATTGTTTGTTGCAGCCCTATAAGTATCCTCAGCCTCCATCAGCATCGCTGTCACTATAATAGTACAATGCTGAATGAGAAGCTTTTAACGAACACTCACCAAACTTTTTGAGCCCAGGGCAAATGCTCAATCAGCTTATGGGGATTAAACTCTTCCATTGAACCTCACTCTTCTTGATGTCTGACTGTAGCTATTGTGTCCCTGCAGTGCGCCTGCCATGCTGACTCCAGTGTCTGGTTCCTCGTCCGTCTCCGTCATGTCCTCTGATAAGTACGCTGTCTTCAAGCAGCTGTCTGTGGATCAGCCTGCAGAGCCTACACCCCCTGCCACAGGTACCTTCTTTACCTCTCATGTGTTAGGAACATTGTGTGCTCCCCATGGAATGCTCCAGCCACGTAAACTTGGGAAAAGTTAAAGTGTAGGTTAGGGAGGGAAAAAAATCTGATCTTCAGCTGTTTAAACCAACTTAGCAACACAATTAATGTCTCATCTCTCATATGGGTTTCTACATGTTTCACCATGACACAGTTGAGGTATAGTCCAACCACTTGTTATCCTTTACCGTCTACCTTCATTTAGCATTTCTATGCCTTTGTGGTGGCGATAGCTGTAGCCGGCAGCATTATGTTTTCTGGTTGTCCGTCTGTCTGTCCATCTTCCTTTACCTCTGGAGGCACAGCCCAGAGTTTTTCGACTAACGGAAGCACAGGGGCCTCGGCGATCGCTCACGCCCTTCACTTCCGGCGGTGCCCCTAGGGAATCGCCGTGTTGTTTACAAATACTTACAGACAGATAGAAAACCAGCAGAGTTTAGCTATATATCACATTTTTCACGTCACTATATCACCGTGTAGACTAATCTGATGTTTGTTAAGTCTATAAACACAATGATTGAACAAACGTTACTATTTCTGTGTGCACATTTTGTAATTAACATGGTTATCGTAGATTAGCTGGGCTAACCGTTAGCTGTTAACGTTAGCCGTTAGCGGTGTCTGTAATAACCATAGACTGTATAAAACTAAGGTAATAACTCAATAAACGGTCCGTGAATAAAATATTTTTTCCAGCGGATATCTTAGTTACAACATGATTGAGCTAGCAAAGCAGTTTTGTGTTGCTATGTGTGGTATTTATTCACGATTAATCACGATGTCTAGAAAGCAGCAGTGGCTGCAGCTGACAGGGACATTTAGCAAAGCCTACATCAGGACGTCATCTGTTAAAAGCCTCCCGTTGTCGGATACGACATGAAACTACTCCAGTTAGCTCAATTATGTTGTAACTAAGACATCCGCTGGAAAAAATATTTTTTTTCCACGTTGACGAGACGGCGTTTTGGGTGGAGCGGTCGCTATGGACGCGGAGCTTGCTGTTTCTGTAGGTACACAATTCCTGGGGACACCTGCACGTCTTTGCCACGCCCCCTCCATTGTGATTGGCTAAAGCGCAGCATCGTTCAAACTCAAAGCCCTGCCCTACCCCCCTCTCTACAACGTAAATTGCAGAATCTGTCTTGAGAGATTACTATGACCTTGAATCTGTCTCTGTCTTCTGAGCGTGTAATCTCCAGAACACCCTGAGGGAATGTCTTCAAATTTGACAAAAACGTCCACTTGGACTGAAGAATAACCTGATTAATGGTCCAGGGTCAAAAGTCAAGGTCAACATGACCTCACAAAACATGTTTTTGGCCATAACTCAAGAATTCCTGTGCTACTTTTGACAAAACTTCAAACAAATGTCTAATAGGATATAATGATGAAGTAATGACATTTTATATCCAAAAAGTCAAAGGTCAACTTTACTGTAACGCAGTAATATTCTGCATAAAACACTTTCCTGGCCTTCACTCAGTGTCATATCTCAGGACTGAATTGGTGACACTATTCTTGGGTGTCCACCTTGAAACTGTGCTGATTACATAGATCTGTGTTGTGCTGTGACTGTCACAAATATAGATGTAACCTCTGAGAGAAACTTGACTGGTGCACGGAGGCATACCACTGCAGGGCGGTAATTTTGGTTCTTACTTCTAAAATAACGCTGATTTCTAAACGTCCCCTGATGAAACTTTATGTGCTTAAATTGTAACGCAGAGGAAATTATTTTCAAAGCTACTGAAATGAGGGCACCTTTAGTGTTATGGAAATGTTTTCAAGTGAAATTGTTATAAACTCAGTGGTCCTTGGACAAAAATAGAGAACCATAGCAACCATTGTTTGTCATAGCAAACTGCATTAAGGCAGCAACTGCTTACCTGTGTTGTATTTTCTGTTCATACTTTACCCATTCTTCTTTATTTGTTCTGATCCAGATATTGGAGACAAATACAGCGTGTTCAGACAACTTGAGCAACCTGCTGACAAGAAACCAGTCGGTAAGAAACTGACGTACTCTTTCTCACACATCCGAGTCTCTCTCTGTCTCTAAAAAACACACATATTGTCAAAGCTCTTGTTTTTTTAAAGACATTTTAGGGTAATTCTGAGACAAATCCCTTTGGCCTTTTTGCAAAATACAGAGAGGACCTATTGGGCTCTGAGATGGTCCCTAGTGTGAGGTTCCCTCTAATTTAACATTGTATTAGAACTTTGGTGTACCTCCTTGTATGTGTACACATTATTGGCCAATGAAGGGGATTCTGATTGTGGTGATTCTGATCCTGTAAAGCTGTCAGATCACTACAATGCAATATGTTAATGCCATTTCTTTACAATATATCTTGTTTTGCAAGCCTGTAGTGTTGATATCGGTGTGTTTCCCGTCCCTGTTTCATTAGAACAGTTTCCGATGGGGACAGCTCTTACAACTCCAGTAAGTCATGCTTTGCGGTGACCTTTCCTTGGCATTGTCAGGCTCCATCTCCTTAATGAGCCCATTAGTTATCTCTTTTCCACCGTACACCAGCAGTGTGAACAGATTCTCTGTTTCAGACCATGCATATATTACACCGCAGTGGATTAACAACCGTTGAAACACAAAAATGCATTCTGACTTTTTTCTTTGTGGTTTATACCAGCGGCTTGTTTCAAAAATTTGAGACAAAAAGATTCTGTTCCAAAAATAAGACTTTTGTAGCTTAAATGGAGTTTTTCTCATTGCAAAAAAACAGCCATCTTAACTGGTAATTTCAGCTTTTATTGAATTCAAAACATTTTATCAACAAAAAAGCAAAACAGCCCACTTTATACTAACTGTATAACTACTTAAATTATTTCATTTCATCAAAGAAGAATGATATTTTCTTATTCAACAGGAGGAAACTAGAAAATCTTATTTTGTTACTGAACACTGGCTCTTCTTCTTTCTGCTCATGTACAACTTATCACATATTCTGACTCATTCTTTTGAGCATAAACTTAACTGTGCAGTATAAAAACTAATATTAAAGTAATGAATGTTTTTGTATTTATCCAGCATTCAGTCAAATCTGTCTTCTCCAGACCATTTTTTCTTCTTTTGCCATTCCTAAAAAAATGACTATTGTAGACCATTGTGTCTCCCTTATTCTGCTTAATTTTAAAATATTCTTGACACTAAAAATTAAAACAAACAAAAAAAATGCTGTAATAGCATTGGCAGCAAGTTGACCTTTACTACCTCACTGGGATAAATTTTTACTTGAAAAGTTGAGGGATTTTCAGACATGAGGAGACAAAATAACTTGTTAAGATGGACATTTTTTTTTTTGCAGAATTGCTTTATCACGTTCTGTTCAGTGTGAACAGTTCATTGCATGGTAGTGCAGAAGTATCTTTAGTGTCTTTTGATGATGAGTTTTTTTTGTGCAGTGATGTGTGCTGTTGATTTGACACTCTGCAGCCCACTGTTCATCAGAAGGCTGGAAGTTTACCATGAACAGTCACAAAGCGACAGAGCCATAACTAATTTACCCGTTTCCTTTCTTGTAGGATTGTAAAATGACGGAAGCATAGCTGGTGCAGCTGTCAGTTTCCCATTATGTCTCTCAGCCATGATAAATATTTTTTAATGATCTTAAATTGTTCTCTCTTTGATTTGCAGGGGAAGGATTTGCAGATTTCAAGTCTGTCAGCGCTGACGATGGCTTCACAGACTTTAAAACCGCCGACAGCGTCTCTCCATTAGACCCTTCAGACCAGGCCAAGATCTTTCAACCCGCCTTCCCTTCTACTTTCCCAACCTCTCAGTCTCTACAACAGCTACCACAGCAGCAGCAACAGCCAGCAGTGTCTCTTTCTCAGCCCAAAAATCCTCTCAACATGGCCGACCTGGACCTTTTCTCTTCTATAGCTCCCTCCGTCCCTGCCCCTACTGAGACAAAAGCTAGCACATTCCCTTCAGTGTCTGTGCCCCCCTCTCTAGTGCTCCTACCAGGTGGAGCCAAACCTCCAGGGGGAAGAGCAGATGATTTTGGAGATTTTGCCCTCTTTGGCTCATCCTCTGATGCTGCTCAAGCTTCAGCGGCAGGAGGAGCTGTGGCAGTGCCTCAGGATGACTTTGCAGACTTCATGGCGTTTGGCAGTTCTGGTGGGGAGCCTAAAGGCGAGAGTAGCAGCGTGGGGGTCCAAGGGGAGACCTCTACTCAGCAGCGGCAACAGCAGAGCTCAGACAAGTATGATGTATTCAAACAGCTGTCCCTGGAGGGAGGCTTGGCCTATGACGATACTAAGGAGAGTGGCGGTGGCTCCTTCTCATCTCTCAAAAGTGATACAGATGACTTTGCTGACTTTCAGTCCTCGAAGTTCTGCACAGCTCTCGGGGCTTCAGAAAAGACTCTGGTGGACAAGGTGGCCGCTTTCAAACAGGCCAAAGAGGACTCTGCCTCTGTAAAGTCCCTCGACCTCCCGTCCATCGGGGGGAGCAGCGTAGGAAAGGACGACTCCGAGGACGCACTCTCAGTGCAGCTGGACATGAAGCTCTCGGACATGGGCGGAGACCTGAAACATGTGATGTCGGACAGCTCTCTGGATTTGCCGGGTCTCTCGGCCCACCAGCCCCCCGCCACAGGTGAGGAACTAGTGCGATTGCTCTGGTGAGGCCCCATCCAGTCACACACAGTATTATTTCCAAGGCCAACAGTGGCCTCTCCTCCTCAGTGCCCACTCGTGAGCACCTAACCGGAGGTCAAAGGGCAAGTCATGAGGTCATAATTGAATGAATATGCTCAAATATTGAAGACAGACGTAACACTACATGATAAACATATCAGACTAGATGCATCATATCTTTCATACTACATTTCATCATTCATCTCATCTTATTTATATATTTATGTATTTATTTAAATCCTTAGTTCCTCCCCTCTTCTCTTTTTATTTCCATAGTCCTCACTCACTCCATTCATATATTGTAATTGTAATGACAGAAAGATCCTGGCCCATGTCTCTCTATTTATTTACATATGGCGAGTGCCTGGTTTTGATGTGCTGGCAGTCATAGTTCATAGACAAGGTCCCTGGCTGCTATCTGTGTGACTCGGATAAGCTCCCTGTTTGTTGTGTCCACGCTGCAGCGGCAGACACCTCCCTTCAGTGTACCTTTTGTCTCTACAGGCCATACGCTGCGTGTGTTTGTGTTGTTGATGTGCCATGCAACGCAAACAGAGAGGTTGAATTGAATACAGGCGAGTACAGGAGGGTGTTTCGCCGACGATCCTCTTGTTTATTCTAATCACAGGTTTCGCACAATAGGCTGCGGCTTACCAAAGGCATTATCTGTAAGCCATCATTCACCTTTTTAACAGTTGACATTTGGTTTGTGCTGAGTGCATAATATAATTTTGATTAGCTGAAAATGAATTGTTTCTGTAAATAGGAAATGAGAGATTCTGAAATAAAGCAGCAGTGAACTGTGTCACAAAGCAGCCAAGAAATCAGGTGCATCATAGCTGGATGCAATACAATTTTCAGGCCAGAGTGTTTGAGTGTGAGTGCGTGTTTTTTGCATCTTTCTGTCTGTCAGCTATTGTATTACTCTGCAGTATTTGAGGCTTACCGTGAAGTATTATTTGGATCAAATGGCCCTCTAATTATGAGATAACAATAGCGTGTCACCTTTTCCTCCCCTACCTCACGTCCATGTAATTGGAGTTAAAGTTTACATAAAACTTGTTGTTGGGTCATTTATTAAAAGAAAAGATGGACCCAGTTTTGGTAATAATCAGGTGATATTCATGTCAGACAACGCTCCCTCTCCTCCACTCTTCAGTGCTCATCATTTATTCATCAAGCATATCACTGTCCATGTCATTGCTCATGTTTGACAGAAAATATTCAAGATCAATTCTTAATGTGACCCGAGACAGCTGGTAATTGTTGTCAGGTGAAAGCCTTGCAACTCAAAGCATTTGTGATTTTTAGTGTTTCTAAATCTTAATGAAGGATTTCAAGGGGTTGAGAAAGTTGTACAAGTTGACAAAGTCTTCAACTGACAACATTAACACTTTGTTTTGTGCATTCGATTGTCTGCATGGACAGCAGTTGTTTCCAAGCTTTCAAGGCCCAGTGTGTAGGATTTAAGGGGATATATTGGCAGAAATGGAATATGATAAGTAGGTTTTCTTTAGTATATAATCACCTGAAAATCATGTTTTCATTGCCTTAGAATGAGCTGCTTATATCTAGGCATGGTGCTGGTCCTCGTCTATAGAGATTGGCATGTTTCACCACCATGTTTTCACAGTAGCCCGTAATAGACAAACCAAATACTGGCTCTTAATACGGCCATTAGTGTTTTCATGTCAGTCACTGTAGTTAGCAGCCCCTCCACAATAAGAGCATTGGAAAAACACAGAATTTTTTTTTACATAAAACTTGTTTATTCAGTGTTTTTTCCAATTTAAATCACTGTTTGAGTTTTAGATGAAGAGACCTCTGCAGATAATTCTGCTCCTGTTAAAAACCACCTGAATGTCTCGATCTTAAGATATCAGAGAGAAAAATGAGCACACATTAGCAGGTGCTGGGCTAGCGGGCCTTCTCTGACATGCTGAACAGCATTGGAGAATTGTTGATCTGTAATGTAAAACTGCTTTATTCAGTGTTTTGTTTTCGGGAGGAGGAGACCTCTGCAGGTAACTCTGCTCCCTGTAAAAATTTCCTGAACAGTGAACACGGAAAGAATTGTAACCAGGAGAAGTTTCAGCTGGTTGCAAGCTGCAGTCCACACCTCTAGATGCCACTAAATCCCCCTAAATCTTACGTACTGTTCTTTAAAGTATTTTGACACATCAGTTAATCAAACAACATGTATGTCATATCATTTCATCCAGGGAATTGACAATTTCTCTACCTGATCAGAAGAAATCATAAATGTAAACATCCCCATTGCCTTATTTCATTTTCTTTACAGTGGTCAAAAGAAATCGGGCCCCTCTCTGTACTGACGGAGTAAGATAATGTGTTCAAACAAACAGTCCATGGAGCTGCAGCAAAACAGTTAGGCTACTGCTGATAACAGTGCCCAGTTTAACATCGATACATTCCTAAGGAGCTTTTACTCCACTGTAACAACTGCTCCACATTTCCGTGTCACCCTTATTTATCCGATGTTCTTGTTCTCGCAGAGCTCTGGGACTAACCTGTTGTTAAAGTGTAGCAGGCCGAGCAGTTTGAGCACCTCACCATGCTTTGCACTGTGTTTCTGGACATGTACGCAATCTTAAAGAGACAGTATTTCTTTTGTAAGGTTCCTTTTTAGGAACCTGATTTTATTTTTATTTATTTTTTCACCGTTATCTGTGATATTGCAGCATGAATTATCATGTGCAGCTCTGCGGTCTGGCTCTCTGAGAACATAATGACGTTAGTATTACCCTTCCTGCCTTGCTTTTTGCTGCAGTGTGCCTGCCTTTTCAATTTGTGAAATTGACAAGAACATCATACAAGATAGCATTTTATGCATAACAGTATTGCAAGTTGTTTTTATCAGAGGAAAAAAAAGTGTATACATACAGATTTAATAGTGTATTTTTATTACAGGAATATGAGCTCTTATTATGAAAGACTCCTCGATCTTGTTGTGATTTGCCAACTATGTAAATTAAATGTAGCCTACAGTATTTAGTAAGATTACAATATTTTAGGTTAACATTCCAAACTAAACATTGTTGTCTTGAGTAATAATGATGTGCTATTATTTAGGGGATCATAAGAGTTTGTGCACATTAGCCTGCTTTCACAAACAATCACCGTAGCAAGAGAAAAAGGATACTGTCTCTTTAAACCTGTTTCTGCATCTGTGATTGGATGTAAATAAGGTCCTCTCTGGGATGTCAGGTGTAAGGATGGCCCTCTTTGTTTTCTGTAACCCTTTGAGTGCTTGAACAAGATCACTTCATGTTTTAACTTACAGATTAATGCAGATATTGTGATCACCTCCTCTTATTAAGATAAAAGAATAAACACCAGGACTAAAATCTTATTCCATAATTGTAAATGTATAAAGATGGCAGACTTTTAAGTCCTCACTGCTTCTAAAGTGCAGTTTGTACACAGCCTTTCCACACAAGCATTGATTTTTGGGATGCTGTACCATTTGTTCCCCTCAGGTCCTCAAAGGGTTAATGCTTCCTGCCTTGAGCTTGTTCTTTGAATTATCTTTTCAAACTGGCTTTTCAAGTGTTCTGTACTCATATCTTCTTCAAAACACCTGTTGCTTTACATCCTTATAGTAAAACAGAGTTTGTCATCTCCCCAGAATTACTGATTTTAGTCTGTGAATGTGCCTTCTCATTCTGGTTCCTGCTTCTATATCCTCGGATTATCTTTGTTTTACCTTCTCGCTGTTTGTTTTCTTCCTTTTTCTCCTGACTCTGCATGCCCTTGTATTCTAAATGACTGAAATCTAATTTTACAAGTGTTAGTTTGACAAACCTCTTGTAATGATAGACCTCTTTCACAGTACTTTGTGACCTTTCTCTCTTTCTCTCTACTCATGTTGTCGTAATAAATATTACTGTTGGTATTGCTGAAATGCGTACCGTCTTATTTTCTCCTTTCCTTTCTTGAGAAGCCGTAAAGTGATCTAACGACACAAGGCTTACAACACTAGGTCCTTGTCAATTTCACAAATTGCTCTTTGTATCTGAGGGTGCTGTCATGCAAAATAGGAAGGGTTCAACAAGGTCGATTTGTGTGTTTGTGAGTGTGTGTGCGAGGGAAACTGACATGAATACTTAAGTGCTGACAAATGTGTGCAAGCTTTGTCAGTTAGTATCTGTCATAAAGAAACTGATAACAACACATGTACAAAACAGAGCAGACGTAGTGACAGGAAAGATCTTTTATTGATGTTGTGCGAGCCTTGAGACGAGATTCTTCAGGTTGCATGTAATAGAAAGAGATCATCTCTGGCTATTGTTAGGGAAGCTGTTTGTCACCAATGAGAACAGCATCTGTTAGCCAGAGCAGAGGGACTCATCCACTACAGAACATCAGTGTTAGCGTTCATTGTGTTTCAGTAGAATGACGACTGTAATTTTCTTCTCATAAACATGATTCAGCTCAGACATCAAAACAACTTGTTTACCATTTGCGAGAGAATAAACAGAACTCTCAAAAATGTGGGTGAGAGGATGTATTACTGTGACAACAATAATTAGTCAGGCGCCAGTATAATAATAAAGAAGTCAGCATCACAAATTGGCTGAATTACGATGTATGTGATTGCCCGTGTGCTACAGGATTTGTTTTCACACCTTTAATATAAAGACTATGGGGCAGAGTCCTGCATTGGTCTTGGTACCTGTGAGTACCCGGCAGGTGACCCGCAAAGAAAGTGATTCACCGGTTGTAGTTTGTCTTAATCTCTCTCTTGTGTTCAGTTTTGGGTGAAAAAAGAACATGCTGGTAACATTGCAGGTGTTGGATGATAAATATATTAAAATTAATTAAGAAGAATAATTAATGTTCTAAAGTTTTAGTCCTCATACTGCTGAGTTTGTGTGTCACCTCTGCCTTCTTCGCCAGCTAGAAAATAAGAACCACTTCAAAGAAGTGCGTCACTAACAGGCACATTAAGTGTGGAGATGTACTGCTCAATATAATGAGATTAAGTAAAAAATATTCATTTAAATTTTATTCCAGTATTACCTTTTTACCATTTTAAAATTTTATATCTTAGTTTGACATTTATAAAATATCCCAAAGAGATCACTGCCTAACTAAATTATTTTAACAGCTCATGGTCATTGGAGGATTTGCGTTTTGATCCTATGTCAGTGGGTCAGGTCAGCGGGTTGCATAACTTATTGGTCATGTGCAGGCGGCAGGGCAGGTGCAGTATTGCACGTTGCAGTTCTGGTTCAGGAATGGGTCTTAAAAATCAGACCTGTGCAGGACTCTGCTATCCTTTTGCAATACATCTCATTTTTGTCTCTACTGAATATGCAGGTTAGCACAGATGATGATACACAGGAAGGTGGAGGGTTGGTTTTAAATAACAAAACAGTATATTACTCCCTTACCTGTACCAAGTGTACAATGGAGACTTTTATTTGTGGTGCTTACAGTGTTGAAAAATAACATTTCAAAGATAATTATCAGGTTACTCCACAGACTGTTTTCATAGGGACTATTCTTTGGTTGTCCAGTGAAAACTGTCCACAGTGTGCTTGGATTATCCAGGGTAACCTGGGACATTGTTTTTAGAAAGAATTTTTTTGAAGTGCACTATCTACTCAACACCGCTAGGGGTAAGTGAGGAAATATGTTTTAGGTGAAGTGAATCTTTAAGGATCATTGAAATCCCTGAGTTTTTCTCACAACCTAATGCTCATTAGAGGAAAAGAGATATCACTTGAACCGTAGGTAAGTGACATAGGGACACTCCAACCAAAATCTCAGTCTTTCAGCCAGGCTCATTAATCTACCACCTATCATGACAGCATCTGTGCTATATCTAGGAACCACCGGTATGTCTGTGTTGTCATTACAGAGGGAGACGACGTGAAATTTGACCCCTTTGGGACGTCGGCCCTCAGCACCCTGGCCAGCTATGACTGGTCAGACCGGGAGGAATGTCTGCCCGGTGAGGTCAGAAAGCCGCAGGGCTTTGAAGGAACTTCCCTTCCATCTTTAGTGCCAGCACAGAGGAAGGAGCTGACCTTTGGCAGCACAGAGAACATCACAAGCAGCTCTGTAGCAAAGATCACCACCTCCTTCCCCGCCGAGGATGGCTCATCCACAGATGACAAGTTTGAAGCCTTTGCTGATTTTGGCTCCAGTGAGCAGGGAGGTGTCGATGATGAGGACGACTTTGGGGACTTTGCAAGTACTGTTTCTGAAAAGTCCGACTCGCCCGCCGCCACCGCTGAGGCTGGCTCTGAGGGAAACCAAAGTGAGGTGTCTGATGAGTTTGGCGCCTTCCAGGGGGACAAGCCAAAGTTTGGCAAGTCTGACTTCCTCAAAGCCAGCGCTCAGACCAAAGTCAAGTCCAGTGAGGAGATGATCAAGAACGAATTGGCGACCTTTGACTTGTCTGTTCAAGGTGAGTCACAATTATCATGTTGAACCTACATTAACAATGTGTTTCATCATTCATTTATTGTCACCATGGAGTCTGGGACCATTTGATTGACAGTTTTTGCTGTTTCCTGATATTTTATATAATCCAAACAACCAATTAGTCAAGAAAATGATGAGCAGCATGTAAGTCTGTAAAGGTCCATTGTGTGGGATTTATGGTGATATACTTGCAGAAATGGAATATAATATCCATAACTGTGTTTTAATTAGTTTATAATTGCCTGAAACTAATAATTGTGTTTACGTTACCTTAGAATGAGCCGTGTATCTACATGCAGAGCGAGTTCTCTCCCATGGAGTTCACCATGTTGTTTATATAATAGCCTATAGCAGACAAACCAAGCACTGGCTCTAGATAGGGCAAATTGTGTCCCATCGGCCACCATAGTTCTCCTACAAGCTTTACATACAGGGGAAGTTTCAGTTGGTTGCAGTCTGCAACCTTACTGTTGGATGCCACTAAATCCTACACCACAGACCTTTACTTGCAGCCCTCTCACATCTGAGAAGCTTGAATGAAGAGTGAATCTTTGCATTGTTGCTTGACAAATGATTTATTAATTAATTTAATGTCGATTAATTAATCACTTAATTCAATAATAAATTTCAGCACAAAACTGTGGTGAAAAAACAAATATTTTGACCAAAACATCACATATTTTACATTTAGACTTTGACCCTCTTGGCCAACTCTGAGCCCTTGGCCCTAAAATGGCGCAACAGCACTCCTCAACCGTCTTCTCCCACCCCACCCCCACATGCTGGGCCCATCAGACCTGTGATAAAGCTGTCAGACATTAGATGGCAGTGTTGAGATGACAGCTCTGCTCTAATGGCAGTGACTTGTGAGATGGATTAGCAGAGGCCAACAAATCCATGAGCTCAAATTAACCGTATCCACTGAAAGGCTGTTCGTTTTTTAACTGCTGTTTGCGGGTGTCATGTTCCACGAATAATTTATCAGCCTTTCCTGCGCTGTGATAAAAGCCCATTTACCCCACAGATTTATCTCCCTTTGCTGGATTTAATTTGTGTGAGAAAAAGGGCTTTACTTTCTCTTCTTTGCCCAGTGGAACAGTAATCTGATCATGGTGGGGTTTCTGGGTTGTGGGGAGGATGACGCATGTCTCTGTGGGTGGTGGAGCAGTGGGGTGGGAGGTAGATTACCTGTGTCTGGACAAACCACACACACGCACACACTAACTGCCAGCCCCACTGGAATAGCCTATGTTTGTTGTGGTACCCTGCCAGGATTTGTCCGTCTGTGAGTCCCTATGAATAATTCATACCTGCATATTTGTGCCTCTGTTTTGTACGTAATTATTGTTTGTCGTAAATTAAGTATTTACTCATGCTGTCCTTGTCCGGGAGGAATTAGCTGCAACAGAATGGAAGTATAATGATTGCAAACAAACAGGTGCATATCTTAAAATGAGTCATTGCCATGGGTTGCTGAACTGATATGGAAAAACAAAAAGAAGTTTATATATGTTGCTGATTCTCGCTAACATAATTCATCTCCCTCTTCTTTCCTGTTTTTTCCTTAGGCTCCCACAAACGCAGTCATAGTTTGGGCGACAAGGAGATTGGGCGTTCACCCCCGTCTCCGGCTCCAGAGCAGCCCTTCAGAGACAGATCCAACACCCTGAGCGAGAAACCCGCCCTGCCTGTCATCAGGGACAAGTACAAGGACCTGACTGGGGAGGTGGAGGTGAGGAGGGCCTAGCGTTAACCGCACTACATGTTAGCGCTGTTATCAGCCACCAGATTTCAGCACAATACTTTGGACTGTGAAAGGCTACAGAATGCAGATATTTCCTTCTGTTCTCTTGCCTTTGTGTCCATTTGAGATAATTTTGTGCTGTGTTGTTGCAGGAGAGCGAGCGTTACGCATATGAGTGGCAAAGGTGTCTGGAAAGCGCTCTGGAGGTTTGTATTTGTTTGCGTCCTGTGTCTGACCTTGTCCCATGGAGAGACTTAATTGTGAGAGTGACAATACAAATGTAGTAGAATAATTAAGATAACCAGAAGGCACTGAAATGTTTTTCAACCAGAAGGTGTTTTTCTTATCACGTACGTTGTGGGACAATCATTTTTTTCCCCATGCAAGCACACCTTTATAATTTGGATTTAAAACAATTTTGAAGTGTCCTTCAAAACTTGAAAAAGTCTGCACACCTGGGTACATGACAGATGTATCAGAGGGAAACAGTATGAACTTGAAAAACACACTCATCTCATTTTGAAACTTCGTAAATGAGTAAATATTCCAGGAATAATTGAGACAGTATACAGGAGTTTTATAAAAGACAAACACAGACTTTGTGGTCAAAAAATGGTGAAGACTTCAGTTGAGGTTTTGTGGCCAAAACACATATGCAGCCACTCTCCCACTGGACAAAAACCCACTAACACCCACTAACACCTAGCCTCTGCATTTAATTGGAAAGCTTACAATTGACATTTACCACCGGGACAAATGACTCTGCCCCGTTTTCTTTAACAGGTATTCTCGCATTTAAAAAACCTGCCTACCCATGCTAATCTTTGGTGGAGGGTATGTGTATACATTTTATGCTGTGTCATAACATTGGCTTCTGTCTTCCCACATTAAGGTCATCACCAAAGCCAACAACATCCTCAATGGCATCAGCAGCTCCTCTGTCTGCACTGAGGTCATCCAGTCCGCTCAGGGCATGGAGTACCTGCTGGGTGAGGAATCACAAAGCACACACACACTCACGCACACACACCACCATAAGCAAGGCAGGACTAGCTGTACAGTGTGAACAAGAGGCTGTTAAGGAAACCCTGTGTGGCCTTGCACCCTCTGAAGGACAGAGTGGACAAGATTAAAACGAGCTCTGGTGTGATGGCTTATCTCCGCCTGGTCAGACAAGGTCCCACTCCCTTAGTGTGTTTCTCTGTTTTTAATGAGCTGCGAGTGGCAAGCATGTCACAGCCAGGGACTGAACACAGTGTGACTGCCTGGAGATGGAACAAAAAGAGCAACAAAACATGTTTTTGTGATTTGTGTGCTTGTGTATTTTCTCTGACAGGGGTGGTGGAAGTGTATCGCGTCACCAGGCGTGTGGAGCTGGGCATCAAGGCGACAGCCGTGTGCTCCGAAAAGCTGCAGCAGCTGCTGAAGGACATCAGCCGGGTGTGGAACAACCTCATGGGCTTCATGTCGCTGGCCAAGCTCGCCGTAAGATGCCCCATAAATATATATATATATATATATATATATATATATAGATATAGATATAGATATATAGATATATAGATATAGATATAGATATGCCAGAGCACAGAGCAGTTTTTGAGGATAGCACCCAAACACGGAAACACATAGAGAGTATGCAGCAGCTATTATCACCCAGACATGCTCAAACTCTTCACATGCAGATAATCCACATGATAAAAGAGCACTGTGGGTCAGTTTACAATTAAAAGGCTGCCGATAACATAATGAAATGTTAGCGAATCCAATATTGTCGGTCCATTAGCTTAAAATCAATGATTCATCGATTTGGTTGCGGTGGTAGGCCGGTGTTCAGATCAAAGGGGATGACAAGGAGTTTATAGATTTATTTATCCAGCTGTCTGCTGCCGTCTGTAAAGCAGAAGCAGAGAGGACAGTCTTCAACCACAGAGCCAGCAGAGACGGAATATTGTTTTTCACACTGCAGAAGATAAAACACACAGTATCTCAAGGAGAGAGAGAAACAAAATGGAACCAATGTTTAATTGAAGCATGCAGGTAGCTTATTTTTTCTTAAAAGAAGAAAGATAGTTATGCTGGTCGTGTTTGTTCTTACTGCACATAGCTGAAGTCAAGCAGGGTCTTCATGAAAAGTTGATGATCCTTGGAGATGTTTACTGTAAGCAGATTTGTTCTCAGTGCTGTTATTATAAGAATAGAAATGACTACATTTTGCCCTGCAGCAGGAAGTAAAATTTGTATGTGTGTGTGTGTGTGTGTGTGTGTCTAGCCTGATGAAAGCTCCCTCGATTTCTCCTCCTGTATTCTGAGGCACGGCATCAAGAATGCCAAGGAGTTGGCTTGCGGGGTGTGTCTGCTCAACGTTGATGCTCGCAGCAAGGTTTGTGCACACACACAGAAAAACTGTTAGTGCATATATTTTTACATAAATGTTCATACACAGCAGATAACGACTGACATTTTTTTGACTTTGAAACGTTTTGCAGAACAAAGAAGAAAGCACTATTGGACGTCTGTTTAAACGAGTATGAGACATTCAACTGTCAACCAAATCTCATTTCGCTCTTTCCCACTGGGGGCCTCAGGGGGCCTATTCTCCTCTTACCGACGAGCCCTGCAGGGGGGCCAAAGTGACAGGATTCACTTCTCTCCACTTCTCTGCTCCTCTTGCAGCCAAACAACAGTTACCTGCATAGACACACACTGTAACAAAGAGAATCACCAAAGACTCATTTAGAAACTTTAACAGGTAGAACAATGGACTGGTTGTTAAGCCCCTCCCCTCTTAGTTACTGTTACTATGCCTGTCAAGCTTTCTGGTTCTCACATGACACATACGTTTGTATTGACTCCTCCACTGGTCTCATAGCTATATACCTTAACACCATGCTAAAATACTGTAGCTAAATCTGAATGTCCCCAGCAAAGAGAAAAGTAATGTATGAGAAAAGAAATGTAGAAAACCTGGAAATAAAGAAATCGTGTGTCTGCGTAGCTTAACTTGTTTGTACTTTCAGACTCTGTATTTAACTTTAAGAGGAAAGACTTTTAGGATGAAGACTAAGTAGTGTGTTTGTCAAATGTTGAGCTATCTCAGTTGACGTTTGCTGGAATTTAAACTCCCCTAAATCTAAGACTGTCCTCCTCCAGAATACGACCACATAGATCGTTTAAGCAGACAATACAGCCCGTGTTAACGTTTTGTCCTTAGGCGGCAACCTTAAGTGGCTATGGTAATTATGACAGGAGCAAAGGAGGAAGTTAGGCGACATAGTGTAAAGAGCGGCAAAGTGAGCTTAAGGTGGTAGAGGGGGGGCATGACATAAACACAGCATCTTCATCCAGGAGACTGACGTTCACATCATATGTTAAACCAAATTTATTTTCACAAAGTAAAGAAGTAGTACGTCGACATATGTCAAATGTGTGTCCCATGAGAAGCGTCACATTGCGTTACCTTAGCAACAAACGTACTTCGATCTGTTTTCCTAAATCTAACCATGTTATGCTATTATTTACTAACTTTACTGTATTTAGCCAGACATGCTAATGATTGCAGCTTACCTTAGGGGAGTCAAACACAATGTTAAATCATTTTTTAATGCTTTTTCTTGTGTTTTAGATTTTGGGAAGGCTTAAAAAGATGCCACCATCCAAACTCTTTTAATGCTGGTTGTTTGTCTTATTAGGGCCACGTGCTTACAACTTAAACACGTGAAGAAATTCAATGCTTGACAGGCTCGAGACACCTAGTTACAGTTGCTAGGCTATGATTGGCCAATCAACATTTGGAGGAGGGGTTTAACAGTCCTAGCTTTTATACTGACAATGACCCCAAAAAAAGCCTCAAGATAATTATGTGCACTCTTGTAATAAGTGAGAGAGGAGACTGGTCACTTTGGCACCTCAGGGTGGGTTTCTTGCACTCTGGGATTGGTTCTTCAAGGTCACAAAGGTCATCACTTTGTCTTGGAAGGGTTTCATTTTCTATTCTGTCACCTCTATCTCGAGGTAACTACTCACCTTACCACTTTCAGCTAACAACCACTGGTGTTTTTGAAAAGTGTTCAGTTATTAACTACAACTGGGGCGCTATGTGTAGAATTGCTGTATGTCTACCTCCTTGCCTACGGTGGCTGTGCTTTTCATCGACGTGGGCCATTAATGGTATTCTCGGACCCTGCGGTTTAGAGGGCAGGATGGTGCCGCTGATTGTTTCTCGCGTTCCCTCTGCTGCTCCGCCAGAAACAGATGGATGGTCTAGGCAAGATACGGCTGACTGAGAGGCATCTAGGATGCGAGCAGATGTGGCTTAGTCATAAGTAGGGAGTACAGCTGACAATCAACCTGCACACACAAACACACTCTCTCACCTCTCACTCTTGTGTGCACAGAGGCAGGCTGAAATTAATGCAGTTTTATTTTGTCTCTGTGCCACAAGCATGAGATTAATAACCCATCTTTTAATTGCATTTTTGGCAGAGCCACACTGGTAGGAACAAATAAAAGCCAAGTGGAGAATAGCATCCCCTCAGAGGATAATGAAGTGAAAGAACAGCTTTGGCTACAGCAGACGGCACTGATTGTTGCATTGTCCTTTACTGAAGAGGTGCTGATTTGTTTTTCAACCGAAGGTACTGAAGGAAGGAGATGTTGATGCTGTTGTTCAAGGAAATGTGAAAAATTCTTTACAGCAGATGAGCTTCATGGCTTGTGCTTAATTTGTGTTGTGAATTTTAATCTTACAACAGTAAGAGTCTCAGTTTCACCTTGTCGCTATTGGACTGATCATTCTGAGATGCTGCAGTCGTGTCATCTGTTTTTCAGGACAGGAGGCAGGGATGGGCAGCAGCTTCATCTCAGTTGTCACTCAAAGGCAGCAGCAGTTATGTTTTATCATAAGTGATACTTTTCAGCTAATGATGCTCCAGCGCTTCTGCTAAATGATAAATGCTAATTTGAGCAATTACAGGGAGAAGCACTGGAAAGGATTTTAAGTTGAATAATTTAGCATTTCTGGCTATTTATATTAATGCAGGTTTCTGAAGTGCCTGGAGGGTTTGGATTGATTATTCTGTGAAGCTTTTCCTTGAGGAAGCATGACAGCAGTGCTTTGTCAGTATTTTCCCCAAATGTCCCCATCTCCTCAAAATTTTAGTTTTGAAATCTGTATTTTCGGTGGCCCATCTCTTATAACAGCTCACTGTATTGTGCCTCAGGTTACCAGAGTTCTCACACTGTTAAAAAAAAATAACTGCTTGGGTAAAACCAGACCTGAAAAGACTGTAGAATTAGTAAAAAAAAAATCTGTCTGGAAAACTTGAAAAGTAAAGAACAAAGAACACAACACAAATCTTTGTAGATTTTCTGGCTATTTTTCCAGTGAGAATATTCCTTAGCAACAGACGGATCCAGCTGCTGATGTGTTTTGGTCTCAAGTGCTGCCGCCTTTACTGCATTTACACTGACGGTGACAGCAGAGTTGTTTGGGTTAATCGCGGTCAGCAACAATTGCTCCCTCCAACAGATGAAGGTAGTCTGTGGGAATCAAGAAGTTATTCAGTCTGAAAATGGTTATGACACAGGCTTTGGGATAAAAAATAACAAACGCACGACTTCTGTTTGACTTCCACAGTCTGGATGTGACTGTGTTGTGTAGAGCTGGATTAGCTAATTAAACTCAGCAGGAATGACTTGCTAGCTTGTGATTCAAATCACCAAACTATAATTTGTACCACCGTAATCAGAAGAAATGTATGATTTTAGGTCCAGTGTGGAGGATTTAGGGGATATATTGGCAGAAATTGAATTTAATATAGTAAGTATGTTTTCATTAGTGTATAATCTCCTGAAAAGAATTGTGGTATTTTTCTTACCTTAGAATGTGCTGTTTATATCAACATAGGGAGCAGGTCCTCATCCACAGAGATTGCCATGTTGCACCACCATGTTTCTACAGTAGCCCAGAATGTACAAACCAAACACTGGCTCTAGACAGGGCCATTCATGTTTTCGCGTCAGCCACTTAGTAAGCAGCCCCTTTGCGACAAGCAGTAATGGGGGGGAAAAAAATAACATGAGACTACATTATTCAGTGCTTTTCCAGCTTGAAATCACCAGTTTGTTTTGGAGAGGAAGAGAGCTCTGTGGATAACTCGGCTCCCGTCAACGTGCTAACAGCTACCAAGCTAGCAAGAGCTTTTGCAGGGTGGCAGCTCACCATTGGCTCCTGTGTGCAGATCGCTTGGTCTTTAGGGGTTCCAGAACATTAGGATTTATCATAAATTTATGAAAGTAAAAATGATTTCACAGATCTGAGGCTTTTACATTGCATTTTTTCACAAAAGTCTAATTTTATTGTTAGAGTAGGTAGTAAGAAGAAAAAACATCTCAACATCTATTAAAACTTAAAAAAAAAAAAAAAAAAAATACATGTTAATATGCTCCAATTTGGTTTTTGATGACCATATTTTCAACATGTAGCCAGTCAGATTTCTTGTGATAGACTGCAATGATCTGCTGCTATAAACATACTCTGCGCTGACTGACACCTTAAATCAGTGTTCCTGATCAATTAAGGCCAAATCTCTGGAATTGTGAGATGGAAAAATGTGCAGGAGCCCTCAGTGATAATAACTTGGATGCTTTTTCATGTATTCACTCACAGATAATCTGGGAACAGGTTTAAACTGCTGATCTGAATGTTTGCTTGCTGCTCATTCTATGCACCATTTTCTTTGCTCTGGGCTTTACATGAACATGCTGACTCCTCTTGTGTTTACAGGCACTGACTAAAGACAGTGACAGGAGGTTAAGGGTAATTATGCGTCATTTATTTCTGACTCTCACAGAGTAGAGGTATAGAAAGCCAGATAGTAGATTTTGATATTCTCTAACCTGGCTGAGTCTGAATACAAAGGTCAGCTGAATTAGTAGAGTCATAGTTGTATTGGAGCGGCTCCAGCTTGAAAGCATGAATACTCTCATTCGTGTTTTAGAGTGGAGTGGCTGCCTGTATGAAAGGCTCAAAAATACACAGCATCTGTCTCGTTATAATAGACTAAATTGAACCACATTTCATACAGGTGATGTCTAAGAAGGAGTCGGAGTGTCTAAGGGGAGGGAAAGGCTCTGCAGTGAAAGGTGGAGGCATCACAGTGTGTCTTTGTATGACCACCCTTTAATTTAGCATCCTCTACCTCCAACATTTTCCAGTTTTGGCAGTCTTAAGTGCAGGTTTGTGGAGACAAGTAGGCCAAGGCAAAAAAGAGCTCCAAAAGGAAATCGCTCTGCTTGAGAAATGTGAGTGAGGAGAGGGGGGGGGGGGGCAAAGAGTGGAAATGTGTCATTCAGTTTGCGTGAGAAAGCCCTTCATCCAGCAGGAGCATCTGTGCCGCAGACTGCATTCAGGCAGGTGGAGATGTATTCGACGTAATGGTGTGCCGTGGTGGTGTGTTTTGTATGCAGTTGTTGCTTTCTGCATGCAGCTCCACTCTCCTTCTGTGTGGGAGGCTATGATTCACTGCACATGACTCATTCCTCTCTCCCGGCTTCAGCTTCCAGTATTTCACCAGGGATGCAAACTCTTAAGCAGCACATCACACACATTAGCATCTCCTGATTGCACACACACACACACAGCACTCAAGTGGGGATCAGTTCGCCACATATTCATATTCTGAACAGCCACAGTGTGTTCAGATCGTTAAAGTTTAAATAAGTTTTGACAAAACCAGGCACAAAAGCAAACTGTGTTACAAAGCAACAGGTTTGGTTTGCCACTGTGGAGACTGTTGCCCTTTTGTCTCTCGCTTAATTGATGAATTGAACCATATCTGTTGGTACAGAGCACTGACAGTGACAGATGAAGCATCAAGTCATGCAAAGTGTAATGAAAGAAAAGAACATCAACATGTGGTTTGAACTCCCTAGCACAACTTCTTAGCCTGTTTTTCTTAAAAAGTAGACCAGATATTTAATATATTTAGACTCTTAACGCTGTCTTTTTAGATATAACATCCTGGGTCAACTTTGAGGCAAAAAGACAGCGTTGCCAACTGTCAGATCTGGCAGATGAAATCAAAATCACTGGCACTGTCATCTTGGCCTCAACTGGTACATGGGAAGGTTCAGATTAAGTTGTTTAATATCTGTAAAAACACACAATCTAACACATTAGATACCATGTAGAGAAATTGCTATCAAGGGGATACAATCAATTTTTTTTTATTAAAGATAAAATTAACAAGGCTATAACATGACGACAACATTTTTTTTGTCTTGGCTAGTAGCGGAGAACAGCAGAATAACTGTAGTAAACATCAACGATATGTATTGGTATATCAATATTTTTGACAACATCATCTACATCACCCACCTTACAACCCACCATTGCTGTGATATTTTGGGTTGTTTTCATGCCACCTGTTGTGAGGGAACCAGATGATTCTGAGAGTTCACGTTTTGTTTGGTCTGGCAGATGTTCCTGGTCCCCCTCCTGCTCAAACAGATTTCCAGCGGATCCTCGTCAGGCCAATCACAACCATTCATCTAATATGATCTAATATGTTTCAGATGATGACTGACAACCTGTGGAGCCCTGACACTTCACATAAAATATGTGATGATGTAATTTTTGGATTGTGCACCCTTGCACACTAAGATGGCTGCAGCTGACGTGGAACTTTCTCTTGGAGTCTGGTTTGGTGATGTCACCTGGCCAATTTCTTCTCTCTAATGTGCCCGCAAAGTGCTCTTGGCTAATCTTGGTCCTTTTTTGTGAGACATTCAGCTGCAACATTTTTCCCAGATTAATTTTTCCCCGTTTACCATAAAAACTGCAGACGCATCATCATCTGATGAGACATACAGTATGGCCTCAAGCCAGTGCTTATATGAGATTGTCTTCATGTCTTCATGCTTGTCCATCTTCATTTGTGTCATCAAAGAGGATGAAGTGATAAAGCAACATGCATCAAGATACCGTTTGTTTCAAAAGACGTGATCTGTCATTTCATGCTATCTTGGGATGTGGGCCAAATTTAAGTGTTTTGGATTAGATATTAGAAACATGTTTTATATACAGAGATGTCTTACACTGTACCTTTGCTGTACCTTAGTTCTCTTTGTGTCTCTCTCATTGTCATGTCGTGTACACTTATTTATTTCACCACAGTAAAAGAAATACCAAAGAGATTTCTTATTTCCACAAGTCACAGGATGTCGTATCCTTGTGGTTTGAATTTCAACATGACCACATTCTTCAGAAAACATTGTCAATATTCTGTAGATTTATTTAAACTCTTTGTACGTAATTTCAGTTTTGTAATATTTATAAGCAGTGGATTTTTTGAGCACTCTTTGCACAACTACTCATGCACAGTTCTATGTAGGCCTTTTTAAACAAATGAGAAAGTTGAGTCTTGCCTAGCAGGTATTGCATGCTTGCAAACCCATGTGTATTGAAATCCCTCTCTTGCCAGAGGCTGATTTTCTCATGCGTAACTTGGCTGTAATGTACAGCATGGTCACGTACATGAAAGCTGAACTGTGCACTCCAGCGCCGCTCTACAAAAAAAGATTTAAATCATGCCGTTAATGAGCATCAGTGGCCATTTTTAGTATTCAGACTTGAAACCGTATGATGGTGCACACACAACAGGCGGATATGTGGCTGATAAATAGTGTGTTAATACTGGTTCTTTCAGTTGAGCAGTAGCGAGAACAAGTAGCATCACACTAGAATCAAAGCAAGTCTCCTTGTCCCTGTCCATATCTATCCCTCTCCCTCCTGTGGGCACAGATGGGTTTATTGTCTCTGATTCAGGTGTGTAATATCTCACCCTTTTACTCTGACAGGCCTTCAACTCGGAGACGGACAACTTCAAGCTGCTGTACGGGGGCCACCAGTACCACGCCAGCTGTGCCAATTTCTGGATCAACTGCGTGGAGCCCAAACCCCCCGGCCTCATACTGCCTGACCTGCTCTGAGCTCTGGGCTGCTGCTGCCATAGTAACGGGGCACACAGGCTAATCAACATCAGATAGGTGGAGCAACAACGAGCCTCGCGCTGCACGGGCTCTCACCTTGGACTGAGAGAAGGACGTTTAAAGTCACTGGATCCCTCTGTATTTTTTTGTTTTTGTTCTCCCTCTTGTCATGACTCAGCTGTCTGTCAGATCTAGTAGTTTGTTAAAATTTAAAGCTTTTCTATGAATATTTACCGTCTACGCTGTTATCCTTACCCTTTTGTTTCTCCCCGTGAATTATCTACACACAGGTCAGCAGTATAGGTCATATTTAAATTAATTACAATGCTTTTAAGAGATGGTTTCTGCTGCAGAAAAAAGTCAATATTACTAAATAATCACAACTCATACTTAAATTATTAGGTGTGCAATACCATTAAAAACACTGGAAGAGGAAGACTGTAAACATCCTGAGTTTTTAATGTCGCTTGTTGGTCTGCTTCTGTTTGAGAGGATTTTTATTCATGACTCTCTTTGTTCCTACTGAGCCAGAGCTGTTGAATCATAAGCCTATTGTTGTACTTGAATTACATTTGTTGGTCGGGTCTTTTTGATGAAACTCTGTGGCTGGTTTGGTTTTTAAAAGTAATCTTCAACATTCAAGGGAAGGCAGGAGTTTTACCTTTTTCTGAATTTTGTTGATTGGGGTTTTGTTTTTTGCACTGTTGATATTTCAGCATCTCTGGGGGTATTTAAATTATGTATTTTATAAGGGGGGAAAGATGTGATTTGGGGACTTGAAGGGACCATGTTAACGGTTTTGTTTTTGTGTCTTGGTGTTGTGTGCAACTGCAGCTGAACATCTGGAAGAGGTTAACTAATTCTGAACTAAAATTGCAGCAGCACTTTTTGTATATTACAATGTCATGCTGTAGCATTGTAATGATGACTAACTGTAATGTGAATGTGTTGTAAATAAATATGCATACAGTTTATTCAAAGTGTCACAGATTACTGTATTGGTCTGATTTTTTTAAAGTCTTTTTTTATGTCATACTGTATGATGACTTTTTTGAATCATAATACACTATAACATTTTGACTTTTTATGGTATACTTTACTATGACTTTTTTTATAACATGTCAAACTATACAGTGACTTTTTTATGTCATTCTTTACTGTGACATATTTTTTACTTTTTTACGGCATGCTATACTATGTCTTTTATTACGTTTAATGTCATACTATACAATGACTTTATGTCATACTAAAACATGTATGTCAAACAATACTATAACAATGACCGTTGGCATACTATACTACAAAATGTTTTATTCGTCTGTCATAACTTTTTTTTTTAATCTATTTTTATGACAGACTGTACTATGACTTTATTGTTATTTTTTATGTCATACCATGCTATGACATTTTAATGGCATACTATACTATGAAATTATGACTTATTTTAGGACATACTATACTATGACTTTGTTGTTACTTTTTTATATCATACTATACTATGATTTTTTTATGTTGCACTATATGTCATAGTATGGACCGTTTCATTGCTATTCTGTTGCTAGGGCAACAACTTTGGTCCCTGTTTACTTCCTGTCAGCTTCTGCATTAACATACATTCAAACAGGAAATACAAAGGGACCCATTTAGAATGTTTATGTTGTCCAGTTTGAAACCTTTTTATTACATTAATTGCATACTATACTATGACCTTTATTACTTTTTCATGTCATAACACGAGATTTCAATGTCATATTACAGTATGGCATTTTTATTACTTTCTCTTGGCATACTATACTTTAAATTTGTTATTACTTTTATGTTCTCATGCGTAACTTGGCTGTAATGTACAGCAGGGTCACGTACATGAAAGCTGAACTGTGCACTCCAGCGCCGCTCTACAAAAAAAGATTTAAATCATGCCGTTAATGAGCATCAGTGGCCATTTTTAGTATTCAGACTTGAAACCGTAGGATGGTGCACACACAACAGGCGGATATGTGGCTGATAAATAGTGTGTTAATAGTAACTTTAAAATTTTATGTCATACTATGAGTTTTAAATGTAATACTGAACCACAAGATTTTATGACTTTTTTTATTCATACTATACCAAAAAAAAATTTCTGGCCTACTATCTATGAAATAATGACTTTTATATGACATACTATACTTTGACTTTTTTATATCTTTATTATGTCATGCTATACTTTGGCGTTTTTAATACTTTTTATTTTATACTGTACTATGACTTTTTTTAAATTATTTTTTCTGTCATACTATTCTATGATGTTTTTATGTTTGCGACTTTTCTATGACATACTATACTATGTTTTGTTTTTTTTTTACCTTTTTAATGAGCTTTTTGCAGTTTCATTGTGAACTTAGACTTGCATGGCTTAATCTTCGAGAAATAGGCAATACAGTAACGGAATCCTGGTTTATATTTGATCAGCACTGCAGTTTGATGTGACTCTGGTCCACGTTTGAGAGAGCGGTGGAGTGATTCAAGATCCATTTCTACTCTCTTAGTGTCTATGGAGGTGGGCATACGGGCATGTAGAAGTACAATATGTGGTTTGTGCAACAGCCATAGAACCAGTGAAAATACACCGGATGATGCGTCTAGTGTATTTGAGCTGAGTTATGTGCAGGGAGAACGAGGTGCTGGTAAGATGGAGTCAAGTTTACCATAGATCATTTATACATACGACCCACGCTGTTATGTTACAGAGCTGGTTGAAAATTAGCAAAGTATTCCTTTAAATGAAAGCTACCGAAAGTGAAATCTGACATGGACTGTGACTGATTCAAATATAATGCATGTGTTTCATGTCACATTTAGTGTTTCTGAGGGCCACCATTGGCCCATGGGCCGCACTTTGTGACACCATGCCGTAAGCTATCATTACTGTGATATCTTAATCATCATTAGGCCTATTAAAATGTCAGAGAGATTACTAATGCTGAAACAGACTTTATTAATTGCCTCCCAACTCAATATAAACTCAAGAGATCATTACAGGATAATTTTATACGCAGCAGTTGATGTTTTGGGGCTGTGAATGCTAAAGAGGAAATGTCATAGGAGTGAAAAGGGCCTCGCCTCCAACTCTGTATCCATTTTTATGGATTAAACACACAAGATGCTAGTAGTTGAGTTTGTTTCCTTACGACAGAGCCAGGCTAGGTGTTTCCCCCCTATTTCCAGTCTTTATGCTAAGCTAAGCTAACCAGCTTCTGGTGGTAGCGTCACATGTAGCAAACAGATGTGAGAGTGATGTTGATCTTCTAATCAAACTCTAAGAAAGCATGTTAGTGTATTTCCCAGAAGTAGTGTTCTACTTGTGAGCAATGTTGGTTCTCTTTATTTATCCTGAACTTCTATGTGTGTGTATTAAGCCTTGAAATGAGTAATTTAAATCATGTGGCTTTTGATCTCATGTTGCCTGCTGTCCCGAGAAGCTTCCTCCTCCAAATGCATGAATGTTGCTCCACATTTTCCCTCCGTCATTTCACTCCATAATGTACTTTCTCTCCGGCCAGAGAGGCCTCATCTCCATCACTTTGTGACAAAATGGAATAAATTCTACTTCGACAAGCCTGCGGGGCCATCGCTGGCGGTTGAGCTCAGCCAATCAAATGAGATGTCTGGGGGCTCTGTGAAACCAGTCTCATTATCGTTCTCACACTTGTGTTCAGGTGTGCTCTCCAACATCCATTTTATCTCTCGCCGTTCCCTAATTCATTTCCTGCAGAAAATGAATTCCTCTCCTCTCACGGTGAACACCGGGATTACAGAAAATTACAAACGCTGAAATCAATTACTGAATAAGGCTGTGTAATTCCAAATGCAGACCGTCTGTGCCTGTCATCTTCACGCCTATTGTCTGCGATGCTGAAATTATCACTCTGGGAGAGGAGCGAGATTGAAGTGATACTGTGCTGTATTGACTGCTGCTCTTTGGTATTTCGTGGCCATAGTCAATCACATTATTGATTAAAAACAGCTGCTTCTGCACATTAAGATTGCCTTCACCTTTTGAATAGAGTTGCTTCCTGCTTTACGTTCGTCTGATAACATTTCCATTCATCCACAAATTAAAAAAGCTGGTTAAAAAAAAAAAAAGCAAAGGCTGCTCTGGGTCAAGAGTTAACGGGATTAAATAGTGGTGAGAGTGGAGGAGGAGCCTGAAAATAGTAGTTATTATATTAATAGTATCTTCTGATCATGATCCTAACTAATTCTGGATTGTGGAGATTGATAATGATTATAATATTTGAGAGTTTAAAACAACTGAGCTGTTGTTTTTTATTTTAAACAAACACATAATTCATCAAGAACAATCTGTCAAATAATTGGCTATTCAATCAAATTAATTTGGACAATCAATATAAAATGATAAACATTCACTGGTTCTAGCCTCTCAACTGTGAAAATTAATATTATTTGGATCTCTGGCAAATTGATTATTTGAAAAACAGAATTGACAGATTAATTGATAAAGCTAATTTAAAATAATCGTTAGTTGCAGCCCTAAGATAACGGTAACTGAGACATTTACTGAGCGAGACATTTAACAGTTGAATAAATAAATCAGTCACTGCTCTCACGTGGACAAACTATGTTGGTACAGTTTCTAAATAACCTCAAACATACGATATTTCTTTTCAGCAATTTCTTGTTATTTATCAGCTGACAAAAACGCTGACAGTTGTTTCTTAGTTCCACCCAGCTGCAAGAAAGCGGTCTTATAAAACAGTCCTAAAATCAATCCTATTGTCAAGAAGGTAATGTTAACTTAGAGTTGAAACTGTTTTGACAGGTGTTGATTCAACTTTATAGTAATTCGGAGGACTGAAGTTTGTGTATTCAATATATTTATCATTATGAACAACTACAAAAAGACCAAAACTAACAATGTGCTGGTCTTTTTCTAAATGCTTTTTGACTTCCCTACATCATCTGTGGCGCTCAGCCAAACCACTTGTTCCCACATGAGACATAAATCTTTTTTCCATTTTATTTAATTTATTTGTCAGGGACCATTACAACATTTATCTCACGAAAGGAGAAAAGATTAAATAACTGTAGTTAGTTACGCACGAAAAGACAACAGAAATAAACAAGTTTGCCAATTTCACATCTCTGCCTTTGAAATTAATTGCCAGTTGTCTCCCTGGAAGTGATTGTTGCTATTAGTGTGATGTCACAGTAATTCGGTCTATATAGTTTTAGTTTAGAAAAAATGCTAAGTAACTTTGTAAAACAGCTGGGCACTGTAGTTTTTAGCAAATGCCACTAAAGTGGGACTAAATAGTGCATTTGTGAGGGACTATTTTCAGTGGCGGATTAATACACATTTGGTGCTCTCGTGTTTCAAGGAGCAGGATGGTGTCTGTGGATTGACCTAAAACAAACTACAGTGCCCACATTCTTTGTGATGAAGGATCATGTCATCCAGTGCACACTGATGCATCTTACTATATAATGATGAAAACTCTCTCTGTTTGTGTGCCTATTCCACATTTTTCTCCTCACTGACTTGGTCAATCCATGTGAAATTTGGCACAGTGGTAGAGGGTCATGGGAGGATACGAATGAAGCAATATTACATCAATTGGCCAAAGGGGGGCGCTATAGCAACCGACTGAAATTGCAAACTTTGAATGGGCATATCTCATGACCCGTATGTCGTAGAGACATGAAACTTTGCACAGAGATGCCTCTCCTCATGAGGAACAAATTTGCCCCAAGAACCCATAACTTCCGATTATATAGATTTTCCACAATTTTGAATTTTTTGAAAAGCACTTAAAATGGATCTCTTCATAGGAAGTTTGAACTTACTAAAACTGAGCTTCTATAAGGCAATGAATATTGTGGAGGGCGTGGCTCATCACATAAAGGTGTATAACATCTCAAGGGTTTCACCGATCACCACGCAACCTTGTAGGCATATGACCACACATAATCTGAGGGGACCCCTCCATTATTGACCCAATCAAACAAAATGGGGGCGCTAGAGAGCTAATTTCTTATCTAGGCCTAGCCGCCATATTGATTTTTACTAAACTTGGTAGATATGTAGAACAGGACGCCTCAAGGTGACTGGAGAAATTTAACTCTAATTGGCAACTGGGTGGCGCTGTAACAACAGAAAAATAGTTAAAATGAGACTGATCTCTGTGGCTCCCCCTGTGGCCCAATGTTGGAGTTTTTTTCCTAATTTTTGGTCTGACTAAGTCATGGTATGGTATGCTGTACATAATCACGGAAACTGTCAGTCAGTCATTCTGTCTGTCCCAAGGTTTTTCTACTCACTGACGTGGTCAATCTACTGTACTTTCAATAAAGCAATCGTACTATCAAATTCACAGAAACTCTGTCTAAATACATTGCTCTTCTTAATGGGTATGGACTAGTTTTAATAGTTTTGGATGACAGTGAGGGTCTGTGACACTGAGGAATAAGATACATCAGGCTTTAACCTGTAGGATCAACTGCTGGCGTCTGTCTTTCAGGAGCTTAGCTGACAAAGAGAAAATTTTCCTTTGACACTAGTTCTCCCTTTCATAGAAGCGATTAGTTAAAAGAAAGCACCAAGGCGAACTTGAGTAGATTTATGATGGCTCAATTTCACCATTAATGGACCTGAACACAAATATTAGTCATTTTTTACTGTTGAGATGTTCAGTACAAATTGAATACAGCTCCGTGGCTCAGAGTCTTTTGCCTCAGTGTCCGTTCTATCAATCAGTTCAGACAGTTAAGGCTTTAAAAGCGACGGCTGGATGAGTCAGTGTTACACCACTGAGACGACACACTCATTCAGCTGCTCACTGAGGAAGAATGACTTGTTTCAATACAGACCAAACTGTATCAGCCAGAGTCTCCTACTGAGCCTTAGATGATCCTTTGTCTGGCTGCGAGGCTTTTTTACTCTCTTACTCTCGTGTTTTATTTTCAGTTATGGATTCTTTATATCGCTGCTTCAATTCTACGTTTTCATGGTTTTTACATGAAGCACTGACAACATTTAAAAATTGTCCTCTGGGAGGTTTATTAAGGTTTCCAAGTGCTGCTGGCAGCCAAATAATCAGCATTCTCCATGTGGCTGATTCCTTTGTGTTTGCGACTATAAAATACATATTTTGAATCACATCCAACAGCATATGTTGCTGTGTGGCTAAATCAGGTTGTCAAATTATTATAACTATAACGAGGGCGGTGAGCCTGAAATTGAAGCAGCACTGAAAGCAGCATGTTTATATTAATAACTGGCCTTGTGCGTATGGCCTTGTTAAAATGGAAATTCAGGATTTACACTTATTGATACGGGAGTAGCGCTGCAGCTCATGCTGATTATAGTGAATTATTAAAGGCCGTATAATTTGAAGCCACAAGTGAGTAATCCATTGCAGCTACGGCAGATGTTCATATTATTTGTTTTGTGTGGTTGAAATAAAACCTGAAAAAATGTTACATTTTATTTATTCATCTTGTGGTTGAGTTGATTTTTTGCACAATTTATCTTGAATATTTTGTATTTAAAAGCAGTCAAATATTAAGATATTTCTTTCTTTCTTTTTTTTGTTTTAAGTCTGAATCATCCTTGAAAAGCTACCATATGGAATTAGTGTGCAAATGTAGATCTGAAAGGTACAGTTCACCCCTAATTCAAAAATACATATTTTTCCTCAAAAGACTCAATTATGCTCAAGGTTAAGATATGAACACAAACAGAGCCTTCTATTTGTACTTTGTGTTCTCGTCATCTGTATTTGTGCATGTTTTCTGAAAGCATATGGATACAGACAAAACGGAGCAGTACCATCGGAAATTGTGGGGGCAGTGTAGCGTAGATCAAATGAGACCTGACCTAAGGAGACGACAAAACATTTTTAAAATGGCAGAATAAATCAGTAATATAATGAAAATATATCTCCGTCCACGTGGCACATTGTATTTAATGGCTTCACAGACCACTGCCATCTACAACGCTGCCTTTGTTAAGAGTAAGGCAGCATCGTTGAGACTCCCTCCACCATCACTATGTTTGTTGTTGTCAGAAACTTTTGACTTAGCCTCTAGTACCATCTTTTGGCTGTTTCTATGCCAATATAATGGATGCATGGAGGTATGGAAGTGATGGTTATAACATCTGAAATTAACGAATCCATTTTTGTACATAAAGGGAGTATAAATGAGCCTTTACCTCTAATGCTAGTTTGTGTTTGTAAAGATTCATGAGGCTGTGATTATCCTGCTCTGAGGTCACAAAAGGTCATTTATGACCTATTCAAAAAATGGTCTCACTATAATGAAATTGCTACTATGGGGACCAACATCATCACATATGAATACAGTTGGGTCATTGAATCTACGACAGTCTCAGTCATGTCCAGTTCACCATTTTTAGAATAGGCAAAAATAACTCATATGCTGCATGCAAAAACCAGCATGTTTTTATGTCCAAAAACTGCGTGTGATTAGCATTAAGTGGGCATGTTTGTAAAGAGGAGACTCGTTGGTAAGCACAGAACCCATTTTCTTCAGATATTTTGAGATGTCCTCCACTGTTGGCGCTAGTCGGCTTTTGTCAGCCCTTATCAGCTTTTTTTTTCAGCTGAGTCAGCATGTTGAATTGGCGTCTGGGACGGTAATGCCCAGCAGTGAATTATATCATCCTGACTGGCTGTTTAGCTCAGTGCATGAGAAAAGAAACGGAAGCAATTCAAGTCAAGAGGGCATCAAATGTAAACAAACTCATTCTTTCAACATCAGGTTGTGTTTTTATGTGCTAACTGACAAACTAGTGTCTTAAATTCGTCCTGTTGGTCTTACAGTTTCCCTTTTTTGAATGATGAATACAGACTATTTCTGCCTACTAGTATGGAGAATTATTTCCTCTCAAGAAGGCACAGAACGTCTGTGCTAGTTGACCATTGATTGTAGTCTTTGTGGTGTGTTTATGTGCAACATTTCAGCCAAGACACTATTAGGTTGTCTAGTTGCCTGTGATAAGACTACTTTCGCGCTAGCCCATAAATGAGCCTCTTAAAGACTGTCATGTTGGCCAAGATTGCTGTCCCGTGGGTCTCCCAGAGTAAATGCTTTTTTGCTTTATGTCATTGTAAAGTGAATATCTTTTGATTTGAAGCCATGGAGGTATAAAGAGAACTGGATATAGCGTTGGAGACGGGGCCTCGTTTATTTCAATTAAAGTTGCTCAGTGGTGCATGAAGCAAAAATAGCTCTTTTCTGCAGTATGAAACTGTCTGGATCTTCCACACTGTGGGGCCCAGAGACCAAGCACACTAGAGACTTGTGGTGGTTGAGCAGCTAACTAATGGCTCAGCCCACTGCTAACTTAAATGGTGATTAAAACGATTTTATTGTTTGGCTCGTCAACACTTTCAACATGGTATCAGACCAAATGATCAACCATCCATCCAATGAGTCATTTTGCAGGGGTTGTGACAATCAAAAATATTAACTTACTGATCTACAGAAATCTCTTTCACAATGTGGGTCTATGGGAAAAATTCTTTTTGGGCCCTATAGAATCACTTGATGAACCAGGAAGTTGTAATTCCACATTTGGCCACTATGTAAAATTGGCTTCAAAGTCTGCTGCTGTTCCCAGGGGCTTGGACAAAACTTAAACATGTGACCATGGGCTTGAGGAAAGCATGACAGACCTATTTTCACTATTAATTCATTAAACATAAATTATCAATAAAACAAATTAATACATAATGAAGATAATAGTAAAACACAGCAGTTTATTGCAGCTCACCAGTGTCAGATGTATCCTGTTGAGCTGCTGCAGTCTTGAATGTCATCTCCCCAAACTTCATCAGTGTTGTTCGTTCTGCATGGCCTGCCTCTGAAGCTCAGGATGATGCAAATGGCTGCTTACTGCTTTAATGATAGATGGTAATATCCCGCTGCTGGTGAGGGATGTGTTTACTTTTGGCGCTTGACTATGCCCCGGACACCCTGTGTATGTGCTCACGTTAACACTGTGAAGATGGGGGAGATGGCAGGAGGAAAAGATGATATTTTTTTTGGTTGTGAGAAAATAGCATGTGCAGTGTGTAATTTGGGCCCATCACTTGTACATCTCCAAAGGTGGTCGGCCTGTCATCAGACATGTCTCTGGGTAATGGCATTCGTTGTAGAGACCACTCCGGAGGTCCCTCAGAAAGTGTGGGCACAAGACAAATGGTGCTCATCAATAATCTGCCTGCTGCTCTGTAGCCACAGCAAAATGAAAATGAATGACAGAGCGTTTCTTTGACATCTGAAGACGTCTCTCGGGGAAAATGGCCGTGCAGAGTGAACATCAAGAGGCGTTTGGAGGAGGAAACGCTGCAGCCTGTTCATGCGAAGACATTTCATAGATGTCGTCGTGGTCAGAAAAAAAAGGCATTCTTATTCCAGTGCGTATAAGAGATGTTTTTCTTCTATTAAATTCAAACACATTTAAACACAAACCAACATGAGCTCTTTTTCTTATTATTTTAATATGACTGTCTTGGGGCATGAAATAATTAGAAGTCAGATTACAGAACATCTTTTCCTGCTAACAATCATTAACCCCTGAACTTTTATTCTTTTTTATTAATATTATTGTAATATCACACTTAATTTATTATGGCATTGTTGAAAAAACATTGTTGCACTGATCTCTGTGGGTTGAATATGTCAACTGTGTTGCACTCGACACCACATCCAACATCACTGCTGTGTGCAGCCTGTTACACGACCCATACCCAACAGTGATGTTATACCACAGTATAGTGTAGGGGTGAGAGTCACAATACAAAACTGACACGATACATTCACTGCTCACGGTAATGATGGTATCACAGTCTGTAACATGAGCTATCTGGTACATCTATTGCTGAAACAATTAGTTCAGATTAGCTGATAGAAAGAAAATGAAATGATAATTGTTCACAGTTTTAATTATCATTTATCTCAGGTTAATCTTCTAAAATGTGAGAATTTGCTGCATTTTCTCTTGATATCTTTTGAACACGTCATTGCGGTGTACAGGTTTACATTGAAAACAATGGGTGCAGGTGTTTTGATGAATGTCAGATGCTGCCAGTTTTTGTTTGATGGCCATTTTTCACCATTTTCTAATGTTTTAAAGAATCAAGTATATAATCAAGTATATATAAGTAACCCGGGAGGTTTTGATCTCTAGTGGTAGGGCTGCACAATAAATTAAAATATAATTTAAATCGCAACAGGGCCAAGTGTAATATCCAAATTGCTGGAACTTGATAAAGATAAATGTGTAATAATATATCATTGTAAATGAAGCACATTGGTGGCAGATTCCTGGGCCTTCAAATCATATTCTAGATGTAAGTGAATGTTTGTTTTGTTGTTTGTTTTTATAGGGTAATATTGGTGGCAAACTTGATGGTTGTGTGTATTTACTGTGCTATCTTTTTTTAATCTCACCCCTACGACTTAAGAGCTGAACAGCAGCATTGGGCCGGTGTAAAGTTTTTTAAACCGGTTTGATATTAAGCCAAACACTGGACCAGACTGGTATACTGAATTTTACCACTAGGTGTCGCACTGCACTCAAAAGCCGCTCTGGAATGGAACATAATGACACCGTTCACTAACAGCTAACATACTTCTGACTATCATGTTGTATTGTGTAACATTGGAGCTCTCTGTCCACACTAAATCTATTAAATATGCACTTTAGTTATAACATATACCTTAGCAGAAACTTTCAGCCCCCTGGCGATCTCACTCCAACCAGTTGCCAAATTATTTTAGTTTATGTAGAGAAATGAGGAGGTATCATATAGATAATTCCTCATTTCAACTTCATCAATCAGTCATTCTCCTTCTACGCTGAGTTTTCAATGTGTGCTACAGGAATAAATAGAAACAGGGTGTACAACACAAGTTCTGCTCAAAAAGGCGCACCACATGGCTCACAGCCAGTTACACACCTCTTTTGCTTGCTTCAAATCCGAAATGTTGCCATACTGATGCAGTTTTCTTGAAAGACTCTGCTATGTCTCATCGTATCACCCCAAAAACACATGACGTTTCTAGAAAACAAACACAACATGCACCCCCCTCTCCCACCTCTGCTGAAATTTGATCTCCACATTACCAGTGCTAGGTTCTGCAGTAAATTGTTCACGGCCTGTCAGACACTACTGTAGTGGCTCCTTTAGTCCATTTAAAAATATATTATGTTGATCCTGTTGTCACATTGCTTATTACCAGTGCAATACAAGTTGGACTTAGTGCCATGATGCCATCAGCACAGGTGGATGATGTAGGCTACTTTTTAATTTGCCATAGTATGTCATAATGTCACATGGCGGTTCAGCCACTTTGCATAAAATCAAACCGGTTTAAGTTCGTACACCAGACTGGATAAACCGGAAATCAACCCAACTCTACTCAACATCACTTGTGGAGTGTGGACAGCAAGTGCAGCAAGGTAAAATTTCAACCAGCAGACGACATCAGAAGAATCTTCAGCCAGTGTGATATCGCTCTTTTAAGTTGGTTTACATAAAGAAATAAAATGTCTTTTTTGTACTGCTCTGATCTCCCTCCAACCTATGGACACAAGGCAAAACAGTGGGATAGAAAATACTCTTTCAAGCATCTATCATAGAGCTACCAGTTCCCTTGAAGCTGCAGCTTTTTTTTTTCTTCAAATACAGCATCAAATAGCACTACAATAACATAGTGTGGTCACAGGATGGAACAAACAACCCTGTGGTACACAGGAGCTTTCCCTAAACCTTGACTTTTAGCTTGCATCTTCTAGATTTTCACCTTAAAAAAGGTAGATATAATAACATCTTTAAATGTTCAGTTAAAGTGTGCCATTTTTTCTCCTCACTACCAGCACATCCCAATAAAATAATTTGCCTATATATATATTTTTTTTCTGTACACTTATCTTAAATGCTACCATAAATTGAGAGCATGCTGCTGCCCTTCACACCAAAAATTACTGCAAAACTGGCACAATACCACCACATGACATCATCACGTCAGGAAAGGACTTCAGTCACATCGCTGTCAGAGCTCCAGAGTCTCGAGCACAGCCAACATCTTCACCATCTTCCACTGGAACTGGAAAGATAGACTGGGAGATAGATGGCACCAACATCCACGCTCTGATCACTTCATCTTGTTTTGGTGTCTGACATCATCGTGGTCCCAATCGATCCTTTGGTCCAAAAGGATTCTGGGCTTGAAGTCGCCTTGCTCCCGCTCAAAGACTAAATGGAGGCAACTGGTTGGACGAACAGCATCAACAACCAGTGTTTGGTTAAGGCTCCCTCTGTCCAAACGCACCAGTATTCATTAAATAAGCCTCACACAGATGTACACTCACACGCGTCTCACTTCGCCGGTCCTGAACACGCATGAAGCTGCAGTCCAGGGGGGCAAAAGGGCTCATCCTCACTTCCTCCTCAATCTCCTCGCTGCGAATTTTACAGGCCCCAGTACGGAGCCAGGCTCCTGCGGTCCCTCTCATAAACATCAGGTATGACCCCGTAGGGAGTCTGAACCATCTTAACAGAGTTTCTACCAAACAGCTTTCTCTCGTACTCGATGAGTTGGCGCCAGAAACCACCGTTGGGCCTGATGACAGGGCGGCGGGCTTTTACCCAGGCGTGGGCCTCAGCCAGAGACACACGATGATACTTCATGAGGTACGCCAGGCAGAGAGAAGCTGAGCGGCTCACGCCTGCTGCACAGTGCACCAGCACAGCCCCTCGCTTTCGTCCCACGCTGTGGATCTTATCAGCCACACTGTCGAAGTACAAGGAGATGGGGGAGTGGGGCATATCGGCCAGAGGGACTTTTACATACTCCATGTGTGGCCAGTTGAAGTTGGGGAGCTCGATAGTGGCATTGACCACACAGGTGATGCCTTTGGACAGCAGCAGGCTGCGGTTGGATGCCACATTCCCTCTGCTGAGGAAGAGGTTGGGGGTAATTTGCGCGATGCCCCCCAGCAGGCTGCCATTCTCAGGCAGCAGCCTGGGCACAACAGTGGGCACCATGGAGCTACGATGATGGTTGTGGTGATGGTGGAAGAACCCTTGGCTGCGGGAACCCATCGAGGAATTAAGTGGGCTTCAGGAAGGATGGCAATTTCGTTTTTTAAAGCAAATCTTCAGGAGCTCAGAGTCATAGTAGTGCAGCCAGCCAGACAGCTCCTGTAACACACAAACAGATTTCACTTTCAATCTAAATTAAACATTTTTCCACTTCACTGTAGACCGAGTGCTCAGGCTGACAAACAAAAGGACGAGTAGCGTCACCACTGTTTGCAAAGACTCCAAAACAAAAGTGCTAAAATCCGTCTTTTTTTGTTTTGGAAGACGGTGGCTTCCAGTAAATGTTATTCTGCAGTCTGTCTTTAAAAAACAGACAGACACAATAGATGACTAACTCAAAAACTTGCTGCTGTGACCCACTGATCCAGAGTCTTCACTTTATAATTACATCAAAGGGTTTTCATGGATCCATGGACCGATGAAAAGTGTTTCTATCCCAGCTTGCGAGGCCCGTCTATTTCTGCTGCATGTCTCTCTACATTCAGGTCCAATGGCCTCGATGCTGCACTCTGAAACGTGCCTCCCTCTGCCATGTGAGCACAGACCCCCTGGAGGCGTGCACTCACCTCATCTCATGTTCATCCATCCACAGCCTGCACATACAGATTACATCTCTCGTCTCTCTGGTAATCGCTGCTTTTAATGCCATTTTAGAAGGCATCAAAGGTGGAAAGTAATCATATACGTTATGATTGCACCAACGTATGCTGATAAATACTTAACTTAAGCATGAAATATTTCTAAAATTTTATAAGCTAATTCCATTTTCTTTTTCCAAAACTGGATAAACAAAATAATCTTTCACCTTATGTTCACAAGCTGTAAACTATCATGAAGATGCACCACGAAAAGATATTATAGTCGCCTCAACGTGAAATTTCTAGCGACACTGTATATGAGGGAAACAGCCTCCTGTTTTAATACTTAAGCTATCAGCAGAGAGCCCACAGCTGCGAGCGCTACTTCACACGCTGTTGCACTTGTCGTGCGTCATCCACACCTTGTGCACCAGTCTGGCCGGCAGGTCTTTTTCTTTCATTTTCTGCTACAGTCTGGTTAACAAGACACACGGGTCAACTGCTTTAAACTGGAACTCAACCTGCAAAAAAACCAACAACAACCACCTACCGTTACCTGCAAAGAGTCTGCAGAGACAGATCGGGATTCTTCTAATTCTTCTTAATTGAATCAGAAGCAAAAAAAAAACAGCAAAAAGACATGAATTTAACCTTAGTTTCATGTTTATTGCCTAAATTTTGCATGAAAACAGAAAAGCAGGGATCCAGAACACAGAAATACTGTTTTTTTTCTTCATCTCCAGAAGCTTCCTTGTCTCATAGTCACCTTCCTCAGCACCCTCTACACCTATCGATCTCAGCTTTGCCACCTCAGCATGGTCTGCTTCGCTTTCCAAAAGAAAAAAAAAAAGGATCAGAGGCTATAACAACACCCTCGCCCTTGTCCTTCCTCAGTCAGGCAGAGTTTTTCTGGCTTGCTCCGATCACCATGGACTGCTTCTGAAATGGTTGCCTTGATCCACTTCTCTACACACCGTCGCCACTGGTGATGAGACAACAAATGCAGCGATCCAGGCCGAGGAAATGAGTGCTACAAACAAACCACATCAGCAGGTGTTAGTTAGCGCTACTAGTTGTTGTTAGAGCACAGCAAAACCTGTGCACGCTTTTGTCTCAACTCGAACTGAAACAATCAGTTGATTAATCGATTGGATGATTGAGAGGAAACCAATTAAGTCTTTTTTGAAGCAAAAATAAAAAAAACATCGTACATAGTAAATCTTTGGGTTTCGAACTGTTTGTCAGAGTATTTGAAGACTTCAACATTTTTTTTTACTGTTTTCTTTAATTTTCTTCATTCTTTCCATTTTACTGCCCAATCACTATTTAGAACACAATGGTAATCAGAAAATTTTAAAAAAGATATAGGAAATGTGCCAACAACTGTTGAGGCAACTGTTGCCTAAAAATCAAACTGAACTTCCTTTTCTGTTTCACTTCATTACTAAGTTTAACACTGTGTTTATATTAGACATTTCCATGCTTGGTAAAAGAGTTTATCTTGCTCTAATCAATCCGTAGTAAATATTATATCTTTGTTCACGGACATGGATGCAGTAGTGTTTTCTAGCCATACTGAAACCCATCGGCAATCGGTCTGACAACAGCAGAGCCTCTGGGGGTGAGGGCCAATATTTCAGCAGTAGCTAGCAGGTATCTGAGCCGAGACTTCCTCTTCTGTGCGCCGGTCTTTTTGGCTAATCTCTATAAACAAACAGATATTTGCATATGAATGCAGATTTTAAAAAACTAAAAATAATAAAATGCTAAATCATCGTCAGACGATAGCTGATGGATTCCGAGATCGCATTTTGGCTGATGCGTTCCATCTATTATATCAGTATCCTGATATGAGACAAGATATCATCTTAGATTTTGTATATCATACTATCATAAGTGTTGTCTTTTGCTGGTTTTAAAGGCTACATTACAGTAAAGTGAGGTAGATTTAATAGCTTAACAGAATGTTCTAGCTGTTCTATTACCTATTTATTTATTATTCACCTTACTGATGATTATTTATGACTGTGTAAATATTTTGTGAAAGCACTACAATATCATTGCAATGTCAATGTCAAACTATTTGGTCAAAAATATTGTGATATTTGATTTTCTCCACATTGCCCTGCCCTACTTTCAGCTCCTTGTTTTGGGTCTATGGCCCACAGCTCTTCTGTTCAGTCATATCACTCTTGTGTCTTGTTCTTGGAGAAGAGACAAAATAAACGGTGCTCACAACAGTGGATTTACATCATGTTGTGCTCTCCCTAGTGGCCAAAGTATAGATGCAGGTTTAATGTAATGTTGGATCGAAAAATCAGTCAATCTAGAAGTTGATATATCGGTAAGTCGACGTACAACAGTCTATACAGCTGAGTGTAGCTCCTCTACACAAGTCTGATCAGCTCGGCTGTTTTTGCAACTCAGAGAAATCAATGAGAACAGACTGATCTGAATCTGGGACGTGGGCAGTGATTCAGAGTCTGGTACCCGTCTACAATAACAGGGACATCTTGCTTAAACTGAAAAAGTGAACCATTAACAGATGTCCTTCTTGCAAGACACTTTCTGTTTCAGTGGGAGGCACAGTCACTGCATTATTTCATGAGGACAGATAGCATGTATACCATCAGCTGAAGTACGAACTCTGTTGCTGCGGCAACCTACTGACCACAGTGTAAGACGGCCAACTGAGAGATGAAGAAGATAAGAGAACCAAATAATCCCCGACCCTCTCCAACGTGCTGATGTACCACAGCGCTGGTCTTTGCTGAGATTTGCTCCATCCACATGGTTATTTATACCCCGGGCAGGGCAGGAGTGAGGCTGCAGAGAGCGGAGGAGGGAGAATTATGCAGAGAGAAAAATCTACTCTAATGTTGGAGATAGTGGGGATGCTGCAGCTCACTGTCAATCAAATTTACAGTGAGGATTAATTCTCATTTAAAAAAAGAAAAAAGAAAAGGAGAAAACACTGAGGAAGGTCAGCGGCATTCACGGGACAACTGAGATCAGAGCACCTTTTCATCCTCTTCATATTCCAAAAAGCAACCCCCTCTCAATCATGCAGGGTGGATCTGTCAACAGGTGGTCCCACCCCACTAATCTTCTCTCACACATCTTCCTCGCACGCTCTGTGGGGGGAGATTCCTCAGGGGTCCAGTTCCACCTCCGCTAACACAAATTGGAAATGTGACCCACCTGCAGGAAAACTAGAGTGGCAAACCTCACCCTCACCCTCACAATGGAAACCTCTACGAAAACGGGATCTGAGCTGAACTTGGCACGAGATTCCTGACTGTCGCTCCCTCACACCACAGAATAAGATGAATGAAACCAGTAGAATAGCTGGAAAAGGTGCACAAGTGGCCACACAGCTCTGAGCAGTGTCTCTCAATTAAAGTCAATCCATTTATTCAGTCTGAGTGATCTCTGAAAGTGACTCTGCTGCCAACAGTCTAGATACCAATCAGGAGAAAATGAGGAGCAATGACACAGCTCCTCAAATTCACCCAAACACAACTGGGTGCAACTTCACATCCCCCAAACGATGCTGCTGCAAAACAAAGTCAACTGCGAAGGGTTCAAACAAGAGTCAACATGAGTTTAGGGACACATTTTTCTCAAGGACGGGGATCAGTTTTGGCACCTTCCTGCAAACAGCAGCAGCTGGGTGCCGCTCACTCCGTCCACAATGTTACACCTCAGACACAAACATGAGCCTGAGAAACGAGGCCAATGAGTCTGTCGTCAGAGATGTTGAGTGTACAAATTCACTGCTAAACAGACTGTGGCTGACAGTGCACATACAAATGCAGTTTTTCATAAATATTGCATAAAGAAGCCTATTGCACATCGTAGAATTCAATTATAGGAACAAGTATTGTTGCAGCAGACAGATGAGACATAAATGGAGTGGCTCTACTTTTAGACAATGACACGCTGCTCTCACTTTAATGAGACAGACTTATCATTACCTATTATTGGCGCTAGCAGCAGTGAATATCAAATGGAGCTGAAACCAATTTCAGTTTGATAATTAATCTGCAATTATTCTGGAAAGTGATTGATTGTTTCGGTCACTATTCAAGCAAAAAAGCCAAAAGATGTGAATCTTAAATGTTAAATTTGGTCCTTTTGTTTGACATTTCTGATATGAAACAGAATATTTTAAACTTTTTAACTCTTGACATTCAAATGGACTTTCAATTGAGAACATAGGCTAACAGGAAGATAATTCAGTCATAAAAATAATGTTAGTTGCTGTACTATTATCAAATATTGCCTTTTATAAATGAGTATCGTGATGATACAGCCATTACTACACATTCTTAGTCTTATAAATCATTCAGGAGAATACAAGCTGTTGTAATTCTTGAAACTTAAAATATTTCAGTCTGCTCCTTCATGCAAACAGAGGGTGACACAGCCGTGTGTGAAAATGTGGAGCTTTAAGTGAATGACTCCACGAGTTTAATAATTTATGATCCGAGCGGTGAATGAGGACTGCTCCTCTGCGCACGCGCCGCTCGTCCTTGTGCGCGTGCGTTCACAAGTTCAGGTGTCAGAAATAGATCATTAGGCTATGAGTGTTGCATATAAAAGCACTTTAATATATTATATGTTGCCTAGTTTGAACAACACCACAAAATAAAACGACGTGTCTTCTTTAAAGAGAAGTGAGGCAGGTGCGCTTGTTTCTACAATTTCACCCCTCTTACATCAGAAAATTGATCATGATCAACCCTCAAAATAAATGCCTCTTTTTGAAATATATTTATGCTTTATTGAATTTAAGTTGAAACCATCTTATTCTGGCTCATAATGACGCCGATAAACTGCCTCCATCAGATGCAAAACTCAACTTACCAGTCGACTCTCAGTCGGGCAGCGATGGAGGTTTTTCAAAGCGCCTTCATCGCCTGCAGCAATCCGGCGGGCTGCTCTCTCACTCCGGACATTTACCTTCAGTCAGTCCGCTCTCACAGACGTCCGGAGGGATGGCGAGGGGCCAGGTGGAGGGAGACCAACCGCGACACACAACGACATAATGTGAAAGTCAAGAGAAATACGAGCCATCAGTGCATCCGCCTGCTTCTACGCTGACTGGAGCGGCGTGCACAGGGCAGCCTGCTGTGTATGAGGAGCGATAAGTGCCACACAGGAGCGGAGGATGAGGAGGAGGAGGAGGAGGAGGAGGACGAGGATGTTACCAGTCTGTATAAGCCTATAAACAGAGGTGGGAAAAGTACTGAAAAATTCTACTCAAGTATAAGTACCTTTATTTTGATGAAATTCTACTCAAGTAAAAGTAAAAAGTAGTTTGTTTAAAATGTACGTAAAGTAGAAGTTACTTAGTATCTTCCAACAACTTGATGGGGGTCACTGCTATGCAGTACAAAAATGGTCCAGGGGTCATAAATCCAGTCCAAAAACTGGTTGTTTCTCTATGATGAACCATAGAATTCAATTCAGTTTAGGGCTGCACAATATCATGAGAGCATCATCAGCGCAATGTGTTCTTGTACAATAGTCACATTGTGATACTCGCAGTATAAGTTCATCATATCAATATAATATTAGTCAAAGACAATATGCCATACTTATTTTGCTGGTTAATACTTTAGGTTGTGAAGTTCTCAATTTCCATGACAGTTTGATTGTAAAATGTATATTTCACGCAAATACATCCTTTCCAAATCCCAAATGATGACTTCTTTCCAAATAGAGCTATTCAAGTTATTGCAATACACAGTATATTGCAATACATATCGCAGTATACAAAATCGTCGCATTGTCAGTTTTGTCTAATATTACACAGCCCTCATTCATTTTGACTCACCAACACAACTGTTAGACTGATGATACACAGAGCAACTTTTTGAGCAATGTTGTTGGGCATTATTCTCAGGGATGCAAACAGGTGTATGGTCAAAAAAGAGAGAGCTTGTCGAAGCGAAATTCTCAATAGTAATACACTAACACTAATTTGGAAGAATACTGTGTATTCCAAAACAGAACAAATCCATTGAGCAACAGTGTTTCCCCTATATGCAACTAGCAGTGGTGGTGCTCCGCCGCTGAAATATGACCGCCGCTGCTGATTTCTTTTTCTTTTTTTTTGTCTTAGCTCATTAGAAACTATCGTTATATTATTTGGCACTATGGACGCTTCGTATCCAGGTCAATTCACACACTTGTGAATAAAGCATATAAGAGGAGAGGAGAGGGCTCCGTCTTATCTCTTCATAAACTAAAGTTATATTATTTGAGCGACAGACGCTTCATATAATAACATAACAATATACTATAGTGTTATATGGTGAAACGTTTCACGTTATAATGTGATGACTTATATTGTTTACACGACAGCATGTCATGTCACACACACACAGACATAGACACAGACACAGGTGAGCACACAAGAGCGCGGCTCAGGCCACATTTTTTTGAACGACAATTATAAACGGCACTGTGCAAACGGGGTTTTCTTTCGTTTCTTCGTTCTTTCTCCACCCTCCTCCATCTCTCTCTCCAGTAACTCGCCGGCACCGGAGCTGAATTAGGGTCTCTTCTCTCCAAAACAGGAAGACCTGTTTCTTATTTATAAAACAATGCGTAAGATCCATACTAAAAATGTACGACAAATGCCAAAAATGGCATGTGCCAAAAAATATGTGACTGTTTCTACAATCAGGCATCCACCTCATCATCTGCGTCGCCACTTTCCTGTCTGCAAAATGTTCATAAGCATTGGTCAAAGTTTTTCCCATCAAGTCTGTTTTTATGGATCACAACTGTTGCGGGGGAAGTGGCGTACACTTTCTTCAGGCCTTGTTTTGTATGTACGCAATGTTTATATATGAGACCCCAGATGATTTAAACTGGTACAAACACTGAATAAAGCAATTTCATGTTACAGCTCGTCGTAGACAGGCCACGAGCCTAGCACCTGCTAATATGTGCTCACCTCTTTTATCTGATAACTTAAAGGGAAATTTCGGTTTATTTCAACCTGTCTCCTATCGTCCGAGATTTGTTGTGACTAGTGACATAAAAATAAACACATAAAAAGCACCAGACCTGTTAAAACGTAAGTGAACGAGCTTTTTTTTTCACAAAGACCGCCTCATATCGTTAGGATAAATGTCAGAGAACATATAGAAAACGACATGTAAACGTGTTGTCTTACCTTACCGGTGTGCTGCTATGTTTGTTTACCATCTAGCTCTGCTTTCCAAAGCGCGGCCGAAATATATCTCGCAAGCTCTAGATAAAGCCCAGCTGGATATTACTCCAGGTGGAGGTGTCTCTTCCTCGGTCACTTCCAGACCTTGAAAATAAGGCTGCAACCGGTCCCATTCCTTTCAACAGAGGTATTCCTCTTCTGTGGGCACTAGGGTACAGCATTCACAGGTAACGTTACACCACCAATCTCCAGAGCTACGCAGCCTTGCAGCAGCCATTCCTCCTCTCTCGTCCTCTACCTGTTGCACCTCTCTCTCTCTCCTCCTCCGTTCTTCAATTTCACGAAGCTCTTCGTCAGTGTATTCTGGCTCAAATAAATAAGGGCGGCTATCAAACTCTGCATAATCAAATTCCTCCTCCACAAAGTTGAAGTCTGGCAAAAAGTCAGCCATTATTCTATAAATCTTTCATAAAATAAATGAATGAACTTTTCAGGCTACTGTCGGGTTCTGCCTTCCAGCTGTTGCTGCTTGTTCTCGCGAGATTTCGGCCGCACTTTGGAAAGCAGAGCTAGATGGTAAACAAACACGGCACCACACTGGTAAGGTAAGACAACACCTTTACATGTCGTTTTCTTTATGTTCTCTGACATTTATCCTCATGATATGAGGTGGTCTTTGTGGAAAAAAAACTTGTTTAGTGGACTAACTTTGCACTTGAAGGTTGCCTGTTCACTCACGTTTTAATAGGTCTGAAGCTACTATGCGCCTCGGCTGTATCTAGGCTAACGGCTAACATGCTAACTATTAATTTTATGTCACTAGTCACTTGAAACAAATTTAGGACGACAGGAGACAGGTTGAAATAAACCGAAATTTCCCTTTAAGATCCAGATGCTCAGGAGGTCTTTACCAGGAGACAAATTGTCCACTAAGGTCTCTTCCTGTCCAAAAGAAACAGATGTGGTGATTTAAACTGGTAAAACCACAGCATAAAGCAGTGTCACATTAAAAATCAGTGTTTTTTTAACACCATGAAAACACGACAAATCTTAGTTTCAAGTGATTATACACTAAAGAAAACATACTCATTATATTTTCATCCATTTCTGCCAATATATCCCCCTACATCCCACACACTGGACCTTTAAAGCATCAGTAATGATACAATAACATATGGACAATGCTGTCCATTAAGTATTTTTACTTTGATTCTTTACATACATTTTGCTGTTTATACTTGTGTACTTTAAGTGAAATCTTACATGTAGAATTTGTTATGTAAAAGAATATTTTCGACATGCAATATTACTCTTACTTTAACGAGAGATATACTTCTTCCACAACTGGGAAGCATTCAAACAGGGCTGCAACATGTTTACAGCATTATGTGAGCCAGGGATTCGGACACATTATTCTTAATACATTGAATATAATCACCCCTGCCAGACCACAAACTGCAGCATCACTCTCATACACCGTTTTCACCTTTTTGGGGGCTATGTGTGGGGCAATTTCATTGAATGGAGGGCAGATGTGATCATACCTGAACACCTCTTTAGTGTGACGTATTGCATGGTGATGATGAAATCTCATCTCAGGAAAGCACAATTTGTTCCAGTGCTGCTGAAACACAAGGCAGCAGGCTGTGTCCCAATTCCATATGATTTACAGATTCTATTCAGCATGGACTATAAACTAATGCATACAGTATGCTTTTATACAAGAATATGAGAACTGATTGTACTTTGTTTTCTACAAGATAAAAATATTCCAGATGTGCTAAAGGACATCAATATGACCGTAACTTTGGAACACAGCTCACAAACTCAAAAAGGCAAAAAAGAAAGCACGAAAGAGGAGAAAAAAATGAATGAAAGCATGTTTGAGATGTCAGTTTTCCTTTCACAGAAAATCTGTAGGCCACTCTGCTCCTCCTTTCTCCCACTGGCACCAATTACTCCTCATACAGAGGCAGTGGGGGGGGGGAGGGTCAAGCACCTCCCCAGAGCACAATGCTGAAAACTATTGGTGAGATGCAACTACAGAACAAACAAACCTCTTGTCTCAGAGAAGAATCATCAAAGCCTGACTGAAATGCAATTTTGATGGCTTTCGCAATTTTGACTCTTTCTAAACAAAAGACCATTTGTTTTCCTCAAAATGTTCCTGATGTTTTTTCTCAGAAGTTAGTGGAGTGTAAACTCTAAAAGTCAGCACGTCAGCAGGGCTGTAGCCATTATTTTAGAAACATTATGATCACAAGTCCAAATTGTTTTTTCCAAAACCTACCCATCTAAATAACTTTTGACTTGCTACCAAACTCTGTAAAAAAACCCAAAACAAAATAGAGTCATTTAGAAAAACACAAAATTTCACATTTATTCATTCACACTTATATTTAACATTATGGTCTACTCTAATGTTTCAAAGCCTTCTTTACAATGATAGGTCTGTAATTCTGTTGGAGGATGCCAAATCCCTTTCATTTTTTCTAACCTAAAACAATTTAGAGGACAGCCAAACCAGCCTTAAAAAAAATCAAAATATGCAATGTCATTTCAAGAGATCCCCAATGTCTCAGAAATATTTCTGAGACAATGAACTTGATGGCCTTAAAGGAATACTTCACCTGATCATTATCAATTACTCACCTTGTATTGTGCCTTTGGTAAATGAAAAATCCAAATCTGAGAAAATTCTTGATGAATTAAAGTTGTAGGGGTCCATATTGAACAACAGCAAATCTCTTGCAGTATAATCCAAGTCTCATTCATCTCCAATCATATGCCCAGTACTTTCCAAACAGACAGCCCTTTCTGATGGGGAACTGAACTTAAAATAAAAAAAGACAAAAAACAAAACAAAAAGGAACTTATGTATGCTCTCTTTAAAGCAACTGATAAAAACAGTAATTGTACCTCGATGAATACGGGAGCTTCTGGTTAACTATGACCTCAGTCAGTAGTTAGTTTGGTGCCATGCCATTGTTCCAAAAATTCCAAAGCCCCATTATTCCAAAAAATATTCCACTGGACCAAAAGTCCATTTCTTCAACAGTCCGTACTCCTAAAAAAAAAAAAAAAAAATCGGTCCAAAGTCCCGTTTTTTGAAAAAACACTCTCTGCAGTTAGTTTTAGTTTCGCAGCAGCGTTTAAGCTACCTATACCGGGTGTCTTTACAGACCCTTCGCAGCATTTCTCAGCTGTGTTTGAGCTCCTGATCCCAAGTGTTAACTGATCCATCCCAGATTTTTCAGCAACTTACTGTATGTGTTACATAACGTGGGTGTTTTGAGCGAAAACGTGATTTCAACCATAACCCAAGTTTTTTTTGTACCTGAACCTAACCACACGTTCCCCATAGTGTTGATGATAAACATAAAGTTTCAATGTATCTGCTACAAAATAATGTACAGATGTAATGTATACATGGTTTACAGTAACGTACAATGCAAACATTTTTTTTTTTTTTTTTTGGCGTTTGGAAGGTCAAACTGCAGGGAGTGTAAATTTAAAAAAAAAAAAAAAAACAGGACTTCTGAGTAATGGCCATTTGTTTTTGGGTTAATGGACTGTAGGAGAGATGAGCTTCTGGTCCAATAGGACATTTTTTAGACTAACAGGGCTAACAGAACAACGCATAGTCCCTGTTAGTTTGTGCTATTAGGGTTAAAAATACAACTAAAAATTGTAATTTTGGGGGTGAAGTCCTCCTTAAATGATACAGCCCTGCTTATCAGATCCTTTTCTTGAAAAAAATGCACTCTGCATGTATTTTTTGATAGATAAATTAACCGTGATAGATCAATCAATACAGACAGAATCAAGTTCAAAAAGCTCTATTTTGTGATGCAGATCTACCATAAATGGAAACATGATCTCTGGTGTGTAAAATAAGTCTAGATGCTTCTCATGGGGCATCACAGGCTGCAGTGTGCATCAGTTCAACATCCTGGCTGTGCTGTTTAGTGTTAAAACCCCAAACTTCACACTGACACTCATGCGTTATATTTGCTACTTAAACCTAAAGGTGTTTTCTTGAGCCTGTCACCTTCTAGTGCACAGACAGCTGTACCTTACAAGTGACCCGACACAGCGCTGTCACATATAGCTGTTTATTTGAATGCTTGCAGAGACCTGTGTGATCATGTTGCAGGTCCTGAACTTATAAATCCCAGAGAGCAAACTGAGAGTCAGAGATGCAATAAACAATGTAGGCTCACACTCCACAGTGGCTCAGGCAATATGTTTCCATTTCAGTAGTAATCTAATTGTTTAACACAGACACAAATGCACACATTACCAATTTAAATGTTGCCCTGGCATGGTGGGCTACAGGCGGAAATGGAAAACAAATATAGTGTCTGTTCTTTAGGTCTGCTATTTCAAATCTCATTATGCCCTGCCCCGGAGGAAACAGCTTGATATCCTCGCCGAGTCTGAGACTTGTGGACGGTATGACCATCTACATGGCCGCAACTCTGAGACCTTCAAGACTGCAGCATAGCTCTCTGTGCAGCCCGTCGTGAGTATATCCGTGTACAAAACCATAATTAGACATGCCTTCCAAAGTCAATCCTATTTCAAAGGGCTCCTGGGGGAGATATTACGCTATCCATAAACCCATGGCCCCTGCCTCAGAGTCACTCCTAATTACATTGCAAATTCAATCAACTGGAAACAAACAGCAGCAGCAGTACCAGGCGGTGTAAACTGGTGCAAGGGTGACCATTTCTGCACTATGAGGGGAAAAAAAGGAGAGAGACGTTGACACTGATTTTTAACCCTTTTCATTTTTAACTTGAAATGCCATGCATCAGAGATAAGAGCTCATGTTGATTGAAATTCACCTGATGAATGTTTAAAGAGATGAAGAAATGGCGACACGAAACGTCTGTGGACAAAATAAGCAGGACATAAAAAGGGGGAAAAAAGTGGTAACCTTGAATTTGAACAGTGAAATGCAAGAGGAAGATGGATAGAGAGATAATGGGGGGAAAGACAGAGCTGCAGGCTGGAGAGACAAAGACTGGGGTTCAGACTGAAATGTCAGATGAGTCAGAGGCATTCTGGGAAGATGCTCCTATTTAATATGGCTGCCATGGAAGCTGAAAATTTACAATGACACCATCACCGTAATAACAAGCACCTCCAGCGACGTTCTGTAGGAGCTGTCTGCTCTGAATGAAGCGGGTAGTGACATTGATTAACCCTGACCGCCTGTAACACAAGATAACTGATGGGCTCAACAGCACAGAGGGTGCCACAGTGATTTAACCGTAAAAATCCTTTGCACATCTTTCAAACGTACAGACACTCAATAACCTGTGCTGTTCAGTTAGGGCTACTTTCTGAGAGGCAGCAGAGATCTGTCAATCCACATACAGTAAATTATGAGCAGCCATTTATGCTGCTAAAAGAAATTATTCAAGGAGAGTGTTGAAGAGAAAAACACAAGTGTTCTCTGGAAATACTGGCACAAGCAGAGAGTCCAAGCCTCAGCACATTATTAGAGTGTCGTCTGCTAAGAAGTTGATGAATGATTATCCTTGAGAAAGTAAACCAAAGATACAGTGTAAATCTCCAGCTGGCTTGTGACACTAGAGATGTTTATTTCAGTCTGCGCTGATGTGTGTGACCGACGGGCCGAGGGGTGGTAAGATGAGGAGAAAGCGTTTTGTGGTCAGCAGTGATGGAGATGCTAGAGCAGGCGTGCAGGAGGGAGGAGGGAGAAGGGGGGGGCAAGGCAGGATGGGGGTCTAAATAAAGTCTCTGCTGATCCCACAGGTGCCCCCACGGCTCCAGCTGTGGCGGCGGTAAATAGACATGGGATCTAAATGTTTGCTGTGGCAACATGTGAGAGGAGCGAGGTGGCTGAGCGCAGCGTGGTGCCTCCCTGTCGCTCTGATCAGTGCTGCTCTGACATCAAACAAACACATTTTGCTGCTGTGCAGAAGGAACGAGACCTGAGACGCCCCCCCACCACCACCACACACACACACATCATGTTACCATCTATCCATGAAGAAGAAGAAATAACACAGAGGCGACATCTTTCCCCAATATAATGTCTTATTGAGTGCTGATGGGCTCACATTTATTTGCTCCCTTTCTCCCGTGATAGTGAGTCAGTGAGAGAGAGCACGTACGCAGATGGGTTGGGGGGGGGGCGAGGGGAGCCTCTGGTTAGTCACGACTCCTCTGCCCAGCAAATGAGCATGAGCAACAGGGCGAATGTCTGCCCCCTGCCTCCCTCCTTCTCCACCGCCGCTCCTTCTCCTGGACTTCAGCATGCCACAAACCTGGTTGCCAAGGTAACCTCTTGTGTTGATGGGTTCACCTCTGTGTTAATCACTACCTAACAATAATGGCTAAAGCAGGGCTGCTGACTTGTATAGAGTCTGTCCTTTGAAAAGAGGGTTACACAGAGCAAAGATGTGGGAGACATCTTTTTCCATTTGCCCTGAATAGCAGCAAAGTTAAAAATCAATAAGACACCAGCAGAGGAGAAGCTCTGAAACCGATGGATCAATTTTTCTCAGGAGATGTTGTGTTTTCTTTTTAATTTCCCAAAAACATGCATGGCAGCCTAGTTTCCCTGCTCTAATAAAAACAACACAGCTCCCTGACTATGACAGAAGATGTCTATTTTAATACTGTAACCATGCAAATCATTTGATAGAGATATAACTGACAGCAAATTAACATATCTTAATGGGGATCACATCATTTCCTCTGGATCTTGTTTGCTATCCTATCTCACTGTGTTCTGTGGGATAAAAAAAACAACTAATAAACTGATGCAAAATAATTAATCCTGATTAACTTGTGATCCTGATTATCTTTGTTGTGAAATGTGTTTTTTTTTAATTAAATATAGATAGAAAAATTATAACAAAGATGATAGACAACACTTCTATAACTTCAGTCTGCACACCCGAGAACATAAGAACAGAGGACACACACGAAAAATACTACTACTAAAAAACAAACAGTAACAAAACAAATAATGAACAAAGACTTGAGCTTATTGATTTATTCTTAAAATAATTAAGCTCCCCCTGCCTATTTGCAACAAATGAAAAGCCATAAAAGTCAAACTTTCTTTTGCCTTCACATCAAAAATGATTTTTCAGCCATTAGCAGAAGAGTATTTAAAGGTCCAGTGTGTAGTCTGCGAAATTATCCACAGATGTCTCCTCCTCTCCAAAACAAGCAGATTTAAACTGGAAAAAAACACTGAACTGAAGGAGTTTCACGTAAAATCTGTTATTTTCAGATGCTGTTACGTTCGATATGGAGGGGCTGCTCACTACGGTGACCAAAGTGGAACTGCGAATGGCCATGTCTAGAGTCAGTGTTTAGTTCGTCTGTTCTAGGCTACTGTAAAAACATGGTGGAGCAACATGGCAGACTCTGTGGACAAAGACCTGCTCCCTATGTAGATATAGAGGACTCACTCTAAGGTGACGAAAACACAACAGTTCTTATTGTCAGATGATTACACACTAAAGAAAACATATTTCATCCCTAAGTCCTACACACTGGACCTTTAAGACAGGAGGGCTTCCTGTTCTTCAATCACCCATAAACTGTATTGATTCAAACCACAAGACCATAGGACAAAACCAAAAAGACATGTTCTAACCCCCATCTGAAAAGCTTTGTCTTGTTTAAAATGATGAATTGAAAATAGACTCCTGATAATCAAATAATTAAATAACGTAAAATAATTAATCCTGATGCAGATTGTTGTTAATTCACATGATCCTGATTATCTGGCTTTCCTGTTAAATGTGTTAGAAATTTTATATCATGCCAAGGATACAGGTTTGTTGTGTGTTGGAGCCTTTCTCTCCATTGCTGATGCTAATGTTGATGTTTATAAGATCAACACTGATAAACAAGTTTCCTCTTAAAGGAAGTCAGCATCAATTTACCTTTGCAGGGGACTCTGAGACCAGCCAAGAGCAGGAGGCAAATAGAGAAGACGCCATCTGAGAAGAAGAGTGTGTGGGAGGGCTGAAAAATGTTGCATCTCTGCACACGTGCAGAGCATTGACACTAACATCTGCTCCATCTGCTGCCCCTGCCACTACAGCACAGACTCTACAGTGACGGAGAGAGGGCCATGCCACAACATGTGCCGGGTAACACAGGTGAGGAGTCTGCTCTGCTTGACTGCCAATATTAGACGCATTCTGCACGGTGAATAAACATGTGATCAGTGCAGCGTAAAAAAAAAAGGCTAATTAACTCATGACTCCATCATATTTTATTTCACTGCACTTGATGAATGTCTCAAAAACACCTACTGTCATCTGCGAGCGTCGTCTTCATTCACATCCCTCTTCTTGAGTCAGCCGAGCCACAAAGCAAGTCACAGACTGAGACACACGCGTCCTTGAAAAAAGAAATAAAGCTGTCGAGAACAATATAGCACTCAGCTCAACGTGGCCTCCAGAGCTGAAGAAGCTAAATTCTGTACAGAAAAAAATCTCAAACAAGAGCTTGTACAAACATATAATGCAGTATTTATTGACACATATGCAACCTGAATTTAAAAATAAATAAATTACTCAGCACAATAAGGGGCTGGATCTGGGTAAAAGGCAATTATCCTAATTTCAAATCCTACAATAAAGAGATTTAGATCAATTAGAGGGATTTTGAGGCTTTAATCAGTTGGCTGCAAGGGTTAAAACTCCAGCAAAACTCAAAGTATTATGAGCAGTTGCATTGCAGACCAATGCTGGGCTAAATCACCTCTGATTAATCAAATTGAATTAATCACCTCTGATTAAATGAGGGATGTGACTGGTTAAATGCAAAATGACTATGTAAAAAAACCTGATCTATAGCCACATAGTGAATTTGTGTTCAATCCACAGTGACACTGAAGCCAAGCAATGTTCCGCTGTAGACGGGGGTTGCAGCAAACCATAGTTTAGCAACCTAAAACATCAATATCACAAAAGTGTACGCTGTATTTAGAATATTTTCTATGCTTTATTTTACAGGCTAACCAATCGAAGCAGCGTTAGACCAGCAACTTCAATGTTCTGCCAATTGTTTTTGTCAATGAAGTCTGGCGGCTTTGAGATAACAGCTTTAGCTCCCTGTCAGAAAAAGGCTGACAAACGGCAACATAAAGTGTTAAAAATATTCTAAGTATAGCGCACACTTAAACTGATGTTGATCTTTTTAGGTGACCCTTTTTGGGGCGGGCATTTGCTCAGAGATGTTTGATTTTATGTACATGATGCAGGGGGTTTCTACCTGGAAGTGACTGTAAACAAACACTGTTGATACTATGACGTCACTATTGAATGACTGCTGTGTCTGTGCAGTATTTATAAGGTTGAATTCCTTTAAAAAAAAAAAAAAAAAATCTAATGTTTTTTGTGAATATGAAGGCCATAACCAGAAATCAAAATGGTCTCATCATAAAGTTGTACTTAATAGTTGAAGTACTGCTGGAGTTTGACCCTTTAAAACTGTTCTCTTTTCCATGCACTTTGCAGCTAAGTGCCAGAATCCCCACTCTACTATAAATGGGCTGCAGCACATAATAACGCAAGATTCAGCTTTTGTATTCTATATTATTATATATTCAGTGGTCTTGTGGCTTCATTGTCAGTGATATGTACGACTTCTCAGTCTGTTTGTTCTGATTGTAGTGCCTCACTTCTGAATCCAGAAAAATTCAGGTCACATTTGTTCATCTGCTTTCACCGCAGACTGAACGCCAACTGCCACTATTTACAGCCGTAAGAGCTGAAGCTTTAAACAGCACATAAAAAGGAGAAGAGGATAGATCAAAGGCTGGGTTGTTGAGGCTGGCTGGAGCTGATTCTCGGGTAAAGACGTCAAGTGTGACACGAGGAAAACTGTATCCTGTGAAATGAGCAGAAGTGAAAGGAGTAATTTAACTCTGCTGCTTCTCGTTTGTTGTGCAGCCTTGATTTGATAAGACACATGGAGGCGTGTGAGAAAAAAAAAAAAATCAGAATTTCTTCTCCTTCACATCCTCTTAAATCCAGATCCAATCCCAGCATTTCAGTAGTCAGCCCAGACGCTCCTCCACAGTCGTCTCGCCCTTATCATCAAAGGTTGAATCTGCTGTTATAATCAGGCCGTTAGCTGAGGTTGATGTGGCGGCTGCTCTCTGCTCAGATAAGCCTGTCGGAGGCTGGTGGCCTCCTGCAGGTGTTAGATTCATCACAGTTCTCCCACGTCACACCGGGCAAACACATCCACAGATGGAGACCGAAAGGATCGATTCACTGATGCTACTAACTGTCTGTGTCACTGTGGAGCATCATTCAAAAATGCTGACAAAACAATCAGCTCAACACTGAATCTCATGAATCTACACTCAGACCTCCAGATCTATCATCTGCAAACATGTAGTGCTCATTCATAAATGGGAATCCATGATTATTTACTTAATACATCTTGTTAGTGTAGTTTAAAGCTGCTGAAAGAGCAACAGATGATCAATATATTGAAGCTGTTTGTCTGGTGTCATGGTTGATTCATATCTATTGACTCTCATGCTTGTTCATATCAGCATTGTTGAGATAATGTGCGCGGTTTTGTAAACCAAGTCTGCCGTCTAACATTTGATAACACACAATTTTGCATGTGTGTAATTTCCTAATCATTTCCTTGGAAGTTTCTTAAAAGAACGATTTGTTTTGTCACCAATTATGGGGAAAATCCAGAGAAGGGCGCTTTGGTTATTAAAATGTAAATAGTTAAGTTTAAGACCAATTTGTGATTCCAATAGAAATTGTCTTGAAAGAACTGCTCAATTTAAACTAAAGTATGTAAGCATGATTTGTTAAGTTCGTCTACAGTGATCGCCACATTGAACTGCCATGTTTCTACAGTAGCTCAGAATGGACAAACCAAACACTGGCTCTAGATAGGGCCATTAGAGCTTTCACCTCTGCCCCATAGTTAGAGGCCCCTCTGCAACAAGCAGTAACTGAGTCACACTGGGTCTGTTTGTTGAAAATCTCCTCAACATCTGGATCTTAAGTTACCTGAGAAAAGAAGCGAGCACACATTAGCAGGTGGTGGATGAGTCACCTGCACCGACATGCTAAACAGCATAGGAGTTACATTGATTTATAACATGAAACTGCTCTACCAGTTTTCATCTTCTGGTCTGTTTGTTTGTGAGAGGAAGCGACGTCTGCAGGTGATTCAGTTAACAGTAAAAACATCCTGAACAATAAACACTGAAGGAACTCAATCTGCAGTTCACTGCTAGACTTCACTAAATCCCCCTAAATCTTACACACTTCACCTTTAATTTATAATTTGAATCTTTATCCTCCATATATATTGGATTGTATGCCTAAAGACATATTTCAGATTTTTGCTTGTTCAGTTTAGCACTGACTAACAGACTCTCCAGTTAGACTACTATTTGACTGGAATTGATGAATGATAACACAGTCTCTGTTTGTCTTATAATTAGTGTGTTTTCCCCCTTAAAAATGTCTTAGGAATTTACAATACATATCAATTAACTACAACTAAACTACAGGACCTGTAAGATAAAGGGTTACCAAACATTTTCATAACAGTAGGGCTAATTCAGATCAAGATAAAATATCAACATACACATAAAATTGTTTTTTCATAAACATTTTATAACAGGAGAAATAAATACATCCTCATTTCAGTATGAGCACCTGTTCTTCTGACAGAGAATTATACAAACCATTTTAATACATGTCAAACTCAATAACACAAACAGACCGTCCAAATGTTACAAAATTTCAAAGGAGCAGCAACAAACTGAACCTATTACCAAACACAGGCTTACGATGTTACAAGATAAGGGGAAAAAAAGAACCACTGACCACAATTCAATCTCTTCTGTGGTCAAATCAAATGCTCCTAGGCCTTAGTGATGTAGCCCTCCTTGATGAGGAAATCATAGATTTTGCGCGTCTTGTTGACGTCGATCTTGATCAGCGCACGGGCCTGTGCCAGCCGCAGCCCGCCCTGCCGTCTGCACTCATTCAGCAAGGCCTGCTTGTATTCCAGGTAGGCTCCTGGCACCAGCCGCACCACCTGGCATAACTGCAAGCACAAAATAAATACAAGGGTTAGAAACATTTAAAAACATTAATGGAATTTTTTATTGATATTCATAGTCCCCAGAGAAAGAAACCTACTGACTGTGATCCTCTGACTTTTTAATTCGGTACCATTATCGGATCAAAATCTTAATATGTCCCATACTTTGGTCATACCTGCTAATTAGAAAGGCTAACATGCTAAACTTAGATGGTGAGCATGGTAAAAATCATACCTGCTACATATCAGCATGTTAACTTTGTGACTGTGAGCACGTCAGCATAGCGATGTTAGCATTTAGCTCAAAGCACCATAGCAAGGCTGCAGACTGCTAGTCATGTTGGACACCTGACACAATCTCAGCTGCTCTATTTTTACACCTGCTTTTAAGAGGCGAGAGTTTTCTGTCCTTAACTGACTGTGACCTTAATAAAACCAGTGCAATACATAATAAACTGTCGACCTGTCTCCGCCTACTATTTGCATGATCCTCCCTTAAAGTATAGAGGGTATAAAGTGTTCTGCTTTTGTAACAGCTCAACACAACCTATTTCATTTGAAGCATACTGAGGTTTTTTTTGGGGGGGGGGGGGCAGATAACAGAGAGCTTCTTCACCTCTTTCTCCCGCTCGTTAAGTTTCTCCGTCCCCGGCAGCCCAGTCAGGTTGAGAGGAGGGGCGCTCCGCCTACCTGTTGCTGTGGAGAAGAAATGAAACAACAGTCAAACACATGTCCAGCACCCCAGCATCTGTCTGCACTACAAATAAGAGAACAGCAGTAAAGGGAAGCCTGACCAAAGCGTGAAGGAAGGTGGTAGGAGGCTGATGCAGATGGTATAACAAAACATGTTTTAATCATAACATGCCTTGTGATAGTATGCCTCCACGAACCGGTCAAGTTGCAGTTACTTTACTTTATGTCTGTGAAAACATGGCTGCTTCACACACATCTTCCCCCCAGCAAAACAGATGATCTAAACAATCAGCAGTTTCCAGGTTGACATGCAAGACGAGTGTCACCAATTCAATGTCTAAACAAATGCCTCCCCTTCTGTTCCTGAGTTATGATGCTGAATAATAGCCAGAAAAGTGTTTTATGAAAAATATTATGATGTCACAGTAAAGTTGACCTTTGACCTTTTGGATATAAAATGTCATCACTTAGACATTTTATCCATTTAGACATTTGTGTGAAATGTCGTCAAAATCAGCACATCAATTTCTTGTTTTATGGCCGTAAACATGTTTTGTGAGGTCACAGTGACCTTGACCTTTGACCTCTGACCATCAAACTCTAAACAGTTCATCCTTGACTCAAAGTGGACATTTGTGTCAAATTTGAAGAAATTCCCTCAAGGTGTTCTTGAGGTATCGTGTTCATGAGAATGGGACAGACGTGTAGACGGACAACCTTAAAACATAATGCCTCCGGCCACGGCTACTGTTAACTCGGAACAACTGAACAAACTCAACTCACAGTCATGCAACGTATACTGGCTTAAAATCATGTGCACACAGCTACACACTGACGTCCAAACAAACAAAACCTAAACATACCTGCAACCAAACATGAATCAAAACAGAAAGAAACGCGGGATAGTGTGTGACTGCATGTTACAGATCAATGGTGGAACTGTGAGTAAAACAAACAATTAACAATCATTGCTAAATTAGTGAGCAATACAGCCGTTATGGTGAAAACGGGGACAAATGGCATTTTCTCACCCACTTTGTAACAAGCAGGCTGACAACATGCAGTTAATTCCTTTGCTTGGAGGAGACAGAGGAACAAATATTTACGGTGTGCAAACTGTGTAAATATAGCCGTGTGGGAGTGTGCGTCCCATTTGTGCTCTGGAGGTTAAAGAAAGGCAACTAATTTGAAAGGGAAAAACAGCAAGATAAATATGCATGTAGGGGCCTATTTTTCGAGTGTATTTATGGAGGAGCATCTGCATTAATGTGACTGTGCCTGGGGCCATGCCAGAACTACAGAGAGGAGCGAGTACAGAGGGAAAGGTGGAGAGAAGCCTCGTACCTGACACCGTGATTGTTGTGACAGCTGGAGTGATGCCAGCATCTCTGTAATCAGAAAGAAAAGTGTTAGTGACTCTACAAGCTTATTTATATACACACACGTCCCACTTACACACAGCATTTCTGGGCTTTGTTCACTATTCTCACTCTAGGATCGTCATCCAAAAAAGATGAATCACTGCATTCAAGATTTTTTAAAAGGTGGAATAATTAGAGGAGCTTGGATACCACCCAGAGAAATTGCCTTGGATGGAAAAAAAAACAAAAACCAAGAGCAGCGGCACATTAAAAAGACTAAAAATACCAAGGAGACTGGAGTTGAAGTGGGATGCACAGTAACATAAACGTCTGCTCTGTTCGTCTCAGTACGGCTGGTGCTGAGTGCGGTGAGGGAGGTCAGCGTCTCAAGGGAGCACGACTCCACCAGCCCTTCTATTACACCCCGGATAACAAGCAGGAGGTCTCACATTGCAGCCTGTTTGCTGAGCCACTGCTGGCAGGCTCTGCCATCCTGGATGTACTGCAGCACGTCACACAACATGGTCCGCTTCCTCCGCTCCTCTTCCCGCATCCGCTTCACCCGCTCGTACACCTTGGCACCTGAGAGGTGGTTACACAGAGAGGTCAGCGGAGACATCATGGAAAAGTATGTTGTGTCACATGGGTTCAGAGTCGTGACTAATATTCTGAAAGTGATGATGGGCAGCGTCCAGGTGAGACAACTTTGTTCTGAATGAATTAATAAGGCTTAATTTACTGAAATAATTCATTATGTAAAAGGGAATATTCAAGTCTTTTAATTATTCTGGCAGCAGCTCCTTGATATCATTCCAACAGTAGCTGATACAGCAACTAAAGAAAATATTCAGTACCTCTGAGTGCCATGCATCAACAAATTAGCCAAACATTATCATTCCCAAAAATGATCCAAAGACCTGATACAATGTGCTGCTGCACATATCAATAATTAAACCGGTCTAAAGCCTAACTTCAGCTAAACTAAAGACTTCAGCTCAAATCTGAATATAAATACATCCTCCCTGCTTAGGCATGCAACTTTTAAAATGGAGTTGTGTTAAACAGAGGAGTGAAAAGGTCAAACCAGACTCACTGCAGAAAGACTTGATCCCTGCTTTTCTGTACTCCTGCAGCCTGCGGATCTCTCTCCTCAGCTCAAACTCCACTGCAAAGACAAGGAGATGAAGGCAAATCTGAACGAACGGTTACAAAGATGTCAACCTGAACTCTGTCTCTCATTGCCACAGCAGTCTCACCAGTCTCAACACAATGAATAAGCATTTGGCACCCCTTAGTCTCAAAAGAAGATGCAAATTTCAAACCATCGATGTCTGTTTATATGTGTGTACGTTGGTTTACACAGTGTGTATGTTGTTGACTGATATAGGTAAATTTAAAGGAATATATTGACATTGTGGGAAACATGACTATCTGCTTCCTGTTGGAGAGTTAGATGAGATGATTGAAACCACTCTCAGGATAAAATGCTGTCTTCAAAAGGAACTCATGAGCTTGCAGTTACAACATGGTAAGTTGCGTTCAAGATATACTTGCCGTTCATGTGGTAATGTCATAAGAACAGCACTGATTGGCAACAGCAACATGGAGGCTGCTGTCAGGGTCTAGAATCCACTGAGGCTAACAATTTAGCAAGCTATCTTAACCTCCTGAGGCCTCATGTCCTCAAATGAGGACATCACATTTTGAGTTTACTTGACTTGATACTTCATTCTACTTAACTTAGACCTGTTGTCCTCATTCTTGGACACTTTTTTGTGCCATCAAGTGGTAGTAAGACCACGACACACTAATCCATGTAAAAACAAGATGACAGCCATCTCTGCTGAGTCAGTCTGCAACAGATCCCGACACAAAAGTGGACAAGGTCTAAAACCTGATTACATTTTATGGTTGAAACTTTTATTTATGATTAATAATGTTTGTGGTTTGATATGGCAATACACTGTTAATTAGGAAGTACTAATTTAAAGACATTGGGACTTTAATATCATCTCGTTTGAGGTCACTGGGACTTAATTTTTGTTGACAATGCTTAGTTTATTATACTTATCGGGTCCTATTGATCCCAAATAGCAAGGAGAAATTAAAAATGCATGCCAAACAAAAGTGCAGGTCTCAGGAGGTTAACGCAAGAAATGCAAAGACATAATAACAGAAGAAAAAGATGAGGCTGTTGGTAAATAAACATTTTCCTCAGACATATACAACACGGAGGAACAACTCTATATGACTGAAATTACAATATATCAACTTACCATCCATAAAAAAGTGAACTTCCATGGCCTCTGTCATTTCTGAAGGTGTCAGCAAATATTTGAAAGCAGCATAAGAGTGGTTTCAATCTTCTCATCTAACTCTCCACCAGAATACAAATGAGTGAATTTCCCAGAATGGGGAACCTTTAGTTTTAGGAAAAAACCCAAAGAAATGAGTGAAGTAATAACACAGAGCTGTGCTTTTCAAAATCATCAAAACTCAAAATGAAAGAATATCTTTTATAAAAATGAATTTCAGATAGCTGCCCCATTTGTACACAACCATTCGTAAACACACAATCTCCTAAAAGAATAAATAAAAAATAACTTCGTCTGAAACCAGTCATCCAGTTATGTCGAGGCACTCTGGCAGGAACTGGTTAAATTAATTCTCCGTGTTTGTGTGACTGACTCTCAGAGCCTATCCATGTGTACTCAGCCAGATACTAACGTGCATGACTTTCGATGAATTTGTCATGTTCAATCGGTCCAACCACTCTGGCAAATCGTCTCATGACGTCATAAAGCTCCTGCACCTCCTTTGGGTAGCATCGCTCCAGCACTGACAGAGAGAGGAGAGGAGTGAGTGGGCAACAGATACAAACAAATATAACACAGAAATATGAAAGAAAAATCCACCCCTTAGATACTTTTACACATCAATAGTTGATGTGATTTTTATTGCATTTGAGGAAGAAGGGCAGTAATTTAGTTTCTGTCTGTTTACCTGATTTCCCACAAAGTGCACTGTCTACTTCACCAGCAGCTCTGAATCAACACTGGATTTATATTCATGTAAATATTACTAGTATCTGTTTTCACAGTCATTCTGTGCACTACTTTACGATCTCCTGAGGCTGCAGTCTGGGAGTTCCAGAACGTAATGTATGGACCTGTACGTTTTATTTTACTCCTGGTATCTTGGCACACTATGCACTGACTGTATATTTGACAAATTAAACAGAACCTTACTCCCTCTATAAACTCAGTTGTGTATATTGTTTTTGCAATGTTTAACACAAGATTGTATTGTCAACATGCTAACATACTGATGCTAAGCAACCAACCAGGCCCAGATCCTGTTTATCTATATATATTAAGAACATACAGAACAAACACATACATTTTTTTCTATTACACACTTAATTTCTAAGGTGTGAATGTGAGCGTGAATGGTTGTTTGTCTCTATGTGTCAGCCCTGTGATAGTCTGGCGACCTGTCCAGGGTGTATCCTGCCTCTCGCCCGATGTCAGCTGGGATAGGCTCCAGCCCCCCCGTGACCCTCAAGAGGATGAAGCAGTTAGAAGATGAATGAATGAATGAACTTAATTTCTAGGCTAAAGATTCTTATTTTCTCATAATTCCTTTTTTTCTGTAAACACGTCAGGCCTATTTAATTGGGAGCCTGTGGGTCACATCGGGCCCAGAAACAACCTCAGGGTGGCTGAGCATACATAAATCTGATATATCGATGTGACTACATATGTACTCTATATATAGTATCTGAAGTAGATAACAAATGAGCCATCTTGCCTCCGTCTTGTCAATATTGAGTTACACACGAGCAGTACCGATTGGGCAGCATGCTACAGATCAGTAGAGCAACACTGCCAATCATAGCTTAAACAAATCAACATTTTATCATGTGATGCAGTCCAACCACACTTAAACGTTTTTCAAAACATTCTTGGCTGCAGTCAAATCATCAAAAAATACATACACAAGGCTTCAAAACAGGAGTCCGCAAACCAATGGTTGATGTAACGGTAGCTATGTCCAATATTTTTACAGTCTATGGTCATGAGGTGAGGTGTGTGAGCATGCGCGTGTGTGTGTGTATGTGTGTGTGTGTGTGTGTGTAGGACAGAGAGGTAAGGAGATACTGGTAGAGATAGTGCGCTGTTGATCACTGTCAATGCAACTTGCATTGATAGCTCTTTTTTATTCTGTTTCTGCGCTTTGCGGTGTACCAGGGTCAGATATGTGACCAAAAACATACATTTATTTCAAAAGTGAAATAATAAACATTGCTATTTTTTTTTTACATTTATTTGCATTTGTTTAAAATGAGTCATTACCAAAAGCTAAAAAAGGCTTTGAACAGGCTGCTGAAAATGTCTGACTCATCTACATATCCTGGTTTTAAAATCTGGCCTGATTGAATTTGTAACTGAATAGCCCTGGTTTACTGTACTTGGTAAATAATCCTAAAAATCAGATCTCTGTCTAACAATTACTGAACACTGGTACTGAATGGTAATGGTTTACCCTGGCTTCTAATTATTGGTATTTATTTTTCAAGTTATACAACATCCAAAAAGAGCCCAGAGACTCTAGTTTCACTGCAAATTGCAGACATTTTAGTAAGTGTTAATCAGAGCCAAGTGTTCTAAATTTAATTTTGTTTTTTGCATCTTTTACTAATTCAGAGCCTGTTTGAAAAGCACATGGAAAATGTGATAAAACATCAGATAGAGCAACATTTCTGCATCAAAAAGCAACACCCCCCCCTCCCGAGATTCACTCCGCAGACTTGTATTCACCACCACTTAACTCACTCTACAAGCATACACACTCTGAGCTTGTTGTGTTCATCTCAAAGCAGCGCCCGTGTTGCTGAGTAACAGACAAGTGTCAAAGCCAGGGAGGAAAGCTGTCGTGTGGGTGCGAGAGGAGTGGTTGTGTGTGTTGGTCAAGTTCCTTCATCAGGCTCCTGCATGTGAGCGCTAATGAGCAGCTGCCGTGTCAGGCCAAACACATGAAATCATGCTCTTAAACAAAACTGTGGACGCACAGAACAATGTCGTCTCTAAGGAGACATCAACACTGGACGTTTGTGTGGTTGCACACAAACACTGGCTGCAAACAAAACAACACAGGCCGGATTCGTTTAATGTAACAAGCCCTTACAGGACTTCAGACAGACTGCTGCCCTAAAACAACAATGCTGGTCAATCTGCCTCCAGCACTCACCGAGACATGATACTGTGAGCCTTGCAGGCTGAGATACTGCCTCCATTATTGCGTGTGACACACACATGAACATACACACACACACACGCACGCACACACACCGCAGAAACAGTCTTTGACAGTCTCCATGACAACCAGTCTGCAGCTCTACAGTTACTGAGTTCCCTTTTGTCTTGAAAGACTGGGGAGATAAGAGAATGGAGGGAAAAAGGTAGGAGGGCTAACTGGAGGCTGGAGGATACATAAATAAAACATGAGGGGAGAACTCTTCAACTCCCAAACCACAGCCAATTTCACACAACACGTGGACATATAATGATGGGCTGGGTGGTCGGACGTAGTGTGTTTTTTTTTTTTTTTTAAAGATAGCCCCATTGCCGTCTGTCTGACCTCTAATGCAAAAACCCAAGAGATGCAACGAATTACATTACAGAGCTCGTTGAAATCCAACCTGTGACAGGTGGATCAATAAACGAAGCCCCCGAGCATTTCAGTCATTATGGCAGCAGTGCTCATCACACCAGGATCTATTCACAGCGAAGCAATTATGCTATGGCGCACTCCGGCACACAGACTATTCCCAGCCTTGATCGTAAATACGAGCCCCGTCAGTTGCCACACTTCAGCTACCCAAGGGGCCACAGAGGTTAACGGTGGTTATTACATCGGAGTTGTTTGCATGCGTCCATAGAAACGCTCAGCAGTGATTTGGCTGCTAGATATCAGATGCCTCCCTGAGCTGCTATGAATGTTGTCGCAGCCGAGCCCGTGTAAGTTTCACGAGGGGACTCACTCTGGAATTTGCGCAGGTTGATCAGTCCATGGTCTCGGATTACCCTGGAAGAAATGAAGATTTATTAATATGCAAATTAATATTCTGATTGCCATGTCTCTGCAAAATGAAACCTGGCATTAACCCATATGCAATTATCTCAGCTGCTACAGTCTATAACATCATCATGGCATTTAAAACCCAACACACACACACATATATATATATATATATATATATATATATATATATATATATATATATATATATATATATACACACACACACACACACACACACACATATATATATATATATACACAGTACAGGCCAAAAGTTTGGACACACCTTCTCATTCAATGCGTTTTCTTTATTTTCATGACTATTTACATTGTAGATTCTCACTGAAGGCATCAAAACTATGAATGAACACATGTGGAGTTATGTACTTAACAAAAAAAGGTGAAATAACTGAAAACATGTTTTATATTCTAGTTTCTTCAAAATAGCCACCCTTTGCTCTGATTACTGCTTTGCACACTCTTGGCATTCTCTCCATGAGCTTCAAGAGGTCGTCACCTGAAATGGTTTTCCAACAGTCTTGAAGGAGTTCCCAGAGGTGTTTAGCACTTGTTGGCCCCTTTGCCTTCACTCTGCGGTCCAGCTCACCCCAAACCATCTGGATTGGGTTCAGGTCCGGTGACTGTGGAGGCCAGGTCATCTGCCGCAGCACTCCATCACTCTCCTTCTTGGTCAAATAGCCCTTACACAGCCTGGAGGTGTGTTTGGGGTCATTGTCCTGTTGAAAAATAAATGATGGTCCAACTAAACGCAAACCGGATGGGATGGCATGTCGCTGCAGGATGCTGTGGTAGCCATGCTGGTTCAGTGTGCCTTCAATTTTGAATAAATCCCCAACAGTGTCACCAGCAAAACACCCCCACACCATCACACCTCCTCCTCCATGCTTCACAGTGGGAACCAGGCATGTGGAATCCATCCGTTCACCTTTTCTGCATCTCACAAAGACACGGCAGTTGGAACCAAAGATCTCAAATTTGGACTCATCAGACCAAAGCACAGATTTCCACTGGTCTAATGTCCATTCCTTGTGTTTCTTGGCCCAAACAAATCTCTTCTGCTTGTTGCCTCCCCTTAGCAGTGGTTTCCTAGCAGCTATTTGACCATGAAGGCCTGATTGGCGCAGTCTCCTCTTAACAGTTGTTCTAGAGATGGGTCTGCTGCTAGAACTCTGTGTGGCATTCATCTGGTCTCTGATCTGAGCTGCTGTTAACTTGCCATTTCTGAGGCTGGTGACTCGGATGAACTTATCCTCAGAAGCAGAGGTGACTCTTGGTCTTCCTTTCCTGGGTCGGTCCTCATGTGTGCCAGTTTCGTTGTAGCGCTTGATGGTTTTTGCGACTCCACTTGGGGACACATTTAAAGTTTTTGCAATTTTCCGGACTGACTGACCTTCATTTCTTAAATTAATGATGGCCACTCATTTTTCTTTAGTTAGCTGATTGGTTCTTGCCATAATATGAATTTTAACAGTTGTCCAATAGGGCTGTCGGCTGTGTATTAACCTGACTTCTGCACAACACAACTGATGGTCCCAACCCCATTGATAAAGCAAGAATTTCCACTAATTAACCCTGATAAGGCACACCTGTGAAGTGGAAACCATTTCAGGTGACTACCTCTTGAAGCTCATGGAGAGAATGCCAAGAGTGTGCAAAGCAGTAATCAGAGCAAAGGGTGGCTATTTTGAAGAAACTAGAATATAAAACATGTTTTCAGTTATTTCACCTTTTTTTGTTAAGTACATAACTCCACATGTGTTCATTCATAGTTTTGATGCCTTCAGTGAGAATCTACAATGTAAACAGTCATGAAAATAAAGAAAACGCATTGAATGAGAAGGTGTGTCCAAACTTTTGGCCTGTACTGTATATATATATATATATATATATATATGTCATATACCCTGCAGCTTGGTGAATATTGTGCAATTACTTGGTTTGGAACCAAAGTCAAATTGCTTCAAAGGTTTTGTAGTGGGCTTCTTTTCAAAGTGCACTCTAAGTTCAGGGTCAGCATTCAGGGTCTTGGCCTGTGTAAATAGTTTGGAAACTTCACAGACAAGCTACAAGCTATAAGAGATACACTGTGGATTACAGAAAGAGGAGGGGACTAGGAAACAGTGACACATGCCTACCGAGCCTGAAATGCCATTCCAACATGCTCGGAGAACACAAACTCATTAAGTTGATTTAGTGATGGATTTATTACAGCACTGACTAGATGTGGATGTCTATGTATGACAGCTCACAGTCTGAAGGTGGAGGAGATTCTCTAGGAGGAGTACCACATGACAACAATTTATTTTCTACAAAATAAACGAGGCAAATAGCGTAGCAACTACCCATTATTTTCATGTCTCCTCTTCAAACTGCTTTTTTTGTTTGACCAACAGTCCAAAACTATGCTAACTAAGTAAACTGTAGTAGGTACACTTAGCCAAAACTATTGCAATCTAATACAACTGTCCCTCAGTATGATCCTCTCCTTATGAAGGCTATAATGTTCACTTTTTGAGAGAGGTGTTGATTTGGAATGCGTTTTACTCACAGGGGTTCTATTATTTAGTCTACCATCACTGACATATATGGGATGGACATTTAGCTGATTATCTAGAAGTTTTTGGACTATTTTTGTTTTGATGATCTGAACTTTAAAGATACACTATGCAGGAATTGTCTGTTACCGCTTGTAAATGTATTGCCAGTGAAAGCTTAAGCCCCACATATACTCTCATTTTGGAAAGAGCTTTGTCTACTTGGCGTTTCACCTCCCTGTGTTTGTGTTTTTTTGGGCTGTGTCCGTGTTTTCATAGCTTCCTCTTGGATGCATGCTGCTTACAACCTAGCACCTTGTCGCTACCTTTCTATTAAGTCCTGACCTCACATGCACGCCTTGCCCAGGAGTGTCCGAGTAAACAAGTTAAATAAGAAGAAAGAAAGAAAGAAAATACAGGCAGAGGGCAGAGTCTTTGCAGATAAATACACTGCTGCACACTTCTAGTAGGTCACAAGTGATGACTGAGAGAAATTACTTTTGTATGAGTTTTTAGAAAATCCTGCACAGTATGCCTTTAAACTTGAAATGTCTTATAGCCAGACATTTTTTGTGTGAAATCAAAATGCAAAAATTCTCCAACATACATATTCTATAGGCTTTAAAACATTTTCCAAACTCTCCTATAGCGAGGATGATGACCTGAAACCAGGTCACAATGTCACAGTGTGACATGCAGAACGTTCACCAGGAGACAGACACATTTTCCACATTTCCAAAAATATTCGAGGCTTGAATAGAGGTTCCCGCAGCTTGTAAGTGGCACCTGAATGACTCCCTGTGGTCTGTAATGAGAGCCTGAAAAAAGGCTTGAATATGCAATTATAATCACTCTGCTGACTCTGAAACAACCCTAGTCTCCTAGGACTTGTGTCTTTAGAGTGCTTATAACAAAATAATAATGCAGTTCTGATTAGAAATTAGAAATATATTAGCATTCGAATTTGAATTCATTAATATTTAGGAAGATACAGACAGAGGTTTTAAAATTGTTTGCCTTGTTATTTTTAATTTAGTATGACATGCATTTATTCAGCCTGAGAGCATAACAAGTATCTGAGGGAAATAAGGCTCTAAAAGGTCACTACAGAAGCTTATAGTGCCATCTACTGACAGACAGGGGTCATCACATGATGCCAAATACATCAACACCTTTTATTACTCGTTTATTGGGGAAAGAAGGACCTACTTTTTCCTCCGTTGTCTCTCCTTTAGTCTTGAATGATATATATCGACAACTGAAAGTTTGAGTGCTGAAATAGAACAATACACATGAGTAAATGTTGAAGTTCACACTGCTATCTTCCATTTTATCAATGAAAAACAATTAAAAAAAAGTCTATTACAATTCTACTCACCACGAAGAATGTCTGAATCATCATCCACAAAGTCGATGTCCTTCAAATCCCATTCTGCATAGTTGTCGAACTCCTAGCAGGACAGCAAAAAATAACGTTCAAGTTTGATTTTAATTCACATGACCTCATGACTCACTGCTTCAGTAACATTTATTAATTAGACATGTAGTTTGTGGATTTCGTTTGTTTATTAATGTTGACAGGCTATATTGGCACACAGATGATAAACTACAGGACACATGTATCTCCTCACCTCCATGAAGTCTGCTCTGGCAGGCATGTAACCAGCCATATCTCGAGACAGAACCGAGTCAAATGTGGGCCGAGGAGGATCATCGCTGGCTGTAATATCAGAGAGATACAGTATATGCACACTGAAAGTTGAGCATATTCTTTGTGTTGTGCTTAAAAACAAAAAACGAGCCACCTGCAAAGGTCTTTCAGCAGTCATTAAGAAATATCAGAAATGTAAAAAAAATCCTCGCTCTGCCTCAAGTCTGCCAACTGCTGCGTGAACATGACAGCGAAATGTCTGTCGAGGTCTCAAACGTTGCGACAGATGGAGACCTAAAGCCCTCTGGAAACTGTGAAAAGTTCCTGACGCACCAACTGCTTCTGTCCAACTGGTCAGTGGCAAAACTTTATATGAATACTGTTTAATATTTAAGCAGACAGGCCCATAGATTGGAGGTGGCAACCAACTAATATCAAATGTCTCTTGCTGAACATGAGTGGAGATGTGGGTACGGAATAACTTCACTGATTCTGTTGTGTCTTATTCTTCGTGTCACATTAGTAAAAACAAAATGAAGAAGGCAGATAATGTGGATACTGACGTTTGAAAGGAATGGCGCCCTCTGCAAAGCGAGAGTCTTTTGTTTTGCGGAGGCTGAGCAAGGTGGAGGAGAAGAGCGGGTTATTGATGAAATTCTTCATATAGTGGCTCTCGCATTCCTCTTTGGTTTTAGTGCGCATCTGATATGCCACATCCTGCCTGCGGGAGAAAAATTGTACAAATAAAAATTGTTAGTGTACAATGATACCTCAAAGAAAGTTTGCCAAGTTTATACCATCAAGTAGTACAGCACAGTGTAAATTAACATGCTTTAGTCCTCAAATTAGTAATTGGAAAGGCCTTTAACTCAAGATTACAAGAAATTAAGCCACTAAATCCTTGTTTTAATGAAAAGCATGTTTCGCTCTGCTGACTCACAGCGCTTAAACGGCTTTTGTTCAAAGATCAATTTCATGATTAAAAAAAAAGCACAGACTTAATCATAAATCATGATAAACTTCAACCAGTTGGGCCAGTTTTAACAAATGTATTAATTTCCAATATCCTCACATCCCAAGACATAATCAGTAATTAATTTTCAGCCAGGAGCAGCACAATAACTAGGTTTTTAAAATCCACATTAAGGGCTATAGGCCAAAGATTTAACATCTTGTGTCAGCAAACAGCAGCCGTTCATCAGGTCACGTAATGTCATGCAAGTAGTTGTTTTGATATGATTAAATATTTCAATTGTGTTTCTTATCAACAATACTTGTAACAAATACTTTTTTTCTCCATTGCAAAGACATATTGCTTGAAATAAGGCTTCATTTCAAAACCCAAAATACACACCCATAACTGCACACTCATACTTACAAACTTAAAACTTCAACATCAGAACAAAACTCTCCACTCCTAACAGAATAACCTTACGTCTTAATCAATCTTTGGCCTCACACAGCACACACACCCTATCAAAAACACAAATTACATGATTGTTTGTTACACACTGTGGGGATCAATTAAAAACACTAATCACACTACTAAACTGTTCAGAAGGTTTTCAGAGAACTCTGTAAAATCACTGCACTGACTAACCAGATAAACCTTTCAAGAACAGCCCAGTGAGAGAAATTCAAAACAGTACTGTGATATACTGTATACCACTTGCAGTGGATAGAGGGAATACCACTGTATGCTGCTGATCTTTGCATTGTCACACTGACAGAACATGTGAGGAAGAGCTCATGCACAGTAAAATACCAGAACTCCAGACGCTTTAATTCCAAATGCAGCCAACGTACAGATTACCCATCATCAGCATTCTCATCATCTCTCCACAGGTGTGGCTCAGGCCATTATGTCTCATAAACATCACACATTATCTTTGCTCTTGCCAGACAGACAGCGTGGGATAATACCCTTGTGTGCCTTATCCAACTCTGGATAGACTCCACAGACACATTACCACAGGCTACCACCATCAATGGAAATGCTGATGCTTTCAATTCATTGCAAGACTATCTGGTCTTCAACTATTCATGTTTGAATTCCCCTCAAATTACTGTATCACTGTTACTGTAATCCATATATTCACCAGAGCAGTCTCCTGCTCAGAAGCCAAACATTTCTGCCTTTTCATCATCCATCATCGTGGTAAAAACTACATTGAGAGAAGAGATTCAGTCTATATGTGCTACAGCATTACATGTATCAAAGTAACAATGAGGCAAATGACCTGTTTTCCCTTCTGAAAGAATGGACAATGGATGCAACCGTGTAACAGTTTGGGTTAGGTTGCACTGGCTGTCCAGCTTCTCTAATGCGTGCATGATGAACTAGGCAGGCACAAAGTTGTCAGCTTGTCTTTATTGTTGTTGTCTTCCTTTTCCTTTCTGTTGTCTTGCAAATTCTGCATTGCATATCTGTTTACATTCTGCATATCATTTTGTCCTGTGGACTGTCTTGGGACATGCCTCGAAGTCCTCTTTATAAACCTGTGCAGTTCTGCACCTGGAGAAAGGTCTGGTATTTGTGTTTAAGTTGTGCTTACTTCAGTTAACTATATTGAGAGCATGTGTTTACTGAATGAATACACAGTCCAATGAATGACTTCTTTGTCTGCTTTTGTGTAAGGTTTTGCAGAAATAGTTTTGAATATTTAAACATGTTTGGAAACAGGTAAATAGTGTTTAAAGTTTTGGTAAATGTGTCTTTCCTTTTGGTAGACAGTGTTACAGTTTGGGATGTTTCATTCATAGGCTCAGTTATAGAGTTTATGCGATTGTGAAAAACGGTAATATGCATATCAGTCTTCAAAAATTCTGTCTGCATTCAAAACAATGCAAAAAATGACCACAGTGTGTCTGCAAATTGGAGAGTAATTACATGAAGAATTGGTGGAAAAAAGTGAAGAAGGGACAAACAAACAAGTGGATTGCTGAGTGAAAATATATTTTAACCCCAGCAGACCATCACTGGGGCATCAACACTTTGATGTCAATAATTTTAGTTTTTACAACCATCTGACCAACAGACTGGCTTACAAGCTCACACTCACCAGTTTCCAAAGCCACAGTCCATGACTGCCTCCAACAGGGCCATCTCTTCCTGTGCCGTCCACCCAGGCTCCAGCACAGGGAAGTCTGATGTCTGTATTAACAGTAAAGAGTGGTGATGAATGGTGTGTGTGTGTGTGTGTGTGTGTGTGTGTGTGTGTGTGTGGTGGGTGTATGTGTGTGTGAGACAAGTTTATATTTTACTTACCATGATTTCATATTTGTGATCACTCTCGTGCTTCTTGTATTCAAATCCTCGGGTGAAACACTGAAATAAAAACATTTCCTTTTAACCTGACTATATACAAGAGCTCTTATATCTGTTTTGTGTAGAACACCTGTCACCTGCTCACCTGGAGGCAGAGTAAGAAAGGTGATGGTCCACATTCTGCACACTTGATGTAAGGCTCAGTGAGATAAGATGAGCATCCTCTGCATGGTGGTTTATCAAAAGGATCATCTGAAATGGACATGTTAGTAAACTCATGGTTAGCTTTATCCAAATGACAGGACACATCATCAGGGTAACATTAGATGTCGTTTACATACTAGATAAGCTATTGACACAGTGGTCTTTCAAAGCAACCTGCAGTTAAAACCAGCGGATGCTCACGTTGGGCTGTAAACAAACCACCGCTAGCCCCAATGCTAGCTATGCTAACGCTACTCATAAAAGCCAACTAACATTATGTTTGACTTTGTTTTATCTAAGTTTTATCGCGTAACGTATCTGGGTGTTATCCAACAAGAAACTACACGATATTCGGCAACAAGATAATATTTCAAAGGCTGACAAATACGCAGAAATGTAACTATAGCTAATTGCTAACGCTAGCATAGCAATGCTAGCTGCAGTGTAGTTAATGCGGCTAACCACAGATAACTTGAGAAAGGAGCGACATGTTTAATGTAACGCTCCAGCGGTTACGTATCAATAACACAACTGATACTTACTTCCAAAAGATGCCAGGCGGTCCATTATTGTAATTTTATTAACAAAACTAAAGCCAGAATGAATGTCTTCTTCCTCTTCTTCTGTGAGGTTTAAAAGCAGCAGGCATCACTTTGTGTTACATTACTGCCATCTGCTGGAGGAGATGGAGAGTGCCGCTCAGATTCATGTGTCCTCTTCTTATTCTGGTCTTTATTAACTCATATTTTCTGTTTGCTCCTCACAGTATATTCTCTAAATAATAATAATAATAATGATAATAATAATAGTAACAATGATGATGAAGATGATAATGATAAAAATGATAAAAATAAAAGGAATGCAATATTTCCCCTTATCTCCTGATTCCCCCAAATGCTGTGCTGGCCCTCTTTATTGTTTGTTGCCATTGTTTTGAGAAGTAAATCAAGTTATCAAGTTATTCTATTGTCACAATAAACAACAATAAGAAGAGAAGCAGTGCTTGGCTATAAAATGTTTATTTCTCAGACTCCCTCAAACAAGGTTGATACAAGATTTCTTTTAAAGTTAAAATCTTAAAATCTTATTCTAAATGATAGTCTAAACTTTGGTTTAGTTTTCTTCACCGTAATTAATGACATGCTGAGATATAGGCCTACTGTATCTGTTTTTGTTTGTTTATTTGTTTGTTTTGTTTTATTGTCTTGCCCCATGATGCGTTGGTGACTTGCAGTGGGAGTCAGGACCCCTAGGTTGGGAACCACTGACCAGGACATAAAGTCAGTTTGTGCAGAAATTAGGAATAATAGAAAATAGTACATTGAACATGTGTATAGTAATTGCAAAATAAATAAAGTTTAATGTAAACATTAATGCAGGGTGAATAAAAATGTCCTACCTCATTACTGGATGCATGTGACTTAATACTGAAAAGAGCTGAGACTAAGTAACTACAGACTAGAACGTTGTTTGGTCTGTTCAATCCATTTTAAAAGCATCAAAATGATGTACAACTCAACAGCTGCTACACACAGCTAAGACATTTAAAGTCTGTATATTTCAGCTCTAGTAATCTGTTAATGTCTCTTTCTATCCATCAGTAAAATCCTGAACACAGTCCGTATATTAACTCCCTGTGTTATAAATCTCACTCACTCAATCTGCACTTTCAGCCTATGTCTTACGTTAATTTGAAGTAACTCCCAAACCACAAAGAGTTGTTAGTAACTGCACAGGCTTTATAAACCAAATCAAAGCTGCACCATAGTCTCCTGCTGCTGCATCTCCTGTCCAGCCAAAACTTGATTTTGCAGGCTATCCAAATTTACAGTATTATCCACCTATTTTCAAAATAATCAGGTTTTAATTAAGTTACTGACAAGCCAAGCAGTAGATTTATGTTTGTGCTGTACATCTAACAGAGTCTCCGAATTATTAAAAAAAAAAAAAAAAAAAAAAAAAGTCTATTCCTTGTATTCTGCTTTTTTCCCCCCATCAGTCAGGACAGAACAGTTGTTGACATCACCTCGGTCCCGGTATGAAACTGATGTGTGCTTCATCAAATTCTTCTGTTCGGTGCTTTGCTAAATTTAGAAAAAAATGTTGCAATAACTTAAGACAAAAGACATAAAGACAAAAAGACATTGAATTGTGTGACCTTTATTATTTCCATCATACTTCAATAAATTAAGTGAAGGCTGTCATTCTGCATTCTACCACAAGGTGTTGCTATTGTACCATGTCTGTTGACAAAACAATAAACGCCTTGCAAGTCTCTCTTTGTCTTTCTCTGAGCACACACTACCACCTGAGCCTTCTCCAGGCCAGTATGTATTAGGTTGGATAATAGTCAGATTTTTTTTCCCTCCTTAAACACACCCAGTACAGAATGACTTTCAGGAGTGCAGCTCACACTGATGCAATAAATATCTATGACTCCTGATATTTTCCAGTGCCTGTGTCCAGCTTTGGCCCCTGAATTAAATACAACTCTGCTACTCAAGGACAGTCCTGGTGACTGCACACTAGGGGACCTCGCAATACAAATATCTGAAAAGCTTGAGACATAAAACTGCAACTCTTTCTTCCTCAAACCCATCAAAAATAAGCAGCAAAGTATGCTTTTACTTGTGTGATTTGGGTGAAATGACCCTTTGATTCAGTACAGATGTGACATCCAGCAGTGAGCTGTAATCCATATCACATGACAGAGTAAAGTTAAACTAGGCCCATCACATAAAAGTGCAACTTGTGACATGTAGGGGGGAATTATATCTCTTTGACAGTCATATTTCTTTATAACTGATGCCAAAACTGTGTAATACACCCATAATTTTAGCAAACTTAGTAAGAGTCCATAAAGGGGTCATAGTGTGGCTACTAAACTGCACATTGGGTTAAATCTGAGTGTTCTCCTTTCCGCTTTTTACCCTGAGCCATCTCTGTGAGGACGATCCACAGTGACAAGTGCGTTCAGATGCAGCGTACCCTGTGTCCCGTCTCCTGACCCTCTGGGCTTGCCTTAGACCTCTGTGGAGAGACTCAGGCAGCATGAGGAGCCCTGAGCAGCACAGATCCATGAGTAACGACAAAGCGGCCTCCCGACAGACTGTGCACAATGAAGGGACAGTTGTACTTTCCCTCTCGGTGGAGTTTCCAGCTTACTGCCAGAACACAGTTTGTTCAACAGTCCTGTGAGAGCATTATGATTTATGTGTCTTCAAAAGAGGAACTTCTCTTTTCTGTGTAACAGTTGGCAGCTTTACACTGAGTGACCCTCACTAAGACTCACAACTACTGTACTTACATTAAACTTTATGGACAGCCATTTGAGATAGCTGAATCCATAATAGTATGTGTTATGATGCTGCCATAGCAGCCACTGCTACTCTGTGACAAGAAGATTTTGGACCTTGGCTGCAGGAAGTTCCCCCCATTCAGCCACAAGAGCATTAGTGTGGTCCGAAAACTCTGCTGTTGGTGCTCCAGTTTGTCCCAGAGGTGTTGGATCCAGGTTGAGGTTGAGTCTGTGCAGGCAGGTCAAGAGCCACCACTCCAAACTCCATAAAGAAAACCATTTGTTTAAAGGATAACGTTGGTATTTTTCAACCTGGGCTCTATTTCCCCATGTGTATGTGTGCGTATGATTCATAGGTACAACTCATTCTAAAATTGGTTCAGTTTTGAGGGAGGCAGATGCAGCCGCGAAACGAGCTAAACGGTAACGGGGGCAAATGCATCCCGTATAAGTTTGCGCATTAAAAGTGCTTTTTTTCACCACTGACTGGTTCAGATCGCCAGTGCTATCTCTGTAAATAACATACTAAACGTTTCCCTGACCCTTCACGCGGCTGTGACGTCATCTCGTGAGAGCTTTGCTTGTTGCCAGAAGAAAACAGAGGAGCCACGCTGAGCACCGCTCAGAGTGGCGCTGGTTGTCCCGGAGTACAGTTGAGAGTTTTACTGCATCGATTTAAAACAATGGTTCGTGTTTGTGCTTATCCAAATTGCAAGAACAGGATGTCGCGCAACACCCCGTACAGTTTTCACAGGCTGCCTTTGTCGGACGGTGAGATGCTGAAGTTGTGGCTAGTTGTGCTACAAATGGATGCTAACACTCCTGTCCAGACACTGCGCCTTGCAGACCATCGGGTCTGCAGTGCTCACTTCTCCCAAGATGACTACTGCCAGCCGAAGAAGAGAAGACATCCAATCCCAAAACACCTCTTCCTCAAGAAAACGGCTGTCCCACGAGTAGAGAGAGCTACAGACACAGTGGAGCAAAGCTCTCTCAAGATGACGTCACACAGCCCAGAGGTAAGGGAAACATTTACTATGCTATTTACAGAGATAGCACTGGCGATCTGAACCGGTCAGTGGTGAAAAAAAGCACTTCTAATGCGCAAACTTATACAGGACGCATTTGCCCCCGTTACCGTTTTAGCTCGTTTTGCAGCTCGCGGCTGTATCTGCCTCCCTCAATACTGAACCAATTTTAGAACGAGTTGTACCTATGAATCATACGCACACATACACATGGGGAAATAGGGTCCAGGTTGAAAAATACCGAAGTTATCCTTTAAGGACCTGACTCTGACATATTGAAATGAAAAAGGGTCTTTAGCAGACTGTTGCCATAGAGTTGTAAGCATGCTGTCGTGTAAAGCAATGGTTCCAAACCTTCTCCCTTAAGGGACCTCTATATTTATCACTGAGTAAACTGACAACCCCTGAATAATTGGATATATCATGTTATTTTCAGTGCATAACAACAACTTTCCAGAACAACTGATAAACTGTACAATTAACCCAAGTAGTGAACACAATAACAACAGAAAGTTTGTGTAAAACAAGCAATTTGGATGAATATTGAACACATTATTCCCTGTGAATATTAGATCAGAGATGAGTTTTCCTGATATATTTAGGAACTTTTTAGACAAATCTCTGTCTGTTGTTGCTTTTTAACAGCCATACAAACTTAATGGGTTTCTTTTTTGTCATATTCAATGTTTTCCTGTCCTAAATTCTTCACAATGGCTCTGTTAGCTCCTTGGTTGTCAACTGCAGGATGAGGCTGTTTAGCAGAGAGTGAAGACTCTGTAAATGCAGCTTGTGCTCAGGTCTTCAATCTGCCCATATCCTGTGAAATTATTTTAAAAGTTAATGTCTTGAATAATAATCTGAACTTTAAAAATAACATATTTATTGTGCTCTCTTCACAGAGATGAATGAAATGCTGAAATGTAGGCCTACTGTATACATTTTTTAAAGTTTTCTTGCACCCTTTAAAATCAAGTAGGCCTCCCGTGAGGCTTTAGTGACCCAATTCGGGATTCAGGCCCCCCAGGTTGGGAATCAGTGGTCTAAAATATTGGATTCTGCAGCATTCAAATTTCCCTGAATTACAACTAAGGGGTCTTAACCAAAAGTATGCCAAGAATATGTGCAAGGGAAAACAGTGGGCTAAAAAAATGACTGGCATGATGGTGTTCTGGTGTGCCGGTTGTCTAAGGTCCATACTATGTGGCCTTTATGTCCCTGGTTTAAATCTGAGGACCCCTTGCTCTCTACTGTAATCAACATAACAAAGGTAAAAATCTGAAAACAATTGCGTGGAAGCTTTTTGCTGCAGCCCAGTGTGTATGAAGACAGCACTGTAGCCTCCATATGACTCTAATAAAACAGAATTCTCACTGAAAGCCAATTTGAGTGCCAGGGTCAGCATATGTGGGAGCATGCTGTATAAAATCACATCTTGGCAGTGAATGTGAGCAGAATTCATTATCCACATGGAGACTAACAAAGAAAATAATGTCAGCCTCACAGAGTGACATGTGTGCTCCCCTATGACGGCCCCTGCCACAGCATCGCTGCCTGTGGGCAGACAACCTGCTGTCTCTCCAGCCACATGCCACCCCTGCCTACCCACAATGCCGTTCTCTCCTGTGCCTTCACACTCTGAGCAAAAGGCCTGAAAAACCAGGCAAACCCCCAGCCTGCAGGCCTCACACTGCTTATATGGATCAAAGACTGTGAACCTCGGGGTTTCTCTGGTATAGACGTGTGCCAGATTATACACTGGCCAAACAAACGCACCCCCCCCCCCCCCCCCCCCCCCACTATTACATCCTTAAAAACTCCCCCAGTCTCTGCCCACTCCTTTGCCTCTTACCAAAGCATTTCCCAGCTGCTGTGATTTGAATATGAGGGCCCCTCTGAAGAAAAGAGGGCATCTGGCACACGCCTTAGAGGCTAAGAAAAAGAGTTAAACTGCTCCTGTCATGGAAATGTTCTGAAACAAGATTAAGCCTCTTTAAAAAAGCAAAAGAGGTAAAATGGACACAAGCCCTTAAATAAGTTCAGACAAAAGGCAACACGAGGAGACACATCGATATCTCACAATGGGGGTTTGCTTGGAGTGGTCATCCACGTTAAGAGCTTTGCTTTGCAAATTAGATTTGTGAGTAAAGGTCAGCACGGAAAATCATATTTCTTTAGATTGAAGCTAAGGAAATTAAGTGTGAGCAGTAATTGCATAATCACTCTCTAAAGGATGCTTTCAACTCAGATTTATTAGGCTACCTGCCCCCATCTGGGCACTCCCACTAATTAACATACAGTTGCTGTGTTCACAGGAAAATGTCCTGAATGGAATGAATTCACTGCACACTGAGAAAGAAAGTCTGTTCTGTTTTTACAGTACAATGTCTGAGAAAGAGATATTTGTTTTGATTCACTGATTTTTTTTTTTTTGTGGAATTATTACCACTGTTAATACATTGAATTAACAGTAGCAACTAAATGGGTTTCAAGTGAAGGTAAATCACAATAAGGTCAATAAAATGCATGGAAACTTAGGATATTTTAGTCTATTTTAATTTCTCTTTTAAGTACATACATACTATAACAGACTGCATTTAGATATACAAGGAGCAGAGATAGCATAGGGGGCGGTGATGTGTTGTAACCAGAACATTAAACAGGGTAAACCAAAAAAATCTGACTTCCTGTAATAAGATGTAATACATATATGTGTTCGGACCTGTGTGTAATTGACAACAGAGTAGGGGAAAAAATATATATATATATATTTGAATTTCCCCTTGGGGATTAATAAAGAAAATTAAAAAAAAAAATTAAAAATAAAGTCCATGTTTTTTTAAAAGTGTGAATGAAGTCTGTCACTTTTATTATTAGTTATTCTACATAAATCCTGCATGTGTCCTTGCATTTAACAATTTGTTGTGGTGTTTACAGGTGATGCAGCCAACCTCCAGTTATAAAAGGAGCGCTCCACCTCTCACCTGGCACTTGATGACACCAAAATGTCTAAAAACAAGCAGACATAGCCTAATTAAACTCTATGATCATGGATATAATAAGATGCCATTGAGGTGCATTATGGGGATTGTAGGATCCAGAGGTTTTGGAGCTCAACCCAAACTAAGGACTAAAAGCAAGGATAATTGGACCATTTCTTTTTTAATCTCTCCCTTCTAAATCTCCCCAAACGTTATGGAAGTGCACGACTAAATTACTGGAGTATCTCTTCAATATGTGATCTGTACACTGGCCAAGCATGAAACTGAAACCATGACTTTTCACCTCCCTTGTTAAGCCTCATATCCTCCATCCCTGAAGCGACAAAAACTGCATTAAATCACATTTTATTACCACGCACGGACAGGAGCTCACGTGGGGTGTGCAATCAGTTGAGATTCTGCTGTTAATCATAAACTAATCTCTTCCTATGTGAGAAGATTTTTATGATAGCAAACTAAACATAAGCCAAGTTTACAGACTATCAGATCCTCACGTGGTGCAAAGTGACTCAGGACGGAGTTATCTGTCTTTTTAAACATGTTGACGAAACTCCTGATAACTATTACATTTTTGTCATTGCAGGAACAGCTGTTTAACTTAATTTTCCTGTTGTTCGTGTTTGCTTTCATGCTAAGTGGAGAGTTTTCTGCAAGGTTTAAATGGCTTTTGACAGGCTGCACTCACTGATTTATGTGCAAGCACAGGCCTTGAGGTGTTTGAGAAAACAACGATGACTCTGCATTAAGTGTCATGTGTCAATAACGATCCAAAATGGTTCCCTCCGTATCTGCAAACTGAAGCAGTGTCAGATGTGAATAAATGAATGAAAACAGATGCCTCCCACACAAATGTGTCATCATCAGTTTATTTTTGCTGAATGAGAGGTTCCCCCCACATATGTTCCTCCTCCCTGGGAGCTCGGTGGACATCCTCTCCCCATGGCCAAGGTAACACCGAGGAATCAGCACAGTGAGAGTGCAGGGAGGTCAACAAGTGGGTGTGGAATGCTGGTGTTTCCCACACGGAGTACCTCGACACACAAACCCTGAGAAAACATGTCTCAGGCCTCAGCAGAGCAAACTGGAAATCCATGATGTTTGCTTGGAAGTTTTATCCACAGGACCACAGTGTCTGAGGAGCCATCACGTTAATTCAAACAGTCTGGGGAGCAAAGTACAAGCTAAATGTACTCTAAAGGGACAGTTCACCCAGAAATCAAAAATACACATCTTTTCTCTTACCTGTAGCGCTATTTATCAGTGTAGATTATTTTGCTGTGAGTTGCCAAGTGTTGGAGATATCGGTCCTAGAGACGTCTGCCTTCTCTCCAATATAATGAAACTAAATGGAACTTTATTTTCTATTCTTTTAAAACTCAACAACAATGTCACTTCCCAGAAATCACAAAAGTGTGCATCTACTCATGGACGAGAGCATGCATGTATAAATAGAACTCGATACAGAGTTAGAGGTGGCGCCCCGTTGCTCAGTGGCACATAAAGCCAAAACAGCTTAATATCTGCGGCATGAAATGACACAGATCTTCCACACCATGTGGCCCATAGAGCAAGCACACTGGAGACTTGCGCCAGCTGCAAAGCCAACTTGTGGTTCAGTGCTCCAATAACATGAAAGGGGATTAAATGAGTTAAACTTGCGTCTCTTCTTGACTTTCCAAATGTTATCGGACTGAATGGATCAAATCCTGATCGTGAAATGAGTCATTTTGCAGGGTCATGACGCTCAAAAAAATTGTATCCACTGATTTACAAACATGTCTTTTCCATTGTAACGGCCTATTTCCACCAGATGCGTGTTGGTTGCGTCTCCGCTCCGGCGCAGAGCAGATCGTGTGGGGCAGGAAGTCGTGCACAGAAACAAAATATAACATCTGGTTAATTTTCAAAATAAAATACACTGTTCACGGCGGATCATATTTCCCTGTACTACACCTTGAAAACTACATAATGGGCAGAGGCAGGCCTGAAGTCAACAGGTCAGAGGTTTTCAGACGTCATGTCACCCCGTTAACACCATGGACGAGGAGATATTAATCATGGCGGTGCACCGAGATGTTTTCTGGCGGAGCTGCACCGCACCGCACAGCAAACGCAGCTGGCGGGTATTGACGGACGGCAGAGCACGCAGCGGATAACCAGAGCTGCCGTTCTGCAATGGACATGCATCCAGTGGAAATCCGGCGTTAGTCTATGAGAAAAACTTTTTTTTAGCTAAATGGCATCACATGACGGACACAGAAGTTGTAATTCAACATTTGGCCACTATGCACTATGTCAAATTGGCTTCGAAGCCTGTTGCTGTTGATTGGGGCCTTGGACGAGAGGCTTGGGCTTGTGATAGTTTGAAATGTTTTCTGATCCAGTGCTTGGTCAGTGACTTCTGGCATCACAGACACAGACGAAAAAAGCTGTCCTTTCACATCGGCATGATGCAGCTGGTTGCCGTTTAATGGTGCCCTGCAGCGTTAGGAGGAAATGCAGAGGGACAGCAACAAAAGTTAAGGCGGCAGAAGTCCAAATAGGGTAGATGGGAGTAGTGGTGGATGGGTCCAACAATCACCGACTTTCACCTGGGAGGCCGGTGTTTGCTTCCCATAAGATTATAAAGTCAAACCCTGTTCTTTTTTCCTAAACCCAACTATGTGTGTGTGTTTGCCAAACACAACCAAGTGCGTTTGTTGTGATAAGCAAAACAAAAAATATTAATTTGTGGTATTGACATGGTGTGTTTTTAGTCCCTTTATGTATCAATAGTAAAATTAAAACTAAAATAGTGCAACATTCCCCTCTTAAATGTATGTTAAGAAGTAGAAGTATGAGGTAACATACAACGGAAACACTGAAGTTAGGTACAAGTAACTCAAAATTGTACCTATGTAGAGTTCCTTTCCGTCACTGCAGGAAAAACTGAGACATGGCCAGAGTGGAAAAATGTTTAGAGAGCAAAGAGAAGAGATTTCTGTGGCTGAAACGCGGAAATATTGCCTTATACACACTCACACACATAACCGACGTACCCCACCGAGCCTGAGCTGTGGATGGAAAAAGAGCTCCCCGTGTGAACCACACCGTGTTTCCTATGTACCTCTTACGGCAGAGCGGCTCTACCACAACACTGTCAGAACACATCAGCTGCTGGAGCCTTGATGGCTTCCACACTCGGGCTCTCCCAGTGGCGCCCTGGAGAGACACCGCAGGCCTGTTGCTTTAGTCCTGCTCTCAGCAGCCCGTTCAGCCTGCCTGGGTCTCAGTGCATTGCAGAGGGCTCCCTAACACAATATCCCCCTCGGCTTAATCTGGGGGAAGAATGGTGACGTGCATTGTGCATTATCTATGGTGGCGCTTGGGAGAATAGTCAGAAATAACAGTGCGGGGTCACACGGGACGATGTAAAAAGTTTTTTTCATAAAAGGCTGATCTGTTGTAGCCGGAGCATAAATGGCTTTGAGCCCTCGAGCCTCTATGAGAAGAATAATATCCTCAAAGCGTGACCAGATGACCTCATTGGATACTAAAGAGAGCCTCACGTTAATCTATAATGTCTTCTTTCTACTGGGTGGCTAAAAATGTGTCATGTCATCATGATATTCTCCTCTCACAGTGTGGTATGCAGCCTGTCAACAGAGTGAAAGTATTCTTGGTTGTCACCTGCTCTTTTAGAAGTGAATGTGTGTTAAAGTGAGCACTGAATGGCTGTCAGGGTCAAAGCAGGAATGCAATGACAACAGCATGAGAGAGAGGCATGAGTGAGATAAAGACTCATGCACGCTAGTTGGACGGCACCACTCTTCCCACACAGCCACCAGTTCAGGGTTACGACCTGTCCGCTTTCTACTACACAGCAGAAACATATATATCTATAAAGTCAGCCTGGGTGTCCACTGTGGGTTTTCTGCGGGACCAGATCACTAGAGGGGATTAGCCAGCTGCTGGGTGGGGGAATTCAGAGGTTTTTCTCCAGTTAACAGTTCACGAGCACAAAGTGTGTGATTTACAGTCTGATCGTGGTCAAACTGCAGAGGGACACAGATGACATGCTGTTGCTAACTTGCAGACATCACAGCCCAGACAGGGGCAAATGGGGTAAAGTTACAAGAACATCCCAGTGGGACAGGGAGTGAGAAGGTGTGATAAGTTGGGCAAAGACCTGAGAAGTAACGGAAATCTAATAAAGATGTTTTGGAAACAAACTTAAATAATCTATGCAGTGCTGATTATTAGAGAAACACCCCACATTCTGTGTTTTGTAGTGTTTTTTTAGAGCTGCAACTAATGATTTTCATTTTGGTATTGATTCATTTTTAGGTAAAATAATTTAGTCTAATGCAAAGGAATAGTTCTCAGTGCCCAAGATCATCTTTAAATTTTTTTAATATTAAAGACAATAGTCAATCTTAAAAGAAAAATCAGATTTAAGAAGCTGGGAAAACAGAGATTTAACCAGTTAGCATCCAGTTTTCCATTTTTATTTGCCCTTAAGTTGCTCTGAGGTTGGAAAAATCATCTTATTACGCACTGTCTGATGAACTCATACATGTATTCTTCTGCCATGCTTTATTGAAACTATATGATGTTTCATATTTATAGAGTAAATATTCCAAGCCAGGATATCTTCCAGATGTCTTGTGCATTATTTCATATAAGTATCTTTAAACTCAGTATGCAGTAAACTTATGTTTGTTATCACAAAAATATAAATTACAACTACTTTAAACACAGATAAGTTTATTTTAAATTCTTCTGGAGCTTGTGAAGTTTCCAAAGATACCAGTGTATCAAATTTGAAAACAGTGACAATGTGATAAAGGTCGCTTGTAGTGATGAACCTACAAAGAATTCTCACCTGGATCTGGAGCACAGAGAGGCAGTTAGAGCTACAGGCTACAATGAGGCTAAAAACAGAGTTCAAATGATGTTTTTCCAAAGAACTTTTTATGTCAGGGCTTCAGTACACTTGGATCACTATGAACGAGCAGTATGGAGATATTTTGTGCTTTCAGTTATGTGTTTTTGGACGTCTGAAACTGGGGCGCTGTAAGCCTCCATTAGGTGGAGTTGTGTTGCTACCTCCTCGCCCCTTGGATCTCCGCAACGGATGTGAGGACTCTAAAACTTCACCTGAGCCTCCCTCGAAATATGGGTGAGTAGATAATGGCTGAATTTTCATTTTTGGGTGCACTATCCTTTTAAGAGTGAGTTTCAGCTCACTGTTTATCTATCCAGTCTGTAACTATACTGCTTTGGTTCACGCTCACAGCTCTCATAGCGTTGTTTTCAGCCGCAGCAGGCAGCTGTTTACAGTGAAAAAGCTCTAAAGACACACTTTACACTACCTGCTCAGCACCAAACAGCAGACAGACACAGTTGGAGACTAGCTGATGAACATAGTGGAGCATTTAGCAGCTAAAGACACAGATATTTCCCCAAGGAGATAGTAAAGACCAAAAACAGAGCTAAAAGAGAGTGAATGTTGGACCTACATTCACCAGGCAGAAACTAAAACACCACTCTGAAAGAATGATAATGTTGCTATGTGTCTTACGTTGCATTACCAGCATGAAAATAAAAACACAGGCAAACACAGAAAAGCTGACAGGCCGATTTAACTTAGCCGATATTATTCAGCATCACAATAAAAACATGTTTGGGAGAGACTCCACAGTCTCACAACTGCTTGGAAAAAGTTGAATGAATACAGAGCCATTGTTTGGGAGCTTGGGAACGGGGCTCCCACAGGACAAGACATGACTGAAAACAGGGACTGGGATCAGGGTATTTGGGTTTAAACTGGCATGTGGTTCTCATTGCCGCAGCATAGTGAGTGATCGCTGTGTACTGGTGCTTTAACTGGCCTCGGCCTTGCACGTGAGCCGATCAAAACCACATGTTCCAGTGTGATTGTGTCTGTGGGCTTGTAAAGACGGAGCTCTGGCTGAAGAGCTGCCCCTGGCTCACACAGCCACACAGAGCCCTCTTTGCATGTTGAAAACATTTTTTCCCTGCACTCTCTTGGCTGATGCAACGTAGTACAACTTCCACACGGAGTGTGTTTTTCCTGACTCAGGGGTTTCGGAGCTGATTTATAGTGCCATACTGTTGTTGAAATGAATCTTGAGGAATGGGGCTTTGTTCTTCTAAAAGCCCTCCTTAAGCCTGTAGTCCAACAGCAATCAGAGAAGAATGGAAGTTATTAAAAGTAAATTATGCTCCAAGCTGTAAGGAAAGATGTAAGTATAGAGGTGATAAAAGATGCTTTACAGAACCACTATGATGACTTCCTCACCTACTATTTTGAGGTCAGCTGTTTAAAGAATAGTTGTATAATTTGGAGTAACACACAGTCTGCATCTGGTTTACATTTCCTTAACCTTTTGGTATATGTAGAGTGTATATTTTTTTAAGTGTACATATGGTTTGCTGTTTTAAAAATTCAAACTTTATGATGTCCATCCAGCTGAAAGTGATCTAATGTCTGGTGACAAAATGCCTTAAATAATGAGACAAAGGTTTATCAGGTTACATATTTTTGGCTTTAGCAGGAACTTTCTGTCCCCCGAGGCTGTCAGGTGATTGACAGGAAGCTCAGAATAACATAATGTGTGCACTGACATGAAAACACAAAACTCATATAAAGCCTTCACATCTACTGTGATGGATTGTCTACGGTATAGTCAGACAAATCTGAAATCTGCAGATGTTTTTATTTAATAAAAAGATTAATAAAATTGATTCTGGTGAGGGAAACCGGGTTAACAACTCCTGACAACTCTAGGTTTTACGGACTGTGTGCTGACACGAAGTTGAATAATTGAAAGAAAAGGAGCAACCTGGATCAGATTCCCAACCTTCTTTGTCAGCCTTATACCCTCACAGCCCTATCAGATGAACTCAAGTAGCCCCTTATTGACTCCACATCTTTTAATGTGTTCATTTCAAGTCAAATCAAACTTTATTTGAAGAGCAATTTAAAAACCACCGCAGTTGACCAAAGTGCTGAACAGGCACAAAATACCAAAACAGATGAATACAGATGAAAACAATAATAAGAACAGAAGAAAACAATAAACATAATAGCACAACAGAGAATGGGATCAATTACGGTGTCAAGCTCAAATCAATCGTATGCCAACAAGAAATGATGAGTCTTCAGCAGCGACTTTAAGGTTTCTGTAGTGTGAGCAGTTTATAGTTGAGTAGGTCGGTTGTTCCAGAGTTTAGCAGCAACCGCAAAGGCTAGGTCACGTCAGTTTTTGTGTCTAGCTCTGGGAACATCCAGGAGCATCTGACTGGTCGACTGCAGCGCTATAACTGGAGTATGAAGACACAAAGGTATGATACATTTGATACTGATTATATAAAAGTGGATATTGTTGCAGTAAATTTTCACATAGTTGAATCAATGTAAATTTAGGTCAGTTAGGTCAGTTCTGCATTTCTACTACCACCTGGAGCGGCAGGTAAGCTGGCAGTTTTAACAATTAATCCATTTATCCATTTCAGTCAGGAACACTTAAGTCAAAGAAAACTTTATTTCCATTTGCAGTATGATATTTGGCAGTATGGCTCTGTTCTGGGGCCTCTCTGTCTTTCCTCTGGCCTACGCACAGCTCTCCGCCCTTCTGCGTGCCTATGTGGAAAGCCGAAGGCGGAGAGAGCACACCTCTCTCCCCTTCTATGTGCCTACTTGGAAAGCTTTAAGGGAGAGAGCACACCTCCCTGCCCTTCCACGTGCCTACATGGAAAGCCTTAAGGCAGAGAGAGCACACCCCTCTCCCCTTCCATGTGCAAATGAGGAAAGCCTGAGACAGAGAGAGCAAATCTCAGCAGCAGAAAATACCCCCAGGAACAGAACAGAGCAGCATCAGTGACAAACAGAAATAACATTGATAAATCAGACACAGCATGAAAAGGAGGAGCTGGGGTGGATTGACATTGTCTTGCAGAGGAAGCAGCAACAGTAGGCAGGCCAGAGCAGTTTAAATAGGGCGCCCTGAATGAGATTTGCCAATTGGTTGCATAAAAAGGAATCATGTGATCCATCAGTTGACTCCCTTCCATCAGTCAGCTGCTCCATCAGTTGATTGGGCTGTTTGAGATCAGCTGATGTAGCTGGGATGTGAGCTGAGCTTGACATCATGTCCTGCCTGAACTAACGCTATGCTCAGTTTAGCTAGTTTAACTATTTCGTTTAGCTGTTACCTGTTAAAAGTGCAGCTAGGGCCACATATTTCTGTCTGACCCTGACCCATGTCCGAGAGAGTAGTAACCGAGCCCAAATCAAACCCAACAGCCATTCTGTTTTTTATGTCCGAACACGACTCAATCCTGACGCAGGAAAAGACCAACATGCTGCCGCAACATTCCCTGGTGTCACTTTGACAACGAACCAAAAGGTGATATAGTGCTAAAGGGAATATAAACTGGGAAGGGAACACGTCAAGCAGGCTGAACCTGACCTGAATATCATCTGTAAATATTTGTCCAAACCCGGCCTGTCAGGTCCCATTGGGTATTCCTATCGGCTTGATTGCTTGATAAGTTTTGATGCACAAGTGGAGCAATTGCAGCTGACTCAATACGTGGATTTTTTTTTTAAAATCCAAATTATAATTCATATCTTTTCAAATTAGCCAAGCTACTCCACAGTCTTTTCATGTGCCCTCTGGCAACTGCGGAAGTACCCTGTAGCATACTTTCCAAGTGTGGTTGGGAATCACTGACCTAAATGACTGATTCAAACTAAGATATTTTTTACTTTTGCAAGTTTTTTTTTTTTTTTTTTTATCATTTACTATATATACCAAAGGTGTTAGGGCAATATAATGTGTTGGATAAAGATGGTGAAGTGTCCAACTGTCTTCACTGGCAGCAGTGTCCACAGTGGTGTTGCTGGTGTGGATGCTTTGCCCTGAAGTCTCCTGGAAGAAAGCCAGCCGCAGCGTCACACAGTGCCACTGTGCCTTATCTCCACTAGCCAGGGTGCTGATTATAGGGAGACTGTACAGGCATGCACATACATCCTGCTCTGTGTCAGAGACAACATGGCTGTGAATCTCCCTCCGCTGCACCACAGATATGCTCAAAGTCATTATCATGCCACTCACTGCAATAGCATAGTGGGCAGACTCGTGCTGCAGTATTGTTCAGTGCATACTGTTTTCTTGGGCGATGATGGCAACAAGTCATGTGAACAAAATTATGTTTAAACATTGAAGCGCTGCTATACTGACTCTTATTTTTTGCCTGTAGTTTATATACATCATCAGCAGAATCATGATGTTTTAGTCAGCAGAGAGTACTATCTGGAAAAACATTTTGCAGTCTAATACATGTGAGCAGCAGTGTAATTTAGCAGCAGTTTGTTATGTTAAAGCAGTGGTATTTAAAAGGTCCAAAGTGTCAGTGAGTCAGTGTTTTTCATTTTGGTGTCAGTGTGTCAGTTGTGAATGAGGCTGCTATTTCTGAACCTCTGCAGCTGTGTCAGAGAAGTGACAAGAAATTAAGTCAATCTTTTGTGTCAGCTATATCACTTTCAGGGGAATGTGACACCAGAGACAGAGTAAGTAAAAAAGAGGTATGAATCTGACCTATGAACTGCTCAAAGAGTTCATCAGCTATATGGACAAAAAGCTCTCACACAGGTGTCTGCCTGTAGGCTGGAGCAAATGTCACACTCGATTGTGCAGTATGTGTCTCCGTCTACCAGACAGATTACTATAGCAAAAGTATAAATACATAAATACAATGGATATCAAGACATAAAGAAATTTGTACAAATACAATGCATGCATTGAACATTAAACAGGATGAAAGCTCTGCTGTTATCAAGAGCCTCCAGCCGCCTCCAGCCACCTCCAGGCTTTCTGTTTGCCTCATCAGCTGGTTTGGCTCAGTTGTTGATCCTCTGAAACCGAGCTCATGAAGCTCTCTGTATTTTTATACCCTCTCAGTAAAAAAAGACAGCATCAGCCTTCTATTCAGATTCCTGCTCTCTTTTCAGGCTTTTAATTGCATCCTGAATGAATCATGAACAATCAACCCAATGAAATTGAGAGGAAGCTGTTTGGCACATTGATTGCATCATTTGGTGTTCAATTTAATGACGGTTTTGTTTGTTTAACCAGAAAACAAAAACAGGAGTGGATGAGGAAGCAAAGTAGATTTCAACTGGTTGATGTTATTGATTAAAGTTTAATTTTAGTTTCATCTTAGATGATGACATGATGATGGCATTCTTTAGGCTTTCAGTTTGAATTCAATACAGCCATGATAATAAGGAAGCTGGTGGGAGACACTTGAAAAGCATTTCTAAAAATGAATGAAAACGTCATGGTTATATCAGAGATTAGTAAGAAGTTAGTTAAGATCGCAACGTCCTTCATTTAATTGCCAGAAAGTCTTTTCTACATCTTTGAGCTCTAAAGAAAACTGTCACAATTTGGAAAATGTGTGGTTTTATAGAGATGTATTTTGATAATATTTGATTGTGGACCAAATTTCCATAATCCCAATGCCTCTCACTGCAAATTCCACAGTAACAGACCATAGTTTGTAAGTAATTTCATTACCTAAACTGGACACAGACAGTTTGACTTTTAGGCAGTAAATTGGGGAGGGGTTTTTTTTCAGTTACTTTTTTCACTGGAATATTACCCCTCTCTCCCTGCTCCATTTTTTAAATTCAATTTAATGTATCTATTTTTCCTACAATGGCTGAGGTGAGAATGTGTGGGAACTTTCAGTCACATAAGAAGGAAGTTGCAAAAATTTGAGGATGACTGTCTGCAGCAGATGCAGCAGGGTGAGCAAAATGTGGCAGCACCTGTCTTTGCTGCAGTACAGAGAGGTCAAGACCCCTACAGACCACCAAGAACTGCAAACAATAATGTAGGAGAAGTACTAGAGTTCATCCTCTATCAGCAATGTCTTCATTTCAATCAAAAGAAGGACAAAAAAGATGAATGTATTTATTTATTTATTTATTTATTTATTGCTAATACTCTGCTCAGAGAGAGTTTTAAAATATTAGTTTTATCATGCAAGTAATGATTTAAAAACTCCCCTCTAGTCTAATCTGTTAAAATGCATTGCATGATATGACCCTGTGACCTGCTCAGTTAACCACAGAAACTTATTTTCCTGCATTGCATCAGTTTAACAGCTTTCTAACAACTCCATCATGTGCTGGAGCGATTGAGGAACTCTGGAGTGTTTTCTCTCTCCGCTGCAGCAAAAACCTGAAATCAATCACTTACTTCCTGTTTGCACTCCAGCTCAGTTTACATGCTTCCTGTATGAGCCAAAGGACTTCCCTCACAATGCACAGGATCTTTCAACGGTCTTCTTATCTGCTGGCACACAGTGACACAGCTATGAGCTCTCAAGATTCGTTGGTGCGCGCACACACACACACACACACACACACACAAACACATGCCAGCAATAAAGCTTCTCGTGAATCATTAACAAAACAATAAATGAGTAGCTTAAATCAATCATATTCATGATGAATACTGAACTAGAAATAAGTTATGAGAGACACGTCTCTCTCACTGTTACAGATTCAGTTTGATTTATTCACTGAAAGACCTTGAAACTGCGTCCGTTTACTCTCCATCACCCAACTCTAGAAGATCTAAGTTGATCAAACATCTGTATGTAACTTGTGAGAACGCTACTGTAATAAGGAATGAAAATAAAGTCCCTATCTCTGTCTTCTCCCTACGGAGGCCCGAAGGGGACAATATGAACTGCAGTAATATTTCTCTGGAGAACCCAAAATGTGTGCAAGAGAATGCAAATGTTTCTTCAAAGAACATGGACATTAATCTGGAGAATGCAAAGGTTTATAGGGAGAACATAAAAGTTTTGCAAGAGAACACAAATACTACTTTTGAGAAAACAAAAGTTTTGCGAAAGAACGCAAAAGTGTCTCAGAAGATTGCAAACATTTTGTTAGAGAACGCAAACTTTTCTCTGAGAATGCTTAAGTTTTGTGTGAGAATGCAAATGTTTTGCAAGAGAACACATACGTTTGTTTTGAGAGCACAAAAGTTTTGCAAAGGGACGCAAAAGTTTCCCAAGAGAATGCAAACGTTTCTTGGGAGAACGCAAAAGTTTCTTAGGAGAACACAAACATTTTGCAAGAGAACACATAAGTTTCTTTTGAGAATGCAAAAATTTTGCAAAAGAAAGCAAACATTTCTTGGGAGAATGCAAAAGTTTTTGCGATGAATGCAGAAGCTTCTTAGGAGAACACAAACGTTTTGCAAGAGAACACATTCATTTCTTTTGAGAGCACAAAAGTTTTGCAAAAGGACGTTTCCCAGGGAGAATGCAAACGTTTCTTGGCAGAACGCAAACATTTTTGTGAGAGAACGCAAAAGTTTCTTAGTATAACACAAACGTTTTGTAAGAGAACACATACTTTCCTTTTGAGAGCGCAAAAATTTTGCAAATGAAAGCAAATGTTTCTTGGGAGAATGCAAACATTTTTGCGAGAGAATGCAGAAGTTTCTTGGGAGAACACAAAAGAATTTGCCTTTTTCATCCAATTATGATTTTTTTTTTCACCCATCTATTTTTTTTCTTCGCCATGTTTTTGGGTTAAAAAGATTTTTTAGCTATTCTTATTTAAAGATAATACTCCCAAAGAGGCAATGATTGAACACAATGGACCAAAAGACAGCGCTCTTTGTATTAAAGATAAAAATAAAACATCACTTACTGAGTTTAAAGGGACTTTAAACTTTATGTAGCTGTTTTGGTATACTTAACATTATGATGGAAAGCAGAAACCAATTAATTATTGGCTAGCTGCCATGGAATCATACAAATGACAATAATAGGATTACTTATTGATGAACAAATCTATGCCATTGTGCTGTATTGTGCGCTATGCAGTGTATATTGAACACTTCTTTATTGCACTTGTCTCGCTTTCTTACCATGAGTGCCAGCCCCTGTGACACTGACATAATTACCAAGCTGTTGACAGAGCTCTCCTTATTTGGGCTGCTGAGTCGTCTCTTGTTTACCTCTCCTCTTCAGCCTCTCAGCAATCATTTGCCAACACTGGGACCCTGTGGTTCTGGGCCATCAGGAAAGGCTACAGGCCGACCAGGCACCTCCACCACAGCAAATTCAGTCTGGCAAACTCAAACTGCGAGAACAAAGCGAGAAGGAAAGTGTGCCAAAAGGTAGTGTGTGGTGTAAAAAGTGCTGATCTTGTGTGTTAATCGGGGGGAAGAAGTGCTGAGGCTGCTCATAAAGACTAATGTTTCAAATCAGCCTTAGGATGCACTACAACGGGTTATAAATACTAAAGTCGAGGAGATGATGCAACTTAAGTGCTAAATGTGACTTTAAAGTTTTGAGAGTCTTGTACCCAGCTGCTCTTCTTCTGCTGTAGATAGCAAGGTAACACTCCCTCTGGGCTTTGATGGCACAATGTTTAATTCATGAAGAGGCCACGACTCCCACCGATGCTTTAACGCTCGAGTCAAATGTATCAGAGGAGAAAAAGCAACTCTCTTACTACATGCCAAAATGTGTCTGCTTCAATTATTTAACACTGGAGGTTGGTAACGTGAGTGCAGAGCAAAAAAAAAAACATTTGAGGAAAAAATACAAGCTGCAAACATGATGGTAGAGGGGTTTTGCGTGAAAGCTTGTCTTTGATATTTGTCCACACCGTCCACAACCGATGATGTCAGTGAGAGCTGCTGCACTTTGCCTGAGAGCATGTGAAGTGGTGCTTCATACGGAGAGGTAATCGTACAGCTTCAGGTCCTCATGAGCCTCACAGAGAGATCACCAAAACACACATTCAGGTGGGGATGTGGTCAGTGCGGGAATCACTGTATTGTCATGGTGTTTGGGAAATTTAAATTCTGATAGCAGCTACAATTGATTGCATTAAATGGCAAATGTGAAATCAATGTGACAGTGTAAAGGGGTCACTCACAGAGATGAACCTTCACCTAAATCTGCAGCTCCCTTCAGCTTTATTAAACTTAGGAGTTTCAGCAATTTGTCTAACCCCATTACTATTTTTTTTTTCTTTTTTTTAACTTTCTCTCTACACCGAAGTGTGAATGGGAACATTTTAGCAAATATCTGACCAGTTTTATAACAAATAGTGTGAAGAACTGAAAAACTGTTACACACTGGCACTAATAAGATCAGTTCTCTGCCCACACAGCACCAGGAATAGCTGGTCATCTTACTGTTGTGTTTCCTGGTCAGAATGTGTTGGTATTTGTGTTTTATTATGTGTTTTATAACAATATGATATAATAGAAAAAGTTGTCTAACTGTGGGTGTTCAAAATGTGTTTATACAATATTTCTTCATTCAAATCAGTCCCAGTGGAGACTTATTTGATTAGATGCACGATTACTCACAGTCCAGTTCTCAATAACATGGGATTATTGTTGTGCAACCAGTAAAATATCAATAAAATCTAAGTTATGTTAGCGCACAAAGTTGGGTGAGAGGATGTGTTTCAATTCAAAAATCAACTGGTTTGGTGATTGTTTGGTGAATAATGTAAGTAATGTGCTGGGAAGACGGTCTTCTCGTGAAACTATCTTGTCTATGCAGTAGAAAATACTTTTGAAATTGGTGCTGTATGACCAGAGAAAAAAGAAGAAAAGGGCTTTCTCATATGCATTTTCTTTAAAGTCGGAGTTAAGGTTTCCTCAAAAAAAAAAAAAAAAATCAGTTGCACCAAACACCCTTAAGCCTTCTCCTTTAGGTTTTCTTAAAATGTTGTAAAAGGTTTTCTCCTTGTCTTGGTCATATACTTAAGGAATCCCAAGGGCCTTAGTAACCAAAGTAAGGTAGAAAATAAACAAATATATAAATAAATAGATACATAAAACAACACTTAAGGTACCTCTGACTCTACCTGTCTGAGTTTATGCTGATAAATGAAAAAATTAATGCATCCTGGGAAGAGTGTTCTGCAACCTGGAGAAGCCAATGGATACGCTTTTGATTTTACACTATAGATTCAACTAAATTAATTTTCATTGCAATTTCCTCCCACAATCGCAAATAAACCAAATAAACAAACACACTTTATGGAAACTTTTACCACTGTAAAATCTCTTTCAGTGCAGTAAACACCTTCTTCTCCTTAACTAAAGAACAGTTATAGGGGAGTCTGTGCAACATTCTAAAATAAGTCCCTCAGCGAATGAGAAATAAGCTTTAAGTGTCATACTTAAGGAGAAAACTTTAGGTGTTTTGTGCAACCAGTTCCAGAACTCTTCAATTTTATTATTTTTTTTACCATATAGAAACACTGAGTTGCAGCTGCAACACTCACAAAGCTAATTGAGCTAGCTTTAGCAGTTAGCACCAAACATAACTGTCCATGGTGCTGTCAGGCCTTGTGAGCTCCTCTTAAATGTGGATGTGTTCCCAACTATGAGAAATGTATAGCAGGCTGATCAGGGCCGCATGATGTGACTCCCAGTAGGCTATTGGGAGAAATAGTGTTGCACTGATTAAACATCCAGCAGATAGCAATGTTTTGTCGTGCTCACATGAACCTGCAGCTCCACATTTTAACCAGGATTATTGAGTGGATTTCAAAATTGCAGGTGGGGATTACGGCTTTATATCCTCAGTCCCAACTCTGTTGTCCAATATTTCACCCGCAGATTACAGGGACTCACAGCCCACGTGAGTCTGTCTGTGAAATTTATTTGTCAGCAGAGGTCAGCAGCCACTGGACTGACCATGATGTAAATCTTATACACATTTGACACATGATGTAAATCTCTTCAGAGAGAATCAATAATGTCCTGACTGAAGCAGATGAAGATGTGAGGTGTTCACTGTTTTGGACGGAGCTTCACAAGACAGATGGCTGTTTCCCCTGATGGAAGACTTTTTCCTTATGTTTAAACAGCAGCACGCTGGCAGAAGGGAGAAACGCCCCCCAACAAGAAAAGTCATCCAGCCGGGGTCAAAGGTCACGGCCCTCACTGCTGGTCAGACTGGATGGAGTGTGTCCATCTGCAAGCTGAATTCAAACCTACAGATAAGGTTCCAACTCTTCATCCTCCATCACTGCTTTCTGTTGTTCAAAAATGGCTGCCTGTGCTTTTAAAATGTCTCTGCTCTGTTTCTGATCGCTGCTCCCCCTTCAGCTAAGAAGATTTTCCTGCAAACAGGTTTCCATGCGTCAACCTCTGTGTCTGTTCTGATGACACACGACAAGAGATGGATTGACTCATGAGCAGAGGAGTGAGTCAGCTCTTCTACCTATCATCTATCTTTATTTCTCCTGTCACCCAAAAGCTCATAAAGGCGGTTCATGACCTTCTAACCTCAGCTCCTTCACCCTCTGCTGTCTCCAAAGGCTCCGCAGACTGAGATTTATACCCACTCAAGGCCATTACAATGTTATCGCCCTAATTTCTCACCACCCTCTGACATATACATACTTGTTTGATCAGTGAGTTGCTGAGCGTGTCAAGTGTGACCCATCTTACACCACAAACTAGATTAGAGAGACATACAGCTCGTTGGAGTGGCTCTAATGGCTCTAAGGTATGTCTTTATCTAAGAGGAGGCTTCTCTCTTTTTTCTTTCTGAGACGACTGTGAATGCATCCAGACACAGTTTCAATCTGTGGTTGTCAAAAGAGATTAAAACTCAAATTATATCCGTATGAAGACAGGAACAGCGGGACAGTTTATGTAGATGCTGAATAGAGACTTTGGGTGAGGCACTGACTATTTAAAGCAAATGTGAATGACAGAAAAAGACAACATTTATAGCACACTGTTTATTTTATATATGTCTCATTAGATTTTTTTTTATTGTTATGAACTTGTATTGTCATCGGTTATTGTTTTCTTTTCTTTTTATATTGCACTCCTCACCTCCTCAGCTGCAGGAACCCTCATCCACGCCTTCATCACCTCCCGTCTGGACTACTGCAACAGTCTACTCTAACGCTCATCTTCAAAAACCCTCAATAAGCTCCAGTATATCCATAACTCTTCACCCACTCTCACAACCATGACCACATCACCCCCGTTCTCCATAAGATCCAATAGCTCAGCATCCCACAGAGAATTCACTTCAAAATCCTCCTCATAACATACAAAGCCCTCGATAACTAGGCCCCACCCTACCTGTCTGAGCTCCTCCATCATCACACTCCCACCCACACACTCCGCCCTGGCGATGCCAACCTCCTGTCGCCCCCCCACCTGGACCATTCCTGCTCCCACCCTCTGGAACTCACTCCCCAAACCCATCCAAGACTCTCCCTCTCTCTCCATATTCAAAAAATCACTCAAGACTCACTTGTTCGACGCTGCTTACAATCACTGACAGTTTGTTCTCCTCATCCCTTATTTGCTCTCTTGCTTGTCTGTTTTTTTGTGTGTCCCTGAATTTGTAAAGCGTCTTGAGTGCCTTGAAAAAAAAAAAATATAAGTATAATGTATTAGTATCATTTTAATTGTTTGATTCGATATACTTCAGTGTAAACTACAAGGTAATAGAGTGTGCCAGGGCTGACGTCAAAACCCGGAAGTTTAGCATCGCGCTGGTTCCCAGAAGAGAAAGTGAATGTGATTTTTGCATTGCGTTTTGGATTATGTCAGAAAATAAGCTCTGTGGCTAACACAAGTTTATGATACTTACAGATTTTGTTCAGTGAGTTAATCTTCACATATGAACACCTTTCATACCGCATTTGAAGCTTAAATGCGATCGCCAGAAGTAAAAAGCTAACGTTAGGCTTTAACGGACTACGTGACTACTCCACGGTCGCATGACTCTTGACGTCACCGCCACTAAGCTTTCAACTGATTTCGGCCGCTTTATTTTAAAAACATTGTATAATGGGGAAATTGGACTGTTTAAGCTAAATAAGAAGCTGTAATGGTGGACTGCCAGCACTGTCGCCTGTTTGGGGGTGATGACATTAATGTCCCCAACAGGGTTTGTAGTCGTATTGAGCAACTTGTTAGCAACCGCCTTTTTTACGACATGTAAAAGCTTCAAAATTCACAAGTAGGGTATTTACTGATGTGTTTTATGTCGTAGAACAAAACCTGAAACTCACTTAAGCTTTTGTTAACCACAGACCTTATTTGAGGCGTTTTACCAAAATCCCATTCAAGAAACCTATTGACTTTTAGACGAGAGAACCAGAAGTGCTAAAAGCGCTAACGGAGTTCCGGGTTTACTGGCTCACTCTATTAGTTGCCAACTTTGCTTCTCTGCTTTAGTGATGGTATTTTATCTTTATTTTATTTCTATTGTTGTTTGTATTTCTTAAAAAAGGCCTTATGAATAAAGTTTATTATTATTATCATTACTGGCAGTAAAGCACAAAAGTATTATGGCAGTAAAGCACAGAGGTAGGAACAAGTCCGAGTCCTTAGCATTGAGTTTTGAGTCCTAAACAAGTCATTATGTGCTCTTTGTCCTTTGTCCTGTCTTACTAATTTTAACTCATCTCATATTGAAAAATATGTCTTTAAGTTTCCCCTCCCAAATTGGCTTGGGGGAAGGTATCAAGTGTTTTCAAGTCAAACGACTCAAGTCCAAGTGACGTTACAAGTCACTGGTGTTAAAATCCAAGTCAGGTTGTGCGGCTGTTGTGATTTTACCAAGTTGAGTCTCAAGTTATCCGATGTGTGACTCAAGTCTGACTCAAGTCCAAGTCGTAAGACTTGAGTTCACACCTGATAAAGCATAATGGCTCTGTTGCCCTGTTAGATTCAAAATCTGTATCCGATGTAAATGATTAAAAACTATTCTTTTTGTACATTTAATTTAATTATGCTTGTTGTAGTGGCATTACACTCAGTGGCCACTTTATTTGGCACATCTGTACAGCAGAAAACATACAGGAGAAGGTAAAAGAAAATACTGTTAATCCCAAAACAAAAACCTAATAATCAAAAATGTATAAGCCTTAATAAATGCTTCAGAAAAACAGTCTAACGAATCACACAAATCTCTACAACAACAACACAAACCTCTAGTTGTATCTGGCCTTTTGGTTTTATCTCTTGAGGTTTTGAGGTATCTGCCTCCACCCAGTTTGTGGTGCTCAAAATATTGAAAATATGCATTCAACAATTTCACAAGCAGCATCTCATTTCTGTGGATTGTTCACAGTAATCCAGACACTGTTTACAAAATGGCAAGTCGCTGTTGTATTTTAATATCATCAGCCTATTTCAGTGCTGCAAGCCCCTCAAATGAGAATATGTTCACTTCCATCTTGGAGGCAGAAATCTCAGACACACATCTCAAGCCTTCTGTGAATAAATCCAAAACTAACGCTTCTTTAAAGCCCCACAAGATTCACTGTTGCAGAAGTAAGACTCCAATATGTGAATGACCTCATCTTTACTTTACTTTGCAGACTAAAGATAAGCATCTCTGAGTCACTCATAAGCAGGTTTCAAAGCTCCCACGCCAGCAGAGTATTAGCTGTGCCCTCTTTCACATGTGCATCATGTCAGTGTGACACTGTTACAGACGTATAGGACTTGATAAGACAGCGCTAATATTACCAGAGCAGAGCGGAGCCACATCTAAAGTGACGTGAGACATCCTCGCTGACGTTTTCTTCAGGGGACTGGCAGCGTTACATATTGTACAGCCTCAGTGACTGTGATAACGCATCATTATCTATTTTCAGTCGGCTTTACTGAGTCTATGCTGTTATTATGTATGCAGTGTGGAGACGTGGAGGAGAGGGGTTATAGACAGGAAAGTGAAAAAGACATAATTTTCGTCCTTTTGGAGCTACAGAATGTGAAAACTCCTCTTCAGTGTTGATCAGCTCATTTCCATCTTTACTACTGATTATTAAAAATGTATATCTTGGATTGTAAGCAGGCAGCAAACTGCTCTTTAGGCAAAATGGTTTCCCAGTTTTTTGTTTTGTCATTTGGATTCGGTCCTGCTCATTTCTCTTTTCTGAAACTAAATCAGCCCAGATCTTATTGTGTGTTTTTTGTAAATTATCAGGCAAAACTTTGGTGGTTTTCGCACTCTCCCCACAGCTGCGGCTTCATGAGAAGTGAAGGTGAGAACCTAAATTTAAGATAGGTTTGACAGAATTCAAATGAAAAAAAAAATACAAGAGATTGAAATCATTCTTATGTCTGTATAAATATGAAGTTACAGCAGCTGCTTAGCTTAGCTTAGCTTAGCTTAGTTTAGCACAAAGACTGGACTCAGGGGGAAACAGACAGCCTGGCTCTGTCCAAATAAATCCTGGTCTCATTCCCAGGGTGTCAAAAACTGCTACTCATTCAGTTGCCCTCGGCGTCAGATATGGAAGCACAGGGCATTCTTTAGCATCTGTATGAGACACACCAGGCTTTAACCAACTCCATAGTAAACCCATCCATGTCATCATTAGACAGTCAGAGCAACAGATGTAGTATAAAGAGCATGAAAGTCTGCTTAGGCAGGGTGGGTGGATGGGGAGATGGATAGGTCCAACAAGCACAGGACTTTGACCTACAATCAATCAATCAATCAGTCAATTTTATTTATAAAGCCCAATATCACAAATCACAATTTGCCTCACAGGGCTTTACAGCATACAACATCCCACAAGACTACAAGACTGGTGTTTGTGTCCTGTGTAAAATTAAAAGTCCACATCGAGTTATTTTGTCAAGTCGGTCATAAGTCAAGCGAGTTGACTTGCATGACTAACATTAACCAAGATGTTTTCCCAACACTTAAGGAAAAGTTTTGCTGCCTGAACCTAACTACCGACCCCTTCAGCATCAAGATACAATGCAAAAGGCTGCACATTACTGTATCATCATAGTGATGCAGAGGGGCCCAAACGTCAAAATATGATAAGAAGGGATCAGATCATGTTGCTATCTCAGGACTTTTGAAGCTCCCCAAAACCACAATGTGTAATTTTTAGTAACAATTCTGTGCAGATGAAAAAAATGAAAAAAAGATATAATGTTCATTTCTAACGTTTGCATGTGCTGGTAGGTGTCTTTTTTTTTTTTACCAATGGACAAAGCCAGGCTAGCCGATTCCTGCTGTTTCCAGTATTTGTGCGAAGCTAAGAGGTCACTGGTTTTAGCTTCATATTTACCAAGTGGTATCAATCTCCTCAGCAATCATCGAAAACTATTCCTTTACGGTATTTGATTCTGTGATTTCTGACCCCAATACAATGGAATGTAACCTAAAAGGTATGTATCACACCAAAGAAAAACAAAAAACATCCATCACTGGTGGCAGAAATCTTTTCAAAATTTCAAGACCTTCAAAACTATCTGCATTACTACGAGAGGCAGCTGATAATATATCTAGTAATTTGGGTGAACTGACCCTCTAAAATGTTTGGAGAGCAGTTTGTGCTGTTTACCTTTGTACAACAGCTGACTGGTTTTAGGCCAAGCAGGCAGAGTTCAGTTTGCTAAATGACTTGAAACTGGACACCTGGTGTTTTGCTGTTGTCTCCTGACACACTCACCAGCTCTCACAGCTTCATCACCTCCCCCTTTCATCATGGGAGTTTTGCAGAAACTCTTGTTTTATCTAATTTGACTTTAAAAAAAATGTGGTAAAGGGTGGGAGAGCACCTTGCAGTTTCAGCTCCATTGTGTCCAGGCTCTGGGCCTGCAGCCAAGCATTCTTTGAAGGGGAGAAGCTCACTGATGTTGTGTTAATAAATGGCTCCAGTGGTTTATCACTGGTGGCTCACGGTGTGGGCCGAAAGTCCCTGAGTTGTTCGACTGTTGAACGTGGTTTAATGTTTTACTCTTCCCTTGGCTGTAAAAGTCTGCATCTATACAAGTGGAATGTGTGAATCATGTTGAGCAGCTTTGGCAATGACACAAAAGACTCTGCAATCACTACAATATATTAAAAAAGCAGGAATGTTGAGTGCAGTCCAAAATGCACAATGTACACACTCAAGCTCCAAGTGTCACAGGATTTCTGAAGTGTCCTTGAGCAAAACACACACAGTCCTATGGCTGACCCTGCACTTTAATCCCTTTGATGTATTTCCCTCTGGATGGATCAGCTATGTTTAACACTCACATATGTATTGTGCTTAGGATTTTTTCTTTAGAAATTTTACAATTTGCCATGAGGCCAGTTTAAAAAGAGGGCGCTAAACTGATGGCTTCACAAAATGATGTAATTTCATTAATAAATATCGAGGAAGCAATCAAATCGATGGCTTTAACTCAGTATTTATCAATATTTCTATATTAAATATTGATCAAACAACTGTGTGTAACATGAAAGGGGCTGCAGCAGTGGGTAGCATTGTCACCCCACAGCAAGAGGGTGCCTGGTTCGAACCCAGGGTGGGGGAGCTCCTCTGTGCAGAGCCTGCATGTTCTGTCTGTGTCTGTGTGGGCCTTCTGTAGTTACCCCAGCTTCCTCCCACAGCCCAGAGACATGCAGGTTAGGTCAACTGGTGACTCTAAATTGGCCGTAGGTGACAATGTGAGCATGAATGACCTGTCCAGGGTGTACCATGGCTTGCCCAATGTCAGCTTGGGGGGTGGGGAGTGGTGGGGGGGGGGGCTGACATTAGGGGATGGACTATGACTGTACTATGTCCACTGGGTCACTGGGTCCCAACAAAAGGCAGCTTTTTTTTAATGAAAAAAGGTTGGATTCGACAACTGTACACAACCTGCTCAGCACCAGCATAAATTTGCCATAAACTTTAGAAACATATCAGTGTTGGATTTACAGCTTGTTCCGCTGCCTCATGTGACCTACATTAAAACTACATTACAAAAGTAAAATCTCAATATATAAGCCATGCTCTCCTCCTAATTAAATTACTTTTCCCCTCTATTGTAGGTGCCACATTCCAGCAACATTCCTCAGACTGTTTTACAACAGTGACCTCAGCTGCAGTAAATGGGCACCATCCTGCAACAACAAGTCTTAAATGTACATTGTGTTTGTAGAGAAAACAAAGCAGGACCTCCTGACAAACCAGCCACTGCTTAGTCAGGGTGTGGTGGACGTCGCCCCGGTAAAGTGCCACATATAGTTAATCCACTCCATGTGCTTGAAACCCGACACACTGACTGAGAGCGGAGGCACAACAGGACAGACGGCCTTGTCAGTGATGGAGGGCTCCCTCCGGACCCATCAATATAAAACAGCACAGCCTAATGATCATATTCTTCATCTTCCATCACCCCAAGACCTGCAGCGTGGTCTGCTTCAGCATGCAGACTACAGCCAGGGGCCATAAAGCAGGAGACCACAGGGGCCACAGGCCAGGCATCAACAGACTGCATGTTTAATTAGCCTAAAAACTATTTTCTTAACCAGTTTGTTCACATGAAATAAGCATTTTCTGGCAAAGTTAGAACAGTGATGGTTATTTCACATGTGAGATTTATGTATTTTTGTTCTTTTTCCTTGCTTTTCTCAGTGGTTTGAGGTGGGCGGGACTCTATAAGAAAAGGGTGATGTCACATGATCCTGTGCACCAATCAGAGTTTTGCAACATTTGAATTGCAATACCTCAAACAAACCACATCTACACAGTCAAAGCAAAACACAGCAAAGCAGCAAGTTTTCAAGGGCTTTCATTTAAAAAGAAAGGTTTGCATTAACTTGGTTGTGATATGTTTTGAGAAAAGGATAGAAAAAGATTATAAAATAAGATAAGTCAGTTAATTTCAGAAGTTTTTTGGGCTAAAACATTCTAATTTTTCAGAGGTTGCTTATGAGCTTTTTTGAGCTTCAAATGCATCTCACAGTCTATGAATGGAGCTGGCTGAGGTGTCATCACATGATCATCCGTCGAAGCCTTTTGCCAGTAAACATATTGTAAAACTGACTGAACTGCTCAATAAACGTGTTGTAAGTCAATATGTTTAGATCATTAGACAACTTAAGCATGGAATTAATTGACAGCTTTTACGGTATTTCTGCTTTAGGGTACTTTTTTTCTCCTCTGTCTCCATGCTTAAGAGCAGCCCAGTCGCCATAAGAAAATGTTGGCATCGTACATTTTTGCAAACCTCGTATATGTTACATTTGTATGATTCGCACATGTTATATCAATGTTTCTAAAGTGACGTAGTTCAGATTACATGTATGAGCTGACTTTGTCATTGGGCGATGGAGGGGATGGTGGATAGTGTGACATCTAGGCGAGATGGTTGCCAAGCTCCAGACAACTGTTCCAACAGTGGAGAGACCAATAAACCAGTTGTGTTTTTAGACCTCGGCAGAAGTTTCAGAGTTGATTGTGCCACCAAAACTGGGTGTATTTTAGGGGGAAATCAGCAGGCATCTTCAGAGTCAACTGTGCCACAAAAACTAAGTGTTCTGAGCAGGACATCAATGGGATTTCCAGCAGCGATTGTATCACCAAAACTAGTTTTATTTAGTAAGACATTGGCAGCATTTCCAGTGGTGATTGTGCTGCTAAAACCAGGTATTTTTTCAGTGGAACATCAACGACATTTCCAGCATAGCGTCAGTTTTACAACTAAAATTGCATGTCTTTTTTGTGAGACATCAGGGGCATTTCCAGCCTTAATTGTGCCACCAAAACTAGGTGTTTTTTGGCGGAACATCTGCAGCATTGTCATCAGCAATTCTGCCACCAAATTAGATGTTTTTAGCGAGAAATTAGCAGCGTTTCCAGCAGCGATCGTGCCACCCAAACCATATTTTAAGCCAAAACATGACTTTTTTTTTCTCTAACCATAACATAGTGTTTTTTATGCTGAAACATAACATTAACCACAGCGTTATTGAAACATTAAGTTTAAAGGTACCCTCTACATAATAACATACATATGTTACATATCTGTGGTTTGCAGAAACTTACAATGCCAACATTTTTTGTGGCGATAGGGTTGTAAAAAGAGAAAGTGTATTGACATGAATATCCTGAGGGCAAGTATGTGGTAACCATCATGCCAGAGTTTTTTTGCCTTTACATTTTCTATTTTTAGAGTTATACAAATATGGACATTGTCCCCGAACAATGGAATCCCATGAAAGCACAAAACTAGAGTTTTAAGGTTTTAGGGTGGTGTTGGATCAAAATATTCCCTCAAAATGAGGAGTAATCAACCAATCCTGATCTGTTCTCCCTGTTGCCCGCCTTTTCCACAGATGTAATTACCCAGCTGTATTTGGCATGTATTATTTTCATTCAGCTGGGAAAATTAGCAATAATCACAACTCTGAGCATGACAGCGAAGTTTCAGCCGGCCAATCAAGACAATAGTTTTGGATCCAGCAAACCCAGAAAAATGTACCACAGATCCCTCTCTCAGCATCTCCCGTCCCACGTGGCTGATTCTTAATCAGAAACAGGCAGACTGGATCAGGTCCCACATGTGGAAGACTGGATTATAAAAGCTGTGAACAATTAACATGCATGAGGGTCTGCCCTGCCTCAATGAGAAAGGAATGGTATCTGCTTATGTTAATTTCTCAGGATTAATTTAAGAAGCTTTTAAGGGCACTTCAGTAGGAAGGATTTTTAAAGTGGAGTGACTCTTTCTCCTGCTTTGGCAAGCCACGTGAAAACCTTGCTTTACTGAAACAACTGTACATCCAGTACTTCAGAACTTCTGTATGCATAAATAATGAGTTAAGTGTGAGCAGCAAACTCTCTGGTGCCACCACACAATGACATTTTGGGACAAACTGGGATGAGAGTGTGTTCCTCTGTGTGTGTGTTTCTGTGGTGTTGGCTCAGTGCTGGGCTGGCGCCATGTTTGGCCCCATGGCTGCAGCTCCAGATGTGAAGGACTGCTCAACACACCCCAAGGAGGAAGAGGATGAGGAAGAGTCCACAGCAGGATTGAGAGGGAGGAGGGACCGCTGCAGGGAAATTGAAACGTGACCCCGTTGTCCTCAACGCTCCCTGCACCGCCCTGTGAGACACATAACTCACTCTGAGGAGTTAGAGCTTTCAAGGGACTGTGTGAAAATTATTTTGGTTGGGAGGGGGGCTGAAATTTATATTTCACTTTTTAAAAAAGGTCCTGCTCAGTGTTGATACAGTATTTTCTTTGTACCTTTCCCTGAAACCATCAGCTGACTGAGGGCGTTCACCCAACACAGCCTCTGGGAGGCCATCAACTCATTGCTGTAAAACTTTAAAACTTTTCTTTTCACTGCTGCTCTCAGTTTTCAGTGCATTGGCAGATAAATGTGACACACCTCCACTGCCTTTCTCAAATAAATTAAGTTACATAGCAAGCCCTTCTTTTAATTAGCCTCTCCTGAATTAATTCAAAGTTTTGTACTCCATTTTATATCTTAATGAAATAATAGTATAACTGCCAATGCGTACATCAGAAGTGAAATTTGAAGATTCATTAACATCAGTGATGCCAAAAAGCTTTTTTTTATGATGAAAGGAAGACTGGAACTGAATAAATGTAGCCTTTGAAAAATGGAAACTATAAATGAAATGTAATTGTTGTTTTTTTCCTAATGAATAAAATTTAATCAGCGATGTGAAAAATGGATATATGGTGTGGACAAATGAACTAATTTTTTAAAATCTAAATTAAACAATTTAACAACCTACATGCATCTTTCACACATTTTGTGCCTGATTATCATAGAGTTGTCCCTCCTGACCAACTCTGTCTATCATTGCATCAGACCACAAATCAGACAAGCATTAGCTAGCTGGTCACCCCTGGGTTCCACCACCTTGCTCCCTGCTGCTGTGGGCTGCTTCCCCCCGAGACTAAAGCAGGCAGCAGCTCCAAAGACCGAGTGTCACAGTGGACTAGTGGCAAACAGCAGCACCAGATCTAACCTGTGTAATGGCAGCAACAGAAAGTTTGCTGATTGGGCTGTCAGCTTTCCCCAGAGCTTGAGTTTGTGCTGGCTGGATTCAGGTTCCTGCGGTGGTTGCTGACTGGAGGTCCATCTCCAGAGCTGCTGCTTGTTGTCCTCAAAGCAAGGTGGTCTGCAGCAGCGTGGGACACACTGTAAGCTCTGGTTAGCAGAAGGCTAAGCCATTAGCAACATTTTCTCTCCATCTCTTAAATGCTTTGCTGATATGAATACATGTCTTATTTTGTTTATTGTCCGACTTTCTTTTCAACTCTTGTTGATAAATAAGTTTACCTTTTTGTGTTACTGGAAAAGCCAGTTTCTCTGCAGGTTTCTGGACCATTAAATCAGGCTTTCACCAAAGGTACGTGCACGCACATCATCAGCATTTGTAGAACGCCTTCTCTCTGAAATGACCTGTGATTGGCAAAAGTCTCCAGTTACAGGCTAGATTTTCTAAAGCCTGAAAACAGAGTCTAGAGATCTCTTAGACAGCTAGAATTAAGATGTGCTTTAAGTTTACAATAAGATTTAAACCCAGTTAGGCCAAAATGAAACTGCTTACCACAGCATTAACAAAAATAAATAAATAATACATACATACCCTCCCCCTTTTCTGACCTCTCTTCCCTGCCTTAAATTTTTCATACCAAAACAAAGCCAATGAAATGATCTCTTCTGATAGATACAGCGATGAAACAATGTTTAACAGATCCCAGTTGTCTGCTTCAACCCCAGCCAGTGGACACCTGCCAGTCATGCTGTAAATCAACTGCAGTGGGCGAATTCCTTTTTATCGCATTAACTCTCCCCTCTTGTTAGAGGCCAAATATTGCTGATTTACATATGCAATTAGCAGTGCTGAAGGGGCAAATTTCAGCTTGACAATAGTTGTCATGGTCCAAAAGAGTAATGCAATTAGAGCCAATTGTTTAAACACGCCCGCTCGATTCAATTACTCATGTGCAGTTGACAATCAGTGTCTGGCTGTTTGAGATGCACGGCTAATGAATGACATCAGGACATGCTGCCACCTTGCATTACTGCATGCCTGAGTTTCCACAGACGCAGTCATCAAAATAACACCAGATTCCTTTTAAGTAAAACACGGAAAAATCTTTTCACGTCAGCACAAAAAAAACCTACAGTGATAAATGATGACTTAAATGAAAAGATCTACATATTCTTTGATGTTTTTGAGGTGACTGTAATTTTCCATCTTGAATGTGTGACATGATCTCGTAAATGAGAACAGACGCAACAAAGATTTAATTTAATGTTACATCCACAGGGCTGTTATTATCAACTTTTTTACAGTTTCACATTGCAAGAAGGAAATAAAAATCTCTGCTGAATACGTTTTCTCGCTCACGCCCAAGTTATAAAGGCGGTAATAAAAAGTAAGAATACTTAGAAGAGACAGAAACCTCTACAGAGCACGCTGAGCTCATTGTTTTTCATCTTTTGCACAAAGTTCAAAAAGTTCATGTCCCACAGCTTCAAACAGCCTGAAATCATAGAGGGGACGGGATTTTAATAAAAGCAGGGAGGATCTGTTTGTGTGAACTACTCAGATTTAATAAAGTATGTAAATAATCCCTGAATCTTTCATATTACAAGTCAGAAATGTATAGCACACAGTTTTGTTTGGCATATTCAACTGAATTTAAAGGCAATCTGTCATTTATATAAAGAATAAATAAGATCAGCATCTTACTAAACCTGCAGCAGTGTACACTTTATGATAATATGTATACTTAAAAGCACTGGCTGCTTATCTCAAGGGTTTTGATGCTACACTTATTTGGCTGGCAGCCCTCAATAATCAATACCCAGGTTTCTTTATTTATTGATGTGAACAGTTCAGCTGCTGGTTCATTTAAGAATGGGTGTAGTTCTAGTTTTATTTAGCCACTGGAGACAGTGGCAGCTGGTTTAAGTGGAAAAAACAACATTCCTCACCTCTTAACTTTTAAATTATTTCACTAACAGTCCCTATCACTCCCTCCTGCCTTTGACTAATAGTATTTATCCACAGGGACGTCTCGGGACATGAGAGGTCACACTGCTTTCCAGCATTAGACGCTTGATTGGCATGCCACCAGGCACTTTGAAATCTGCTCCCAGATTTCAAACTGGACCAACATGGTGGCTTATTTGGGAAATGTGTGTCTGAAAACATTTTATAAGCCTTGCAATTGCTAAGTCTGTCTTCATTTTAGATTGACAGTGGTTGGTTTAAACGTTTTTCTATAGTTTTTGGAGGCGGTGAGTCATGCTGGACGCCCCTGATTTACATGAAGTAACCTAGATTCCACTTTATGCAAACGACAAGCAGGTGCCCGTTCTCTGGAAATGCAACGCTGTGCTACCGGAATACATTGCACAGATGTTTACATAGACAATAAATGGAAATTATGGAAATTACATATCCTTTGGACATGTACCAGAACACAGTAAGGCCTTTGCTATGGTACAGGATATTAAATGGTAAGTGTTCCTATTTATTGGGATTTATATGAACCTTCTATTTCAGTTGTTATCTACAGTAACTTTGTGAGAAATAAAAAAAACATTTGAAGTAAACTACAAACAAGGAAATCTCATCAGGATACCACATGTTTGACTAATAGGGATAGACTTGGCCCATGAGCTGCTATTTGCCCATCACTTACACACTATAGCATTACATCATTAACCTCTCACACTCTGCTAGGATGCCAGTGTCCTCAGCTGACATTACTGTCTTCAAGAGGCTGTAGAGTTTATAGTGAAGAGACTGGTATCAACTGAAATGAGCAGATGTAAGGAATCCATTGGTAACAACCACCTCAGGCTAGCTTGTCAGGAAGGGATTGGTCAAATAACGCTCCAATGCTTTTTGTGAGGGAAAACTGGCAACTCTCATGCAGTTTTGAGTGAAAACCATGCAATTATTTGCATGCAGCACCTGTGTGTTATTTCCGCCTTCTGTATTTGAATATTTCTGCATACTGGGGTCCTTAAACAGGATTGGAATTGCAGAAGTTGGGTATGACTGGAAAACTGTGATGCTTGTGGAGTCAGTGAGCCCAAATTTATTCATGTGTGATGATGTTAGTCCCCATTGTATTTATTTTATTGTAGTGAGACCATTTCTTTGAAACGGACATCACTGTATAAAATGACCTTTTGTGACCTCATGAAACTTTACAACCACAAACTCGACCTCGGGCATTTAAAGGATATATGGCGCGCTGAGGTATATTAACAGTTAGGGGGTTTCTCAACAGTTTCCAAAACAGAAATGTTTGACATCCAGTCACAGAAAAATGCAATTCAAAAAATGTGAAAAGTTTTTTTAACCAAACCACATGGATTTTTTTATGGTGTTTCTGAAGGTCTTAATGTGGTATTTTGGAGGGATTTTGGACTTTTTTTCTTTAATCAATTCTTGTTTGGGAAAAGATGCTTAAATTAAGCACCAAATGGTATCAACCCAAAAATTGCTGCAACAACTTGTTAGACATAATGGAGCATTGGAATGGCCATATACTTCCTTCACAATGTTCTAAGCCCCTATGCATTCTAAATTGTAAAAGTTTGAATAGACACCTAACCAAAACACAGTGTTGATACTGTTGACCTGCTATATCCTCCTAAAGATCCCCTGCACCCCCTAAGGGAAGGACAAAAATGGGTCTATGGTGGAGGGGTGTCCGGAGGAGGTTAAATGATGCTACACAACAAGGAAACAGCAATATCAAATAATTAGATATCATACCTAATAATATAATTACATGAAATGGGATACTGTATATTGCATATATTTCACCGTTCTGTATTTTTACTGAATGCAGGACTTTTACCTGGGAAAAGAGCATTTTTAAATTAAAGTATTGATACTTTACTTCCCTGTTACTTTGTTTAGGAGGAAAAAAAATCTAAACAGCAGCACAAATGACCATAAATGTGAGTCCTCTTTTTAGGTGTCACCTTTTCAAACCTGAGGACCAACCTTGTTGCCAATAAATGTCAGCTTTGTGTCAGGACAGCTTGGCCCGGCAACAAAACATCAATTGTTTCCAATTGGCAGAATTTCCTTCCCTCAGCCGTGGCTGCGGCCAATCAGAGGCCAGCTTGGTGGAACAGAGCACGTTCACCGTGGCAACCACTCCACTCTACCCCTGCTCACTGACACTCCTCACACCGTCCTCTCTGTCTCCGTCAGATGGTCAAAATAACACCCACCGGTGAAGTGAAACTGGTCGGTCCTGCAGCTTGGGATGAGGTAAATCCCACCCGAGCAGAGGAGGAGGACTGTGTGTGTGTTTTACATTTCCTGCTTTTATGAAAAAACATTTTCCCACATAATCTGTGGCTGATACTCCACATTAGGAGGTGAGGTTATCTCAGGGGGTGAGGGTGGTGTCTCCACATCAGTAAGACATGAGACAATCTGCAAGCTTGTGCAAGGAAGCGTCCTGTGCCTATAGCAGCAGTTTGTGGGGGGAGGCAGTGATATTTGAGCCACAGCACAGATTTGGGAAAAAAGCTCAAGACAAGTGTGGGAGGTGCTGTGTGTTTCAATGCAGTTGGGTCAAAAGACAAACCACGCTTATTTGAGTAACCCTTCCCTGACCGCGCGTTACAGCAAACACACACTAAACACGCAGACCCCCAGTGGAGAGACCTGCTTGACACAGAGCTGAATGTGTTTACTCCTCTACCTCTTTGAAACGACAGTGTTGCCATTAGAGGCTCAGGGAAACTGGGAAGCCATGTTTAGAGGATAATCTTGGCCGGACCATCTGGTCAAGATTTTCTCTCTTTTCTCTGGATTTCTGATTTCCTCTTTTTTCTCCCATGAAAGGATGAAAAAAAGTCTTTTTGTAGTCTTGAAATGCAACAGAAGATGGGTTTGCTTTTACTCCTTCAGATGGATAATTGACAGGCATTTGTAGCAGAAAGGGCAAAGGCTCATGCAGCATCCCAAGCCAGTGGTGAACTACATAATCTATACTTATACTATTACTGATCACTTCCAGTTGCTTCTGCCCATCTGGATGCTTCAGCAATCCCATTGCCCTCCCAGTATAATCGCTGTTGACATAGGAAATTTAATCTAGATATCTTGGTGATGATGAAAGTGGTTGTAATAGGATTAAACTGGGCTTGACAGGGGTGTGACATCGCCACTGCAGGGCATTACTCCATGAGTACAGCACTGAATTATGCTGTTGGTTGGGTGCAACCTGCTGCAAATATACCATGCACCCTGGACCTGGGGGAAATGATGTATTCGAGTCATTAAAAAACAGGAAAGACATTGATATTTTCCCAAATTTAACATAAAAGAGCAGTAATTATAAAGTAAATACCAGCGTATTTGCAGGTTTATGCTACTTAGCAACAAATTGTGTGTACTTTCACCATTTCTATATGCAATACAGAAGTACTCAACTTGTTTTTCACCTCTGTACTGTTTGAAAATTAACTAGCAATCTCAAGACATGCTAATGTTGTCATTTCAGGGATATCAAGTTTGCATTCATTTCTCTTATTGTTACATAATTGCTGTGCAGAAAAGACTGATTTGAGAAGTTTGCAACACATTCCTTCACTATAATAATGTATTTTGTAGTTAAAGGGGCGCTTCCCTCTGTGTAGTGATACAACTGGTGGGTGTAGTTCGATAGAAAAACAATAGTTCCTACATAAAACTGCTCACAACAGGGTCTGTGGATTATCTTATCTATCTTATCTATAACTGGGTCATGGTTTCTGAAAAGAGACATTGCTGTGGAGTTTTTCAAAAGTATTTTTTGGCGCCTTGAGCACCACAAATCAAGTGCCATCTAGTTCCATTATACTGGAGTGAAGGCAGACATCTCTACAGCCAATATCTCCTACACTCGGTAACTCACACCAAAACAGTCTGGACTGATCAGTAGCACTACAGGTAACAGGAAAAACTGGTATTTTTGATTTGGGGGTGAACTGTCCCTTTAATTATTGATGTAACGTCCTTGTTTTTTTTTTCTGTATTTGTGATTATTTTATCTCAATACACTTTACAGTTACTATTAATGTTGTATATAGTATTTTATATCATTTAGTTTCATGCTTTACTTTTTACTTTGTGTATAGTAGATACTTACATAGTCTTTTTTAAAGTTTCCCCTATGAATCTGTCCTCGTACATCTGCTGCTGTAACGCTTTCATCCCCGGCTTTGGATCATACCTGATCTTATTTTTGGCCTCTTATCTGTCATTTTTGGAAATTTTTAGTTTAAAGGACTTGTGATCTTCATGTGTCATTTCACATATCTATAATATTGATGTTCATCCCTTAAATTTTCTTGAAAAACCTTTTTAAGTTTAGGTTGTGAAAGATATTTGCTGCTTTGCTGTGTTGTTGGCAAATAATCAAAACCATGTGACGAAGTTATCAAAATTCTCCACCTGTAAACAAACATTATTTCCTCCTCTCCCAGCAAACATCACTGCTATTGGAAATCAATGCAGAGAACAAGTCAACATGTAAACACGTTCTGAAAATCAGTACATGAGTTTAATTGCCTAATAAGACTAGTGCCTCACCCGTGGAGTAAGAGGTTTAGGATGAGTGGATGTGTAAGACAACAGCTTCATCTTGACCAGAAAATAACTTTACATGTCACTTTTAGCTACCCACTAGTTATCTTGCAAAAATGGTTGGTCAGTTGATCTCCAGAAAATGGGAAATAAAAATAGGCCAAAAGACCATAAAATGTCTATTTTAGTCTGGACTAGAGGAACTTAAAGTCTTTTGGTCTGCTCATGTATCTGCCATGTGGCCTTTTACCATACGGCCAGATTATGGGTTGCATGGTTGGGGCCACAGAAAGCCATTACTTAGGGGCTAAAGGCAGGAGTTAAGATTATCTGCAGGACTTCAGGCCAAAGAGATTTGTTTCCACAAGCACAACACAACACTGTGTTTAGTAGTGAGAGGATTCTGGGGTGGCAACGGTTAAATCCAAGATTAAGCTAATTTAATTCTGGCTGATGAGCATTTTAGCTGAATTTCTGGCAAACTGTATGACTTTCCTGTGAACCCTTTTTGTATGACTGATAGTTCACTAACAATGAAAACTGACGTATCAAAGTAAGTGAGACACAGAGATGACTTATAATTGCAACTCCTCTCTGAAAAAGGGAAATGGGAGCCCAGCCCTATTCTGAGTAAGCTCAGTGGCTCACAGGCATACTTTCTAAACCACAAATGTACTGTAGCTGTTGAATAATCAGCAATTTTACCTTGGTTAGAACAATAAGCTGCATAAAGTTTGGTTTGTTTCAGCTCTTTAGAAAGAAATATAACCCTCTAATGGTACTTACGAAACTAGCTGGGACACCTGTACAGCTCTCTGAAGATGAGTGGCAGATCTATCTTAACTAGTAAATATGATAATGTGTTAGTTTAACACTATTTCTACTCATATGAATGAAATAAAATCATAATAAACGTCATTTCCACTTCTTGTTTATGTATGCCTGCAGACAATGGATACAACTTCTGAATGTGATTATTAAAGTCCAGGTGAGGTAAAATCAGAGATCTTGTTGAAAATGTGAAAAGACTGGGAACTGTGTAGTATGGCCCTGGTGAATTAGATCATAAAACTGTTTTTCACCATGTTTGTGTCCATAATTTTTGGGGGGCAGCCCTAAAATCATAGCTCTGTGACACTCTGGAGGCATTCTTATCATAACACCTCCCCTACTTTATGAAAACTAATGTTAGAGTGCACAGCATCAGTGTTGACTCATTTACTCACTATGAGTTGGCAGCGAGTTCACTATATTCAACAAGCTCTCATCAACACAAGCAGACAGCCATCACAAATGTGCCCAAATCGGCTACACAGTTATTGCTCATTACTGCGGACACACCCCCAGCATGTCGGAGCAGAGATTTCTGTTTATTTTTTCATGATTCTGAAACCTAATGTAATATACTAGATGAATATTTAATAATTCAGTGGGCTGGGTGGTTAGTGATACATTTGTCTGTGGTGTGACAAACTCATTACGTATTTATTTGTGCTTCACCGGGACTGTAGGATTTGCCTTGAAAACTTTTTAAACCTGCAATAAGTGATTTTTGGGCCACTTGGTGGCAGCGTAAACGATTTTCAAATACAATATTGACATATCATCACCTTTTAGTTTGTTAGTTTGATACAGCTAACTTGTTAGCAAACAGTTACTTATTTACATATCCAGCAGTGACGGAGCAACATTCATTTGGAGATATGTGTCTGTCCACTTGATAAATGTAAGTCCAATATTCAGTCTCTTTCAGCTCTGTTTTTGGTCTCCACCAACTCTGGAGGGAAATACTGGATCTTTAGCTGCTACATGTTGCGCTACATTCACGACATAGGCAATGCAGCTTTATTTGATTAGCATATTTCATACACCAGCGCAATTCAAAGTGCTTGACAGACCAATACAATATAAAACATAATAAAGGACATAGATTTACAATAAAAAAATAGAAAAGGTTTAAATAGTAAAACTTATTTTCAAATTTATGATTTAAGAAATCCTAATCAAAAATAGCAAAAGTGCAGACAAAGTGCTAGGATAAAAAAAGATATTTGTGACTAAAAATCAAGTTAAAAAAAAAGTTGCCCACTAGTTGTCTAACTTTGTCTGTCTGCAGTTTGGTGCTGAGCAGTGTATAGTGGGTTTTTAGAGCTTCCTCTGTGAAAGCAGCTGCTTGCTATGGCTAAGATCGATGCTATGAGGGCACTGAGAGTAAACCAGAACAGTTAAGATTGATATAACAGCCCCTTTAACGAGAGTGGCTATCTAATCCAATGGATTTCTTGTCTTTGAGCCATTTGAACTTGCTGTTGAACGTAACTTTAAATTGTAGACAGTCATACAAGAACCACAATTTAATCTGTGAGACTGATAACTGAAACCCATGAAATTAGTTTTATTATCAGTCAAGTTAAGGTTAAGTTATAAACAAAGGGTTGTTCTTTTTCACTTTGGATATGACTGAAATTAAATATCTGTCTGGGCAACGGGGGAATTTGGGAACTAAAGGCCAGTGAGCCACAGGGACACACAGTACAGTCAGAGTGACATTCTTCAGCAGAGGTTTTGATGTGGATGAGCAGGAAGCCTCCAGAGGTTCACACGCTGCCGGGATGATTTGTCATCATGAATGTCGACTCATGTAAGCAATGGTCACTGAAAGGCCCTTTCAGGTTCACCAACTCAAACCGCAAACCTCCTGCGAACACACTGCACACATGACCATGAAAGTTAAATGTGCACTGTTTTATCTCAGAAGGTGCTTATTAAGATGCCAAACCCTGGGAGTGAGAGTTATTCTTAGATGTACACAGAGAAAATAGCTTGAAAACAAAAGGAATTCACACACTGCATGGATGAAATGGGTGTTCTGTTATAGTTTGTTAAATTACACATGAAGTTAGGGAGAAATATAGACATCAGGGTTTGTGATTTTGGCCTTTATAATACTTATTTTTGCAAACTTTTCATTAAATAACTTACATAAATGTTTCTTTTTGATGAGATACTCTGACATATACTTTTTATTTTTACAAGTGTCACAGTGAGGTATACTTTCTGTAAAGGCGCATACACTCTTTAATACAGGTATGTCTGTGCACAGAAACACAGCAAACATCATAATTACGTTGAATCGCGTACACATACGACAGTTTCTCTGCTGAACTGTGTAGGAAGCAACAGATTTCCAAGACTTCTCTCTCTCACAGTATACAAACAGAGGCTGACAGAGTCTCACACCTCTCCGGATGTTTGCATCAGAGCTGTCGGAGAATCCTCACAGAGGTGTCAAATACTGTCTGTTTTTATGGTGCGTCTTTTAAAAGGTTGCTCAAAATATCTATGAACAGCAGGGTTGAGTCTGAAATGCTGTTGCAGGCCCTTCAAATGTCCATGTGCAACACATCTTTCTTTGGTGGTTTCTTATCGACCTTAACAAGTTTTCATGAGGAAAAAATGACATGAGAGCATATAACTGTGCACCAAAACATTTGGTCAGGACTTTGGAAACATGGATAGGCTTGGATTTTAAGTTTTGTTTGTCAAAGTCTATTTTCCATGATCATCCTTCATAAAACTACTACTACTAAGGCAGTAATAAATAACAACAAAAGAAACAACATGTCTTTAATCTATCAACATAACTACCAGATCCTGAGCACAGGCTTGACATAACCAACCTCAACATGCATGAACTTGGCAGGTGTAACTGTTCTAAAGACAACAACCTAAACAACAATGCCAAAGGGAACCAGCCACACCTAAACAGACACCATCAATCACACATGTCCTTGTACAGGTAGAAAATGATTAAACCCAACACCTCTGAATGCAAAGCCAATACATAGGTGACAAACGATACAACATTTTCAAGACTCGAGTGCACCTTTAGTATCATGTTCTTTATTAATACCCAGTGGTGGATGAAGTATTCAGATTAAAAGTACTAATACCACACAGTACAAATACTCTGTTACACTTAAAAGTCCAAGCTAAATAAGTCGACTATTGTCAGGAAGATGCACTGAAATCATTAAAAGTAAAAGTAATGTTTTATTATAGGACTGCATCCAAATATTACTCTCAGTATGGATTAACCTGGGGATTCATTTCTCTATCGGTCAATGTAAAAATTCAGAAAATAGGGAGAAATGCTGCCATGATTACCCAAAGTGAAATCTTCACAATGCTCGCTTCTTCCAATCAACCGTCCAAACCTCAAAATTATTAAAAATTGATTAGAATTATGAAAATAAATAAATGAATTAAAGTAAAAGCAGCAAATTCTCACATTTATTAACCTGGAATCATGAAATGTTAATACATAAAAATGTCTTGGGTGATTATCAACAGAGCTAAATTTATTTTCCTGTCAATCAGCTAATTGAGTGATTGAGTTCATCTTCCAGCTTTACCGGTATGCTGTTGGAAATTTAATTTACAGTTGTGTAACAAAACGTTTTATACGTTTTTCATATGTTTTGTGTGCAAAAATCTTAATTTGTAAAGTAACTAAAATGGTCAGATTGATGTAGTGAAATATAAAGTACAATATTTCCCCTGAGATGTAGTGTAGTGTATGTAAAGTATAAGGTACAAGGCACAAGAAGAAAAGACTCAAATAGAACACAAATACCTTAAATTTGTAGGAGTATAAAGGAGTATAAAGGCTACATGAGTACATCACACCACCGTTTATTAGATTTTAGCCTATTGTCATTCAGCAGCCATGATGGGCATAACAAGAGCACAAGTAGAGATTCGTCTCACCATGGATGGTTTGTTGACATCACAAGGTGCAGGTGGCGAGGCAGAGGCAGGTAGAGTTTAATATAGGGATGATTTCATTTCTAGCCACTCACCTTCTCCAACCGCGCTTCCTTTTAACATCTTGCTGTGAATATTTGCTTTGACATGTTAATTATATAACTTATTAGCAGCTGTTTTTTATTTCCACATTAAGTGTCAGAGTCCGATTCATGAAAGGCCAGCCCCACCTGCGTTGGTTGTCCAGACTTTTAACTGGCCCAAAAATGTATATGACGTCCCCAGAAAACAAAAGTAACCTTTAATTGATTGGGTATGCATGTGGTCATGTGGCTACATGCCTGGGGTGAGTTCAGCCTCGACAAAATGTAGAAAAATGTTTATTTAAATGGAAAATTAAACAGAAATGGTGGTGCATTGAACATAAAATATAGAGAATAGCCACGATAGATTCTTAAATGTGTCATTTTTCTGTGTAATCTTTGTTCACTCACTAATCAGTGACATGTTGATGACTGAAACATGTCGAGATTGTTGAAAAAATACTGGAGCAGCAGTTGTAGTCTTCTGTTGCTTTCAACAAGCAGATTCAGCAAGTGTGTCTCAATAATAAGAAAATATTATTGCATATTTTATCTGTTGTGGTTTTAACATATGATGCTGGATATACCTCCGCTTTATTCAGTAGAATAAACCACACAGTGTTTGTAGCACATTTATTACGATTAATCAGAGATTTTATTGACGTTTACGGCTTGTGAACGCCTCCAGGTTCCTTCCCCTAGGGGCTGATGAGTTATTCCAGTAATCCAGGCCAGTCATTGATCCGAGCCCAGCAGTGTTGTGCTGCTGGCAGGTAGCCACGGTGGGTCCCACTGACCTTTGGCCCCAGGTCACTGCCTCTGGTCTTACTCAACTGGCTTTTGAAAGCTTGTTGGATGGATGTACATCAGAGGGAATGCATAAATCAATATGCAGGAGGAGAGGTTGTCTTTTTCTTTCCAAATAATAAATCATCCAGCTGGAGTTTTTGATTCTGTGCAGTCCAGATGTTGCGTCAGAGAAGTTAGTATGCTCCGACAACCTTATCAGAAAGAATTGTGCTCTACAACTGTGTGTCATTCAATCTGTGAGTCAGGAGAAAGGTGTTTAGGAGTTTATGGGGAAAAAAGCAAAATCAAGCCTGCAGTATCTATAAATCTGTCATTATATCATGTAAACATGACGTCTCACATAGAGAGCAACATCTCCCCGCGGCAGTCCTACGCAGGCCCCTCATTAAATTAGATGACTTGTATGTGATTAGCTGAGTGTTCTCAGATATTTCTTATGATTTATGTATAAGATGTGTTAGTTATATACTCAACTGATGTCACAATATTCACAAATGACGTCCAGTCTTTTTTATTGGTGCTCCAGTTTGTTGCAGACAAGTGGATTTATATCAGTGACTCACAGCTAATGCCTCTTGGTTTGGAGGGATGGGTGGAGCTGCCTATGAGTAATAGAAGATTAGATTTTGGATTATCCAAGACAGAACGTGCAAGAAGGTCCAGAGTGTAACTAGCGCATATGTGGTATCAATAAAATATTTGCCAGGCACCTATATCGGAGAAAATATACTGTAAGTGAAAGTGACAGCAGCTTAGGGAATCAGGGGATTTAAGTTAAGTATTTACGACTAATATTGCTGCTGGGCATCAATGGATAAACTCTGTTATTATTTCACATGTACTTGGTAAATAAAAAAGTGCTAATTTAAGTCTTATCTATTTCTAGGCCCCTTCTAAAACTGTTAGCCCCTTGTTCCCTGGACTTCTTTCCTTTTACCTAGGTGCAGGTATCATGGATGTATGAAGAGACCTGGGGCCCGTTCAATCTGAAAACGGTGTGCACTGTTTTCCTGTCATTTCCAGGTTCAATGACGTGTTTCATCGAGACGGTGTGCAAGAAACTCTGAGGTACGTTTTTCACTCCTTTGGAGATGTTCCCCAATCAGCAGCAACATCTATATAAACCAAATTCTGGTAGATCTTTACTTGTCGTACATACAATTTCTGTTTTCTTTCACATTTGCTTTGGCAAAGTAATTGAATGTTTCCCATGCCAATGAAGTCCCTTGAATTGAAGTGAATTAAACCTTGCCATGTTAAAAGACAATGTGCCTTGCTTTCCTTTTGAATAAAGGTTTTGCTACCTTCTTCCTCTGCCAGCCAAGCCAGCTACATCCAGTTTATCATTTCACTAACCTGAATGGGATAAAACTATTAAATATTGCGACTCTTCTGGAATTTCGAAATGTTATCAGACCAAACTATCTAATTCTAATAGAGAAAAAAAATAATTTCCCAGGGTTGTGATGCTCAAAAAATTGTATCCACTGATTAACAGCTGTCTCTCACAATATAAGACTACAGGAAGAAGTCTTTTGGGCCTAAAGGCATGAAGTGATAGACCCAGACATTGTAATTCCACAGATTAGCCACTATGTCAAATTAGTTCCTGGTGGCTTGGTTGTATTTCATTAGCACCCTAAATGTACAAAGTATTTACACTTAAATTTGAGGGCTGTTTTTCATCCAATTATGTTCAAAACTCTATGGTGAGTTCACCCAAATAAAACACCAGTGAGCTTGACAAAAGGACCTTAACTCAAGGTTAACAAACTCGCTTTTCTGACCATGTGAATTAGATTGTTTGATCGAAGTTATGCTTTTTTCAACCAGTGGACTTCTTGTCAGATGATTTGTCCGACTCATCAGTGAACTCCAGCTGTGCAGCTGAGATGTTTCCCTCCCCTGAAAGTTTTTCAGTGCCTTAGGACAGCGATTCACCAACTCACTCACACACCACCCTGGTTCAGCTCCTGCACTGTGAGGCAGAACTGTTTAACTTGAGCATGAGGGACGACAGCATGGCACCGCTTCATAAACCGCAGTTCCTCTTTGATGTGTTATTTTTTATGGGCGAGGAAAGCCTCATGGGTTGGGCCTTTCCCCGCCTTCACCACCACCTCCTCCTCCTCCTCCTCCTCCTCCTCCTCCTCCTCCTTTAACCCAGCTGGCATCTGACTTTCGGCAACCAGGGCTCACCAAGCAGGAACAACATTGATGTGTGCACAGTGTGAATGGGAACGTGACTATACCTGCAAATCATTAACCGAGTGGAGGGTCACTTGAAAGAGAGCGAAGCCAAAGGGCAGCACTGTACACTGAGCTGCACGTGACTCGACTCTGCATGGGAAACATGGAGCTTGCTAACATGTAATTAGCTGTTACTATTTTCATTCTGCATCGCCCTGAAGCAGCACAGGGCTGTTGGTTGTACACTTTGCGCCAGGAAAGTTTGAGGCTTGCTTTTAAAATCTTATACTCTTCAACTTCATCTATTCACTTTCTGTATTAGTCTGAGGAGAGACAGAGGGGACTGTCCTGACCAGAGGACCCCTCCCTGAAATGAACACAATCCCTCTCACTGTGGGGAGACTTAAAAATCCTGAATGAAAAACAAGTTCAGAATTTTTCAAGGATATTGGCAATATCCTAAAGGAAGACATTGTACAGAAGCAGAGTAAAGCCATGCTGTATTCCTAAAACAGATGTTGTTTTCATTTTAAAGGGTAAAAAAAGTAAGCTGACCGAGTTGAGATTATACGTTTTAGGAAGACTTTGGCCAGCTATTGTACAGTAAGTGGAAAACAGGACTGTCCTCCTGAGGGACCTCTCAGCGACTTTGACGTTAAAAGCTCATTTTCCTCTTCCCTAAATCCTGCTGCACTGAACATCATCCAAACTGCAAGCTAATGCAAACTCCTGGCATCGCTTCAAAGAAGGGCTGGTGTCTGCCTCACTTCCTCTGCCCCCTTTCCTCTGCTCCTTCGCGTCTCTCCATCTCGAGCCGTGTTGGAGCAAAAAAAAAAAAAAAAAAGACAGGACAGAAACTGCTTTCACCTCTGACCTAGATCACTGAGTAGGTGTTGAAATGGAAATAAAACCAACTGACTGCTCTGGATACAGAAGATAATATGTCCAGAGCCGACTGTGAAGTACTGATGTTAATATACAAACTGCTATACTGCATGAGTTTTAAGTATCAATGAGTAGAGAAGGCCAGATAGGACAAAAGTTTTTCTCAGAGGAGACAGACTTTTGAAAAAGGCAAACTGCAATGTAAATGTTGAGTTGAGCTTTATAGCCTTTTAGTATCATTAAGAATTAATACTGATAATAGATCTCATCAATAATTCAATAGTGTTTTACATCCATGCTTTAAATGCATTCAGTACTTTATTGGTGGTCAGTACTGTAGCTATATAAAGCATCTTCAGTCCACAATCATACATTAAACAAAACCAGTTATGCTGGGCCAGTTAATATGTCAGTTTGTAAATTAATCAGCAAATATTTCTGTATCAACCAATTTTTCCTTAAAGGTCCAATGTGTAGGATTTAGGGGAATGGGACAGAAATGCAATATAACATAATAACTATGTTTTCTGTAGCGTATATATATCTGAAAATAAGATTCATCGTGTTTTGTTTTTGTTTGTTTCTCTGCTGTAAAACATTGGATTTCCCCCGTCTGGCTTGGGATTGAGTTACTGCCCCAAGTGAGTGAGGGTCGAATGGAGAATGAGATGGATCGGCGGTTTGGCACGCGTCTGTAGTGATGCAGCACTGTGCCGGACTGTTGTGGTGAAGAGGGAGCTGAGCCAGAAGGCAAAGCTTTCGATTTACTGGTCCATCAATATCCCAAACCTCACCCGTGGTCATGAGCTCTAGGTAGTTACCGAAAGAATTAGGTTGTGGATACAAGCAGCCGAAATGAGTTTCCTCTGAAGGGTGGCTGGGCTCAGCCTTAGAGATAGGGTGAGGGGCTTGGACATCTAGAGGGAGCTCGGAGTAGAGCCGCTGCTTCTTCACGTCAAAAGGGGTCAGTTGAGAAGGTTCGGGCATCTGATCAAGATGCCTCCTGGGCACCTTCTGTTAAAGGGGTTCCAGGCATGTCCAACTGGTAGGAGGCCCCGGGATGGACCCAGAACACGCCGGATGGATTACATATCTTGTCTGGCCTTGGAACGCCTCAGGATCCCCCAGGAGGAACTGGGAGAGGGACATCTGGAATACTTGGTCAGCATGCTGCCCCATGACCCAGCTTTGGATAAGAGGTTGAAGATGGATGGATGGATGTGTTTTCGTTACCTTAGAATGAGGCATTCATATCTATATAAGGTGCGGGTCCTTGTCCATGGAGTCTGCCATGTTGCACGCGTTTCTACAGTAGCCCAGACAGACAAATAAACACTGGCTCCAGATAGGGCCTTCGCCTTTTCACATCGGCCACAGTAGTTAGCAGCCCCTTTGTGACAAAAATGTTGAAAAAAAAAACCCCCACTGGTTTTAGTGCTTTAATATGTGTTTTTACCAGTTTAAATCCCCAGGTCTGTTTGTTTTGGAGAGGAACAGACCTCTGCAGATAGTTTGGCTTGCGGGAAAAACCTCTTGAACATCTGGGTCTTAAGCTATCAGAGAAATAATGAGAGCACACATTAGCAGGTGCTATGCTAACGGCCCATCTCCGACATGCCAGACAGCAACACAACATTGATTGATAACATGAAACTGCTTTATTCAGTACTTTTACCATTTTTAATCATGTGGTGTGTTTATTTGTAAGAGGAGACCTCTGCGGATAATTTGGCTGCTCACCACTAGACCCCCCTAAATCTTTTACAGTGGACCTTTAAATTTTATCTCAAATTTTTTCCTCTGCCAAAAACTAAATAATGTTCAGTCTAATGGGGCCAGGAACCGTCCTGTTGTTTTGCTTCGAGTCTTGGGTTTGGGTAACCGCATTTTGGGTCAGGTCTAAATGACGTGAGGTTATTCAGATCAGGTCTGACTTGTATCTTCAAGTTCCTTTTGGATATGAAAATGAACTTATTTATGTCGGGTTTTCCATGGGTCCATTTTAGATATTGTGTCAAAGTAAATGTTGCAACCTACTATTGCCTGTGAAAACACTGTTATGATGTCTTCAAGAGACGATTTTTTAAGTCTGAGAAAACTACTGAAGCGACCTGAGTAGTATTCAGTCGGGACTGGGGATGATACATTGTTTTACAGAAAGCTTGTGTTACAAATTAGGTTGTGGAATTTGAAAGATATTCATTTATTTAGGCAGGGAGGGTTTAATGAAACACTTACAAACTGCATTGTGGGAAGTGTAGGATCCAGGAATTTTGGAGCTTGACTCATACGAGGGAGTAAGATGTCTTTGTCTGTGCTGCTTTGATTTTGACCACAACATGGAATATAAACTCAAACATTTTCACAGCAAGGTGTTATCAGAATCAGAAACCTGTGAGGTAGGTATGAAGATACTGTGACATACTTTTCTAGAGCTAACAATTACAAGTTCTTGAATGCCATGAAAGTCTAGCCAGGTGTGTAGGATCAATTGTTTTGCCTTTTTAAAGTTTTTATTCCTCGAGTCAGTTTTACGAATATGGGCGACCATACTTTTCTCTATTCTGAGGATCAGCAGTGTGCCAGCTCTCTGTCCTTCAGTCTCCACTATATGAAACAAAAATAGCTAAAACAACTATAATATATGGTATTTTATTTCAATTAAGAAATTGACAAGCACTCATCAATCAACATATTAAAACATTTGTGCCATCTGTTCAAACTCACATGACGGCTCCTTAAAATAAATACTTTTAAGAGGAAATAATACAGACAGAATATGTGAGGCTCAAACCACAAGTACAAACAAATTATCCAAATGTCCAAAGAGACGAAAGGGTCTGAAAATTCCCAAAGTCAACCCCGACTCTCCAACGAAAAAGTGTTTGTATAAAACAGCTAAGTATTTTTAAAAATACAGAATCTTACAAAAAAGTTTCATCTTCTCACTTCTTTAAATCACTGTAAAATATCAGCTGGTATTATGACAAGAAATCAGGAATTTTTCCATGAAGGATAAAAAAAAGACAGAATGTGCTTCTGCATTTTTACATTAGTATTCACATACATCATGAGTGTACTGTATCATCCAAGTCCTCCATCCCTCTGATGGTGCCATAACGGAGGCAGGTGTATCGCACATCCCTCCAACCGCTCCTCGTCGCAACATTGTGTGCCAAGCTGAAGATAGACACCAGTGACCATGGTAACAACAAAAGGTGTAGTCAGTCCCAAGACGCCCACATATTTGCAGAGTTCATATCATTAACCATCCCCTCCAACAGTGCACCACCCATGCCCAGGCTATGTAAAACAATACACTTCACAGCCAAGTGTTCATTGTCTTTATAGGTTATATTACCGACAGCGTTCACATTTTCTGTATATAAAAAAACAACAACAAAAAAACTTACTTTTTTGACAATTTGTCAACTTTCAAACGGTCTAAAAAAAGAGACAAAAAAGCCATCAACGGGAGAGGATTTCAAGAATACAGGTTACAGTACAAAAGTGTGGTCCAGGTGGTAGCACATGAAGCATGCATGTGTTTATGTTGCCCCGCTCACCCCTAAAACCCTCATGCGAAGACATACTGTATAAAAAGGCCACATGGCTTTTCCTTCACTATTAAATGCACGTGTTCTCCAGCAACTGGCCTCTTTGTCTGCTCTGCTCATCAATGACCGACGAAAGGTGCTTTTTTTTCCTATTGGTGGACTCCACAATGGACACAAAGCCTCACAGGGTCACTATGAAGCGTGTGTGTGGTACACACTCCTGAAGCTATTTACGACTGGGTTGAACTCCTGACAAACACAAGTCACAGACAGTTCCTGTGATGGAAGCGGGTAACTAGAAGAGACGGATCTGTAGCTACAATGTTGTCGAGTAAAGAACTTTCTAAAACAAGATAGCCTTGGTTGAGCTTCACATTTGCATTTTTAGCATCGCTTTAAAAAGCTAATAAGTTGTACGATTTATCTAGCATTAGGAGGCATGTTTAATTTTATTTAAAGGAACAGTTTGACATTTGGGAAATATGTTTGCTTTTTTGCTGTTTTAAATGAGGACCACTGTCAGATCTTTCTGGAAAATGAGTTAGCTTAGCCTAGCATTAAGGCTAATAACTGGAAGAAATAGCAAACCTGGCTCTGTCCAAGGATGTTTCTGTAGATTAAAAGGTGCAATGTGTAATGCTTGGCCACACCCTCAAAAAACAAGGGGAAGCATTTTGATGGTCTACACATCACGTGAAGGTGTAATTACACTTTTTGGCCACTATCAAAATTGGCTTCCAAGCCCTGTGCACTTGCTGGGGACCTGGTTTAATGCCACTGAATTGGGCAGTCCTACTTCTTTGTCCACTCATATCGGACTGAGGGCAGCCTGGACGCTACAGTGACTCACTGCCAAATCTCAAGGTTTAATTTAAGTGGTATTTAGAGGCAGGACAATGTGGTGCTAGCTCTTTAGCATGCTAAATTCAACAGATATCTCTGCAACACAAAACACAGACGCCTTTGACATGACGTTAAAACTGTTAATTCTTCACATTCTCTTGATAATATTAGTTCATTTTTTCATATCTTACCCACTGTACCTTTAAACAAATGAGATATAAAGTGTTATATATAATAATAAGTGAGTTTTACAGGTGCTGGTAGGTGTATTTCATACCTTTGGACAGAGCTAGGCTAGCTGCTTCCCCCTGTTCCCAGTCTTTATGCTAAGCTAAGCTAAATGGCTGCTGGCTATAGCCTCATATTGAACATAAAGATATGAAAGTGGTATTGATCTACTCATTCAATTCAATCAAGCTGCAAGTTTCTCTCTAGAAAACATTGATTTGATGTTTGTGTGTACACAAACCTTGTGAGCAGTCTCTTACCAAGGGCTCTGTGTTTGTTAAGGGATCAGTAGGAGTATACTGTATGAGCATGTAAACAAAAGGCAGTTGGGCTTGAGCTTGAGTCTGCTGAGCTCCCTCTTCTTTAGATCACCCCCACGGGACGTTTCCAACCAGCTTCTGACTTTCTCTCTACTCTAAGTGCAGAGGCTTCGCGAAGCCCTTCACCCCCTTTTTTTTAATATCTTTTCCATAATTTTTAACATCTGTACTGCGGAAATAACAACAAAAATATAACTTAAGATAAACTCTCTAGGCACTGTTTGATTTCCAAGGCTTTTTGTTGTAGACTGTGATAAAAGGTCAGCAAACAGATTAAAAAAAACAATAATAAAAAGAAAAACCAGAGAGTGATGGTTCTGCGGACCAAACACTTTCTCCTCTGTGATATATCAAGGTCCTCCGAGTCAGCTCACACAGCCAAACAGACTCGCTTCAAGCTCTGTGGTGGAGAGGCTGTAAGGGCAGAAAGTATCTAAAGGGTAAGTGTGTATAAGTTTTCAAGGTTAAGAGTCAGTTCCAGTCTTTAACCCATCTTTCTCCTTCATGAAAAGAAAAAAGGTCGGATCTTAAGCCATGATCTTCTGGGGAATCTCTATAGAAGCCTTGATGAAGATGCAGTTGTCTCGGATGTAGTTCCTCTTCTTGATCTCCTCGTGAGAGATGAACTTGGGGTAGCCGAAGCCCAGGGTGCTCTCGTCCAGCGAGTTGCGGCTGCTGCTGGGCTTCTGGAAGTTCTTCCAGTTGGGGTCAGGGTTGAAGGTCTCCGTGATGTGTTGGGGTTTGGAGAGCGACGGGTCGCTCTGGTCCAGGATGGAGAAAGTCACCTTGTAGGAGAAGGGCCACTCCAGCAGGTTGTCGTACTCTCCAGGCAACACGCGGATGTAGACGGAGAGGTGGGAGCCCTCGCCGCTGCCGTTGCCGTTCAGGAAGGCAGACACCTGCAGCTTGTAGCCATAGCGGTGAGTATAGAAGGGCGGGCTGAAGAACTCGTGGTTGCTTCGGAGTTTGGCCTCCTGGAGTTTGCGGGAGTAGTCATTGAGCTTCCAGATGAGAACGCCGTCGTGACTGACAGACAGCTCCTCCATCTCCCTCCGCAGCTCCAGGATCTCCTGCCGCTGACGGCCCACCAGGTTACACATCATAGTCAGGTGAGATTTAGTGGTGTCTTCCAGGTGACGGCCGATAGCCAGTTTGGGGCACTGCCAGAGAGAAAGCCAAGAGATGAATCATTTAAAAGCTGCTACAGTGCAGTACATACAGACTGTACATGTCCACAATATTATCATTAAATGTGAAGCTGCCATCCATATCTGTTCATCTCAATATTTCTGTATCTGGAGCATCGAGATTGCTTAAATTATAGACATACAGTATGTACTCATTTATACAATTATATGTCAGCATGCTCAAATAAAACACATTTGAGGGACAAAATACGATTACATTTTGCATTGTGTTTTTCTGTAAAAACAATTTGTAAATAACGGAGGTCTAGATGAATATAAGGACTCAACTAGTTCTGATACTTCTAAGTCATGCACAGTGCCGGATTTCAATATTGGAATACGATATAAAAATAACACCTGTGCAACATTAGTTTCATCCTCCACTGCACAAATAATCTGGTGATGACTCACGACAAGTTATTGAAGTTGAACCTCAGTGTTTTCGCCCATAGGCCTTATGTTTGCATTTGGACACAATGGGAAGTCACGCTGCTCTCTGTGTATGATGTGGCAGATGTGGGTTTCGACTTAGAGAAGTGGTGAGTCATTTATGGCAAATTGTAATGGAAAAAATATAAATAAAACAGCTAAAATGTGGATGCTGTTCGTATCTGCTCACCTCAGAGCGCATTATTTGAACAGTGTATGTGTTTACCTAATTTACAGTGCTGGACTTTGCATTCCCAGATATACTTGTATTTCTGACTCTGCTGTATACTGAACCAGATAAAGAGGCGCAGACGCTTGTTATTATATTTAATGGTCAGTCTGCTGTTGTGGAAACATGTTTTTGCTTTCCATCTGTGAATGTTATACATCAAGTTTTCCAGATGCCTTCTAATTCTTAACAGAGCGGAGCAAGCATGACACTCATCTGCCGCTCTTCCTCGAGCATGTCCACATTTTCTTAAATTGACGTCGGTTTCAAAAATAGACAGAAATGCACTGTCAGAATATAGAAGTGTTGCTCTCATTAAAATAGACCCTACAGGCACAGTACTGTATGTTGCAAAAGAGAAAGATCATTACGTTGGACACAGTGAGCAATGATATGATGGATATATAATAAAAAATAGCATGTAAACAAAGACAAACAGGCATATATGATTCAGGTCATGCTTACCCTGTGTTTGCAGCCGGCGTCTTTGAAGGGGCAGAGAACGAGCGCGCTGCCACAATTGTCCTTCACATGATTAGCCAGATCCTCTCGGGCGATGTTGGGTGTGCCACACTGGTTAGGGCACTGGACAGGAAACCGAGGGCAGTGGTACTGGTGGTTCTGCAGAGGAGTTGGGGGCAGTGTTAATGTGTGCACTGCTGACCGACAACATGAGTGATAAGAACACAAACTGCACAGTGGGGTCGCAGATTAATGGCTGCAAAGGGAAAAATGTCCTTGAAAGTTCCAAAAATACACATGGTATTAAAAATGATGCTGCAAAAATAGACCAGAGAAGAAGTCACAGAAAATAACATGCTGCCAACAAGACATGCAAATCCAACAATCAATGTTATAGAACACTTATAGAAAAAAGACTTGAGCTTAAACAAATAACTAATGGACAGATTCATCAGAAGATAATTTGTTAATTGATTAATTGTCATTTAATTGTGGTTATTGTTTTTGGTGCTTTTTCCTTGTCTTAAATTACCTTAACCTAAATACAGTATTTTGGGGTTTTAGATTGTGGGGTCAGACATTAAAGGGAATTTGAAGAGGTCGCCGTGGGGTCTGGAAAATTTTCTCGATTTTCTGATGTTTTATAGAAAAAAATATTTTGGGAAAATAATCAGCAGATTGAATTATAATAAAAATAGGGTTGCACCTAACAATTATTATCTTCCAATCTTTTCTTGCTTAATGAAATAATCATTCAGTTTATAAATTGTCCAGAGTCCAAGGTGATGTTGCCAAATGTCTTGTTTTGTCCGAGCATCAGTCAAAAGCCCGAAGCTATTAAATTTCCAATAATAAAAAAATTGAGAAAAGCAGAATTCTTCCATATCTGATGGGCTAAAAAAGCAAATTTTCGGAGCATTTTTTCTTGAAAAAGGCCTTCAACAATTATTTGATTATTAGAAAATAAAATTAATAAAACTAATTTACTGGCACATAACAGTATGAGTGTTTATTTGCTATCATGCAATGCAAATCTAATAAAAAGTCAAGTAAAATCCCTAAATATCATATTAGGGGCAAAAAGCATTCTGACTCTGAAATAAATAACATCATGAATGCGTTACGAAACACTTTGTGTCAAAGACTGGGTTATTATATCTTGGCCCCAAAATGTGTGGGGGGGAGGGGAGAGAGACACTAGCTGCTCAGCCTCTGGCCAGATGTGCACAGAGGCAGGTGCTTCAAAACAGCAGCTCACACTAACATCAAGCTGCTATGGGACAGAGACACCATAAATGCCTGCAACCTACAGACACAGCAGGCTTTCTCTGTGCCATCCTGCTCCACTGAGGTGACGAGTCACATGCAGGATGGTACAGTGATATTAACAGATTATTTCACTCAAAAAAAGAACTTAATCGGTCATTTGAGATTCTGATGGTAAACTTTGTGTTAAACTGACCTGGATTGTGTCGAAAACGAACTCCTTGCCGCAGTACTTGCAGGGCTGCGTGCGTTTGGGACACTCGGCCATGCCATGTTGAGACAGCAGACGACGCATCATCCTCGCTCCGCACTTGTTCTCACAGTAAACACTCTCCTGAGGACACACACCCTGGTGGTTCTGGGATAGAGAAACACATGATGACAATCTAGAGCAGGGACATAAAGTCAACACATAATGCTGTAGTTACAGTAGCTCTTACTGTTTACTCAAATACAGTTCATATACTGCAGTTTTTATAGCTCAAAACTGAATATATTAATGAGGAAAATCTATATGATTTTTCTTGCTGATTTTCTCTTGTTTTATATCACTGAATTGTATGTCTTTGGGTTTTGAAATGTTACTTTGGATCTGGGAAATCTGGGAAATTGAAATGGACATTTTTCACTTTTTGGGATTTTACAGACTAAACCAACCACTGACCAAATTAGGGAAATAATCATTAATTAAAATACTAATTTGACAGTGGTACTGAAAGGTTTTATTTGATACATGATGGAGTAATTCCAATGTGAGAGCCAAAAGGTGGATGAATGCGCCTGTAAGTGAGGGCAGAGAAGGGACCATGTGGGCCAGAGTAAACAGAGGAGGGGCAGTGGAAATGACAAAAGTGTTAGTGAGAGCAGGGCTTCAGCCCGCTCACTGAGGAAAACATATTCGGTATGAAAGACCAAGTCAGAGCTTCTCTCTTTTTTCTGCCAACACACGTGTTATTTCAGAACACACATACACATGTGCATTAGCCTCTCCTCCTGCTTTCCACAAAGACGTCTTTCATATAGGTATGGAATTTAAGTGGCGTCACTCTGGGTTGTTTACGTCAAGCTCCTGCTGTGTTGAAACAAGAAAAAATAACAGAAATAAAAACAGGTGTGCAGTTGGTGTTTACCTCGTAGGCTTCACCGGTGAACTCGCTGCCACAGAACTCGCACTTGACTTTGCGCTTGGGGCAGTCGTGCTGCAGGTGGTCAGGCAAGTCGCGGCGCGTCAGCTTGACGGAGCAGCGGTTGGGGCAGGGGATCACATTGAAGGCGCAGGTGGAGAAGTGTCCCTGAGGGGAACAAAAACAAACACACAAGTTAGGAAATACACAAATCAGAGTGTAAGCACAGATACAAAAAGAGATGGAGGGAGAACAGATGAGAGGATATCGGAGCTTCTCACCTGCAGCTGCTTCATCTGGCCGGTCCAGCGGCAGCCCTCCTCACTGTGGATGCAGCGGATGGGCAGCGCCAGGATCTGCTGCTCCAGCTCTGGGTCAGGGTAGATCTAAGGAAGACAAGCAGGAGGAGTCAGTGTAGCAGTAGCTGACCAGATCACACTGTAATATACCTACTTTCATACAATAAAAGTGTGTTAGGTGATTTTCATTTTTTTAGACAAACTAAAGGATTACATTTCAGTCCATGTGTTGGGAAAATTCTCCTTCTCCTTAAGCTAAATTTGTCAATTCAACATTCATTGAGGTACTTGGTTTTCATAGGACCACAATGCAGCACTTGACCCATCTATGAGGCTGGATAACAGGGCTATCAGCATTCACAGACTAGTTTTACAGTATGTATCAGACAACATACAGCAGCATATGCCCCTTTTTGACAAATGACAGTACATATACACAAAATAAACTTGAAGTTAAAGAGTAACATCTCTTCCCAAATGAACGCGAGTTTCTCCTAACCTGCTCCGTGCGTCAATGAACAGGCTAAGCGACGTTTTACTTGTTTGAAAAAATGCTCGTCCTGGCTCTATTTTGGCAAATTCTTGCGTACCTCCAACCTATTTTCTGAGCAACACTTCTTACTAACACACAGCATGTGAGCAAACTCTGGCAGATGGAGCATGAAAAAGTCTCCAGATAAAGTGGACACTTTTTCAGATATAGACAACAACATTCAGAGAGCCTATGAAGCCCTGAGCAAGCCTAAGCAATGGCTTGCTGTTGCTGTGAGGTTGGAGGAGCGCAAAGCTTTGCTAAAATAGAGCCATGGTGAGCTTTTTTTTTTTTTTTTAACAAGCAACATCTAGCTTAGCCTATTAGCTTACGCACAAAGCAGGTTTGGATATCCTCATTTGGAAAAACACTGAAACAATCTGATGTTGGCTTACATCGTGTCCAGTTAGGAAGAGGTTTGAGTCTGCAGATATTTTCTTTGTTTTCACCAACTGCCATAAAAAGACAAAACTTGGCACTGCATTGGTCCTGCACTGGAATGTTTTTTGAAGAGCTTAAATATTGTTGCCTAATGACGGAAAATAAGTCTAACAAAAAGTACTTTTCAAATTCAGTTCTTGCTGTCTCTCTTTGGAAAGTTGATCAAAAGATGTTTGAAATATCAGCATATTAAGTTTCCTTCTCTAATGGTGACTTCTGCTGAAATAAAAGTTGCTCAGTTTCTGAACCCTGTTGTACCCCAGTTCCAGAGGAATCCAGTGACACACTGCATTACCAGGATCTGAATCCAGGAGTCAACATATTTGCTCACAGTTATGTCACATATAAAAAATAATGCGCAGTGCATCTTTGTCTGGGGAGTTACCTTTGCCAAGGTGGTTATGTTTCCTATGCTTCCTTAGCGGAGGTCTGTACTCTCTTAGTGACACTCTATTTGGGAACATGTTATGAAATAGTTCCAACATTTAACTCCATTGAAAAACAGAAATTGTCGGTTTTACATTTCTGTTTGTATTTTTTATGTTTAGACAGAGCTGTCCTGCTTCCAGTCTTTATGCTAAGCTAGGCAAAACACATCTTCCTTCACCACAGCTTCGTACTTCATGCACAGAGTTGACTACATCACATCATAAAAGACTGAATGTTGAGCTACACACATGCACACACTGGAAAGTCAAACTGTTCGCATCGTATTAGAAACTGCAGCAGTGAGCCGACGCGGTAGCTGCAGTGATAATGAGTCAGTTTACGGGTTTATGGGACCTTTGAGAGAGACGGAGAGCAGAGGAAAAGATTTATTTTTCCTCGGTCACTGAGCGATGAGGATGAGTCAGTTTTCTGCCCAAACAGCCCAAATCCTCCCCTACAGTACCCTGTCCTGAGGATTTACAGCTCTGCTCTGCATCTCCATCCCCCTGGGCTGTCACACGAGCCCAGCACTGGTCAAACAAGAAAAGCCACTTCCTCAAAATGTCACAACAGCCCTCTAAACAAATAACAGCTCAGTAACAGCATGGTCGCGCTCACGTGCCTCTGCACCAAAACATGGGAGCAACCGCCATTAAATCAAAAGTTCGTTTAGAAAATAACCTAATATAAAACACTTGCCTGACTCATTGTTTTTAGCTGCTGTGTTGGGGGATAGATGCCTCCGCCAGACTAAATAAGCATATTAACTTGTTAAATAGGCTTTACAGAAACAGATATATCTACCATTAAAACAGATGCTTGACTTGCTGCACTTAAACAGTAGAAGCAGACTTTTTTGCTGCCATAATCACATTCTTTCAGTAGAGGCAAAGAGGAAAAAAATCCTCTAAAGCAAACTGAAACACTCTCTCATTGTTCCAGTCTTGGAATCTGCAGGGAGACGGCTATAATGACCTTTTAATAACTTAGTCCCAGGCAGATCAGGGGGGTTAAGCTCTTTGGAGCTCCAACTTGGGGGTTTATTCTGTCTGCTTTAGCCATTGTTAGTCCCACTACTACTACGATTACTACAGCAGAAGCATTGAGGTTGTGTTCGTGCACGTTTTTGAAGGACGGTGTGCAGCGAGCGCTACAATAACCCTGACAGTAGACCACCAAGACGGGGTAATTTGCAGGCGACTGGGAGCCTTGGTAAATAACAGCGTCTGACAGGTGTGCCATGAGCACATCCTTCCCGTGGGGAGTCCCTGCTATTACAGGCGCCTTCATCGCTCTCAGCACAGCATGCAGACCTGCACTGCTGCAGCTCAGGGTTAATGGCTCGATGGCTAATTCAGGCTAATGCTAACTAACTGCATGGGAGGATTACATACAGCAGTCTTCTTTCAATCGATGCCAAAAGCTGCTCGGAAACAGGGACAATCGTTAACTGCTGGTTGGGTCGGCTTTTAAGTCTCTCGTGCATCGTTCAGAATTAAGTCCTTATCCTTTTGTTGCACTCTTTTCACTTCACAACGGGGATGTCACGTGAGAGGGAGACATCCTCGGACTCTAAATGCAGTTAGTCACTATCTGCCCCCCCCCTCCCCTCCCCCTCCATCCCCCCTCAGGCACAATCTGATTAACTGCCTTCAAAAAACAAAGACAGAAAGAGTTCAGTTGAAATTTAGATACAGTTTTATTTTCTTCTCAGGGAGATTTATTTGGGGAAAAAATTGTGGTTCAGATTAACTGAGAGGTCTGGTTTTCCAATATAATAAATGGTAATGAAATGCAACCTCTGACTCTGGGTTAAGCATTATTGCTTATATGTTATCCAGGCACTGACTAGTACAAATATTCAGTTTTTTGTTGTGACATTTTAAAGTCAAAGTCAGCATCTCTAAAATAGTTTTCCTCTTCTCACACCCAAACTATATCTAGATCTAATGTAGCAGGATTATATGTCACAATCTGAGCTGCCTCTCTTCTGATTGGCATTTTTCCTGGTTGCACACAAGATTGTTCACAATTTTCCAGCACTTGTGTCTTGATATTTTTCTGTAACGTCTGCAAAATCTGTAACATCTTTTAAATCTCTTTTATCAGAATGCCTTTTCTTAAATTTAACAATGTAAAGAGCCTGTTTTATTTTCATGTTTCTTACATTCCCCATTATTTAACTGTTAAATATTGTGTGATACTTTTAAATTGTTTTGGTATTCAATTATTTAAGCATTTTACCAGGGATGGCAATGACAGATGATCCAAAACTTTGGTCAAGACTTAAATATATTTGCAACCTTTAGATGGATTGGCATGTCATTTTGTGTCAGAGGTCCCAAGAGGGTAAATCCTGTTGACTTTTCCTCTATTGCTACTATGAGGTTAAAGGGACAGTTCACCCCAATATCAAAAATACATATTTTTACTCTGACCTGTAGTGCTATTTATCAGTCTAGATTGTTTTGTGGTGAGTTGCTTAGTGTGTGGTGTGTTGGAGATATCGGCTGTACGGATGTCTGCCTTCTCTCATCTATAATGGAACTCGATGGCACTTGGTTTGTGGTGCTCAAAGCTCCACAAAAATACATTTGGAAAACTCAACAGCAATGTCTCTTTCCAGAAATCATGACCCGGTTACTCAGGATAATCCACAGACCTTGGTGTGAACAGTTTTATGTAGGAACTATTTTCTATCTACCAAACTACACCCATTGACTGTATCACTGCACAGAAGGAAGTGTGCATCTACTGCTAGCTCACCTAGCACAACTGAGCTAGCTAATCACCCAAAGAGGATACCATTTATGTTTACATCTCCCTCTGTCGCCTCTTGTCTATGAGTAGATGCATGCTTCCTCCTTCTTCTTCCGACTTGAGTAACCGGGTCATGATTTCTGGAAAGAGACATTGCTGCCGAGTTTTTAAAATGTATTTTTTTGTGCTTTGAGCCCCACAAGCTGAGTGCCATCTAGTTCCACTATATTGGAGAGAAGGCAGACATCTTTACGGCTGATATCTCCGGCAACTCGCACCAAAACAATCTAGACTGATATAAGTTACAACAGGTAAGATGAAAAATATGTATTTTTGATTTTGTAGTGATCTGTCCCTTTGACATTTTCTGTTTTGACGGAAATATCTCCACAACTATTGAATGAGCTGTCATGTTATTTGGTGCACATATTCATGTCACCCCCAAAATACGTTAATGGTAATTCTCTGACTTTTCATTCAGTGCCATAACCAGGTAAACATTTTTTAAACACTTTTGTTTACGACCAAATATCTATGAAACTAATGACATTCCCATCAGCCTCAGCTGTACTTTGTGTTTACTGCTAATCAGCAGTTGTTATCATGCCAAAGTGCTAAGCTACGACAGTGATCATGGTAAACAGCACGTAAGCATGTCAACATTAGCATTTAGGTCAAAGCAGCACTGTGCTACAGCCTCACAGAGCTGCGTGGCTGTAGACTCTGTTGTTGTGTTTTGTAAATGGAGCTATTATTGTCATATTTGAGAAAAAAAAAGATGGAGTAAATCTAAGTGTGTTGTGAGAGTGTTAATCGTACCTTGGCATAGTCCAACGGCAGCTGGTCCTCTGGACACTTGAAGACGCCCTCACTGCAACAGAACAACAGAAAAGTTTGGTTATTATTTGATTCACTCTGAAATAAAAGCTGACTGCAGACAAAAACTGTTTGCAAGCATCTCAGCAAGGACGATCGGCCATTTTTAAAATCATATTCAGTGCTCAGTGAGATTACTAACTCTGACCCTGACTGAGCAGCCAGAGCTAAAAGGCACTTCTCTGACAGTCTGTAAGAGCAGCGCTGCATCGCCTTTAGTTTTGTTCTGTCTCTTCAAACACTCTTAATATGAGAAGTTCTCTGACTCACTGATGTCCGCACACACACACTGCACAATAAAGTCAGATCTTTCAGCTTCTGGCTTTAATGGCATTGGGTCTTTCATCTTCTCCCCTTCAGAGGAAATGTTTGCACAGATTTTTATTACAACAGAGGATAAAACTACAAGATGGAGCCTGATCGCTTTATAATACATAAAGATACGATTGATGATTCATTTCCCAGCTACTTTTACCAATCCTCTCACAGCTCCAAGTGAGAGTTTAATTTCTGCCCTTGTTTCGCAGTCGAGAAACAATGAGCTAGTTTCAACAGGCCTCTGTTTTCCTGAGAATAAAGCAGAGTAAACCTTGCCTTCACGCTCAAGGCTTTTCCTCAGGAAAAAGAGACGATTTGCTGATTTGCATGTGTGTGAAAGCGAGAAGAGTTTTTGTTCTTTTCTTAATTTTTCTCCTCCGGCAGTTTAACCCAAAATAAGACTTTATTACAGGCCCCTGCTCAGTTATTGTGGCGCCACAGTGGAGCCATCGCTGGCCCTGTTTTCGGGCCAGATGAGCGAGTGCCACGGCTCATTAGAACGTCCCTACCCTGATGTCATCATGAAATATTCACACTTGTAAATAATGGAGGCAGCGGCCAGTGTGGGTGAGCTGCTACACAGAATCTGAGCTTGCAACTGCACAGCAAAACCATCCAGACACACAAAGATTACTTAAAAAACACAGAAAAGGTGATCTGTGGCTGATCTCATGAGATGTCAGCGGTGTCACAACTGTCACCAAGCACCTTTGCTGCTTTTGGGTGAGGGATGCTCCCACAGACTGTCTTCATTTCCACGTTATCGATTAAGTAATTTCAACATTCATTAGTTCCAGCTTCTCAGATTTGCTGCTTTTCTCTGTTTTATATGATATTAAAATAACTCCTCTGGGATTCAGACTGGTGGTCGGACAAAACATGACATTTAAAGATGTCAGCTTGGGATTGAGGGAACCTGTGAAAAGCATTTTGACATTTTATAGACCAAATGATTTATCGCTGTAATATTTAGCTGCAGCCCTGACCTCTTAAATATTTTGTTTTTCACACGAACTCTTCTGAAGCTGCGGACAACGGAGATGCACAGAGATGTGTTTTTGTTCAAAAGTCACGAGCCCTGAAGCTTGATCTGACCTCTCGTGCAAAGAGGCCTCTCGTAACCCAAACCATGCCTAAATTACATTTAAACTAATTAAAGGACAACAGTGTGCAAACAGCCAGAGTTTGCCTCTTGGTGCTTTAATATGGTTGGCTGCAGTGTCACCTGACCACTGCTCCCAGAGGGCCAGTGACATGTGACAGGACGGGAGAGTGTCTGTGCACTTCGCCCCATGCACCCAGCTGCTATGAGACCAGGGAGTGTGCTGACGGGGGGGATGGGAGCAGAGGTTAGGCCTGAGAGGGAGGGTTGATGAAAATGGGGGGCAGAGGAGGAGGGTTAATGCATGACGAGACAGCAGTAATTCTCCTCTATTAGGGTCACTGTGTCAGCAGGGAACTGGAGACCAATTAACAAGCCACACAGGGCTGTAAAAGAGGGTCAATCGATTAGAGGCTGGGAGAGCCCAGTCAGCACCTCGCGTGTAGTGTGAAATCGTTTACAGTACTCATCGCTATCACCCAGGAATCATCTCACACCGTGGAGCAGAGAAAGCACCACAACCACACAGTGAGAAGAGATGGGAAGCGACAGGCTCTCAGCTCCGGACAGGGGGACAGCCAGAGGCCCCGTCCAGCTCGGGCCCCGTATCTGACGCACAGAGAGGCAGACAGGCGAAAAGAGCCAAGTCACAGACTGTCAGGATAATTCCTTCCCTGGTCGCAGAGAAGCTCCCGCAGCCACACATTCATGTGTTCGGGCCCCGCTGCTGATAATACCGCTCGACTCTCTTGGTTGCTCGTGAGTCGAACGCGCTGCCGCTTTGTGACAGCACATTAGCAGTGAAAGGTTGGGCAGTGTGTGAACGCAGCTCCAGTTCAATTACATCCATCTTCTCTGACCACAGAGGGCTTTCTAGAAGAGTCTAGAGAGCAGCATGACCACAAGTGACTGAATATCAAAAATAGGACTTTGTTTTTCAAATAAATTCATCCATTACTGTGTCTATAAAATGACAGAAAATTTGGAAAAATACAGATTCCTGGATTCAAATACTTTGTTTTTTCTGACAAAAATCCCCAAAGATACTCAGTTCAATATGATAAAACATACAAAGTGAGAAGCAGATTAATGTTTTGAAGTTTTAGACATAGTAGTGGTTTCAAACTTTAAAATGTTAGCATGCTAACACACTAAACTAAGATGACGAACAGAAACGTAAAACTGCTAGCTGAAACTCTGCATGTTAGCACTGTCACATAGATAATGTTAGCATGGTGATGTTAGGATTTAACTTACTGTAAATCCTCACAGGGCTGCTAGTGTAGCTGTCGTTTCTTATTTGTGAGTTGCCTGATGAATGATTAATACACTATAAAAATTGTTAGCAAATAATTCTGCTGTTGACCGAAAAATCAGTTGATTGACCAAACTTTTTGATGCATCTGGCAATATATCCCCCTAAATCCTACACACTGAACTTTTAACAGAATGACAGAAAACAACGTGGATAATCGATTCACTCTATGAGTCATTTATCATTCAGAACATTCAAAATGTTTGTTGGTCCCAGCTTCTCAAATGTGACAATTTGCTCTTTTATATGATAAAAAATTGGGGGTGTTTCTGGCCGTTGATCAGACAACACAAGCAATCTGAATGTGTCACCCCGGGCCCTAGAATAACTGTAGAAACAATAAAGAGGTTAATCAGTCGGCAGTATTGTTAGTTGCAGCCCTAATTCAGTCATTAAAGGATAAACATGAATGTTACATAAGGCCAAGGAGTGCAAGTGGGAACTTGCACCTTGCTGACAGCCATCCTCTTTTAAAACAAGTTTTCCCACAAATGTTTGTACCGCAGATCTCTGACCACAGTTCACACCCTCCTCAGTGAACATCCAGGGCAAGAGGCCGATAAACAAGCGCTTCAGTGTCGTGTTGGGATGTCACAGGGGAGCAGCTTAAGACCGGACAGCGTATAGTATAATACAATCACCTCATTAAAATTTCATCGCCTCCTTCTGTCTGCTCGTACAGCGAGAGCAGCAGAGGCTCCACAGCTGCTCTGCTGAGGAGACGATCACATTTAAACCACCTCAAATTCACTGTCAGACAAGGGCACGCACATTATCACGTCATGTTGGCTTGTGGAAATCTCATTCACCTACTCTGCAGGTGAAATGCACCCACTTGTCAAACACATCATTGCCTAGAACCTTAAATCCCTCTCCCTTCTTATTGCCCCCTCTTAAATCTTCTTTTCAGGTGCAGATTAAACAGCCATCCATTCATCCGGCCCATACCACGAGGACAGCCGTCACAACATGCTTCGTCACTGTGCGCACGGCTCCTGACAGGCAGACGGTGAGAAGTACAAATCCCCCAGGTTTAATCTCACCGGTGCAGAGCGGAGGGTTTTTTTTTCTAAGCGACAGCGATCAGCCTGCGGGCCACACAGGGTGGGCATGTTGGTGACAGTAACCTTGAAACCTGCTCTATATTAACTAGCAGAGAGACTCCTAAACAAACCTCCCTGTGTTTGCCATTGTAGCGGGCAGGGCTGTCGAGACACACTAAACAAACTAAATCAAAAGCATGAGGCCTTTGGAGGGAGCAAGTCTGTGGCACATTAACACTCTAAACAGACCTCTGTCACGTGAGGTATTTTCTCAGATACCATCAAGGAGCCTCGACTGAACTGCCCGATTATCTCCTGCTGGAGCTCATCGCCAGCTTTCATGTTCATCCTCGCGCTAAACCCTTTTTGTCTTTTCAAGTTATAATCGAGATTAACTTTTATATACACAAACGAAACCTTAAATTCCACCAGCGCCCTCCATACAGGCTCTCGGTCTCACAGCTGAAACCAAACTCCCTCCTTCCTCACAGGAAGTGGAAGAGAAAACAGGAATTTTGTTTTATCTCAGATAGAGTTCCTATAATCCCCAAAATCCATCTGGTTTTCAGTTTGTGTGTGTGAGACTGTGTGCAGTCATGACTTCTTTCTTTGGAGCCTCCAATTTTAAACAATAATGATTCAGATATTATAAAGACATTAGAGAGCGTGTGATGGATATTCCTCCATGTATAATCAGTCACTGATGTCCAACATATTCCAGGAGTTTTCTTGATGTCCTCGAAAGCTGATTTTAGTTTTTTATGGTTACACTCCTGCTGAAAATATCTCACTTGACACTCAACACTTAGTTGATTGATTAATCCTTTATGACATTTTTCAAGCAAACATCCCTCCAAAAAAGATGATTCCAGCTTCTCAAATGGGAGAATTTGCTGCTTCTCCTGGGCTTACATTATAGTAAACTGAATCTTTGTAGGGTTTATTATGTTGCTTGGAAAAAAAAAAACTTTAGATGACCTCTACCCTGACCTTTAGAGTGGAATTTCTCACAGTTTTCTTTAGTTTAATAGGACAATTACTCAGTTAACTAGGAAAATATTTGGGCAGATTAGTTGATTATAGAAAATAATCAAGCCACAGCCCCACATTTGAGCTAAGCTAACCACCTGCTGGCCGCAGCTGCATTTTGGTGCACAAACATGATGAAGCAAAAAAGACTATTCCATTTCTTTAATAATAATCTTTTGTTGGTACCTTAAACTACAGAGAGGTGAACTATCATTAGCCTGTTTCACACTTCCTCTTCAAGGCGGGAATTTAATGCCATTATGCCAGAGTTGTCTCGCCTTTAAGGAGGCATTGGAGGTCTAAACAGCACCGAAACCAGGTCTGTATAAACAGGACAGCCGGCAGAACAGGATCATGGGCCCCACAGGTGTTATGTTTTGACAATGTGTTATGCTTGCTGCACTGCGGGACATTTAAAAGTAGCTGCTAGCCGTTAGCAGCTAACTCAAAGAAGAACGGCAGTTGAAAATGTCTGCAAATTGGGAAAATAATGAGATCCGGGAGCTTCTTACTCCCCGAGCAGAGGACAAGATTAAGAGCCATTGCGTTATGCCCATCATAACTGTTTTGCTTCGGTGATGCTGGCATGCTATCTAAAATCACACATGGGGGTGAAATGATTCTGCCATTGTTTGATTCTGTGTAAAAGTGCAAAGGGGGCATAAGGAAGGGACATTGTATCAGCCCTATAGCACCATCTCTGTGTAAAAAGGGCTACTGTCCTGCAAAGAGGAGATGAAGCCCTATAGCGTCATTGCACTTATTAAATTATATATTAGGAGGCAAAGCCAATTAATAAAAGCAACCTGAATGCAACTTGTAGTATGGAAGCAGATCCAAACCAATACAGTACTGTATAAATTCCTTCCTGATACTCATAGCAAACTGTTTTTTAGTGTAGAAGAAATCAGAGTCAGCAGTTTTGTACGGACTTTAAAATGATATATGATGTGTTACTTTGGACAACTACTGCCATTTTAATTATGGAAACTTCACAAAGAGAAAGAAAAATGTTTTTCCAAAGATTTAATAGATTATTTTTGTTTTCCCAGCTGTCTCTGGCGCTGTCTCACCACAACCAACAATTTGTTTTAATTTCTTCCAAATGAATATTGACGAACTGCCTGTGAGTTTCTGTTGCTCAAGCATATTTAGAACAATAGTACATGTCCAGACGGGAAAAAAATGTAATGTGCGTTTTGTTATTTTCCTGCATAGTAAATTTCATCAGTCATACAGTATACATATATATATATATATATATATATGTTGTGTTACGTCATAAACCAACTGACAATCCATCCTGGAAACAACTTGTATGCACTACCCAGAATTAAAACCTGCAGACGGTGTTGGGCCTGCAGAAGCTCTTCATCTCATCCTCACAACTAGTTGGATTAACACCCTAATGTGAGCCCTTGTTGCTGACCACCGTGGGCCCTAAACGAGGTCGAGTGACGGGGGCTTAGGCTGGGTGGTGTTTCCACCTGTGGAACCTGATACGCCACGAGAGCAGAGCTCCCTTCGCCCACAGCTGATTTGGCATTCGTCCCAGCTCTCTGTCTGAAACAGGAGGAGCAGCTCCAACTTTCACAGAGTGTGATGACACACCCGCCCACAGGTGCATTGACTGCTCCTTCACAGGCTTTCTGTGTGGGACATCCACACAGAGCGATGCTGTGACAGCTTCTTGTGTGGGATTTAATACCTACAGGATAAGCTGTCCATACCTGTGGTTTGCTAGAGATTATATTGCGTATAAGCCTTCTGACATTTGTGGTGACATTCTCTTCCGCCACCTCTAATTGAAAGACAATACTACATCACGTCTATGTACAAAAAAACCTCTGAAAACACTGTAGTAACATACATGATCGCAAAATCGCCAAAATTTCTGTCTCCAGTAAGTAACTTATACGTGCTAATGCTGTAAAATACATAGACAACTACTATCATAATATGTGTAAAAGGTAATTAGTCAAACAATGGTAATAATCCACTAATCACTTAAGCTTCTCAGGTAAAAAAAAAAAATGCTGTTTTACGTCAATAAATTAAATGCTTTGGGGTTTTGGATTGTTTGTCAGAAAAACTAAGAGATCTGATGATGTATTTTTCAGACTTTTCTCATGTTACACTGAAGCGACAACATTTGGTTTTGGTCTCTATGGCTAATTTCAACATTCATGACAACTGTACGGGGGTTGAAACTTTACATAACTCACCCATTTACCTTTTATTAAGGCTTAAAGTTACACATAGGTCGCTTGAGTGACAGGCTGTCTGCCAACAGTGCCCGCGGCTTCTCAATCAGATTGACCCCCTCACACCGGGTTTATCGCATTCCAGTACACAAAATTGGAAAAACTAATATTTTTTTAGCAATACCAGTGAATGACAGCTTAGCTTTCATAGTAATGCCAGCTGATAAGAAAGCATTACACCAAATTTTGTGCAAACAAACACCGTGGCAACATATTGCTGCAGTTTATACTACTGTTAAATCACAGAGCAGCCATCTTGACATCTGAGGTTGGGGTTTGTGATGCTCCTCCAACATCCTGAGTCAGAAATCCGATTTCAGGGGGAGTTCAAGTTAAAATGTCCGACTGATAACTCGGAAATTCTGACTTCCCAGTGCAAATGGAACACACCCTTACATAGAAAAGTCTTGCAAGGTTAGGACCGACAAGCACCTAACAAAACGTTTCAGACAATTAAAGAGTGGCTGCTTTTCTGTTTTATGGACTAGTACAACCTTCTGTCCTGCTATCATTTTATTGGAATTTATAGAGGTCATCTGTGTCCTTTACCTTGTTCCAATCTGCTCTGTCCTTACTTTAAGTACAAATTTTGCCATTAATTACTGACCATATTTCACCAAACACAGGTGTCATCTGATAAATATTAGTCTACTTTGATTAAGTATTTCACAAGCAGCATATAGAACTATCCATTCTGAGCTGTCAGAAAGGCAGTAAATCTGACCAAAACAGACTTTATTCATCATTTAAATTCTCCAAAAAGCACAGAAGAACAGCAATAAACTCTTAAATGTATCAAAACAGGGCATTATTCCCTTAAAAATCTTTTGCTGAATGGTTTGTGATGGATTTCAGGAACGTCTTTGTTGAGTTTAGTGCACGCCTGTCCAGAATATGACACCTGTAAAATCCCAATCCGACTTCCTCTGCTGGTCACCAACAGCCGCAGGCAGTTGTTTCATGTGAAGTAACAATGGCTGACAGTCTGCAGGTCATGGTCATCAACAAGACGGAGATAAATTACATCTGACTTGGTGTTAGACAACCCCGAAAAGACACGCGGAAAATTAAACCACTTCCAATAGTGATTACACGCATTCATATAAATCAAGCAGCGCTAAACTTTAGAGTGTAGTTTAAAATCTTTATTTTATGCTTCCTTATCCAGACGAATACTATTTTTTCATTGTGTTGCTTTGCCAAAGCAGGAAAAAAATGATGCAAGTGGAAGAAAGGCACTACTACGAGAGTGTGTGCATGTGTGGGTGGATGTCTGGCCTCTTTCCCTGGCTTCATCTCCAGCACCCCATGTAACACACTCACTGGGACCAAATGTGGACCAAGATAGAAAAACCATTAAAGAGGATGGTTTTATTATGAGCTACACTGACACTACAAAGCGCGAACAAAAGAGAGTGGATTTTGATGCTTTTGTTTGCTCTCTTTTGTATAATGTTTCTATGCAGTGATAATTTTACAAACACACACTGATGGTCAGGACACCTGAGGCCATGCTTGCTCATGCCGTCATCACTTATGTAATGATATTCATTTCTCCTTGCAGTTCACCTCACCGTGCTGACATTTGTGAGCACAAACCATCTGTGAGTGAGTTCACGCAGCTGAAAAGCATCCAAAGGTTAACAAATTCTCAGTTTGTTTTTCTTAAATGTCAGCTTTGCAGTAGCAATGGCAGTATATAAAGAGTAAGACTCCGATGGAGCTTATTTATATTTCAACCCGACAGCAACCCCAATATTTTTTAACTTGGCCTTAATTCTTTATGGCAAGAGACTGTTGAACAGATAATTAAACTCCCAGATAATATTATGGTGCACACAGAAAACACACAGAAACGTCTGTAGGCAAACCACCTATGACCAAGACCGACTGAACTGCATCTATCAATGAAATAAACTAAATATAACTAAATACTGTTTTAAGACTTCAATATGAACATTATGCACAATACTCCAAAAAATGTGCCAATACGATCTAATCCAGAAAGACCTTGTTACTGTACAAAAATTGTGTGTTGCCGATCAACCCACTCATTTTCCTTGAAATATGAAAATATAAATAATGAAGAAACAAAAACAAAAAACTGCAGCCCACAAAACTTCTGTCTGTTTTTCTGCATTAGTAAGACAAACTATTACACAAAAATACAACATTCAGCTAACTGATACACTAAAACTGTTGATACAGGAACATCTGATAAACATATTTTGCAATTAAAGTACAGTGTGTAGAATTTAGTGGACCAGGTGATTAAAAATATAACACTGAATAAAGCAGTTTCACGTTACAAATCAGTGTTTCTCTTACGCTGTCGGCCGCAAGCCCAGCACCTGTTAATATATGCTCACCTTTTTCTCTGATAACTAAAGATCCAGACCTTCAGGAGGTTTTTACCTGGAGCTGAATTATCCACAGAGGTGTCTTCCTCTCCAAAACAAACAGAACCGATGATTTACAGCGGTAAAAACCCTGAATAAAGCAGTTTCACGTTACAAATCAGTGTTTTGCCAATGCTGTTTGGCTTGTTGCAGAGGGGCTGCTAACTATGGTGGCTGACGCAAAAACACGAAAGGCCCTATCTAGAGCCAGTGTTCGGTTTGTCTGGTCTGGGCTACTGTAGAAACATGGTGGTCCAATATGGCGGACACTGTGGACAAGGACCCACTCCCTATGTAGACATAAAAAGCTAGTTCTAAGGAATTATTAAGTATAATCCATTTCTGTTAATAAATCCTCCGAAATGCTACACACTGAATCTTTAATAGTGCATTATTCTTACTGCTTTTTGGCAATGGAATTTGCATCATACTGGAAAACACTTTACATCTCTGGCATTGTGTGGGCTATATTTGTTTTTTCATACCTTATTGATAACTTTTATTGTTTAATTGTTTCATTTGCAGTCCTATTTAGTACTACAAACGCTGTACAGTATTTTCCCGTTACAAAAATAAAGTTCTATCTCATCATAATCCCGTTAACATAATAAACTTCCCACTGATGATAAGGTCACCTTTATACACACTAGGGCTTGGTAGAAGATAATTATTACTGGTTTATTACAGTGTGTTTTTCCCTGAAAGCAGACCTACATTTCCTGGACGGAAATATGTTGTTTGTGTGGTTATATAAAGTGGCTCGGAGAAGCTGGTGAGGCAAAATCAGCCAGTCGGTCTGAATTTGCGAGCAATTAATACGATGACTCATCAAACTGCCAGAGGTGCATCTTAGAAAACACCATGCCATGATAGAAAACAGTGGAGGAAAGAGCCACCTGCCAGAGGACAAGCCGGCTACAAAGGCACAGTAAGGGGTAAGGAGGAAGGAAGGAAAGAGGGAAGGAAGGTAGGATGGATGCGAGGAAGAAAGCACTGGAGGGAGGGTCAGAGGGAGGAGGAGCAGCCATCTGCAGGCTAAGCACAAGGCTGTGAGATGCCATAATCCATCCTTAAGTGTGTGAGGAGGGGAGACAGCGCTTAGAAGTATTTATAATCCCCCTCACACTGTCTCCTTCCATCAGTGTGATCGGGCTTTGACATGGAGTCCTTATCACAGAGGGGAGGGTTATAACATGAAATACTAATCCAACTCTTCTTAGTTTGTTCCTGTTGACTTTATGAATTTAGAGCCTTCCCAAACTCAAGCTGTGTAGGACTTCCTTCTAACTTGCACCTACAAACATTATGACTTTAGGGGAATGGTTTGGGTTTTGGGAAATCAAGACTGACATCACTCAAATGGTATCAAACTTCCCATCATAAACACATATCCTAAGGGCTCTGACACAACAATCTGATGGTCGCTCATAAATCGCTGTCCAGCCATTGTTGAGTGTGTATAACCCTAGCATAGGCAGTGTGTCCCACACTGTTGGCACTAGTTGGACTCGGCACTTGTTGTCTTTTTTCAGCTGATTCAGCATGTTGAATGGGCATTGGAGACAGCGGAGCCAAACAGTGAATGAAATCATGCTGATTGGCACTTCAACTCAGTGCATGAGGTTTGCATTTTTGCATTTTTTTTAGCCATCCAACTCTTCAGCGCAAAAGGTTCATAATTATTTGTATTATTGTTCGCTTGCACGCTGTAAATATCATTTGTATCAGTTGCATTGTTAATGTGCTAACTGGCTAACTAGCATCTTGAGTCTGTCCCATCTTTCTCTCGCTTTTTCTTGTTAAATGACAAAAACAGACTACAGCCTTCTGCTGGTATGGAGAGTTATTTCCCCAGGCAGGCATAAACCGTACGTGCTAGTTGGCCACTGATTGCAGTCTTTGCAGTGCGTTCAAGTGCAATGTTCTAGTCAAGACACAGGTGACACGAGGCAACGCAACAGTCTGCCTTCTTTGCAACTCGTTCACTGATGTCGGTTTGTTATGTCTGCGCCTTAAAATGTCAGACTATTTCTTTACCACTTGTGGAAAGCGCTGCTAGACATGATATGGATTTTAGTCTCAGTTATGCAGTTTCATAAATTTTGGCAGGCAATCAAATAAATAAACAGCAAATGTAATAAAAGGCTGTCGGATCTTTTGCTTTCCTGGTTGATTTTCATCCCCCAGATTATACGCTGTATGCAGGAGGTAAAGGAAAATCAATTCACTTTCATTAACTGCTGCTGATCTGGGTGCAGGGTGGTGGGGGGTTGAGAGAGAGAGAGAGAGCGAGAGCGAGAGAGAGAAGTCTGTCCCATCAAATGTACCGGGAGCTGAGCTCATGAATGCAATGCAGTGCAGTCTCCCTCACCCACGCAGTACACAGCAAAAAAGAGACCACCATAACGGAGGCGTACCCACATGCACAAGGGCCTGCACTGCAAACATGAAAGGAAAGGAGGGCTTGAAAGGAGATGCTTTACGTTTGATCTGGTTGAAGGGGCGGTTTGTGGAGGGGTGGGGTGGGTGGAGGACTGCGCCCCGAGATCAATGAAAGTCCTGAGCTTTAACATGTCGCACATGTGAGAAGGACCTACTGGTCTGTGAAAAAGCGCTAAAAGCTGCTGTCAAGGTTGCAGAGGGTGTGAAAAACCCCACTCTCCATTTTACTACCTACTGCCACACATTTGCACAAAAAGAGTGATCAACTGTTATTCACCAGCTCGGCCCAAATGGAAGCAGTTACATGCTATAAATTTCTCCAGACACGTGTGAATTTTAGCTGTTTTAATCACAGATGGCTGGTCTAATTTTAGCCCAGCTTCAGAGGACAGATTTCTGCTCAAAAGGGTGATCTCCAGTGACGGCGGCTGGCTTCGAGGAGCTGCGACGCTGCCACGCTAATCTTGTGGAATGCCTGCACTGGACGGAGGGGCTCCGAGATTGCCAAGGCATTGCCTGGCCTATTAAAAAGGAGAACTGCCTGCCAACTGTATGCATATGGCGCTGGAGAAGCAGCACTAGACACAGTCTCCTAATTTTTCCTTCAAATGGCATTAATGAATCAGCTATTGGAGACACAATCATCAAGAAGCACAGCATGAAATCGCAGCACTAATACAGATTAAGTGTGGAAGCAGCAGTGTGCTTCGGGCCATTGTACAAGCTGTCTGTCAAAACAAGAAAAAATGCATTTTCAATCAGAGTGTGAATGCTGCAATAATAAAAGGTGTCATTCAGAAAACAGAGACTAGTGTGCAGCTGCTCAGTCTGAGGTAATTTCTCAATCTGCACGTGATGTTTATTAAAACTTAAAGGTTCAGTGTGTATGATTTCGTGGCATCTAGCGGTAAAGAGTTGCAGATTGCAACCACCTGAAACTTCTCCCATGTGCTTAGCCTGTGGGAGAACTACAGTGACCGACCTGAAAATGCGACTGGACCTTTTTGGAGCCAGTGTTTGATTTGACCGTTATTGGCTACATTAGAAACAACATGGCGGAATCAGAGGAAGAGGACCTGCTCTGTATGTAGATATAAACGGCTAATTCTAACGTAATAAGAACACAACGATTCTTATTTACAGGTGATTATAAACTAATAATTATGACATTCCATTTCTACCAATATATCCCCTTAAATTATACACACTGGACCTTTAAATCAACAGCTGGACATTTAGGGAAACTTGCTTTTTAGTTTCCTTGCAAAACGTAAGATAAGATGCCAGGGGCGCAGATGGCATTTTTGAACTGGGGGGGGACCAAGCTGTCAGCAAATGATTCCAACTCAATTAGTTATTTTGTGTAAATACATATATATACACATATATACACACACACATATACATATGCAATAAACATTAGAATCGTGAGTTTTCTGACTGAACGAACACTGGTAAACAAAGGCCTACCTGATCAACACTAGCCATACATGATCAAACTGTTGCTAATTACTAAAATAACATTATACATAAAAATAACAACATTAAAGATATTCACCTACAGCTTAGAATGCTGTTATTTTACATTTAGCCTACTTCAGGTAAGTCCAAATGCCTTCTTATTATTGTCAGACTAGCTACTCAACATTACAAAACAAATATTTGGCACATCAGGGAAAGTCAACAGGTAACAGGCATAGGATATTTACATATTTTGGGTCTTGAAAAAAAACACTGTGATTATTTTTCTTTCTTCTCTGGCTTCATGTGGCAGAAAAATCACCAGCTCAGTCATTAGACAGTTGTATATGATCACTATGGTTACCGCTACAGACACAGGCACAGCTACCAGCTCCTCTTAGGACCCCCGTGCCTTATGGTGCGTTACATTTACATTGGAACTCGGAACTCGGAGCTCCGAACAACGTAACCCCCGAACTGAGTTTAAAAACTGGGACATGGAACATGGAATTTGAAAAAAATGGACAGTTAATGAAATGAAACGAAAAACCCAACGTTTATGCTTGTAGATGCTAGATTTCAATGCTTTTCCGAATTCAAAACTCCGACTTACGAGTACAACTGAACGCACCATTAGTTGTAGCACAAACACCGGGCTATCAATGGATCAGCTGTGCAGTGTTATTAACCGAGAATTATGTGGAAAATTTAACACCTTGCTTTCCCAACTCAGCAAGGATCTGCTCCAGCCTTTCCCCTTCTTGAATCAGTGTAATGTGGATTGATCACTGACGAGGCTACTGCCGCTGCCATTTCAACTTTGTGCTGCAATGTAAATTTGCCTAACTAACGGAACATTGATCCTCTTTTTTATTGTGGGGGGGGGGGGGCAGGGAGCGGTGAGCAGCAGCGGTGCCGCGCTCGGGAATCATGTGGTGATCTAACCCCCCATTTCCAACCCCTGATGCTGAGTGCCAAGCAGGGAGGCAATGGGTCCCATTTTTATAGTCTTTGGTATGACCTGGCCGGGGATCGAACCCACGACCTCCCAGTCTCAGGGCGGACACTCTACCACAAGGCCACTGAGCTGGCTGCTAGCTCAATTAGCTTAGCATAAAGACTGGAAATAGCTAGCCTGGCTCCATCCAAAGGTAATGAAGTGTTTTTCCACTCTATGCACCTTACATTTTTGCAGTAGCATCCTAAATGAATTGAGTTAGAAAAAACGCCAACTCAGAGCGGAAAAAGCAGCTGACGTTTTTGCAATTTTCCCCATTGACCAATCAGATCAATTGAGAAGCAGGCCTTCTTTGCTGGTAATGTCAACAAGTAGTATAGTACATAGTTTGAGTGAAGCTAACATTAGCTCACTTTCATCATCGCCCTAGGCAAGCTGCAAGACATATCTGAAAAAAACTGTGGCCTCAACCCCTTTCCAAAGTTTTACCAACTGTAATCACGCCTGAACGATTGACAGCTGATTGTCAAACTGTCCCAAACTCATCCTACAACAAGTCTTGAACCGATCATCATCCAGACAAAGTTCACAGACCAGCTGGTGGAATGGCCTGTGATTCCTCCTCTTTTTGAGGGTCTCATGTACCCACATGGATCTCTGTTTCCCTGTGGCCGACATACTATTTGGGAACAGCCTCTCACCCTCCATCAGAGCCTCCGCCCATCCTTTTTTTAATGGTACAGATCTGTGACTTTACTCTACAGGAAAATAGGAGTTAAGCTAAGGACAGACAACTCCTGGTGGCCAAGTATAAATGAAAAAATACAAAACAAAAAACAGTGCAATTCCCCTCATTTTGTCTCATTCTCATTAGTCTGATCAGAGCTTCCAGTGTGTTCTAAACCTAGCCAACCGCTGCTAGCTGTGATTTTATCGTCTAGCAGACCGATCTTATCAAACTCTCAGCAAGAAAGCACCTTTTAAACTATTCATAGTTTAAAGTTTGTTTTCGAGTTTTTTATAGGTCTTCATAAACATTTGCTTCAACTAATGTGTTGATGATGTGGAGAGTATCTGACAGATGGTTGATAGGGCGGTTAGGAGGCTAATGCCCTGTAAATCCAGAGATGAACACATTCTGTATCATAAAGCCTATCACTTTAAACACACTTTCTCTGATAGCAGCAGACAAATCAGTCCGTCACATAAATAAGAGATTTCAATGCCATTCAAGCATCCAGAGAGGAGGTGCTATCTTGAAATATGAAACCTCCATCAGTCAAGACTTGGCTGAGCTTTAATGGAGTCTTTCTGCTATCCTCTCTCACAGTAATAAAGATAAAGAAAATCCTGACACAAAATCCCACGAGGCGTTCGTGTTAAAAAGCCATTAAAATTTAAAAAAGGATTTTACATCCAGAGGTTTCATGCTCCTTTAACCAATTAAGACGCCATGTATGAGGTCACCTCATTGTAGGATAATTCACACGCCGTTTCCTAAATTAAGCGGTGTGGATTTCAGCGTGAATTAACTGTCAAAATGCCTTTTTTTTGTCAAGATGGTCTTAACTCCTGTGGAAGAATGAAGAGGAATATGCCAATGGCTTGTTAGCTGCTCCTAACGGCTCATTATTCCTGTGTAACAACCTCCTTTTGCTCTCTGTGGGGTTTGGTTTATGAGTTTTAAAACCACCAAGATCTGTCTCACCCAGCCCAGAGGCCAGGAGGGACAGTTTCTCTTTAAAGAGAATTTACTCCACTGTTGGCCACCAGAGGAAAGACATCAATCAGAAGCCACTTAGAGGTAAAGTTTCACGATTTAGCAGAACCTATAGACACATGAGCTCATGGCACCAGAAGAGGGGTGGACGAGCTCCTGCTTTGCATGCTCTTACCATGAATCACGTTTTATAGCAATTCGTAAGCACTTCAGTTCACTCGTTTATGGAGTCTGCTCTCGATGCCAAAACCCATACAGCAGACAAAGACGACAGTTGTTTTTAATGCATGCAGATCTACTGCATGCCTCTCGGGAATGAGCCTCACAGAAACACAGCTCTCATCACCCTTCAATTAAAACTATTCTTTTACTGCAGAGTGACTGTCATGTCTTTGAAAATATGTGGAACAAAAGGGAGTTGTTGTTATCTGCAAACCAGACTGAAATTTAACAAAATATAGACCACAATAAGTGTTACATCAGGTCGAGGAGGCAGATTATTTCACCCCACTTCTGCATCGCCTCCAGTGCGACCAGCAGCAGCAGGTGGGCAACACAGATAATCCCTCCAACCAGTAACATCTTATGGACAACAGATCTTTTAATTAACCTGCACCTGTTCACTCTGTGACCTGCCAAAGGAAATGGAACATACATATCTGCAACCCTGCTTACAATTTACTTCATTTGATCCGCTTCACAAAATAATTCTTGCTTGTTAAATGCTTAAAAGTTGAATTACACCTTTTAGTTGTGTTGACATGTGCTGTATCTGTGAGTTTCCATCCACCTGTGATAAAAACAAAAGGCGACAAAGTGCAATGGACACATACTTGGCGCATTAATCATGTCTTAAATGAAGCATGTGACTAAAGAAGACCCAGACACACCAAGCCGACATCAAAGAACTAGTCGCGACAAAGGCTGACTGTTGCGTGACCTCACATCACCTGTGTTTCAGCCAAAAAGTTGCACTCAAACACACAAGAGACAACAGCCAAAGACCAACTAACACATATGTTCTTCACCTGTGTGAATGGACACAACTCTCCATATTAACAGGTGGCGGTAGTCTGTATTTGTAATAAATGAAGGGAATCCGGAGGACCAACAAAGATGCTAGTTACCCAGTTAGCACATTAACAACACAACCTGATGTTGAAAGAACAAGGACTATTCACTGTACACTGGCCAACAGTAATACAAACAGTTATGAACCATTTCTGTTAAAAAGCTCAATGGCCAAAAAAAGAATCTTGCCTAACATATCAAGTTTGTTTCGATCTCATGTCCTCTTAACTTTAGTCACTTGTTTACTTTCCTCACTTCCGTTTCTCTTCTCATGCACTGAACTGAGCTGCCAATCAGAATGACTTCCTCATCGACAGGCTCTGCCGATTTAATATGCTAAATCAGAAAAAAAATAAAATAAATAAAGACAGTAAGAGCTAGCGCCAATGGAGCAGGACACACTACAAAAACTAGGATCATAGATGCGCACGACAATGACCAAGGGCTGACTATTGGCTTAGTGTGTCAGGGCCCTTAAACATCCACGGACGAGATGAAAAAAGTCGACAGATCACACTGTAACCTTCCAACAATTAAAACATGAAATGAACATAAATGCCATATTTTCAAAATCCTTTCCACATCCATCATTTGAGGTTTGAGTGGCATTCTTTTAATTACATCATCTTGTTGAAACCTCTTCTTCTTCTGTTATGGTTTATCGGCACTGACTTGACTGATCTTTGCATCTATTAGTAGATAGATGCAAAGATAAGTCAAGTCTACTTCTAATATTAATATTAATATTACAGTAGTAGATAGAAACATTCATTAGTTTGCGTTTTCTTTCTCTGATTCTCTGTAAATTTGGTTAAAATTTGTGTTACGGTTTGGTGGAAACTTGACATATGTCTGCTCTGTATGTGACTTTCCATCATTGTTTCTTTGCCGATGCAATGCTTCGGTTTGGTGCTTTAAACTCTATCAAACTGCTGGTAGCACCAAAAAGAGCAGCTCTGCTATCATTAACCAGCTGTCTTTTCTTTCCTGTCCTTGGCAGATAAGCACTCCACACAAACACACCTCTCGTGCTGACCTGCTATGTGCGCCAGATAGCAAGTGTGGGTAACCCATTATCAGTTTTACTGTGTGAGTTATTTTAGTCCGATCCCACAAGAAGAAGAAGAAAAATGTGCAATGCCCTTTGTGACACATTCATTAATTAGCTGGAGGTGGAGGGGTCCAATCCTACAGAACCATTAAGCTGAAAAGCAGAAAATGTTTTTATGTGTCGACACAATGACTCAGCCTCGCTGATTGTTAAAGAAGTTGTGAAACTGATAAGCACACTTGTTTTTACATCACTTGAACTTTGTCAGAGAGAGTCTGAGGTCACAGCGAGCGGAAGATGGTGCAGAATGGAGATGGGATAATGATCTGGATTTCCCCTTGTCAAAGTCTGTGACCTGCCTCGCTGTGATTCACCGTTATCACAACCGAACGCAGGAGACACAGCCATGAAGTCTGATGTGACATGAGTCACTTGTGTTCCTCTCAGGCGGAAAAACTGCAAACTTTTCCCCCTCTCATCCTCGTCTTTCTTCCTCGATGCTGCTCACCTCACAAAACTAGTCAAATTGACGCCTCCTCTCAGAAATCCAAAAAGAAAGCAGCGTTATATAATGTGAATTTATGCTTCGGGCTCATTTGCATTCCCATTGAACTGCAAGCGGAAAAGCTCCTTTTCCTTATTTGTCAGTTAGCTGATTCAGGCCTGTGAGGTGTGCACATCAGTGGCAGTGACAATTTTAGGTCCTGTGCTTTTGTGTCCATGGTAACTGGGAGGGAAGGTGAGGGCTTTTTAGGTGTGTGTGTGTATGTGAGGGAGCAGTTGGCAGACAGAAAGCACACACAGACACATGCACTAATTCACAAAAAATAAACACATCACTGCTCTCTGCTCGAATTATCAGCTGGTGTAATCTCAGACATGCTGTGGCTCCTGTTCTCCCTTATCAGTCTGAATCTGTGAAGAATACATGTGCATTAAAAAAAAAATAGAGAGAACCGCCCCCGGCCCTCCTCTGAGTGACTGTGAGCCAGCTCAGAGCTGCGCCTCCTGCAGTTGTCCACTTCTCTGCTTTGTGGATGCAATTTCTTTGTTCAGCGAGGCGAGGTGCTGACGTCAAATCGCCTCCTTTGTTTCAAAACGCCTCAGCTGCATTGTTCATCTAGCAGGAATTCTTCAACCTGCCCCTGTTGCCGGGAGCAACAATGAGATAAATGACAAGATTTTTCAATCAGCTCATAATAGAGCAGAGGGGAAGCATGGAGGAAAATAAAAAGAGGAATTAGCAACAAATAGAGATGTCACATATTCCTCATAGGAATAAATCACAAAAGATGCCGACGCAATTTTTCAATCTTTTTTCAGATGAATTATATGCAATGCTTTAATTGCAGCTTGCGAACCATTCAGTTACAGTTATAATCTGCAACAAGTTGGGTAAATAAGTAGAGATGTTCCTGGAGGGCTGACATTACCAGATGTTAATCAATTAATCATTTTAAGCAAAAATGGCAAATATATACTGGCTCCAGATCCTCAGTTGACAATTTTTTCTCCTGTCTTCTATCACAGTAGACTGATTATTTTGGTCTAGGACATTTTTTTTTGCTGTTTTCTGACATTTTATAAACCAAATGATCAATAGATACATCGAGAAAGTCATCAGCAGATTAATCACCAATGAAAACAATAACTAGTTTCCAAGTGAGGCATCCTACTTGTGAATCTACCACCGCAATCAGCCAATCCTGTGCCGTTTCCGCAGTTGGTGAGCTGATAAAGTCCAGAAAACAAGAGCTCCTTGACCCTGAACGAGCTGACTGAATGATCCATCTGGACATGCACCTGACAGAGTGACTTCCTGCGCAGCTCTTTCATGGGATCAATAGTTGGCTTGTGCAGACGGAGGAAGAAGGGGGTTCAGAGCATTAGCGCTGTGTTGACATATCTGAGAATGAGCTGCGAGACACAACACAAGGGAGTTAGTGTACTTGACAGAGTCATTGAGCTGTTTGGTTAAAGGACCACCACAGCAAACAGGCCAGCTGATGAGAGGAAGGTGGAAGAGTCTTGGCAGGAAGGAAGCGGGAAGGGATGAGGGGCAACTGAGCATTGACCTTAACATTGACGGGGCCCCTGTGGATAAATGACTATAATTCAGAGTGTGTTTGCTTCGAGTGAAGGGCTTAACTGCGCCGCCGACACCTGTTCAGCTTTACAGAGGAGCCTTTCACTGAGGACAGGTGTCTCGGTAGCGAGACGCCCACTTCCTCGCGCTCTCTGCTCCGCTCCCAGCTGCTCTCCTTTCAGACCTCAGACTTAGATTCCTCACATGCCACCCTGTCAGCTCAGCAACCAGTGCAGCGGACACTCAGCTGCCTGCAACTTAAGACAACTCCCTAATACAAACAAAGCCTTTGCCAGAGCATCAAAGGAGCATCTCACATTATGGACAATAAAGTGGCATCACTGCAAGATCAGTGTGTTTAAAGCACTTTTCTTACTCTATGCTAGAAGGTGGACAAGTTCCTTTAAGTATGTGTAAGCTTCACTCCCTATATGAATAATAACATGACACATTACGATCATCAGCTTGGCTCAGTGTCAAGAATTGGTCTTTTCTTGACTTCATTTTCTTTAGAAGGAAGCGGTAGGCTAATTGTTAGGGCTGCAACTAATAATACATTCCATCCATCCGTCATTTTCTCGATAAACCTACGGTGTCAATCATTTGATCTATGAATTGTATGGAAGCGGTGCATAAAAAGAGCTCAGGGTCGCACCTTCATGTAGCTTGTTTGTCAAAAACACTCAAGATACACGACTAACTTTCACATACAAAGGCGTAGGTTTCATTAAAACGTTGAGGGGAGGACACATGAAGGATCTGAGGGTCCTCCCTTTAGGACATTTTGAGCATCACACACTCATTTTCCAGCATTCTGGTGAGTTTTTATGCACCACTTTGTGCAGTGGCTGCAGCAATTGTCTTTAGTCCTCTTCTACTTTCATGTTTTTATTGGTGGGAACAAATGCACATGTTCTAAATCTATGCTGAGAAAGAAAAGCAAGAAAAGCTCTTAATTCAGAAGCTGGTTATTGGTTGAAGAAGTTAGTTACTCCCTTTGAAAAAGACTTAATCGGTTAATTGATCATCAAAATAGCTGCCAATTAATTTTCTATTTAACGACTAATCAACTAATGGTTCCTGACTCATTAGCACCCTGTTTTGTGAATTAACTCATACACAAACATTTCAACAAAAAGCGCCCTGCTGGAATCATTTCTGTGGGAGTTTGAACATGTGTGTCGCCGTGCGCGTATTCACACTCTGGGCTCTATGGCTGGTTCAGTGACCTGTGCACAAGGCAAACAGATTGGAGGTGGGGGGGTGGGGAACGCAGATGAACGCAGATGAAGCCAGATTGAGCATTGAGGTGGTTTTAAACTGAAAAAACATGCCTCATACCTACAAATATCCGCTGTTTTAACACCCCATCTACAAACCTTCTGGAGGGGCTCATGGGTTTTTCAGGAACAGGCAGAGAGCATGTACGTGTTATGATAAACATACCTTTATCTAAGCTGTTTCACATAGCATGCATACCCCGGCACGTGTAAGCACTAGCCATGCTTTTCAGATCTGGGCCAACTGGCTGCAGTCCAGCAGCAGCAGGGCTGGGTTTGGCGGCTCGGTCCCAGCATGCTCGCTGTGTGAGGGGCAAGGTGCTTCGCTGCATAGCTGGAATGTTTTCGGTCTTTGTTTGGCCCCAAACGGCTGGATTCATTTTAAAGGACCTCTTATAGAGGAGGGCAAGTCGAGGCATGTTTTTGACTGGCTCTGATCGGTGGCTGCATTTATGCTGCTGCTTCTGCTGCTCATTTAGTGTCATTTGAGTTAATAATAATCTAATTAATACCCTGCAAGAGTACAGTTTACCTCAACACCACATCCAATACACGAACCTCACACAGAGAACTTCTACTGTATTCCAACTTTGCTAATAACACTGTATTCCCAAGTGAAGGGCTGTGATCTGGGTGCACAGTGGCATTGCTAAAGAGCGGGAAGACGAGCAGTCAGGTGTTAACCACATCACCTCGAAAGTTCAACTTATTTGGAAGAGGAGACAAAGGTGAACAATTCAGTTTTTACTCAAAGTCTCTGTTGTAGACATCTTAAAATCGCCTGTTTGGAAGACATGTTCCAGTAGCATTTTGTCCATCCTGTGAGTACCGATTAGATACTATTGTGTTATAGCACAGCTGTGTACTGCCAGCTCTGTATGGCTCTGAAATGATGAAATGATTGCTGTCATTGCTGTATAGCCTGGCTGTGGTTAAACCCTAAACTGATGGGACTTGCCCATAAAATACGGCCGTTTATTACGCCATTTACCAGAAAGCAGCTCATTTACTGCTTTAAATCAGTAGTTGCCAGTGGCTGCACATCACAACTTGCTGTGTAGGCTGCTGTTTTAGAACAGCAAGGAAGAACTGACTTCTGGGAAAACTGCCATTTCACATTGTGAAGCTACTTTAAAGCTAATTAATCAATTAGGTGGTATTGGAACTGTGCATTGACTTCCATACCTGCCAATATAGTATTGGAACACCTACTGTTTTGTCTGATTAAACTCTCAGACCAAATGAAAACAGTCAGAGACAGTTAATTTTTGGCACTTCTGCTCAAACAAATGACTCACACTGAGACTGTGCAAGTTTAGCAAGAAGAAATTAAACATTCTTCCTCTTACAAAATTAAAGTTGAATTGATAAGAAACACTCACTTGGTTCAATGCACTCTCACAGTCACAGACCTGGAACAGTGGTTAATAATAGCTAATGTTAGCAAACTTCATATAGTTTGCTTATGTGTTAACGAACGTTGGTGAGTCACTGTGCTGACTTAACAACTCTTCTTTTCCTGTTGACAGACTAACCTATGAATTAACTAATCTTTTCAGGTCTAACTTCAAATAAAGAGCTTTTGATAAACTAGTAGAAATTTTGTTTATTTGATTGCAACCTTGCCTCTCCTTATTAAACTTGATTTTAGCAATGCAGCCCAGTTCTCAGCAACCAACTTGGTGAGTAGGACGTCATCATTAGTAGCGGAAATGATAGTAAAAGCTACAAAAACAAAGTTGTTGTAAACCATGCATTTAAACCATCTTTGTCATTTTAAACGTGTAAATAAAGTCTCAAATCCTTATCCCGAAGACCCAAAGTTTAAACCTAGACCAAATATAGATGCTTTTTGCTAAACTTCAGTTTCCCTTCATTTCGACAGGAAAACAAAAGCCCAAAGCTACAAAATTTCTCATCCACTCCACATCAAAAACCAAACCACCTGCGACGACGAGTTCAGCCCTTCATGTAACATGAAGTCAAATTAGTAATTGCAGTAATTTGAAGTTGTTTCCTGTGAGTGATTCAGGTGTGCAGAGGTTGAGTCACGGTTTTAAGACTGTCTGAAAACCACAAATTGCCTTTTGTCTAAACTTTCACATCGTTCTCGACCACAAAGCGATGAAAAGACACGATGTGTGGTCACTTTATTTAGACAAACGGTCACGGATCATGAAGAGAAGTCAACCAGAGGCTTAAGAGGTCTTTGTTAGCACTCAGAAATGAACAAGTCCGTCAGAAGCTGCAGCTGGCTAAACTCTCAGGGCTGTTTTGCTTGTGATTAAATAAAATCAGACACTTTCAGGAGTCATTCAAAAGCAATGAATTATACTTTAACTGGCCTGTCACTAATAAACTCCCTCACAGCAGACAGATGATGTGACCTGAAAGTGATGCACAGAGAGTTGCATCGTCACATCGAGAGGTCAAATCATCTCACTGAAAAAATCCACCTAAAAAGATAAAGTGCCCGCTCTTATTTCTTTACAATCAAACAGCTGTCACAATAACATCTTCTCTGGACCTCTGCAGCTGTGTGAAATGGTCAGGGCACTTTCTCTCAGCGATGTCATCGTCACAGCTGCATCTCTGAAGCCTCTCGGCTTCCACTCAGGAGACTCGCTGCAAATTATCTTGTGCTGAAACAGGCTTGCTAACATCTATCTATCGGTCTGTGTGTCTGTCTCTGGGGTGAGTTTCTGTAGAAACGCTTCAAATGACAGGCGTGGGGGTATGAAGTTAAGCAAGTTTCCTCCGCAAATGTCCTTTTTTGTCCATCAGTGAGGCATTTCTTATTCTGCTGTTTATTTTCTTAACTTCAAACCATAGTGGGAAAGTTTACAGGCGAATTAGAGTGTGTAAACAACACTCACATGGCCTCACGTGCCATTTATCACAGTGTTATTGGACTGTTTGTATTAATTAACCTTCTCTGGAGTTTATACAAAGTGAGAGTATACTCATTTTAAACCAAAAACTGCAGATTGAGCTCATTTTTTCAAGCTAGCCTTTCTAAACAAGGGTAATTACTGGCTATTGGGCATCAACATCCATTTCCTTACATCCATGAAACACTGTGATTTAGGGTCATTTCCTGTTGTTTGTTTAGGCTTCATTCCCAGGCTTTCATTTTCAGCTTATCATTGGTCATACTCGAGCTGACACAAAATGTAGCAACTTTTTAGACCTCTAATATATAATTTTGGTAATTTTGAAAGCAAAAATGTCAAACATTGGCTTCTTCTAGTCTCTCACATGTGAATATTTGTTTCTTTTCTCTGTTTTATATCATTGTACAGTGACTATTTGGGAGTTTGAGATTGTTTTAGGATAAATAGCCATTTTAAAAACATCTTCTGGACATGTTAAAAGCAGATTAATCAGTAATGACAATAACTGTTAGCTGCAGTAGTTCACAATGCCTACACTGAACCACACCCATGTGTCAAAGTCTGGATTTTAAATAAAACACTTCAGAGAGAACGCACCTTTGCTGCTGTAACTCTATTTTTAATCCAGGAAGTTATAAGCTTGAAGCTGCAGGAAGTAAACATCCATGTTAAACTTTAAAGATCAGTGAGTAATCAGGTAATCATTAGTTTCAGAGTCCATGAGATGACGTGTCAAGTTCAGGAACATTCAGTCGCTCAGATATATGAAACAAGTGGGCGGCACAACTTCGCAGAAGCTGGTGTTTGTCTCTAAACTCCACAGGTACAGCACATGACGGAGGTGTAGGTATATTTAGGTGGAGTATAGAACACTCACTGTTCTTTCCAAAGACAAATGCTGCTGTATCTCCTCTCTGAGTGAGCGGCTCCTTCTATGCATTGATGTGTTAAAATTTACTGGGCTGTTTCCAGCTCTGTCACCCCAAGTTCATCAGCTGACAGCAGCCTCAGTGCACAGCTCTGAGAGGCCTTCACAGACCCCAAAGTGCAGAGCGGAGGCCAGAGGGCTTTCACTCAGCTAAACACAACATCTCTCTGTGTGTCCAGCTCACTGACCACCGTTGTCGTCAGAGACAGGATGGGACAGCAGAGCCCCCCTCCGAACTCTCCGGATCTGAACCCAGGATGCCTGCGCAGGCTTCGGACACCTGCGGGGGACTGTGAATGTCTCTGTGATGGGACTAAGGGACGGGGATGGTAATGAACACACAGTCATTCATCAGCCATCCATGGCATTGCGCCCATTCAGATACAGATACCCACTGAGACACAAAGCCCCAGCTGCCTCAAGTGGCAGTCTTACACACAACATTGGGCACTGATGCAACACAGCTCCATTTAGCCCTTTAAGAAACGCCTTAAGTGCCTCTCTATACATCCCTCTGCATGGCTGCACGCACAATGGACAGAAGCAGATTCATTATGTGTTTAAAGGAAAGAAATAACCTCGATCACCACATGTTGACGGAGCCAAGCCCGTTTCAGATCTGGCTTTTGATTTTTATGGTACTACTTTCTAACAAATCAACCTTTAATGGTTAATAAATCACTTTCTGAGGCTTTATAGATCAGTTATTAACATAAGCAACTTTTGAGTTGCCTGGTTGTGAAAGAGGTGTTTATCTTCCAGAAGGACATGTCTTTTTAGCTCTGTGAATTTTGAGGAAATACAACGAGAAGATGTACTCCATTCTTCTGTCTGAGGGCAGTGTCAATGTTCTGATCTAACACATACAACTCATCAACATGTGTAACTCCAGACTTTACATTTATAGGTCCATTGTCAGCAAACTCAGGCGGCCGAGATGTTTCAAACAAAGTGCACATCGTACCAAATGAACTCTGCAACATTTCGATGACTAGCAAGTTGTTTATCCCGCAACAATACTTGATCGTAGTGATGCAAATGTGAGCAGATTCATTTGCTGCTTTTTCTGTTTTATATCAATATAAACAGAATATCTTTGTTTGTTGGATAAAACTAGACATTTCAACAGGTCATTTAGGGATTTTTGTAAGAATGTGATTTTCACTCACATTTTCACTCTTTTCTAAAATTTTATGGCCTAAACACTTGACCCAATAATTGGAAAATGACCCCACAGATTTGTTGAAAGTGAAATTAATTGTTAGTTGCATCTGTAATTGATTGATTTACAAACCATTAATAAGCCATTAGTTATTAATGTGAAATACAAGGTCACTCATCATGGAGTGGTATCAATCCTTCTTCCACTACACTCTGCCTTCACATTCAAATAAAACGGACGGTTGCTGCTGAGAGAAGACGCAAAGAGTCTGTAGCACTTTAAATGTTGATGATTGTGCATCAGGGCATTCAGGCTATAAAAGCGTAGGAGAGCGAGTATCACCTACATCAGTGAGGAAAGAAAAAAAAAAGCGCTGCACACAGTGGATGTGTCAAACTCAAAATGAATCACGGCCACTTCCACAAAAAAAAGACTCCCCTGGCTTTTTGACAGTGAATAATCGAGTAGTGGAAAAAAAATTCTCATATTAGCCCACTTTGGAGTTCCTCGTGACTCTGGGTAAGTCAGCAGCTGCAGCACTACACGACTGCATGGAGGAAGAAGCTCCCGAGCCGAACAAACCAATTACACCCTTGGCAAGGCCATGGCACAGCACTGCATCATCCCCACAGAGACACTGCCGTCACATTGCATGGCATTACTGTGGCTCAGTAGACCCAGGACTGATGAGCCATGAGGCCTGGCATGTGTGAGGGCTACTTAGCCCCCACACAGTGAAGGAAATTGTGTTACATACCATTAAGTGTTGATTCTCCTTATTAAAGAGGCAGTGTTGCTAAAACAAAGGCCTGCCCCGGTCAGCACGCACTCAATTGCTAAAGCATGTGACTCATATTTGATTGCAGTGAGTGTTAAAGCTGCAGGGCTGGGCTGCTTTTCACCCCATGACTCTCCCTTGGAGCTAGGGCAGCCTCCAGGACTGTGAAGTATTTAAACATTCCTCCCGGGGCGGAAACACAGCCCATTAGCATCACATGCTAACATGCCTGTGGACACAGAGGTCCGACTCTTCTCAGCGCTGACACATGGGAAAGAAAGAACAATTCAAGGGTTTCCTCGAGTGCCTCTCAGGGAAGTTTATTTTGACGTCCTTTGAGGATTACCCTATCATTGGGTCACAATTTAGCATTCATAAGCAGTATATAAACATAAATAAACACACAAAAATACAGTTATAAGCAGATATAAATGTTTATTGTCACATTAAAATGTGTAATGATATAAAATATGTCTTCATGAGACGTTATACTTGTTGACAATGATGCGACACATGAATAAACAGTTAAAATGTACTTCTATCTGCTTACAGCTACATTACAGTGTTTTTAAGACCCATTTTTATTTTACTTATTGAATTACTAACATTGATCACTACAAACCGGATGATTCAAAGTCTTAATTAGTAGCTTATTAATATTTTGAACTGCAGCCGTGATGATTAAAATAATTTATTAATGACTTATTAAAATTTATGACTGCAGATTGAATGACCTCAATATTTAGTTAATGATTTACTAATTGTAAGGGCCTTGACAAACCAAGGCGACGGTGGGACGTTGGTCGAGGTTGGGCCTTGTGTGAGCATCTGTCGCCCTATTTTTGGCGTTGTGTTCTGCACCACTGGCACTAGTCGGCCGGCTGTTTTTCGGCCGATTCAGCATGCTGAATCAGCATCGGACCCAGTGGAGTCCATCGGTGGGTGAAATCACTCTGATTGGTAGTTCGCGTGAGATCTTTTCAGTCTTGAAAACGTCCTGTCAGCCTTCCGGTTTCCCTTTTTGAATGACGAATACAGACAAATGCTGCCTGCTGCTATGGAGATTATTTCCTCTTATGCAGGCGCAGATCGTACGTGCTACTTGGTCGTTGGCTGTAGTCTTTGCGGTGTGTTCAGGTGCAAATTTCTGGCCAAGACACAGGCGACTTGAGACCTTGGTCAATCGTATTTCTTCAATGTTGGTGTGGTGCATCTGGGCCTTAACCCCCCTTGTGAGCACCCATAAGTGAAGGCTGGTGTTTTGATAGATAATAAATGACAATATAGTAACACACAGGAGAAGTTATAATTGCTGACATATACATTAATAAATAAATATATCTGCTTACAACTACGTCGTAGTGTTTTTTAAGGCATTTATTATTGGTTCGTTCGGCTTATAAACGCTTAAGAGAGTTTAAGTTTGGTGTTGCAGATAAAGAAATACTATAATTCAGTAAGGACAACAATGATGATTAACACTTAAGAAATGTCATGCAGTTTTTTGTGTTTCATGTTGCAACAAAGCAGTAAGCTCCAGAGACGGCGACGGAGCCGTCAGGGTGAAAGTGGGCAGAGTCGGCTGGCAAGCCCGGACTGGATGTTACACAGCCCTCAATAATTACAGAAAAGGCATCCACCTCATTGCGCAATGGGCGAAGCATTAGCTAACTACTGTCTGTCAGCCTCAATAAACTTGAACTCTCCTCACAAAGAGATGCGTGCGCTCGGCGGCCAAGAGAGCTGAAAGTGGCCTCAACTGGCACACTTTGTTAATTAAAGAGGTGACGAAGCAGCTTTGTGTCTGTTTGTCATAATTAGTGGAGGTGGAGGAGCTGCTGAAATGTCACCTGCTGTTGATGTAAATGTTTATTTAAGCTTTATTCTACCTGAGAAGTGGAGCAGGGTCTCTTATCTAAAGCAACAGCTGAAACAAGTTGTCTTAAAACAATTTATGATGATGTATTAAACGTTAGTAAGAGCTAAAAACTCGTTTCTGAAGGATGCCTCATTATCAAGTGGTATTTTTGTGCTTTTTGCACATTGCTCCAGCTGTGACATCTTTATACAGGTCAAACAGGGTGGAATCATGGTCACATCTGCACTGACATCCCCAACAAACAGATGCAAGTAGTTACTCAACAAAAACTTTCATAAGTCGGGAAACTTTTGCTGCATTCAGTCAGCCTGTGGGAGTATAAAAAGAGCGTAAAACTGGAGGACGAAGACGGAGGCAGGCAGGATGAGGCAGACAAAGCGTCGGGCCAAACTCATTGATCAGCAGCAAACAGTGTTCCTCCCTCGCTCTCTTTGTTCATCTGAGTTTCTGTTTTTCAACCAGATGCAATTTGCTGCTGTCTAGTAAGCAGGAGGAGGCTTCCTGATGACTCAAGGTGCAGGACGAAGTGGTTTGGGGTATTCACAGCCTTCATTCACATCTCCACCTCCCTCCTGTCAACTAGCAGACTGTTTTTCTCACATAAAAAAGTCTAATTAGATATTTGTCTTTCTTTAAGCCAGTATATTTTTTTTTGAGTTTTATTTGCTTATGAGTTACCCTCAGGGTGCCGTCAAGTTTCATCATGTAAAACTGAAAACGTTTTAAGATCTTTTTCAATGCTAGTTATAGTGGAATAACAAAAAGACCAATTCTGTAACTGAAATAAATCTGCAGACCAGTCGCATTGAGTTGATTTCACACTAAATCACCGCACACAAACCACTGCATTTTTGCGAGCTGTAAAACTGACTTTAACAATTAAAATGCTATATATAACTGTATTAAACTCCTCCACAGAGTTTCTCAAACAAAAAATGAGCAAACAGCTCTGTAGGTTTTTGTTATGTCTTCCTGGATTTATCTTTCCCAACAAATCACTGGGGCCCTGATATGATTCATGCAACATGACAACACTGACAACACAAGAGCTGCCCTTCTACATCAGCCAGATATGACTCAATAATCCAAAAGAAAAAACATCCATCAGTGTAGTGCTCCATGTGTGAATAAAGAATATCTACACATGAATTAATGTCATGCATATAATCATGGCCAGCCTGCATGGACTCACGAGAAACAATACTCATATAAGACAGATCCAGAGAGCTACGTGAACAGCTAGTTCAATACTACAAATCAGAAGTCCACAAATCAGGGAACAACTTTCAGAGTCAAATCTTCATATATGTATTGTCTTTTCTCGATGAGTCGATTTAGTTTTTAGTTTAAAAAACACACAAAAATTGTGATGAAATGTCCATCCTAATTTAATAGAGCCCAAAGTGATGCCTTCAAATGTCTTGTTTTGTTAAACCAACTGTCCAAACCCAATTTACAATCATATAAAAGAGAAAAAGTTAGAAAATCTTGATATTGGAGATGTTTAAAAAAGCTTTTTCTTGGCATTTTGCTTGAAAAATTACTGGAATGATTAGTTGATTATTTTTCTGGTGATTGACGTATTACTCATCGTTGCAGCTCTATGAACAAACAACTTTTGATCATCTGTACACCAGAATATTCCAGGGTTTTGTTGACACATTTCATGAAAATTAACTCACATAAACCATGGGCAGATTACGGGACAATGGGCCCCTGGGCAGAGATTTGCCAAAAGCCCCACCACCTCTCTCACACAGGAGGAAGACACACAGCTTTGCTTTGTTTTGTTGTTGTTTTGCATCTTTAAGTGGTCATTATGCATCTTTTTGTGATTTTCTGTCTATTGAGGTATAATGTCGTGGGTTTTTTTTTTCGTTTTGAGTCTCATCCTGGTCAGTAATTTGAGAGATATTTCCCAGGTGAAGGCCAGGGGCCCCTGACACTTTGCATCCCTGGGCTTAGTAGGCACAGGTGCTATGACGCTTAAATCATCATAGATTGTAATAGAGCTGAAACAGTCAGCTTTGCTATTAGATTTTCTCTGTTCATAAGGTTCTAGACTGAATATCTTTGAAATTGGTCAGACAAAACAAGATGTTTGAAGACGTCGTCTTAGGCTGCGAGACAAAATAACCCACCAAATAACCGAGAAAATACTGTGCGGGGTAATTGATCATGAAAATAATCATTAGTTGCTTGCAGCCCTTGTTTGCGCAGCACAAAAGAAAGCAGGACTCACTTTTCACTTCTCCCAAAGCACACACTCGTCTGTTTTCTTTCTGGATATTTCTGAATGTGCCTGAAGAGGCAAACCAGGTCTCAACTGTGCAACTAAAGATCTTTGGCTTCTAGATAAATGAGGCAATTAATTTCTTTTTCTAACTTCAATAAAGGCTTATTTCTAACACACAAATTACTCATGTCCATATGGACTCTGTCACACTGTCTACTCCAGAGCAAGCTTATGATGCAAGTTCATTATTTGCAGGTAAAATGTGGTCGGTATTATTGACTTCCTGATAGTACATGATGGTTAATGGCTCCTCTTTGGACAATGGAGTCCATCTAAAGATAAAACAAAGACTTTCTTTCTATGAGTCTTAACACAGACTTCAATGTTCAGCAGATTAGGAGGTGAGGGGGGGGTCTGTCAGACTGCTGACCTCGGAGTGAAAGGTCCCTCAGTGGCCCCCTGACTGACACCAATGAAGGAATCTGTCTAATCCTGGACTCAGGGCAGACTACATAGCACACACACACACACACACACACACACCCTCATCTTCAACCCTGCAACCCCATGCAGACTCAGTCGCCCCTGGGGGCAAAACACTAGCTGGATGGGGAGGCAGGGGCCCTCTGCAGGACACAAACACCACAACATGAAAGATATCAACACTAAAACCCTCTACCATTAATATCTAATTAATAAAAGAGGACAAAATCTGCAAAAGCACACATAAACTAATAATGTGCATCACTGCAACCCTAATTTTTGACTCATGCATGATGTAGCAGCAACAAAAAACATCACCTTTGAGCAGACAACATCCTCTACTTGCCCTACAAAAAGACCTGCATGACTGATCCAAAACAAAAAGCTCCTCTGTCATGTTTTTGAGTTGACACAGACTCATAAACGCATTAAACCCTTGCATGTGTGCAGAGGAGACACACACCTGCATCTAAAATGTGGGGAGTTCAATATGATCAATGCTGGCGATGTTTACCAGGCCCCGTGCACAGTCATGATCACTGTGCAGTGGCATTAAATACTAAAAATTGGTGTAAACCCCTGCCGGGGAAAGGTGAGGACACACCTACACATCCTTTATTTACTGTTGCTCGACCGAAACTAGACAAGGCTGAGCTGTAGTCTCCGGTATCGCCTGCAGAGAGAGGTGGATCTCATACAAACAAACACACCGTACCTTAGAAATTCTTGAAGACAGGTGTCACAGAACCGATGTCCACAGGTAGACACTTGGACCGGCTCCCGCATCGCCTTGCTGCAGAGCGGACACTGAAACCGTCTCTTTGGCTTTTCTAGAAACTTGTAATCAAACCCGGGCATCGCTACAGGTTCCGTGGGTATGTCTCGGCCTTCAGCTGCAGGTTAAAAGGTATAAATGTCCTCCTTGATCCTCCGTTGACTTCCCCCCTCCCCCTGAAAACGGGGCTATTTAGCTGCACTGCCGCTTAAGCCGATGAGGGGTTCATATCACGTCCCTTCCGCCACCGACAGATCGGGCTTCAAGGAGGCGAGTCCTCCCCGGTTTTTCCTCCTGCAGCCCCGGAGACCGATGGCAACAAAGGAAGCGACACTGCCGTCCAGGAAACGCTGCAGAGATGATCACAGATGGGTCCTGAAAGCAGTCTCTGTGCACGTTTAACAGCTCAGGGTGAATGTGTGGCCCTCTCCTGCTCTGTGGATGCAGTACTGACAGACTGAGCACAATGCATAACCCCTCCGTCTGTTTAGGTGCACCGAGTCCCGCCTCCTCCTTCCACGCAGGAGGAGTCAAGAAGCTGAAACACTCTGTTCACACCATTTTATCCCTCTCATCTCTCTTTATGGAGCCCTAATTAGAGCTTTTGTTTGTCTGCTAATTAAATATGTTGTTTGTTTTCCATGCATATGTTTATTATTATTATTATTATTTATTTGTCAGATGCAAACCTTTACAGCTTCATATATGCACACAAAATGATCATAACTTTATAATTATTTAAAACATATAGCTCTAACTAGTAAAATCAGAGGTGAGGAGGGTTTTGTTGTTATTATCGAAGTCATAAATATAAATAAAATGTCCAGCTGACCTAATACAGAAGCCTACAACAGTCAGAAGGGGGAGGTGCCCTCTGGTGGCAGAGTACACACACATGCACACACATGTAACACACACACACACTCACTGAATAATATACTGTTTTTTCCTGTATTGCATGTTAAAATGTTGCCTTTGTGATAAAAATAGAAGCTTACACTGTTACACTCATGACAAAACAAACAAACAAACTGCACATCATTGCATGACAACAGACATAAAGAGCACATCCACATATTTAGATCATTTTTCACCTGCTGTATTGCCACTGGATTACATCATCATTACATCATCAAACAAGACAACAATGGTAAACGATCCATGTCCTCAGAGAAGGTGTGAACACATCTTAGATTGGGAATAATTACATAAAAAAATGTGATTTTATATGAGAATCTTGATGAATACACTGGAAGAAAATGCATATTAATCTGCAGTCTGACTGTAATATAATAGTTACAATACGCCGACTGATAACAGCTCTGTGAAACTATATAATAATGGGGGCTGTGGAGGCAGAATAAAAGCAGCGGTAATCAGACTATCAGTTATACCATAGGTTAGTTATTAATCTTAATGTTAATATGGTGATGTATAGCTTGTTATATCATAAAGTTTATTTCCAGACATCCATTAGCAGCCACTTGAAACATCATGTTCTCAGAAAAAGTCAAACATCACTGCTTTAGTCATCTCTCAATTGTGTACCATCAAGTTTAAGCTATCTTTTAATGTCAATATGAAAAAATCTGATGTACTACAAAGATTTCACTCCGAGACACCAGTGATGGAAAGTATATTTACTCAAATTCTGTACCTAAGTACAATTTTTAAATACTTTACTTGAGTATTCCAATTTTAATGTACTTTAAATCTGCTACATTTCAGAGGCAAACACTGTGCTTTTACATTATTTGGCAGCTCAAGTTACTTTGAAGATTCAGAGTATTAAACAAAAAAATAAAATCATCAGTACATTACGATGTATTATTTTAATCAAGTATATAAGAAATATAAAAAATACCCCAACGTTTACAAGTTGTAACACTAGTGATGCTTACACATTAATGCATCAATCATTATAATACAAATAATCTAATCTGAAATAGGCCATTCTGGATAATGAACACTTGTAGTTTTATATTTTGATTAAATACTGATGTACTTTTACTTAAGTAAATTACTGAATAGCTTGAAACAGGGTGTTACTGCTACTTTTCCTCAGTAAAATATCAGAGTGCTTCTAACACCAGTTTGGCAGTCATGCTAGGACAACAGTTTACACAGTACATATAGCATTGCATTTTAAATATAATACATATTACAGTACATACTGTAGCTCTCTCAGTAATCACTCATTTACAATATTGTGCACTTAATTACTGTCCACTGTTTTCTATGAGTGTCCACAGTGTCCAAGTGTGATTTTATGCTTCATATCATGCCCACAAATATTGCTAAAATGGAACCAAAACAATGCAATCTGTCACATTTAATAGATGTCAGCGATTAAGCAAAACACTGATGATGTATACATACGTGTCCATATACTGTATACTGTTCCCTGCAGATTTAACTATTGAGTGTCTGTTGTATAGGGAGTAGTAAACAAGTGAACGAGTGAGTCATTTATCCTGAACAGCACATCTTTATCTGGTTTGAGCGCTGCAGTTGAGTTGCAAATGTATCGGAGGACTAAATATAGCACAATGTGAGTGCTGACGATGTGATCGACACTATTGCGTTTGGTTCATTTGACTGATGAGTTGCTAAACACTCAAGTGGCTTTCATTCTTTTCTCTTCTGTGCATTGAGTCTTGTCATTCACCAGTGGCTTACAAGAGCTCAAACCAGTTTGACTCTTACTGGCCTTTATCAGGCTAACTCTGCACGTGAGAAAGGACAATGGCTCTCCACATGAAAGCTGCTTAATGACTTCCTGTAATCCATCTTTAGAAACTGTGTTACAACATTCCTTTGTCTAACCTGTTGTAAGATACACCTGCTGCAACACACAGGGTTTGACCTTTTCTATGGTTTGCTGCGTGATATCAAACCATTGAATGAAACAAACATTCATTCCTGGAGAGCGAGAGAGAGAGAGAGAGAGAGAAGGAAAAAAAATAGATAGAGAGGAAGACCAAGTGAGAATCTGAGGCCGCAGCTGCAGTATGAAAGGGAATCTTTCAACTGCAGCACAGACGGGCCTCTGGGAGGAGTTATATTCAGAGAAGCTTCACCTCATGCCACTGCCAAGCTTCATGACGACCGCTGAGTGGGTGTGAGTTCGAGTTTAGGACAGAATCATCTTGGGACAGGTTCTTCAAGCAAAGCTAAAACAGGAAGGAGGAAGGGAAAAGGGTGAAACATCAGTAACAGCTGAAATTACTAGCCGATCAATCGATTAGTTAATTGACATAAAATTTGGTGATAACTGACAATTGATTTCAGTCATTTTACAGCAAAAATACCCAAACGTCAGTGTTTTCATTTTCATTGTGAGGATTTGCTGCTATTCTTCCTCACAGATTAAAGTTCAATTGATGTCTTTGGGTTTTGGACTGATCGTTAGATAAAATGTGGGATTTAAAGACACCACCTATAATTGAAATATTTCAGTATTTCCTGACATTTGTTTGACAAAATCATTATTCAAGTAAATGAGAAAATAACCAGATGATTAATCAATAGTAAAAAATAACTATTAGTCGCAGCTCTGAACATCTACACGACTTTTGTTGTTGCACAAATTACCGTAGACCAATAAATCAATTCACCAATAATGAGGCTGACAGTTAATTAAATATCTATACAAGCTTGTCTGCATGTTCTATGACCAATATGAAACACGATCCTACTAGTTACATGGCTGTACAGTTAAAGGAACAGTGTGTAAGATTTAGGGGGATTTGGGGCATTTAGCAGTGAGGATTGCAAATTGTAACCAGCTGAATCTTCTCCCGGATAGAAATCGTTGAGTGTTCATTGTTCAGGAGATTTTAATCGGGAGCCGTATTATTTGCAGAGGTCTCTTCCTCTCCACATTAAATGAACCAGGTAATTAAAACCTGTATAAACACTGAAAAAATCAGTTTCACGTAAAAAAAAAAAAAATCATTTCGTTTAGCACGTCCCAGACAGGCCACTGTCCCAGCACCTACTAAAGTGTGCTCACATATTTGCTCTGATAACTTCATGTCTGCTCACATTCTGTCTGATCCGGATGTTCAGGAATTATTCGCAGAAGTCTTTTCCTCTCCAAAAAAGAACATACCCAGTGATTTAAACCAGTAAAAACCAGTAAAAATGTGCGCTCACCTTTTTTCTCTGACAACCTCAGATCCAAATGTTCAGATGTTTTTTTACCAGGAACCAAATTATCTGCAGGGTTTCACATTAAAAAAAATCAGTTTTTCCATTGCTGTCAACGCGGAGTGGCTGCTAACTATGGTGGCTGACGCGAAAATGCAAATGGCCCTATCAAGAGCCAGTGTTTGGTTTGTCCGTTCTGGGCTACTATAGAAACATGGCGGTGCAACATGGTGATCTCTGTAGACGAGGACCTGCTCCCTATGTAGATATTAACAGGTCATTCTAAGTTGATGATTGTACACCAAAGAAAACATACTTATATTCCATTTCTGCCAATATATCCCCCTAAATCCTACAGACTGGAGTCTGGACGTTTATAAACGACACACTGTTAAAAAATCCCTATTACATTTTTGTTGTTTTAATTCTTTTTCTCACGTTTTTCAATTTGGCATTGAAACGTTGTACTTCTAAAGTAATACAATTGAAAATTGTTGCCAGTCCTCAGCAACAGAAACTACAATTACAGTCTTTTTTACACTCAGGCATAAAAGATGTGTGCATGTTTTCCACACAATGTCTTGTTCAGTTATGGGTTTTATACATGAACTGTTAATTGTCTGTCTTTAAAAAGTTGTGATGAAGACTTTTAATGTCTGATGACTAAATGAGGTTTTAGATGCTTTTAGACAATGCATACTTAATATCTGCTGTAAAACCTGCCGGATTTAGAATTTCAAAATGTGCAGAAAACATGGAAACATTGGTTTCATTTTTATAACGACACCTGAGTCTCACAAGAGACAAAAGTCTGCTGTTCTCACAAACACCCGACTATGCAGGAAAACAACCTCACAGACCAAGTGAAGTTTCTGACTCATATCAGCCTCAGCACAAAACTCTGATTTTGTTGGTTTGTTAGGAAGCTTTAAATAAGCCCTGCCTGCGGACTTTTACTCCCTGTCTACTCATGATACAGGATGCACAATTCTTTAATAAAATCAAGGTGTTAGTGAAAGTTAAGTGTTCACACACTGCTTTTTCTGTACAGGAAATCATACATAAACACTGCTCTAATGAGGCGTATCAGTTTCTGGTCTGGTCTGATCAGTATCACCGACCCTGCTAATGACCTCTATAAGAGTTTGTCCATGTTGGTCTCCATGTCCTTGTCACATGGTGCAGGTCGACCAAACATTTAAACAGCAGCCGTGTAGCCTGTAGCAAGGATTACCAACATCTCTGTTACTTATTAACTTGTGATGCAGTTTAATCTTCTCTAAATCTGCAGCTATTTTCAATTTGGAGTGTAGGGGGACGATTTAATCCCACCTTCACTGTTTTTCAGTTTTCATTTGAATCTGGCTTCTGCACTGTCACTGTTTGGAAAAAGAGGGACAGAATGCTGTTTTCTGTTCCTCTCAGTGAGAGGTCTATGGCCATGTCATTGATTTCAGTCTACAATCAACAGCCACAATGCAAAATTGGACTATATTATTTCATTTGGCATGCAGGGAGAAGGGTTTTGATAAAGTGTAGCTGAGAGGAAGTAGTTTAATTTAAACAGAGCACCTGTGACTGGAATACTCGAATATGTATGACTGTATGAAACAAAGCTATAGTCATGTTTTTAGCCAATGAGCTTTCAAATTTAGAAATAAGTCTCAATTTCTTGATAAACATGCATCTCTGTCTATGTTATCGAAAGAAGCTTGTCTCAAGTTCAGCCTGGGGATCTTTCATCTGGGGATTAGCACTCTCTCAGTTACATTTTACCACCATCCCAACATCTCACAGTGTTTGTTAACAAAGGCTAATAAGCAAAATATTACGTTTCACTGCCAGCAGAGTGTTGCCATGACAACAAGCCACAGATGTCACCGTGAATGGGTGACTCTCATCAAGCTGCACCGCCTTCGGTATCCCAGAATCCTCCTCCTTTCTACCGAGGCGGCCACGGGCCCCCTTCCCCCAGGTGTACACCTCCCCGTCTGTGGAAAGGAGAAGAAGCTGGTCACCGTTTCTCAGGACAAATTAATCCACACAAATCTTAAACTGACAGCTCTGCCTCTCCTGCAGTGGCAGCATAATGACTTTATCTGGAGGAAAGCTGAACAAAGACTTCCCTCAACAAAGAAAAACCTACAGGCATGACTGCCACTGCTGGCTTTCTCTCCAGGGAGCCAATCGCTGGCACAATATGACATTTTACCCCCAAAAACACACACTTACTGACACAAAAACACACACACATCTGTTACCTATCTGTTAACCCATGTGTTTAAAGAACCAGACCAATGGTTCTGTATGTTTATCCCATTAGCTAAAAACCCTGTAGAGTTTACGTTACTGCTAACCATTTTTCCAAACCATACCATATGTTCTATGTAACCACTAAACTTACAGTTCATTTTAGTTTGACGTATAAATAAACTTGCAGAAACTTGAAACCTGAAACTTGTTTGAGTAACAAAATCAGTCCCAGCAAACACTTAATCAGCTCTGTTTTTGAGTTAAAGTTACGCTACCTAGTTTGGTCACATCGTTGTTCACAGGGACTGTTTGAAACTGACTCTCATTGAAATTCTCCTCTTTTCCTCCAAAGCAGCTAAACCACAGATATCTGAGAGATGTTGTCTCAACTCAGAGCTGAGATGAACCCTATTGTGTTTACTTGTGCAACTCCTACTCATACATATCTCTAAACAACTTGTTTAAGTGAGGGATTAACAATGAGGGAAAATAGAGTTTGTCTTTTTTGAAAATGCTTCCTTTGTGCACAAGTGCTTGTTCAAAACTTTTGCAGAGCAGCAACCATTTTAATGCAAAACCATAACATTTACATCATCCTTTCTCACAGCATATATGCGTGCTTGTTTTCTATCTCCCAGGTAAAATTACCAGACAACATGGGTCGTGTATGAAATGCTTTTCAACAGCTGACTGTTTCATGTTTCAGACAGTCAGGGTTTTCTTAAATGCACCAACAAGATGATTACAAATCATTCCCTGCATGCAACAGCATCACCATGAAGTGACTTCTAAGGGCTCTGCACACCTATCGTACATCCTCACAGGTCATTTCACCTCATTCGGCTGCTTTGACAGGATTTTGCACTCCATCCATTTCTACATGGAACGGGATGAGACACACTTGCTATTGGTTGTAAAATGACCCACCTCCTTCACTACATGCAGAGTTCAATCTAACTGAACTGTGACATCCAAAATCGCGAGGCTCTCATTGGTTTGACCTCTCCTTTAGGAAATGTTGTTTGTTCATACCCTTGTTTCATAACTGCAAGGCAAAATATCACAAGTAGTGAAGAAGGGATGATGTTTGGCTGCAAGACTGTCAGAATGGACAGACAACTGGCACAGAGGCATACAAACATTTTTCTGTGCCTTTCGCTGGTCTGTTATTGTGTCAAAGTTTGGCTCAAGGAGAAGTCTTGTTCTGAAATCTCTATTTGGATGATTTCAACAATGGTGAAAAGTCAGTGAGATTTCAAAACGAGACGTCTCGCACAACTTTGACACAATTACAAACCGACCAGCAGAGGGTAAGGAAAACCATTTCATTTCTCTCTTCATTTCCCTAAAGTTGTCAGACACTTACAATAACAATCTGAGCATGCAAAAACAAGTACTTCTCATGCACAATTGCCAAAAGGGATTACATTTCAGCACATTTCGCTGCTGTGGCTGCAGTGGCCTCTCTCTATACAGGACCGATTTCAAAGATGGTTGTCTCCATTGTTCGTTTAGACTCAAACATGGGAAATTAGGGTTGAGTTTCAAAAATACATAAGGTCTGTGTGCTGGATTGATATCTCCTGTTAGCTTTATTGCACCTGTTACAGCGAAACGAACACCTGTGGAGGGGTGCCGGGCCTTTAAAAAACAGAGATCAAAATATCATATATATTTTGACTCACCAGTTCCGATGGCTAAGGTGAAAGCATCTCCACAGGCAGCCACGGTGATGCCCTGCAGCCCCGGCACCGGGTATGGCACTCGGCTGCTACGGCGGGAACTACAACCCATCTGACCATGCTGGTTGCTGCCAAAGGTGAAACAATGACCTCTTTCTGGACAAGGAAAATTCAGAGAGTAATAAAGTTTTGGTAATCAATATTAGTGTTAAGACTTTGACATAACAGCTTGATTATTAGCTGCCTCATTTAATGCCAGAGGTATGGTTATAAAAGACTGCATTTCTTTTCTTCATGTTTGTTTAGCATTAGCGTTACTGAAGATGCTGAACATGATGGAAGTGATCTCTCCAAGCAGCGTATCACTTAATCTGGTGCTGCAAAAAACTCAGAGATGTATAAGTTCAAAAAAGTCTACTCAAAAATGTGATTTGATAGATAAATAATGGGAACATTTTACCTGTAACAGCAACAGAATGGGCTGTCCCAATGTCAATATGAACAATCTTCTCACTGTCGAGTGGGGCTGACTGGACAGGAGTGTAAGAATGGACTTCTTCCACCTGATTCGAGGGATTTGGTTCCTCTCCAGCTGTTATTTTATCCAGCCCGAGCTTGTTGAATCTGACCGCAAAAAAATCAGGGTACTTATAACAAAGAGATGAATAGAGAAACGTTATCTATTCTATTCTTTTAAACCATTCCTTTAATATGTATGTTCATCACAAAACCCTTTAATATCTTTTATCCCTGTCTCTTCATCTGCTGCAGGTAGCTACTAAGCCATAGGTATTTCAACAATGCTCCTCACACACCTGAAATGAACACTGTTTCATTTACAGTTGCTTCGCCCACACAAGCTGCTCTACATCCTGTCCTGACTACTTCTTTAAAAGCAAGAGATTAACAACGACAGAAATGTGTTTGTCATTTTAGGAGAATGCTGTCTCACAGGTTGTGCACCATGGAAGTATCCCTGTGCATAATCTTCTTTAATTAAACTATTACCACCACAACCACATGAACAAGTTTAAATATGTACATACAGTGCCTTCTCATTACATTTGAAATGAGATGTTTCAGCGCTAATCATGTCAGTCAGTGACATGTTTATTGAGACTAATGGCCACAGTTCTGGGTGGGGAGTAATTACCTGTTGCTTCCACATGCCACAATGCCGTACTGGGTGCTGATAATCATGGAGCAGTCCACTCCACACATCACCTTTTGGGCCTCAAATTCCACTGGTAAACAAACCTGCTGTGGAGAGTTGTGGGTGTCTTGGGTGCCTAGCCCGAGGCGACCTTCCACACAGAGGAACAGAGACAAGGACAGAGACCCAACAATCAAGCTGTGTGCTGAGATGCTCATCATAAATCAGTCACAAACAATAAAACTCCAAGAGATGAATGCTGAGATAGATTGGAACACAACTGGTTCATTTGCAATATACCATTGTCTCCTCTTCCCCAGGCAAATACTTCTCTTTCATTGGTCACAGCGAGTACGTGGGAAGCACCACACGACACCTGAACCAGCTCATAGCCGAGGAGTGCTTCAACTATCTTAGGCTGAGAACAAAAACAGAGATAGAGAAGAGTCATTGTGATAATCTTTACATTACAGATTTTGTTGTGTTAGACTGCATCATGTTTTAGGCAGGTGTATCTAATTAAATGGCAACTGCATGTATGTTTAATATGATTGTATACTCCTTTGAATGGTGGACACAGACCTGCGTTACATCATTGAAGTTACCGTGTCCCAGGCAGCCATTGCTTCCACTTCCAAATGTCATGATAATGCCCCTGTCTGCAAATTGAAAATAAAAAGAAAAGATTAAACACACTATTAGTTGATGAGTGTAGGTGTATTCTTATGTGGACAACACAATGCCTCTAATCTTCATCTATGAAACGCTAATCTGTGTCACTACAGTGAAAAGTGATGAGAGCGAGGCAACTGAGCTGAGAGGTAGGGTCTTTAATCCTGTGTTATCTGCTTTGCAATGTTGGATGGACCAATGACAGCCTGCTAAAGCACACTGACTCACAGAGCACCACAGTACAAGCTCAAGAAAAAACACTTCCAAACTGCTTGGCAAGCATGGTTTATTTTACAAGTAGCCCCTATCTGATCACGTCTAGAATAACAGCTGACTGTATCCACACTTTCATATTTACGTTCAGATGCTGCGTCAGTTTTTTACAGCCATGTGTTGCAGCGTGTGAGGGCAGAAAACAAAGAGTAAACGTTGCTTTCCATCAGCAGAGCTGCCTGCTTAGCTGACCGGGCACGGATATGATTTCTCTGATGGTTATACAAAGCACAGCAGCTCACCAACCTGTCATGCAGGTAGTAAAAAGATCGCCACAGGACACAGACTTGATGGTGACTCCAGACTGACCCTCAAGGAAACGTGAAATGAACTGAGGCTGCATCTGCTCCACCACACCGGGCAGACTGGCCTCACCGGACCCCACTGACGGAGCCTGTGACAATAAATGATTATTAGTCTCAATGGGGGAAAAGGAGTAGGAAGTTAATCCTTTCCTGTAAAACATAAATAACAAAAAATGTTAAAAGAAAAACCCACCCTCTGATACATTATTAGGAATCATCAATCTGTGATGTTCTGCCTTCCAGCAGTTATTTTATTATTAAGTACACGTACTCCCCAGCCAGGCTTATTTTACTTCACATTTCCTAGAGTTTCTTAGAATCCAGAAACTTCCAATCCAAAAACATCCTTTCAGGAAATTGATGATGTCTCTTTGCACTAAAGCAACTACTGCCTCTTCAACACTGGATTCCACCCTCTCACGTGGCCTTTGAGTCTACATAGAGACTCTCTAAGGTGCTGCCACATAACGAGATATACCATCTATATTTTTGAAAGATGAAAAACACCTACTTGTAAAAACACTTATAAAATTATAAAAGATACATTGCAAAGAAGTCAAAAAACACACAGACCTCCCATGTAATCAGACGGCCAGACTTGGTCACCCCCATCTTCTGAGTTCGACCAAGAGAAACTTGGAGCACCTCGGTGTTGAGCATTGGCAGGCGGAGAGGGGCTGAGATTCCACTTCCCCATGTGTAAACTGAGGACAGCGGGAGGGAATGCACCTTCCCTGATCCTATACCTACTGATCCATCTGTTTAAACCCAAGACATGACAATCACATGTGTAATTTCACCATTATCAGCCTGCTACAGATGGGTCTGTTATCAAATAATGATATTATGTGCCTGACCTCTGGACCTGTTGGTAGGAACTCTCCCACCTGGTCTACCTTGAGGACCAGTTTGTACAGTAGACAGTGGTTTCTCAATCCTGGAACACAGAAGAGGAGAGAACTCCTTTCATGGGATACAGGAAATCTTAATGTCAATCTCACTTTAAATGTTTTAGTCATGCATTAAGGCAGTACCTGCGCATTTTGACATTGCCTATATCTGTGTAGAGATTAAGAAGAGGCCTGATGCATATGGGAAGAGCCATTATTTCATTAAGTTGTGGCCGTTTAGATGGATCCAGATTGAGCATGTTGAGGATGAGCTGTCTGAGTTCGGGGCTGTACCGGTCTGAAATTGGAGCAAATGTTCCGCTCATGATCTTCAGAACGAGGGCAGGTAGATTCTGAAAACAAAGTTAAAGAGTGTTATACACTTAAGTAGAAAATGCATTGTAAATACTTTCAAAAATCCCCAATAATCTAACCAAAATCCTTGCCAAAGGAGTATGATTTTCACATTAGTACCCCGCTGTGGATTTAGTGGTGAATATACTTCTAAATCTAACACAAATGCAGTATTGTTTAAATCACTTCATCCAAGTAAGCAGGGGATTTTTGTAAAAAAAAAAATGCTTTTCATACAGCAGCCTCGAAGGCTCTCTTAAGGCTTGCTAGCTCATAGAGCACACAGCCCAAAGCCCAGATGTCACTCTTCTGGTTATACGGCTTTCCCTCACACAGCTCTGGAGAGATGTAGCACGGTGTCCCAACCACCTGCAGATTGAAAAGAAGGAAGCATTGACCTTAGCTAGCACGTGTTAAAATTCAGCCTATCAGGGTATGTATGTTGCTGAAAGAATCACAGTTCCAAACCAAGGGAAAAATCAACTCACCGTGTAGGCTTTGCTCTTGCTGACAAGGATTTTGGAGATTCCAAAGTCACCAATTTTGACGATCATCTGGTGCTTGTCAAGAAGAATATTCTGTGTCTTAAGGTCTCTGTGCAAGATCAGTTTGTTGTGGACGTGGTACAGTGCAAGTAAGATCTGTACAAAGAAGTGAAGGATGGTGTCCTCGTCCAGCAGAGAGTTACAACGCTTCTGTATGTAATCAGCCAAAGTTCCACCTGCATGAATTAAAACCATAACAATTTAGGAAACAATCAAGTTACTGGGCTGAGTGAACAGCAGTGAGATGATGATATCAAAGTCAATAAGCAAAAATATATTTTAGAAACACAATTCAGAGCTTTAGGTGCCTGAACTGCGAATGTTTGGTGTTTAGTTTGAACACAACAGCAGCTAAATAGCTCATCTGAGGATTTACGGCTGAACACTGGCTCTGGGTTTTGTTGCATAATTTTGCACAAAGTGACAGCAGTCTACATTTTTATTACCTTACACCTTGTAATATAACAGAGAAGTTACCTGATCTCATTGTCCTACAAAATACCACCACACAGGCTCACACTAAATGCTGACATGGGAACGAGAAAAGGTATGGAGCCCTAGAGCACTAAACTATGGGAAAAGTGAACCGTTAGACAATGAACAAAGAGGAGTTATGTAATAAGATACTACAGTAAACTTACCTGGTGCATACTCCATAGCTATCATAAGGGCCTTGTCTTCAAGGAAGTTCTCATAATACTCTATGATATTCGGATGGTTGAGCAGTTTCAGGACCTGACACTCGTTCTGAGCTGCCAGGCGCTCGTCTCTTGACATCTGCTCCACTGGGATCTCCTTCAGGATGACAAAGGCCCCATCACTGCGCCTGCGGCACAGGTGAACGATCCTGACAGGGGAGGAAAATGAAGAGAAATGTGATGTATAGTTTGTTCCATAAATGTTATAGTAGGATGGTCTTTGGTTGTTGAGATCGGATGTGACAGTTGTGTTTTTGACAAACAAGCATTTTGTATGATTTCAGCAAATAAAATAATAGAAATCTGCAAATAGAAGGGAATGAGTATGACACTGAGTCAGTGGTGTAGAAGTACTTTGTAAGTCTTTTACTTGTGTGTGTTTTAGCACTAAAATGCAACATAGCATCAAAAGAAACAATATTCTTTAGATCACATGTGAATATTTACTATGACAGTACTTTTAACTGTACTGTATTTTAATGTTTTATCTAACCTAGCAATTCCATACACTGCTGGGTTTGTGGTCAACAAACACAGCGCCTCTATTAGCTTATTTCTGTATGTGTCAGGAAGGGTGGTGGGTGTGTGTCAAAGCAATCACTACACATGTAGCACAAGGATATAATGTACAAAAATAAGGGTTTAAATTATTTTCTTTATCCTGTATTAAGTCAATAATGTTGACAGACAAAAATAATTGAAAATTGCTTAGAAAATTCTCACAGAGACGCATTAAATCTCGTATCTTGTCAGTGTTAGTATAATGTATAACAAAGTGGGAGTACTCCAATAGAATACCACTTTAACAATGTACAGTTGTACAGTACAGAGCCTGAGTGAATATATTCAGTGACTTCCCACCTCTGCATATTGACTTTAATCATGTTCAATAGTTTTAAACTGATTTCAAACTAAGTAAGGTTCGTTAGTCAGCTGATGTTTTAGATGTATCTAGTTACAGTGTATCGTTTGATAGAACTTTTCCAGCTACTTACTGTCTTTTAACAACAACTGTGTCTTTCAAATGTCAAGTATAGCCACTAGTGATTCAGTGATATGAATGCAGATGACTTCGATATCTACCGTAGCAAAGTAAAAACTTTTGAAAAGAAAAAAGCCTAAAAAACTGTATTTGACAAATTGTTCAGAGGTTTGAAAACTAGTCTGGCTTTCGCATTAAGATTAAACACGCAGTTAGCTAAAGTGAACTTATTTTTTCCCTAAACTTTTCTACACGGTGGCGCACTTTTGACGGATCCCGTTACATTTTGGGGATAACGGACTTCTAGCTTTCTTAACTTTCGCCAGAACAAAACTGTATTCTCTCACATACAGCAGGAATAACAGATGTGTGTTACATTAAACGGCTACTAAGTGTTAAAGTCAGAGTTTACCCAAAGGCTCCTCTTCCGACAACTTTGATTTTCTCATATTTCTCCATCGCTGCTGCTCCCAAACGTTTCCGCCGTCTCCTGGCAACCCATCCCCACTACTACAGCAAGCATCAAGGGACATTAAAGCGAAAGGCGAAATGGGAGTTTTATGGTATGTTTTCAGTCTCTGTGAAGAGCATATCTTAAACAGAAATCTACCACAGTATGTTGCAGAGAAGTAAGATATATAGAAAAAGAATAAACAGTAACATATGCCAAGATACAGACAGTGTGAAGAGTATGAACACGTGCAGCAGTTGCAGTAGGCAAAATAATGGTGCAGGTATAGGTACAACTCATGGCAACAGTAAGGCATTATATACAGAATCACTTATGAATTTCTGAACAGGCCTACGGGGCACAGGCACAGGGTCCCAAAGTGTCAGGAGGGCCCCCCTGGCATTCACCTGCAAAATGTCACTCAACACGTACTGATCAGGAAGATACACATAATGACTACAAAGAGATGCAAATTAATTTAGAAGAGACACAAAATGACAACAAATGACTAAAATTATCACAAAGAGTAACAAAATGACCTCAAAGAGACACCTAATGACTACAAAAACACACAAAACTATCCCTAACAGAAACGAAACATGAACATAAAGTGAGACACAAAATGACAAAAAGAAGCATCAAGACTACAAAGAGAAAACAAAACAAAAACAACAACAACAAAAAGGAGACAAAACCATCACAAACTCTGTGTGTCTTGCTGTGCTGTGCTGTAAGAGAGTGATGGGACCTTTTGCATGTCTCTACCCACGGGCCCATTGACTATACATACACTACACTACATACACTATAAAGTATGGACAGCACTGTTGGTACTTTATGTTTTTAATATTGTTGCAACATTTTGACTTGTGGTAGTAGGACAAGAACAGGTGTTAACATCAAGTGTCTTAGTCAGTCATGACAGTGTGACTGCCGCCAGCATGCACAATGCCAGGACCCTGAAACTGAAGCAGTTAAATGAAATTCAGCCGTTGTCAGTTTTATTATTTATACGTGTGCTTTTCCTACAGTGACAAATCAAAATGTTTACCTTGAAAAAGACCAATAAAATAATAGTAATTTCTTCCTGCCCCTGTCTTTTCATCACTCTGTTTTGTAATGACCTGACTTCTTACAATACATTTTGATTTAATTGGCAAGATATTCTTCTGCTATAGTTTATGTAGCTTCACTTTGCTTTTTTCTAAAGTCATTCATTTTGAACAGGGTGTCAGTGTTTCATTAAACATTAGAAAATGTACAGGTTTGCAGCTGCAGTGATCAATGATAAAAGCAAGAGCAAGGAATAACAATGAGTAATCTGACTTTATTTTGTTTGCTTCATTCTACAGTTTCCACTTTTTACTAACAGATATCCAGTTTGAAGTGTCTTTATCTAGATTTTGTAGTCATGATGAAAAAAAGAAAGAGGATCACAACCAAAAAAATATCATCTCCTTTCCAAAGAGTTAAACAGTATTTTAGGTTACAAACTGCTTTTGCTGCAATATATCTAATGTAATGTCATTGGTACTGACATGTCAAAAATGTATTCAGGACACTGTTGTCTAACAATTGTGGCAGGAAACAAACTAACTGAAGTGAAAACTGAAATGGAGACAGTGAGGCGATATGAGAAACAGTGAGACAGATGTGATTAGTGTAGCGTCTTGAGCATGGACCTCCGATACTGTAGCATTACATCCAGACGCCTGGTGATTATAAAGCGCCTTCCCTTGTCTGAGATAAGCAGGAAGAGGGCTGCATGAGCTCTGTTTCCCCTCTCTGCCATGATGGGGATAATAAATGCTTTGTGCTGTGACAAAGCCTGCTCTGTGTTGTGCTGAAGTGCATACCTCCACTATTATCATCAATCTGAAATAATGACACATCACCACAAACAGTGATCTTCATGTAATTAAACCTTTTCTTTACAACGTGCAGTTTTTTTAAGAGCAGTAAGGTGGAGGTGAGATAGATAAGTAGGTGGTTTAACAAACAATAGTTTGCTCTTTCTCAGGGATATAATATCGCAACAAAGCAGCACCTAAAGGAGCATTGCAGTATATGTGACACTCCTCAGACCAGCTCAGTGACATATTTAACCTTGTGCTGCTGTCTTCTGTCAGTCGGAGAGCCGTCTCCAGACGCAAGAGTCAGTGGCCAGGAATGCACTGTATAGTGAAACTGATGCTAAACCCCAGGTATGACTTTTGTCAACATGACAGGAAGCTGTGGGTGAGGTTGTTTCATCACAGCGACGCTCTCACCTTTCTCTCATCTTGCACTGCCTTTTTCAGACAAGACATTATGGTGTTTCCAGTGTGGTCTATGGGCGTTTCACAGTAGATAAAGCACAGGTGTTAATTAATAAACTCATTTTGAGTTAATTGTTAATGTAATTAGCTACACCTGTGCTTTATTCTCTGTAAAGCACCATACAGATGTTTGTTTTTTTTCTTTCGTTCTACTGTATTACAATTATTAATTATGATGATTAGAGTTCACACTATAGAACTTAGAGCAGGTGAAACATGAGAAAATAGGGCTACAAACACATTGTGGACATAATTTATTAATTTAATCAATGTCAATACATTTTAAAATAAAAAAAATATCTATGGAAATAATAGTAAACCTCATTTTACTCCAACTAGCCAGTAGAAAATTGCTGTTCCATGGCCCAAGAATGACACTAAATCCTCCTCTGACCAAGACCAACCTGTTTTTGTTTGGCCGTTTATGATGCACTTGCTAGAAATCAATTAACCTGTAGATTTTCTCTCTTGAAGAATTTCAGTCTCCCCAGTAGCCATCTCTAAACAGCCCTCAAGGGAAAGAAAAATCACCCCAAGATCAATACGGTTCAGTGCTGAGCCAGTGCACAAAGGTTCCCGTTTCAAACACATCACATGGTACCAGGAGACCCTCCGACCAGCTCAGCTCTCTCTGGTGTTTGCTGTGGCCCCAGTGCAACGACAACAGGAGCTACGATAATATGAACCCTTTTGCATCGTCTGTCAGAAATCCTGAGCTGTTTCTTTAGAAACCTGAAGCTGTGAGTAGTTGCAGGTTTCTGTGATGAAACTATGAGAGCAAAAAGCTCTCATTCTCTCACCGTACAACTCAATAACTATGGCGAGGCACCGGGAAACACAAGAAATGGCATTAGGTTACATTTCTCTCTCTAACCTCAGGGTGTTTTGTTACAGAGAGCCCTGCTCAACTGATATAAGTAGATTAATCATATGGTTCATGTTTCATGCCTCAAGTTTCACACTTGGACCATTAGACCTATTGATTAGTCCATTTGTTTCGTAAGATTATTCTCTCATACTTTTTGGTTTTCTCTCTCAGACACATAAATTCACGTGTAGCTGTGTAACTTGACTGCCTTGGAATGACTTTATGAAAGGAACTGCAGCTTTATTGATCACAGGGAAATGCCTGGCACACTTCAACAATCACCACTCCATTGAGGTCAGTCTTCCTGGAGGTTTTTGGGGAGGGATGCCCCCAAGTGGCTTGACACAGAACATTTGAGCCACTGAGTTGAAAACACAAGCAGTCTTCTTGCTCTTCACATGTGGGTTTGCTGCCATCTAGTGATGTTCTTCATAAAATAGCCTACAGGGGGCAGGGCCGTGTCTATCAACACTGTAGCCAGGCATTATAGGTATATTGTCAGTGATAGGAAAAGTATTTAGATATTTTACTTAAGTCAAAGTAGCAATACGACAGTGTAAAATTACTCTGTTATAAGTAAGTCCTGCATTCACATTTTTTACTTGACTAATACTAGTATCACATTTAATTTAAATTCCAAAAGTAGAAATACTCATTATGTAGAATGGCCCATTTTGGAATCATGTGCATAAATGGATTTCTGAATGGGCCTACCAGGGACAGCCCCAGGGGCCAAAAGTGTCTGGCCTTCTAATGCAAAATGTCACTCAAATTAACTTGTACTGACCAAGAGGAGAATCAAAACAATCACAGAGACACACAACAACCACAAGAACACACAAAATGACCAAAAAAGACACAAAATTGCCTCAAATAAACACAAAATGTACAAAAAAAAGACACAAAATTGCCTCAGAAAGACACAAAATGACCTCAAGGACACACAAACTTTCCTGAATAAGACATAAAATGGCATCAAAGAGATACAAAACAACCACAAGGACACACAAAGGGACTGACAAGGGACATAAAGCAACCAGAAAAGACAAAATTTGCCTCAAAGAAACACAAAATGACCAAAAAGACACAAAATTGCCTCAGAAAGACACAAAATGACCTCAAGGACACACAAACTGACCTGAATAAGACATAAAATGGCATCAAAGAGATACAAAACAACCACAAGGACACACAAAAGGACTAACAAGAGACATATAACAACCAGAAAAGACAAAATTTGCCTCAAATAATCACAGATTACTACAAAGGGACACAAAACAACTACAAAGTCTGTGTCTTGCTCCTACTAGGTGGTGGGGTCTTTTGCAATTCTGTGCCCAGGGGCTCATTGTCTCACAATCCACCAATGATCATGTACAGGCTACTACATTAATTTAATTTAAATTTTATACTTTATTAATCCCCGAGGGGAAATTCAATTTTTCACTCTGTTGTCAATTACACACAGGTCCGAACACACACACATGCACAAACAGGACCTATACATGCACTAAGTGGAGAGATGTCAGAGTGGGGCTGCCCATGACAGGCGCTCCAAGCGGTGGGGGGGTTTAGTGCCTTGCTCAAGGGCACCTCGGCAGTGCCCAGGAGGTGAACTGGCACCTCTCCAGCTACCAATCCATGCTCCACATTTTGGTCCAGACGGGGACTTGAATAGGTGACCCTCCGGTTCCCAACCCAAGTCCCTATGGACTGAGCTACTGCCGCCCTTATATTGAATTTCAAAACGTAGGGGAGTGTAAGTATAAAGTTGCATTAAATGGAAATACTCAAGTAGAGTACTTGAGTAAATGTGCTACGTTACATTCAACCACTGCATGCACCAGAGGTCCCTAGCCAGAATCACACTACTCTTAAATCCCCAAAAGAAAAACACGTATATCTATGATATGATACATTAAAACATATGTTATCATTATTTGTGCAAAAATATGCTATGACCACAAGTGCAGCTATCATCATTGAGGTACAGTGAGAACACAGCTAGCTGAGTTAATCTGGCTCGTGTTTCAGTTGTATACCCCCATAACAGACAGTCTTTAATTACATATTTCTCTGTGTTACAGTTCATGAAATTAATTAGACAGTGTGCAACAGATGTGAGAAAGCAACATATGATCAAAACACATTTTATTTCAAAGGAAATAAGACAAACATGCATAAAAAAATGGAACAAATGAACAGAAAAAAAGAAATACATCACTTTGTGAATAAGATGAAAACATTCATCAGGTAAGGAAAAGTAAACTCCTTGTGTGTGGGTTTGTATTTCACAGATACAGCTGTGGTTCAGGTGGTAATGTGTGTGTGTGTGTGGAGGGTCTGAACTGTTCCTGATGAGTTTTACTCACTTACTCACTTCCTTTTCCCCCACTGGGCTGCAGAGAGGCCAGCTGCAGGGAATGAGAGCCATGCTGTTTATGGAAAGAGTTATGGCCAAGGAAGGGGGGCGTTAGTTACATAGGCTGCCTGTTTAACATACCATTTCATTGTTTTGTTCCAAACATGACAAGGACGTGCATGTTTATATTTTAAATCGTTGCTATATTCACAGTTCTTACTGCTGATAGTGCCACCAATTTACCTAAAAAGAAGTTCAATCCTATATTCGATATTCTAATGTATGTTATATTTTGAGGCCAATGTCTTTATGCAGTGCTGTGGTCAAAGGAGTAAGAAACAATTGTAATAAAGCAAAAGAAAAAAGATGACAATAATTGAATGGCGAACTTGATAGTTATCAGTTTGATACCATATTTAGTTAAAATCATAGCAGGAGTGTTTTGAATGAGACAAAGATAAGCAAACGACCTCTGGGCTATGTCAGACTAATGAGATCAGCAGTAGTTCAGAGAAGATCAAAGCATATACTATTTTCTCAAGATATCAAACATGAGAAAGACCAAACTTGTAAAACAAAAGGTCCAGAAAGTCATCTTGAATGTCTGACTACATTAACAGAGCAATCTGTTTTGAAGAGAAATACTGGTGTGTATTATCACCATTAACCTGGGACTTTATGCCAAATTTATAAAACATGTGGCCCAGTTGCAGCATTCAACTTAAAATTAAAGAGGACCTAGGATTAGCCCTTGGGGTACACCACACCCTAAACAGTGAAAATTACCCAGTACAAAATAAACAAAACCAATCAAGGGCCTTATTCTTAAGGCCTGGGTGGAGGAGGTTTACACAAGCACATATTTGAGGTATTGGTACTTATTGGTATCTTTAGTGTATAATCACCTGAAAATAAAAAATGTGTTTTCATTACCATAGAATGAGCAGGTCCTCAAGTCTGCCATGTTGCACCACCATGTTTCCACAGAAACCCAGAATGAACATATCAAACAGATAGGGCAATTCGCATCTTTGCATTGGTCACTGTAGTAAGCAGCCCCTCTGTGATGACAGCATTGGAAAAAACACTGATTTCTAACATGAAACTGCTTTATTCAGTATTGTTACCGCTTTAAATCACCATTTGTGTTGGAGAGCAAGAACCCTCTGCTCCCAGTTTAATCCTCGTGAACGATGAACGCTGAGGGAATCCTAACCGGGAGTTCACTCATGGCACAAGGGAGAAGTTTCAGCTGGATGCAATCTGCAATCCTCGCTGCTGGATGCCACTAAATCCTACACACTGCTCCTTTAAGTATTTCCATTTGATGCTACTTTGTACTTCTTCTCAGCATTTAGCTCTTTCTTTTCTGACTTTGAGGTTCATAACAATACAATAATACAAAATTATAACACTCTGAAGTAGGCATATTCTGTGAAATTAGAACTTTTATTTTGATACTTCAGGACATTTTGATATAATACATCTCTGCTTTGGTAAAATTTGGAATCCAAGACTTTTGCTTGTAGTGGAGCTTTTTAACTTTGTGGCCTTGCTTTACTTAAATGATCTGAATGGCCTTGTCCTATTTACTACTGGCATAGTGTCAACAGATTTTCTTGCTCTAAATAACAAATTCCGCAGGCTTATAAATTGTTAGTTCCTCTATAGCTTTTTAGGCCAATGACAAAAGAAACACACCCTTCTTTCAAGATACTTACTAGAGCTAATATTGTTGTTATTGTTGTTAAAGGAGTTCAGTGCCATTACGCACGGCGTGGCGCAAGTAGCAACAAAAGTTATGGTTAGTATGCGGCTATTTAACATGTGAATGTTGGTCTTTTAGGACATGCTTGCCCAAAATCAGGTTTCGCATGGCCTGATTTATGATTCAGTTACTTGTGTAACGTGATCGTTGTCTCGGCCCCTCCTTGTTTTTCTGGTTAAAGGGCGCAGCAGTAGTAAAAGCACCACCCACCCCGCTGCCTCTCCATACTGCACAGGCGGGCGGGCTGCGAGCGGCAATAACATCGCAAGGCGCTGCGTGAGGACAAACGCAGTCTCATTGGAATGAGGTGTTACGGGAATCCCCTCCAAGTCCTCCTCCACAGGCTGAAATCTTGAGAAGGAAAAGGCTGCAGCATCAGCTTCGCGGACTTAAGAAAAACTTCAATAAGAGTAGAGGATCCTGGAGAACACTCCCATCTCATACCGCACATATCTGTTCATCACCGAGCTGAGAGGACGTTGACAGGAGCGTCAAACAGACAACAGTGGGAAAGTACAAAGGGAGGTGGCTGTAAAAGCGACTGAGAAGAGCCCAGAGACAGAGGGTGTGCACGGGGTGAGGAGGAGAGGATGGAGGCCCTGGTTTCTGTGCTGAAGCGTCACCCAGGCCTGTCAGTGCTGGTGTTCTCCCTGATTTTCAGAGTGACCCACAGGTTGCTGCAAAGGCTGCATGTGCCCAAAGTGGTGAAGCAGGATGACTTTCGCTCCTGGAAGTGGAGGAACCTCTCTGTGTCTATGGTGCACTCCCTGCTGACTGGGCCATGGGCCGTGATCTGGTAAGTTTCCATCCAAAAACATCTGTCTATTTGCCCATCTATCCATCCATCCACACTGGGGAAACCATTGTCTATTCACAGTCCGCATGATGTGTTATGTGAGTGTGTGTGTGCAGCAGTGACAGTCTGTGGCAGCCAGGAGAAGAAAGGCATGTTCAGACAGGGTGAGGGCCGGGGGAGAGAATGGCATTTTTAAGTGGGGAGGGAAATACCACTGTACAGTAAGAGCCTCATATAAGTCATATTGCTGTTTGCATGTACTTCTGAATTTCTCTTGCCAGCTCAGAGGTTTGTAAAGAAGTCAGTCTTATGAGCCTCACATGTAGGCTGCACCTGCAGCCATATCAACAGGAAAAACCTGCTGGCTCAATGATTCTTGTGCATCATGAGAAACTATTTTTTGGGGTGGGGACAGGGTTTGTGACTCAGCCTTTCACAATTAGAAGAAGGGCCAACACCAGATTTCACACTGCTGTGTGCACTCTCACATATAAATAGGCCTATCTGCAGTTGTATAATAAGTGAATCAGCAATGATTGAAAGAAAGTAATTTTCACATACAAAAGTAACCCCAAGGAAACATGTGAATAAAAAGTGCTCTACTTTACATGTCACAAAAGGAACTATTGGTCATGTTGCACAGTGTGTTTATACAGGGAGGGGACACAGAGAAGCCTTTGCTTTTTGAGGTGTGCCTCTTTGCCAACAGCAGTGAGAAGTGACAAAGAAAAAAGCAACACCAGAGAGAAAGATAGTAGTAGGATTGTAGAGATGGTTGTGTATTTAGACACATATAGAAGCTAGATAGCACACAGCTTTAAATTGGAATGAAAGCACTATTTCTCATACTGCTAAAAGGTGGGATATCTACTGATCAGGGCGTTAAAAAAACCCCCAAACACCTGATATTAATATCTCTGCATAGTCAGACTGTTCTCTCCAGGAGTGAGCCCATGTATGTCTGTGTGAAGTGAACACGGATCCATCTATCCATAACATGTATCCTTCTCCAGTGCATGGGCTGCGCCAGAGATGTTGAGCAACATTCACTCTCACCACACCCCTCTGTCCTACCTGCTCGTCTGCATCTCAACAGGTCAGTGAATGCATCATGGGAAAAGAATGACATTTCATCATAACAATTAAAACTACTGCAAAGTTAGGATTTGGATTCTGAGTGAAGTTGCAAAATGAAAGAAATGTTTTTGGGAAGTCTTCTACTTTTCCTTGCTTGTAGTGTTTCATGTAGGGTTGCAACAAATAATTGCTGTCATCATTGATTGATCTGTTGATTATTATATTTAATGAATCTATAAATCATTCTGCCTATAAAGTGTCAGGAACTTGTGACACATGCTTGAAGTTATAACTTCCCATAGCCCAAGGCAGTGTCTTATTAACCTTCCAAAACTTGGAAATATACATGTATGACAAAGTAAACGATCAAATTGTCACATGTTTAAAGATTACTGAAACAATTATTACTAAAAACAAATCGACAAATAATTGCAGCTCTATCGAGAGGGACACGTGGCAGAGGTGCTGATTGACGGCATTTTCTCCTCCATCCTTAAATTAAGCCTTGAATTTGTCTTGAAGGTATAAAACAGCTACCTTTCCAGTTCACTGCTTGTCAGAGAATCAACAAAAAGGTCTGCCCCCTCTCACCTGATTCTCACAACAGACAAATGGGCGTCTCCTCTAAATCACCAAGGACACCAAATTGAATCCACTGAGGACTCGGTGGTCTAGTTGAGCTGTACTGTGTGTGGTTTAGTCTTTTGTGTTACCATGAAGACACAAATCTGTGGAGATCTGCCCTGACAACCGCAAACAGCTATGAGCTCCATTGAGGCCAACCACACCAGATACTGGAGGTCATGTTCTTAAACATAGGGCTTGATTGTGTGTCTCATTAGCCACAGTGTGTCAGTCATAAAGATGTACAAAAGCACTCTTAGTCACTGAAATACCTTCAGCTAAATGAGGCATACACAGCTTCATAGCTGTGGTTATGCTGTGAATTATTTAGTTGGCATCTTCTAAGAATAATGATTAGGAGAGACATTTAACATCACTGTCAGAGAAGTTCCTGCGAGGGAAATCTTGCATTGTAATGTCAGATGTATTCACCATTACCTTGTAAGAAGCTGATCTTCAGGTACATGCTGTAAGTAGTTAGTGGCAGTTTTCTGCAAATATTAAGAAAACACTTTGTTTGAATAGTCTTACGGTACTAAACTGATGTAAATAAAAGGTAACAAAAAGTAAATGTTTGCACATGTTAATATCCAAAACTGTTATTTTGAACAAAACAGGTTTAACATGCTCATATCAAAGAGAGCTCCCCACCACTGTGGACTGCTTCCCCTGGAGGGGAGCTGGCAGCAGCTTGGGAGATGGACCTTCGGTCGGCAGCTGTAGCAGCTTGAATTTGGCCAGTAAAACCCCCAGCACCGGGTGGTGGCCAGCAGCAGCATTGGGTCTATACAGTGTAAGGGTAGCAACAGAAAGTTTGCTGATCTGGCGGTGAGTTGAGGCTGTCTGGTCCCCTGGAGCTGGGGTTTGCGCTGGCTGGATTCGGGTTGCTGCAGTCACTGACTGCTGCCAACTCTCCTCCCGATGAGGTGGTCTGTAGCGGTGGGTAGTAAGGTGGAGGACACAGTGTCATTTGAAGCTCTAGCTAGCATTAGTTAGGCCTACATGAACTGGAAAATGAAATCGCGACTGTGAGTCTTTTGCTCCGGTTAGCAGGACGCTAAACTATTTTTTTTTCCATCTCCGAAACACTTTGCTGATATTGACACATGCTTTATTTCATTTTCTGTCAGATTCTCTTTTAGACTTTCTTTCTGATAAGTCTGTCTTTCTTTTTTGGGTTGCTTTGCTATGTAGGCAGTTGTTGCCAGTGCTGGAATAGCAACTTTCTCTGCAGAATTCTCCTCATTGAATCAGGCTTTTGCCATCTGTCTGTCTGTCGTGATAGGTTAAATTTTCTTAAGCCTGAAAACAGAACCAAGACGAGGTGCAGAAGTCTAGCTTTCTCTCAGTCCACTTGAATTGCAATATGCTCAAAGTTTATTATGGGATGCTTGCCCTATGATGCCAAAATTAGTTTGCTTACCCAAGCTTTGGACCTGAAGTTCCTAAATGTTTGTAATGATTTACTTATTGTGTATTTTTTTGCTGGAGTGTTGAGAAACATTAAAACAGCAAACTCACTGTGGTTGGAAACCTGTCTGACCTAGTTGGCAGTGCCAGCTCTTTCTAAACTTATCACCTCAGCCATTGCACTTATATTTACTTTATCTGCTTGGTTGATGACATTGCCACTTCATTGAGGTGAAACAGCCCAACTGTACAAACCCCACAATAGCTTCTCTGTCATCTTTGCTTTCCTGTTCAAGCTGTAGTTTAAATTGATATAAAGATTTGTGCAGATTTAATGGGAAAGGTGTTTCTGCAAGCAAGAGAAAATCATGCCAAGCTTTTCACAAGCAAAAAGATAACTTTTATACATCCAAAGATGCCCAGTCTACGTGGACGAAAGAAGTGTTTTCTACAGTAATTTAGGATTACTGCAAACATTTTCAGGAAAAGCTCAACTCAAAGATCAAATGAACAGTAAAATACAAGATGCGTTTTATTCTCAACCTCATCTACTTCCTGTCTCTTCCCTCTCAGGATACTTTGTGCAGGATGCAGCTGATATTATCCTGACAGGACATGGCCCATCATCATGGGAATTCTTACTTCATCATGCACTGGTAAGACAGCATGCATGTGTTCAAATAAGATATCAGAGTCGGTATGTGGAGCTCAGGTGGTTGATTTCAAGGTGATCTGCATATGTGTGTGTAAAGACAGAGAGAAAGTGAGGTGTTATTTTTGTTGATTTGCTTTTAAGCTCCAAAATTGTTTTTTAAATGTCACCAAATATGGAAGAAAATGAAAACATATTCCAAATTTGATTGTGTTGTAAGACATATTCTCATCCTGCTAAATGGCAGTAATTAATTATTAATCAAATACCCACTGAACATACAGATCTGGAATAACAAAGACTGTGGAAGGCTGTTTTTGCAGCCTGAGTTAGGATAAATGCAATATATTGCCACTGAGCAGAGGATCACTGTAACTCATCAGATCAGCTGGCAGACTTGTGATTCTGCATCATGAAGAATCACTTTATGGTCAGTCTTTATGTTTGAACCATCCAGTTTCCTTTAATGTCCCCTTTAAATAACTTTAAGGCTGAAATCATCAATCAATCAATCAATCAATCAATCAATTTTATTTATAAAGCCCAATATCACAAATCACAATTTGCCTCACAGGGCTTTACAGCATACAACATCCCTCTGTCCTCAGGACCCTTGCAGTGGATAAGGAAAAACTCCCCCAAAAAACCCTTTAACGGGGAAAAAATGGTAGAAACCTCAGGAAGAGCAACTGAGGAGGGATCCCTCTTCCAGGACGGACAGATGTGCAATAGATGTCGTACAGAACAGATCAGCATAATAAATTAACAGTAATCCGTATGACAAAATGAGACAGAAAGAGAGAGAGAGAGAGAGAGAGAGATGCAGGACAGACGGTAATGACAGTAGCTTACAACAGCATTAATGAAAGTAATGATATTATAATAATATGATAATTATAATTCTGGCTACTGTGGTACATGTTGAAAGTATATATTAATATCTGATAGTATACATATGTGACAATAATCATATGTGTATAATAACAGTAGAAGTAAGACTAGTGATAACAGCAGCAGCAGCAGGAGGCATCTGGCAGGACCACGGCAGCAGCACAACCACACATGTCACACTATCCAGGCGCCGCTGCGATATAAGTTAACCTGAGAGACAGTGGAGCACAAAGGCTCTGGAGAAGAAGCCGAGTTAGTGACATCCAGAATGGCCGAGTTGCAAGATGCAGTAATAGAATACAAGAGCGAGAGAGAGAGAGAGAGAGAGAGAGAGAGAAGGAGAGAAGGTGCCCGGTGTATTATAGGAGGGTCCTCCGGCAGACTAGGCCTAAGTCAGCCTAACTAGGGGCTGGTACAAGGCAAGCCTGAGCCAGCCCTAACTATAAGCTTTATCAAAGAGGAAAGTCTTAAGTCTAGTCTTAAATGTGGAGATGGTGTCTGCCTCCCAGACCGTAACAGGAAGATGATTCCACAGGAGAGGAGCCTGATAGCTGAAGGCTCTAGCTCCTGATCTACTTTTGGAGACTTTAGGGACCATGAGTAACCCTGCGTTCTCCGAGCGCAGAGTTCTGGTGGGATAATATGGCACTATGAGCTCTCTAAGATATGACGGAGCCTGACCATTTAGAGCTTTATAAGTTAACAGTAGGATTTTAAATTCAATTCTGGATTTTACAGGGAGCCAGTGCAGAGAAGCTAAAACAGGAGAAATATGATCTCGTTTCTTAGTTCCTGTTAGTACATGTGCTGCTGCGTTCTGAATTAGCTGGAGAGTTTTTAAGGACTTACTAGAGCTACCAGATAATAGAGAGTTACAGTAATCCAGCCTTGAGGTAACAAAAGCGTGGACCAATTTTTATGCATCTTTTCGGGTCAGGATAGGCCTAATTTTTGCAATATTACGCAGATGAAAAAATGCAGTCCGTGAGGTTTGTTTTAAATGAGAATTAAAAGACAAATCTTGATCAAATGTTACTCCGAGGTTTCTTACGGTAGTGCTAGAGGCATTAGAGGCACTAGAGGTCATTTTAACTAGTGCTGTCAAGTCTAAGAAGATCATGTATATTTGATTGTTTATCAGCTTGTTCTATTAAAGCTATATGATGTTTAAAGTAAGTGCAATGCTTAATTGCAAGACTCGAGAAGACTTATGAAGCATTTTATATAGATCTTTTTTTCAAAATTCAGCCGAACATATTGATATCTTTAGACACTTTGGCTTTCTCACAAAAAATTTAAAGGGCAGGTGCGTCTGCATTCTTTTACGTGTTTTTCAAATGACTCAGCCGTTATCACAAAGTGGTGACGTAGGTTACAGAGCTGATTACCGATTCTGTCAAAGGAGTCTGGTGGCTGTTGACAGGAGCAGCATCAAAACACATTTTAGCCTTCTAAAGAAAAGGACCACCTTAAAGAAATAAACATCAGTTTAAGTGTGCACTTTATTTAGATTATTTTAAAGCTTCACCTTGCCGTCACACAACTCTTTTCAATGGTGAACTGAAGTTGTTATTTACACTCTCTTCAAAGCCACCAGACGCCAGTGACAAAAACAGTAATTTTACTTTACCACACACTGGGAGTTGCTGGTCTGCCAGGACTCGACTGTTTTGTTTGTTATTGTGTGGCTTGCGGGAACGAATACTTAATATACTTAAACCAAAGTTTACATCTGTACGTCTGAACATAGTTTTTTTTGAAGCACGGGATGAGTTTTTAGTGACATTGGGGTTTAGGAGGTTTTATGAGGAGCATTTCTTACAGAATGCTTCACAGGGAAAAGAAAGCAAACAAAAGCACAGCAAATGCAAATACAGCGAAAACAGTGAGACAATCAAATGCAGGAGATCAGCTGTTAGCTGTAAAAACACCTCCACCTGTCTATGTGTGTGTCTCCTCCTCAGGTGATCTCGAGTTTCCTGTACACCCTCTACACTGAGCTGTATGTAGCCGGCGCCGTGATCGCTCTCTTTGTGGAGGTCAACAGTGTCACCCTCCACCTGAGACTGTTGCTGAAACTGGCGATGGCCCACTCTTCCTCCTTGTACTACATCAACAAATTCGCCAACATCCTCACCTACGTCACGTTTCGTCTGAGTGCCCAGTTCTACCTCACCTGGTACATCGTCCACAACTACTCCTGGCTGGACCACGGCTTATTCTTCCTCATCTGCCTGATGGTGATGAATATTATGATCCTGATTTATTTCTATCGCCTGATCCGTGCTGACTTCTTTCCCCGGAGTCAGAAATCTGTGGGACAGAACGGGATGCAAAACAGCAACTCCAAAAGGTTTCCCTTTGATTGACTGGGGAAGGTCTACAGAACTATACTGTGTTTATATTCAGAGTGGGAGTTTACACATTTTGTCCAACTGACACCATTCCTCTTGACGACTGGGTCCTTGGTTGTGTATTACTACCAAAGGAAACTCCTCCCTAAAACAACTTTTGATGGAACAAGATGAAGTCTTGTTCTGAAATGTTGGGAAGTCAGAAATTTGGCGTTTCACAGGAAAAAAAACACAATGCAACACCACTTTAACTGAAGCCAACATTCTGGGATAAACTCTTGTGACATCTCTCATGCCTTTGATATGTTACCACTGTTACTTTACATTTGAAACAGATTTTCAGTGTCATGTGTTGTGTAAAGGAATAGGTCAACATTTGGGGAAATAGTCCATGTATAGGTGATTTGTAATACCACTCTTATGTCTCTAATGTAAATATGAAGCTACAGTCAGCAGCCCATGAGCATAGCTTAGCACAAAGACTGGAAACAGAGGAAAACAACTAGCCTTAATCTGCAGATCCTGTAAAACCACAGCTTTATTTTCCACACTTAGGTTTTAGCCAGATTATCACAATCAAGTAATAACAGTGATCTTAAGAGGTGCTGACAGGTGTTAGCCCAGCTAGCTGTTTCCTCGTTTCCAGTCTTTTTGCTAAGCTAGGCAGGCTAACCACTGTTTTAGCTTCAGTTTACTGATACGTAAGTGGCATCAATCTCTGCAAGAAAGCAAATAAGCATGAAGGCTCATTTAAACTCCCTTGACATATGAAATTATGTTAATTTCAAATGTCGTAACCGTCACTGTCCACATACTACCATGAGTCCTTTATGTTAGCACAGATACAGCCACTAGATGGCACCAGAGGGCAAAGTCAAAGGTCTCTGTCAACGGTGGAGGAGGTCATAATAACATACCTTTCAACAGAGGCAGCATTGTAGTCGGCACTGCTCTGTGAGTCCGTTAAATGCATTGCGGTATGTGGACACAGAATCGTTTCATTATATCACCAGTTTGTTCCATTCTGCCATATTTAACCTTCTGCAACCCTGCATCCCCATATGAGGACATTACATTTTGGGATTGCTCCACAAGTTAGACATGTTGTCCTTGTATGTCGACAGTTTTATGTGCCATCTAGTGGTAGCCAGAGCATAATACGTTAATCCATTTAAAATCAAGGTTACAGCCATCTCTGCCAAGTCAATCTACAGCAGATCCTGACACAATAGTAGTGCCAAACCTGATCAAATGTTATTGTTGAAACTTGTTTGTAAGATGCTGTTAATCAAAAAGTAACTGTTTTGTTTGAAGACACGGGTGTCGTTGTGTCCTACAGTCGTGCCACACTTGAACAGCACTATGCTGCCCCCATGATTACTGGTGGCACTGCTCTGTTTCATCCATATGCGTAAGCTTACAGAAAACGTGAACGCAGAGTACTGACAGGAGGCTGCATCCATGTCCGTATTTGTATCTACTGTAGAGCATAAATAAGCCTTAATTCCCAAATGCGTCAAACTATTCCTTTAACCCATCAAAAAACCTGTGTGATAGATACTTCAACACATACATTTGAAATGTGGAATTGCATTATGCTGTTGCTAACAGCCTTAGCAGACACCCTAGCTATATGTTGCCGTATCTTTAACATTTGCATGGAGAACAGCGTTTGTATGTATATCCTTGCCTGTGTGAACAGCTGACGTTTTCTGACATTGGACTTAAAATTTCAGCAGCAACAGACTCACATATGAATTAACGTGTGTGTACAGTGCACTCTCTCCTCTCTCTGTGTCTCTATAATGCTAGTTGGAGTTGGTAAGTTGGCAGGTACACAGGAGAATTTATGGTCCTTTTATGGTTCTGGCATGAAATCTGTTGGTGTTTGACACAGGTGGAGCTGAAGCTGGATCTTCCTGCCGTTTAACAGTCTGATAATTGAGCTCATCAGCAGGTGGACACCCTGAGAAACCCTTTATAAAGAGCAGACAGCAGCACAATCAATACTGATATTGATTATCACCTGTAGTTAGACTTGATGTAGAGCAATAGAGGAATATCCCCATGGTGTTTTTTGCTTGTTTCTATTGTACATTTGCAGAATAGATCCCTTTTTAAAAGTATCTTCCCCTTCCTCTCTTTCTCCAAACATGAACACACAGAGTTTTTGTAAATACTCAAATGTGCATTCCTTTTTGATACATTTTAATTGTTAATACTTAAGTAAACACCACCACTTGACCAAAAATGCTAATTTCCTCAACATGCCATAAATCATACATGCTGACAGTGTCTTTTGTAAACCTAACATTTCATTTTCTATTTCAGCCACACAAAAAAAGAAAAAAGAAATGGAAAGAGGTCAGAAGTGTCAGATCTGTGTTGCAGTGAATTTACCACAGTGCCTTTTCAAAAAGAGTAAAGCACAGATAAGGATAATGTATGACTATGAAGTAGAGATATAATGCAGACTGATGTGTGTATGCTTTTGTGAAAGGTGGGTCAAATTTTTGAGACAAACATACAGTAAATTAATTTGACTGTGACTGTTTTTTAGGAGCCCCATATTTTGGATGATTGCGTGATCCCACAAATTAAAAAAAAGTATTAAAAATCACAGGAGTGTCGATTTATATTTTTGGGATATGTACTCCACTGTTGAAGGGAGGTTTGGTGTATTTTTTCTCTCTGTTTTACATTCATACAGTCGCACCTCAGATGTCTGGCAAAGCAAAAGTCAGATACTGTTTTGTCAGGTCATGTAGTAAAAGTACCAGTACAACAATGTACGAATACTCCATTACAAAAATCCTACTAGAGTAAAAGTATTATTGGCAAATTATACTTAAAATAGAAATACTCATTCTGCATAAAAATGTGACTGATACATTATTAGATTGCTAATCGTGATGCATCAGTGTGCATCAGTTATTACTACTTTATATTCAGTGAGGTAGTTTAGTCCAGTGGTTCCTAATGTAGGGGTCGGTACCCTCTAAAGGGTCACTTGAATAATCTGAGGAATTGTGAGACAATAAAGGAGAGAGGAAAGGACTTTTGGTTTCAAATTTTGTTTTTCAAATAGGGGACAAAATTCACTGTCCTCTTTTTATGTAAAACTGTTTTAAAGTTCAGCAACTTCAGCAGCAATAAAACACTGTTGAGGAAACATATAAAGAAGAAATTTCTGACCAAAAAGATCAACTTTGAAAAACACTCACTTGAATCCAAACGTAGCAGATGAGGCCTTGTGTTATTTTTACAACTGTACATGTATTTCGAAACACAGTTAGGGCTGTGGATTTTGTTCCCATCTTTTACAACAAAGTCATGTTAGAAAGGGATCTATTGATGGTCAGTTTGGAGACCAAAAGCTGTTATTTTACACTCAGTGGCCACTTTAATAGAGACACCTGTGCAATGTAATGCCATTTGTCTGCCATAAAGTCTACTTTCATGATGACTATAATCATCAATTTTTGCTGACACTAAAAACTGGCTGCTGCAGGCCACTAAAGTAGACGTAAAGAAACTTGACCCTATGCTTTAATCCTTTACAATGTGCTATATTTTAAAACATAATCATGTTTTTTATGTTAACCTGAAAAGTAACCAGTATCTACAGCTGTCCCATAAATGTGGTAGAGTAAAAATTGCAATATTTCCTTCTGAAACGTAGTGCTCACAGGTAACCGGACAGTGCTTGGTGACCATACAGGGGACAGTATATTGCATTACATGTTCAGCATGTTAAACCTGTACAACAATAACTGCTTGTCACCTCACAAAGGATATTAGTAAGGCAATAAGTAATAAGAAATATATATGATAACAATACCAAAGATATAAATATTATAAGGTTAGTGTTATTTTTATTTAATGTTGTATATCTTATATGATATGTTAAAGACTTTTCTTGGACATGTGTCTTTCACTATTGTAAGGAATGCCAAGTAGTATATTGTTGATTAGAGCGCCCTCTGCTGTCGAAATATTTAACTGACGACAAGAAACAATAAAACAAAAAAGTTACAGTAGTTCCTCCTCTTAGAAATACAGGTACGAAAATATCGCTTGCATCATATGGAAAGGGAAACATTATGATGTTTTGTAGGAGAAAATTGTTATATTGAATTTTTTGCAGACGGTTTTACTGATATTCTTATATATAACATGATATAATAAGGAGGTAAGAAAAGGTGTAATAGAGAGGCATACATAAATGTGCATAGATAGGAAGAAGAATACAACAAGGGTAAACAATAACGTGTCTATTTGTTTTACATTTTCAGATCCATATTTATATTCTCCCCTGATTTCCGATCGTTCCTCATTTCCTCCAGCAGGGGACCGAGCAGAGGAAATCTGGGAGGAAAGAAAAAAAGAAATCCAGGGATCTGAGTCAGCAGCTGCTGCGGCTTCAGTCTGTGCCTCCTCCTCAACTTCCGTGGATCGATTTCAGCTCTGATCAACATTAAATCCACACTTCAGTGTTTATCAATGGACATGAACGAGTTTCCATTACTCTAACAAGCATCATTGGAAGGAAAAAAAGAAGCGGAAACACAGAGGAGAGAGAAGCCTGTGGTTGATGAGGTAACTCAAACACGCTGTTTTTTAAAGTTTAATTTGGTCACATGCGCGACTTTAACTTGTATCTCTCATTACTTGTGTGTTTACATAGATAAAAGGATACTGAACTTAGTGTTTGGATGCAAAATGGAGTTTTAAAGTGACCTGGTTTCAGTTTTGTGTCTGACCAAACCGAACTCTTTCTCCTCTTCTCCTCCTTTTACGTTACCAGCAGCTTTGATGAACAAGAGGATTAAAACAGATCGACACAGTAAGTGGATCAACTCTGATTACAGTTGTCTGGTCTGGCTCTGCATGTGCTCATGTTGCCACACAATGGATCACAATTATTTTCTCTCATTACACTTTATTGTTTGACTTGGAGCTGTGCCTGGCTCTCTCTGTAGTCTATACCGTGTCCATACTCTTGGGGGGTACAGTCTATGTTCTGGTTGCCTGGGGAAATACAATAGATATAAAGATGACAGGAGGAGAAAATGAGCTTATTCATACCACATTCATAGAAACTAATACAAAGTGTTGTTATGCTGTTTGAAACTAACATTTTAAATACAAGATAATGATTTGGTACTTGGACTTTGGTGACTTATTCTTTACTAATTACGTATGCAAACTTAAATACAATTAAAGATTTTTGCAGTCAGTTTAGATCAGTTGAGATACTTTTTGTATCACATGAGGAAATCATTTTTGTAGCAAAACAACAGAAAAACAAAAACATCAGAGGACAGTTAACAATGAAGCTGCAACTAATGAATATTTTCATTATCAAATAAATAAATAAATAATAAATAAATAAATACATAAATTTAGTTTAGTTTATTTGCACATACATGTAGAGAAAATACAGGAAAAAGAAATTAAAAGTTAAAACATTGTGCAGGAGAGGTCAGAAACCAAAAAATGCTTATGAATACACCTCCCCTATTAAATAACAACAATCATAAGAAAAGGGTAGAAGTTCCAGACTAAGAAGTATTACAAAATTGTTTAAGATGTACAATTTACAACAAACACAAACAAATTACAAATAAATCAATGAGGTGTTAAGAGTCTTTGCAAATAAGAGTCCTTTTCAGATGTTTTTTGAATAACAATAATGTCGATGATGATTGTAGAGATGGATGAAGGTTGTTCCAAAGAGATAGTCCTCTGTATTTCAATGAATACTGACTAAGAGAAGTCCGACAATATGCAAGATAAGCTGTCTGTTTTGTTCAACCGACAGTCCAAAAACTGGAAGATATTCAAGTTAATATTCAAGAAGACTCCGAAAACCAGTTCATATTAACATTTGAGCAGTCTGATATGTTTGGGGGGGTTTAGCTTGAAAGGGAAACAAAAACAATCAGTTAATTATTACAGTAGTTTCATATTAATAGTTTAAGCTGTAGAACTGAAGCAGTGATTAATGTCTCTTTTTTTTAGTTACTCTTTATGCCATAATTCTGCTTTAGTTCAACATATGTAATAGATTGACAGAAAGATCATTTTCAACACTTTTAATCATTAATTACTTGTTACAAAGTTACAATGAAAAGTGGCAAACACTCTATTTCCATGGGCTGATTGTGAGACAATGGGCCCCTGGGCACAGGTATGCAATAGGACCCACCATCTCCTCTATGTAGGTGCAAGACACACAGACTTTGTGACAGCTTTGCCTCTTCTATTGTTGTTATATTGCATTTCTTTGTATGCATCTTTTTGTCCTTTTGTTTTGTGTCTCTTTGTGGTTGTTTTGGCCCTTTTGCAGTTCTTTTGCATCCCTTTGTGGTCATTTGAGCCTCTTCTTGGTCAGTATGTGTTCAACTCAGTAACATTCTGTAGGTGAAGGCCAGGGGGACCCTGACAGTTTGGGCCCCTGGGCTTGTGCTGGTAGGCTCACTCAGGAATCCAAAAGGTTCTGCTGCTTTTTGTCTGTTTTATACCTAAGTTTAATATCTGTGGGTTTGGACTGTTGGTTTGGCAAAAAAGTTATTAGATACTCAATTTACAATTATATGTAATGCTATAAAACAGAGAAAAGCATTCATTTAACATCTTGTAAATTTTATTCTCCATAGAAACAGGAAAATGAGCAGCAGGTCTCATGTATATAATGATTGGGCCATAAAATCATTCACTGCAGTCTAAATATTATAAAGAAACAGATTCAACTAGTTAAAATGGCAGATTATTTATGCTGCTGTCTTTCTCTCTCTGTCCAGCTCATCACATGCCCCTGTGCTAAACATTTACCACAAAGCTTCATGTCCGTCCGAGTTTCAGCCATGAGTGTTCTTCCTCCTGTCCGAAGGGACCGCATCATCGCTCAGCTCCCTCAGGTAAAATCATCTACTCTTATCAAAGCCTAGTTGTCCACCATCAGTCTAAAACAACCTCACAAGTCCCCTTTTTTCTCTTGTAGTATTTCAAGAAAGAGGCAGCTCTTCACACGAAGGACGATTTCAACAATAAAGTGAAGACGGCCTGCCAGGAGCAGCGCACCGGCACTGTGGGGTGAGAGCAGGAACCAGCAACCAGATGATACTGGATTTGGTGTTTTTGTGGCATTTATTCACTTGGTGCTGTCTTCTTTTATTCCTCTCAGCAGATTTAAAATCTCGAAGGTCATTGTTGTGGGCGATCTGGCTGTGGGGAAAACATGTCTGATTAATAGGTAAGCTCAAACACACATCAAACACCGTCACTGGTGCAGCTCTGGAAAATAAATAACTGAAAAAAGTAATAACTCAGCTTCAAGGAAGCAAGAGTCCTCTGGATCACTTATTTACTTAAGTGTAGAAATGTTAAACCTGCATTAAAATACACACTCTAATAGACAGTGGTGGAAAGTAACTAAATACATTTACTCATGTACTGTTCGTTTTTGGAGGTACTTTTACTTTACTTTATTTCAATTTTAGGTTATACTTCTACTCCACCAGATTTTCAAAGGGAAATGTACTTTTTACTCTTGTGCTATGGAAACTGTGCTATAGATTAAAATATAAACAGCATGCTAAAGTCATCAGTTATAATATCCCCACAGTATGATACATATAATAATATAACTCTCTGAAAGGCCCAACAAGTACTTTTACCTTAATACTTAAAGCAGCATTTGCCTTTGAAGTATATTGAATGAGAACTTCTAACAGGCTATCTTTACTCTGCTACTCTCACTACCTTTATTTAAAAGTCCAGTGTGTAGGATTTAGGGGGATATAATGGCAGAAATTAAATATAATGTAACGAATATGTTCTCATTAGAGTATATTCACCTAAAAATAAAAGTCTGTATTTATAACCTTAGAATAAGCTGATAATATCTACACAGGGAGCGGGTCCTCGTCCACGGGGTCCACCATTTTGTACTATCATGTTTCTACAGTAGCCCAAAACAGACAAACCCAACACTGACTTTTGATAGGGCCATTTGCATTATTGCATCGGCCACTGTACTTAACAGCCCCTCTGTGACCAGCCGAAAGGCGTCAGAAAAACACAGATCTCTAACATGAAACTGCTTTATTCAGTGTTTTTTCTGGTTGTAATCAATGGATAATGAACATTGAAGGAATCCTAGATTCCACTAAATCCACACACTGCTAAGTACATCTTCCACCACTGGTCATGGTATATACAGTATGTACTAAGCCTTTTTATTAAAATAGATGTAGCAGTTTCATGAGGAAAGTATGAATATTTTAAAAAATGCCATCGAAATCTCACAACCCTTTTAAAGGACCACTTCACCCAAATTTAAAAGAAACATATATATATTAATATATAATATTTCCTCACAACCTCTGGTTGTGCAAAAAGTTTATAAGTCATTTGTTCAGAATTAACTAAAATTTTTCCATCCAGTGTTCAAAGCATTAAACATTAGGTTTAAGGCATTTAAAAAGACAAGTGGCTTGCTTAAAAGGCTGTGACTAATCCACAGAACATGCTATCAGCAGTTTTCATTGTAACTGTACTTTGTACTGAAAAAATAGTCCCTAAAATACTGTATATTTTTCTGTTATTATGGTAAACCAACCCTTTAAAAAAATTGCTGGATCCAAATGTTATTTTATCAGATGGTAGCCAGATGTGAATAGTTTAATGTTTTACGTAAATCTTTAAGATTTTATTGAGATATCTTGATCAAATTCAGACAAATTTGATCAAATATATGACCTCCTTTATTCAGATAAATACTGATGTCATTTTTTTCATGTTTTCAGATTTTGTAAAGATGCTTTTGATAAAAACTACAAGGCAACGATTGGTGTTGACTTTGAGATGGAGCGCTTTGAGGTGCTGGGTGTTCCTTTCAGCCTGCAGCTGTGAGTCTAATGTCTTCATTATTACACATAAAACACACAAAGTAAAATGAGTGTGTCTGATGTGACGTTGCTCACACCTCTGTCTCTATGTTACAGCTGGGACACTGCAGGCCAAGAGAGGTTCAAGTGCATTGCTTCTACGTACTACAGAGGAGCCCAGGGTGAGAGATTTGTGTGTTTCAGGGCAGCAGATAAAGAATGCACTGAAGTCTGTCCTCTTTTCATGAACAAAATGTCAGGGGGAAATAAAAAAGCTTTGTGTTCGTTACTGGAATTCTTGTCTCTTAAAACTGTTGATGTCATGTTTTCTTTTCCTCCAGTTGTGATTATTGCATTTGATGTAAATGACGTCGCCTCTTTGGGCCATGTGAGGTAAGCTTATTCATTATGAGCAGTGTTGGGTGCAGGTTTTCATCTCAGCTGGAGAACTTAAACTTGGCTTATTCTGTCTGCAGGCAGTGGCTCGAAGATGCCCTGAAAGAGAACGACCCCACCGCCGTCCAGCTGTTCCTCGTTGGCACAAAGAAAGACCTGAGCGTACGTTTTTTTACTGTTTAAAGTGGACGTGCCTGTGAACCTTTACTGGAGTCAAATGTGAACTGTTTGGATTGTTGCCAGCAGCACAAAGCGTTTGTGTCCCAGCCCAAACCTCAGGAATGTAGTTTCCTCATCCTTCACTTCATGAGACTCTGAAGCTTTTCTGATAGAGGCTGAAATGATGGACATAAAGATGTAAACTGTATTTCAGCAGTGGTTGGAAATATAAAGCAAAATTGTTCTTTTTCAAGAAGTTTGTAGTTTTTCTTGAACTTTTTTTAACTTTTTTATCCTCTTTTACTTTACTGTGATTGTTGCAGAGATGATATAAGCATGCTGAGACGTTGTTGTGATTGTCTATTTGGATTTGCTGATGCTGTTGCCTTTTTAATCCCTAAAAAACAACACATTAGATTACTGGATTATTACTAGAGAGCTTCTCATGCCCCTGAGTCATTCCCTCGCAGTGGAATAAAATATTACAGTACTCTTATTGCCTATGAAAAACAGTAACATTTCATAGTGTTTAAAACTTCTGAGCTGAACGATTGGTCAATTAACAGAACAGAAAATCAGTTGTCAGCCATTTCAAACAAAAATACAAAAACATCCCTTTCTCTGATTTCTTAATAGTGAGGATTTGCTGTTTCCTTTGTCTTAAGTGACAGAAGACTGTTTATATTTGCATTTCAAAGTGTTAGTTGCCCAAAACAGGCAATTCAAAGGCCTTACCTTGGACTGTAGGATAATATCTAATTAGTCCCACAATTTTGTTACACGAAACAAGTTATCAGTTTAGCAGGAAAATAACTGTCAGATTAATCAATAATGAAAACTACAGTTAGTTGCAGACTTTTTGAGTTCGATGTGATTCCAGCATATCTAACTTTGCCTCTGGTCTCTCTGACAGTCTCCTGCTCAGTACTCTCAGATCGAACAAGACGCAATCAAAATAGCACAAGAGATCAGCGCAGAGTATTGGGCTGTGTCATCACTGACAGGTAAGGGTTTTATGTTTTAATGCAGTAAAATGAACAGTGGCAGTAACCCCACTGTTGACTCAGGGACTGTTTGGAAATTATTAGTCAAGGAGGTGGGGTCAGAAGAGTGGGAGGGTTATAAAATTTTTCTTTTTTTTTTTATTTTTATTTTTTTTTTTATAATTTTTTCACTTTAGTATTTTCTTGCAGATCATGTTGTGTTGCAAAATGTGAGAAAGTTTCAGAAGCAAAACTGCTATTACTTTTTGTCATGGACAATGTTACGCGACTCTTAAAGCACTTCTGCTGCTTGAATCTGCATGAAATGCTTCCAGTTGAAGCAAATGTAAAAACACTGCAGAAGAAGATATCTGGTTCTCTATTTGGGCACCTTAACTCACCATCTAATTACCGAAGTCCCTACTGTGAGTCACCATGTCTTGTTATTCTTGGCCATATTTCCTTTCTGTTTATGTAACAGGCTAAATGCCTTTTTTTTTGTATTTGGTTCGAATATGTTTGTTAGTCTATTTGTATATGTAATTTTTTCGAGATGAAAATTAGAAATAATATATATTTTTTAAAAAAAGAAAACATCTGGTCCTCTGATAAAAAGTTGAAGGTACAAGCCTGTGCATATAAAAACTATGATTCTAACTATGATGACCATGAATTTCAGCAAGAAACATCCCATAATTAGGTTATAGTTCTTTCATGTGTGCCACTAAGAGAGGTTGGGAGCTAAAGATTACTGAAAACTAAGCTATAAAACGGTTTTATACACAACATTTTGGGGTCAACTTTGGTTGAATTTAGCAACTGTGGCACCATGTTTGTTGGTGACTGCAACAATGAAGCTTTTTGAATTGGCTGCTGCTCTGACTTGATTCTTCTTCATGGCATTAGCAGCTGAGGCTCGTAGAATTTAGGTCCGTCTGCCATGCCAAAATGATGGACGGGTAAATAATGACTTCTCAAAAAGAAATTAATAATTAAAACTGGTGGTACCGTAAATCTACATGGTTGTTTCATTATCTGGGAAGGTCCTGTGTTTCTTTGTTAAGGATGTTAAGAAAAAAAATTAAATGGAAATAAAGATTAATTATTAGGTCTGTGTATAACAGGACACTGTAACTGTTAAGTTCACCATACATTTGACAACTGCTAATTCCCCTCGTGTGGGATTTGGGCTGTATAAAATCAATTATAATATTGTTAATATTACGATACTTAAATCAGGGATGAGTAGAGACATTTCAGAGAAGGGTGTGGCAGATTTTTTCAAAATGAAAGTGAAGATCAAAAGCTAATGTTAATAATCCTAGAGAGAGTCTTGCTTTTTTTTTTTTTTTTTAGCAAAAAAGGTCAGACATAAGTTTCAGCCCTCCTCCCCACCCCAGTAATTTTGGCACAGTCCCTTACTGATCTATATATATATATATTTTTTCATTCTGTAGGGGAAAATGTCAAAGAGTTTTTCTTTCGAGTTGCATCTTTGGCGTTTGAGATCAACGTCCTCGCTGAGTTGGAGAAAAGTGGAACAAGACAAATTGGGGGCGTTGTCAGTGAGTATCCAAACTCTCTGTAATCATGAGCTGTCACATTTGTCACACAGTTTTAACACCCAGCTGTTCATTTGTTTCAGAAATTAACAGCAATTCAAACAATCTGTACGCTGCATCAAAGAAGAAACAGCCCAACTGCTGCCAGTAAGGATGGAAGTATAGAGTCAAAGGTACAGACTGCAAATGAGGGAAAGACTGGAGGGATTTCTGTGGTCAAAGCAGAAGGAGGGACGCTGGAGTTTTACTTCCTGACATGTTTGAGTTCAGTTTTTCCTGGCCTGGAGAGAGTTTTCCTCTGTGGGATGTGGATTCTTGTGGTGTTGCTCAGTTTAACTTGTCTGGAGTTACAGAGTGACACAGCAATTAGCCACACAAAAAAATGACTGTTCTGTTCTGCTCCTGCAGAGATGCCAAAGAGTGACTGAGGAGGTTTTTAACATGGTGTTTGTGTCAATGCTTAAATATTCAGTCTCGCTGCTGTAGTTTGTTTAACAATTTCTGGTTCACCTTAAAGTCAGCTGTTTAAACTGTTTTATGGTACTTCACCTCTTTTTTTATAATACTGAAGATCAGAGGTTCCCGAGCCTTCTAGAAGAAGTAAAAATGTGCAGTAAATGACAAGAAAAGAGCAAAAAATAGAGGAAAGATTGAAACATTTTAAAGTCCCTCTCCGGACACATTTTTAAGTATACTAATATTTTGTTTGGGTTTTCCCGCATAGCAGTTAAAAAAAACCTCTGAAAAGGGGCTGGAAGCAGATCTACTCTTTCTCCCGCATTGAGAAATTTGCTTTCAATAAGTTTCGCTTTCTCCAGCACCGCTTGCGCTAGGTTGACCAATGAAAGATCAGCACATATCTAAAAGGCTAGTGTTAGCGTTAGAGGAAACATCAGAGAGATTCAGTCATACATGTTTGAACCTTAGTCAGACCCAGACACAGATGACGAGTATCATGTGCACCAAAATCGGTGACTAGCAGACATATCAGAATAGGAAGTGTAGTCAGCATCTTTTATTGGTGGTTTTTTTATAGCAGGGGCGGGGGAAAAAAAGAGTATTGCTGTATTTTACATGGCAATATTGAATGAAACACAGATGCCGTTTATCGCTTTCTTTATTCGCTAAATTATTAATATTGCAAATATAAATTAAACTCTTGGTAGCCTACTAGAATATTACCATCAATTGCTGTATCTGTCCACTAGATACATGTTGCTGCAACAAAAATTATTGAAGTGAAATGGACAGACTGAAAAATGTATCTTATTAGAAAAAGTATGTATATGTTATCACAATGCTCAAAACATGCAAAATCGCAGTAAGATTGTATTGTAAGTATTATGATAATAAAGTATTGGAGGGTCTCTGGTGATTTGCACCCCTCTTTGTTGGCTTGTAGGCTAACTGGCAGTGGCTAAAACCGTGTTAATGGTTGTGAACACAATAGTATTTGCTATAATGGCATGTTTGGTAGATCGTGAAGCTCCCGAATCTGGTTTTCATCTAAAAACTGCGCACTCTGCCATGTTTGCTGACAAAACTTTCACTATGCTAATGCTAACTCTGCTCTCTGTACTGACGAGTCCACTGTGCGCTGGAGGTTTCAGGTGTCTTTGCTAGTGTTGTGTCAAAGTTTGTGATGCCGTCGATATTTGTTTCCCGTATTAGAAAGAGACTGGCTTTCATTTTAGTGACGTACCTAATCAAGTGTATGATTTTAGGAAAATATCCAGACATCGCCCCCTTCAGTAGAGGAATGTGAAAACACCTCTCTAGTAAAAAAACTTTTCACAGATACAAGTCGGTATAGTCAATGTCAGACATTTTGTGGACATAAACATAAGACAGCACATTTTTGAGTGGAGGGGGACTTTAACAATTTCATGTAGCAGGAATATTTTTTCTGATTTCCTTATCCTGATAAGCCCTTTAAGTTATCTTGTGAGCCCTGTGCTGTGTGGGTCCCGACCTCAAGGTTAGGAACCATTGTTAGATGCAGACTTTTTTTAATCTACAGTGTATACTTCATAGGTACTTCTTGCTTTTTGTTTACAATCACATCAGTGACTGAATTGGGATTATCATTTTTTTATATCAGAAACTGAAATAGTTTGTATGAATATTTTAATCATTTATTTTCTTTAAAATGACTCATGATGTGTTTTACATGTAATAAAAAGATTATAAAAACATTTAAATGTGATATTTCAGAGTTATTTAGTTGAAATCACAGTTTAGCTGTCGCAAAACAGATTTCAGTATATTAAAAAAAAACATGTTCCCCTTTGTCTTCTTTACTGAAGTTGTGAGAAGAAATCATGTTTTCTTGTTCAGTTGAAGCTTTTGAAGAAATTGAGATACTTCCGGTCAACTTGGCTCTGGAGCTCTTCAGGGATGCAGTGAGAGAATTTGTAGTGTTCTTTGATCCACTTCCCACCTTCAGTGTTCTCGATGGCCACGGCGGCTACACCTGCCGGAAACAGTGTGTGATGTCTATTTTAAAATGCTGAGGATCTTTGAATTATGTCATCATTATTTAACCATCTAGACTGACCTACAACAGTGGCTCCCAGCCTCTCCACCAGTTTGATGGCAGCCTTCATAGTGCCTCCGGTTTCTATCCATTGGTCCACTATTAGCACCCTAATACCTACAGGAAACGGAGACATGTTATGTACTTGCATCCAATTTTTACCTAAGTGTTCACATGTTTAGCAAAGTCAAATGATAATCCTCTTTTAAAGTAAAGCATAGCAAAAAAAAAGGAGTATAAACATATTAGACAATGTTAAAAAAATAAATAGTTTGCTATAGTGTATCCAGTGCAAAATATAAAGCAAACAGCACAAATAACACAGTGGTACATAAAATTATTTGGCGTTTAAATGTCCAGATGTACAAATATAAATATGCACAAAAAAGAGTGAAGTAAATAATTAAAATTAAATCTAACATTAACATCTATCTCTTGGCTCAGTGTCTAATCCTACACTAAAGGACTAATTCAAACTGTAAAAAATAACAATAAATTTAACATATCTATAGATTAATAAATCTCTAATAGTAGTTTCCACATTTATAGCAAACAATTGTTGGCAGAGAAAAAAAAAACTGGAATACAGGACTTAAATATCATTATCTTTGATGTATTTAAAATGAATAACACAGAATTTAACTCCAAATTGATGCCCTTAATTTCTGATATTATGTCAAAGACACTCCTCCAACATCAACACCAGAGGGTGCTGTGTTACAGGGAATAAATGGACATGAAGTTGAGGAGCCCTGCAGTTTAAATCATGTGGGTTACGTAATGTAAAGTTAGTTTAAGACTATTAGGTCATTAATTGATTAGTTAATCGACAGAATCAGCAGCTATTAACATGATAAATTAAATATTTAAGTCATTTTCTGAGCAAAGATGCCAGATTTGTGTATGGTGGTAGCAGCTTCTCAGATGCGAGCTTATCAAATTTATACCTTTATTGGTCATATATGATAGTAAAATGAAAATCATTGGGTTTTAGACTGTTATTTGAATAAAATAAGCAATTTAAATACATCACCTTGGGCTGTAGAATATAATTAAGGGCATTGTTTACTATTTTTCACTATTTTGTATGATTAATCGATTAATCAACCAAATAATCTGCAGATTAATTTACTATGAAAGCCCTGTGAAAGCCCCTGTTCACATACTGGATTTTCCATACAGAAATAAGTATGTTATAGCCTTGTCAAAGTCATCTGCAAATCTTTATATGTTTAGATTCTGCTTATTATTTTAATTTTAATTTAATTTTTTTTTGTAAAATGATGATCTAAGTAATCACTGAACCTGTGTATTGCTTTTCGTATGGACATTATCCAATTATAAGACTGAATATTTACATAAAAACACAAATAACACAAGTCTAAACTAACTTATACCCTTGTCAAGACTCATAAACTGAAGTGATGTGTCACACGCCTGAGGTGTCCAGACATCACCAGCTGTGTAAACATTCATCTCCTCAGGAGAAATAACTCACATGGTGAAAGAGTGAAGAGTAAAAGAAGATTAACCTGGTTTTAGCACATCCAGTCTTACTTCCATAGTCTTTTCTCTGCCTGTGTAGTCGCTGTAGGTTTGGTATTCAGTAGAGACACACAGGTGTCCTGCTTTGCGGATAGCCAGAAAACCTTTGCCAAGGGTTTTGGCAAGAGACGCACCTGAAAAAAGAAATTAGCGGAAATATTCATCCACATCAACAGAATAATATCTCAGAGATAATCACCATCTGTGGCTAAACCTCAGTGTAAACTAGACCAAGAATGCTTTTGCACAGTGTCATGCCGTGTGCTATGACAGTATCTAAATTTAGTATATAAGGTCAGGGATTAGATTTCCAGATCTTCGTACTAGAAGAGTAACAACCTCTTGGAATTAGTGTGACACACCAAGAGATAGCTCTTAAACTGCAATCTATACCCTTCTTGAAATGAATTAGTATGTGTTCTTACCAAGAATAAATCCCATTGAATCTATCCCGGCAACCAGGTCAATGGTGTCGCTGTGGAATGGGCTGAGAAGGTCTTTGACACAGTCTGCAAGAGCCTGACACGAGTGCAAAGACAGTAAATGCATAACATGCACTGGAAATGCACACACCACTTGTATCTTTCTGCTATAAATGACTTTAATACTCCGTTCAATCAGAGAGAAGACAGTAAAAACACTATCAAGTAACTAGAAATCATCCCCTCCCTCCCTCCATACCAGGGAATTGCAGTAGAGTCTGGACGGGTCCAGCCAGGCAAACTTTGGTCCTTTTGTGTTGGGTGCCATCAGAGAAAGGTACCATCCTTTATGTCTGTCTGCAGGAGCGGCCAACACGTCCATTTGATAAACAACACTTCACGTCTGTGCTGTTCGAGGCAGAAACTGGGGTGAATGAAGCAGACTGTGAATGAGAGAGTGACCAGTCTCAAGTTCCAGTGGGGTGAATGGTGGGTGGGAGGGAGAGGTCTGTTTATAACGCTGACCCAACCATTAGCTGACCAGCCCTGCAGTCAGCTAATGATTTGATGAGCAGTCTCAGCCTCATCGACCATTACAAGCAAACACATGTACTTCTGTCAGTACATCAGTTAGCAGAGCAATTCTTGCTCTGAGGATGCAGAGCAGAAAAGTGCAGATAACATTTGCCAAGAAACAGGAAATGCTTCACTGTCACATTGGTTTTCTTCTTAAGCTTAAATAAAGTTTCTTTTCCTTAATTTTGACACCATACTCCGAGGAAGCTCTTTAAGCTGCTGTTTTTTGCACCCAGCTCCGTCTTGTTTTATGGTAGTGTGGGGAAAGTCTGTTTTCCATGATTTATCTCACAACTCCTGTACACTTTACATCTCTGCCAACTATTGTCCAAAGCACATTAGAGACTTTTACTTTCTGTAATGCATTTTTCTTGCACTACAGATAATCATTACTTCCCATTTATGGTGTGAGAATAGAAACTTACAGAGAGTTACGGTCTGTAACTGTCAAACTGAGATTGCTCTCACCTAAAAATAAGAATTATGGTGTGTTTGTTACCTTCAAATATGCTGTTTATATTTGTATACAGAGCGGCCCCTCTTCCACGGAGTCGGCCATGTTGTTTCTACAGTAGCCCAGAACGGACAAACCAAACAGCAACTCTCAATAGAGCCATTCGCAACTTTGCTTTTTCATGTTTTCACATCGGCCACTGTAGTTCACCTACATGTTTGACATAAATTGAAATTTCAGTTCTGCAACCTCACCGCTAAATGCCATTAAATTCTACGCACTGGACCTTTAAAATAGAGCCTCCTGTCACATGGAGTCTGTAGCGCTATGGCTCATTTTCTCACTTGTATTGTATTTAAATTTAACTGGTTATAAAACATGATGTTGGATGGATGTTTAAAAGCTGCTACGAAAAATGCTGCATTACTTTTTGAACTTGTTGTTTCGTAGATCCCTGCTGTAAAGGATGGTTAAATGGAGAAACTCTGACCACTGATCCTCAAAACATGTTAACCTTCCTGGTGTCCTTGACCTGAGAGAACAAAGGTTACACAGTGGACAGCATTACATTGTTAAGGTTATTTTTTCCCCACATGCATGCCTCAGGTTGTTATCCAGAGCTGCTTCAGGTGTTCAGAGTCACCCGAGTATCGGTGTCTAAATAAACTCAGCTTGTGATCATGTTCACAGCTGGGGAGACAAAATCCATTATCTTACTGTATTCCCAGTACATTCCCCAGTTCTCAGACTGGAAAGGTTCTTAGAGTTATTAAATAAACGGATCTGAAATTTCATCGCAGTTTTTTACAACAGATTTCAAGCTGAGTGTTCACCTCTCAGACAGCAGTGACTGTACTTTCCCACAGTGGTGTCTTGTGTATCGTGAACCCAATGAACTTACAATAAATGTATCAATGAGCCAGTGCTGGAGAAGCTTCCCCAGGCTAACCCCCCAAAGAAAGTATTATGTCCTCTATATGTGTATGTAGACCAAGAGCCTATTAGAAACTAAGCTAACAAACAATACCTATTAAACAATAAAAAATATATATCTATGGCCTGTGCAAATTTGAAAATTTCAACTTCTACTCGTGCTTCACCCTGGATGGCTTTTACCTTTTCATTCTCTCTTACTCTGGTGCTCTCCAAATACACTCTTACACTTTAACATGTTTGCACACTTACAATATGTGCAATGTACAACGTTCTGTTCTTAAATCTAAATGTGTTCAAAAAACTATTTTGAATACAATTTGCTTCATTCTCAAGCTTTCGATAGCTTATCAGGGTGCTCCGTCTCACATCTCCATTATTTCTAATGAATTGTACATGTACTTTTTCTTCATCTATTTTTGTAAATATGAATAAATGAATGTAATCCAAGCAGATATTAACACATGTCTGACTGATAGTACTGCATGCTGATGGATTTCTCTCTCGAAGAAATGCTTAACTCTGCAGTAACAATTTCTGTTTTTGGCCACCAGATGTCAGCATAAACAAGCTGTAAACACAACACTGTCACAGACTTTTATCACCTCTTAAGTTGATTTGATGAACTTTTTAGCAAACAGTTGCTTATTTACACATGCAGCTGTCACAGGGCCACATTGACATTGATTTGGAGTTGTGTTTATGTCCACTGCATGAATGCAAGTCTCTTTTAAGCTCTGTTTTTGGTGCTAAATGCTCAACAGTGTTTACCAGCTAGCTGCTAACGTCACTGTGGAGAAGCTGCCTGCTGAGGCCAAAGACAAACAGATGAGAGCTGTAAATCAAAACAGTGAAGACCACATAAAAATGAATAAATGAAAGCAACAACTAAGGGATTTTATGTCATGCATCCAGAATTATATTAATCTCTAAATTACTCAGTACCACTGAAACCACACTTTTTCCTGTTGCCAGCAGGTTAAGTTAACTATACTACTATAATTATCAGTGTCTTTAGATTTAGCCCTCATTAGGATATTGATGAGGTAACTACATCCACTCTTAACTCTGCAAGACTCATTTTGCATCTGTAAACTCTGCGCACACATCAGGACGATGCACTGAGCTCACACAGGTGTCCTAGATTCAGACACTGACTTTCTAACACGTCCAGGGGGCGCTGTTCTGCAGCTAGCCTGACTGAAAGGAGAATTACCCAGTGGGATGCAATACAACACATATTTCATCAAGGGTCACCTTTCTGATTCACTGTGCGCTGTTTGTTGACTCCACATGGACTCAAAATATTTCCAGCAGCCTCATTTTGGGTTGCCTAAACCCCTCCTGCAGTCAGTGACCACTTTAATTCATGAGAACCCTTTTCTCTCCCCCCTCCCTCAAGATTTGGTCGAATGTTGCCTCTGGTGATTTTACATCATTTCTCTCCGCCTTCCAACAATCCGATTTCAGTGCCTTGAGTAGGCTGGATCTCCGCCTCTAGAGCTCCATAAGACCAGCCATGTGACAAAACACTGGGCTGATTAGAAACCCGACCTGAAAGGAGGATTTTCTTTTCTTTTCTTCTCACTTGTTTGCAGATGCAGAGGAATTTGCTGTGCATCATTTTCTTAAGTCACGTGGGATTTTAGTTAGAATTCCTCTTAATAAACATAGGTCGGATATGATCAGACACAGATCTGCAAAACAAATAAAGCATGGCGCGTATCTCCTGCTGCGTGCAGCAACAATGAAGCTGCTGATTCATTAATTGAATGAATGAATGCTTTTATTATTGTGTCACGGATACTATGCCCACAACTTATATATAGTGGGTCAGATCCAGAATGCTGCATTTCCAAACAGCACAACAGTCTACAAATAAACAATTTCAATAATTTTCACAATGACATTTTCAGACCTTTATGTCTATAATAAAATCCAATCACAAACAAATCAAATGGTATATAAAAATGGAGAAATCAAAAAGAATACCAATTAAATACACCATATTGCCATACATGTGCAGGCTTTCGAGGTCGAGTTTGCACCTTGCACACTTCAAACTTGAACCTTTCCAATATCTGATCTGTGGCCTTCACCAGAATATTTCAAGGTTTACTGGAAATCTAACCCACTGAAATTATACTGTAGTGTGTACAATACAAAACAAAATGGGACCCACTTCCCTTCTCCCCAAACCACACAGCTCACCCAGTCTGAGCCTGCTGAGGCCCTTCAGTCACTGTGGTTTGCGTGCGACAGCGCCAACCTTTCCTCACATTCCACAATGAAAGAGTTTTGTCCCTACATTGTGATTTAGGTCATCACCAATTCAGTGCCTGTTGTGTGGCATTTGAAAGATGTCCAATCTCCTGGGCTGGTACAATCACGCCATGCCTGTTACCATGGAAAGCGGGGGGCAAACTAGAACCTCCTCCATGCGTGTTCCCAAAGTAAATCTCCACTTTCTGGGGTTGAGCTGAGGGGGTTGGGAGGTAACTTGCGGTCATCTCTCTGTGCCATGAAAGGTGCTAGAGGTCCACGCTCTGCACACCCACAAATTAACCCTCTCCTCTCCCTCTGCACGTTTTATTCAGCGAGGTAATGCACCGGTTAATATGGTCTCAGAGTGTACCAGCGCTCTGTGCTGTGTAATTGATAAAGCTACTCTACTCGGGCTTGATATCTAAAGAGGTTAATTCAGCTGACTCCTCCCAGCTTTGCCATTTATCGTATTAATAATCACACCACTTGAGCTTCGTCTTAAAAGAGGGAGTGTTGCTCGAGAGCACCGGAAAACCGCAAGGAGCTGTCTCCATTACGCGTGGTGCTGAAAGTGGCACTGGCCGCATCATGTGGTCGGTCTTCTTTGTCTTTCTGTCTTATCTGGACAGAAACTTTGTCAAAGGCGACTTCCTGAGCCGAGCTTTGGACGCAGAGAAGGAGAGCAAAGAGATGTTCTCCATGCTCAACGGCACCTTTTGCGCAAAAATGTCAACCGTGAGGGAGAGTTTCCTCTACCAGGTGTCAGACGGAGCCGAGATGGTGCGCTCCGTCGTCAGCCCCGCCGGGAAGCTCGTGAACTGCTCTGTCACAATGAACCAGATGCAGGTGAAGTCGTTCATGCATGAGTGCAGGTTGGGACTGAAAGAACAGAGAGCCGGGCAGCAGCTGGAGACGCGCTTTGCGCACATGGATGAAGCCAAACTGATGTGCCGGGAGTTTAAAGAGAGGTCGGAGCGCAGCGGCAGGGTGAAAAAGGATGAGAGTGATGACTCTGCGCTGCAGGACAAGGTTTTAAAAAGATCCAAGAGAGGCTTCACTTATCCTGGGACCCTGTGGTGTGGAGCTGGAAACATGGCTGATCATTATGACCAGCTGGGTGGGTTACATTAATTTAATCTCTTCAAGCAAATTAAGTTAATTATGTGTGTGTGTGTTTTATGTAGATGTGTGATACTAATTCTGACCTCCTTGTTGCAGGAGACTTTGAAGAGACGGACAGCTGCTGCCGCACCCATGACCACTGCCCTCACGTCATCCATGCCTTCTCCTCTAAATATGGCCACACTAATTTCAAGTGGCACTCCATCTGTCATTGTGACTGTGATAATGCGTGAGTAAAACACCTATGTATGAGACAGAAATATCTTTTGCTTAAAAATGAGGAATGTTAATTGGACCACTGTGATGCATGTCAACAGCCACGTGTTTAGGACACTCTTTTGAAATGCATGTGGAACAATGACAACATTATGATGGATTTTCCTTGAAAATAAATGAACAATGTGCATCAGCCTTTTAAAGAGTCAGCCTCAGGTGGTTAAAAAACACAGGGATTATAAAGAAATGCACCAGAATGAATTACAGGTGGAAATAAATGTGGTGAACTTCAGTTATAAACAGCTATTTAAATGTTACTTTCTGGAACTCATAAAAATTGGGTGAAACTTTGCAATGACCATCAACTTTAGGCAAAGCATAATTAACATGATTTTAAAATGCAACAGAATTCACTAAAGAACACATAACTTTAAATAACTTCACATAAAATAAGTCACCAATTAATTATTGTGTCGCTGCTAGTTTGACCAAAGAAAGGAATTAAAGGAATTAAATACATTTATAGCATTAATTGATGCAGATAAGGCACAAATTGGTGCATAAACATTCACCAGAATACAAGAAAATAAAGTGAGTGACGTTCTAATTTTTCTAACAGAGGACCCTCAACAATTTCATATTTGCCCTGCCCAATGTTGAAACAAAACCTATTCCCTAGGTGAAAACAGGGATTATTGCAGAAGTGGAGTCGCAGCAACAAGTCAAACACAGCAAAGTCAGTTACTCTGCTATTATAGGGTCAAACTGTGTTGCCATCTCTTTTTGCATTTAACTGATTCCCGAAAGACAAAACTAAAAACAAGGCTGGATTTTCGTTCTCTCTGCAGGTTGAAAGATTGTCTGAGGAAAGTCAACGACACATCTTCCAGGGTAGTTGGTCAGGCTTTCTTCAATGTCATCGGTGTGCCTTGCTTTGAGTTAGCCTATGAAGATCAGTGTGCAGAGCGGCACTGGTATGGCATGTAAGTATCAGTTAACTTTGGTGTTAAACTTCGATTTGCAACATCCTGAGCTGGATTACTTTATAAAGTCACCACACACCTTTTCCCTTTTTTTGTTTTCCCTTGTAGGTGTAAACGGTATGAGAAGTTTCCAGTTGCTGTGCTGAAAGAGGCGGTCCCATATGACTTTGGTGGCATTGATGTCATCGATGTGCTGACAGTGGGTCCTCCCAAAGCCAAAGATTTGAAGAAAAGCAAAAAAGAAGAAAAACCAGAGAGCACAACACAGTCAACAATGTCAAGCCCTGAAGAGCCTTCACTTGGAAACGTTGTCACCGCTGCAGAGGACTTCATCAAGGTCCTCGCTACCGTCTCCACCTCTCAGAGCTCCACCACTGACTCTGATAAAAGTGAGACTCAAAGCTCAGAGAAGAAGAAGAGGAAGAACACAGGGAGGAAGAAGGAAACCACCAAAAAGCGAAAAGGAAAAGGAAAAGGAAAAGGAAAGGGGAGGAGGAGAAAGCAGAAAGCAGAGGAGGGAGCTACAGTTTTGCCTTCTTCAGCAGAAGAAGTCGTCAGTCTGAGTAACTCCATCAGTGAGGCAGACAAACATGAGCAGTCAGGTAGAAACACAAACAGAGTTGGTGACAGTGAATATGAGCTTGAACGAAAAGAGCCCTTCAATGACGTCATGAAAGATGAACCAGCGATGGATAAGGAGACTGTTTCCATTTCGTCATCTACGACAGTCCAGAGGAAACCAGCAGAGGCCGCAGAAGAGGTCACTCTTTCTACGCCAGCAAGCATCAATCCACACAGAGCTAACACCACAAAGCTCAGAAAGGGTAAGAGAAAGAAAAGCAAGCATTTCCCTCGCCCTTCTTCTGAAGACTTTGTAACAAACACAACAGACAACTTCAGAGCCATTTCTGTCCCCACCATCATTACCATAACCCCAACCACACAGCTCGAGCAGCAGGGCTTTGTTGTCAGCACTGCCAGTGCCCCCATTGTAATCCCCAAAGTCAAAAGGAACAGGTCAAAGGAGAGAGGAGACAGAGGGGGCAGAAAAAAAAGGAGGAAACTCAGCTCGGCTTCACCCATTGAGGTCGCTGCCCATGAAAATTCCTCCGCAGCCAATCTGAAAGTGATCCCTCCCTCCGGGGCTCCCACCATGCCGTCAGTGCCCACCACAGAGACACAGGTTTCACACAGGATAGACATCTATGGAGGGAAATCGACCGTCCAAGTTTCGGCTCTGAACTCCTCTGTTAGTGTTCTGAAAAGGCAAAAGTCGAAAGGACCGAGAAGCAGGAGGAGGAAAACAGTTTTGCCCCTTTTGTCAAGTGAAAGCCTACCTATTCTTGAAACTCCAGAGACAGGTGATCCACTGGGCAGCCCTACGACCACTGCTGCAGTTAGCAGGCCTATGGAAGAAACAGAAACTCACAGTGAATGGAGGCTTTTTACCACTATCCCCATGGCCCCTTTTATCAATACAAAGCCACACAGACAGCAGAGGAAACCAAAAAAGAAAGCCATGGCTGCTGCTCTCAGTGAGGGAGTTTCAATCCCTAAACAAACTGAACAAACACCAATGACTTTTACAACCACACCACCCAAAGCTGCCACCACTGAAGAGCTCAATCTACAGAGATCTGAAAACCTCCATGTGACCACCTCTGCAACTCCGTTCATGAGTCCAATTCAGTTATCTATTGAGAGAGCAAAAGCACAATTCACCATAAAGAAGAGGAGGAAAGCAGCACGGTCTGCAATGAACCATGTGATGCAACAGGAGCACAGAATAAGTTAAAAAAAAAACACTTAGCTGGTTAGCTCACTTCGCTCAGATAAACTTAAATGCTACATCACTATATTTACAGTATAATCTTTTCTGGCTCAGAAGTTAAATCACAGAAATGGACAGAAACCATATTTGATTGTTATGTGAGAATCAGTTCTTGTAATACTGTTTTCTGCATGTCTACAATAAAAATTTCCAAATGATTCTATGAATGTATCTGACACTGTTTATATCTGCTGATGAAATAAAGTAACATATTTGTCATTTTGAGAGATTTGCTTATGAATTTTCTCGCTGAGAGTTTAACTTTCTTGTACAGTGAGGATAAAGCTAACACCAGCAGCTGCTTAAACCCGCAACACTTTGCTTTATGCACACATTAAACTAGAGCTGATGTGTTAAAGGAATACTTCACCCACAAAGTTACCATGTAAATCAGGTAGCCATGCCATGTTACCTTGGATTTGTGAAGAAACTGTTTTTCTCGCAGGCCTCCAAAGAAAATGATGAACATATTAATTCAGTAGCTGTTTGGGAACCACGGTTAATGACAGCAAAAATATAATAAAACATCAATTTACAAACCCTCACACAACTCGTGCAGTATAATCCAAGTCTCATTTATCCAGTCATCTGCTCAGGACTTCCCTTCCATGCACTTTTGCTAAAAAAAAACTTTAAAAAAAACAAAACAAAACTGTATCGGCATGGCTTTGAAGAGAGCATCAGTAAGTTTCACTATCAGTCCATATATAATTAGCAAAAATGCTTGTGTTTGGGAAGTACAGAGCATACAACTGGATAAATGAGACTACACTGAACGAGTTGTGAGAGTTTGCAAATGTATGTTTTGATATAGTCTTGCTGTTGTTAAGGACGGACCCCAGACAATCAAAAAAATATATATATATATTTTCACAGTTTTTTGGGGGAGGCATGCAAGAAAAACAAAGTTGTCTTCACAAATTGAAGGTAACATGGGGTGTATAATTGATTTACATATGATCATTTTGTGGGTGAAGTGTTCCTTTAATCTGTGAGCTTTAGAGGTGCTGGTGGGTAGATATTGTTGCCTTTGGACAGAGCCAGGCCACAGCCGTTTCCACCTGTTTCCAGTCTTCTGTTGTAGCTTGATTAGATTTTTTTTCAAGAAAGTTACTGTATATTTTGTAATGTCTAACAGTCCCTTAAAACTTTGAAGTGAAATGAAATGATTCAGATAAAGCATGACAACACGCTAGTTTGCTCGACAGATAAAACTCTAAATGACCTTTTTAAGATCATTTTGTGTGCCAGTTCCCTTGATATCTCAGCTGGAAGTATTTAATCAAGGGGAGAAAATTGGAAAACTCAGAGGCTTAATGCTAACCTGCTTAACCTGATCTTAATTTTTTGTGAACCTTTCTTTTCATACAGCGAGCACAGAAACCATGCCAAGAAAACCCTGCAAGGTTATGTACTGTACTCTTTTTGTTCAGAGGGGACTTTGGCCTTATAGCTGAGCACCTGTGTGGTATAACTCAGGGTCACATTCTCCGCACAGATTAGGTGCTCACTTTGCACTTTAACGTCTCAGCACTTAGGGTTTGTAACACCCTGTGCAGAGGCTGAAATCCCTCCAGGTCAGCTGATTCTCACATGTTTGCGTAAGATGAATTTGTCTGGATGAGTTTGAAAAGAGTGTGATATCCAAATTAGGTCTTCATCACATCAAACACCCAAAAAGTTAAATGCACTATTAAGAAAATAATTCCAGATGTACAGGGCAGAATCAGATGATCGTGTGCGAATCTTGAAAAAGTGGGAACAATGCAACAATGCAGACTTTCATGCTGCGGCTCAAGTTTCCAGCTTTTTTGGAAGACACCCAAGCATTCAAAGGAGCTTGGCATTCAGACACAATCATAAGCTGAAATGGTAGAACGACTAACACAGTTGGAGCTGTGCTAAACCATTTCTCACAGTGAGGGGAGAAAAGCAGCAGGAATTTCATCTGCAAGTTTAATATGTTTGGGGTTTTATTTATGCTTTAAGTTTATGAACACATCATCTGCATACAATTTGAAACTCTCGGTTGGGATTTTAAAACTTAAATGACAAGATGCTCTGCAAAGACACCCAATAAAAAGAATAGTATTCCACACAGGTATTGATTATTATGTATACCCTAATGCTCACATATACAACTTTCATTTAAGTAAGAAATGAAACACTGAACAAATGTGTCTCCAAACCTAGCCTATTTTTTTTTTTGTAAGGAGTTACAGCTTAGGAGTGAGTTACGAAAGTTCTCAGAGCAACTCTGAGCAAGGAAGGGAATGAAACTTCAACCTTAGTGAGGAGGTGTGGTTGACCCTGTTGCTAGTATGATGCATTCTTTTAATGGATGTGATTGGTTGTCAGAGACACGCCCTTTATTGAGCCTGCAAGGTGTGGACACCCAGAGGAAATGACATGAGCTGTATCACAATATGAGACTACAAGTGTTGTCATTGTGTGATGGAAGGTGATGGAAGGTAGGCTGACCAAACGTCCTCTTTTGCCCGGACATGTCCACTTTTGACGTCCTGTCCGGGGCGTCCGGGGGGTTTTTATAAACTGATGATAATGTCCAGTTTTCCGTGTGTTTGTGTGTGTGTGTTTTAGAGTGCAGCACAGGCAGCATATTTCTGTCCAAACCCGACAGTCATTCTGTTTTGTTATGTCCGAAACCGAACCGAGCCCATTATTTAATGACTAAAGCACTGAGTTTGTGTCACACAGTTGTCATGGTTACAGGCTATTTAACAAGCTGGGCGTGCGCCGTGGGTGCTCCACTGAGAGGGAGACCTCCGTGTTTGAGATGGGAGCAACAAAATAAGATAAAATAGGAAAAACCTGTCTCCCTCTTTTATTTAATTTTCAGCGTTTAATCAAGGCGGAGGCGGGTGGCTGGAGGACCAAGGCTTCCGGTGAGGGGAGAGGTAGAAACAAACAGCCAATGTATGTGTGTGTGTGTGTGTGTGTTCTGTTCAGGTGTTGTCACGTAAATAACAGTGCCCAAGCAATAAACAGGACGGACAATAGGATTTTATTTATTTTTACATTACATTTTCACTGAAAGCTGACCGAATCCGACCCGAGCCCGAATACAATTTATACATTTTTGACCGAACCCGGCCCGACCCGTCGGGACCCATGGGGTTTGGATCGGGTAGCCACACTCTAGTGTGTGTGTGTGTGTGTATGTGTCCCCTATCTATTGGGGCCTATCTGAATTTCTGTCTTTGAGAGATAATATTTTGTAATATAACTGAATTCTCTATCCATACATATAAACTTTAAATATATTAAAATGATAAGGCATCTTTGAGTAAACTGCGAGTATCATTTAAGTAGGCTATCTCGTGGCCGGGCCGAGTGTCCTCTTTTTTGGAAATCAAAATATGGTCACCCTAAAAGGTTGAGGCAGACCCAAGTCATCACTGCTGCATTTTCCCAGTTTTCCAAATATCTTAGTGTTGTGATCGTTTTCTTTCTGGAGTTATAGTTTTATTGTGCTGGGTGGGAAATGTATATGTATATTCCTAATGAGATCAACCACAAACATTATACCTGCATAATCTTATCTGTAGCATGTCATTTACTCACTGTCAACCAGCGTTTGGAGAATATTTCTGTGACTTCTTTGTGTTTCTGCCATTTTCTCCTCCGATTAAGAAACTCTTACTCCTACAGTTTCTGTTTTTTTTTTTAACCATAGGAGCTCTCTTAAGGGCTAAGATGCTTTGTGAACTTTTATCTTTACCAGAGCCTAGTCTTTACTTAAAGGGAAAATTCTCAGAAAACGTCATAATTCTAAGAATTTTCTTGGAAATTTGTGACTAGGAGCAGCTCATACGAGGAAGCTTTATGGGTATGACCCCAGATTTATACGAGGATAAAGAATGATTAGCACACTTACAGAGGTCAACACACACACACACACACACACACACACACACAGGCTAGTGCTTGTACACAATGTCTCATAAAGTGAAGGATTGTATTTATTATTATCATTTGATCCATTATTATGAAAATATTGATTACAGCTGCTTTAAAGACTTGGGGTATATGAAGAGGCCTGCCTGTTAAGTGCCTTAACAATAGAAATTAAGACCTGAGGCACTGACAGGCAGTGAAAAGATATCAGCACAGTGCGATGTAGGAATGAAATGGTTACCGATTTTACGATAAACCACCATAAAATTCTTGATGATTAATATTACCGTTTCAAAATTTTCATGAAAACGAAGATTGAAAAACTCACAGTAAATACTGACCAGCATTAACTAAAACACGATGGTAGGCAGTGACAGCCCTCTGGAGATTTTTCAGCCTTATTTTTTACAGAGCAGCCAAACCCGGTGACACTACTGGCCCCTTGTCCTCATTTACAGTGACACTCGAACACACATTTCAAAGACAGGCTGCTTATGCAGCGTGTGTATCAATACTTTTTGAAAAATTTCAGCATATTTTACAATAATGCAATAATCCTGATAACTGTAACCATTTTGCTCACAATTTGCTCACTAGCAGTAGCATTTGGGACAAGTTGCAGAGGGACACAGAAGACTGGCTGGATAGCTTTCTCCAGATCATGGAGTTAAAAGAATAACTTGATTTTGGGTATTATCCTCAGCTGAAGGAAATCTTCAGTACAGTCTTTCTGGAAGCTATGATCTAACTTTCTGTGACAGGAAGAGGTGCAGTAGTTGGGTTTTGATGCCCTGTGGTTGATAGAAAGTACGAGTAGCTTCCAACCAATGCGCACCGCATTGGTTGGATGCCCACTGGGCAGGGGTTGTGTTAGGGTTTTGACCCCAGCGCATTACTGCGGAGATGGCTTTGAAACATAGGAGAGATGTGATGGGAGGCAAGCTCTGGTCAGGCAGAAAAACACACAGAGAAATACACAATCCGTAGTATGAGCGATAATGAGGGGACAAAGCACACTGTGGCTTCCTGAATCCAATAATCCATTATATTCGCCAACACAGAGGAGGATTTATTGATTGAGAGAAACTGAAGTGTGGTGGTTAAATTGGCTGGTGTGGCACTGATGGATGAGGAGAGGGATGTCGTGCTTCTGATCCAATAAGATCGTTCATCACATACAGATGGTCCTGCTTCTTCAGTTTGACTTGTAGTTTATGTAGAACACAGTAAATGCACAGTGCAGTAAGAACCGTTATTCAAGCATGTATAGTATGACAAAATGCAGGACAAAAAATGCTTCACATTCACAAAAAAGACATTTTAAAAAAGTATTGATATAAGTATTTAAATCAAAGACAAACGGAATATAATGGAAAAATCTTTATTATGAGGTTATTTTGACGACATAGCTGAAGGTTGAAATGACAGCAATCTGGATCCAGCATATCTATACCTGCTCACTGTATTGTGGAATTTATGCAACTTAAAGGGACAGTTCACCCCATAATTAAAAATATGTATCTTTCCTCTTACCTGCAGTGCTTTTAATTAATTTAGGTTGTTTTGGTGTGAGATGCTGAGTGTTAGAGATATTGGCCGTAGAGTTGTCTACCTTCTCTTGACTATAATGAAACTAGATGGCACTCGGCTTGTGGTGCACAAAGCACTGAAAAATTACATTTAATAAACTCAACAGCAATGTCTATTTATAGAAATCATGACCCGGTTACTCAAGGATAATCCATAAACCTTGTTGTGAGCAGTTTCATGTAGGAACTATTTTCTCTCTACCAAACCAGTGCCATCTATTTCCATTATAGTACAGGATAGGAAGGCTAATATCTCCAACACTGGACAACTCACACCACAATAATCTAGATTGATTAATAGGACTATAAGTGAGGGAAAAATATGCATATTTGATTTGAGGGTGAATGCACCTTTTAATTAATTATTTTGTTAAAAAAAAAATATTGTAATCACAAAATTTCTAATTGTTGGAATCCAAAATAATAAAGATCTCACTCAAAACTTTTACAACACAATACTATTTTTTTTTTTTTTTTTTATTCTTCTGGCAGGCAGTGATGGTGAAGACTAGCCCCATTTCTCTGACCTATATTTTCTGTTTGGGTGCAAGGAGCTTCAGCCTGGTCACAAAACAGTGAGCCAAGTGCTGTGCCAACATTTGTGTACGTATACAAATGTAGGCTCTGAGTTAATGAATGTTCATTAACATCAGAAAGACGGTGGGTGGTTGGCAGTCACCAGCTAACTTTGGCTTTCTCCGGACTGGAAGCTGAGGGAGAACCCTGGCAGCTCTCCACAGGCAAAAGCACACAAAGAGATGAAAGTTGGTTTGTCTTTCAGCCGGACAGACTGAGATATTTCAGTGTGGACCAAAGGGTTGGACTCACCAGTTGGGTTCACCAGTTAATATCGTGGAAGAAGAAGCTGATCACTTCCATGTTGGAGACTGTAGAGAGAATTAAGGAGACATTTAAGCAACAAGCAAAACATTGTTCGAGTTTAATGCTTTTCTGCAGCCTTCTCAATATGGTAAAATGTATGTCTGGGTTCATATTTTTTTTCCTCTCTCTTTTTGCTTCTTTGAAAAGAAATATTTTTTTTCCCTATTTTCTCCATCTTCTTCTTTCTTCTTCAAAAAATAATAAGATAAAATAAAACAAAATGAAATGAAATAAGATAAAATAAAATAAAATAAAATAAAACAAAATAAGATAAAATGAAATAAAATAAAATAAGATAAAATAACATAAAATAGTATAAGATAAAACAAAACAAAAATAAGATAAAATAAAATTAAATAACATAAAATGGAATAAGGTAAAATTAAATAACATTATTGCTGATTTGTCTGTTTGTTCATATGAGTTGAAGAAGCTAGAAACTTTTAACCTCATCAGAAAGGTTTTGGTTATCCTGGAGGTTCAGTTCAAGCTTTACTGGCACATGTGGATACAACAGACGGGGAGGTGTTACGGCTGAGAGAAGCAGAACAGGCAGGGAGGACCCAAATACAGGAGAGCTGGCAGGTGGATTCAGCAAAGATACTTTATCTGAAGAAAACCAGCTTACAGGAAGGAGATGCATACCAGACAGGCAGGCAGAAGCAATCAGCAGATCAAACCAAGAACGCAGGGAAACCACAAGAAAACATGAGTCAGCGATCTGACAACAAGCTGGTGACAGCTGCAGGTATGAAGAGGGTGATGAGGTAACTGGGAAGGGATGTGTGAGTGAGGAGGGAAACCCAGCTGACTGCAAATAGGGCCAAGAAGAAGTCTGGGGACAAATGACATGTCTGGGAAAGTAAAGCAAAGTACATGTAAATACAAAGAAAAGAAGTGATGATATATACACCAAATGAAACAATTTTACTGTCCTACTTCTAAAGACACATATAACCAGAATGTATTCCCCCTAAATAAATACATTCATATCAGACAAAACCAGTGGAAGCTTTTTGCCCACTTTCATTGTCTTTATCTTTAATCTCAGCATTTCACTTTCAATGCAGATGTTTTTTTAATTTTATCTATTTAATTTTTGCCGCACAGGCTTTGATATATGAGTCTAACAGATTTTTTCATGAGATCAGTATCTGGAGGCATGTAATAATATTGTGCTTGTGACCTCTAGTGGGCAAAGCCTGAAGGGATGTTCATCAAGTTGTGTTGCTCAGTGGAAATCCATACTCGCACTGCATGTCTGTGAAAAGTAAATTGTTTGGTATAACTTTGCTGATTGATTTTTTAAAAAAGTACTGCTGGAGAATTTAATCGGTTCATTGCAAGACAGTATAAAACAACTCATTATTTGATTTCTAGGGTGTTTACTTGATATTTTTTCTGATGTAGGTTAAACCTGCCCATCTACAAGCAGCCCAGAACTTGTTGTTAAAACTCATGTTCTTACTCCTAACAAATAACTATCTTACTGGTAGAGAACTTGAAGAGTGTCTTCAGGCATCTTACTTCAATTATTTGTTGCTTTAAGGCCCAAATTACTGAAAGTAATAAGATGACTTACTGTATAGAATAACACTCTAAACATGCTTGCTGTAAATGTGTACTGGTTCCTCTCAAGGTCCTCAGCAAAGTGATCCAGTTCCAGGTCTTTGTGTTGCTCCAACGATTACATGTTGGGATCTTCCACCAACTCAATGCACTTCAAAGCATCAACAACCATCTTGTGCACCCACTCGCAGGTCTGTGGGTGAACCATCCAGATCCTCTATGTAGGAGTCAGCACTGTCATTTCAGACAGTGACAACCCACCACACAATGGCCATGATGCAAATAAATCATGCACACTAAAAGTGAGTCATATGACAGTTATAATCCAAAATCCTAGATGTTTTTCACCTCAAAGGGCCTAGACATTTCAAAAGGGTTTTCACAGTCTGACCTCATTATTCTTGTGCATATCCCAGGACTCTTCTTAAGCATATTTAGCAAGTCATGATCTCTTTTATCTCCTGAAAGATACCCAGCTTAAAACCACATGTATCTGTGTATCTCAGAAGACAACATCAATGCACATATTCTAAAAACATGAGCCTCACATTAAGGTGTCTTTGTGGAATCACTCTCCTGTACCACCAACATATTTATTAACATCCTAATGCTGCATTGATGCTAAATATAGAACAGTGCACCAGCATCAGCACTCAAGTTTATCTGTCATCTGGTAGAAGAAGTACTGAGATATTTAACTCAAGTAAAAGCGGCGACACTACTGTAAAAAAAACATAACTCCATTACAAGTAAAAGCCACAAATTCAAACTTTTATTCAAGTAGAAGTATAGACGTGTTTCTGCAAAATGTATTTAAAGTACCAAAAGCATACTACATGTTACTGGATTTTTATTATTGATGCATTAACATTAAAAAGCATTTCAATGGAAGTAGATTTTCTATAACAAAGCTTCACAATTACTTTATGTTTTATATGTAAATCCTGATCTGAAATGTAACTAGTAACAAAAGCTGCTAAATAAATGTAGTGAAGTAAAACGGGACAATAATTCTGTCTAAAATGTAGTGGAGTAGAAGTATAATGTAGCATAAAATCTATATAGTCAAGTAAAGTACAAATACCGTAAATATGTACTTTAAGTACAGTAGCTAAGTAGATCTGAATGATTTAGGTCATATTTAATAGATTTACTGCATCATCGGTTTGTGAAGCTTTTTTTTTTTAAGTTTCAATTATAAACATGCAGTAGAAAAAAAACCTGTGAAAAAGTTTCCAGTCAAAACAGGATAAAGTGAATATTAAAGTACCACATAAATGCCAACAAGTGAGAGCCCTGCAGGTAATCTATGTTAGCAAATGTGAAAAATGGATAAAGTCTTGCTAGACGAAAGTACAATACTCACGCTAAAATAATCAGTGCATTATAATGATAGTAACACCCAACCTTATGCCTATAACTGAAGGGAAGTACCTTATGTAGAGGAGAGATAATGTAATGAACAGAATGATGAATGATAGATGTACTAAATGTTTAATGATGGTGAATGAATGCAGAAATGGATTTGATATATTACTAATATCTTTAGGAAATTTCGCCATTACTTCTTGGATATTTTATGAATAACTAACAGATATTTTACTTTTTTTTTTTTTTTGGAAATTTGAATATTAGCTTTTGGATATTTTATTAATATTTTCAAGATAATTTGCTAATAATTTTACAAAATGTTGTTGGATATTTTGCAAATTTTTACCTAAATTATTTAGTAGGAGAAATTTGAACGATATAAAAAAATATATAATTTAAGATATTTGTGTATTTTTTTTAGTTCACATTGCATGTTTGTTTATCACACTTTGACAAAGACATTTTGAAAATGTTTTTGTACTGAACCAAGTAGATTAAAGTGTCAGTACATTAAATCAGCCGTCTCATGTTGCAGTACTACGACACCTGCTCCACAGGTCGCATCTGAACGACCCCAATCTAAAACTAAAGAGATATAAAGGTTATCTCAGTATGTGTCGATGATATGGCAACAGTGAACAAGCAAAGGTTGAACATGTGTGATAAGTCACAATAGAAAGCACATGAAATGACATACCTGCACATGGGGAGGGGCACTTAGGACATATGTCACAGCATTTGCAACATCTATTGCTTCCATAGCCTGTAAGAGAAGTGAAAGGTGAAATAATATGTACTGCTTAAATGGTTCAGATACTTTTTCTATTCTTGTGTGAATGTAGGCATAATATTTTACCCTAAATTTAGTGTATACAGTGGCAGCTTTGTCAGCATTGTCGCTATAGAGACGTGGACCAAATTCTGTCTCCACCAAACCAGGAGAAATACACTGCAAAAAGAGTGGATCATATCAGACATGAGCAAACTTTATGAAATACTGTGCACTTATAACAGGCAATAATGGTGTTAATGATGCTGTGGTAGATTTTAGATTTATCTTTAGACATGTTCACTGTTTGAGGAAGCACAATGCAGAGTTGCAGGTGTGTAAATGTGTAGGGAAAAAAGTATTTTTTAGTATCTCTTACTGTGGCTCTGATGTGGGTGTTTGCTTCACGCAGCTCCTGTCTCAGACCCTCCGTCAGGGCCGTCACAGCAAATTTGGTGGAGCTGTAGAAATGTAAATCAGTATTGGGGACAACACAATATTCGCTCATGCTGCAACAGAAGAAGATATATGAGATGCAGGAAGAATTAACCAGCACCAGCATTTATTGATATGATATCAGGCTCTAGTACTCCAAAAAATGTAAGTAACTAATTTATTCTAGAAAACTATCATTTAAAGTGACAGTTAACCCCAAAATCAAAAATACATACAGCCCCTCCAAAACTATTGGAATGCAAGGCCATGTCCTCTGTTTTTTGTTGTACACTGAAGACATTTGAGTTTCAGATCAAAAGATTAATGTAAGACAAGAGTTCAGAAATACAGCTTTTATCCTTCCTTTCCTGGTATTTAAATCTAGATATGTTCAGAATGAATTCAGAAGCCACTTTACAGAGAAATGCATCCAAACTAATCTGGAGGAACTTCCTCATGCAGCAAGACAATGATCAGGTTTTGGAATGGAAAAAGTGAAAGGTGTAGACTGGCCATGTCAATCACCAGACCTTAACCCTGTGAACCCCGAGCAAATCAGCTTGAATTTCTTTTAAAAACATGGGACAAAAACAATGAGCAACGGAAGAAGAAACGACCCAAAAATTCGCAAAAAAAAGAAATTAGTAAAAAGAGAAAATTAAAAACAAGAAAAAAAGCTTTAAAAAAAGGAAGAAAATAAAAACCAAACAAACAAGGAAATGACACAGAAAGAGTGCTAAAAAATCACAGTAATTCTGCAACATAATTTTAAAATGTAAAAATATTAATTATTATAAATATTTTCCCCTAGCTTTTTTTTATTTTTTCCCTATTTTCAAAAAAATATTTTCTGAATCTATTTTTTTCTATTTCTATGTTTTTTTTTTTTTTTTTTTTAACAATTTGTGGGACATTTCTTACTAAGTTACTCATTGCCTTTTTTTCCCATCACACCAATTTGCTCAGGGTTCAAAGGTTTAAATACCTGAAAGGCGCCTGAAAGCAGCACAGGAAAAGTGATGTCGCTCCAGGTTTCAAAGGGTTAACCCAACAGAGCATGCTCTTCACCTCCTGAAGAAGAGGCTGAAGGGAGAAACCCAACAAAACAAAGAAGTGAAAGAGGCTGCGGTAAAAGCCTGGAAAAGCATCACAAATGAAGAATGCTAGTTTGGTGATGCTTGATGCAGTTATTGCTAGCAAGGCTTATGCAACCACATACTTAATGTTTGTGTGCTTTGAGTTAATTTAAGACTATCTGTTCCAATACTTTTGCTCACTTAAAAATTTGGTGAGTTCAAACAAAAGGTACTATGCACTGAGATGTTTAACACATCTAGATGTAAATGCCAGGAAATAAAAGCTGAATTTCTGAACTCTTGTCTCACATTCACCTTTTGATCTGGAACTCAAATGTGTTCTGTGAACAACAAGAACAGCTCTACTTTGGTCCATAAATGGGTGATCCATTATTTTACTTATCAGGATAAGATGATAAAATACTCAGCTCTATTGAGTAATGTTGCCATAGTTGAAATTTGAATAGAAATGATGATAATATTTGAAATTTTAGTCTAAAGGAAACAGATTGTGGGACAGCCCCTGAAATATTAAACCTCTTCACCATGCTGGCTGTGTTTACAATGTAGGACTGTTGGGGCGGATGTAAATTGAAACAAACCGATCACGTCTTGTTCTTTGACAACTGACAAGTGGCTCAACCTCACACACCTCATCCCTCTCCTTGCATTACTGCGCCGCTAACAGCTGTTAGTGGCCAGCGGCACTACTGCCGCATGACAAAGTCCCACTCTTTGAGCATAATGCAGGATCATGTATTATGCAGCATCACGGGAGACGGAATCCTCGTTGCCAAGAAAGTGCAAAAGGGAATCAAAAAGGCAGCGTGACCGGCGAATTAAAAAAGACAAGGGTCAGCATTGGGGTTGCCTTTCCCAGGTGGAGAGAGCTGCTGAAGGAGAAAGCTAATACAATCACAGGCCAGCGCTAGCAGCAGCGCAGTGATGCGAGGAGAGGGATGAGGCTGTTAGCGACCGGCGAATTAAAAAAACGAAGGCCCACATCGGGGTAGCCTTTCCCAGGTGGAGAGAGCTGCTGAGGGAGAATGGTAACTTAATGCAATCACAGGCCAGCGCCGCTGTTGGCTGTTAGCCGCTGTTAGCGGCCAGTCGCTAACAGCCTCATCCCTCTCCTCGCATCACTGCGCCGCTGTTAGCTGTTAGCCGCTGTTAGCCGCTGTTAGCGCTGGCCTGTGATTGCATTACCATTCTCCCTCAGCAGCTCTCTCTACCTGGGAAAGGCTACCCCAATGTGGGCCTTTGTTTTTTTAATTCGCCGGTCACGCTGCCTTTTCTATTCCCTTTTGCGCTTTCTTGGCTTCCGTCTCCCATGATGCTGCATATGCATGATCCTGTATTATGCTCAAAGAGTGGGACTTTGTTTCAAATTTGCCAGGGTAGTAGCGAAGCGCCTCTTGCTCCTCTCCTTCGGCTCCTCAGTCACGCAGTGCTGGCCTGGCTCTCAACGAAAATGCCGAAGGCGGTGCTGTATGTCCCTTGCCGGCGGGTGTATTCTCAAGATGGCGAAACGTAATGGAACCCCACAGACGACTTACCCGCACAATGTACAAACAAATCTGAAATTCTCCTTTTACGAGAATAAGTCAGACTATTGGTGGAGGTAATAGTACACCAATGATGACATATTTATGAATGCAGACATCAATTTTTGCCAATAAACAACTGAAAATGTTACACAATGTCCTTTTAATTAAACACGACTGTACTTCACAAAAACTGTACCTGTTTAAGTTTATGATGTGCCCATCATCAACATTTCTTTCTTTCATTGACTGATACGCTTCACGGGTGCATATACACTATGCAAGAGCGTTCACCTGCAAGACACCAAGAAGGAAAGCAACAAGTTAAGACATCAGTACCTTCCAGTTAATGGCCTCTAGTCTGACGGTGGAGAACAGCTGGCAACAGAAATTCCATTCATACACAGAAAGGTAACTCAATCATTCACATATATGAGAAAACTGCTTTTTAGTCACTTTGAAAATTATAAATGATTCAGCCAAAAGGTATAGGAGACATTTCCCTATTTTCAGGTGATACTGAACTCAGTGGCAACCTGTTCCGCCTCTCGCCCAGTGTCAGCTGGGATAGGCTCAGGTTACGGAAACAAATGAATGAACTCAATGTTTCGTTTTTGATTTGCTGAATGTTTTCTTTGTGTGCAATTTGGTTTGCTTAGAGGTCACTGTATCTGAAAAAGTGAAGCTTTACTGATCTATAATATTGTCATGTTTCACTATTTTTGACTTGTCATGGTGGGAAAAAAACCCAAAGATGTAACTAATAACTTTAACAATGGCTCTGTTCAGTTCTATTCAAATGTCCCAGTGAGGCATGACAGAGACAGTATGACCAGTACCAGAACCCTGAAACTGAGGCAGCTACATTTTGTCCTGTATTTTAAAAACATATATTTTATCATATTCGATTTCTAAAATAAAAACACTTGTGATCTTACATCCAGCATGTTCTTCCAGCCACTGGTTTTGCCATTCAGCAGTGACTCTGAATGAGCCAAGCCAGCGTTGTTGATGCACACATCCACCCCCTTGTGCTGCGCCTTGATGACAGCGAACATGGACAGAATCTCTTCCTCGTTGTTCAAGTCACACTTGAAAGGCACCAAAACACTACTGTGGCCTGCACTTTGACACTCGGCTGCCAGTTTCTGAAATGGAAAACAAATAAAGTTGTCAGACAAGCAGCTTTACAGTCACCTCAGTTGATTACACAATCCACCTCATGTGTCCTTCAATGGTTTATTTTGACATGAACACAATTACTGTAGATCTAGATTTAGGGAAAACTTGGCTTTACATCTAATGCAACTGCAAGAAAAGTATTTAGATGAATACATAATCACCTTTTGAGATTTTAGGGGCTCCAGAGACTTATAGGCTAAAGTTTATCAGTGAGCCTTTTGAGAGAGAGAGAGAGAGAGAGAGAGAGAGAGAGAGAGAGAGAGAGAGAGAGAGTGCGTGTTTTGCAGCCAACAAAGATACATTTTACAAGTTTTAATTAGTTAAACTACTTTGAGAAAGACATCGAAACAACAGGTGCATTTATCAACAATCATTAAACAGACGTTTAGCTAGACAAGTTAAACTTAATTTCACACTGGTTTGTATTTCTCCCACGACCTCAGGGTGCAGAAAAGTCTGCACTATGATGTTCAGAACAAACCTGTATTTTTTCGAAGTCCCTGGCACAGCCCATCACCTTCATGCCGTACCGGACCAGCTCCTTCGCTATGGCCGCCCCGATCCCGACCGAAGCTCCGGTCAACAGAGCCACTCTGCCCCTCCAGCGGTTCATCACAGTCCACACACCGGTTACCTACTGTGGGTACAGAAGCCTCACGTTAAACGAGGAGAGGGACACCGAGTTTGGCAGCAGAGACAGAGGCTATCCTAAACTCCTACAGTGGGGGGCTCCTGAAGGCAGCACAGCGGAAGTGGTTTACTTCCGCTCATCATAGACATATATGCCGCTCATGCTTATTACGTCATTGTGCTGCATTCAGTGAAAATATGCGCTGTAGGATTCCATGAGGTGTCTCTTAAATAAACCCCTCACAGTGCTACAGTTACGATTTTATTCCATTAATATTCTATATTTCCATGTTTGTTTGTTTTTTATTACATTTGATTTACAATATTGTTGTGCCCTCCCTGTAATTCTACTCATGCGTTTCAACATTATACTTGCACTTACCTTTATTCTGCATGTACAGCAGCCTACATACTTTTTGTACCTCTATTTAATTTTACTTCCTCTGTATATTTTATTTTAGCATGAATTAAAATATAGTATATAGGCCTTTACAGTTTACTATGTATGTATTCATTTTACTTTGTATATTGGGCATCTTTGGCACACACACACACACACACACACACACACACACACACACACACACACACACACGCACACACACAATCCTTCTAGATGACTGTCTTTTTTAAAATCATTGCTTATTTTATCATACACTTACAATACACCTATGTTTCATGATGCAACAGATATTTTTTAATGTAAACGTCTCCATATGTATGTATATGTGTTTGTTGAACATCTGTATTATGTTTGTACGTTTTTGCCACTGTTTTCTTTTCGTTCTTTGTCTTGTGCAACTGTGGCACATGAATAACCTACACTTCTGTCCATCTCCCATAACAGAAATGATTTAATTCAAGCTAACAAAATATGATACGTAAAGGGCAACAAGCATTTTAATATCCAGCCCTTGTGACAGATTTGTCATATCTAAGCAGTAATACAAATCATCCATTCATTATATATCTTCACTTAAGATAAAGATTCAAGTGGGAAAGGCAATTTTTTCTTAACATAATTTGATAGTGAGTTCCTCAGCTGGTTAGGCTCTGTAGATAGATATTTAAGGGGCTAATTTAAGCATGCAGATCTTATGAAACACATCATTACACGGAGGAATATGATGTGTATAAGTGCCATATTAGTGAAAATGTTCTACTTTTAGCAGTATGCAGTCATACAAGTGCTAATATTTGTGCTACCGTAAAATAATGTCAATAATATAGAGATGCAGACACAGAACACATTGCATGTTAAATAACTATATGTAATCTAATATAAATAGATATTAAAAAGTAAAAATAGCAATACCAAAAAAACAGCAGTGCATGTGGCCTTGCAGTATTACTTGTACAAGGAGTAGCAGTAATAAGTAATTAAAGATGAATTATCATCTGTCATTTACCCATAACTTTACCTCCTAGAAAACATTATAGTAATAGTTTACCCAAAAATGGCATTTTGCTATAAGTCATGCACTGTTACCTTGATTTATTTTTCTCACATGGCTCCAAGGAAAATATATTGATTTAATGATTGACTGGGGACTGTGTTTAACAACAGCAAAACTACATCAAAACATCCATCTATAAAATCTCTGACAACTCATGCAGTACAAGCCAAGTCTCATTTAGGCTCAGTACTTCCCAATTACATGCATTTTGTTTTGGGTGAAGTATTCCTTTAAGTAAAGAAAATCCATGTTGCACCTAAATAAGTTCACCATATCTAATCAGGTGAGATTTTTCTGACAAATCTAATCTTCATCTTTCAAGCTGTGAGTTTTCAGGCCAAACCCTTGTGAATAAGGGTCCATTCACTATCGTATGGATATCCGTCTTCAGATATCAGTGTTTGCTGTGTATCAGCGGTCATAGAGAAATCAGGAATCATAAAAACTAAAGCATGTGGCGTGGGCGGGATTGATAGGTTGATAGGTGGGTCTACCTGTCTTATAAGAGGCTGGTTGAGCTCTGTTTCTGGCATCATCCTTCACAACCCTCAATTTTATTCAGGCACACTCTGACAGCTACAGTGCAGTCACAATGTTGCTTGCACCTGTGTTATTTTTGTTTGCTTCTTCCATGACGATTGTCTCAGGGGCAGGTATGTTGTCTAAGGAAGAAAAACAAATTAATTGATTCAGTATTTTAAAAATGTATTCAGTGTGCAGAGACCTTTTTTGGTGGCATTTTGTTTGCTAAAAAGTTGCATGATATGAAATATTGATGTTTGGGCTTTTTATTTACAAATGAGAAATTTCAAACACATATTTTCTCTTAGTTTGCTCTACAGAGCATTCTGCAACTGCGGGTTTGGATTTGTTCTTGCTGTTTTTATTTTCAATTATGACTTATTTCAAACCTGTTCTTGTAGATTGGTGCTACCAGTCCCAAGTTACATGTAGTCACGCCTGCACAGGTAAACCTCAAGATAAGCTGCTGACCATAATATTTTTAAACAAAAGAAGAAAACATACAGTAGTAAAGTTACTTTTGTCACCCTCCTGCAGGTCCAGCGGTATGGGAAGTGGTTTCACAGCACTGCAATGGCAGACGTCAGTCTCCAGTTAACATTGTTACAAGGAGAACCAAACCAGATGAACGTCTCACTCCTTTTGAGTTCATTGGCTATCAAGAGGCTTTTCATGGACGCCTCCTAAACACCGGCCACACAGGTACGTCTTTGTAATAAATGTAGTATCATTTACAGAAGAAGATTTGGTAAAAGGACAATAAGTCAACTAATGATTTTAAATCAGCTGTAAAATTGTCATAAGGCAGTTACTTTAGCCATAAACCACTGAGATAATAATCTTATATGGTTCACAAGGCGGCAAAAAGGATAATAATATGATAATGGTATAATAAACTAGAATTCCCGCCTTACAGTTGTATGCCACCACAAACCAGTCAAGTTGCAGTTACAGTTTACATCCATTTCTGTCCAGACTCATATGTAGCCATGACAGTAGACTATGCTTCAGATATGGATGTTGATGCAAAGTAGTTACATCTTCTCAAACATGGATGCTTCACACACATCTTAAACATGGCAGCACAGAAGGTCTATACAATCTGCACAGTTTCAAGATCAGTGTCACCAATTCAGTATCTGACCGAATGTCTCTCCTTCTGTTCTTGAGTTATGATGTTGAATAAGGCCAGAAAATTGTTTTTGCAGAACATTATGATGTCACAGTGAAGCTGACCTTTGACCTTTTGGATATAAAATTTCTTAAAAATGTCATTCAGCATGTCTAACTTCATTATTTCATTCTATTAGACATTGGTGTGAAATTTTGTCATAATTAGCATATAAATTCTTGAGTTATGGACAAGAACAGGTTATGTGAGGTCACAGTGACTTTGACCTTTGATCATAAAAATCTAAACAGTTCATCACTGAGTCCAAGTGGGCGTTTGTGACAAATTTGAAGAAATTCCCTCAAGGCAATTTTGAAATACAGTCTGAATACACACTGAATACTGAAGCATAAAGATGAACAAAATATGAAACGTGCAAAGAAGATACTTGAGCCTGAAGAAGCTGCAAATCATTGATAATCTTCTAAATTGTGAACTTTAGCCTTTCAAAAAAGGCCCTTTGTAATCATTACCAGAGGCATCTGTTTTATTTGACTGAATTTTGAAATGACTACTCAAATTATTTTTCTAGTTCAACTGGATTTGCCCTCCGGTATAAGGATCGAAGGAGGAAATTTGGCTGAACCATACAAGGCACTTCAGCTTCACCTGCACTGGGGCGAAAATGGAGGACCGGGATCAGAACACACCCTTGATGGAGAACAGTTTCCAATGGAGGTAAGAAATATAGGGATGGAAGTGTGTTACTTGCAGCACTACTTGTGATAAGACCATTTTATGTTCTGTATTTAAATAAATGAACTATTGAATTATTTTATGCCACCTACAGATGCATATTGTACACATAAAAGAAGACTACGACTCTTTGTCCCAGGCTGTAAGAGACCGCACAGGCGTGGCTGTTCTTGGATTTTTCTTTAAGGTGATTTTATTTGATTATTTCGCAACAAAAAGTAGAGATCAGCTTAAAATTGAAGTCTGTTGTGAGTAAGATGAAAATCAGGACAATGTATCTTGTGATGGACAAGCATCATTCTTTTGAAAATGTAGTAAAGGTGCAAACACGTCATGTCATAGATCTGATACCCAGGTTTGATACGCACAACATTTTATAATTGGACTTGATCAACTGGCAGCAGTCGTTTGCACTTTTTAAAGCTGTTGCATATCTGGAACAGGGGAGTAGGTCTTACTTACACTCATGATGGAAAGATGGAGAATTATATGAGTACGATGATGCTAATGTGGTAAATTAGATCTAAAAAGAGCTCAGGACTCTTAAGATTCAACTTTGATGAATGTGGAAAAAAATGTTTTAAAAAAAGGCCCAAGAATCATACCTTGAGGTACACCAAAAATATTCAAGCTCCAGAAACATTTTAGAAGTAGAAAATTGCACTCAGTAGGGTGCAGTTCTCCACCACCGAGCTGGTTGCAATCACTATAGACAATTCTTGTAATTTTAGCAGAGGTGTTTCAGAGGCTAAAAAAAACATACACGTCCTATTTTTGCTGGTAATGCAATTCGTTTCACAGAGCAGATGGAGTTAACCTACTAACAAGCGCTGTATGTGAAATATAGATACAACATAATTATGAAGACTTAATGTATTCTAAATAAACGCAGGCAGCAATTTTCAATCTATGTCATTCTTAACTGGACTTTGAACAGTATTGTGTTTGTCTGTAGGTGACAGCACAACAAAATAGAAAATAACAATAAATACAAAACAGACAAAGACAAGGAAACATTTAACTGTCTATTTAGTCACTTATGATAGAAGCACAAATATCAAGGAAAATGACCAAATCAAAACCCAAAATTAGGCACGCAAAGCAATCTGCAGACGGAACAAAACAAGGTTGCAGCAGGACCCCAGGAAGTGCACCAGGCTTTGAAGCTAGTAGTGGCATACATGTGTATAAAAAATATGCGGCTGATTGGTTCAGTAGTTTGTGAGATTACTTGTGTGTAGACAGATGGAAACACACTCTAGCACCTGTCACACTCACTCACTCACTCATTCACTCTCTCAGACACACGACCAAACACATGATTGCTTCTAGGCTTGCGCCCAGCGGAGATAACAAAGCGTTCACGAGAATCTGCAGTCACCAGCTGATAAGAAACTTTACAAGGGACAGTTTTAAGGGCAAAAAATAATTGGCATCTGTTTGAACAAAATCACAGAGAGTATGTTGTCCCAACTTACACAAAAATATGATTGCTGCAGCTTCTTGTGTAACTTCTAACATTTCATTCTGTCATTCCAGGAGTCCAAGTCTGCAAATAAGAAATTTGATCCACTTCTTAATGCCCTGAAATACATCACACGACCCAGTAAGTCATAGGTTATCTACTGACATGGAAAAATAAGATAACAGTGCTTTATCATCTTCCAGCAGCATTGTCTATAGTGCCCTAAATGTACTGCTGATTGTTACAGCATCAGACTAAAGTGCGATTGTCATTAGATAACACAGTGTCACAAAACACTTTCATCTAACACCTCAACAATAAATCGATTAAAACAATAACGCTGTCGCCTTGAACCTATTTGTTGTCCAATATTGAATTTATAGCTAACTTTATTGTTGTGTTAATATTTTATAAAACCAGCCAACATCACAATACTGAAGGGTGTGTCCCTGGAAATGTTGATTCCTCCCCAGAAGAATATGAACAAGTACTTTCGCTATGACGGCTCCCTCACTACACCCAACTGTGCTGAAGCTGTCGTCTGGAGCTTGTTTGAAGACACCATTCCTCTTAGCAGGAAGCAGGTAATTATTTTCACAGTGTGATATATCCTACCCAGAGGAGAAAAGAAACCGATCACATTCACTGAAATACTGGTGTCGGACAGCTGTTGCCTACTTTACAATGGCAGAGTCAGATCTTACATTCAACATGACATAAACTCATTATATTCCTGTGGTTGAGTAAAAATCTTCCACAAATTATGAACTTTTCAGGAAGCACAAAAATCCTGGTTTCATTGTCATTGTTTTAGAAACTTATCTCAGCATGTAGGCTAATCCTTCAGCTGATCTCAAAGCATCAGTATCCCCACCACATAGAGCTGATATGGTGAATGTGTTGGCAAACAGTTCAATACACCAGCACATACTGAGCGTCATTTGCCTTCATTTGGAGCTGTGTCTGGCAACCCAGTCAATGTAAAGGTCTAGACACACCAGACTGACATGAAAAAAACTAGGGACGATGAAGGCCAACTGCTGCATTGGCTTACGTCGCTGTGTCTCAGCCAAAAAGTTGCAATTGGACACACCCCAAAGACCACAGCCAATGGCCTAACAGCATGTATGTTCTGTGCTTACATGACAGGAAAGAGCTCTCCATACCAGCAGGCGGATGCCAATTTAGTAACCTGAACTGCCCAAAATAAAGCCCACAAGGGCCGACTAGTGCCAATGGGACACACTGCAAAAACTAGGGTGACAGACGCACACCAATGGCCTGACATTGACCAATGGCAAATAATCAGCTTGGTGTGTCAGGGCCCAAACTCCAACATGCTTTTAGCCTCACTATGTTTACCAGCTTGTTGCCAGCTTTGTCCATGTGCCATTTGGTGCTGAGCAGGTAGTGTAGAGAGGATTTTCAGAGTTAGAAAAACAACTTCCTGTTGCCTGATGAGAGCTGTACAAATGAATCAAAGCAGAAATGTTGCTGTGAAACCAAAACAATGAGCTAAAAGGTATCAAATTGCTCTGTAGAAATGAGGTTTGATTTGGGTTCAGTACTACAAGCATATCCATTGGATTTGGTCCATTGTCAATACAGAAATGTTTATTTTCTACCTCTAACTGCATCCACCTTCTTCACCTGTTGTGATTTCATTTTTGTTACAGCTCGCTACGTTCTCAAGGCTGAAGTTTTCTGATGGAAAGCAGATGGTAAAAACCTTCAGACCAGTGCAGCCCTTGAATGGACGGGAGGTGTATTACTCCGGAGGCCATGTTGCTCTGGTTAACACTGTGCTAGTCATCATGTCAGTGCTGGTATCCAGTGCACTCTCCTTCCCTGCCTGTGTTCAATTAACTCAACCTCTATGAATAAATACTGTGGTCTATGTCCACTGATGATTGTCAAATATGTGAAATATAATGTACTATATATTTAAAAGTAATACGTGAATCTACTGTATACTGATAATCTTTCTTTCTTGATTGCTGCAGCAGCTCTATAATGTCTTCCTGAGGGCAGTTTTTAAATTCTTTAAAAGGCAGATGAACAGGACCAGCCCCAGTTTGCAACACTTTTTGTTTTACTTGCATTTAATGCATACATTCCAGTTGTTTCTGCTCTTTCTCGATAATTTTACTGACCATGTTTGTGATTCTGGACAGTCTGTCTGTGTTCTTAGCCCCCCGGTGCCCATACCACATACATATGTTACTGTAAAAGTTAAAATACATCCAACAAGACTCTAAAATGTTCTTGCTTATATTGAATTAATCTAATTTCCTGATTAGATACAACCACTGCATTGCTTTTTAAAAAATGTTGTCTGTAAAACTTTCAGTGTAATCAAAAAGGTTCCTGAATATTTGAACTCCTCCATTGCTTCAACAGGCTGATCATTAATCACAACAGGTGGAGAATAACAGCAGACATTGTGTTGATTCATAATCTACAGACTGTGTGTGATTTCACTGATGTAAAGACAATCTCATACTTCAAAACATGTATCATGAGCACTTTCTCTGTATATTCCAGTTGTGTATTTCACTTTTTGACTCATGGTTTCTCTCTTTTGATTTCTGGAACAAACAGCACTGAAGTTCACTGACAATATTCATCAATTGTTTTTACTCTGGAAGTTTCTAAGTACAAAACAATTTATGGACTTGGGGACTAATAGTAGATATTGTTATATTGCCTCTTGTGATATGTTATCACAATAAACAGACACAGTGATACTTCTGTGATACTATGTCCTTCCTGTCTTGCAGACATTTGTACTCTAAACTGTCCTTTCTTGAACTTCAGGGGTTCAGACTTTGGTACATGCTGTTTTATATCAGTTGTGTGTAAAACATTATGCAATTGATCAATATCTAAATAAAATCTGATTTCATCATTAATATTTTGGTGTTTTTTGGGCATGTTGTTGTTTTCAGTTACAGGGGTGCTGTTATAAAGTTGTACATGCTGGGTTTTTTCTCCATTTTGATGACTGTAATGCACTTCACACTGGCATTAGTCAGACTTTACCTCCACTACATCCACTGTGTGGCAGCAGTGAACAAGTCTGACTGGCTGTTTGACCTCTGCTTACATTCAGCTCTGAGTAGCACTTACATGCTGCACATGCATTTATAAAAAATGCATGAGTATCCCTAAACATTCTATTTCTATGTTTAGGAGTCCCGGGGAATGAATCCACAGCCATGATGTAATGAGAAAGTTACGACATTTGAGTGGACAGAAACAGGAATGGTGGCTTTTTGGTGTATGTGTGTGTGTGTGTGTGTTTGTATGTGCACATAGTTTCGATTGATTTCATGGTTTCAAACTGCTATTCATGGCTACAGCTGTTCAAACTTTGTTCATTTTATTCCTCCTAATGAAATTCTTTGACCGCAAATAAGAAAAATAGCTTTAACTGCAGAAACAATTTCAACTAAGAGGTACATTCACAGCTCTCATTACACAGTAGAAGAGGATTGACTCTGTGTCAACACAGGTGAAACATAATTTAATCAGCCCTAAGCAGTGATCTGGAAGGATAATGCCTCCTGGTGTCATTAGATGGTGCACTTGTTTTTGGCACTTTGACTATCTATACCACGCTAAGTACTCGAGGAGATCACTCTGGATGTAATCCCATGTTGCACAGAAATAGGTGTCTGATGCAAGGACAGTGGCGCAACAGTGCTGAGATAATCTGCAGGATGCACAGTCATGCCGGCCTGCTGCTGAGGGTCAGTTCTTGTTTTCTTTGACAAAACACATACACAACCACGATCACAAATACAGCATTTCTGTGTGAGCATGTGTTGTTTGGCAGGAAAATATCTTTAAGTGTCTCATTTCTTTTAGCAATCTAAACTTTTTTTTTTCACATCCACTATTTGTAACCTGTGCTTCCTCTCATCTGCCACATTACTGTCTGGTCTTTTCTTCTTTTTCACGGTTTGTGCATGCCGCCCATCCCCCACTTCCTCTTATTTTACTTGGTGTGACTCTGAGGTTTGGGTTGTCGTGACAACGGAGGACACAGACCCGTCTCTATTCTATTTGCAAAGTTTCTGTTGTTGCAAGCATATTGCACATTTGCTGCTGGGATAGGGAACAGTCTTGCACCACCATCCCCCACCCACACCTTGTCAGAAACACGCAGGCGTGAGTGAGTTCTCAGAAATATCAATGAGATATGAATCTCTTCCGGTAATTTACACAGAAAGTTTTGGACTCACACCGCTGTTAAAGAGAGACATCTGGCTTTTGAGGACAGAGCTGAGGAACACCGTACTCCCTCTGCAAACATAAATATTTATCATCTCTAAAATAAGCTCACCGAGTCAATACGTCTGCTAATAATCTTTAAATACTTTGACCATTTATCATCATGTTGCTAGTCAAAGTGCACGCCTCAGTGCTACATCAGTAAAAGTATATTGTCCTGAGATAATTGATCCACATTAATTATTACTGGGATCAATATCTATCTGCTGTAGTGTCTGACTTTTTAAAAAGCAGGTGTCACCTTGTAACTATGTCCTTAAAAGGGATGAGCCAATGCTTGGCAGCAGCGGTGCAGTCTGTCCGGGCTTCATGGGCGTAGGTTTTGAATTTGCATGTGTGTGTGTGTGTGTGTGTGTGTGCAGATGTGGAAAGTAAATGAGTACACTTCCTAAACTTTAAACTCTGAAGTACTGATACTGTGAGTATTTTTAGGCCATGAAACTTTTGTCCACTACACTATATTTATCAGATGGCCACAGTTACTTTACCTAATAAGATCGTATATAAAAGCATATATAATACTCTGAAATGTATTATATTGTTAGAACCAAATCTAGTTGGACATATATTCATCTGGAGGAGGTACAGGACTGTACATACAGCACAGTACAATCAATTAAAACATCTCCAAAAAAATTACTTCTCAAAAACATGAAAACATTTTTACATTTTTTACGACAAATAATTCTATACACAAAGTTCAGACAGATTCTCACACTTTGGTACGTGTTTCAAATACTGTTCCCATCACTATGTGTGTGTTTGTGTGCGTGTGTATGTGTGTGTGTGTGTGTGTGTGTGGGTGCATAAGCATGTGCATGTCTGTATACACTTCCCTGCATGTATGGTGTGTGCGTGTGCGTGTTTGACTGTTAGAGCCTTTCCTGTGTAAACCACGTGGCTCAGACATGGTTAATAAAAGATCACGCTCACTTCTGGGTTTTCTTTCTTCTGGGGAGTCCAAACACTGGTAAGACCCTGACAGCAGGAGACTTTATTTAGAAATCTGTTGCTTTTTTTTCTTTTCTTTATTTTATTTTTGTTTTGTATCTCTCCAATTAAAATGCACTCATATACACAGGAGTTACTGCTTTATATCTCAATATTCTCCTATATCTGCATCATTTTGAGCAACATTACTGTCAAATACTGTCGGTGCAACCTGTTTTCATGTTTCTTCATTACCAAATGATGTTAGAGATTCTTGTGTCTTGTTCTTGTGTCATATTTAGTGTGTGAAAACTTTTCTTTAGTCAACCTGTCACGTCTTCAGTGTTTGCGGTGGAGCGACCAGAAGCTACTGATGTACAGTGTTGTCACCCATAAAGTAGAAAGCACTACTAAACTTCACTACACAGTGTAGTGTTTCCTACTTTATGGATGAGTATACTGTTGGCTGCAGAGAAATGACCAAAAAGAAACCAACGAAGGCTACTCGGTGTGGAAGATTTTAAAACCTGTAGGTCTCATAAGGAAACCTGTTGAATTTCTCTGTTGTGTTTGTTTTTTCAATTTTGTTTTGTCTTCATTTATTACAAATCAGAAGGATAATCGTGAATGTGAAAACTTGACAGAATAATGGTTTTAGTAGAATCATATACCAGCACAAACAAGTCTCTGAGATCTGTAAAAGAAAGCAAACGAGCATTGTACAAATTCAAGTTTATTTTCAGTTTCTGCTTTCCAGTTCTTGTATTGATTACATTCATTATTTCCTTTATACAAAGTTTGTTGCGAATTTCTTTCCATAAAAAAATTGCTGGAAAACTAAAAAAATGAAAGAAGAAATATTTTCCTAAATGCCTCATATGAAAAAAAAAACTATGAGCCAGTTATAGAAAATATATAAATAGGTTATAAGGCAAATACGGATTAACTATATACACTTTGGTCTGCAAAATAACTGAGACTAAAGGTGTATTTAAGGCTAAAATAATCTATTCTTTTTTGCCATCAGGTACGATTGAAATAATTACAATTTATTCATATTGTAACATGTTTATATATATGTACATACACTAAGTGTATGTAGGCAGACAAGTATAAAAATCTTCCCTGATGAATCTTTCATGTGGTTTTTGATTTCAAAAATGTATGTATATTCTGTACTTTTATCACCAAATGATTTGTGATTTTTGTTGAACTTTTTCAATAAATCAATTACCTGAAATTTGTATGACGAGAATGCTTTCAATCATTCACATCCTGATCAACACTGGTAATATTTAGGGTCCATTAGTTGCTTATTTGCATTTGCCCTCACTAACTTGAAATCTAAAGCTCGTAAAGTGTCGTACTATCATAAAAAAATAAAAAATATATTTTGTTTGACACATAAAATGTCCATTTAGCTATTGTTTTTGTAAAATAAAAACTGCTGAGCTCTCACTGTGTCTGAGACTTGGCATCTGTAGCAAACATCTTAGCAGGGGCTTTTCTTCTAATTCCAGGGAAGCGGCTGTAGGTAGTTTGATGGAACCAAACCTCGTCGTCCGTGCAGATCCCCCTGAAGAAGAGGTTAAAGTCAAACTTGTGTGCAAAAGTCAGCTATAAAACAAATCAATCTAAACAAATATTGTACCCTAATTGTAGAGGAGACACTCACATAGTAAAAGCCATCTTCATCCATGTCACCTAACGTGTATATAATGTCTCCTGAACGAAAGGTAAGTTCAACCTTTGAGAGACAAAAAGAGCGTAGAAACATCGAATCATCACCACAAATCACTTTGTTGTATTTGAAACAGGAGATAAGACTGGATTAATAGAAAATGGTTGAAAACCACAGTGTGGTTCATGTGTCAATACGCTGCTTACTTCACTGTCCATGTTTGGTGAACTTTCCCACGGGTCATAGTCAAATAAGGCCACCATTCGTCGAACGACCACATCATCAGGGATACTGGCTATGTCGCTTGGATCTGGTGTTAAAGACATACCTGTGGGCCCAAATGCACAAACACTCTTTTGAAAGCAACTTTAATGCTAAAATATAGAATCAATTTGCACATGTCAAAGAAATACCTGCTTAAAAAGTGAACACACTGAAGTAAACGACTACCTTTGAGCAAATGCACTGACAGAAATAATCAGTGGAGTGTTTCTTATAACTTTACTGTAACATAAACTCAAGATTTATGTGTTAATCTTACTTCTTATTTGTTGTAGTAGTTTTTTCTAACCTCCTACAGTGACAAACAGCGCATCAGCTTCTCACCCTACATTACCCCTGTACGTGACTGTTCTAGCAGTGTGTTACAGCACAGTGTCCTGCAGAAACAGAGGGTAAATACCTGTGTGGTCCACAGGGAGGAATCCCTGCTGCATGAGTAGTTGCTTCAGGTACTCATCGTCCACTGGGATTTCAGCCACCATGTTACTTGGCACGTAACCGGAGAGACCACCAGACTCACCATGATAGAAACCATCAGAGTCTTTGTCTCCAAACACCTAAATAAAGCACAGAGGGTAGGTATAGAGAGGGGTAGAGGGTATTACTTTATGTTAGGGTTTTGGAATTTAAAAAATGAATGTTAACAGTTCTATGTCACAGCGGCTGACAGTTACATCAGTCAGATGGAATTGGTGACAGGAAATAAAGAGAAAAAGCTGATATGTTTTCACACACTGTGCTGGCCTGAATTGAGCACAAACAGGAAACGCTATCATGTTCTTTCAAAGAAGTGTTTCAACTGATGAAGTGAGGAAATGCAACTTCAACATGTCAATTACACCTGCCAGCACACTTAAAGAGCACCATAAAAGATTTACAAACGATTTCAACTGCTCTACTTTTCTTTTTCTTTTTTTTTTTTTTTTTTGTATTTATCTTACCTTGATGATCTGGCCTGGTACAAAAGGCAGCTCCTCTGCAGCCGTCTCATAGTTGGGAGACATCGCAGCAGGGTTGTATGGGTAAAGTGCCACAAAGAGTCGGACGGTGGGTATGGACAATTGGCTCGCAGTCTCAAGCTCCCATTCTGTGAGTTCCTCCGGAGTAACAATCCTCACTTCATCTGGGTATATCAAAACATCCAACTCCAGCCTTGTCTCCATTTACAGTGGTGCGACTGCTTCAGTGTCCACTTGGCAGACAGATGGCTGCTGCAGACAGCAGAGCTCTCCTTGCCCTTATCCTAATTTGAGGCAACTAAGCCAAGCAGAAGGAACAGTAATCCTCTTTGAAGCAAGTGGAGAGATTCATTAGTTCAGAGCTGAGTGTTGCACTGTAAGACTGCGCAATGCAACATAATGGGAGTAATGGTTTGTAAAAGAAATCACTAATATGTTATCTTTGATCAGATAATGCCATGTAGTTCTTTTAGGCTGCTTCTGGGTTATATGTGGCAGCAGAGAGATCAATTGATAGTATAATAAATACATTTCTGAGACAAAGCTTTTCTGAATGAGCCTTGAAAAATAATCAGGTTTATTCCAAGTTTTGGAATTTAAAGTTAGAGAAAATAGTTATAAGCTCCTGATTTTCTATAAAATGGTTTAAAAGAAATTGATAATCTTTGGAAACAATCATTTAAGCACAACTGTTGGAATACAGTAAAGCTAGGCCCTTTTTAAAAACACATGATCTGTTTTTATAGGCCTGACCTCTGTGTCGTCTGTTGTCAAAAACTCATTTTTATACAATACCATAAAAAATAGCCTCCTATAGCCCTCTATACATAAAAATCCTTCAGAAGTTGGAGCCATATTGTTACAATATTAATACTATCTGAAACATCGAGTCTGGGTTAAGTGTGATGTGGCATTGTTTTTCTCCTCCACTATTTGACCCAGTTTGCACGTCACTAAAAGACAACACTTCCTCTCTTGACCTCTGGTCAGGTCAGTAGGTGATAATCTCTTCCTGAAGAGGAAGGAAAATAGACGGAGGAAATGTCTAATCGCAGGGCATGCCAATATTTTTTTTTTTTTCCCTTTGGTTAGACTCCCCCAAAAAATCTAGATAGTGATTTTACTTATTCCAAATGTTTCTAATTATTTAAAGATAAAAAAAAAACAACTGGTCTGCTCACTCAATGTAAACGTCATGGTACAAGCAGGCAGTCCAAAACTGTATCTGAGGCACTCTGATTGTAGTTAAAAATCCTTATTAATATATGGATAACCAAATTTAATTAGTAGTCAGGGCTGTAAAGCTCCTATGTGTAGGATCCAGGGGGGCATATTGGCAGAATGAATTTAACATTCATGACGATATGTTCATTAGTTTATAATCACCAAAAAAAAGAATCAGTATGTTTTTGTTACCTTAGATGAGCTGTTCATGTCTACAATACATGTGGTGCGGGTCCTCTTTCACAGTCTGTCATGTTGTCCTACAGACTAGAATGGACAAACCAAACACTGCTTCTAGATAGGGCAATGTATGATTTCACATTTTCTAGACTTTCACTTAACTGTCAAATTAATTTATGCTCTTCCAAATCTCTACATAAAGTCTGATGTTTTTTAAAAAAAATCTATTTGCCAAACAGACATTTTATAAAATGTAAGATGAAACTTTTCTTTTACAACCCCTATAAAAGAGGTGTTGGTTTACTGAATACCAAGCATGACCTCAGTGATGATGTATGAATGAACCCTTAGGTGCTAGCTTTATGGATGGTCACTCTCCACAGGTTGTCCGGTAAGAACAGGATGATGATGGGTAATAATAAATCCAGTTCAAACACCAATTGACGTGCCACTCATTTATTTTCTCTTGGTCAGAATATCCATATTTGAGGGGTATGATGAGTGTGTGTGTGGTTACTACAATAAGGAAATAAAACAGAGAACATGCACATATATTAAAATGTAACAATAAATATTATAAACAGTATGGCATACAAATGAACAACCCCAATTCCAGAAAAGTTGGGATGCTGTTTAAAATGTAAATTATATACAAAATACAATGATTTGCAAATCTGTTTTGACCCATATTCAGTAGAATACAGTACAGAGACAAGATATTTAATGTTCACACTGATAAACTTTATTGTTTTTTGTAAAATGTATACTCATTCTGAATCTGATGCAGGTGCAGCAACACGTTCTAATAAGTTGTGACAGGGGCAACAAAAGACTGGGAAAGTTGTGGAAATCTCAGAAAAACCCTGTTTGGAACATTCCACAAGTAAACCAGACCATATGAAAGGGGCATCCTCAAAAGGCTCAGTCATTCACAAGCACGGACAGCACAAGGTTTATGACTTTGTAGAAAACTGCACAAACAGTCCAACAGTCTATGAAAAACAAAGAACAGTCATAAGAAATTCTGGGATTTCACCATCTACAATTCATAATATAAGCAAAAGATTCAGACAATGTTCCGAAATCTCTGCACATAAGAGGCAAGGCTGAAAACCATAATTAAATGGCCGTGACCTTTGACCCCTCAAGAGGCACTACATTGAAAACCAACATGATTGTATGAAGGATATTACTGTATGAGCTCAGAAGCACTGCAAAGAAACCCACTGTCTGTTGCTGCATCTACAAATGCAAGTACAGACTCAACCATGCAAAGTGAAAGCTACTTATCAACAACATCCTGAAACATCGCCGACTTCTCTGAAAACGAGCTCATCTGAGATGAGCTGACACAAAGTGGAAAAGCGTGCTGTGGTGTGACGAGTCCACATTTCAAATTGATTTCGTGTCCTCCGGGCTAAATCTGTGAAGGTATAGGGCTGTGTTAGTGCTCATGGTATCATGGGTAAATCTCACATCAGTGAAGGCACTATGAATGCTGAAAGGCACCATGACAGGTTTTGGAGCAACATATGCTGATATCCAGACGATGCCTTTTTCAGGGATGTCGCTGCTCATTCCAGCAAGACGATGACACACATTCTGCTCGTGTTACAACAGCATGGCTTCGTAGGTACTCGACTGTCCTGCCTGCAGTCCTGACCTGTCTACCATTAAACATGTGTGAAAAAATTACGAAGCACAATAAGCAACAACAGAGACCCCGGACTGTTGAGCAACTGAAGTCATATATGAGCAAGAATGAGAATGTTGAAAACTTCAACAAATGAGTGCCCTCAGTTTCCAAACACTTCCTGGGTGATGTTCAAAGGAAAGGTGATGTCACACAGTGGTAAACATGCCACTGTCCAAACTTTACTGAAACCTGTTGCCGGCATCAAATTCAAAATTAATGTATATTTACAAAAACAATAAGGTTTATCAGTTTGAACATCAAATATTTTATCTTTGTACTGTATCATTTAGATTGTCTTTTTTAAAAGATATTTACGTTTTTATAGGCATTTGATGCATTTAGTACCTATTATTTGTAGACTTTCTTTCTCCTGTCTGTTGTGTTTTTCCCCTTTTTTGTCGGTGGTGGACCGCTGCATTCAATTGTCCTTACAGGAATAAATAAAGTTGTATTGTATTGTTTGATTGATCCCCTGACACTGACTGGTTGTACTGGGTGAGTGTGCCTTTTTTAACAGCTGATCTGAGTTAAAACAGTTTTATACTTGCACATTTCAGAGGACAGTCCTGTGATTCCAGAAGCTACTTCACAATAACAGCTACAAACTGTATTTTACTTTCAAAGGACTCACTGCTGAGCATTACGCCTCATCCTCAGACACGTTCATTTCCATATTTGGCCAGAAGAGGGAGCTGTAGATAGACTCTCCATCTCATTTAAGTAGCTGATTTTGCTAGTTTGGTAATGAGTCCACACCTAAACCAGGGTGAAATGACTTAGACGTACTGTGACACATCGCAGTGACTTAAATTAAAGCTGCAGTGATATAAAACTACTGCCTCTGATGAACACAGTCTGCTCTCTGTTAAAAACAATAGCTGCACAAATCCAACCTCACCAGCAGAGTTTGCCCTTTGCATTACTCACTTATGCTTGGCCTTGAAGGCAGGAAGTGCTGTGATATCCGATTACAGCTCAGGGACGCCCTGTGCGCTGTTCTGCAAAAATGATGATGTCATGATCAGAAAAAATACATACAAATTTAAAGTCTAAGATTACAGGACAAGGTCTATCCAGGATATGACGTTTCAGAATATGTGTGACATTATGCTTATAGTCAACAATCATCTGATCCTTAAAATAAATCCAGCCTTCTTGTCAAACTGTGCTCTCCTGGATGGATTAGTGAACAGGCCTACCAGGCTCAGACATACTCACCAGGAAGAGATGCTAAAAGTCCTCAAGGAATCATAAACAACTACTCTTTGCTGAGCATCATTTAACCATTCCCCAAATTCTGAATCCCAAAGATTCCTGAATGTGTCACCATTAGAGCCTCTACCTGTCACCATGGCAGTGAGTCCACAAAGAAGCAGCTTCTTAACATTTAGACTCTTGAGGACACCTCATAAAACTTTATGTGTGTGCCTGTTTGCTTGAAACCAACTCTGTTTTTATGACCAGTCCAGGACCATCAGGCGTCTGACCTCGTTGGTCCGAGGGTCACAGGGGTTCACTCTCCTGGACCGTGAGGAGCTCAGGAGTCTGTGAGAGTCTGTGGTTGTGTTTCAAGCATGTACAGTAAAAACGTAGTCTGATTCAGGTTGATTTTCATACTTAAATCTCTTTATACATTGTCCTCTTACTGTCCAGCCACCACAGTTCAGATGAGGGAAGGTCTGAGTACATCATGCCACAGTAATACTTTGAAGGGAACATGCACTCCAGTCACTAGAGTACATGTTGCCATCGTATGTTTCTTAATACCACAAATACTTTATATTTGTGTGTCATCATGTAGCAGATATATTAAAACATAACAAGTCTTTACATTTTAACAACATTGTGGTTTATGTGTGGTTCTGTTTAGGCACAAAAACCATTGGTTATGGTTTGGAAAAAATCATGTTTCGACTTTAAAATACCCAGTTTTGGGGGCACTGGCTAGAAATGCAGTGATGTCTTGGTTAAAAACAAAGGTTACAATATAATCTTAGTTCTATTAGCCCAGGCGAAGCCCTCTACTGGTCTCTTTGGGTACTGTGGGTGGAGCCTGGTGAATAAAGGCCCTGTCATGACATAACATTGATCCAGCCACACCAACACATTCTGATCTCATATCACAGCTTTGTCAGTGGCCTTTCACGTTTACATATTATGCACAAGGTATCATTCTGCATCTACCAAGCTGGGACGTCAACAAAAGCACATGGCTGGGTTTAGGCAACAAAAAAAACATCTTGGTTTGGCATTTGGGAAACGAACACCATGCTCCTGGGTGAAAGTCCACAGGTTGTTGGAACCATCCACCACCCCTCCTGGCCAGCCTATAAGAACTTTCCAGCATCTTTGTCTTATGTTGTTACTGGCAGCGTTTCAACCTGATGCCATTTATCGCAGCCAGTGCTATCTACTTTAAAATGCAGTAACACAACTCATTAAAAAACAACTGGTTTTGTTGTTTTTTGGTCTTGACCAGTGGTTTGCAGTTGTCTCTCCTAGGTGTCACACCATCAACCATCCACTGCAACGCCAGATGACAAAATCAGCTCTTATACTATGTCACTACAAATATGTTGATATGTATGAAACATACAATAGTTGTGTGTCCATGGTTTGAAGACATATACAGTTCCTATATTTTCTTATGGTGTCTGGGCTGGAACATAATGACTTGTTTAGGACTTGAAATGGAAAACTTAGGACTTGTTTCTGAACTCCATAGACTTTGGAACTGTAGAGGTCCAAGGTGTCACTGGTCCAGGAAGGCTGGATTAAGCAAGAAACATGAAGAAGTTCTTCTACTAGTATGTACACAAAACATAGGCTAATGGGATAAGTTTTTGCGCAACCAAGTCCTTAAAATTGGCTGGTGAGATGGCCAGGTTAATATGCACTTTTTTGTTTTCCGTATTCTAGTTTTAAATGCTGATAACCTTGCTCAGTTCTGTCTCATTTGATTTTATTATGGTGGTATCTTGACATAACACAAGTTCAGTTTTGTGGTTCTTTTGGTTCATGGTTTGGACCAGATTCGGACCAGACTGCACCTTTTAAGTATGTGGGCTTTAGACTATGTGAAACAATGACTTTGTGCAATATAGGACTCAGTCATCTTGATATGGGCTGAGCAGCTCACAGAATATTCTGTCAGAATCTGCCCTGAAGCCCAGTTAGCCACATGCAGGTTGGGATTAAAAGGCAACTCTCTGTCCCACCAGCAGCCCCCACAGAGAGATGCAGTGTCACACCCCACCCTATATCAGTTTGTGCAGGCCTCTGGCTCCAGCATGCAGCCATAGAGGACTCCATTTCCCACAAGGCCTCTAGCCCAGCTGCTCCCATCCATCCATCCCTATATGCCTCTGGTTCCCCATGTATGGAGTGTTACATCATTGGCACAGACACCCACCTTTCTGAGTGATGACGCAGCCGAGGGAGAGTGTGTGAGGAGGGAGGGAGGCAGGGAGGAGGGGTGAGGGAGGGAGAGAGGAGAGGGTGTCCCGTCTGCACGGAGCACAGACAGACAGCAGGGAACAGCTGCAGCATTAGGTTCGCGTAGGATTTCACTGCATTGCGATTTAAAATATCAGTCATTTCATCCCCAAAAACTCCAGTAGAGCAGCTCGACTAAGCAACCAAATATCATTTAAAAAATGGTTGATCGCGAGCAGCTGGTGCAGAAAGCCAGGCTGGCTGAACAGGCTGAGAGATATGATGATATGGCAGCTGCTATGAAATCGGTAAGTCCATCAAAAAACAGATAATATTTATGACTTGTGTGAATAATGTGTTGCTCTCTGTGCGTAAAGGCGCGTCCCGCAATCTCGACTGTGTTGGCTGTAAATCTGGGGGTTACACTGCTGGCTCGATATTACTGCGCTACAATTCTGATAAAAAAAACATTATATTTAATATCTTTATTGTCTTGTCGTCAATTGATCGACAGCTCAGAGCCTTTTTTCTGAGTCGAGTCCAAATCGTCTGCTCCTTGGGCGGTGCCTTTCTGTCGGCCTGCCGTTCAATGAAGGGATATTACAATGAAATGCACCCAGGCCTGAGCTTGATCTCTCGGTTAATAAGAGGCTCGTATCATATAATGGCTCTGCACTATTGCATTTGCTGTTTCCCCCACTTTTACCACCCCACCTCCCCTCCCTCCATTATGCCTAATTTATAAAAGCTTCTGCTGCTGGGAGCCATGTGAGGTTGCTCGGGAAAAAAAGCCTATCAACTGCTGCTGCTGCCCCCTCTTCCTCCTCCTCCTCCTCCTCTTCCTCCTCCTCTCTTTGTCACATTAATTAAAATAATATGCATTATCAAAATCAGTTTATTTGCCAGACTAGTAGCCAAGGCTTAGAGGCATTTTTTGAGCATGATTGCATTATAGAAAAGCTCCAAAAAGAGCTGCTCTTTCCTCCAAACAAACGTAGGAGGCAGCAGAATCTCTCTAGAATATTCTTTGTCATATTGCAGTGAGTCAATATGCTCAGATTTGATTGTGGGCTTTGTTTTCTCCTCTCAGTTTATTCCTCATACATGTGTATGTGCTGTGTTTGTGTCAGATTCCTCCTGCAGCATTTTGAAGTCATTTTGGGTTAATGACCCTGATGAAGTGGTGTAATATTTCATGCAAAGAGGATGACCTACCTCACAGGGTCTGTCTCAGCTCTTATTGGCCCCTACTGAGGACAGAGCCTTTTGTCTGCTTTTCTTTTTTTCACCCTCTAAAGAAAATCTGGGAAGTGGATTCACCAGTGGGTTAAAAAAAAACTGCTGTGTCACACCAGCTCATACTGGAACCAATAGCATCCTGGGAGTCTTAGCAGGGAGCCTGCATGAGCTCACATATAGATTAAAATCACACTTTAAAGGAGGGACATTTTGTCAGATGTTCCTCAGGAGAGATGGAGTGAGCCCCTGTGGTTCGTTTGTCATCGGGGGTTTCTGGTTGCAGGAGGTGGGATGATGTGTGTGTGCAGGGAGGGATTCCTTTCCCTTTACACAATCTGCCATGTCAGTGCGGTCCAAACTAGGCCCTTTTGCCGGGGTGTGTACTCTCACTCTCTAATCAAAGGGAATCCCTTGCCATTGCAGCCAGAAATGACATGGAAAGTATTGACAGTTTATTCTCAACGTAACAGCCTTTTATGCAGCTTTTCCGCGTGAATTTTTATGGAAATGTTTTACGTTTAATCGATTAATCGTTCGGCCTGAGGAATTTCAGGAAATAGCAAAACACGCCAATAGTTAGTAACATCTTAAAATGTCTTGATTTGTCTAATCAACTGTCCAAAACCAAAAGATATTTAGTTTTCTATCATCGAAAAACAGAAAATATTCACATTCTTGAAGCTGAAACTAGTGAATTTTTGCTGTTTTTGCCTTAAAAAATATTCGAAACGAATGGCCGATTGTGAAATTAGTTGCAGATTTATTTTCTGTTGATCAGCTAATTCATTTATTGACTGCTCTACATTCATGCCAGGCTTTTTAGCTGTAAATGAGGATCTTGGTATTTGTCACAGATTATGATTCATGTCAGTGAAAGCCTTGAAATTATGATATTTGTGTCAGTCGGATGCCTTCTCAGCAAATTTATAATATATATCAGCACAAATGTAATCCAACTGACACTACGGTTTGCTTCCCGAACATCAGTGCATTATATTTAGAGTGATGACCCATTTGTTTCCCTTTAAAAAAAAACAGATGAGTCATTTGCTCAACAGAAATCATGACTTCCACTTGTCATTTGCATGCATAGGGTTACAGTAGGCCCCTCCATCTCTATAGCTTGAGCCCTGCTCTTCATCCACTCAGAGTGTGTGACGTTGGTGATCCTGCGCCATCTTTGTGCTCCTCTGCCTGAGCAGAAAATGTCAAAACTGAGAGATGAGAAATGTTAGCATGTCAAGAAGGAGCTATTCAGATAAAAAAGCAGGTGTAATGTTTTATGAAACTATCTCACAAATATTAACATATAGCCATACATCTATAAATAAATATTTTAGCCCATATGTAGTTATTGATCTGACAGAGGCCAACACAAGGTTACCTTTCCAATCAAAAAACCCTGAGTAATACGACCTTTTTATAGCAGCATAGTCTATTGAAAAGCTACCCAACTATCAAACTGATCTGTCAAAATCTAAATTTAACAGCCGAGCCCAGAGTGATGTCACGCCGTGGTGTTTTAGACAGGTAAAAAGGTCAGTTTGAGCCAGAGAGAAGGTCACTGGGACACGTGAACCGCCTGTGCAGTGATGGTTTTCACTTACAGTGCAGCTGCCCTGGAGTGCTCGTGGGAACATTTTAGCCATCTCCAGCCCTCCTTTCCTGTCCCAACCCCCCACCCCAACCCCCACCCCCTCACACTGCCACCGACTTTCTTAAATATTGTGTCTTACTAACTAGTAGTAGCTGTCCACGTGGCAACTGGAGCTACTGGTGTGCTAAATGAGTGGACTGGCAAGTGTAATATTGTTCACAGTCTGTGCTGTGAACTGTGCTGTTAGTCTGAAGTCTTTCACATAGAAAAAAGTGTTTTTTAATCATTAGGGCTGCAGCTGATTGTTTTCATCGTCAGTGAATTTGTCAATCTTTTTCTTGATTTCTTGATTAACTGTTTGGTTTGTAAAATGCTCAAAGCAACTTCCACATTTCTTGTTTTTAAGTATACAGAGAGTAGTAAAGAAATGAACGGAAACAAAGAAAAGAGAGACGAATACAGGTCTTTGGACAACCTTGATCCAGGAACATTGTAGTTTGTTTTCTGTGTGTTAACCCCCATAGCACAGTGGCGCCCCCCAATATCAAAAGCATCTAATTTGCAAAAATGTTGCCAAAATTTGGATTTTCTTGGATTAAATGTTCTTGTTTTCCTCTTCATATAACGTATCAGGGCTTGTGTTTTGAGGCTGGTGATTAAACAGTCCATTGTCTCTCTCTTCCAGGTAACAGAGCTGAATGAGGCCCTGTCCAACGAAGAGAGGAACCTCCTGTCTGTGGCCTACAAGAACGTGGTCGGAGCCCGCCGCTCCTCCTGGAGGGTGATCTCCAGCATTGAGCAGAAGACCTCAGCCGACGGCAATGAGAAGAAGATTGAGATGGTGAGAGCCTACAGGGAGAAGATTGAGAAGGAGCTGGAGGCAGTGTGTCAGGATGTGCTCAACCTCCTGGACAACTTCCTGATCAAGAACTGCAGCGAGACGCAGCACGAGAGCAAAGTGTTCTACCTGAAGATGAAGGGCGACTACTACCGGTATCTGGCCGAGGTGGCCACGGGGGAGAAGAGGGCCACTGTGGTGGAGTCGTCGGAGAAGGCCTACAACGAGGCCCACGAGATCAGCAAGGAGCACATGCAGCCCACCCACCCCATCCGCCTGGGCTTAGCTCTCAACTACTCTGTGTTTTACTACGAGATCCAGAACGCCCCAGAGCAGGCCTGTCATCTGGCCAAGACCGCCTTCGACGACGCCATCGCCGAGCTCGACACCCTCAACGAGGACTCCTACAAAGACTCCACTCTCATCATGCAGCTGCTCCGAGACAACTTGACACTGTGGACAAGTGACCAGCAGGATGACGAGGGAGGGGAGGGCAACAATTAAAGAGAAACCACACTTCGAAAAAAATATATGAAGGGCCGGTGGACTTTGGCAGCCGCTTTTGCCGATGATACTACCGCAGCAGCAGTTCTTTATTTTTCCATGTGTTAAAAGAAAAGAATCAAAAGAGAGGTGAGAGTGGAGGTTAAATCTTAGTTTAAATATATATAGAAATATATATACAGTTGAAAGGGGCCTCCGTCTTCTTGATTTTCTCTTTGACATTTGCCAAAACCACTGATATGTCAGTCAATCAGCCTGAAGTGGTTGTTGTTGGATTGAAATGGCAGCCTCACACTGGCATAGGAACTGATCTTGTTCTGTCAAGATAAGCTGCTTAGATAGGTTTTTGCGTGATAGAGATACATTTGAGTAACTTGAGAGAGAAAATGCTTGAATGGGAATGCCTCACAAAACTAGTTTGCATTGGTTCCAGTAGTAAGGCTATATATGAGAAAGGGCCCTGAAAGACATTGATGTTAAACTCAGATAAGCAATGAGAAAAGAGAACGTTTTAAACCGATTAAACCCCCCCACCCCACCAAATAAAAAAATTAAAAATAATAAAAGATAAATTAGACAGGAGTGACAATGAGGACCTGATAGTAAAAACCAATTCCCCTCGTTAATACAGATTAGTCTGTTACGTCACTGGAACCATAGATTCTTTTGGAGGTGAAGATTACTAAAGGCAGAGACTTAACGATAAAACACACAAAAAAAATTACAAAAAAGGAAAAAAAAAACATAAAAGCAGCTTCAGAGTTTGTGGTTTACTTCTGTGTTTGTTTTATTAAATGCACTTGCCTACTATACTGTTTCTTCAGTGTAAGATGATGACAACAATAATATCGATTATTCAATATTGTGCATGCTGGTGATGTATTTATATACAGTAGCTTGACTTTATTAACTTATACTGTGGGTGTTAAGTATTCATCGGATTGAGAAAAACAGGCTTTGTCTGATGTTGATTTCTAATTTCTAATTTATTTTTGTTTTGTTATGGTTTTTTGATTTGCTATACCAAAATGGTGATCGTAAAAATTGACCTGTAATGGGCGTTGCTATAGTGACATGCAATATGTGTATTTAATTTGTTACTGAGAGAAAAAAAAAAGGATGATAAAAACTCACCAGTGATCACTTAATCTTACCAGCTGGTGTTTGTCACATTAAAGTATGATTATGATATATTTTGTTCTTTGAACAGTATTTAAGTACTTTTTTCTGTCATGCTATCCAGTTTTAATAATGGTGAAGTTTTCAGGCTCAATGTTTCTGTTATGAATTCACAAACATGGACCATATTTTATTTCTGACAGTATACATTTCTTTTGTTTGTTTGTTTTTATACCTTTTAGCTGTTCCTGAGTGACAAAATATCTTGAATGTGAGTCATTATGTAGCAGTTGCACAAGAACCGAAATAATAGCTATGATAATAAAAAAGAATATGACTAAATTATACATGCACCATTTCCGTGGTGGTCTAGTGTATTGTTGTATCGTCACCCATGAGAAAATTTTGTTTCTACAGAAAAACCATTTCATAGATAGCGATGTCTGAACGCTTTGTTTTGTGCCCTGAGTACAGTATGTGCTTTCTTTTTGTGCCTGTATCATTATTTAATATGCCTCATGTGCAAGTTGCAGAAAAAAAGAAAGGATTTATCTGCCAGTATTTTAAGTTCCTGCAAGCATGTGTGCAAGATGTAATATTTTCCTCACTTTTACATGTGTCTGCTCTCTGTACAGCACATAGATATGAATATTCAACACGAATGCACAAACAGTCACAGGGAAAGCATAGGCAATTCAACAGAATTGGTTATTGATGAGCAAATGTGATAATGAAAGTCTTCAGAACAAACTTTAGACACCAGGAAGCTGCTCAAGAGCACAGAAAGCTGCTGAACAGATTTATCTTCATAATGCTGCTACTATTATAGATTATTACATTAATATATTCATACAGATGGCAGTTTATCGGGACTTTATTTTTCCTAATAGATGGCAGTTATTCGGGGAGACTTTATTTTTTATCTCAGATGTGATGGCTTAAGAGAGAAACCAAAAGCCTTAAGGTCGGTCACACATTGTTCATGTATGCCAATTATGTCACCATCATGAGTCAGCCTCCGTGCGCTCACACTGTATGTCACAGCTGCTTTGATTTATTTTTAACGTAGTATAAAGCTGATGGTCTTGAAGGCTCACCAGACAAATAGCATGAAATCCTGATGCCAATCTGCACAACAGCTCACACGGTTTATGAATATTAGGACAGAGTCGAATCTTTTATTTCAATTTTTACGTTTTGTGTGTTCAAAAAAAGTGGAATTTTTTGCTCACTTTATTGTTTGAATAGTTTTGAAAAACCATGTCAGGAGACTTTCACTCATTGCCAAGAATACATGCATTGTGTTCCTTTTTAATTTTTTTTTTTTCTGTGGTTTGTAATTTTATTTTTAAGTTTTTATTATTTTGGATGTTTATCCTTGTTTCTGCTGTGACATGAAAACATACAAAGACAAGAAACGAGCAGAAGAGAAATAGATTTTAATCACATATTAGATGAAAGACAAGCTGACCTGCTGGAAATTAGCAAGAGAGGGCGATAGGGATACAAACTGTATGCTCTGAGGAACTTTTTGGTTGCCATCTGTTGCCCATTAAAGTTATTTGTTTATCGGTATTTATTCTATATTTTCATTTCTCTTTGTGACATAGCCATTTACAGTCATGCCACAAACACCACAGCTCATCTCTTTTCATTCTGTAACTTCATTCAACAGATTTGCAGCGTTTCTGTTGAGTTTTACAGCCTGAACATTGATGCAGGAAGTCAATATGACCTCACATAACCCTTTGTGGGTCACATAACACGTGTGTGCGTGTGTGCATGTGTGTGTGTGCGTGTGTGTGTGTGTGTGTGTGTGCGCGTGCATCCATATCTGAATGTGTGCTGTACATGGCTGCACCATTGCATGTGTTGGTGGGTGAACATATGAGATGGAGTCTGTATTAGCTGCAGTGCAGAGACACAGCCAGCTCACACAACAACTACAGTATGTCTTAAATGAGGCTCTTTTTAAAGTCGCCTCGCTAATCATTAACTAAATTAGGGCATACATCAAAGAACATTGCTTCAAAAGACAGCAGGTTTTATGATCGGAGCAGAGGAGCGAAGCAATAAAATAAAATCCTGCATCTCATGATGGACAACGGAAGGAGAATCTGCTTAGCACAGGCTTTTAGGCTTTTTTTTTTCACATGCAAGTCGTATTTTTGCACCTGAAGCTCATATCTGTGTGTTTCAAACTGGGAGTCACTCTGATTGATAAGCTGAAGTGGCAAGCTGCTGGATCGCCCACCCTCAGACTGCAGCCTCTTGCTGCCGCTTGCTGCACTGAACCTTTCATGAGATGAAATTCTGTGCTTTGAAAGGTCCTCCTTGCCAGCCAATCGCTGACAGGCTCACTCTCCGCAGCCACCAATCCTCTCTCTGTTGCTAGGGCTATAATAAGTATCCCACTATTAGCCCGGCTTCTTGCTGCACTGCTCAGACACCTATTGCATCCTGTAAAAAAATGAAAGCTCAAAGCACACAGGAGGCATTAGGATTCAGCACCAACCTATCTTCCGGCCTGTGTTTTAATGCACTGCTACACTTTCAGGGACGTTGGTGTCATCATTATTGGGAAATGCTGGTCACATTACACATCCTAAAACACACTGGGGCCTACTGCTGCACATGTAATTTAATCTCCAGCAGCTACAGATTCAATTTAGCATGTTTAATAACAAATTTTGTCAAACTGAAGCAAAACTAAATACATCGCCCTCATAAACTAATGTATAATTCATGCTGTTTACATTAAAAATACGTATCTACCCAAACCAGTTCATTTAGTTGATGTATCTACATCCCTGGAGAAGATTATATTTTAAAGGTAACATCTACAGGATACATTCAAAGCAGAAAATTGCTCTGGCATGTTTCACTTCCACATATACAGTCACTGCTCTGTCTGATCACTTTCATCACATGAAGTATTATTTCCCAGAGGGGAGGCTGGGATGACAACGCACAAGAGATCATCGAGTCATAATTATGTCTCACAAAGGCGAATGCCCTTTATATCACTGAATCGAATTCCTCGTTAGCATCAGTGGACATGATGCCACTCTCAGCAGCATCTTATGAAAACGATCCTGATGATATAAAAGAATCAGGTGATGTGATGATTAAAAATAAACTGTGGAAGCCATGGTGTATCTTGAAGATGAAACAGGGAAGTTATTTCTGTCCTCTCTGAATTTCATGAGCTCTTTCAAGTTTGTAGAAAAATAGTTTTGCACACATCCTCTTCCTCTTTTTGGGACAGGTGCAGGATAGCAGCTGGCGAGTATGTAACTACTGGATTTAAAGAAATAGTTCAACCATTTTTTGGGTAATATGCTTTTGCTTTCTGGCTAAGAATATCGATACCACTCCCAAGTCGGTCTGGTAAATAAACACCTACAGCTAGTAGCCAGTTAGCTTAGCATAAAGACTGGAAGCAGTGGGAAACAGCTAGCTTTGTTCTGTCATCAGAATTGCATCTCTGCTTTTTGCAGATGATGTGGTTCTGCTGGCTTCATCACACCATGACCTCCAGCATGCACTAAGGTGGTTTGCAGCCAAATGTGAAGCGGTCGGGATGAGAGTCAGCACCTCCAAGTCTGAAGAAATGGTTCTCTGCTGGAAAATGGTGGATTGCCCTCTTTTTCAACCCCTCAGGGTTGAAAGAGAGTTACTGCTCTAAGTAAAGGAGTTCAACTATCTTGGAGTGTTGTTCATGAGTGATAGTAAAATGGAGTGTGAGATGAACAGTAGGTTTGGTGTGGCATCAACAGTGATGTGGCTGTTGCTTCATGGTAAAGAGGGAGCTGTGAAGCAAAGCTTTCGATTTACCAGTCCATCTATGTTCAATCCTCACCTATGGTCATGACCTTTGGGTAGTGACTGAAAGAACCAGATGAGTTTCCTCTGTGGGGTGGCTGAGCTCAGCCTTTACGATAGCGTGAGGAGTTCAGACATCCAGGGGGGAGCGCGGAGTAGAGCTGCTGCTCCTTCATATCGAAGGAGGCCAGTTGAGGTGGTTTGAGCATCTGATCAGGATGACTGGGCGCCCCCTGTTTGAAGTTTTCCAGGCACATCCAACCAGAAGGAGGCCCCGGGGTAGACCCAGAACAAGATGGAAGTATTATATATCTCATCTGACCTGGGAGTGCCTCGGGATCCCCCAGGAAGAGCTGGAAAGTGTTGCTGGGGAGAGGGACATCTGAGGCTGAGCAAAGTGCTCCAGAGTTGGCCCTGCGACTTGGCCCCTGATAAGCGGATGAAAATGGCTGGATTGGAAGGATGGTTCTGACCAGAGGCAACACAGTTCCCTTCCAGTACTTCTGACTTCTACTAACAGCTCAAACTTGAGGGGATTAAACAAACAAGATAGATATCTCATGTCAAGTTCATTAGTTTAGAGGTGCTCTGATGTCAATGGGGAGTTCGTTCCATCATTGTGGAGCCAAGGAAGCACACTGTCAAGACTATGCAAAGCTGTAGCTGGGGCCTTTATTGTATTGAGGGAGCAGCAAGGTAGTAGCAGAGCAAAGTAGACGGGCTGGGGTGTATGGTTTGATCATGTCCGGGACACAGGATGGAGTGGGGTTGTGTAGAGGAAGTCAGTAGGCTGAAGACTAGCCAGGCTGCTGCATTCTAGAAGAGCTGCAGAGGTGGTTTTGCACATGCAGTCACAGCAGCCAGGAGGAAGTTGCAGTAGTCTAGGTGCAAAATGACAAGAGCTTGTGCCACTGCCTGGGTCAGGAATGTCCTCCTGATGTTGTGGGGTTTTGTTGTCACAAAAATGTTAGCAGCAAAAGACAACTGGTGATCCAGAGTCACACCCATTTGTCTGATGATGAGACAAAACAACTTTTTATTTTTTTCAGTCTAATATCTTTTTTAGGTCATAGCCAGTGTGCCTACAAACTCGTGTTTTTAGCCATGATATGAATGTGATGCTCGGGAGGGCAATGTCAGTCTATTTACCACCACAGACTGTATAAAATAATGGCTACTATGACATCACCTATTGGTTTGTAGACTTTGAAGGTCTGAGTTCGTCATCTTGGTTTTTTGAAGCCAGAAGTGACCATATTTGGATGAAAGGCTTGAGCTGTGGAGGAGTAAGGGGTGAATCTGACTGAGAAGCCGAGGACACTATAGGCAGACAGCCTGTCACTCAAAGTAGCCTGTCCTTAATTATGCATGACTTTAAGTCTTAATTAAATATATACAGGTGAGTTAAATAAAAATTCACCCCTCTTACAGTGGTCATGAATGTTGGAATCACCCATAGAGACCAAAACCAGGCTGTAAACATGTTTATTTCTGCCGTAAAGTTGGACATTTTAACATTGGGGTGTTTAGGGATTAACTGGATTCTGGAACCAGCCTCAACATTCAAGGTCACTTGAATGCAGTTTTGACACTTCCGTGTTAGCTTCATTTTTCAGCCCCGGAGGTTGCCGCTTAGTTTGACTAAAATATTTTGACAAATATTAAATGGACTGTCATGAAATTTTGACTGGATGTTTTTGTTCCTCAGAGGAAGAAACTTACTGACTTTGGTGACGACCTTTCCTCTGGCGCCAGCAGTCAGACAGTTTTGGTTTGGAATAAAACACCTCACAATTACTGGGTGCATTGTGTGGGAATATGGTTAACATTAGCCTATACCTGCTAACATCAGCAAAGCATTGTCACTGTGTGCATGGTTTTTCTTTTTAACATCGGATCACCTGTTTTCTCTAGTCCTTGTTTGCTGTTCTTTATCCAGATGACATGAGGTCAGTGGTTTTTCTCCAAAGGTCACCACAAGGTCTGAGCTGTATTGCAGTCTATTGATTTCCTTCGTTAACTCCACACTGAAGGCAGCACTTCTTGCTGTCTACCAATTCCTGCACTGAAAGGCGTTTAACCTGTGGTTTGGGCTTGTCACTGTGAGCTGTTAATCATCAACCAAACCACATAGCTGTCATGGCTAGTTTTTGGGGCCCTGGGGCAACAAAAACCCAGAAGTTTGACTCACAAGTTATAGTTATTAGTTTTGTCTAAATTCACAACAGGATAAATGAAGCAGTGACCAATCAGGCGTTGGAAACAAAGCCTCAGATTAACAGTTAATTCAGTCATTATTCTTCAGGTCTGTTACCAAACACAGGGAGATTATATTTTCAAGCAGCACAGCCACATAGACACTGATAAAACAGACAGACGCATCAGATTTTGAAAAGTTACTGATCTGACTCAACGTGATCTGCACCTCAAAGATGCAAAGAAGATAATAGCTGCACAGCTCCAGAAATATCAACCCATTAGAGGAGGGGAGGAGTGAGAAAAGAGGGATGGAGGAAAAGAGGGGACCGATGTAGAAGCAGAGAACAGAGACAGATCTATAAATAGGCCTCCCTGCAGCCTGTGAGTAGACAGTGAGTAGACCAGAGACATCAATGTGACAGCCACTCCACTATAGAGACTATCTATCCTCTGTATGGATGGTGAGAGTTTGTATCTTCGGTTAAGAGTCTGATTCATCAGTTTCACCTCCAGCTGAGCAAACACATGACATGACATGAAATTGCACAGATAGCACAAATAATCAGCTCTGATATCTGCTGTTTCACTAAAGTTCATCCCACCATGTTATTATCATTTTGTTTGCTAAAGTTATGATCGGACAAAGAGCGGTGCTGCTGACTCTTTCAGGCACAAAGACAGCTGTTATGCATGACTGCTGCAAAATGAATTATTCAGGATAACATTTAGACTTTCTATTATTTATCAAAAAGTGCCACAATGTTCAGCTGAAGGTTTTAAAAGACTATTTTAAGGGAGCACTTGTCCCAGAACATTGCAGGATACATTGCATGTGCTAGGCGGAGGAAGAGTCACCACATGATATTTGGGAGAGTTTCATCCGCCCCCCAAATAAATGCTCTCCATCTGGCTGCAACATACAACCACACTGCTGTCCTTTAGTTTGTTATTTTTGATTATCAAACTGGTTCCACACTGGAGATGATTATTCATAACTACAGAGGCTCGTGTGATGAACAGAAGTTTGTAAAAGGTGAGTCTAAAATTAAGTCCTCCCCACTCCACCCCCCTCCCTGTCTCACAGTTACGTCACTCTTCATGTTCTTTCAAGGCCTTCCACTGCAGGAGGATCACAGTCACACCACACTGCCCGAGAAAAAATAACATCATCATTATCATCATCATCATCATCATCATCATCAAAATAACACAAGTATGCTCAAACTTATTATCTAAACTCTTATTTGAAGTGGCCGAGTTCATATAGATGATTTACTTTATTGTAGATAATACTTTATTCTCAAATAATTTGTATGATATATAACATGCATGATGTCTAAAAACACCTCCCAGTGGTGGCCCAGAAATTTTTTTAAAGGGGTGGCCCAACACGTTCTCATCCCAATTTCTCAAAAATCTCCACTTTGTTGGTGGACTTTCACATCTAAATATGACCTCCTGCGTCTGTTGTTGACGCTGTTGAATGGCATGTCAACTGCATGTTACATGCAAAATATACTTCCCTTTGCAAAGGAAATGTACAGTTTCTGCTTGTTAAATATGTTAGTAAAACACCTCATTTTACATCTATGTCCTTGTGCAACAAAAGCATGTGGTTAGGTTTTAAAATAAAGAAAAACATCATGGTTTGGCTTAAAACTCAAATGGCATCCAAACAGCAGGCTCCTGGTTGAAAGTCCAGGGTTTGTTGGATCAATCCACCTCCCTTCCCATCTGCCCTGTAGGGAATTTCCAGCTCTTTATATTATGTTGTTGCCAGCAGATTTATAAATCGACGCCACCCACCGGCATATCACATCGCTGCAAAAGGTGCCTTTGTGTGTCGGTATCTGATGCTGAAATTACTGACAAATGGGCGGTATGGACAAGTTGAGAATGAGAATAGGCTCAGTGGCCAGATGGGGCCACACCATACACTAGTTGAAAATTATGTCAATATGGAGAGTTAAGGAACCATACTTATGTGGTTTCTTATTTTACAATTAATATTACTAATTATCTGATGTGCAAAGACTAACACTGGTACCGGTAATATGTTTAGTTCCACAACACCTATCTGTACATGTTAGGTGATTCATTGTTCTTCAAATAGGCTGGTTGTCCTTTTCCTTAAAAAGACAAATATTCAGCCTTAATTTCAAGGAGCACATTAATTGTAAGCAACAACATATTTACTGGGAACAAGCCTTCATAAGTTTAAGGGAGACTTGTGGGAACCCAGAGAACCCATTTTCATTCAGATATCTTGAGGTGAGAGTTCAAGGGACCCCTCTGCCAGTCTTTCCCTTGCCATAATATAGCCTAAATTTGGAGTTTTATTTGGCATCCTTCTTGACCAGCTATGCCATGATGGTTGGTACCAATGGGTGCCTTAGGTCATCTAGTTTCACAAGACTACCTTTGTGCTTGCTTAAAAGAGCACCAGTGCCTCTAACAGAACAGTCATGTCAGCCTCCAATTATTTAGCCAGGTGGGGTCCAATGGCAGGGGCAGTAAGGGGGCCATGGCACCTCATGGGCCCCCCTTGGTGGCGCCACTGATGCCTTGATATGTTTTGAAAGTCCTATTAGAAATTTTTTTTTCATTTTCCCTTTTGACAGTTCTTCCTAAAAGTCCATTAGGTTTGAGATACAGAGATATGAACAAAACCTTTACTCCAGAAGAAAAACTGTGTCATTAAACATAACATTCATGTAAATGATGCTGTCCTCGGAGTACAAAATGAGAAAACTGACAACAAAAGTGCATTAAACCTGCTTCTGTATTGCTCTAACACTAACAAGAGTCACTGATGGTTGGTAAGTGACTTCTGGGAGGCCATCCTAAAGCATCTAAAGCCTCACTGGACAGTCGTACAGTGCAGGAGGATCCTTTACAGTCAGCTCACTATCAGAGGAGCTGACCTATCTGTGTGACTTCTCTGACAGAGCGCTGACCGGGGAGGCGTCTGCAGCGAGGAGGCCACACACAGTGAAACAGTTAACACCTAATGTTGGTGCTAAAATTAGCTGCATAAGAAAGTGATTTTTCCTTTTAGGTTTTTGTTCATAGTCATTTAAGTGAGAATGAAATGACTGTGCTCATCTGGCAGGCTGTGGTTTGAACATTATATGTAATGTCTATTTTGGAAGTCTTAACTCCCACCACAGATGGGCCCACAATGTGATAATTAACTGTTAATGACAGAAATATATTAAGCAGAATTATGTGGATTCATCTGCTACTGCTGGGTTTGATAAAAGACACGCAGTCTGTTGCTTTCTGCGTGTCATTATTAAGCACTTGTGAATATTTCTTTCCTCTCCGCATGTTCTGATACCATAACAGGATCTAGCCAGTCATGCTTTGTTTTACAATTTTCTCCTCAGGTGCCAACGGGTTGACAGATTATACCTTCAAGTATTTGTGGGTCTGCCTGATGTCTGAGCTGGTGACTCATTATGTATGTGGGCACAGGGGATTCCCAACAGTGAAGGGAAAGAAGAAAAAAGAAAAAGCCTTCCTCCACTCTGCAGCCTTGAGGGGATGTACAGTTCAGCTGACAGCGGGCCAGTGGGGTCGGTCGTGGTGAGTAACAGGCAGGGAGCGAGGGAAAGAGAGAGGAGGGTGAGTGCTGATGTGGAGCCGGCTGAGGCTGAGGGGGTGAAACGTGATGTTGTGGCAGGAATACAGGGTTAACAGAGAGAGCCAAGGGTCAGTATTTAGCAAAATATCTGAGGCTGAACTGCAGCTGGCTCTGGATGTGGAAAGTGAAGGGAGTCTGGGTGTGGAACCAGACGCTGAAGCAAAATTTCCCCTGCCCATCCACAAAACAATGACACCACAGTTTCAGTCCATGATATAAAGACCTTATTATGTCTTTGAAAATACAGAAGAGAAGAGAAGAGAAGAGAAGAGAAGAGAAGAGAAGAGACTACAATAGAGTAGAATAGAGCATTGCATGTGCTCACTACTCAGGCAGTGAGCTCAGGAAAAAGAGCAGTCATACAGTGAAGTTACTACTCTGTATGAGCGCAGTATTGTGCTGTTGCATGGCAACAGTTTCCACAGAAATCTTTGCTCAGAAACACTCCTCTTTGGTTTCACATAACTGCAAAGGCAGAAAAATGGGCTGACTGCAGGAATACATATGGTCTCATGAACCATTTTGAACCATTCAGCTTGCAGAGGCTAAAGGGTTTTATTTTTTAACATATATCCAGAGCATCCAACACAAAAAATGTAACATCAGCATTTATGTAGTTTTTATGTTCTAAACCATTTTATACTGTATTACATTAGACGCTGTAGGCCACTTGAGGATGTGTGATGTTTATCTGTGATAGAATATGTGCTACTGCAGCTTCCATCCAACATGTCTCCAACTGATCAGATAATGGTAATGATTTACTGTCAGTCCTGAATGGTAAATCTCAGGCTTTCCTCTGGATAAAAATGCTATGAAATTATTCCTACTGCTCTGATGGAAAATCTAAGCAAGAGCAAAAGATACATATAGCTGCTAACCAGCTTTATTTATTACACAATGCTTGTCAAAATCTGTACACTGGTTAATAGGGCTTTGTTCTGTTAAAGCAACAGTTTTGGGGAAATATGTTTTTTCGCTTCATGCTGAGTGTGATACAAGAAGATAAATATCACTCTCATCATACAGAGTGGTATCAGTGTTTTTGTCTAACTGTCAGCTACTGAATGAAAGAGTGTAATTCCCAAAATGTGGAACTATTCCTTCTAAAGTTGCAGATCAGTATCACATATGAATAGTCCTTTGATGATCTGTCTTTATGGAGCTGTAACCAACAATGTGATTTCATTTAATCTTGCCAGTTGTGTTGTTTAAGATCCAGTGTGTAGGATTTAGGGGGATACATTGGCAGAAATTTAATATATTTATATCTATTTTTTATATATTGTTTGTGTGTATAATCTCCTGGAAAAAAGGCATCGTCGTGTTTTCCTTACTTTAGAATACATTCAGTCATAATGAGGGGCTCAGGACCCCCATGTTTTCGAATTGGGTGGTCTCCACTGGACGATGACAACATACAGCAAGATTTATTTAGAAGAACTGTGACTTTTACTGCTATTAAGATATGCATCATAATATTTCTTCCTGTGAGTGAAAGTGTGAGTGTGTTTGTGATCATGTGTTGCTGTATTGCATTGCTGTATATTCTATGCTTGTATAGATGAGGTGTCATTCATAGTGTCCTCTATACATGTCTGTTTCCCTCAGATTAGGGGTGGGTGGATGGGGTGATATTGTATAAAGTGATTTCAGGAAGAATGGTGTACATATATGTATTTTTTTCTGTTTCTGTTTACAGTTGCTGCTTTTTGATTCTTTAAATGTACACTTACTATGGAACACTAATGAAAATAATAAAACTATTGAATGAGACCTTAAAGTAAGCCGTTCATATCTACGTAGGGAGCAGGTTCTCGTCTATGCAGTCTGCCACGTTGCAGCTCCATGTTTCTACAATAGCCCAGAATGAACAAACCAAAAGCTAGCTCTAGATAGGGCCATTTGCATTTTTGTATTTTCTCATCATCCACCAAAGTTAGCAGCCCCTCTGTGACGAGCAATGTCTGAGAAACATTGATTATTTAATGTGAAATTGCTTTACTTTGTGTTTTCAGCTGGTCTGTTTGTTTTGGAGGTGGAGACCTCTGTGAATAATTTGACGCCCATCAAAAAACCTCATGAACAATGAACACTGAAGGAATCCTCACCATGAGAAGTTTCAGCTGGTAGAAATCTGAAAACCTCACTGCTAGATGCCACTAATACCCCTAAATCTTACACACTGCTCCTTTAAAGGTCCAGTGTGTAGGACTTAGTGGCATCTAACAGTGAGGTTGTAGATCGTGTGTAGGAGAGCTACGGAGGCCAGTGTGAAAGGTCCTATCTGAAGCCAGTGTTTGATTTGTTTGATCTGTTCTGGGCAACTGTAGAACCGACAATGCTGACTCCATTTAGGACGAGCCGCACGTTGTTTAGATATAAATAATGATTCTTCATTCTAAGGTAACAAAAACACAATTTGTATTTTATACTCTATGAAACATGGTTATGAAAAAAAATTGTTCGACTTTTTTGGGGGGCATTTTGTAATTTCCAGTTAAACATTTCACCTCTATAGTTTTACTCTTCTTCAAGTCAGTATTTTTGATCTGTGTTTTTCTCTTCATCTGCAGTCACACAGTAGCATTCTGCTGCACCAGCTAAAAAAAAAAAAGTAGATTTATTTTTTACACTTTATCCAAAGCTTCTTGTCTCTGTTCAGTGTTTGCTGCCATCGTATCTTCACAGCATTGTTCTGTTCTCTCTCAGACCATCAGAGATAATGTTCCACCTACTACACGCACCTCCAGGGAAACCTTCAGGTCCACTCCACTCTTCTGGTTTAGCTCATTAAACCCTGTCTCGCCAAATGAACCGTGAATCCACAGCTCAGCTTGATCAACTTGAAATTTGTGCTGATCAGGCCACGTCATGGACAGTATTGCTGTGATGGGGACTGTCAGTGGCATTCGGGGATTTTACATTTTGCAGCATCATGCCTCCTTATTCTTAGAGGTTAAACTTCTACTTTTGCAGCACCAATAAGGGAGAGAACAGAGCAATAGTTTGCAATAGAATCCAAAAAACAGAAGGTCTGAGGTACTTCATTATTGAACATGTATAAAAATGAACACCATATTTATTTTTAGGATTTTTAAGAAGATAATTAGAATTTATTACCATTTATATTTTTCAAGCTTGTTGTTGGCATGGCTGTTTTGAATTGCTTCGAATTATTTTAGAGCTTAAAATATACCAATGATAATAAAGGTTGTATTAGTTTTGGATGCTAGTTTTGATTATCTTTTAATTGCAGTAAATTAAAAAAGGAGAATTTGTCAGACAAGTGTCCCTGTGGTCAAAAGTGGCCCAGTGTCTTGCTCATGGGCACTTGATTGAAATTCTAATCCAGTTGCTGGAATCAGTGTTCACATTGTATGTTTCTGTAACCACGGATATGTTACATTTGTGATTTCATATGTAGCAGATATGCTGAAACTTTACATTTCTTTACTTTTCATTTTATGTTACAGTATTTTGGTTAACATTTAGTTTATTTTAGACATAAAAACTATTTTGTTAGGGTAATAAAAACATCACGTTTTGGCTTTAACTATCATTAAAAAACACCCACCTTTTGTAGCTGCAACCACCGCTGGACACATCACAAACTTGTTAAAGAACAGCTACTTTTGTCATTACAAACATGGCTGAAAATGTGCCATCCTGTTGTTAAAAAAACACATTTTTTTTTGCTATAAACACCACTGGAAATAACCTGAATTGTCATTAAAAACACCTGCTTTTGTTACCACAAACAAAGCTGGAAAAAACACCTGCTTTCGTGGCTACAAATGCCAGTGGACATGTCCCAAATGCTAGTTAAAATACAGCAGCTTTTGTTGCAACAAACATGGTTGAAAATGTCCCAACCTGTCATTAAAAAAAACACCTGTTTTTGTTGCAACAAACACAGCTGAAAACATGTCTAACTGTCATTAAAAACACCTGCTTTTGTTGCTACAAACATAGCTGGACATGTTCCGAACTGTGAAAAATACCTGCTTTTGTTGTAAAGAACGGTTGTCTGCTGCTGTCTGCTGCTTGGCAGTGGTCTCGCCCGCCTAGGTGTCATGCCATTCGCCATCCCCTCCTCCCCCTTATGAGAAACTCGGCTCATATATATGTAATGTGAACCACGTCATACGTAGGCCTACAAAACATACAAATGTTTCATGTCCCTGATTTGCAGAGATGTATAATGCCAACATTTTATTCTGGCTAATGGGCCATGAATTTCCCCACTGAGTGATTAATAAAGTGCCTTTGTAGCCTATTTCTTTTCTGTCTTCAGCAGGTTATACCTAGTAACAGGGGCTCATACTCAGGGCCTACTGAATTGTAGTTGATCTCTTTATTTATGACACGATGCTGCCCTCTACTGGTCTGGAGAATGATGTGCATTTGATACTGAAACAGGCTTTAAAAATAAAACCAGGCTGTTTGCTGGTTTGCAAGAGTGTTTGGAGATGTGAGATCCTCTGTGTCACTGCAGAGACATTTTCAATAACATTTTGACATTTTAAAGGCCTCCCAGAAAATAAAAGCAGAAAGACTTTGCTGAATGGGGAACTAACACAGAGACAAAACAAAGACACAACACAGAGAAAACTAATGCACTTGCTTTCACAAGGTTGCCATCTAGTGTTTCACACCCAACATAACAACACTGCTTCTTGTGACACAGGAAGCTTTTACCCAGAATAACTTTTTCAGCAGTCATTCAGTCATTGTTTGAAATGAGAACTTTTATTATCTTCAGTAATAAAATCATCTTCAGCTGTAGGAAAATGTAAAAATATCTTCATTACGGAGCATATTCACATTTTTAACAATCCAAAGTAAATACATAATATCATGAACAACAACTGTGCCATCTGTAAACAAGCGGGGTGGACAGAATGAAACATATCTTGACTTGTGATTGTATTGTATATGCACTATCCATCTTTATAGTATTCAGTATATCACAGAGTTATCATCAGAATTAGCAGGTTTATGGACTAAAGTGAGAAACAAGTTTGAAGCATATAAGCTCAGCAAGCATGAAGCGATAGAAATTGGGAGAGAGTTAGGACAGAACAAAAGGTACAAAAACAAAGTAGCTTTGCACGAGTGTCCTCTTATGTAATCTGTGCATGTTCATTTAATCTGTACTTTCTATAAATGTATCATCTTCGTACAAGTTCTCCAGCTCTCCCTCTCTGCTCCCCTCGTTGCTGATTTTCCTGTGGGGCAACAAACGCTCAGTCATGTTGTTGAAGGTGCTAAGTGAGATGGCAGATGAGGAGGAGGAGGGGGAGGGGGAGAAGGGTAACACTAGACTAAAACTGTCATTGAGAACATGTCCGCCACAGCTCAGCTCATCACTTCTTATCCACACCAAGAGGACTCAAGAGAGACAACACAAAGCAGCCAACAACAACCTTGTGTGAGTATTTATTTTAGGTACAGCTCGTTGTTGAGAGCCTTGTCTCCCTTAAATCCTCTTAAAGGTTGAACAAACAACAGATGAGCTGTACCGTGTATGAGGCGTATGAGCTCAAGCTTTTAGAAAATTTACCTCAAGGAAGGATGAAGCTGAGGCGATGACCCCAATAAGCCCCAAGAGCCACTGCAAGAAGGAGATGTAATGTAAGAGGCCAGAATTTATACTGTTAGTTTGCATGTCAGGTGTTACTGTAGCAGGAGTTAAAAGGCATAATGAGACATTTTGGAAATTCTTTGTCTTTCAGCACAGAGTTAGATGAGAAGATTGATACCAATGTCATGTCTGTACATTAAATATGATGCTACAGCTGATTAGCTTAGCTTAGCATAAAGACTGTAAACAAGGGAAACAGCTATAGGTTCACTCCAAGTTACAATATCTACTTGCTCCTTTTAAGCTCACTCAACACTTTTATCTCGTTTGTCTGATACGAACAAAAAGTGTAGAAACAATCTTTTTCTTTTTTCTTTTGGGCAGTGAGGGTGGGGGTTAAGTGCCGAACAACTATTCAAAATGTTTTAAATTTTGGACAAGATTAATTAAATGAAATATAGCATGTTATTTCAAATCACTGTCCCAACAACGTCAAATACCCAACATGTCAAACTACAACGCTCTATTACCCCTCCGGCCCAGTTTTGGACGCTCAGGGATGGTGCGTCAATTTACACTTGTTACATGCACTGTGTCCTTTCAAAATAAACTTCTATTTTCAAAGTAAATATACAGTTTATGCCTGTTAAATGCATTCCCACACATACATTTAGAACGTAGGTTAAAAAAAGTAACGTCACATCACATACATCACATGTCATACATCACTAGCATAGTATGCTACACATACCAGCACACTACATTATTATTAAAATAACTCCATTAACTTTTGGTTTTACATGGGACAAGAACAGTGGTCTCCTGGGTGAAAGTGCGCCGCTTGTTTGACCCACCCACCTCCTGCCTGCCCTATGTGGACTTTTTTGCTTTTAATAATACAGTTGTTGCTCAAAGCATTAAGAAATGAAAGTGCCTTGTGTATTTCATACTGCCACTAAATGCGTCAGTATTTCACAAAATATCTTTGTCCACACAAGAATGTAAAAATGACTCCAAACACTCGCCAGTGACGGGCGCTGTTGCTGTCTTCAGCAGTTTCCCCTCATCACAAAGGCAGTAAGATGCACAGGCTAATGTTACCTCTTACAAAACACCAACTACAGATATCATCACCGTTGATTTCTGTTTGATATAGGGATGAAAGAGCTCACTCAAAAATACCAGTGATGATATGGGCATGCTAAATTTTTCGCATAAGACAGCTCAATTTGTCTGTGAAGTGGTGCACCAATACGAAGTTTAAGTGTAAATTAGTCATTAGACCAAGCAGTGCTAATAAAACATTAGCACACGGATAGTCCGCCATTGTTGTTGTTGTTTCTAGCATATGCTCGTTACACAAAGCGATGATGGGCTGATAAATGAGTCTTGATAAATCTTCATTTAAGAAGACGTTTTGAAAAATCTTAGTTTTAGTGACCTAAAACTCTGTTTGCCTGTGGACCAGAGGCCCAAACGTAGAGGAAAATATCCATTTACGAGAACAGAAACCAGGCTAGCTGTTTACCCTTGTTTCCAGTCTTTGTGCTAAGCTAAGCTAAGCTAAGCTAAATGGCTGCTGACTGTAGTTTCCTAGGAGAACAGATATGACAATGGTATCAATCTCCTCATCTGTCTCTCAGTTAAAGTGAGAAAAAGTAAGTTTCGTCATGTAAGTTTCAGCATTCGAAATTTTTTAACAATATGAGGAAGCCTCCATCAGGATTTTTTATTATAGGGCCCCTATATGGATGGTGATGGAGGCCTAAAGTGTTCAACATTAAGTACATATGTATGATATGAAAAAATAATTATGTGAATAAATAGACAAAAGACAGAAAAGTGTTATATTACAATACATCATCCCTCCAAGAAGATCAAACACTTTGACCTTCTTCTTTAAGCCAGCTGTTGAGCCAAACTATGCATTTCAGATACTGATCTTGAGTTATAGTGTCTCCTTTATTATTCAGCCACTTTCTGACCATCACACTGCTGCTGTTTGAGATTTACATATCACATGATCTCCACAGATTTCACATGTGTGGGAGACTGCAGCGGTCCTGGTGGTGATGCCTGGATAAGTGTGGAGGAGGATGTAGCTGCAGCTCCACATCTCTTCACATGGAGGTGTAATTAGCTGCGCCAGCGGCCCCCCCCCCCACAGACAGGACTGGCTTGTTAATGGCAAACAAAAGCAGTGCAGCCATTACTGCTGTCACAGGGGGCTTCCATTTAGCTTATCAGGAGAGGACAAATGCTTTTATCTGAGTGTGCTGCTAATTTCAGGATGAAAACAAAATCAAGACAGTGTAAGAGCTAGTCAGAATTCAAAGACTGATATTCCAGGTATGATGGTAGATCTAATATATTCAATATGTGCGAGACACGCTACACATATAAAGGATGTAACTGACTGATCTATTTTTATCCAAGCATCTGCTCGCTGCTTTGTTTTGTTAGAGGCCTAATCGCAGAGCTGGCAGTTTGGCAGAGCAGAGCAGGCAGGATTTGCAGAGTAGGCCACTTACGTAAGAAGACCTCCGGGGGCAGACATGGACCTCTCTGCACGTCTGCCCTGACACTCAAAGGGATTACCAAAAGACCGCTTCCTCAGCATAGACTTCACCAGAATCTGCAGTGGACATCACAGAGAGTATCAGTGAAATCTGCATAACACTTTCACACCTCCAGTAAAGTTTCCACACCAAAATATACATTTTACATGTCAGATTTGTGTTTTTTTTAACATGAGATTTAATTAATTTCACTTTGTGGTGAACTGTAAAACACTCTTCATAGTTTTTAATACTTTAACACTATCACATATTGTTTAGTAATCTCCCTTTCACCTGTACTGTCATATGAAAATTGCAATTTTACAACTTTAAAGGCAACTTAATCAACTAAATATCTTTCTGTGTCCCTGTGTCTGTTATTGTCTACATCTTGAGATTTGAGAGAGTTTTGTAAATATAAATGGACAAGATCTGATATAAATCAAATGCAGTGCCTCTTATGTCTTCAAGAGATAAAATATTTTAAGAAAAGGCCTTCAGGAAATCAGCTGAAATATTGTTAGTATTGCAACTGAGATATATTAATTAAAATACTCGACCCAGCAGTCAGTTCCAGTCATTAAAGTGTTAAATAGTGACCAGTGAGTGTGCAACTCACCACAGTCGAAAGGCTGGGTATGAGTTTAATGCTGTTCTGCACCTCCTCCTCAGTGACCTCCACCGCTGTGCAGTGCTCCTCCTCCAGAGGAAGAGGATTGGAGCCGTTCTCTGTCACCCACGCATGAAGCTGTAACAACATAACACTGTCACAATGAAAAAATAACACACATTGACAATAAACACATGGACCTTGATATAATATTAATCAGAGTTGGGATTTTTTTTTATTTCTGGTCACCTTAATTTCAGGGATGGTGATTCTTGTTTCGGGGTTTTTATCCAGCATTCTTTCAATTAGGTCCTTCAGTTCATTACTTATGGATGGTCTGTGGAAAACAACAGTTTATGTTTTTGACAGTAGTTCCTGTTACAAAGCCTGATTGAGGGGAAGTAAAAAAAAAATAAAATCAAAGGAGTAAACAAAGTGGTGTGGAGTGTCCCTGCTGGCTGAGAGAGAGTATGAAGGAGGTGGGGGGAGGGCCTTTTGTTGGTGGGTCAGGTGTCACTGATTGGATAGGAAGGGTTAGTTGATTCAGAGCTTCCTGAAACAAAGTTGGGAATCCAGGGCTGTGCACTGTATTGCTATGTTTTCCGGGTTGAATGACATGTTTCCCAGAAACAGTGTTCGAGGTACATTTTCTCACTTGTGTCAGAGGTGTTATCCAATCAGCATCAATGTGTGTTTGAAAACCCCCCTTTTAAGGAGGCAATGTGCTTGCATTACACAATGACGCGCTAATGTTTATATTCAAATAAGCATTTTCCTATGTTTGTAGGGGATGTACGCTTTGAAATAGACATATGGATCAGAGGCAATGGAAAAAAAAGTAAAAAAAAAAAAAATCCAATCCCCATGACTCATGTGGGGCTCCGTAGAAACAGACATATGGCTCGAAAGGAATGGAAGAAGACAACTAATGCAAGGTAACACCAAATCTATTGCAAGAGAATGTAAAACTTATTTCAAGGTAAAACACACGCCAAAAAATTCTTGACTCTTGGGGGGCTTTGTAGAAATAGGCTTACAGCAAAACAGAACATATTGTAAGGGAACACATACACAAAATAAAAAATCTCCCTGTGACTCTTGAAAGTAGAAATATGGATGGAAATAGAAGAATGGAAGAAAATAAGCAAGGGAATGCAAAATATTGCTATGTAATGCCTTGTAAGGGACAACACACACTAAAAGATTGCATGTGTCCCTTGAGGGGCTCCATAGAAACAGACATATGGCTCACAAGAAATGCAAGAAGGACAGTATTGTGAGGTTGCACACAAAAGAGAACAAAAGAGGTTGCAAGAGAACTCAAAATATTTTGCTAAAGAGTGCAAAAAGAGGTCATGCAAAATATTACGAGAAAAAGCATATTTTAAGAGAACACAAAATATTCTCCTGACACATGGCCAAGACAAACAAAGTGGAAAGAAGAGCTGAATAGCTGAATTGTTAAGGTTGTTACACTGGATATCATCGTAGGATGTAAAACTGAAATACAAAATCAGTGGTTAGAGAAAAGAATCTGCTGTTTTTATCACTATTACCTGCGAAAATCACATTTTCTCTCCAACTAGAAAGATAGTTTTCAGTAATGAATATTGTAATATTCAAATCTACTGTAACATCTTTACAAGGTGACATTATAATTGTTTTTTTTTAATCAAAAGCAAAGTCACCTACTGCCACGTGAGCCGACAATTTTAACCACAGCTAGTATTATGTTGCAGCTACATTGCGTATCCTATCACAAGAAAGAAAGCTATTCTGGTATCTACATGTTTTGAATGTTCGCTTACATCTCTGGAAACTCCACAGGTTTGTTCTTGATCTTGTTGTGCAGAGAGACGATATATTCGTCATAAAAAGGACACTGCAGGACAAACATATTGAAATGACTGAAATGTTGAAATGAAATATTGGACTGGCTGAGTTATTTTACATGCTACGAGTCTTCTTACCTTCCCAAAGACAAAACAGTAGAGTGTGACTCCCATCGCCCACACGTCTAATGCCTGGTAAACAAACACAGTAATTACCAGGGCTGTGTCATTACTGAAAGCTCTCAGTAGGCGGTTGGACATAATTTCTTCATAATTTCTCACAATTAAACACAGTCTGATATGATGAGTCACATCCAAAGCATGTGTGATTCTGTGACTCACACTGTCTGTTTTCCGTTGGGCTAACAGAAGAAGTTTTGTCTCACCTTCCCGCTGAAGCTCTGCTCGTGTTCTGTCATCATCTCAGGGGCCATGAAGGCCGGCGTCCCCGCTGTGGTCGACAGGAGGGCGTCCGACCCCTCAAACTCGTTGCTCACACCAAAGTCTGCGATCTTGACGTGACCGTCGTCCCCCAGCAGCAGGTTGGAGGGTTTGATGTCCCTGTGGATGATCTTGTGGTAGTGCACTATGAGAGACAATGAAGAGAACATATTGATTGTCTGTTGATCAGCTAAGAAATAGTTCCACTCTACTGAAGTGAAGGCAGACATCTCTACGGCTGATATCTCCAACACTCTGCAACTCACATCAAAACGATCTAGACTGAAAAACAAGACTACAGGTAAGAGGAAAAATATGTATTTTTGATTTTTGGGGTGAACTGTGGCTTTAAGGCGCCAGAGCTGGAAATCTTCTAAATCTACTCATAGTAGCTTTAACTCCCATATACACAAAAAAGCCAAGGTTACAAGTTCATCAGGCTGTCTATTAAATATTCATTAAATCATATCTGTAAACTTACAGTACTCTATTCCCAAGACGACGTCTATGAAGTAAAAGCGAGCCTGCTCCTCTGTGAAAGGGTCGTCTGTAGGCACCTCCATCACCGGGCTGACCCGCATGAGAGGGGGAGGGAAGAAAATTTCTACTTTACAAAACAATTTAAACAATTCAACTTTAATGCTACAAAATGCATACATTTCCCAAAACATACCCTTTTGTCATCAATTCGAAAGCTTGAGGACAAAGAATCAGAATTTAATGACTCCCCTGGTTTATAATGACACACAGTGTAACACAGACATTGACACAGATGAATGAATGCTTACCCATGTGAAGTCCATCTTCATCAGGATCATCAAGCACCTGCAAGACAGGTTACATTTACCGCTCTCATATTCTATTTTACATAAATATATGAAGTCATGTTACTATATACATCCACACAGGTGATGTCACTTATTTTGGCTAATTAGTGTTTTGTCATGACTTTGTGGGACAATTTAACCCTTTATCTTTCTTATTAGTATAGTCCAGAGTAAACATGTCATTTCCAGGGTAGCTTCACCACCATCAACCAGAGCTGAGGCCTAATCAGCAAACAATAATGATAAAGAACACTGATAAGCGTGTGTAAGAGCTTTAAATAATCCTTTCATGTCTCTTCTGTGGAATTGTTTTGCTTTTGTTACATGCAACAAGTGTATGAGTAATATTTAGAGGAACAATTACAATCAAAAACTGCTTTCATGGGACCCTGTAGTCAGTTTTCGTCAGGATATCATTTAAAGGTCCCATATTCTGATAAGGCTTATACTTATATATGGGGTTTCTTCTAGAACATGTTTACATGCTTTAATGCTCAAAAAGCACTTTATTTCTCTCATACCGTCTGTCTGAATAAACCTGTGTATACCCTATGTCTGAAACGCTCCATTTTAGCGCCTGTCTCTTTAAGCCCCACTACCGAAAAAGCCCAGTCTGCTCTGATTGGTCAATGTTTCCGGGTCTTCCACATCTGTGCTCTCTATGTCTCTGTACCATCATTGCAGCTGGGGACTGACTGTAATGGCTCAGTTGTGGCAGTTTCTACCTTTATAAAGTATCATTGTGACATGACAACATTATGGAGGTCCTGATGGCTCATTCAAAGGCACAGTTTCTGACTACAGACTGTGTGTTTTTCTCTGTGGATTGAGCATTTTGATACTTTCAAAGTCTCTATGTACCAACTGTACCTTCTTCATGATAAACAAAGACTTGAATATCTGACTTTTTACAACATGGTACCTTCAAGGTAAACATGCTAAATAAAGACATTCTAAGATTGATGGATATATATGTACAGCAGGTGAGGACTTCTGACTGACCTCCACTAGTTTTACAACATTATGATGGTGCAGTTTCTTCAGGATGGCGATCTCCTTGTACACTTTTTCCAGAGGAAACACAGAGTTTGATCCTTGAGGAGACACGCGGCCTGAAATTACACACAAAAACACATCAATACCAACACCTCAGGAAAACTCATTCGACATTTAAGTTTCATTATTAGACTCACGCAAAAATCCACACTGCCTCATCAGTCTCTTCTTTGACACAACTTTCATTGCCTGCATGAATTTGATAAGGTAAATGATGATGATGACGACGATGACAAACTGACATGTAAACACAATAAATGCACAATTTATTAGCTTCAACTTACGTAGTACTGCTCAGAATCTTCATTATAAGCTAATTTTACCACTCCGTATGAACCCTGAGGTGTAAAAATAACAAAGGTAAACAGCTTTATACGTCATTTGTCATCACTTGTGTTTGCTCATTGTGCAACAGTCATTCACCTTTCCAATCTCTTTCTTCAACTTATACTGGTTGAGCTGGACACAATCCTGCAGAAAATGAAAGGAGAATTCATTCAGTAAATAATCTCATAAATAATATGTTGAATTAGACAAAAATCCACCTCTGGGTGTCATATCTGTAGTTAGGGTCTCCTCACATCAGCATCCGTGATGGACACACGTTTGGTCTCGATGGTGGGCTGTCGGGCCATGCGGCTCCCCCTCTCCTGCAGTGACAGCTTCCTGTCTGAGAGTTTCATGGCCCTCGGATTACTGGACCTGTAGCCGTTAGGCGGGGTTATGCGGTTGGCGGCCACGTTAATGGCTGCCACCAAGTCGGCCAGCTCGCCAGTGTGCTCAGAGTCTGTGTCCGACCTGAAAACAGTGTCGGCACTCATGGTCGTTAATCCTTGTTCACTCACAGCTGAACGTCCCAGAGGTGGTGTGGTGAGAATGCATCACTGCACTGAGAGGAGCGGAAACAGAAATGGAGAAACGTGATCACACACTGTCGAGTAGAGGACCGTCCAGTCGGGTTTACAGAGGTGTGAAACTTGGTAGACTAAGCTGACATTCTTTTTGTCAAAGTTATGTTTTTTGTTATGTAGTAACTCTTCCTTATTACTGTGCGTAAGTGCTTCTTGCAGACGGCAAAGTCTCACACCTGAGAGTCACCTATCAAACATCAAACTTTGCAAGAAACCAAAATATTTTTTCCAGCAGATGTCTTAGTTACAACATGATTGAGCTAACTGGAGTAGTTTCATGTCGTATCAGACAACGGGAGGCTTTTAACAGATGACGTCCTGATGTTAGCTTTGCTGCTGCTGTTAGCTGTCCCTGTCAGCTGCAGCCACTGATGCTTTCTAGACATCGTGATTCCCCAAAACTGAATAAATACCACACATAGCAACACAAAACTGCTTTGCTAGCTCAATCATGTTGTAACTAAGATATCCGCTGGAAAAAATATTTTTTTCATGGACCATTTATTGAGTTACTGAGTTATTATAGACACCGCTAACGGCTAACAGCTAATGGTTAGCCCAGCTAATCTACGATAACCATGTTATTAATTACAAAAAGTGCACACAGAAATAGTAACGTTTGTTCAATCATTGTGTTTATAGACTTTACAAACATCAGATTAGTCTAAACGGGGATATAGTGACGTGAAAAATGGGATATATATATATATGTATATATATAGAAATATATATACATATATATATATATAGATATATATATACATACATACATATATATATATATATATAGAGCTAAACTCTGCTGGTTTTCTACCCGGAAGTATTTGTAAACAACAAGGCGATTCCCTCTATAGTGGGGCCTTTAGAAAAAATGAGAAACCCTGCCATTTCAAAGAATGGAGGTCTATTTTCGGGAAGGCGGGCTGTAACCCTGCCTAGTAGTACACCCACCTCATCAACTACCACTACACCACTGCCTGTCAACACATTTCCGGCTCCTGCCTGTCCACCACATCCACATCATCAAGGCAACTCAGTTCACATGTTCCTGATTACACACAGCCAGTATATATACCCCAGCCTAGCAACTGGAGGCTAGCTGCTACTAGCATAACAAACCAATTAATTTTTAAAAAGTTGGCAGTGTTGATTTATGCAAAGCACAGATATATTGTACATTTGTATGTAGCGAATATGTTAAAACTAAATGTTTTAACAACGCTGTGGTTAACATGTGGTTTAAGTTTAAGCGCAAAAAACACTTGCTTATGGTTAGGAAAAACAATGTTTTGGCTTAAAATACCCGCTTTGGGGGGCCACAATCCCAGTGGGAAAAACAGCAATGTCTTAGTAAAAAAGCAACTGCTTTTAATGCCTTAAAAACAGCTGGAAAAACAGTGACAGGTCGTACAAAACACCCACACCCTAAAAGCTGCTGGAAATACAGCAACGACACCTTTAATCACAACCGGTTTTGTTGTCTGTTGGTCTTGAACAGTCGTCTGAAGTGGTCTGCAACTTAGTGGGCATCATGCCTAGGTGTCACGCTATTTACCATGCCGTCCAACTCCAGATGACAAAGTCACTTCAGGGATTACATCACTCTATAAACACTGATATGATATGTATGAAACTTAGAAATGTGACATATTCATGGTCTGCAGAAATGATGCCAACATTTTCTTCTGGTGACTTCACTGAGCATAACACAACTCAATATCCACTGAAGTGTTGCATTGCATTTTGGGTAATGTAGGCACCAAGTTTTGACAAGGAGGAATAATAAACAAACAAACAAACAAACAAACAAACAAACAAACAAAAAAACAATTATATCTATGGTTCTGCTGCATGATTTTGGTCATCTTTTAAAACTGCCCATTGTAAGTCTGATAATGCTAAACCTGATGGAGTATGCCTTTAAGAAAGTAGTTCGCAGTATTGAAAAGTATCAACACTTTTTTTTTCTTTGTTAATGGGCCACAAGATGCAAATCAACAAGCTGTATAGTCCTTAAAAGTTCCCCTGTACCCACGCAGGTGTTTTCAATTACTTTGCCTTATTAAACCTTTTCCCCTGGTGCAGCATCAAAATTGACAGGCAAGTGAGGGAAATGTTAATCAAGCAGTGTACACACACACACATACACACACATTTCTGACAACAGGTCTAATCAGGCAACACAAGTGAAGACACCTGAGTAGGGGCTTTGACCTTTTGAACTACCAAACCTCAGAAATACAGTCGATACATTGTTTTACCGCTTCAAATGTATGTGATAATCTTGTCTTATTTACCAGCAACACATAGTAGACATCCAAAGAACTCCTTATATTCTAAACTGTAACAGTTCTGTTTGTGATGGTTTGTAAACTGAATATGTCACTCTTTGTGTGATATTTGGCTACAGCAAACATCAGTGACTTATGTTTATTATGTAAGAAGTCACTTGTGTTGTTTACAGCTGTTAAAAAGTTTGAAAACTATTTGTTCCTTTCGTCCAGTGTTTTAACAGAGCCTCAGATAGGACTCACAGGTACAATTAGATGTAAAAACACAGAAAATGAGAAGTATCACTTTCTGAGAAAAGTCTAGAAGCAGATAAGAACCACTGTTACCTAAATTACAGCACAGAGAACTGAAAAGCTTCTTATGTAACAGGGTAGAAAGCTTTAACAGGCAGGTAAATTCATTATACAAACACAATACACAAGATTGTGACATTGGTATATACATGTTAAAATAAAACTAAATGTCATAAAAACAGGCAAAGATATAAAACTTGTTAATTAAAAATGATAAACAAGAGCTGTTAGTATGCAGCGGAAACCTTAAGCTCATCTGAATCTTCATTAACATAATGCACTGATAAAATACTGCATAATATAAAATATAAGGAGAATTATTCACCATACTCACACAGTGGAGGTGTCCTGTGTTGGTGGCCGCGGGGGTTAATCTGCATGTTGCTCTCAGGAGGGGAAACTCCTCTGTGTCTCAGTGCAAGACTTTCACTGACAGGGAACAACGGCCGTCTTTAAGGATTAACTGAGGCCGCATATAGCTGAGGCAGAGCTATTCTGAGGCACACACCCACCCACACACACACTTTCACACAAACACAGGACAAGGCTGGACATCAGGAGATACACAAGACCAGAGGGTAACCCTGTAGTGATACATCAATAACACATTAACATACGCTCAACATTGAAAAATGCAACTTTTTTGATAAAATACACATACCAATATTGATATTTATTTCCTTTTGATTGAATAACTATACTGTATTTCACATATTCTAATATAAACATGAATTTAGAAAATAAAAAATAAACACTTCTTACAATAATAATAATAAAAACAGTTGGTATACACTCTGTATTATTCATAGCCTATAATATTAAATATTTTACAATGCATTGCAGACATTTTTACCCAGCTATTTTAAAACAGACAGCATGTGTCTGTTTTAATCTCATCTCTTGATTCCAGTTTTGCATGTAACTAAACTGGAAAAACATAAACTACAGTGACATTTTAAAGGTTAATAAACATTAAAGTGATTAGGACTGACAGACTTTACCTGGGAAAAAAATGAAATTAAATTAAAAGAAAGAATAAATCAAGCCTATCTTTTCCCACCATACCTGCTTTGTTCTCATTTTAAACAATACTTTTTAAAAGCTTTTAAAAAAATTCCACTCTATTATAATTTATTGCTATGTTGTTTACATGGCTGTAACAGACACTATGGACACCAGGACAATCCTGCCATTAAATGAGGCTTTCACTGTACCTGGGAATTCCGCCAATCTACATAATCTTCACGTGAAGCCTATTGAATCATAAAGAAAAACGTGACAAAACCAAACCGTGCAAAGGATAAATCATATCAGACAATGGCATTGTGATGACATTAATCGATATTAGTAATTAAAAAGTCAACATAAACTTAATGGGTAATAATTTATCAACACAACTGCAGAATATTGTCGAAATTCACTCCCCTCTTTCTCAAACTCAGACCAAACTCTTATAAAATGGTAAAACTAGGCAGTGTTAATCAAATATAAACCAAAATCATGTTACTGTATAACCAATTTCTCACATAAAGTATTTTAAAAACATATTTAATGCATGGTTTGGCTGTAATAGGAGAATTTTCTCTAGTTATATAGTTTCCAACAGTCAGTGAACGCAGCATTGCCCAATAGCGCCCCAGCAGGACGCACGAGGAGCAAACAGGTACCAAAGTTTGATGAAGCAAAGAGCATCCAGTGTGGAGGAGTCATCATGTCTCTGTCGGGGCAGTTTGGTGCTCTGAGGACCGGAGAGCTGCGAGAGCTGCTGGAGGATGAAGACAAAATAAAGCACATCATCAGGTGCAGTGAGAAGGTGAGGGTCTGACAGGGGGACAGAAAAAAAAGTCAGAGAGTTCAGGCTGACACAAATACACAAGTGGTTTAGATTGCATACAAAAACAATTTTGCATTATGTAGATTATAAAATTCATTTGTCATTATTCCAGCAAACAAAACTCTCTGGAGTCACTGTTTTCTGAACTATTTGTGGTGATGTCCAGTTTCAGGGGCTGCAAAGGGCTGCAGAGAAGATGCTGGTTTCAAATCAAAAACTGGCTAAAGTCTGTCTCTCTCAAAAACCTAAATTCAGAGATACTAAACTGATACTTGCAATGAAGTACAAGGAACTGGAAGAACTTCAAAGCTTGGTCCAGGTCAAACAAGAACAACTTGGTGAGTCTTTAATACATTCTCTATTTATGATTTTTTTTTAAATCTGGATGCCTTGAATTCATTGCTTTTACCTGCATTTCCTTCATTTGTTTTGTAGCAGAAAAATACAGTGTTCACTCTGCTCAGTGGAGTCTCTTGGAAAAGATAAAACATGCAGAGGAGGAGTGTGAGGTAAGTTCATGGCAGGTTAATTTGCATAGGTGTACAAGTCTGTAATGTACTTTTATTTAAATGAAGGAGTGTTAAACTAGAGCTCATATTCAATACACAGTAGATAAAGAGGTGCTTAACAAATGAACAAGAGGACTACTTTATTGTTATACATTTAAAAGCTCTGCAGCAAATAACAAGAGTAGCCTGGCTGTGATCACGAGAGAGCCTTCTGCAAATAAACTTTACATAATGATGAGTGTGTATGATTAATGTGAGACCAAAGTTCATCACCCATTCTCAGTACAAAGACTGTATATGTATATACATATAGTCTTACACCCTCTGGAACGCAGTAACACCACCGCCCCTCTCACAGAAAGTGCCTGGAGGACAAGGCTGCATTGAAAACAGGACAATTTACAGAAATGTCAGACCTGTGGGAGAAACAGCTGTTTGACCAGAGACATAAGCAGACAAATAATACATGTCAGCCTAGTTTGTTCAAACTTAAGAAAGCCAGTATTTCAAGCTGTTGTATAGAAGCAAAGCAGAGGTCTTATCGGTGTAACCAAATACCCACAGTGTGTATGAACATGATATTTCTCCCCACAGATGATGTTTCAGAGATTTGTGGAGGGTAAAACGCCACTGGCAGAATTCCTGGATTCCTTTCTCAGCTCGCAGAAACTCCAGCACATCAGGATGGTCCTGGTGAAGAAACTCCAGGAGGTTAGGCTCGGTGAGATCCACCCTGACACTCAGCGTGTCTCAGCAGAAGAGATCCAGGACGCCTGCCTCCCCGTCTGCAGTCTGACCTCAGCTGTGGTCCTACCTGCCTGCTGCCACCCTCCATTCCTGCTGCCCTATGGTACCCACGTTAACACTGCTCACTGTCTACAGCATACACCCTTTTGTCATGATTACAGTCATGATTGCGATGAGTCCCTACGTCCAGGGGTGCACAGACGAGGCTCCAAATGGCCAGCGAGACCGGTCCGTCTTCAGCCTCTGAAGGTGCCGCAGAGGAAGCATCAACATGCACCACAATAAAGACACACCCAGAGTTTGCATTTCATTAAAGTTAACACAGCTACTGGGTAAAGTTTCCATAGCATCACACATTGGATTTAGTCTTTATTTATTTATTTATTGATACTATATTTTCTGATTCAAGTGGCAACTTACTAATATTTGAGTATTTTATTTGGGCAAAGTTATTGAAGGATTGTTTGTGTCAGAAGTCCAGTGTGTAGGATTTAGCAGGATATATTGGTAGAAATGTAACCTAACATATTTAGTATGTTTTCCTCAGTTTATTATCACCTAAAAATAAGACTTGTGTTTTCGTTACCTTAGAATGAGCCGTTTATATCTACAAAGGGAGCGTCCATGGAGTTCGCCATGTTTCTACAGTAGCCCAGAACGGACAAACCAAACACTGACTCTAGATAGGGCCATTCGTGTTTTCCTGTCGGCCACTGTTATTAGCAGCCCTATTGAGTTAAGAGTGCTGGAAAAACACTGATTTTGTGCCTTATTCAGTGTTTTTACCAATTTAAATCACCAGGTGTGATGAAGAGACCTCTGTGGATAATTCGGCTCCCAGTAAAAACCTCCTGAACAATAAACACAGAGGGAGATTTAACCAGATGTTTCAGCTGTTTGCAATATGCAGTCCTCACTACTAAATCTTGCACACTGTACCTTTAAGACAAAATTATTAAAAACTGATGGACAGAGAAGTTTGGTGTATTTCTTATTTTGTATTGTATTGGCAGTGGTATCCAAAAAGCGCTAGTTATTGACAGAGACATGGATAGATTAAGTATAGATTTAGATCACTAATTTTTCTACCTGACATATTGCATTATACAGAGTCTTTTTTTAAGATATTTTTTGGGGCTTTTTAGCCTTTAATTGACAGGACAGACAAGTGTGAAGGGGGGAGAGAGAGAGGGAGTGACATGCAGCAAGGGGCCACAGGCTGGGGTTGAACCCAGGCCGCTGTGGCAGCAGCCTTGTACTTGGGGCGCCTGCTCTACCACTAACCCACCGACGCCCCACATTATACAGAGTTAAGACAATGTTCGACACATCAGACAGCAGCTTCTATTTTTGGACTGGCCTAAGTTCTTATAAAGTTTGGTTTATTTGATTTATAAGAGGACAGTGTGCAATGACATTAATCATTTACAAGAATTGAAAACATGGTTGCACCAGATTTAGCGAAATGCTTATTTCCATCTGTAGTCCTAAGTAGATGCAATAAATAATATTTAAGGTGCAATGCAGACTGCAGTAAATCCATGGGCCTGACATAATAAAAGCAGTATGAATACACTGCATAGCACAAAATACAATATAAAAAACACAGTAGCTATCTTGTAACATTACTGGTGCTGATGCTTTAACAAAATAAAAACAGTAAGTACACACTGCATGGTACAGAATACAATATACACTGCACAATAGCTAAACACTAAGATCTTTAGATGTTTACATACTGGTTATATTTGATTAAAATAAACATGTCAATGCTTTTAGAATCTTTTGGCGAGTCTAGTAATTTAGTTTCATTCCTCTCTGAATGAGCAAAACTATCCAAATCTGAAGTTACTGTTAGGGCTGGCTATTGATGCCATTATCGATTCGGCTTATTGGTCCAATTCTTTATCCCTTTTTGATTCTTGATCACTTTTCTGTGTGGAAAAAAGTAGGTTTTCAGAGTCAACACAACTGCTTTATTATATCTGAGTCTGAACACAAAGGAGCTAAAGTAACAAAATATTTGTACGGCATTCGTTTTCATTAATGTTGACTAAGTCATAGAGAAACCCTGCTGAGCCTGCCTGCATGGTGCTAATGTAATTACAAGAGGATATTCACCCTCTGTAATTAATGTGCCACTTGATTTGGAAGCAGTGGCAGCTGTGTGTATTGTCAAAACAGTCTAGGCTGTCATTCCTGGAATTTAAGTCCCTTGTGTGAAAAGATGTTTCAGCATAGTGCTAGTGTTTCCACCCTGACATGACATGATCATTTTACAGACATTACGAGAAACAGTGTGTCATCTTTCTTTGTGAAATGAAGCCACTCTTTTGGTCGGTTTCTTCCTCTCTGGCATGACTCCTTCTTGTTGCAAGTTTCCAGTGGCTTGGACACCAGTTTGACGTTAATGTTTTGCAATGTGCAACCACCAGAAAAACACAATGAACGATGATCGATGAAAGGAATTCATAAGCGATGATCAGACAATTTGGAACTATTCCACTGTCCCAGTTGTCATAAACACTTTATACTGCTGACAAATATTAACATAATACTCGGGAAAGGTTAGCTTCTTATACGTTCTTATTGGTGTGATAATATCTGAACATGTATGTGCCTCCTCGAATCAGAAAAATGCTGCTCTCTTGGTTCACTGAACTTGAACTGCTCACCGACACTCGATATCTCTGATGGTCCGTGTACAGAGACTCCTGCCAAGGTCAGCAAAGGAGCTTGAACAACACTTCACTTATTCACAGTTCTCCCTCTTCATCCCAACATTTACCACTATGTCTTTTCATAAAAGGCCAAAGCTAATCTTGTGAAACTCATCACTTGTTCAGTATCTTTGTGTGTCCCAACCCAGTGAACTCGCCTAAACGCTCATGAGGGTTAGCCAGAGTGCCATATGGCCCAGCACAGTTTGCCATACTAATTCAACCATGGAGAAACCTCTCTGGCACTACAGGAGATGATTAGCAAGGTGAAGCATGTTCAGAGGCTTTTGTTACACCACAGACTTCAGTTACATCTTTGTCAGCAGCCTCTTTTGTCCCACAAGACTCAAATTGGGCAATTTTCTTGTCTGTCAGCTGATTGTTTTGTGCTTTTCGCCTCTTTCACCTCCGCCTCTCTGCATTGTTTGACAGAAGAACCCGGTTCTATCTGCAAATAAATATGCGAAGCTTGTATATACAGTATTTAGATTTCAAATGATAACCATTAAAATGCCAAAGCAGTGCTGTATCTGATATTCCTTTAAATTACTGTTCACAACAAGCAACATAAAACCAGTCTGAATGTAAACACAGCCTGAGTCAATACTGAAAAGCACCTCACTGGCTGTCATCATTGTTTCTTATCTCTGTTAGGGGGTGTTTTATCTTTGCATTGTTCCCCTGATTAGTCACATATTAAGGGGATTATACAGTAGAGTATCTGTATCAGCATCCGGTCATAGAGCAGGTATGGAGTGACACTGAGTGGGGTTTGTCGTGTGCGAAATGTGGGTCACTGTTGGTTGACCTTTATTTGAGAATGCACTTTTAAACAGACTCCAGACAGACATTTCTGGCTTGTTACATTCATACTTTATTAAATTTGTGGATGTCTCGTTGATGTGGTTCCAGTTTCAATGCTGCACACATTATTTCATTTCGTAAAGACTTTATAATATATATATATTATATGTAACATTCATAGATTGCATAGCATGAAATACATCCGAGGTATTTTGGGTATTTAAGTTGAAATTTACATCCAAAACCTAAAGTTTCAGTCCTGTCTCCTAGAAATTACTTTTGGATATAACTAATTGAAACAGCAAATGTTTTGAGGTTAACTTAAAGCTGTTGTGTTTGTTTAAAGCTTTGTTTAATTTGTTTAAAGCTAAACAAATTAAATTAGTCTTTTTATAATAATGAGATGTTTCTAATTAATGTACCTATGAAAAAAATTGGAGATGGAATATATCAACAAGATGTTCACTTACAACATAACAGAGAGCTAAATAGAATGTTGAGCTCACGTCATCAGGATGGTCTTACCAGGATTCCAAAATAGGCAGTCTTTTAATACATTATCCACTTGTAGTGACTACAGCGTTATGTTTTTCCTTTTTTGTTAACATTTAAAAGAAATCACAGTTTTTCTTAACTTAACCCAAGTGCTTTTTTGAGTAAACCTAAGACAGGAGTCTAGACACGAAGCTAAAGTTCTGGTGTCAAGTACCTGCATTTAATACACTCACCATCCACTTTAACCACCTTCTTCTGAAGCGTGCATGCTACATGAATTTAATGTTTTGTTACCTGAAAGAAATGTTGTCTTTTGAACACAGTCCAGGTAGCGACAATGTAATTAAGACAGCAGTTTAGTAACATACAAAGGTAATTTCTAGAAGACAGGGTTAAACATTGCCATTTAGTCTTTCTTAATAGTTAATTAATCAACTAGACAAATATTTCACAGTTTGGAGGATTTGCTGCTTTTCCTTCTTCCTTGTCCTATGTGACAGTAAATCTGAATATCTTTGGGTTTTGGAGTGTTAGTAAGAAAAAATAAGACATCTTATAAAATTGTTTGTTGACATTTTTAAGACCAAAAGAGTAACTGATTCATTTTTTAATCCATACCACAGTCCAATGATGTTAGCCCTTAAATCCTTAAGATTCACATGGAAGACTGCATAAAAACAGTAAAGTTTCACCTGAAACCAGACACGATATACAGAACCAGAACCAAGGCCATATAGAAAACCAATAAATTACTGCACTTGATAGGCAGCACTGTAAATATCCCTGCATCCACATCCACACCAGACTGGACTCTGTAAACAGGTCTTTTTCTCAGCAGATATTCTGACTTGTCATCATAGGAAAAGTGCAAGAGTCACTAACAACATTATCAATGCCTCTGTTCTATTTAAGTGTCTCTGTAAGTTGTGACAGTGAGCCAGCATGCACAATACCAGGACCCTGAAACTGAAGCAGCTAAATGGAATTCAGCCATCATTGATCTTAGTATTTACACCTGTGATTTTCTTACTTAAAATGTCTTCTGTGAAAAAGGCTGATTAAAAATACTATAAGAAACATTGCTAAAAAAAAATCTATATTGTGCACGTCAGTAACAATTTAACATAAATCATCCCTGCAGTTTTTCTTTTGAGTACAGCTTCTTTAAAAGACACACGAGTTATATCCCTGAGGGAGAGCAGGTCCAGCCCAGCAGCAGCCATAACCACACTGTCTCTCTTAAGCACATGCTTCTTGATACAGACAGTCCTGGCTTTGCCACAGCAGTAACACCAACTCAGAGCCAAACCAGTTATCAGATAGGTCGGGGCGGAGACTCCCAGAACTGTTGAAATCTTACGACAGCTCTCTTAATCTGCTCGTAGCTCACAAACATCACAATGTTCCAGGAACCCAGACGAAGAAACGAAGGCATGAATCTATAAAAACAATCAAGAAAAAATGTCAGTTTACTGTTACTTTTTGCTTTGCCAAGCATTTAACTTTTGTGAGAGTGATTCCGACATGTTGGCGTTTGATAACTACACTACATACCCCTTATAGAAAGCTGTGGGTCCCTCTTTGATCAGCATGGTTAAGGCACAGTTCATAGCACCGCTGTACTTCCCAGGCGGTGAATTCATGTAGCGTGTTTTCACCACATCCACAGGAGATGCTACAATGGTGGTGCAGAAACCTGCTGCGAAGCCTGCTGTGAAGTGACACGGCATGTTGTCTGGTGGGATGAGAACATACAGGCTTTAGTTACTAAGAAGACCCGCTTGCAGAAACAGGAACAATGACAAGGTGAAATAATGTGGCTGAAATGTTGAGGACTTGAAAAGTCAGTGCTCACCTGTCATCAGGTGGTACTTCAGGATGAGCTCTTTGATGATGTCATAGGTCACCAGCTCGGAGCAGTTCACGATGGCGTTACGAGCTATATTTGGCATGCAACCTGAAAAGACAGATTAACATTTTAAACAAAAAGAAATCATCAAAATCGATGTAGCAGAATCAGATATATCTTCCAAAACCTGGCACCTACATTACCCACAATGCAACTGTAAGTGCCTACATTTCAGCCTGAGATTCAGGTGTGTTGTGTTAGTAGCAGCTAATGAAGCCTCAAGCTTCTAGCCTCAAGCAGAGATGAGGAGCAGGCTACAGAGGGCGGGTTAAACTTGCATCTTCTAACTCCATATCCCCAGGTTTATTTTATTTACAAACTTAGAGTCCTTATCTCCCATCGATGCTGACTCAAGTGACATCGCACAAGGCTTAACATAACTTTTTCACTTAATGCAGTGATTCACTTCGAGTTCCATTTTAAGAATGGGTCATTTTCAGGTTAAATGTAATTGACATATAGTTAATAAATTTAAGTAATGCCCCATTTTAATTTACCTTTCCAGAGCCCTCTCACGCCCTCCTCCCTGGCGATGGTCTTGTAGGCATCCATGGTGCTGTTGTATCTCTTCACAGAGCCGCTCTCAGGCAGGCGGGCCTGAGCCTGGAACCTGATTTTCACCACATCAGTGGGCTGAGCGAAGGTCACCGCCATTGCCCCTGTGGTGGAGCCCGCCAGCAGCCGAACCCCGAGTCCTGCGTCTGTGATGCATGTAAAGACACTGGTTTTTCTCTGATGCAACAAGCAAGTTAACACAGTGATTAGAGACTGAACAGGGGCGCAGTTTTCACGATGACGACAATGAGCTGTAGACACAAAAGTGGAGGTTTGGCTGTGGAGTCATCCGAAGTTTTTTCTCAATTCTGAAGCTTCATTTTAAGCATTTGCGTTATTAAACAACCCAGGTACCAAAGGAGTAAGACTGCTGCAGGAGATAAGCAAACACACCGCAGATAAAAACAAACTATTTGGCTTTTTTAACCTTCAGACTGGTTTAACTGGTTACCTGCAGTCATGCACTGAGATAAAGATGAGACCTGGTAGTCTGTAAGTCTTTCTAGCTAGAAACTGTCAAGTTAATGATGCTGCAGTCATAGGTGTGGAACAGGTAAGGCCTCTGGCATTTACACAAATCTGTTCCCTGGGAGAGGAATCTGCCCTATGCCCTATGCCCTGTGCTCTGGAGCTGGTTTCCTGTAAAAACTACAGAGTGTACCAGGAAGGAAACAAATATTTAGCAAGAACAATTACCTTTATTCATGGCACAATAGACTGTATCACTCCAAAACTGACAACCACTCCACCACATCTGAAACTTGAGTGATCTTTTCCCCCACACCTTAATAGTGCATGTGTCTGATTCCCACACATTAATAATATGGCCATGGAATAGGACCTCGTTTCCACACATTTTGAATTCTTACAAATCACCTCAGAGAGTGTGTCTTTGTATGTACAGTGTGGGTAATATTTTCTGACATTTGGGGGCAGTGTTTCAACAGTCTCATAGCTCTCCCTCAGTAAGCTCTGTGTAATTTGACTGAACTGGTTGTTGTTGAAGCAAGCCGAGGCATGTTTCTATTCTATGAATATAATGCAAATTGTTTTTACTAGATTCAAGATTACACTGTCTGACTTGTCACACATGCATTGAGGCATCTCAGACAGTTGGAAGTGTAAAAATAGCTTAAATCCCGGCTATTATTTAGTTTAAAAATGTCTGCAGGTGAGAATAAGTCATGATTAAATCTGCAACAACTAGTTGTTTAATTGATAAGTCAATCAACTGAAGATTAAACATTTGATGGTTCAGTGTCTCAGATGTCTGCTGCTTTAATTCATTGTCTTACATTACAATAAACAGAGCATATTTGGGTTGAAAATTATCATTAGTTGCAGCCCTGGTGATGACATTCAAGACACATACTGTCTGACCCTCTGGTGTAGAACTGCTTCATGGTGTCATACAGGCCGATGCGGACTGAGGCGAAGCCCATCTGTCTCTGCAGCCCTGCCACCAGTCCACTGTACAGACTCCTCGGGCCCTCAGTCTTCACCATGGTGAAGATGGTGCCAAACACACCCCTGTATTTCACCCTCTGGCCTTCAAGTGAGGGCTTGGTTTCACCTTGGATCTACAGTCACAGAGATGCACAGAAAGCAAGAGTTAAAAGAATTCCCTCACAGGTTACACATGATGTATGGAAACATTCATGACTTTGACATGTAGCAACATGCACATGTTAAAATTCCCCTCCTGTTCAGTGCCTTCTGTTTCTTGTTTTGTCACTACAGTGAGGAAATACTCTCTTACAAGTAACCTACATGCATCCAAAATCTCACTTTCAAGGGAACAGCACATATGTTATAAAACCCAATATGTAATTTCCATGGCCTGAGAAAGCTCAATCAATATTTCTGAGCATGTGCTATTCTCCAGAGAGTCAGAGAAGTAAATCTTAAACTTGTGACATCATCAACTATAAAGCTTGGAGCTGCTCCATAGACAGTGACTAGGGGCCTGATTTTGTGGACCCACAGTGTTTTTCTTTATTTGTAACCAAATAAGTGTCACCTTGTTGTTTTGTTTCTGAAACAGAAAATATACCCATATACTCAGGACATTCCTCTGGATGCCCTCAGTGTCATCGATACCATCATTCAGCATTCATGGTTTATGGAGCTGCTCCAGACTTTATATTCAATGACATCTAATACACCAATTTAAGCACTCTAGTGTTTGGATTTTTGGGAGAGAGTTGTTCCTATTAACTTACGTTTTTGGACCATGTTAGACCATAGAAACACCAGGTATACATTTTGAAAATGGACATAATGGACACCAATATTTGTATTACAATAAGCTTTAAGAATCAAAAGTAAAAGCAGACCACTCATGGAGAATAACCTGTTTCCTGTTTTACTGGCTTATTATCATTATTGATGTATTTATGCACATCATTTTAATGTTGTAAAGGTGGAGGTAAGTTTACAGCTGGGGAGCTTATTACATGATTATTAGGTGATTAATAATCTAAATCTGCTGCAGATAAATAAAATGTGCAGAAAAAAATATTGCCTGCAGGTGTTTTTGGTGGCTTTAGTCACATAGGCAATGACTGGCTGGGGGTTTAATGATCTCAGTATTTAAAGCAGTGTACCCTCACACTGGCTTCATGCACAGGTGATGGTGCTCACCTGCAGTCTGACTTTGGCTGTGTCCAGAGGGAAGGTGACCAGGTCTGCCACACAGCCAGCTGTTCCCGCTGCAAAGATCTTGACAGCGGCTGTTGGGGCCACATCAGCAGCTCCTCCACCAACCATGATCAATGATTGAGCTCACGGGAACAACACAGTCTTATCAACAAAATAAACGGAGACAGACAGAGCAGCTTCTGTCCGCAGTGAAGAGTTATATCCTACAGTTTAGATATGTGAACTGGTGACTCCTCTGTCCCTTCATGACAGATCCAGGTGGGTTACCTGCAGCCGACGTCAAGTTTCAGGTACTGAAAAGTCTGGCTTCTGAAAGGAAAGTCCTCTTGTTTCGCCATTAGCCATGAAAAACGAGCTCCAAAGTCTCGTGCTACGCATAAGCACAACAGCAGCCGGTCTCCGCAGAGCAGCGCAAACACAGGAGCGCAATAACTGCGGCATCCGCTGTCAGACTGGAGGCGCTGGATCCAGAGTCCAGCCCTCCTGCTCCGGTTAGAAGCGGCTGCTGCACCGCCCTGCGCAAAAACCTGACACACCACATGCAAACAAGTTGCTCCACGCCTTTTTAACGCCGAGTACTAAAAGCCTTTTGGCCAGATGATTCACCTGCATTCAAAACCACAGGGGCCATTTAATGTCATCAGCCTCACCTGACAGCTATATTTGACTTTGGCAGAATTAACCTGTTATAGTATGTTGCAATGCACAGGAATGTGCAACAGACGATGAAGCACGTGTTCAAAGAGTCAGGACATCCAATAAATCTACATGTAACCTGAGGCCTGTTCCAAGAAGCATGTTCTGCTTTCAGAAAAGTAAAGAAATCATGTCAAGAAAACACAAAAAGTATCAAGTGTTGAAAACAGTTAATATTTATTTATAAAAATACAAAATGTTGCATTTAATTTACATGATCTGAAACCACTGAGTTGTACAAATGTTTGGCTAACAAAATCACCATGTACTAGTGACTGTCATCAAAATGAGCTGCAAATATTTTTGCTATTCTTTCAGTCTCTTTCCTCAGGGATGATGGCGATAGGTTAGGACGCTGTCGGGGACCTCTGTGATGTGGAACGCTGTGAGCTGCAGAGCTCGGCCCCTGGAGAGATCAAAACAGGAACACACCAGCAGTGTAAATAATGCTGCAAATAATGAGCCCTAACACTACATTTTTCCTTTTGTACCTACAAACAACAAGCATGGTGATGGATCGAAAGATAATTTGTAGTGTGTTTGAGGTGTGAGGTAAAAGTGACTGCTCAAACAGAGCAAGCCTTTCTCTGGTTAATGTTCATACTAATGGTGGGGCAGGCTTGTCGCGTGTCTCTGTATACGTCATGTCCACTTCCTGCATGTATATAAGAAACCTGTTACATTTATCATTCTAAATCTAAACAAAAATCTATGAGTTTTTAGGCACACCAAGACTTATTCCTTTCTAATTTGGGTTGAGCTTCTCCTTTTTAATGATCCATCCAACTGACAGGTTAGGCATATCAAGATGCCAATTAAACAGCGTCATCACTACACAGGTGTGCCATAGGATGGTCATGATAAAAGAGCCCAATCTTAAATGTGCAGTTTGATCACACAACAATAAGCCTGACACATAACAAAATTTGAAGGAGTGTGGCACTGGCATGCTGACTGTAGGAATGTCCACCAGAGCTGCTATCTGTAAACTGAATGTCTGAATGTTCATTTCGCTACCATAAGCCATCTCCGACGTCCCTGGTGAGAGCGACGAGCATGCAGATGAGCTTCCTTGAGATGGTTTCTGACAGTTTGTGCAGAAATTCCTCAGTTGTGCGAACCAACTGTTGCATCAGCTCTTTGGGTGGCTGGTCTCAGCGATCTTACACGTGAAGATACTGGATGTGGAGGTCTAGAGCTGGTATGTGTACAAGTGGTCTGCAGTTGTGTGGCTGGTTGGATGTACTGCCAAATTCACAGAAACAGCACTAGAGACCTCTTATGGTATTGAGATGAACATTCAGTTTACAGGCAAGAGCTCTGGTGGACATTCCTGCAGTCAGCATGCCAATGGCACACTCCTTCAAAACTTGCGACATCTGTGTCATTGTATTGTGTGATCAAAGTGCACACTTTAAAGTGGCCTTTTATTGTGACCACCCCAAGGCACACCTGTGTAGTAATGAAGCTCTTTAATCAGCATCTTGATATGTCACACCTGTAAGGTGGATGGATTATCTTGTTGCTCACTGACTGATTTTAACACATATGTGACCAAAATTACAGAGAAATAGTCTTTGGTGTGCATAAAAAAGTCTTAGATCTTTAAGTTAAACCTGTGAAAAATAGGGGCAAAAATCACATGTTACAAACATGTTTGTGGGAGTATTTGTAGGACTAAATGTACATATTATAGTTTGTGGACGTTGACAGCTCAAACCGGTTCTTTAAGATTATCCTTCCTGCAAACACAGGCACATCACCTCCCAACTCAAACTTAAGCAACTACACATATCTGATATCTCCATACCTGAAACCTGAAACTTCACTAGTATACACTGTGTACTACTACATCCTCAGATTCACATGATCAGAGTCAAATTTTAGCACACCTTGAATAATCTTAGTTTGCGCTTTATAGAACAGACAAGACTCTTTATTTACAGTATGCTGTGTGAAAATGCTACATGTCCGTGTGATTTTTATATGTTTGTATTGTGTTACTTCATCAGTAAACTGACAAACTAACAACATCAAGTTTAGCGACAAAACCACCTGTTACCAGACTGGTTTTGTGATGTAGCAATTTTTGTTCAGTGCAGATACTGAGCCCTGACTGTTAAGGATGGGGTTAACACTCAGGGCACAGAGGAGTGTTTTGTTCTTGCAATAAAACAACCACCGCATGCCTCTGACGACATCGTAGCAGTGTCGTTAAAAAGAGTGTCCTGGAGGTGACGATGGGATACAAACACATATTATTCTGTTGATCTTGGTCAACTCTGTTCACAAAGCTAAAGGCTACACAATGTACAGAGAATATGTGACAGAGTATAAACAAATTGAGCACTACACTAAGGGTTAAATGAGGGCAGACAGATGACATATTCCATTGCAGTGTCAACAATGGGTGGAACAATGAACACTAAATGTAGTCATTACCTTATGACAGTGTGTACATCTATTTGAAATATTTGTACAAGTCAGATTATGAAAAAATGGGTGGACCCCAAGCTGTTAAAGCTGCAATTACACTGACCTTTAGCTGGTACACTGGCCTCTGTTCAGTATTTGTCATGTGAGGTGTGAAATGATCTATTAATAACGCCCTGCTGTCGCATGGCAGTTGGGTCCTGACGTCAACTGACTATAAATTCTACTTTAACATTTTTATTTGTTAAAAAATCTCTAAAAGTGGGAAGATTCTTATACTACATTCTTCCCATAGGACTGTATGTAATAAAATAAGATTAATAAAACCAAGATCTTCAGGTACTAAGTGAGAGGGGCGTGAAAAGTAAAGAGGGAGTGAGAGTAAGTGAAACGCGAGTTGGTGACAAATACTCACCAGGTCACTGGCTGTCTGGGAAAAAAACGGAGCTAAACGAATGACTCTCATAGATGCCTCCAGCTGGTGAGAGGGGAGGAAGAAATTGGGGACCTCCACAGGGGCTGAGCTTTATGTAGAATGTTAAAAAAAATTAAATAAATACAATAGGATGGTATCAACAGGACAGTCACAATCAAAGATTCAAGAGGTAGCTGGTAAAAGCCAAAAGGGGCATTTTAAAACTCCCCTAACAACATCAAAGTGACAAAGAAGTGTTTGTGATTTTCATGGATCCCTGCAGTGTAACTGTTTGGTCAGCAAAAGGTGTTTATCCACCTTTACATCCTATGTAGCAACTGTACAGATGTTAGTTGTGAACAGACTGTATGTCAGGTTATGGGAGTGTGTCTGTGTGTGTGGTTCTTTCTGTCTTTCCCCTCCTGTCTCCCTCTCTTTATATATTCAGGAAGTTGATTAATAAAGCTCAGAGATACCTGCAAACTCTTTGCTTGAGTTGAAACATTTTCAGCTCTTGGGGACATGTCCTCACATCAATTCATCTCACGCCTAGAGAATTTGCATCTTCCCCATGACTTCATGTGCAAAGTTTTCCTCATGTTCAGTCTGAACAAACGGTTACACCAAACACTTTCAAACTAAGTCAGAGGGTGACTGCCTGAATCGGATCATGTGATGTCACCTGCACATGAAAGACACAAAAAATGCAGTGGGGCAAACTAAGAGTGTCACAACAGGGAAGGAAGGACACTTCAGGCTCCCTGCTAGCTGAAGGATAATTCACTCGCTAAGCTAGTTTTGCTTTGAAATTTGAGACAACCTTCAAAAACAAATGATAACAGAACTAATCTGACAGACAGAAAGGCAACAACAAACACAGCTCAAGGATACGGTTGAAGTGGAACATCTTGATTGTCAAGGAAGCATGAAGCATCATGGGAATCTGTGGCATGCTGTGTGGTGGGTGATGTTGTTCCATCAGCTGAGCCCTCGTCGAGGCCGTTGGGTTCGTCTGCTTGTCTTTCATCTAAAGCTAGTAGTGTCCTTTCACCATCTCGCTCCGTGTCTGAAGCGTCTCCTGCTGATCCATTACAGCTGTCACTTTGCTCTTGTCTGACACATTTGTGTTTCCCACTGCAGTTATGAGTTTGCAGATTTAACATCTGGCTCCTCTCTTCCTCCTCGTCCTCCTCGCTCAGATCCAGCTCCTCTGGTGGTTCCATGCTCTCCAGAGAAACCAGGTCAGGTTCTGACAGGATGCTGGTCCAAGGACTGGTTTTGTCTGTTAAAGAGGTCACTTCATTTAGAGGCCTCGGCTTCACCACAACCTCCTCGTAATCTTCATCTTCATCATCATCATAAGCTTCCTCATCTTGTGTGCAACCTGTCCCATCTTCATCTTCGACTTCATCCTCACACACAGCAACCCTGTGGTTTTGTCTTTCCTTTTCCTCCTCAGGCTCAGAGTCTGTATGGTTTTCAGACATCTTTGGTAGTGGTGAATGCAGAGGAGACACTTCTTCTTGGGAAGAATTTGAGGCTCTGTGTGGAGGGGAGATTCTCTCAGGGATGGTTTGAGGGTTGCTGTCTTCAACAAGGGAAGCTGTCGAGCTGCTCTGGTGGTCTGAGGGAATCGTTTCCAGGTGGGGTCCTCGTAGACCTGGGTGAAGAGGACAGTGGAGATTTTAGCAACACTGCTCTGGCATTATACTGTCTTTGTTAGCTATCATTTAATTTTTTTCTTTTTCTCCAACAATCAAGGTCATGCTTTTAAAGTTCCAGTGTGTAGGATTTTGTGGCTTCTAGTAAGGAGGTTGCAGACTGCCCCCATCTGTAAACATGTAGAGGAATTATGGTGGCCAACACAAAAACACGAATGGCCCTAAAGCCAATGTTTGATTCGTCCATTCTGGGCTACTGTAGAAAAAACCTAGCCAACTCTGTCGAGGGAACTAGCTCAGTATGTAGATATAAATGGCTCATTCAAAGGAAAAAATCCACAATTCTTATTTTCAGGTGATTATAAACTAATGAAGACTGAGTTGTGGATATTAAATTCCATCTCTGCCAATATATGACCCTAGAAGAACTCCTTTTTCCTTTTCTGTGCTGGTAAGGTCTAAAACCACAACTTGACAGTGGTGTTTGTGACTTGTTCACAGCTTAAAATTTCAAAATCATAAACTCATGTTGTCTGTGTCCAAAATTGACAGCAATTATCTAACTAGTACTGTGCAGCTGTAACAAACAATAACAAAACACAAACAATCAATTGATGAATCAAAAACTTCCATAGTACCATTTAATAACTTCATATAAATAGCATGGCCACTTTTAGTCACTGCATGCAGCGTTGACTTTATTCCACTCGCAGACATTTCAGCACCACTGGTCCTTCTTCAGAAGACTGAAGAAGTAAAAGGTAGAGTGATGCCTCCATTTATGGTTAAAGTGTTCAAAGCGGCACAGTAGACTGTGTCCGCAATGAACTCTGGGTCAACTGCCAAGGTTGGGTGAACTAGAACAAAGTTTACCTGCCAAGAATGATCTTTAAATGGTAAAAAGACTATTGGACACCTTAAAATAAGCACTCTTTATTGTTCTATTAAATACTTAAATGATATATTCACTAAATTCTACTGATGGGTGAGAAAAGAATGGACCAGAATCTCACCATTAATGATACTGTTGACTTGTCCAACTAACTGGTTAGACTTGAGAAGAAGCTGACGTGTGTCTGTCTCTGTGTCCCTCTGTTCCTCATGCTGGGTGTGACAGTCCTGCTCACTCAGGGGCGGGAATGTAGGAGTTGAAAGCTTACGGCTGAAGTATCTCTGGATGTTGTCCAGCTCGCTTAGTTTTCTCCTGTAAAAACAGAGTCATAGTCAAAGCTCAGGGTTTTTTTAAAAGCAAACAATCACTGTATAGGCTGTGTGTCTGAGGAATGATACCTGAGTGCTGAAAACAGGAAGGAGCTGGAGGGATTGATGTCACCAGCACTGCTGCTATTAACAGAGTGAGCTGCTGTTTGCTCCTGCAGACTCTGATGGTAAAGACGTACTTTGTCCATGTGCTCAAAGTGGCGGTCACTCTCACTGGACCTAATCAGATGTTAGGAAATTTAATAAATGAATGGTGGACTGCCAAAGCTCGTCTCAGCAGCAGGGATATATTTGATATAATGACTGAATGAAAAGATGTGATTGTTCTACAAACCTTTCAGAGAACAGCCTTTCCGTGTGGTCGGGTGACGAGATCTTCTGCTCGGTGTGTCGGCTGATGTGAGAGGGGAAGCTGCTGTATGTGGCTGTGGTATGGTAGCTGAGAGGGAGTGCCTGGAATAAAGTCTGCTGATAAAACACATTCATCATTATTAATATTAAACATAAACAAGTTATTTTGTACTTTCACTGTATATACAGTACAGGCCAAAAGTTTGGACACACCTTCTCATTCAATGCATTTTCTTTATTTTCATGACTATTTACATTGTAAATTCTCACTGAAGGCATCAAAACTATGAATGAACACATGTGGAGTTATGTACTTAACAAAAAAAGGTGAAATAACTGAAAACATGTTTTATATTCTAGTTTCTTCAAAATAGCCACCCTTTGCTCTGATTACTGCTTTGCACACTCTTGGCATTCTCTCCATGAGCTTCAAGAGGTAGTCACCTGAAATGGTTTCCACTTCACAGGTGTGCCTTATCAGGGTTAATTAGTGGAATTTCTTGCTTTATCAATGGGGTTGGGACCATCAGTTGTGTTGTGCAGAAGTCAGGTTAATACACAGCCGACAGCCCTATTGGACAACTGTTAAAATTCATATTATGGCAAGAACCAATCAGCTAACTAAAGAAAAACGAGTGGCCATCATTACTTTAAGAAATGAAGGTCAGTCAGTCCGGAAAATTGCAAAAACTTTAAATGTGTCCCCAAGTGCTACAAGCGCTTGGGGACACATTTAAAGTTTTTGCAATCAAGCGCTACAAGCGCTACAACGAAACTGGCACACATGAGGACCGACCCAGGAAAGGAAGACCAAGAGTCACCTCTGCTTCTGAGGATAAGTTCATCCGAGTCACCAGCCTCAGAAATGGCAAGTTAACAGCAGCTCAGATCAGAGACCAGATGAATGCCACACAGAGTTCTAGCAGCAGACCCATCTCTAGAACAACTGTTAAGAGGAGACTGCGCCAATCAGGCCTTCATGGTCAAATAGCTGCTAGGAAACCACTGCTAAGGAGAGGCAACAAGCAGAAGAGATTTGTTTGGGCCAAGAAACACAAGGAATGGACATTAGACCAGTGGAAATCTGTGCTTTGGTCTGATGAGTCCAAATTTGAGATCTTTGGTTCCAACCGCCGTGTCTTTGTGAGACGCAGAAAAGGTGAACGGATGGATTCCACATGCCTGGTTCCCCACTGTGAAGCATGGAGGAGGAGGTGTGATGGTGTGGGGGTGTTTTGCTGGTGACACTGTCGGGGATTTATTCAAAATTGAAGGCACACTGAACCAGCATGGCTACCACAGCATCCTGCAGCGACATGCCATCCCATCCGGTTTGCGTTTAGTTGGACGATCATTTATTTTTCAACAGGACAATGACCCCAAACACACCTCCAGGCTGTGTAAGGGCTATTTGACCAAGAAGGAGAGTGATGGAGTGCTGCGGCAGATGACCTGGCCTCCACAGTCACCGGACCTGAACCCAATCCAGATGGTTTGGGGTGAGCTGGACCGCAGAGTGAAGGCAAAGGGGCCAACAAGTGCTAAACACCTCTGGGAACTCCTTCAAGACTGTTGGAAAACCATTTCAGGTGACTACCTCTTGAAGCTCATGGAGAGAATGCCAAGAGTGTGCAAAGCAGTAATCAGAGCAAAGGGTGGCTATTTTGAAGAAACTAGAATATAAAACATGTTTTCAGTTATTTCACCTTTTTTTGTTAAGTACATAACTCCACATGTGTTCATTCATAGTTTTGATGCCTTCAGTGAGAATCTACAATGTAAATAGTCATGAAAATAAAGAAAACGCATTGAATGAGAAGGTGGGTCCAAACTTTTGGCCTGTACTGTATAAATATTTGTTCTTACTGGCGAGCTTTTAGCAGCTTCTTCATTCACAGTTTTTCTCTGCTCTCTGAGATCTTGGACCCCCGTCAGTGGTGTGATGGACACTTTGAGCTGGCCGTGACACTGACCACTGAAGTCTGTGATGTTGTACCAACCGCACACTGACTGGAACCCACAGACTAAGGGGGACAGGTCTACAGACGCAAATCCAATCACCCTCTCCGTTTCTATAAAAGTAAAAAAACAGAGAGTGAATTAATACATAAAAGAGATCAATCTAATCAGGCCTGACATGACAACTACTTTTGATGGATGATATATTGACCCTGAATTAATTGCAATAAACGATACATCATTTTGAGACCATTTTATGCCACTGTTATGACAATATAACAGCACAATAATGCATATGCACCCTTTCAAAGAGCAAAAATCAGACATTGTAATACTTCTTAAAAAGTAATTTGTTAAACATATGTTAATATATACAATAAAGTTGATATATTATAGTACCTTAATGGGAGTAGCCCAAACTTAACTCAGTTTGACACTTGCTGTAAAAATTTGGCCAACAAAAACAAAACCAAGTGATGCCTCTTGCGACTAAAAGACAACTTTAGCGAAGCTCTGTGAACACCACATTTGCCTACATAATCGGGCTGGTGTTCTCCCGGGGATGGACACTCTAGAAGCTGAGCAGTTTGCAGGTGGATTTATGGAGTGGTGGATGAAGCTGTTGGAGGGTAAAACTACAAACAACAGACTTTTTGGGTTGTTGCTAGAAGATGGCAAGCTAATGGCTATCAGGACTGTGATGCTTCGACTCCAAAAGTGCTGCTGCAGGCTACCGGTAAGCTACGCTGTGTCGTTTTTTAAGTCTTGTTTAATTTTCTTTAAACTCGCACAAGTAGGTGAGGTGGAGAGAAAAAAAGGGGAAAACCATTGCACCCAAGTCTTAAAATGGACAGGAAAACCCTGCTGTTAATTTTGGCATTATGTTGGCTAAGATGTTGGGGACATTCTTGTGAAAATACACACATATGTAAATAAAACAGGAAATACAGAAGTCTGCAAAATTAGTAAGGTCACGTCCATGTACTGTACGAAAAGTAGATAACTTAATTATCGTGACAGGCCTACATGTATCATATGTTGTAAATTAAAACTTCTTTCTTTACCTCCTTTGTGCCAAACTTTGAACACGAGAGATTGCTGTGGATCAACCAGCAGCTGCTTTGAAAGCCTGTAAATTTGAAACAAATCATCAGCCTGATATCTGATAAGAACTTGTTTTAGTGTACCATCAATATCCAAAAAGATTTAACTTGATGTCTGTGATATAACTCGACCTGCACTCATGTTGATGGTCCCACACAGGGCAGTCAGTGTTGGCTATGACAGCTGTGGACACTGGTGCAGCAGAGTCTGCAGTGACGTACGAGACACAGCAGCATGGTGACCCATCACTGCGCTCTGCTAGAGGACAGCCTGCCGGAGAAACATAATACACACGTCATTATAAATGTTCTGTAATTCAAAAAAAGTGGAAGAAAGTAGATTTGAGATCGTGACCTCACCTTTCAGATTCAGGTGCATAGCCTGGTCCACTGCAACAGTCACAGGGAAAGATTCATCCATGCTCATTTCTGTGTGCTGCACAGATGTGATGTCTGTAGCTGTTCCGGAGGATTTATTCTTGTGTCCCCTTGGTGATTTTTTGGGTGTAGTGGGTGAGGGGGCTCGATCTGCTGTTTCCACCTCATCTGATAAGAGCTCTTCCTGATTGTCAGAGTCCATCTGGGTGTCAACCGCAGCGGGTACTTCAGCCGGGACAGAACCTGCTGTCAGGGTAATGTGCACCCTCAGAGCAGCCCCTTGAAGATCTGCTGCTGAGTGTCTGAACAGCGGATACACTCCTGAAAAACAACAAAACTGTGATTACACCCAGAAAAATTCATAATTCTACTAGAGCAATAATAATCATTAAAATTCTAACACAATTAATCACTGTTTACCACTTAGTGTGAGCTTCTGTTTGGATGTCTTCACTAGAGAGGACAGATCAACATACGCTGAACCAACCAGTCGGTCTGTGTTTCGAGGCCTTTGGGTTTTGTCTTTTGTAAAGGCGACCCACACCTGAACCTCCAGTCGCTCCTCTCGAAGATACCACATCAAGGGCTGAGTGCTCCTCAGCTCCACAGTTCTGCTCCCCTGGAAAGCCACCGTGGCCTGGCCTTCCTCCTCAACACAGGGGTGTTTCATCTGGGAGCAGAAGGCATCCTGGTCGTAGAACTTGTACCTGAAGTAACAGTAGGTGGAGCGCTCGATTTCACCGAGGCCTGGCAGCAGCAAGCAGTGGACAGGTATCCACGCTCTAGGCACTGAAAAAGTCAAAGACATTCTTCTCATGCTGTCTCCCCAAACTTCTTCATCATCTTGCATTTCATTCTGTGCTGTTTCCCAGCTCAAACCCTGAGCAGCTTTAATGACTCTTTCTCTGTCTGAGTGGTGGGCAAATTTGACAGAGATCTCGAGGCCTCCAACCAATATGTGCTGGTGCTGAGATGAACTTGTTTCCTGAGGTATGTACACTCCAAACCAGCCGGAGATACCTTTATGTTTGGAGAAAGAAACAAAATTACTGTGTATTTTCCAGAAAATCTATTTGACCCAGGAGCCAGTAGGAGTGCAACATACCTGTTCTTTTGTAGATAAGATCAACCAGAGGTATTTTCACTGTGCCCAGCATCACATCCTGAGGCTTATGAGTGTGTACTGCTGCAACAAATAGCACAAAACAAATTAGTAACTTGCAGACAGATATTCCTGACTAACATTAAATGTAAATACTTGCAGACACACAGCTTCTATACCAGAATATTTCTGAACCAACTAAAAGAGGTAAAATAAATTCACCTTTCTTCTATACAAGCTGGGGCACCTCTATTAACAATAACGTACTATGTGGACTAATTTATGAAAAATTTTAATAACTTTTCTGTAAATATTTTATAAAAGTATTAGCCAAACAAAAAGGGGGACACTACATGTTCAAAAAAACATTACTTCCACGTAAAGTGTTACTACAAAAAGAAATAACATAAATTATAATGTCTAAATTTGTAACATTTTTATTCATATGTAATTCTGGTAAATACATCAACCTTTGTGATTATCTTTGTTCCAGACAGTGAAGACAGCAGAAGCTTCTTCCAGCTGCTCAGCCAGGCTGCAAGTTTCTCCACTGCTCCTCTGAACCAGCAGATCACAGGACACCTCCATGTGGTGGTCGAATTCTGGGCAAAAGGTCCTGGCAGCTATGCGGGTGCACCTCCTCTCTCTCTCAGGCAAGAAGGAGAGCTGGACTGTGACGTATGTGTTCAGTCCCACACTAGCAAAGTAGCTGAATCTTTCATTTTTCTCTGATACAACCCTGAGACAAAGAGACAGAAACACAAAAGCAGACATAAGACACCTCGAAGCAGTGAAACACCTGCCATCAGACCAAGTAATGGAGCTGAATGTCACTTCATACTGATCTCAAAATGTGCAGCAATTTGCTTTTATTGAAATAAGGCTAGTGGCAGGAGTGTCAGCAGTAGAGCTCTAACTCAGCAAATAAAACAAACTACATTAACTGATGGCTCGATCTGGCTTGATACCACCATCTTAAACAGTTACATATTTTAGACTGAACAACTGCCCTTCATGCAAACCCAGAACGTTCCCATTTATCATCACACAATAAGGAAACGTTTCACACACATTTACCCAGGCAAAGAGGGGAGTTTCCATTTCTGAAAAAATACTAAATTATCTATCTACATATCTAATCATTCAAAAACCTTCCAGTTTTATCTACATTTGTGTAAATTCCACTTTGAACGCCAGGTTGTGTAAATTCTGTTTACTATCACATGATTACTTGGTGATATACCTTGCTGCAGCCTGCAGACCTGATGCTCTGTGCACTTGAACCTCGAGTGTTACAACACGAGAGGAAGCTCCTTTACCGGTCTGACCATGAGGTCTCACTGGTCGGTGCTTGTACCGAATGCACACATCCAGCAGGCCTGTGAAACACAGCAGATCAGTCACAACAATGGAGATAATAAATGTCTCAGTGTAGTATTATAATACTGTCTTTACTCTGTGCATTATCTATGTACCTGAGGGCTGAGGCTGATGTTTTGAGGGACTGTCTGTCCTGGGGATCAGGGGCAGGGAGAACATTTGAGCCTCGTTAGGATGTTGTCTCTGCATGGTGACCATCGCACACAGTTTGGACAACGGAAGCATTCCTTTGGCCACAAGCTGGTCTCGAACGTTTGGATAATAGTATCTGCAGAAACATTACAATTATATGAAAGCATTGATAACTTGGCCACTTTAGTTTTGCATCAAGCATTTACATCATTGATGTGTTGTGTGTTATCAGGCACTGTTGTACATTCATACACAAAGTAATGGAGGTTACATTCTTTTGTTTACAAGATAGTATCTACTGCTGCGAGGAGGTGTTTCAGAATAAATATAGCTTTTTCTTTTTTTGAGGAGGTTCAAGTCTGATACAAAAGGACTGCCTATATAACAACAGGGCCTCTGCCTGTCAGAGATGCAACACTTAAAGGCAGAAGCATAATTCAGGATTTAGGTGCAGGAAACTAACTGGATAAAACAGCAACAATCACAAACCTGCACCACACTTCAAACTGGACTCCTCCTCCACTGCTTAGGCCTTGACTTGAAAGAGAACTGAGCAGCAGCCTCTGAACAGGAACTCCGTCAGGAGCCAGAAGCACATGAGTCTCTGTGTGGCCAAACACTGGGTCGGGGACACACAGAGTTGTGGTGGTACGAAACAGCTTCAGGTTCACGCCTGTTGGAGGTGAGGTACAGGTCAGAGTGAGGCAGAGGGAAGAAAAACTTTTTGGGATATTAAGTTGCTCACTAAAATGGCCTTACTACTCTCTATAAGGTTTTGGTCCACTTTTGCAGCAGGGTCACTGTCCTGACAGGGGAAGCTGTATTGGACGTAGCAGTCAGCCTCGCCCCACACTGTGGACTGTAGAGGTGTCAGCCCATTTACTTTCTCCACTCTCATGACAAACACATGCTCTCTCAGAGTTTCCACCTGTGCTGCAGTCGCCTGAGGGGGAAACAGAATTGATGACTTGTCAGCAGTTGGTATGTACTCTTTACAGGAAACAAAGAAACAATGCACTTAATTGGAAGATGTGACACATTTCTTAGCTGACAAACCTGCGGACACACATACAGTATACAGTGTTCAATGAGTCTAAATGTTTAAGACGGTATTAGTATCAGATAAGAGATTCTTTATTTGTTTGGTTTTACATTTTCATGACTGTTCAGTATGATCTTAAATAGTCCATCGGTCAAATGGAAACAGCTGGACATGCTTCAAATACACTGAAGTGCTTTCTAAGTATCAAAATAAAGGTCAGCCTAGTTTACTCACTAACTTATTAGTAATATTTTTTACAGCGCAGCCGCAGACTTCATTTTTTGCAGTTTTAGCACTTCCTCAGGGAACTTTTTTGTGAATAGCCATGGAGGAACAAGAAGACACACACAAAAAATACTTCAAGCATTACATTACAAAATTAACACAGACCTTTGTTTGTGAATGAGGCTGATGATCAAGCAGATGAACAGGTCTCACGAGATGTGGCACAGCGTCATAGTCTTCATCCCTCGTGCGCTGGAGAGCGACTATCTGCTCCGATTGGCCCATAGCCAAAACAACCCTGAGGTGTCCTTTACAACTCCCTGAGAACACATCGATGACTGGCATGTAGCTGTCCACCCCTAAAACAGGGTACTGCGCCTGGAGAAGAAGGTGGGCGATCTTTGGATCCCTAGAGGGGGAAAAATGATAAAGGGAGAAGGGTTACTGGTCTCACGTGCTGCTTTACTGTAACAGTACTTTGGTGGTGGAAAATTCCTCGAGTTTGATTTAGAGAAAACAAGACGTGTGGAATGTAGATGAAAAAACAACAACATGATCTATTTGAAAGCGTGCAACAGCACCACCCTGAGGGCAGGTTAAATAAAGAGGATATAAATTATCCTCATAATCTGTTTGCCTGCTCTGAACTCAGATATCACAGTTGTGTTTGTAATTTCTAGAGCTGCAACTAAGAATCATTTTTAAAATGACTGATTGATTATTTTCTCTATTAATCATTTGGTCTATGAAATATCACACAAAAAAATGCCTGTTACAATTTCCCAGGAGCTGAAGTAGTTGTATTCAAGTTGCTTGTTTTGTCCGACAACAGGTCCCGAACCCAAATTTGATTTACTATCATAGAGGATGAAGAAAACACACTAGTGGATGGAACCAGAGAGTTTTCTGTACTTTGCATAAAAAAAAACAAAAAAAAACTTAAACAATTAATTGATTATCAGAAGTTGCAGATACAATTTCACCATAAAAGTGACAATACCACTTGAAATCTTTTGTTATAATTTGTGTCAATTCATTCCTAATCCAGACAAAAATGTACTTAATTCAATTTATTTATTGATTTCTATTAACAAAAAAAAACAAAAAACAAAAAACAGTGCTGTCTGTCTCCAACTTGCCTAAATGACATGTAGAACTGGTGGAGAGGTAATTTAACGAGGCCGAGGAGTCGATCCTGCCCTGAACCTCCTGCCTTCTGCCACACCTCGATTACCAACACATTATTCTTCATCCGCTCCAGCAGCTTAGTCGTTAAAGCCACAGGAGTCACCTGAGGCGAAAGATGAAGAAAAAAGTTATGTGGGTCAGTGAGATTCTGTATTTACAATGGAGATGAATGTTGCCATCTTTGTAGCCTGATTTAAAATGTCAGATCTGGTTAGAAGACTTGATCTCCTTGGCTAACCTGAACAAAGTTGAAAGAAGGATTTGTCTGGCCCCAGCTGATGACAGATCTTGCCGTCTCATCACACCAGAGTTTACAGTTCAAGTATATGTTTGGAGCCTGCATGGGCCCACAGCTGAAGTTCTTTCCATCTGGCACCATGAGTATCGTATGCAGAAGAACTTCAGATTCCCTGTCCACCTGCTGCTGCTGTGATCTATAGAGAGACGTGTGGAGGCCAGGATGGGGAGAGGGTTCTTTCAAGGGTTTCTGAGGACTCCAAACATTTAGTCTGGGAGCTTCAAAAGAGCCAGCTGGTAGCTCCTCCCTGCTAGTGTCAACATGCTGAGATCTGGGGCTGGTTTCCCTCTGTGGACTGAGTACAGTTTGTGAAGGTGAGGTGTCTTTCTGAGCTAGCTTGCTTTTACTTTTTTCAGTGGAGAACTCTCTGTTGTCTGCAGCGAGTTCTAGTGACACCTGAAAAAAATGTATTATGACAGTCACTTGGGTAACAAATACCAGGCTTGAAAACATGAATTCCTGGGTAAAGAAAACCCTATAATACCTTGAGAGGTCCAATGTCCTGCATTTCACTGTTTCCCTCCACACTCTGTACAGGCAAGACGACAGACTGATTCAACTGCTTGCTCTGAAGCAGACAACGCAGCGGGTGGACTGCCTTGCCGATGGGAACAGGCTGCAACAAACAAAGCCAAGGTCATCATCTTCACTGCATTCCTTTAAGTACTTATTAATGTCTACCTGTGTTTCCAGACAATCAATATTACTTATCTTAAACAATCAAATGACTAATGTTTAGTCAAAAAAATACTTACTTTTTTTTGGTTACTCTTTCGTGAGTAAATCTTGAAGATCAAATCAGTTTCCCACCATCTTTTAACTGCTGCTGTACTGAAGTGGACAGGAAACACAGAGTGCTGATGGAATTTAACCACTGAAAAACACAGAAGAGTGTATGTCAGATTCAGTAACAAAGTCAAAACAATAAATGCCACTCAGGTGGGTTTCATAAAAGCAGATTCTTAGAGGTCATACCTCCTCCTGTGAGATTACTGGCAACAGCTCTGGTCACCTCCCCATCCCCACCTTTACTACGATCATGTCGACTGGAAGTGGAAGCCGTTGGGAACACATACTCGATAAAATATGTGCTAATGGAAAAAGAGAGATAGCACAAGCTTTGGTTACAATTATTTCAATATTATATCTGCTTGGGACTAATGTTTAACGTTTTGCGCACCACTTCTTGCTGGTTAATGGTCGAGGAGGTTTCCCTTTGCTAGAGGTTTTTCTAGGTGTGGTGGCTGCGCTGCCTGTGGGTACAGTCAGGGAATCGATGGTCACTCTTGCCAGCCTGATCAAACTCAGCAAAGTCAACTGCTCTGCACTCACGCCAGGAGGGATACCACCAGCATCTGCAGACCGCTGAGCCTCTGAATTTGGCCTACACAAAATCAAAATATGGTGAGTAACTGTCTTAAATGTACAAAAGGTGGTATGGTTTAATCTAGCCTTTTCTCATACTGTGTGATTTGTCAGTGCTACATGCTATTCTGGCTATTCTGGTTTAACTTTATTTTAACAACCTTTGAAGGTAGAGGGATAAAACACACACACAAACACAAACACACACACACACACACACACACACACAAAATCTTCTTCTAATTGTTGACTGTCCAAGCAGCACAGCTTAACAAGCATGTAAAGGCCCTTACCCTCCACGAATCTTGGGTCCGGACTGTGTCAGCTGTTTTTCACTCAAGGACGTTTTTCCTTGACCCTCGACCTCAGTGTCATTTGGTCTGATATCAGACATCTGACACACAAGAAGACATGAATGACTTCAATGATTCTCAGTGAGAAAATAGTAAACTGACACTGACATTCCACATGAAACGTGTTTAGCTGTGACAATTATTATAAAGTTGTCTACTTACAGGAGTTTTGTAGAACAAATTTTCCAGCAGGCTCTGATCATATTGTGGATCATTGAGCTCACTGTCCCCACATACACTGCTATGGCCAGAAAGAGATTCAAGGAGGGAGCCATATCCATCCCAGGGAGGCAGAGGAGACGTATTCAAGCTAAAATAATACAATTATTGATTGGAAAGTGGAACGAGGAGTGGAGTGGTAAACTTGGTCACATTTTCAGGCACTTCTGGAAATAAATGTGTATATAAGTACCTTCCAAGGAGCAGATCCACAGCTCTGTTATCCATATCAACAGGACCATCTAAGCTGCTATCTGAGACTACAGCAACATCATCAGAGTGTTTGAGAGCTGAATCAGCATGAAGAATATTTTGAAGAAACATCCCAGAGGGAGAAGGGAGGGGCCTACAGACACAGGAATAAAGTATTATAGACTGTGCATTGAAAGATGGTAGAAAACTTTTTTTTTTTTTTTTTTTTTTTTTTTTATTACAAAGTACAAGTACTAACTTGGAAGGTGGCAGAATGTTATCCTTTGGGAGAGGCAGAGGGGTGTCTTTCAGAGCAGAGGCAGAATCCATGTCACATTTTAAAGCTGATACCACCATAGCATTTCTGAGCTTGTTTCCACGCTCTAGAATAACTAAGATGAGAGTCTGATAAGACACATTCATATATGCGCGTTTGTGTTTATGTGAATAAGATGTATAATCATGCTGCAACCAACCTGAGAGGATATCATTGGTCGATTGGCCAAAAGCCTCCTGACTTGAAGGATTCACAGCCGTTTGATTGTCCTGAGATCTGTCTGCTCTCGGCATCTGATTCTCCACTGACTCTTCTTTACCTTTGTCTTCCTGGGCATTTTGGAAATATAAGTGGTCCTTCCCTCTGAAAATATTACAACAGTATATACAGTAAGATTTAAACTTACTACTGGTGAGCTCTTATAACAAGACACAGGCATTTGATCATGAATAGCAACAACTTCAAACCTTGGTGTGTTTCCACCGCTGCTCCCAGCTGATTCTTTCCCACTGCTGGCTGAAAGTGATCTGGGCTGCAATGGCACGGTTAGTGTGGTGACTTGCGGCCCTTCAATGCTGATATCTGTGACAGGACCTGAGCTGCTGCTGTCATAAGCTTCTGTCAGAGGCTCCAAATTAAGGGAAACCTGAGAGGGTAAAAGAAAAGAAAAGGAAATTCAAGTTTTCCTCCAGTTTAAGTGGAGTCTCAATCTTCACTGCACTTCAGTATACCGAACTTTATTCCACAGATGTTGTTGGGAGGTCAATGTGAAATCAAGTGTCCACTCACCTGTAACTCTCCCAGCTTCTCAGATGTCGGAGACACAAGTGTGTAAAATCCACCGATGGGGTATGACATAGAGAGACGAGAGATGCCCGCAACCTGAGCCCGTGCAATCGGCAAATGATCGGGTTTTGTCAGAACCTCCAGCACCAGAGAGCCCATATCTGTTCATGAATGACAGGTTAGTGGTTGATTTTAAACACACATTTAAACTGAAACAGATCAAAGCCTTTTTAGTTACCTGTAAGATATGAGGTGAACTGCTTTGGCCCACAGCGGATGGGGAAGCGAGCTGTGGTCTTGATGGTCTTCTGTGACGGCTGTGATCCATCTCTCGGAAAAAAGTGTGTCCCGTTGGATGACTCTCCCCACCAGCGCAGCCTGACGAATGTTGCAGACGGGGGCTTTTGAACTGTCCATAATACCCGGCTTATTGTCACCCGCAGGAAGCATCTTAGCTGACCTTCGACCAGAGGAGGGAGGGTGGTGGCAGGGGACACATCGCTGGGGACTGCAAGGAGCAATTTCTAATTAAGGCAAAGTCAAGACACTAACAATACAAATACTAAAGTCTAGCATCAAAGGTAACCAAATAGGACAGGTAAGAAAGGTATTTGCTGTAGGAATTTGCTCGATGTTGGCTAGTATAACAGTCATATACTTAACTATTCATTAGGGCTCTGTAATAGTCCAGTATTATCATTCACTGACTTTTTGCAAAACGACATTTTGATATGACCTCAGCACACAAATCTAACAAAATAAGTTACGAGAGTCTTTACTAAAGTGTTTTACATGTGATTTTGCAGATGCTGTATATAACTGTATTAACACTGTGGTAATGTTTTCAGCTATATCACCCAACCCTACTATTCAGATAACTTACAAATGCATCACACTGCTTACAAAAAATCCATTACTGTTTCTAGCCCTGTTGGAATATTTAACTTTAAAATCATTAACTTAAAGAGGCATATGATCTTCGACAATAATGCATTAACGCAGGTGTGTTTAAATCAATGTAAAAGGGTGCCAACACTATTTTGTTAACACAACTCTCGACCTCAGTGCTAGAAATGAATCAGAACAAAACCCCAACACTTACAGTCAAGGTCTTAACACCCCAACTAAAGTTTGATAACAGTGTCTCATATATACATAATAGTGTTAATTAGGGAATTTTATGCTATGCAGCAGCAAATACAAATGCAACCCAACACTGTAAGAGACACACATCCACCTAACAACTTGAGTGAACATCATCTGATATGGACTGCAATATTTTTCTTGTGAGAATAAAAAGGGATGTTATACTTTGCTTTTAGCCTCTGGCAAACCAACATACTACGTTGCGAGTTAACATTAATAAACTAAAGCTTACTGAGGCACATTAACAACTGTAACACATGAAAAGACCGAGCCAAAATAAGACCTTATCAACTTAATAAGACATTAGCCAGTGAGCTAGCATACGAGGCTAACGCGAGAATGACAGCTGACGCTAACAGCTACTTAACTTAGCTGAGTTGCTAGCAGGTAGCTAAGCTAACAACAGTTTACCTTTCTTTTTGCTGCCTCCGGCTCTGACGGACCTCTGTTTTCTGCTCTTCATCCCTCAGCTCAGTAAATATAGATGGTGAATGACAGCCAGGCCGGAGCAGAGGCTGAACCGTTGGCAGGCATGATTTTTATCACACTCCAGCTGACTAATAATCCGTTTAACAGAGCTGCTAGTGCTACAAACACTCACACCCACAGCGGCAGCGCGCTAAGCAGTTTCCGAGCAACACAGTCCGAACGTGCCGCCTCCGCTGCCGCTTTGACAGAGGCATTCTGGGAAATTGAGTTTATTTTGTTGTGACGCTCCAAAGTCACATTTCTGCATAAATTTGACTTGTTAATACACATTTAGTGACCCCTGTGTGGTAGTAGCACTCTTACATTTAGACAGCTCAGATCTCAATGATGAAATTTGCCTATAAATTACTGCACCCATCGTTAATCATAATAAGATTTACAAGATTATTAATTATTAACAAGATTTATACATATGACATGATAGTAACACACATAATTCATAATAGAAGTTACAATTACCCTCATATTAGGTTTGAGACATGCATTCAAGTTTTATATACTGAAACACAGGCACTTGTTTATTTGCTCCCATTTTAATGCATGACAATAGACAATAATGTTTTATTCAGTAGATTTATATGGCACATTTGTTGACAAAAGTAATAAAGAGGCAATCAAATAAAACAATACAGTAAAGGAAATGCAATAAATTATAAAATATGAGTGCAGTTCCATTAATGCATCCAAAACCTACCAGAAAAATGTCAGTGCTATGGTTGCCTAACCTGAATGTTTTTGGACTATGTCCACATAAAAAAGTAAAAATAATATCAACCATTGTTAAACCTTACAATAAAAGCACCACACACATTTTACAGCAATAGAGTGAAAAATTCAACAGCTCACTAATGCCATGTAGCCTTCTTTTACATCACCAGCAGAGGGAAGCACAGATCTTTCCATTAGGGGTTACAAAGCAGGCTCACTATCAGCAGTATTATATGTAGTGATATTCTGTCTTTTTCTAGATTAAAAGAAGCTTGCTGTATTTCTGCTTCATTCTATTTTGCTGTTGCTAGATGACGTCTCAGTCAGTCAGACTTCAAGTCTATACTTCCATCAGTTGTGCTAATGAATGACACTGTAACAAGTAATCAGCTAGTTCTCAAAGTCTTTCACAAGTTTCCCAACATGTTAAAACTTACTGTATGGACACAAAGTGTTGAGGCACGCATAATGGTTTGTCACGTATGCTATAGGGAGTTTGGACTATGCTCCTGCATGGCAACAAGTCCCTCTGCAGCTATGTTTGTTGTGGTGATCATAGTAACAGTGAGGGCCACTGAGGGTGTATGGGAAGAGTTCAGAAAAAAGCCCTTTGACTTCTGGAAAAGATCAGGCCTCAGGTTGTGAGATGGACCTCTGAAAACTTTACTCTCAACCTGCTTTCCTGGATTTCCTTGTTTATTATGATTTGACAAAAAGCATCTCAAATTCCCAGACACGAATCTCTGCTGCCTCTAGTCAAACTGAAAATCTGATTAGCATAGCACATAAAAAGAATCATTGTAACTTATCTGACTATAAAATACATTTCTAAGTTGTTGCAAACCTTTTGTAAATTTGTGTATATTCTTTAAATTAAATAAACTTGTGGTTTCAACTGTTTTGAGTCCAAAAGTAGGTATAACTGTGTTTTTAATGGCATGGATACTTGCAATGAAACTGATTAGAGCTTCAGAAAAGCAGCGTCTTTCTATCCATCAATTCCAAGGGGAAATAATCAAGTCCTGCTGTTTAGTGTGCACACAGGAATGTGCAATATGCATCCAGTATACAGCCCCTGCTTATATTTTCCGTGTGTCAGTATGTGCATTAGGAGCGTGTCTGTTTGTGTACACTGTGGGGAGCTGGAAAGAAAACATTTATCACTGTGACGGAGCAGAGGTATTATTCCTCTGTCACCCCCAAAGATCCCTTTATTCAATCTGCAGAATGCCCCCCAAAAAGGTCACATATAAAAGTACCTTACTGCACAAGCTCTTAATACTGTGTATGGTCTTTCTCACTCTGCTTTAAGATGGGTTATGACCTACTTAGGCACAGAAATCTCACATATCTGATTGGTATGCAGATAGATTGGTTGTGTGAGTTCAGACATGAAGTTAGAAGCAGACGTGTTCCCAATCACTTGGCGTGCAGAGCGTGAGTAATGATGACCAGCCTTTTGGAGCTCAATAAGAGGCTGACAGATCTGGTTCATCTGTTCCATTATACAGCCAGTTATTGAGAGAGTCTCCCACAGGAAGCGATGACCACATCGTCCAGTCAGCTGGGAATAAACAGGCACACTCACAATGATTGGTTCCTTTGACTCATAGCATCAGTCTGAACTGCAGTCCTGAGGTCTGAGATAACCCATTACAGAATGACTTCAACCCAAATCCGTGTTCTTAATCTGCATTGTTGAACACAGACATTGCCTTTAAAGTCCTAAAACTGGTACAACAATGCTCTGTGTTTGCTTGTTCCAGCACTTCATGGAAGCGTAATCACATTTAAATTCATTTGAACATTCAAACAAAAACAGCATTTTATTTTTGGCTGCAACATTACATAACATAGAAAATTCTAGTTGCTTTGTGCATCACATTAAACACTGTGTACTGTGATTCAGGCACGTTAGGTGTCTTTGTGTGCGCAAAGTACATCAGTGTTGATTTGTAATGACAAACCCTTGAGTGGGCCCAGTGTGGGCTGCAACATGTCAGTTTTTGAGCAAGGAGGCAAACAGCCCTGCACAGTTAAGTGAAACCAGCACAGTGTGTGAAGGCAGAGGCCTCTCTCCATCTGCAGGAACTGGCCAGTAGGAGCAGGAGAGCGTTTGGCCTCTGGGGGCTGATTGCCAACTGCCCCAGTCCTCTTCTACCCCGCCTCTCGTCTGTGTCCACTCCAGCACTGTATGCTTCAGGCTCCCTGGGGCCCGGGGCTCCAATCACAGACGCAGGCTGCCCCATAACGGCTTTCGCCTCCCCTGCCTGTGTGCTCACTTTCTGGCTCCCTCCTTCTCTCCACCCGCAAGTGTGCCTCTCAATTGTAGAGGCTGGCTCTTGTACTCCAGAAAAGGGGCCCAGCTATCGCTCCACCCCTCTCACTCTTCAGGATTCAGGCTGCAGCGATGATGGAACTCCTGGCCATGCTCATGGATCCATTTGTTTGCAACTGGAACATAAAGAAAGATGCATACTAGGTTTAACATCTTAAAAAAAACGCAGAAATAAATGTTTGCATCTTTTAAACATTTGGATAATTGTCTTTGAAGCCCTAACATTAATTTATCATTATGTATAAGGTTGCTAAAAACATCACAGCCACCAAATGCTTCTGCAGCTGCTCTGTGAAGATTAATATCCTTCTGTGAGATTAACTGGGTCCCTAACACATATTTCGGGAGTTTGATGGTCTGGGGCCAACCGGCAGCAGATGTTCAGCTTCCAAGATGAGCGCTCTGTGTGTCTGAACTGCACTTTGTAACATCTCTAAATGCATAATGCAGCACAGATGTTGCCTCGCTCTTGTACATTAGCTCCTGTACGACAAGAAAGCTGAACACTAGACCATAGTGATGATGCAAAAAAAGCCTAATCTTTTTAAAAAGAGAGCAAGGCAGACTCTGATAAATTGCTGTGCCTTGTTATTTTTCATACTGACATCACTGTTTGGCTCCTGTGGACAGCATCATCACATCATACCAAATCTACTGACTCTTACCCCATTTGTCTCCAATGAGCACCGGACAGCCAGCATGCAACGTGTCCACATCTCCTTGACCATTTCTGTGGAGATTCCACCAGAAAATGGCAGCTTTCTGTAAAATGAAAAACAACATAAAATATTTTCAGTAAATTATTACAAATATTTCTACAAAATATCAGTAAGTAGTGAAAATGGCCAATCACAGTGTAACAACAAGAGACACTCACAAGAGATCCCACAGTTACACTGTGTTATTAGTCTTTTTTATCAGTTTAATAGGTTCAGTTATGTTCTGTATAAACAGCCAGGAAGTGAAATCTCAACAAAAATGAAAAGTGAAAGGTTAAACCCCAGGAATGGCCTGGTAAACCTTCCACTTATTTCTCGACTGAAAAAAAAACAGCCTCAATCTCCACTGAGGCTCAACTATACAATAACAGCATTATCTCATGGCAGTTGTTGCCATAATTTGACCTTTTAGCATTTTGACAGCTGCAGTGGAGACTGTGAGGCACAGCGTGAGGTGAAAAGGATCTAGCCTGAGGCAAAAATGACATGAAGACAAAAGAGCAGCTCATCTTAGACATTCGCAGACTGTTTACCTCCACGACCGGAACGCTGAAGTTGGCGTAGATGAAGGCTGTGGACCCACCTGCCTCGACAGGGCTGAGCTGTGGAAAAGGACATTCCTTCAGAGCTGTGTCTTGTGTTTATGTGCTCGTGTTATAAAAAGCCACTCTGCCTGCTCCACTGTTTTAAAAGCCTCACAAAAAGTCTTTCTTTTTTTAATCACTTTCCAATTGTACTCAAATGTTCATATGGGATTCTTAATGATAATAACAAAACTATTAATATATGATGCCAAAACAGAGTTAAAAAGCACTTAACAGATTAGCTGCAAAATAAAAATTGATTAAATGAATGGAAGAAAAAAGACAGGGGCAAAAGTATAGACATAGGCTGTAATATAGAAGCCAAAGACAAAATTCAGAGTTTGGTTTAAGTTTGTTGCATGACAGAACATCCATAAAAGTGTAATTTAAGCACTGAAGTCACATCTAGTCACAGTTTCTCAGGCAGATTGTTCCAAAGGCCTGCAGCACTCATGGCAAAGGCCTGACCTCTGTGTTTCTAATTTAGACTCTGCCGCAGCAGGAGCAGGAACCTGCCCAACAAACTCTGGCTACCAGGGTCAAACAGGGTCACAAGAGCAAGACTTCACTCACATAAATCATGAAGGTTGCCACTCGATTCCCAGTTTTCAGCCTGAACACAGGACTTGAGGGCGACTGGAAAATTGAAAAGTTGATAAAAGAATAATGTTGAATAATGCAAAGACAACATGCAGCATGCAAAGTCCATAGCAATATAATCAAGTACTGGAACTCAAAATCAGCTTACTGTTGCATGGTCAAAGTGAGGCTCATAATGGCCGCCAATTCCATAATTCACTACTTGCAGGTACTCGCCATATGGATGATTCACGTTCAGACCTGTGAGCATAGAGATCCTCTGATCCATCTTCCCGACAGTGGAGTGTGCTGAGCCCTTCAGCCATGCACTAGAAATAAAACACACTAATAAATGACAGCTTACAGTGTAAAAAGAATATCTATCATCATTTACAGGCTTAAGTTTCATTTCTAGGGACTACAAGTGTTATGAGTAACCATGGTCTGAAATTAGCACCCATTACCCTTCAAATGCAGGTAAATTGTCAGCAGTGGCGGGTAACATCGCAAGACTATGTGCCACTTTGACAGACAGAGAAAAGGCACAACGGAAAGTAAGACTGGCATATGATTAGACAGAGATACATATTTGAAAGCCGCTTGCAACTGCTTCATGAAAGCAAGCTGTTGGCCGTAGAATCTTTGGCTCACAGTATAAGTTTGTGACCAGAATTGTAATGAATGCACATCAATAAAACGACGTGCACACATACATACACGCCCATGTATTACTGTATCAGCTTCACTGCCTCATGTGTCAGTTTCATCAGAAGGAATATAGTGCTCCAGGGATGACAGTTACCATCACACTGGTTTTCTCATCCAAAAGCCTACGGGATTTTGGACTATTGCCGAAAATAAGGTCTGTGGCAAACAAACGTTTATGATACTTACAAGTTTTGTTTAGCAGGGTAATCTTCACAGATGAGCACCATTTTCATGATTATTGAAATGTAATCACCAGAGGTAAAAACCTCCCTGTATGACATGCAGTGATATAAACTTCTGCACATAGCGGGTTATCATGTATGTGTGCATGTTCACAGTACCTCCACAAAATAGGGCTCCCCAAAAGCCACATTGTAATTCAAGTACTGGAATTTACCATGCATGTTTTTTGTGTAAATATATCAAACATTGAATGATATCATTCTTAACATAAGTGATGTCTAAATGGTCTACATGTTATTCCTTTATCTAGCACTTTAGATTTCAAAAGTGGCAGATAAACTTTCTGAGTGGCGGACAAGACCCTGTTTAGACCCTGTAAATAAGTGTTGTAAGTCATTTGTACCTCTTGCTGATGCGATACTCTGCTGTTGCTTGTTTCTCTCCAGCTGCCACCACAGATCGTCTCAACTGGACAGCAAAGACAGAAAACAGCATTTTATGAGTGTGCAGTTGTTGCAGCAGCCAAGCTTTTATATGCAGCTGCAGGCCGTGAAAAAATGTGAGTAATAGCGTGACGAGATGCTTCAGTGACATGTTCAAAATAAAAACTGAAAGCAGATATGACAAAATCCAGAATGTGGATGCAAAAGGTCGTGATGATGGACTTCCATTATTTTCTAATCCTGCAACCCAGTTCTTGGAGGAGCCTTTATGGATTTCATAAACCCCTCTTCAACTACAGGTATCAGTTTCAAGTTTCATTTTATCTTCACCTTGTCAAAGTGCACCTTTAAAAAAAGTCTGGAATGGAGTGTGGGGAAGACCAGATGTTTTGGACGGAGTTTGCCCTTCGTAAAATTGAGCCCCTGTGATTTATTTGGACTGACTTTGCTTACTTCATACATGCTTTTCAATTTCCAATGAGTACATGAACTTGCACACAATATTTCTGATTCAGTTTGCTAATCAAACTCCTGATGACTTCCAGGCATCTTATTGCCACGAGAGACATTATGTCATGAATTTCTAGGCTGGCACAAAAGAGGGAATGTTGTAAACAAACACACTAACAATATCTCATTTCACAGATCAATTAATTGTCAAAAAAACAATACAACAACAGATCTGTTAACTCCAAACAACAGACCTGTTTTATAGGCTGTGGGATCCAGCACGATCAAAGTGTAAACCATGCTCATAGTCCTTAACAAATGCTGCTCACTGCTTCAAACTAACACCATACCCAGGGCCTGCTTTCAATAAACCCACAGGCTGACATAATGATGAAATAAGTACAGGGGTTTCCATCCGAGCAAAGGCTGGAAAACTCATTGAACAATGCCAAAACCTCACAGAAACTATAGGGCACCAATTGAGTTAGCCCACCAAATATTCCCTGAAGAAACTGAGTCAGCTCTGGGGACCGTGCGCTGTAGCTTTCCATTAAGTGAGCAGAAAAGTGATAGTTGCTTTCATATAGATACTGAGGCTCCATGATAGTGGGCTGAATATTTACCAGTGGAGCTCTGCAGGGTTATTTGGACAGTTTGAGGCGCTCAGCCAAGTTTTTATAGTAATGTATCCCTCATTCCTTTAGGCCTTGCTAAATGTTTGGAAGCACACCAGCTCTTCCTCCATAGGGTCTTTCCAGGTTCTTTCCAGCAGGAAAAGGTTAGCTTAGACCCCAGCAGCCAGAAAACCTCACAGCAGAGCAGATTATCAAGTAATATGTATGTTCCAAAAAGAAATATTTTTTTATAGGATGCCCTTACTTATTATACAACAAAAGAATTTAAATCTTGTTCAAGGCTTTGTAGCACTATGTTGCCCCTTGACTTCTTAAAGTAGTTCAAGTACTCATGATGCAAAATGGCCCCATTCAGAGCATTATACTATTATATAGGTTGTATTACATTAAAGATTTTTTGTGTTTTCATTATAGAATGAGCTGTTTAAATCTACATACAGAGCACACAAGACCAAAGATTTGTGACAAGACAAGAAACAGGCAACGACTTGCAATGCGCCATTCTGCAATGTTTTAAAAACCTGCAGGTTCACACCAATGCAACTAGATGAGACAGTGCATCATCTCTATGCAACAGCTCTCTGTACTTCCATTCTGATTTGCAGCTTTTCAGGCTTATTTTGTGGCTGAATATAATTTGTAGCTTCTGAAAATATGAACGGGGATAGTGATAGTGAGATGCTGGCTACAGCTGCATATGTAGTAGTGATGAAACAATAGAGGGCTTGGCAGGGACAGAGCACCAAGCAGAGCCGCAAGCGAACATGCTGTCTGCGGCCATTTTGATTTGACCAGCAGACTTCAGTACAAGCCAATTGGCTGTAGAAACAGGTGACATGCTCAAAGAGTATCTTTGACGTGCTTCAAGGTGATGTTCTAAAACCAGCAACCAGCAATTTGACCAGCTGAGCTGCAGGTGACAGCATCAGCCAGCTTGAAAAAATAGTTTTGTCGGAGTCCGTCATGAATTTTCACATCAGCCACCATTGTTCTCCTATATATACTTGGTACACAGAAGAAGTTTCAGTTCTGCAACCTCATTGCTAGGTGCCATTAAGTCCTACACTCTGGACTTTTAAAAGAGGAGGACCACTTTAAATATCTCCATTTGAGTTTGCACTACAAGGCTCAAAGCCTGCCAATTTCATTATAATTTTAATTTCCTAGTAATGGAAAGCTAACATCCGGGCAGATGTCTATGTGTTGGGAAACATCCTGAAATTACAGTGATACTAACAAAGCCAATATTTTCCTGGTAAAAAGCCAGAAAGACAAAGCATATCCTAAACACACAATATGATCAAGAACAGATAAAAATTAATATCTGTAGTAACTGTAGGTGTTAATCAGTTAAAAAGACCTGATTCTTCAATGTGAGACTAAGTTACAGGGCGTTCACTTGATGACATGTTAAATCTATTTTCTAGCATGGTGCGTGTATTTGTTGATTGCAACAAACTTCAACACACTCTGTTGAACTTTTGCTGTTGCCAAGAAAAAATACTTTGCAGCTTCACATTTGTGAGTCCCATGTGCGAACACTCAACAAAACATGGGATTACAAAACTGTTCGAGGACCTAATTGGATCAACTCAAAAAATGCAGAGCTGTCTGTAAAAACATGGCTTATTTTTTCTAATTTCAAATAAGCTGACGTATTGGAGACATGTGGTTTTTATCTGTTAACTTGCAAGGGATAAGGAAAATGCACATACCCCTGGCTGGGCGACCCTCTTGATGTCCTCAACCTCTGTGTCAGTGATGAAGTTGTGGTACAGGACCACATAGGGCCTCAGGCTCAGCACTTCACGTCTTACTGGCAGCAGTAAAAGCTTAGGATTCCCATTGGTAAAGTAGTCGCAGAATAGTCTGGGGTTTTTAAACTGCATTTTCTGCTGAGAAAAACAGGCATCTGAGGTCCATTAACAAGATCAAAACAAAAATTCATTTTTTTGTTTTGATCAGCAAACAATTACTCCTAGAATTCTTCACTCCCCACAAAAGAACATTTGACTTTAGGATGATTATAGTCTTTTTATGGCCAAGGAAACCACAATTACAAACTTGTATCCTAATAAACTCTTGAATAAAGGCTGAAACTTGGGAACAAATTTGTGACAAACTACTTGGAGCTGTTTAAAAGACATTTAAAAAAAAGAGGCTTGTTGTGGTTATATTTAGCCATGCTAGCAGCTGGTCCACCACTTAGGTTCAGACTGAAACATCTCAGCAAACAGTGGATGGATTGCTAATCAGTTTTTGTACCGATTCATGGTCCCCAGAGGATGAAACTGACTGACTTTGGTGATCCCCAAGGTTCCCTCTATTGTGTTCTGGTGTCCGTTTGTAGTCTGAGGAGAATTGACGAATAACCTTTAAATGATGGTAAACAGTCCGTGTTGACAGGCGAAGTGCATTGGCTGTCTGCTATCGTCTGAAGATGAGTTTAGCTTTATATTAGCTTTATAAAAATTCATCTGCATTCATATAAAGATATCTGAGAGACAGGCCGAAATGGCCTGTACATAGAAGAGGAAGTCTTGGCCCAGATATCAACTGGCTACACAAGATCAGCCCACCCTCCACTTCTGCCCTGTTTACTGAGCCTCTTTCTACATCTACATTGCACCTTTTAACATTATACATCCAGCAGGACAAAAATCACTGCTGGCTACTGAACATTTTCTCTAATGTAAATCTAATGTAAACATGCAAAGGCAGATGAATAACATATGAAACATCTGATTTCTAAATGAAAAAGAGGCTGAGAAATTGATTCATGCCTTTATTTCAAGTGGACTCAACACACTTTTTGCTGGCCTCCCAAAAAACACCATAGAGAGACTTCAGCTCATTCAAAACTGCAGCCCGGCTATTAACCACAACCAAGAGGAGACAGCACATCAGGCCAGTCTTAGCTGCTCTTCTCTGGCTTCCTGTTACATTTTAAGCTCCTCCTCTTCATAGACAAAGTCCTACATGGGCTAGGATCAAGCTACATTGCTAACTCCCTTGTTAACTATTTGCCTCCAAGAACACTGCGATCATGTGCTGCTGGTTTATTTGAGGTTTCCAGTAGCAGCCAGAAAAAACTATGGAACACACTACCCACAGATATCAGGGAAGCTAGCTCCCTTAATATTTTTAAATGAAAGCTAAAAACGTATCTGTTCACTTTAGCCTTGACCAAGCTCTAACTTCCTGATACAGGTCTGAAACTCTGTCTTTTTTACACTGTGACTTTCTGTTAATGCTTCACACTGCTGCAACTCTTTTAAAATCTTACTTGATTTTATTATTTATAGTTTTACAATTCTGATTTTATGAATCACTTCTGTTTTATGTTCATTCTGTGTGTTTTCATGTGAAGTACTCAGTGCTTATACTGCCCTTATTGTAAAGCACTTTGTGCTGCATTTCCTGTATGAAAGGTGCTACATAAATAAAGTTTATTATCTGATTTATTGTACAACCCTGAATGAATCAATATGCTGTTGTAAAAGCTGAATTCCAGTGCACATTTGGTTAGTATGATACGATTAAGAATACTGTGGTTGATATATTAACTTATTCCTGATCCCTCCCAGATATTTTCCTAACACACGTTATGTGTTCAGAATGATTAACTGTGATGAAAACCTGAGAGCCTTGTGTCTGGCAGAGTCTCTCGTAGGTGTCCCGGGTAGTTAAGTGACTGGAGTTGGGTCTCCTCAGCCCATCGCCCCTCATTGATATGGGTGGACTCTTAACCAGCAGCTTCTCGTATTTGTCAACGTTCTGCAAAACTCTTCCATTCATTGGATCTGAGAGGAAATGTGTAATGAGAAGTCACAAATTACATGGCATGTTTTTTATTTAAGGTGCAGGCTTCAGTTTAGAGAGGCCAGATCCCATACATTTTTATGCACCACAGACGGGATTAAAGGAAAAGGACATGTTAAATGAAAATAATTACCATGATGCAGTAATTCCTGAGATAAACTGAGAGCGTAGGAGACGTTCCCTGTCTGAAACAATGAGAGGAATTTAGGGCAGTGCAATCCATCAATCATCTTCCACATATGTAAAGTGTCCTTTTACCTACTTTAAAGTGAGAGAAGGCCAGGTGGTCCAGAGCGTCCTCTAAAGTTCCTTCATTCTCAGGGCTCCACTCGCCTCCTGTTCCCCTGAAGAGACGCACCGACTCCTCCAACCACTGCACCGAGTGGTAGTAGTCTTCCTGCTCGTAGGCCACCTGGATAAAATAACACTTAGGTTACAGCCAGTCATTCTGAAGGTGGCTCAGTGTCAGCCTGTTCTGTTGTGTTCAGGCACTGGAATGGATGACCAAATGTCAGCCCTCTGATCCATGTGCATGCACAGTTGTCAGATTTGACTATGCTTTATAGTCACATCCAGTTAGCAGCTATCAGTCAGGCTAGCTTTGGGCCGGTGCCAGCAGCCAGAATCGGACCAGTTTCCTCAGCATTAAGATGGCATCATGCTGTCACTCTCGCATGCTGAATTTAGGCCTTTGGACCAAACCATTTTGGCTACTTCAACGTACTTTGAATTGGGTTACAAAAAAATGGCATTTTCCACTGATGGCAGGTAGGAGGAATGCAGAAATGTGATGTGAAATAGAGTAGTAACCCACAAAATATGAGACTTAAAAACTTGGAGGAATCCTGTTGGATGAATTTAACTCTTTGGAACCTTTATAAGATGTCTGTGATTGTTTCTGTGCTGTGTTTTGTTGTGCTCCCTCCTGGGATCAAACCAGGAGCCCTCTTGCTGTGAGGTGACCACCACACCACTGTTCCACCCTGATTTGACAATTATTTTCTTAACTGTTAAATTAATAATTTAGTCAATAAAATATTTCATTTACTATCATACAAGATGAAGAAAAGCAGCAAATTTTCACATTTAAATAAGTATTTCACTGCTGGAAAGATGATCCTTTCATAAAACTAGGTTGTCTGTGTAGAAGCAAGATGTAAATATGTTTTAAACTGGTGCTACATGACCATAGAAAACAGAGGAAAAGGGCTTTGGTATTTGCCTTAAGAGGGAGAAAACCTGCAAACACCAGAATGCACTGCATCACTCTGGACCAATAAACGCCCCTACTGATGGGTGACATAATGCGAGCTTGTGGATAGAGCTACATGTCTGTTGATCAAAGAACACCTTGAGTGTTATTTTCACAGTCAGAAAATCCTGAATACTGGCTACAGTCTATCTCTTCAACTGCTCTCAAACCTCTTTTGTAGCTGACTTGACCTGATTAAGTAGGTGCTAACTACAGGCCTGACAGCACCCACACAGAAACAGTGTGACACTGGCTCCCCCTCATCACAGATTATATTCACAACCCCTCCAGATAGGACACAAACAGAAATTCCAGTGTACTGTTTAACCCCCCAAACACACAAACTCACCACGCAGCTCAACTAATAACACACACTTGACTTATCTACCCGTCCACACACCCAGTTCACAACATTGCACACCATAATTTGTGAGCTGTAACACTCTAAAGACCCAATGAATCCTTAAAATAGTTAATTTTCTGCAGATCTCAGAATAGCCTGAGAGAAGTATCAGTTGTTATTCTGCTGAAAAATGCCTTTAAATGTAACAAACAAGCTACAAACATGTGTTAACAGACCTTTTTGAAGAGCAGTTTAACAGCCATATAAAAGCACGTGAAGGCGTCTCTGTTACTGACAACACCCTAAAACTAAGCATCTCTGTTTACAGATCGTGTCAGCTAATCTCAGCCTCAGTACAAGTGAAGGCAAGCTTTGCTCCAAACGCTTCTACTGTGTGAGATAATGTCTTTTCCATACAAGAGGATGTCTCTCCCACACAGCGCCCTGCCCTTACACATCACCGCTGTACATAAACAGTGGAATTTATAGAGGGGAAACCTTTTTTTCTTTAATACTTGTATAATAGTATATTCATATTCACATGAGGCAGATTCCCAGGCACGCATTGGGAACAAAAATCCACTTTTCCAAGCTGACTTCCTGGATTCCCACCACACACTAACTGACAGGTTTGGAATAGAGGTATTTAGCAGACCTTTGTAATAGGATGCTTATCAGAGGGGGACATTTTAACAGCTACCAAATCTGTCAGTCTCATTACTTTATACAAACACTTGTAGTTTATTTTTCTCTGACAAGTGACAGAGAAATGTTTCAACACAATCTCATCATGTTTTCTTGCTGCATTTCAGGAAATGCAGAGGTGAGAGGTAAGCATCATTTACTTAAGAAGTAAGTACGATTTTGAGGTACTTGTGGTTTACTGTTTCCATTTTATGTTACTTTAAACATACTTGAACAAATTTCAGAGGGACATACTGTGCTTTTTCAGCCCAGTTGCCAAAAGAAAATGTTGGCATTGTGCATTTCTGCAAACCATGACTATGTTACATTTGGACATTTCATAAGTATCATATCAACATTTCAAGTGATGCAGTTCTGATTATAGATATGAGCTGACTTTGCCATCAGGAGGTGAAGTGGATAGTGAAGGGGTGGCGTGACAGCTAAGCAAGATGGCTGCCAAGCTGCAGACCTCTGTTGGAGACCAAGAAACAAAACTGGTTGTTTTTTAGCGAGACATCAGCAGCATTTCCAGCAGCAATTTTGCCACCCAGCCTGGTATTTAAAGCCAAAATATGATCTCTAGTCTAAGCATAAAGAGACGTAAAGTTTCAACATATCTGCTACACAATACCACATGAAAGTTACATATTTGTGATTTACAGAAAGGTACAATGCCAACATTTCCTCTGCCAATGGGGTTGACTGTTTACTTTGCAGCATTTATTTGCAAGCTATAATGTTTAATTACTTTGCAGATTAAGATTTTATAAAAACTAATACATTGGTGAAGATCAAACCTGTGATTTCTGACCTTTATGGCATGTGCCCTTTTTCAAAAAAACTGAATAGTTGTGGCCTCTTGTCATGAGTTACCAAGGACTAATCTCCCCTGTTAACCCCAAAAACAGATGATTTCATTTAAATAACTTGTGTGAAATATTGGAAAGTTGTATGTCTTTAGGCCTCAAAGATAAGAGAGAAGTTAAAAATAAATAAACAAATATACAATCGTGTAGTAGATCTCTGTCATTAACCATCTCATGACCCCTCAGATTCATCATATAAATCCTTGGAGGGGATCAACCACGAGACTGGTAGCCAGACTAAACTATCTCACTGTGCATTAAGTAGTTAAAACTAGCTCCACCTCAACCAGCTACAACAGTAAAATGCTGCTACACATTGTTGCACCATGTAAGAGGTAATTTCTCTGCAGTGTGAGAACTTTTACTTTTGATACTTCGGGTATGCTGCTTACAATACTTGTTTGTTTACTTAGGTAGGACTTTGAATTGAACTTGTAATGGAGTATTTTTAGATGATGGATTTGGTCCTTTTACCAAAGTAAAGTATCTGAGTACTTCCTCCACCAAAGGAAATGAGTAAAATCAATAAGAGGAAGCAATAAGGAGAAATAATAGATTGTGTACCTTTCCAACCAGAAAGCAGTCATCACCAGATAGCGGGACAGACACTGTAGGCAGGTAGATATCAATAGGTTTGCCATTAGTGACTCTCTGGAAACGGCCCTTTACGAGGCTCGCAACTTGGAGAGCATACACATCCTGCAGCCTCATCAGCCCCTTGGCGGCCCCCTGGAGGTCCTCCAGTTTGGGCAGATCAGCCTCTTCCTCCTCATAACTGGACCTGAGAGCTGGACAGCAGAGGGCCAAAAGGTGAACTGTCAGGAGGGGGTTGGGTGGTGACATCAGAGACGTGTGGGGGGGTGTTTAGTTATCACCACCAGATGTGTCTGTAAAGAAGGCAGTGAGCCAACCTTGTGCGTTCTCCTGGGCTTCGTTGCTGTAAACTACATTCAGCCACTCTGACTGCAGCCGCTTGATCAGGGTGAATGCCACTAGAGGGTTTGCCATCGCAGTTGCTGGGCCTTTGTAAAGGTCAGTGTGAAGGTCGGACACTTTGGCATAAAAGCTGTGGGAAAGACCATACACTATGGTTACAGAGAAAGGCATTGTTTAGTTGAGTATATTTGTTCAAAATAGTATAGACAAACTGATTAAACCTGGTAAGTAATGCAGACAATACAGTGGAAATAAACATTAGTGCATCACAAAGCAAAATGACAAAGATATGCAGAGACAACAGCTGTGATACCAAATGCAGGGTTACTCCTGGTTCCTAAAGTCTCCAAAAGTAGATCAGGAGCCAGAGCCTTCAGCTATCAGGCTCCTCTTCTGTGGAACCATCTTCGGGTCCGGGAGGCAGACACTGTCTCCACATTTAAGACTTTACTATTTGATAAAGCTTATAGTTAGGGCTGGCTCAGGCTTGTTTTGGACCAGCCCCTAGTAAGGCTGACATAGGCCTAGTCTGCCGGAGGACCCCCTATGAAACACCGAGCCCCTTATCTCCTTCTCTCTCTCACTAGTTTCTAAAAAGTTGGTTCTTCTTCACTTGCTAACATTCATGTCCCATTACCGCATGTCACTAACTCGGCTTCTTCTCCCGCAATTTTGTGCTCCACTGTCTCGCAGGTTCCCTCGTATCGCAGCTACACCTGGATGGTGTGACGTGGTTGTGCCGCTGTCTCAGTTTCTCTCTCTGTCTCTGTCTCTCTTTCTGTATCATTTTGTCATATGAGTTACTGCAAATTCATTATGTTGATCTGTTCTGTACGACATCTATTGCACGTCTGTCCATCCTGGAAGAGGGATCCCTCCTCAGTTGCTCTTCCTGAGGTTTCTACTATTTTTTTTCCTTGTTAAAGGGTTTTTTTGGGGAGTCTTTCCTTGTGAGGGTCCTAAGGACAGAGGGATGTCATATGCTGTAAAGCAATGTGAGGCAAATTATGATTTGTGATATTGGGCTTTATAAATAAAACTGAATTGAAAAACTGAACCATCCAAAAACATGCATATACTAAAATTAAAGAAATAATTGTAATGATCATACAAATCATATCAGAAAACATGATGACTATCAATAGGTACAATTAAAGGTGCAGTGTGTAGGATTTAGTGGCATCTTGCATAGCAGCCCCTCCACAATGAAAAAAAAAAGAAGATTTTTTTAATGTGGAACTGCTTTATTCGGTGTTTTTTTGCCAGTTTTAATCACCTGGTCCATTTGTTTTGGAGAGGAAGACACCTCTGTGGAGAATTTGACTCCCCGTAAAACCTCCTGAACAACAAACACTTTAGTAATTCTAAGCTGGGAAGTTTTAGCTGTGTGCAGTCTGTACTTCTTAGCGCCAGATGCCAGTAAGTCTCCCTAAATCGTATACACTCCTCCAAGAAAGTTGTTTATGAAAGGGATTTATGAAGTGTTGTCCCATATGATAATATACAGTTTTAGACATTTTATATGAAGGATGGAAAGCTACCATCACCACTGTAATCATCACAGATATTGTTAAAACAGATGAATAAAGCTGATGCATTACATTACTCATTTTCCAACCTCACACCACAAAAAGGCACCACAATTAGGCTGTTTCATGGTGAATAAGGGCTCCTCCATGGAATTAGAGGCACACAGAAACTTTTGAATCATGACGATAAATTGGTGGGAAGTGACTGAATAAGTCTTGCTCCCCATCCATTATGGAGGTTTCTCAGTGGAAGAAAGTGCAGCTAATTAAAGCTTTACAGGGTGTTATTCCCACGAGTTTGGACAATGAAGTCAAATGAATAAACTGGAAATCAGACATGAATTGATAATTACACAAAGTGACTTGTTTTATTTTGGTGGGCTTGTGTAAAATTGGTGTAATTTAATTCAAATGAGATTCATTTAAATGCGAGATCTGTGGGTCTGAGAATTTGACTATATCCTATTTAAACCCCTCACATGTTCTCATATAATCATGCCCAAACACTTGTTCCATTATGACTTACTGTCTGGCTGAGGGTTTGTCACAGTCTGGTATCCATGCCATTAGGATAAACTTTTCTTAAACTGAAGCAGAGCTGTGATGTAGAGCGGATTTGTCCTTTAATTCTCCACATACAGTTCAGATGTGCAGTGCTGTCTCTCAGGATTGTGCACCCCCAAAGCTCTGGGGAAATCAATCAACAATCTAACTCCATCTCCAGTGTGACATCATGCATGCGAGTCACTCACCGCTTGATGTCCTCCAGTCTCTCCATCTCGTGGTCAATGTAAGTTCTCAGGTAATCGATCAGCTTCCGTTCAACGCTGATCGCCTGCCTCACGTTCAGCAGCGACGTGTACATTTCACCTAAAGACACGGGGATCACAGACACACACAGGAAACCCCAAATAAAGTAAACACACGCGGGACACTTCATCTCCAGATAATAAACGTGTTCCTTTCTTCAGCAGCGGCTCCTTTCTCTCTCTCTGTCTGAGGACCTGCAGGATCTCCAAACGTGCCTCTAGCGTCCACACGGGGATCTCCATCTGCTCTGAGATCAGCTTTCTTTCTTCTTCTGTTTATGGGACTGACCTGCAGCCTGAGTCCAGTCAGGACAATTAGATCCTCATTACAGCCCGCAGCCGACGGGTTTATTTGCACTGTTAATAACAGGGATACATAAAACTTTATGGAGTTTGGGTGCAGCGCCAGTCTGTGGAGGCTGCACATTCAGTTTGAGCTGAGATTCATGCACATAAAAGGATGAAAATGGATTTAACCTTGATATAATTAATGCACCACTTTCATTTCACTTATTATTATTATTATTATTATTATTATTATTATTATTATTATTCTAAAGTAGGTTATCGGGGTAAATCATTTGACCACTTACAAATAAGTCAAATGGAGTCAGAGCGACACCTGCAGGTAAATGCCCTGTACAACAAGCAGACTGCCAGTTTAAAGCTGCACAGTAAAGACATATATATATATATATATATATATGGGTCCTCTACTAGAGGCCTGGGAGTTTGAGGGTTCTGCGCAGTATCTTAGCCGTCCCTAGGACTGACCTCAGATGTTGTACCTGGAATCTGCTGGATCCACTCTCCCAGTTTGGGGGTCACAGCCCGGAGTGCTCAGATTAGCACTGCCATCAATGTTGCCTTTACTCCCCACATCTTTTCTAGCTCCTCTTTCAGCCCTTGGTATTTTTCAACTATTCCAACTATTTTTTATATCCTTAGTTTCTTGAGGAAATATAACCAGCTTGTCACACAGACTAAAATAGTCCATTGTAACTTGTTTGGGGAGTTAAGAAGGATTTCCAGTATCACACAAACTAAAATTTAAACATTTTAGTGTCCTTTATTAACAGTATTCCATGATGGAGCATGCCCAGAATTTAGGGGACTGGACTTGAACAATTTTCAGGGCCATTCTGTCACAGGCCAGGGATGTACCCCGGCCCATTGGCTCATTTGCTCCCTTCTGAAGGGATAATACCACGTAGGCTATTATCAACTCCTGTGCCCCAGGATATCCTTGGTGTAAATTCGTGTTAAATCAGATCTTGTGGGCTTATTAGATGTTTGTGTGAGCTAAACAGAGCTGCATAACTCCTCCTGATGGGTGTATTTTTCTTAAAGATGTTGAATCTATTTGTCACAGTACTTTTGAGGCCTGACAGCAATGGCTCAATGTTATGTCTGAGCTTTTTTTTCCCTTTTAAAACTTGGGTTATTATTTTCGAGACACTCCTTGTCACCTGTATGGAAACTTCAGAAACAACTGATGAGTAATATTTGGCTCTACAAATAAATATTTATGGATGATGTGACATAACAATTGTTATGTCTTCAGTAATAGATTACTTCATTTTATTGATCATAAAACAATTGTGTTTGTAATATTCCCATCATATGGAATGTGATGAGTTAAGATTAAGCAATAAGGTTAAGAGAATACAATACATCCTCGCAAGGAAGGTCTCTTCTCAGGCTGCACTACTGAAACAAACTGTTTTTTGGGTTTTTTTCTTTTCAAAAATAAAAAAAATATTGAGTTATCAGCTGAAATGTTACTGACTGCTTAAATGTATGTTCAATTTCTTTAACTCTGAAATCAATATGGTAAGTGTAATGCAGTTTACAAAGAAACATTGCATTTAGATTTTGATGAATCACTTAAATTTAACCTAGAAATTCCATTTAATGTATGTAAAAGGTCCTGGTTGTGCATGTTTGTGTGTGTGTATTTCAGGCCTGTGTGTGTATATGTATATGACAATTGAAACTTTTTATGTTCTTACAATATAAATTATCACGTTAGAACAATAAACTTTTCACATTATAAGGTAATACTGACCCATTATTTTTTTCCTGCTGTGGCAGCAATACACTTCCATAAACAACAAACCAATAGTTGAAACAAAGACATTACAATTAACCACGTTATTATTTTTCACCTAAACAAAGTCATCATTTTCATATGAAAGATGACTTAGCATAGAAATGCACAACAGAAGGCAAACATTGTGAATAATTTATGTGGTCCATAGATATCTGTTCACTTTTTATTGGAGATACAAATATGAGATTAGCACAACAACATGATTTATAGGCACTTACATGACACATATTCACAGGTAGGCCTATAATTTTTATATTTTGGGCCCCCAAGGAGACAGTGGCTTGCAGGGTTACACTCTGTATTTCTTATTATTCTGATATTTATGTTGTCAAGATCAACACTAAACAAAAGTAGCCCATCCTTGGGATAAAAAACATGAGACGTGTAACACAGCCGTGATAAATTTTGTATATACAGTTTTGTACCAAGAAACTGCACTCTGATTTGTGCATGGAAATATCAGTGCACTATCAGGAAGAGGGGCATCAAAGATATGGTGTCTTTTGTGAATTATGGTTTTTAAATATCTGTAATAGAGTCTAATCACAGTGGATTACAGAAGGCTGATAGTATTAGCTTGCCTGCAACTTGTCCTGCAGCTTGCCTCTGACACCAGGTTTGACTTTGTCTGAGCAGCAGGGGAAAGTTTCCCTGATGCAGCCCCTGAGACTCTGATCTCTAAAGCCATAGATGAGCGGACTGAGAAAGCGTGGAGTAAGGATGAAACAGAAAAAGTTAAAAAAGGCAATGTCCTCTGGCAACCAGTTGGCATGCAGCACTATGAGAGTTTCAGTGATCGGATAAGTGAAGGCCAACACACATAGCAGCAGCTGAAAGCCGTGTAGCAGCACAGTGTGCATGGCTTTGTTCACAGACACTTTATCTTGTCTCATTTTCCTGGTTTCCAGCAGGATTCTCACATATGTAAAGATGATGACAACAGCTACTACTGCAAAGAAGAGAATATTTTCAGCAGCACGGAACATATCCTGGATTGGAGATGAGCTGACGATGCTAGATGAGCAAAGCACAGGGGTAGAGAGGATATCCACAGCAGGGTCAATCTCCCCGATGGAGTAGTGAATCACAGGGAAGATACAGCTGATGAGCCACAGGGACAGAATAATGATCCAGATACGGTCTGAGCGCCAGGCGGCCGGGCGCTGCAGGGGATAGAAGATGGCAACATAACGCTCCAGTGACATTGTGGCCAGAATTAAAGGTGTGTTCTGGAAAGTGGCGCTTGAAACAAACAACAGAGGAACACATAGGATAAAAGCAAATTTTACTCTGCCCATGACAAATAGGAAGAGCAGCACAGAGAACAAAAGCTGGACAGTGTCATTGATCAGCATGTAGGCAAACAGGATGTAACGTGATGTGTCCAGGAACTGCCTGTGAGATGCAAAGATGTGCAGCATGACAATAATACAGCAGAAGAAGACACAGAAGGAGGGGACCACCACACACACCTTGATGATCACAGACAGGCTTCTGCTGGAAGTTGCATTGCCTGGATATTCAGTCAGATTCTGCATTTTGCAGCTATGCACTGAAGCAAACCTGTGAAAGATGCAATGAGTGAAAAGTCCATACACACACTAAAACACATCCTCAAAATGCTGAATAACTGACAGCAAAACAACACACATATACTTTTCTCTCTTTCCTCAAAGAGACTATTTGCACTGTGGCTGAATACAAATCCAACATTCAGAATACAAGAGTAACAGTTACCTAAAAATGTCTTCATCAGTCTTCATCTGTTCTTCTTATCAATGAACAAAATCTGTGGGATGTCCTTCCCCTTATCTTAAGTGTTCGGCCCAGTTCAGATCTGTTTGACTTGCCCGATTCCTCCAGAGATACATTACTTACATGATATCATCATACTGCATGATGTTTCCCATTAACTGATATTTCAGTGGGGAGATGAGTTAGATACATTATATAATTATATGTGTAACACACCCGTTAAGCAGACAACCAGTTCTCAATGTGAGGCATCAAAATAACCTGTTTTGATCGAAATGGCTGAGACAAAAATCAACTAATAACAAAGTTTATATGACAACAGTAACAATAATTACAAGTCATTTAAAGTAGAAAAATATGAGTGAGTAATGTGTGTGAATGTGTGCAGGTCTTTATGAGAAGGACATTGGTTTACAGTCTCAGTCCTCAACAGTAGCTCTGACTGGTTACATGTCACTATATTAGGAGGGATAGCAACAAACAAATCATTAAACTGGGATTCATTACAAAAACTAGAGAGAATGGAGACATCAGAATATAAATAAAATGTAGGTCTGGGTCAACATCAAAATTGTATGAGTGAGTTATAAAAAGGATCATAGGACCTGGCCTTCAGGATTAGATTTGTTGGGTGTGGTTAAGTAATCAAGGAACTGTATAGATGCCTAGACTCACAAGTCAGTCTTTAGACGCTTTGCTTAACTAAAGACTGATGACTTTCTCCCTGATTTTGTGTTTAGATGGGCGGATACAATTTCAGAGTTTAAAAAAACTCCCTACATTGCAGAACCAATAGTAAATCTGCAGGGCGGTCCTTCGGTGGCTCGCTGAACTCTTGTGCTTGTAAACATAGTCCCACTAGAAACACGTGTAGCGGTACAAAATGGCTCAGCCGTGCTCGCAGAAAATGCCGTCAAAGTTAGTGGGTGTTTGTCGCGTTTGCGGCGACACATTCTCGCCAACTAAAAGAAACAAACATAATCTTTTACAAGGCCATGACTCATCCGGCCGGCCGGACTATAACGTTAGAGGGAATCGCCTTGTTGTTTACAAATACTGGTAGAAAACCAGCAGAGCTTTTAGCTATACAGTGCCCTCCAAAAGTATTGGAACAGTGAGGCCAATTCGTTTACTTTTGTTGCAGACTGAAAACATTTGGGTTTGACATCAAAAGATGAATATGAGACAAGAGATCAACATTTCAGCTTTTATTTCCAGGTATTTACATCTGGATCTGATACACAACTTAGAAGATAGCATTATTTGTAATGGAACACAAAATTTTTAGGTGAGCAAAAGTATTGGAACATATAAACTTAAAATAGATTAAAGTGAATGAGACTTAATATTTAGTTGCAAATCCTTTGCTTTCAATAACTGCATCAAGCCTGTGACCTATTGACATCACCAAACTTTTGCATTCTTCTTTTGTGATGCTTTTCCAGGCTTTCACCGCAGCCTCTTTCAGTTGTTGTTTGTTTTGGGGGGTTACTCCCTTCAGTCTCCTCTTCAGCAGGTAAAATGCATGCTCTATTGGGTTTAAGTCTGGAGACTGACTTGGCCAGTCTAAAACCTTCCACTTCTTGCCCCTGATGAACTCCTTTGTTGTTTTGGCAGTGTGTTTTGGGTCGTTATCTTGCTGCGTGATGAAGGATCTCCCAATCAGTTTGGTTGGATCTTTCTTTAAATTAGCAGACAAAATGTTTCTGTAGACTTCTGAGTTCATTTTGCTGCTGCCATCATGTGTTACATCATCAATGAAGATGAAAGAGCCTGTCCCAGAAGAAGCCATGCAAGCCCAAGCCATGACATTACCTCCACCGTGTTTCACAGATGAGCTTGTATGTTTGGGATCATGAGCAGATCCTTTCTTTCTTTCTCCAAACTTTCGCCTTTCCATCACTTTGGAAAAAGTTAATCTTTGTCTCATCAGTCCATAAAACTTTTTCCCAGAATTTTTGAGGCTCATCTCTGTACCTTTTGGCAAATTCCAGCCTGGCCTTCCTATTCTTCTTGCTAATGAGTGGTTTGCATCTTCTGGTGTAGCCTCTGTACTTTTGTTCATGAAGTCTTCTGCGAACAGTAGATTGTGATACCTTCACTCCTGCCCTCTGGAGGTTGTTGCTGATGTCACTAACAGTTGTTTTAGGGTCTTTCTTTACAGCTCTCACAATGTTTCTGTCATCAACTGCTGATGTTTTCCTTGGTCTACCTGTTCGACGTCTGTTGCTAGTGGTTTCTTTCTTCTTCAGGACATTCCAAATGGTTGTACTGGCTATGGCCAATGTTTGTGCAATGGCTCTGATTGATTGTCCATCTTCTCTCAGATTCACAATTGCTTCTTTTTCACCCATAGACAGCTCTCTGGTTTTCATGTTGGTTCCACCTCTAAATGCAGTCTGCACAGGCAAAACCTATCATACCCAATCTGAAACTGAGCTCAGACATTCAGTGCTATTTATTGTTTGAATAATCAATGTAATTGGGAGACACCTGGGCAACAAAACACACCTGTCAGTCACATGTTCCAATACTTTTGCTCTCATGAAAAATGGGTGGGTTCAAACAAAAGGTGCTATCTTCTACGTTGTGTATCAGATCCAGATGTAAATACCTGGAAATAAAAGCTGAAATGTTGATCTCTTGTCCCATATTCATCTTTTGATGTCAAACCCAAATATTTTCAGCCTACAACAAAAATAAAGGAATTGGTCTCACTGTTCCAATACTTTTGGAGGGCACTGTATATATAGCCTATATATCACATTTTTCACATCACTGTATCACCGTTTGGACTAATCCGATGTTTGTAAAGTCTATAAACACAATGATTGAACAAACATTACTATTTCTGTGTGCACGTTTAGCTGGGCTAACCGTTAGCTGTTAGCCCTGTTAGCCGTTAGCAGTGTCTGTAATAGGTAATAACTCATTAAACGGTCTGTGAAAAAAATATCTTTTCCAGCGGCTATCTTAGTTACAACATGACTGAGCTAGCAAAGCAGTTTTGTGTTGCTATGTGTGGTATTTATTCAGTTTTGGGAAATCACATTGTCTAGAAAGCATCAGTGGCTGCAGCTGTCAGGGACAGCTAACACTAGCAGCAAAGCTAACATCAGGACGTCATCTGTTAAAAGCCTCCCGTTGTCGGATACAACATGAAACTACTCCAGTTAGGTCAATAATGTTGTAACTAAGACATCTGCTAGAAAAAACATTTTCTTCATGGATGAGCACACGTTTGATAAACGGAGTTTAATCTCTCGGCATCCATTTTCAAGCTCTCTGTGTGTTTGTTTCCTTGCGGACAAGAAAAGGAGGAGCGCACATTTCTGAGAAGGCGTGTCGTTTTCAAAAATACAAGAGGCGTTGCTTTGTTGCCGGCCGTTTTTGCCGGTGTGTTAAACACACTTTAGAAAGGAGTGTCCCCAGACTATCAGAAGGCGGATATCTCTGATTGTCTGGTGGCGAGACTAATAGATGCCTAACGGTGGAGACTAATAAGCCAAAGTCTGAGCGCTGGCCTTCATTTGTTGGGATGTGTTTTGAGGATATTGGACGGACAGTCACCTTGTCGTGTCTCAAATACGCAAAGGAACCTCTCTCTTGAGCTGCCGTCACTGCTGGAAGTAGTTATTTCCTTCTTCGCCTTCTTCCTCTTGTTTGAAGAATAAACTATGATCTGTTCACAGGGTTTGAAGCTTTTTTTCCCCCTGTTGTTCAAGCAAGTTTCTATGGAAATCATTGCGCTGCTCTAACAGTTCACATACTTGAGTCATGGTGACATGTTCCTCAGTGTGGTTGTTGGAGACTTTGGGTGTCATGGTTTAGGCCCAAAGTTCAGCAGTAGAAAGTCATAAACCTCCACAAGATGGTAATAATGTCCTCAGTTTTGCTGTAGAGAGTTGGTAAGACTCTTCTTAATTCACTCGGCATTAGACACTACTTTTCACAGACGGTATATGGACCATATCTATTAGTCACACATCTGTTAACTACGTTAATATGGACCTATGTAGGTTCTATTGTTGTTGTCTTTTGCATATTGTTGGACATTATTGACACTTTTGGTCATGACAAAGAGTTGATTTTTACAAAGTTTCTCATGTATTTTGATTTTTTGATATTGCATTTTGTGCTTGATGATTTTCTATCTTTCTATTATACTTAGACTATTTTTCTATTATATCTAGACTATTCGATGTATTATTTATGAATGGTCTGTATTTGTATCTTTGTATTGTTGTCAGTCGGAACCAGCTGGCTTCAGTTAAAAGGGTGACACACCCACAAACCATTTAATGCTGAGGACAGCTATGAGCTGAAACGCGTCCGTTTATCTGCTGTTGTGCAGTTTATTAAATTAAAAGTGTTACACTTATAAGTGAGTGCTGTCAGGTTTTGTACTTTTCTGTGATGTTTTTGGACCGGCACCCTATTACTTTTTTGAGACTTTTTGAGTGAGCACGCCAAGTCTGCTGATTAACATTTTATAATCCCATATTCTTGTAAAATTATACAGTTCATATTTGGCCCCCCAGCCTCAAGGTGACTGTTCATGCTGACGACCAGCTTTCTCTCTATTTATTCCACATTAATAACCTCAGTTGGCACAGTGTTCACCATTACAGGATGCCAGGTTCCAACCTTTTTATTCTGTATGCCACATGAATAACTGCCAGACCATAATGTTGACAATACATGACATGAGTAATGAGTAATAAGTAACCTACTCAGTCGCTGTATAGAAGGTTTTGCAGTGAATTCTACTATCCACTCATATATTGATGTGAGTCAATGGCTCAAGAGAGTTTGATGTAAGTACATTTAATCAAGCACTGTAAAGTACAATTCTAAATGAAAAATGTGCAGCTTATTTTCACTCTTTGCCTCTACTCTGTAACATTTACCTAATGTCTATTTAATTAGCAGATTCACATTTTACACACATCTGATGAGGTTATAATACGTCGCGTCGTCGTTGTCCTCCGCTTATCCGGGTCCGGGTCGCAGGGGCAGCAGCCTCAGCAAAGAAGCCCAGACAGTCCTCTCCCCCGCCACTTCCGTCAGCTCTTCCGCGGGAACCACAGGCCAGCCGGGTGATGTAGTCCCTCCAGCGTGTTCTGGGGCGGCCCCGAGGTCTCCTCCCGGTTGGACATGCCCGAAACACCTCCCAAGGGAGGCGTCCGGAAGGCATCCTTACCAGATGCCCGAACCACCTCAACTGGCTCCTCTCGATGTGGAGGAGCAGCGGCTCTACTCCGAGTCCCTCTTGGATGTCTGAGCTCCTCACCCTATCCCTAAGGCTGAGCCCAGCCACCCTGCGGAGAAAACTCATTTCGGCCGCTTGTACTCGCGATCTCATTCTTTCGGTCACTACCCAGAGCTCGTGACCATAGGTGAGGGTTGGAACGTAGATCGACCGGTAAATTGAGAGCTTCACTTTCTGGCTAAGCTCCCTCTTCACCACAACGGACTGGTTAAGATCCTGCATCACTGCTGACGCCGCCCCAATCCGCCTGTCAATCTCCCACTCCATCCTACCCTCACTCGTGAACAAGATCCCGAGATACTTAAACTCCTCCACCTGAGGAAGGACCTCCCCCCTGACCTGGAGTGGGCAATCCACCCTTTTCCGGCTGAGGACCATGGCCTCAGACTTGGAGGTGCTGATTCTCATCCCAGCTGCTTCACACTTGGCTGCGAACCGCCCCAGCGAGAGCTGGAGGTCACTGTTCGATGGAGCTAGGAGGACCATGTCATCCGCAAAAAGCAGGGACGAGATCCTCCCATCACCGAACCTGACACCCTCCACCACTCGGCTGTGCCTAGAAATTCTGTCCATAAAAGTTATGAACAGAACCGGTGACAAAGGGCAGCCTTGGTGGAGTCCAACCCTCACCGGGAACAGGTCCAACTTACTGCCAGCCACACGAACCAGACTCATGCTCCTTCGGTACAGGGACTGGATGGCCCTTAGCAAGGGGCCACCAACCCCATACTCCCAGAGCACCCCCCACAGGATGCCCCTGGGGACACGGTCGTAAGCCTTCTCCAAATCCACAAAACACATGTGGACTGGTTGGGCAAACTCCCATGCCCCCTCCAGCACCCTGGCGAGGGTAAAGAGCTGGTCCACGGTTCCGCGTCCACATTGCTCCTCCTCAATCTGAGGTTCAACTATCGACCGGACCCTCTTCTCCAGCACCCTGGAGTAGACCTTACCGGGTAGGCTGAGGAGTGTGATCCCCCTGTAGTTGGAACACACCCTCTGTTCCCCTTTCTTGAAAATGGGGACCACCACCCCGGTCTGCCACTCCAGAGGCACTGCCCCCGATGTCCACGCAATGTTGCAGAGGCGTGTCAGCCAGGACAGCCCTACAACATCCAGAAGAGATATCCAGGACGAATCTCATCCACCCCTGGGGCTCCGCCACCTCAGAGTTGTTTCACTACCTCAGCAACTTCTGCCCCAGAAATTGGACGACCCGCCCCCGAGACCCCCGTCTCTGTTTCCTCACTGGAATACGTGTTGGAGGGATTGAGGAGCTCCTCAAAGTATTCCTTCCACCGCCCGACAATGTCCCCAGTTGACGTCAGCAGCTCCCCGCCCCCACTGTAAACAGTGTGAGCAAGTTGCCGCCTTCCCCCCCTGAGGCGCCGGACGGTTTGCCAGAACCTCTTTGGAGCCGATCGATAGTCCTCCTCCATGGCCTCACCAAACTCCTCCCACGCCCGAGTTTTTGCCTCCACGACTGCCGCCGCTGTGCTCTGCTTGGCCCGCTGGTACCCGTCAGCTGCTTCCGGAGACCCACAGACCAACCATGCCCTGTAGGCCTCTTTCTTCAGCCTGACGGCTCCCCTCACCTCTGGTGTCCACCAGCGGGTTCAGGGATTACCGCCGTGACTGGCCCCAGCGGCCTTGTGGCCACAGCTCGCAACCGCTGCCTCGACAATGGCAGAGCGGAACAAGGCCCATTCGGACTCAATGTCCCCCTCTGCCCTCGGAACGCGGTCGAAGCTCTCCCGGAGGTGGGAGTTGAAGATCATCTGGACAGGTTCTTCTGCCAGGCGTTCCCAGCAGACCCTCACTGTTCGTTTGGGCCTGCCAGGTCTGCGCGGCGTCTTCCTCCACCATCTGATCCAACTCACCACCAGGTGGTGATCAGTTGACAGCTCTGCTCCTCTCTTCACCTGAGTGTCCAGAACATATGGCCGCAGGTCAAATGATACAACTACAAAGTCGATCATTGACCTGCGACCTAGGCTGTCCTGGTGCCATGTGCACTGATGGACATCCTTATGTTTGAACATGGTGTTAGTTATGGCCAAACTGCGACCCGCACAGAAGTCCAATAACTGAACACCACTCGGGTTCAGATCGGGCAGGCCGTTCCTCCCAATCACGCCCCTCCAGGTCCCGCTGTCATTGCCCACGTGAGCGTTGAAGTCCCCCAGCAGAACAATGGACTCCCCGGTCGGGGCACTGTCCAGCACCCGTCCCAGGGGCTCCAAAAAGGGTGAGTACTCCGAACCGTTGTTTGGTGCATAAGCACAGACAACAGTCAGGACCCGTTCTCCGACCCGAAGGCGCAGGGAAGCAACCCTTTCGTCTACCGGGGTAAACCCCAACGTACAGGCAGAGAGTCTGGGGGCTATCAGAAAGCCCACCCCGGCCCTCCGCCTCTCACCCGGAGCAACTCCAGCGAAGGAGAGAGTCCAACCCCTCTCAAGGACTAGGGTTCCAGAGCCAGAACTATGTGTCGAGGTGAGGCCGACTATATCTAGCCGGTAGCGCTCAACCTCTTCCACCAAGCTCCGGCTCCTTCCCTGCCAGAGAGGTGACATTCCATATCCCAAGAGCCAACTTCTGTAACCAAGGATCGGACCGCCAAGGCCCCCGCCTTGGTCTGCTGCCCAATCCACATTGCACCGAACCCTTCTGGATCCCTCTGCGGGTGGTGGGCCTGCAGGGGGACTAGCCCATGCAGCCGGTTCGGGCTGGGCCCGGCCGGACCCCATGGGCGAAGGCCCGACCACCAGGCGCTCACCCACGGGCCCCAACCCCAGGCCTGGCTCCAGGGTGGGGCCCCGGTAACCCTCCGGGCCGGGTACATGTGTCCTTGTTTGTGTCCATCATGAAGGGTCTTTTGAACCGTTCTTCGTCTGACCCTTCACCCAGAACCAATCTGCCAGGGGCAAAATGCCCCCGACAGCATAGCTCCTAGGGTCCTTAGGGCACTCAAACTCCTCCACCATGATAAGGTGATGATTCACGGAGGAGGGTTATAATACTTTTTTTTTTTTTAATACTTTTTTTTATTTTCTGATTTAACATGCCCAAATCATATAAAGTAGCTAAAAGTTACTTCCAAACATTTAAATTCTGCTTACACAGTATCACAGAAATATAAATATATGAATATGTTATTTATGAATGAATCACATAACATAAATGATAGTTTATTTTCCTTATAATGACACTTTCACCCATGTAACGTTGGACCACAGGATGTACACGGTAGTATCCATGGATCAGGGTTGGCCCTAGACTTATTGGGCCCTGAGTGTTGCCACGTCACATGTCACTGAACCATATTGTGTATTGTAATAATTATCTTAAGCACATGTAATATAAAGATACGCATGTAAAGATTAAAGTTGGACCTGTTAGCAGCAACACTATCTTAAAATCGACTACAGTAAATGCAGTAGTTGTCTTTTACCCCCTGACACAATAAACAGTTCCTCTCAGGGCCTTTTACTTGATCTGGTTAAAGTCTGATGCAGATTTTAGTGACATGTCCTCAACTGAAAACCTGTGTGGCTGATGTAGAAAGAAAGGATATGATATGATCAAAAATATATGATACACAAGGCAACTTTATAGTGTAGACCATGCATTTCTTACAAATAACTAATAATTTTGTGCAAGGTTTGCTACAGTGATCAAATAAGAAAGAAACACAAAAAGGAGCACATGTAAATAAGATGGTAATATGAAATTGTCAAAGAAAACAGCGAAATGTCTATTAACAGGTAAAATGTATACAATTTACGACAAAAATATAAGGAAATAGTTAAGTCTTATTTTAATCAAATACATTTTTATCTACATTTGATTATTAATTTACTGCTTTAAACCCAGTTTCTTATTAAACAAGCTGCATTTTGAGCTGTGATTCATGCAAATAAATGATGGAAAATGATTATACCATGATGTAATTTATGCACCACTTTTATTTAATTTATTTGCATTTATTTAAAGTGGATGATTGGGGTTTATCATTTGCTCACTGACAAAGAAAATGAAAAAAAGTTGCATGCATTACTGAGTTTAGAGTTAGTGCGACACCTGCAGGTGGATTTTCTGTACAACAACCAAACTACCATTTTAAAGCTCCACTGTAAAGACAATTTGTCATCAGAGTGACTTCATTGGTGTGATGAATCTCATTAAAAAGATAAATAAGACAGAGCAAACTGTAAATTACTGCTGTACAGGGTATATATTATTATAATGTATATGTTCAAGAGGGGTCAGGGACATCTGGCTTATGGGTTGTATGTGGCCTGTGAGACTGTTTGATCCAGCCCACCAGGCAATTACCTTTTTTCTGTTATAAAAGAAAACAACATGAAATAGCAGACAAACACATCCTTCTCGGTGGTCCCTTCCACTGTGCACCTGTGAATTTTGTATATGTCTATGCATTCAAACAACTATGCATTTTGCACCAAGAAACGGCACTCTGATTTGTGCATGGAAATATCAGTGCGCTAATTTGCAAGAAGGGCATCAAAGATATGGGGCTCTAGTTTCGCAGACCGGGCGAGGCGGGGGCGCAGCGCACCTACGGTTCGCCAACTGGGTGTGGCCAGGCGGATTTTGCAAGTTTGGCAGACTGTGCGCCTGGCGCAGCTACTCGTCTGTCCCACCTCCATCCCTCCTACCTGCGCAAGTCGGAAAGAGGGAGGAGAGAAGGCGTGCAGTGGGTTTTACACATCCGATTCACATCACACCAATCAAATGAGCCCCTCTCCTCGCCCTTAAATGCGCCACGCGAAGGTGTAATGAGAGTCTTCTCAATTCGCCATGGCAGAAGAGAGCAGCAGCGTCAGACGGTCAAACTTCTCCCAGGAGGAAACTGATGTTTTGGTCCGGGAGGTCCAAGCTCGCAGTGTCCGAATATACGGAACTGCGAGCAGACCTCCACGGGCTGATGATGCAAAGGTAGCCTGGGAGGAGGTCACCACAACTGCAGTCTCACTCTGTTTCTTTTCTTTTGGCTTTTCTAAGACGACAGATGCTGAATATATACTCCCTATCTGATGCTGTGGCTGTTTGTGGTTGGCTGAGAGGGATGTGAACTCATTAGTTTGCAGCTGTGTTAATCAAATCAGGTTGGGTTTCCATTACGCGTGCCAAACATGCCAAACGGTGCCAATCCCCTTTGATCTGACATCAGATGTGACGGGACAGTCGATATAGAGATACATTTATGTGCTGATTACAGATAGTTGCATTGAATAGTGTTTTTGTGGCTATTGATTGCATCGTTAATGTGCCTGATATTCTGGAAACCTGCCTGTGAAGTTTTGGTGACGTATGCGCACTGTCCGCCGGTCAGCCAAACTTTGGCTTACACCGGCTGCGCTCCTCCTGCGCTGACAGTAGGCCTGGTTTCAGTTGGCGAGCTTTTAGCGCACGTTCGGCGAAGCCTTTTGGCACGAAACTGTCGCTGCGCCAAGCTGGATCTGTCGACACCTCCCCCTGCTGCGCCAGCACACCCATCTCAGCGCACCTCGGCCTGCCAAACTACCAAACTGAGCTCGCGTCGGGTTGCGCTGCTCGAAACTAGCTCTGCACAGGGTTCGCCACCCTGCGCCGCGCCGGGAAACTAGAGCCCATGGCGTCTTTTGTGATTTATGGTTTTTAAATATCTGTAATAGAGTCTAATCACAGTGGATTAGAGAAGGCTGATAGTATTAGCTTGCCTGCAACTTGTCCTGCAGCTTGCCTCTGACACTAGGTTTGACTTTGTCTGAGCAGCAGGGGAAAGTTTCCCTGATGCAGCCCCTGAGACTCTGATCTCTAAAGCCGTAGATGAGCGGGCTGAGAAAGCGTGGAGTAAGGATGAAACAGAAATAGTTAAAAAAGGCAATGTCCTCTGGCAACCAGTTGGCATGCAGCACTACGAGAGTTTCAGTGATCGGATAAGTGAAGGCCAACAAACATAGCAGCAGCTGAAAGCCGTGTAGCAGCACAGTGTGCATGGCTTTGTTCACAGACACTTTATCTTGTCTCATTTTCCTGGTTTCCAGCAGGATTCTCACATATGTAAAGATGATGACAACAGCTACTACTGCAAAGAAGAGAATATTTACAACAGCACGAAACATATCCTGGATTGGAGATGAGTTGACAATGGTAGATTTGCAAAGCACAGGGGTAGAGAGGATATCCACAGCAGGATCTCTTTTCCCAATTGAGTAGTGAATCACATGGAAGATACAGCTGATGAGCCACAGGGACAGAATAATGATCCAGATACGGTCTGAGCGCCAGGCGGCCGGGCGCTGCAGGGGATAGAAGATGGCAACATAACGCTCCAGTGACATTGTGGCCAGAATTAAAGGTGTGTTCTGGAAAGTGGCACTTGAAACAAACAACAGAGGAACACATAGGATAAAAGCAAATTTTACTCTGCCCATGACAAAGAGGAAGAGCAGCACAGAGAACAAAAGCTGGACAGTGTCATTGATCAGCATGTAGGCAAACAGGATGTAACGTGATGTGTCCAGGAACTGCCTGTGAGATGCAAAGATGTGCAGCATGACAATAATGCAGCAGAAGAAGACACAGAAGGAGGGGACCACCACACACACCTTGATGATCACAGACAGGCTTCTGCTGGAAGTTGCATTGCCTGGATATTCAGTCAGATTCTGCATTTTGCAGCTATGCACTGAAGCAAACCTGTGAAAGATACAATGAGTGAAAAGTCCATACACACACTAAAACACATCCTCAAAATGCTGAATAACTGACAGTAAAACAACACACATATACTTTTCTGTCTTTCCTCATCTACCCTTTAAAGCAGACTATTTGCACTGTGGCTGAATACAAATCCAACATTCAGAATACAAGAGTAACAGTTACCTAAAAATGTCTTCATCAGTCTTCATCTGTTCTTCTTATCAATGAACAAAATCTGTGGGATGTCCTTCCCCTTATCTTAAGTGTTCGGCCCAGTTCAGATCTGTTTGACTTGCCCGATTCCTCCAGAGATACATTACTTACATGATATCATCATACTGCATGATGTTTCCCATTAACTGATATTTCAGTGGGGAGATGAGTTAGATACATTATATAATTATATGTGTAACACACCCGTTAAGCAGACAACCAGTTCTCAATGTGAGGCATCAAAATAACCTGTTTTGATCGAAATGGCTGAGACAAAAATCAACTAATAACAAAGTTTATATGACAACAGTAACAATAATTACAAGTCATTTAAAGTAGAAAAATATGAGTGAGTAATGTGTGTGAATGTGTGCAGGTCTTTATGAGAAGGACATTGGTTTACAGTCTCAGTCCTCAACAGTAGCTCTGACTGGTTACATGTCACTATATTAGGAGGGATAGCAACAAACAAATCATTAAACTGGGATTCATTACAAAAACTAGAGAGAATGGAGACATCAGAATATAAATAAAATGTAGGTCTGGGTCAACATCAAAATTGTATGAGTGAGTTATAAAAAGGATCATAGGACCTGGCCTTCAGGATTAGATTTGTTGGGTGTGGTTAAGTAATCAAGGAACTGTATAGATGCCTAACGGTGGAGACTAATAAGACAAAGTCTGAGCGCTGGCCTTCGTTTGTTGGGATGTGTTTTGAGGATATTGGACGGACAGTCACCTTGTCGTGTCTCAAATACACAACGGAACCTCTCTCTTGAGCTCCCGTCACTGCTGGAAGTAGTTCTTTCCTTCTTCGCCGGACAGCTTCTGGGAAGTCCTCATTCATAAAGATGCCTGAACCATTTAGATTTTTCGCTTTATCCAGAACAGCAAGTTTGTCCTTTAATCGCCAGACTCTAACTATGATGGGTCGTGACTTATGGGTTTCCCAGATCTATGAGCCCAACCCAACTCTATTTTCAGATATCCCAGCTGTAGTTTTTCTTATCATGGCACCTTTACTAGCCCTCCAGATAATTTGTTGTGTCTGAAACTGAGGTCACACTTTTGCAGATAGTGCCCAAATATGTCTTGGTTTCATTGCAGTTCTTGGACCAAGTTTAAAATGAGACTTTTAAATCATCAAGTTCCTTCTGAGTCATCTCTAGACTCACAGTGAGATCATAGACTTGCTTTGACAGATCATCAGTCCTCTTGTTTGAAGAATGAACTATGATCTGTTCACAGGGTTTGAAGCTTTTTTTCCTGTTGTTCAAGCAAGTTTCTATGGAAATCTTTGTGCTGGTCTAACAGTTCACATACTTGAGTCATGGTGACATGTTCCTCAGTGTGGTTGTTGGAGACTTTGGGTGTCATGGTTTAGGCCCAAAGTTCAGCAGAAAAAAGTCATAAACCTCCACATGATGGTAATAATGTCCTCAGTTTTGCTGTAGAGAGTTGGTAAGACTCTTCTTAATTCACTCGGCATTAGACACTACTTTTCACAGACGGTATATGGACCATATCTATTAGTCACACATCTGTTAACTACGTTAATATGGACCTATGTAGGTTCTATTGTTGTTGTCTTTTGCATATTGTTGGACATTATTGACACTTTTGGTCATGACAAAGAGTTGTTGTTGATTTTTACAAAGTTTCTCATGTATTTTGATTTTTTGATATTGCATTTTGTGCTTGATGATTTTCTATCTTTCTATTATACTTAGACTATTTTTCTATTATATCTAGACTATTCGATGTATTATTTATGAATGGTCTGTATTTGTATCTTTGTATTGTTGTCAGTCGGAACCAGCTGGCTTCAGTTAAAAGGGTGACACACCTACAAACCATTTAATGCTGAGGACAGCTATGAGCTGAAACGCGTCCGTTTATCTGCTGTTGTGCAGTTTATTAAATTAAAAGTGTTACACTTATAAGTGAGTGCTGTCAGGTTTTGTACTTTTCTGTGATGTTTTTGGACCGGCACCCTATTACTTTTTTGAGACTTTTTGAGTGAGCACGCCAAGTCTGCTGATTAACATTTTATAATCCCATATTCTTGTAAAATTATACAGTTTATATTTGGCCCCCCCGGCCTCAAGGTGACTGTTCATGCTGACGACCAGCTTTCTCTCCATTTATTCCACATTAATAACCTCAGTTGGCACAGTGTTCACCATTACAGGATGCCAGGTTCCAACCTTTTTATTCTGTATGCCACCACATGAATAACTGCCAGACCATAATGTTGACAATACATGACATGAGTAATGAGGAATAAGTAACCTACTCAGTCGCTGTATAGAAGGTTTTGCAGTGAATTCTACTATCCACTCATATATTGATGTGAGTCAATGGCTCAAGAGAATTTGATGTAAGTACATTTAATCAAGCACTGTAAAGTACAATTCTAAATGAAAAACATGCAGCTTATTTTCACTCTTTGCTTCTACTCTGTAACATTTACCTAATGTCTATTTAATTAGCAGATTCACATTTTACACACATCTGATGAGGTTATAATACATTTATTTATTTATTTTCTGATTTAACATGCCCAAATCATATAAAGTAGCTAAAAGATAGTTCCAAACATTTAAATTCTGCTTACACAGTATCACAGAAATATAAATATATGAATATGTTATTTATGAATGAATCAGATAACATAAATGATAGTTTATTTTCCTTATAATGACACTTTCACTCATGTAACGTTGGACCACAGGATGTACACTGTAGTATCCATGGATCAGGGTTGGCCCTAGACTTATGGGCCCTGAGTGTTGCCACTTCACATGTCACTGAACCATATTGTGTATTGTAATAATTATCTTAAGCACACGTAATGTACAGATACGCATGTAAAGACTAAAGTTGGACCTGTTAGCAGCAACACTATCTTAAAATCGACTACAGTAAATGCAGTAGTTGTCTTTTACCCCCTGACACAATAAACAGTTCCTCTCAGGGCCTTTTACTTGATCTGGTTAAAGTCTGATGCAGATTTTAGTGACATTTCCACAATGGAAAGACCTGTGTGGCTGATGTAGAAAGAAAGGATATGATATGATCAAAAATATATGATACACAAGGCAACTTTACAGTGTAGACCATGCATTTCTTACAAATAACTAATAATTTTGTGCAAGGTTTGCTACAGTGATCAAATAAGAAAGAAACACAAAAAGGAGCACATGTAAATAAGATGGTAATATGAAATTGTCAAAGAAAACAGCAAAATGTCTAATAACAGGTAAAATGTATACAATTTACGACAAAAATATAAGGAAATAGTTAAGTCTTATTTTAATCAAATACATTTTTATCTACATTTGATTATTAATTTACTGCTTTAAACCCAGTTTCTTATTAAACAAGCTGCATTTTGAGCTGTGATTCATGCAAATAAATGATGGAAAATGATTATACCATGATGTAATTTATGCACCACTTTTATTTAATTTATTTGCATTTATTTAAAGTGGATGATTGGGGTTTATCATTTGCTCACTGACAAAGAAAATGAAAAAAAGTTGAATGCATTACTGAGTTTAGAGTTAGTGCGACACCTGCAGGTGGATTTTCTGTACAACAACCAAACTACCATTTTAAAGCTCCACTGTAAAGACAATTTGTCATCAGAGTGACTTCATTGGTGTGGTGAATCTCATTAAAAAGATAAATAAGACAGAGCAAACTGTAAATTACTGCTGTACAGGGTATATATTATTATAATGTATATGTTCAAGAGGGGTCAGGGACATCTGGCTTATGGGTTGTATGTGGCCTGTGAGACTGTTTGATCCAGCCCACCAGGCAATTACCTTTTTTCTGTTATAAAAGAAAACAACATGAAATAGCAGACAAACACATCCTTCTCGGTGGTCCCTTCCACTGTGCACCTGTGAATTTTGTATATGTCTATGCATTCAAACAACTATGCATTTTGCACCAAGAAACGGCACTCTGATTTGTGCATGGAAATATCAGTGCGCTAATTTGCAAGAAGGGCATCAAAGATATGGGGCTCTAGTTTCGCAGACCGGGCGAGGCGGGGGCGCAGCGCACCTACGGTTCGCCAACTGGGTGTGGCCAGGCGGATTTTGCAAGTTTGGCAGACTGTGCGCCTGGCGCAGCTACTCGTCTGTCCCACCTCCATCCCTCCTACCTGCGCAAGTCGGAAAGAGGGAGGAGAGAAGGCGTGCAGTGGGTTTTACACATCCGATTCACATCACACCAATCAAATGAGCCCCTCTCCTCGCCCTTAAATGCGCCACGCGAAGGTGTAATGAGAGTCTTCTCAATTCACCATGGCAGAAGAGAGCAGCAGCGTCAGACGGTCAAACTTCTCCCAGGAGGAAACTGATGTTTTGGTCCGGGAGGTCCAAGCTCGCAGTGTCCGAATATACGGAACTGCGAGCAGACCTCCACGGGCTGATGATGCAAAGGTAGCCTGGGAGGAGGTCACCACAACTGCAGTCTCACTCTGTTTCTTTTCTTTTGGCTTTTCTAAGATGACAGATGCTGAATATATACTCCCTATCTGATGCTGTGGCTGTTTGTGGTTGGCTGAGAGGGATGTGAACTCATTAGTTTGCAACTGTGTTAATCAAATCAGGTTGGGTTTCCATTACACGTGCCAAACGTGCCAAACAGTTCCAATCCCCTTTGATCTGACATCAGATGTGACGGGACAGTCGATATAGAGATACATTTATGTGCTGATTGCAGATAGTTGCATTGAATAGTGTTTTTGTGGCTATTGATTGCATCGTTAATGTGCCTGATATTCTGGAAACCTGCCTGTGAGGTTTTGGTGAAGTGTGTGCACTGTCCGCCGGTCAGCCAAACTTTGGCTTACACCTGCTGCGCTCCTCCTGCGCTGACAGTAGACCTGGTTTCAGTTGGCGAGCTTTTAGCGCACGTTCGGCGAAGCCTTTTGACACGAAACTGTCGCTGCGCCAAGCTGGATCTGTCGACACCTCCCCCTGCTGCGCCGCCACACCCATCTCAGCGCACCTCGGCCTGCCAAACTACCAAACTGAGCTCGCGTCGGGTTGCGCTGCTCGAAACTAGCTCTGCACAGGGTTCGCCACCCTGCGCCGCGCCGGGAAACTAGAGCCCATGGCGTCTTTTGTGATTTATGGTTTTTAAATATCTGTAATAGAGTCTAATCACAGTGGATTAGAGAAGGCTGATAGTATTAGCTTGCCTGCAACTTGTCCTGCAGCTTGCCTCTGACACTAGGTTTGACTTTGTCTGAGCAGCAGGGGAAAGTTTCCCTGATGCAGCCCCTGAGACTCTGATCTCTAAAGCCGTAGATGAGCGGGCTGAGAAAGCGTGGAGTAAGGATGAAACAGAAATAGTTAAAAAAGGCAATGTCCTCTGGCAACCAGTTGGCATGCAGCACTACGAGAGTTTCAGTGATCGGATAAGTGAAGGCCAACACACATAGCAGCAGCTGAAAGCCGTGTAGCAGCACAGTGTGCATGGCTTTGTTCACAGACACTTTATCTTGTCTCATTTTCCTGGTTTCCAGCAGGATTCTCACATATGTAAAGATGATGACAACAGCTACTACTGCAAAGAAGAGAATATTTACAACAGCACGAAACATATCCTGGATTGGAGATGAGTTGACAATGGTAGATTTGCAAAGCACAGGGGTAGAGAGGATATCCACAGCAGGGTCTCTTTTCCCAATTGAGTAGTGAATCACAGGGAAGATACAGCTGATGAGCCACAGGGACAGAATAATGATCCAGATACGGTCTGAGCGCCAGGCGGCCGGGCGCTGCAGGGGATAGAAGATGGCAACATAACGCTCCAGTGACATTGTGGCCAGAATTAAAGGCGTGTTCTGGAAAGTGGCGCTTGAAACAAACAACAGAGGAACACATAGGATAAAAGCAAATTTTACTCTGCCCATGACAAAGAGGAAGAGCAGCACAGAGAACAAAAGCTGGACAGTGTCATTGATCAGCATGTAGGCAAACAGGATGTAACGTGATGTGTCCAGGAACTGCCTGTGAGATGCAAAGATGTGCAGCATGACAATAATACAGCAGAAGAAGACACAGAAGGAGGGGACCACCACACACACCTTGATGATCACAGACAGGCTTCTGCTGGAAGTTGCATTGCCTGGATATTCAGTCAGATTCGGCATTTTGCAGCTATGCACTGAAGCAAACCTGTGAAAGATACAATGAGTGAAAAGTCCATACACACACTAAAACACATCCTCAAAATGCTGAATAACTGACAGTAAAACAACACACATATACTTTTCTGTCTTTCCTCATCTACCCTTTAAAGCAGACTATTTGCACTGTGGCTGAATACAAATCCAACATTCAGAATACAAGAGTAACAGTTACCTAAAAATGTCTTCATCAGTCTTCATCTGTTCTTCTTATCAATGAACAAAATCTGTGGGATGTCCTTCCCCTTATCTTAAGTGTTCGGCCCAGTTCAGATCTGTTTGACTTGCCCGATTCCTCCAGAGATACATTACTTACATGATATCATCATACTGCATGATGTTTCTCACTAACTGATATTTCAGTGGGGAGATGAGTTAGATACATTATATAATTATATGTGTAACACACCCGTTAAGCAGACAACCAGTTCTCAATGTGAGGCATCAAAATAACCTGTTTTGATCGAAATGGCTGAGACAAAAATCAACTAATAACAAAGTTTATATGACAACAGTAACAATAATTACAAGTCATTTAAAGTAGAAAAATATGAGTGAGTAATGTGTGTGAATGTGTGCAGGTCTTTATGAGAAGGACATTGGTTTACAGTCTCAGTCCTCAACAGTAGCTCTGACTGGTTACATGTCACTATATTAGGAGGGATAGCAACAAACAAATCATTAAACTGGGATTCATTACAAAAACTAGAGAGAATGGAGACATCAGAATATAAATAAAATGTAGGTCTGGGTCAACATCAAAATTGTATGAGTGAGTTATAAAAAGGATCATAGGACCTGGCCTTCAGGATTAGATTTGTTGGGTGTGGTTAAGTAATCAAGGAACTGTATAGATGCCTAACGGTGGAGACTAATAAGACAAAGTCTGAGCGCTGGCCTTCGTTTGTTGGGATGTGTTTTGAGGATATTGGACGGACAGTCACCTTGTCGTGTCTCAAATACACAACGGAACCTCTCTCTTGAGCTCCCGTCACTGCTGGAAGTAGTTCTTTCCTTCTTCGCCGGACAGCTTCTGGGAAGTCCTCATTCATAAAGATGCCTGAACCATTTAGATTTTTCGCTTTATCCAGAACAGCAAGTTTGTCCTTTAATCGCCAGACTCTAACTATGATGGGTCGTGACTTATGGGTTTCCCAGATCTATGAGCCCAACCCAACTCTATTTTCAGATATCCCAGCTGTAGTTTTTCTTATCATGGCACCTTTACTAGCCCTCCAGATAATTTGTTGTGTCTGAAACTGAGGTCACACTTTTGCAGATAGTGCCCAAATATGTCTTGGTTTCATTGCAGTTCTTGGACCAAGTTTAAAATGAGACTTTTAAATCATCAAGTTCCTTCTGAGTCATCTCTAGACTCACAGTGAGATCATAGACTTGCTTTGACAGATCATCAGTCCTCTTGTTTGAAGAATGAACTATGATCTGTTCACAGGGTTTGAAGCTTTTTTTCCTGTTGTTCAAGCAAGTTTCTATGGAAATCTTTGTGCTGGTCTAACAGTTCACATACTTGAGTCATGGTGACATGTTCCTCAGTGTGGTTGTTGGAGACTTTGGGTGTCATGGTTTAGGCCCAAAGTTCAGCAGAAAAAAGTCATAAACCTCCACATGATGGTAATAATGTCCTCAGTTTTGCTGTAGAGAGTTGGTAAGACTCTTCTTAATTCACTCGGCATTAGACACTACTTTTCACAGACGGTATATGGACCATATCTATTAGTCACACATCTGTTAACTACGTTAATATGGACCTATGTAGGTTCTATTGTTGTTGTCTTTTGCATATTGTTGGACATTATTGACACTTTTGGTCATGACAAAGAGTTGTTGTTGATTTTTACAAAGTTTCTCATGTATTTTGATTTTTTGATATTGCATTTTGTGCTTGATGATTTTCTATCTTTCTATTATACTTAGACTATTTTTCTATTATATCTAGACTATTCGATGTATTATTTATGAATGGTCTGTATTTGTATCTTTGTATTGTTGTCAGTCGGAACCAGCTGGCTTCAGTTAAAAGGGTGACACACCTACAAACCATTTAATGCTGAGGACAGCTATGAGCTGAAACGCGTCCGTTTATCTGCTGTTGTGCAGTTTATTAAATTAAAAGTGTTACACTTATAAGTGAGTGCTGTCAGGTTTTGTACTTTTCTGTGATGTTTTTGGACCGGCACCCTATTACTTTTTTGAGACTTTTTGAGTGAGCACGCCAAGTCTGCTGATTAACATTTTATAATCCCATATTCTTGTAAAATTATACAGTTTATATTTGGCCCCCCCGGCCTCAAGGTGACTGTTCATGCTGACGACCAGCTTTCTCTCCATTTATTCCACATTAATAACCTCAGTTGGCACAGTGTTCACCATTACAGGATGCCAGGTTCCAACCTTTTTATTCTGTATGCCACCACATGAATAACTGCCAGACCATAATGTTGACAATACATGACATGAGTAATGAGTAATAAGTAACCTACTCAGTCGCTGTATAGAAGGTTTTGCAGTGAATTCTACTATCCACTCATATATTGATGTGAGTCAATGGCTCAAGAGAATTTGATGTAAGTACATTTAATCAAGCACTGTAAAGTACAATTCTAAATGAAAAACATGCAGCTTATTTTCACTCTTTGCTTCTACTCTGTAACATTTACCTAATGTCTATTTAATTAGCAGATTCACATTTTACACACATCTGATGAGGTTATAATACATTTATTTATTTATTTTCTGATTTAACATGCCCAAATCATATAAAGTAGCTAAAAGATAGTTCCAAACATTTAAATTCTGCTTACACAGTATCACAGAAATATAAATATATGAATATGTTATTTATGAATGAATCAGATAACATAAATGATAGTTTATTTTCCTTATAATGACACTTTCACTCATGTAACGTTGGACCACAGGATGTACACGGTAGTATCCATGGATCAGGGTTGGCCCTAGACTTATGGGCCCTGAGTGTTGCCACTTCACATGTCACTGAACCATATTGTGTATTGTAATAATTATCTTAAGCACATGTAATGTACAGATACGCATGTAAAGATTAAAGTTGGACCTGTTAGCAGCAACACTATCTTAAAATCGACTACAGTAAATGCAGTAGTTGTCTTTTACCCCCTGACACAATAAACAGTTCCTCTCAGGGCCTTTTACTTGATCTGGTTAAAGTCTGATGCAGATTTTAGTGACATGTCCACAATGGAAAGACCTGTGTGGCTGATGTAGAAAGAAAGGATATGATATGATCAAAAATATATGATACACAAGGCAACTTTACAGTGTAGACCATGCATTTCTTACAAATAACTAATAATTTTGTGCAAGGTTTGCTACAGTGATCAAATAAGAAAGAAACACAAAAAGGAGCACATGTAAATAAGATGGTAATATGAAATTGTCAAAGAAAACAGCGAAATGTCTAATAACAGGTAAAATGTAAACAATGTACTACAAAAATATAAGGAAATAGTTAAGTCTTATTTTAATCAAATACATTTTCATCTACATTTGATTATTAATTTACTGCTTTAAACCCAGTTTCTTATTAAACAAGCTGCATTTTGAGCTGTGATTCATGCAAATAAATGATGGAAAATGATTATACCATGATGTAATTTATGCACCACTTTTATTTAATTTATTTGTATTTATTTAAAGTGGATGATTGGGGTTCATCATTTGCTCTTTGACAAAAAAAAAAAAGTTGCATGCATTACTGACTTTAGAGTTAGTGCGACACCTGCAGGTGGATTTTCTGTACACCAACCAAACTACCATTTTAAAGCTCCACTATTAAGACAATTTGTCATCAGAGTGACTTCATTGGTGTGGTGAATCTCATTAAAACGGTAAATAAGACAGAGCAAACTGTAAATTACTGCTGTACAGGGTATATATTATTATAATGTATATGTTCAAGAGGGGTCAGGGACATCTGGCTTATGGGTTGTATGTGGCCTGTGAGACTGTTTGATCCAGCCCACCAGGCAATTACCTTTTTTCTGTTATAAAAGAAAACAACATGAAATAGCAGACAAACACATCCTTCTTGGTGGTCCCCTCCACTGTGCACCTGTGAATTTTGTATATGTCTACGCATTCAAACAACAGTTTTGCACCAAGAAACGGCACTCTGATTTGTGCATGGAAATACCAGTGCACTAATTTGCAAGAAGGGCATCAAAGATATGGTGTCTTTTGTGATTCATGGTTTTTAAATATCTGTAATGGAGTCTAATCACAGTGGATTAGAGAAGGCTGATAGTATTAGCTTGCCTGCAACTTGTCTTGCGGCTTGCCTCTGACACCAGTTTTGACTTTGTCTGAGCAGCAGGGGAACGTTTTCCGGATGCAGCCCCTGAGACTCTGATCTCTAAAGCCGTAGATGAGCGGACTGAGAAAGCGTGGAGTAAGGATGAAACAGAAATAATTAAAAAAGGCAATGTCCTCTGGCAACCAGTTGGTATGCAGCACTATGAGAGTTTCAGTGATCGGATAAGTGAAGGCCAACACACATAGCAGCAGCTGAAAGCCGTGTAGCAGCACAGTGTGCATGGCTTTGTTCACAGACACTTTATCTTGTCTCATTTTCCTGGTTTCCAGCAGGATTCTCACATATGTAAAGATGATGACAACAGCTACTACTGCAAAGAAGAGAATATTTTCAGCAGCACGGAACATATCCTGGATTGGAGATGAGTTGAGGATGCTAGATTTGCAATACACAGGGGTAGAGAGGATATCCACAGCAGGGTCAATCTCCCCGATGGAGTAGTGAATCACAGGGAAGATACAGCTGATGAGCCACAGGGACAGAATAATGATCCAGATACGGTCTGAGCGCCAGGCGGCCGGGCGCTGCAGGGGATAGAAGATGGCAACATAACGCTCCAGTGACATTGTGGCAAGAATTAAAGGTGTGTTCTGGAAAGAGGCACTTGAAACAAACAACAGAGGAACACATAGAACAAAAGCAAATTTTACTCTGCCCATGGCAAAAAGAAAGAGCAACACAGAGAACAAGAGCTGGACAGTGTCATTGATCAGCATGTAGGCAAACAGGATGTAACGTGATGTGTCCAGGAACTGCCTGTGAGATGCAAAGATGTGCAGCATGACAATAATGCAGCAGAAGAAGAGGCAGAAGGAGGGGACCACCACACACACCTTGATGATCACAGACAGGCTTCTGCTGGAAGTTGCATTGCCTGGATATTCAGTCAGATTCGGCATTTTGCAGCTATGCACTGAAGCAAACCTGTGAAAGATGCAATGAGTGAAAAGTCCATACACACACTAAAACACATCCTCAAAATGCTGAATAACTGACAGTAAAACAACACACATAGCCTATACTATTCTGTCTTTCCTCATAACAGAGTATTTGAACTGTGACTGATACAATCCAACATCCAGAATAAAGAGTTACACTCACGACTCACCTACAGATATCTTCATCAGTCAGAGGAGTTGACCAAGCATTAGATTTCTCCTCTTCTTATCAGTGAACATCCGTGGGATGTTCTTCCTCTTATCTGAAGCGTTCAGCCCAGTTCAGATCTGTTTGACTTGACACGATCCCTCCAGAGATACATTGTTTACATGACATCGTCATACAGCATGATGTTTCTCATTAATAGATATTTCAGTGGGGAGATGGGATCCTGTTGTGGAGGAACGCAACTAGATTAACTAGATTCATCACATAATTATATTTGTAATATACCTTTTTAAGCAGGCTACCACTTCGCAATGTCAGAATAACCCGTTTAGATAAATGTGGTTAGAAGAAAACCAAAGCAAACTTATAAACCAGGCAAACCCCATTTTAATTCTTTATTTTTGGCTAACATCTTGCTATCCAATGTTTTTGTAAAATCACACAGTTTATATTGAGCACCCAGCCTCAAAGTGACTGCTTATGCTCCTTTCTCTATTTACTCCAAATTAATAACCATGGTTGACACAATATTTACTATTAGAGAATGCCGATAGTCCACAATATCATCAATACGTGAGTAATGAGAAATGCGTGCAGCTCAATTGCCATTCGCCAGAGAACAACAGAATTGGCAGGCCCGACAATGGCGCCCCGTTCTCTTCACAGATGAGAGCAGGTTCACACTGAGCACATGTGAGAGGCTTGAAAGAGTCTGGAGATGCCATGGTGACCGTTATGCTACCTGTAACATCATCCAGCATGACTGGTTTAGCGGTGGGTTGGTGATGGTCTTTGGAGGCATATCCTTGGAGGGTCGAGCAGTCCTCCATATCATAGCCAACAGTACCCTGACTGCAGTTAGGTACCGGGATGAAGTCCTCAGAGTGATTTTCAGATCTTGTGGACCCTGGTGCAGTGGGACCTGGGTTCCTCCTGGTGCAGGACAATGTCATGTGGATAGAGTGTGTAGGCAGTTCCTGTATGATGAAGACACTGATGTCATTGACTGGCCCTCCCATTCCCCTGACCTAAATCCAATTGAGCACCAATGGATATTGGTGCATCCAATGCTGCCAAGTGCCGCCACAGACTGTCCGGGAACTTGCTGAAGCCCTGATCCAGGTCTGGGAGGATATCCCCCAGGACACCATCTGCCAACTCATCAGAAGCATGCCCAGATGTTGTCAGGAGTGCATACAGGCATGCTTGGGGCATACACACTACTGAGACACATTATGAGTCACAAGTTGGATCAGCCTGTAATTTCATTTCTTTACTTTGATTTTTGTTTGATCTTGAATGCAGCCATCAGTGGGTTGATGATTTTGGTTTCCATTGACCGTTGTTAGGTTATTTTGTTCTCAAAAAATTATACACTGTACATCAGTAAAGATTTTCAACTTGAATAATTCGTTCATCAAGATCTGATGTGTGATTTAAGTGTTCCCTAAAAATATTCTGAGTAGCTGTTGGGGGTGGTGTGTGTCTTCCTCAAGCTCAGGTCGTCTACCAGAGGCCTGGGAGTTTGATGGCTCTACGAAGTATTTTAGCTGTTCCTCAGACTGCACTCTTCTGGACAGAGACCTCAGATTTACATGGTAGTATCAAAAGATAACGGTCAGTCCCTAGACTTTTGGCTACGTAAGAGGAACTCCTGAGCCTGTCCTGCCAGTCCCCATAAGCCAAAATCCCTGGCCTCCAGCAACCAGCCCAAGCCTGTTGTGGCATTGGGGGTCCTGGCTGACATCCTGTGTGTTCCTGAGTTTGGAGTCCAAGCTGACTTCTTCTCTGCTACTGAATCAAGCCAACACCTGCTCCCCTTGTCCAGTCGGCAGCCCAGCCAACCCCACATCCCCGTGTCCGGACGACAGCCCGGCCAACATCTGTCCCTGCTGAGCTGCTGCAATCCCCACTTCCTGTTAAGTTGCAGCAGCCTCAAGCTTCAGAGCCGCAGCTAGCCTCTGTAATCCCTATCTGGCTACAGCAAACTCCTGCCCCACCTTTCTGTCCATGCCGAGCTGCAGCATTCCCAAGTCCCTGTCCATGCCTAGCTGCAGCATTGCCAAGTCCCTGTCAGTGCTGAGCTCCAGCCCTCACAAGTTCTTGTCTATGCTGGGCCTCAGCAACCATTTGCTCCAACAGGGCTGCAGCCACTTCCTGTCCGTGCTGAACTGCAGACACCTCCTGTTCCTTCTCCTGCTGTGCCGCAGCACTCCGAAGTTCCTGTCTGTGTTGTGCTGCAGCAGCCCCCTTTTGTTCCTGCTGAGCTACAGCAATCTCCTTTGTCCTCTGAGTTGACGCTGACCCCTGTTGTTGCTGAGCTGCAACAGTCCTCTGGTTCCCTGGTCTTACTGGACTCCTGACTTGCTGTCCGGTTGCCAGCCTCAAGCTCAGCTGCACTAATGCTGGCTTCCTGCTTGGCTCTCTACAGGTCCAACCTGCTGTTGGGTTATCAGTTGCTGGTTCCTGACCTTAAGTCCCATCTGCAAGTTCAAGTGGGTTTCCATCTTCTCGTTTCAGTGGGTTCCCTTGGCTGAGTGTCCCATTTACGAGTTCCAGTGAGGACCCATCTCTGAGTTCCGTTGGGGTACAATCTCCAAGGGTCCCCTTTCCAAGTTCCAGTGGGGTCCTGTCTACGTCACCACCTGTCTGGTCAGCCTCCAGAGGTGTTCCAACTGTCTGGTCGGTTTGCTGGATGTCTTCCAGATATGCCCTGCTCATTTAGTCGGCCTCCTGGTTGTCCTCTAGATCAGCTCCACCTGTCTGGTCATCCTCCTGCCAGTCCTTCAGCACTGCCCCAGCACCCTGGTCACCTTGCAAGGGTGTTTCTGTCCATTTGCCCTGCCCTCAGGCCATCCCCCTTAGGTTTTCTGCTCTGCCCCTGTCCAGCTCTAAGGCCATCCCCCTGAGGTTCCCTAGTCTGTCCCTGTTCAGTTCCCAGCCTAACTTTCGCCCCTGATTCCCTTTCGCTAGACCCCCTCCACCCACCCAGCTTGATATGAACTCTCATGACTATTTTCCATTGAGGGTTCTCATTTGAACTGAACTGTGACACAAAGGATATGACACGATATAAAAAGAGAGGATACACGAGGCAACCATATGGTGAAGGATATGAATTTATTACAAATAACATGTTGTGCAAAGTCTGGTACCATAATCAAACAAGAAAGAAATACAAAAAAAACACTGTTTAAATAAAATGTTAACATAAAGTTGCCAAAGAAAAGGCCCCAATTTTTTTGTAATGTGTAAAATGTAAACATTTTAATTTGGGGCAAATAGTTTTGTCTTTTCTTAATCAAATGTATTTTCATTTACTACAGTGATCTTTCATATACAAGGGTTTAAAGTGTGCTTTAAACCTTGTTTCTGATTAACAAGCGGCACATTCAGTTTGAGCTTTGATTTACACAAATAAATTATGGAAATGGATTAAACCATGATATAATTTATACACACATTCATTTAACTTATTTTATTGCTTAAAGTGGATGATTAGGGTAAATCATTTGCTCACTGACAAAAAAAGAAAAAAAAGTTTAATGCATTACTGAGTTTGGAGTTAGTGCAACACCTGCAGGTGGATTTTCTGTACAACAACCAAACTACCATTTTAAAGCTGCACAGTCAAGACATGTTAGCATTAGAGTGACTTCATTGGTGTGGTGAATCTAAAAAAAAAATTAAAAAAATAAGACAGAGCAACCTGTAATTATTGCTGTACAGGATATATATTATTATAATGTATTCAACAGGGGTCGGGGACTGGCTTCCAGGTTTTATGTGGCCGGTGAGACCAGGCAAAATGGTGAGGGTAACAACACCTACAGTTATGTGTCATTGCTGACATGCATCATGGTCACTGTCAAGAGTAAAGAAAAGTAGATTTGGAATGCCGTCTTTTGGATTGGACAAACAACTTTTTGGGGGAGCCGGAGTAAAAGACAAGCCAGAGTGCCAAGTTTGTGGGGACGTGCTCACAGTGATGAAGAAGGCCAAGCTTGAAACATGCTAAACTAAATGTGGTCTATAGACATTGGAAGTGCAAATGTGAAATTAGTTCTAAAACAAAAGTTATAAATGATTATTATTCACATGTATAATTTGCATTTTTCTTTTTTTTTCTTTTTTTAAACATTATTTTGTGGGCTTTTTGCTGTTATTACAGGGCACCTTAAGTTAAAGGTTGCTCCACATTCTGCATTTTTTAATTATTCTGATATTTATATTTTCACCACTTTTTTAACCACAAAAAAAGAAAAAAGGAAAAAAAAAAACATGAGACCTGTAACACCACTTGGACACATTTTGACCAGATCTAGCATCAGTCATGATGACTTGAAGTTGATGCATTCAAACAACGGTTATATGTGCAGGAATAGCACACTGAATTGTGCATGCAAATATCAGTATACCAATCTGCAAAAATCATTAACTTGCCAGCAACCCAGTCACACAGTTAATAATAAATCCAATGTGATGAGCACTTTGTGATTACTGAGTGAATGAGAGGTTGAATCCCAGCAGAAGCTGCCAGACTTATGGAAGACACCTTAAATTCACCCATGTAATTGAGTAATATCTGTTGAAGCTGCTGGAACAGGAATACAGTCACTGTCTGGTTTATGTTTAACAGCAGTCGATCTATAAATCTGTTGATCTTGTCTCAAAAAATGGAGCCAATGTATCCAAAGATGAAAAAGGTCATGACTGCTTTTTACAGGGCAGCAGAGGTTTCCAATGGCCTGTATTTCTTCAAATTAGAACAATGTAACATGGTTGGTCACTTTATTTATGAATTAAGACAATGATTTTTTTTTAACAGGGTTTCTGCAGGGTGGAGCAAGTTGAATTTAACACTTACCACACTAAATAAAATGTTATATCTGTTTCATCATCATCAAATTTTTCCAGCTATTCCCAACATTATATAACAATAATTTCTACATTATAAATAAAATCAACATGACTTGGGCCAGCATAATCAGCATAAAATGGATGAATAGATGAATGAATTAAAATTATTCATGAAACTTAAGTTAATTTAAGTAATCAACACTTGTCCATTATTAGATGCAGAGCATAGCTTCTGTAGCCAGCAGGTGTGACAGAGTTTGCTGCAGGCCTGATGGTGCTGAATGAAACTCCACAAAAACAGGACTGAACATCTTCCTCTGTATGCAATATACTGTCAAAATTATCCCACTTTTCCCACTTTGTTAAACCACATAACAGGACTAGCATCAGGCAAGAAGAAGTATTGTTGATTGCCACATTTTTAAATTAAATTCAAGACTTTTAAAAGATTTTTTTTTTGGGGGGGGGGGGGGGGACTTTTCAAGACCTGCAGAAACCTGTTAAACATCACAAATATCTCTTTTTGCATTTGTGCATTAGGCGTGAGCGCTCTGTCAAAACCACATCGGCCAGTTAAGAAGCAAACAAGTTGTCTTGCGGCTTGCCTCTGACACCAGGTTTGACTTTGTCTGAGCAGCAGAGGAAAGTTTTCTTGATACAGCCCCTGAGACTCTGATCTCTAAAGCCGTAGATGAGCGGGCTGAGGAAGCGTGGTGTAAGGATGAAACAGAAATAGTTAAAAAAGGCAATGTCCTCTGGCAACCAGTTGGTATGCAGCACTATGACAGTTTCAGTAATGGGGTGAGTGAAAGCCAAAATGCTCAGCAGTAGCTGAAAGCCGTGTAGCAGCACAGTGTGCATGGCTTTGTTCACAGACACTTTATCTTGTCTCATTTTCCTGGTTTCCAGCAGGATTCTCACATATGTAAAGATGATGACAACAGCTACTACTGCAAAGAAGAGAATATTTATAACAGCTAGGAACATTTCCTGGATTGGAGATGAGTTGACAATGGTAGATTTGCAAAGCACAGGGGTAGAGAGGATATCCACAGCAGGATCTCTTTTCCCAATTGAGTAGTGAATCACAGGGAAGATACAGCTGATGAGCCACAGGGACAGAATAATGATCCAGATACGGTCTGAGCGCCAGGCGGCCGGGCGCTGCAGGGGATAGAAGATGGCAACATAACGCTCCAGTGACATTGTGGCAAGAATTAAAGGTGTGTTCTGGAAGGTGGCAGTGGAAACAAACAACAGAGGAACACAGTAGACAATGGCAAATTTTACTCTGCCCATGACAAAGAGGAAGAGCAGCACAGAGAACAAAAGCTGGACAGTGTCATTGATCAGCATGTAGGCAAACAGGATGTAACGTGATGTGTCCAGGAACTGCCTGTGAGATGCAAAGATGTGCAGCATGACAATAATGCAGCAGAAGAAGACACAGAAGACGGGAATCACCACACACACCTTGATGATCACAGACAGGCTTCTGCTGGAAGTTGCATTGCCTGGATATTCAGTCAGATTCGGCATTTTGCAGCTATGCACTGAAGCAAACCTGTGAAAGATACAATGAGTGAAAAGTCCATACACACACTAAAACACATCCTCAAAATGCTTAATAACTGACTGTAAAACATAGCCTATACTATTGCCTTTCCCCAACTACTCTTTAAACAGATATTTTTGTATTGTGACTGAATACAAATCCAACATTCAGAATAAAAGAGTAACACTCACCTAAGAATGTCTTCATCAGTCAGAGGAGTTGACCAAGGTTTACATTTCTCTTCTTCTTATCATAAAACCTCAATGAACATCTGTGGGATGTCCTTCCCCTTATCTGAAGTGTTGGGCCCAACTCATATCTGTTTGACTTGATATGATCCCTCCAGAGATATGTTATTTACATACTGTCATCATACAGCATGATGTTTCTCATTAAGTAATAATTCAGGGGGGAGATGGGATCCTGTTTCAGTATCTGTGGCAGGAAGCTAATGAACTAGATAAGTTGTATGCATATGAGGCAAGCTACCACTTCACAGTGTGATTCATAAGAATAATCTGTTTTGATCAAAATGGCCGTTACAAAATCCAGGTTGTAAAGTATAAATTGTTTAAATGCATTTTACAAGTATGTTACAAAGTACTTTGTGGCCATTTGTGTTGTGCTGTGATGCGCTGCTCTGCTCACATTAAACATAGGCCTATTAATGATGTTATACTGGCAGACAGAGAAGAGGAAGGAGAGCAGCGCGACTGCAGTGTGCCCACTAATGAAAATACCTTGTGAAAATAATGTGTAACGTTGTGCATTAAGCCATTATCACACAAATCATGGCTACACGATGACTACACATTAAATTAACAATTTATTACAAGGCTGAGAAACTCGTAAAACAAACTTCAACATTTCATCATAAGTTGAACATGTACAACAGGTTGCAGTCAAGTTGCTCTCTGTCCTCTCGTCCGTCTCTTCCTCCATCCCAAATAGTTTGTCCGAGCCTTCTACACAAGGCATGATGGGATGTATTGCTGGGTTAGTGACCATCGGTTGTACACTACTTTTTTACAATGCATTGTGGGATATCTTGAATCCACTATAGGGATAATAATTCCCACTATACATTCGGACTGCAGTACAAAATGACAAAATTACTGTATAGTGGACTATGTAGTGAGTAATGAAGGATTTTAGTACTCATGACACAGATACAGGAAATGAATCTTAAGTGGGCCGTCTTGGTTTATCAGTGGTCTCTGACATCACTCACCAGCGGGGGCATTTATTGGTCCTGTGCGGCGCAGTGCATTCTGGTAGTTGTGGGTTTTCTACTGATAATTTAAGACCATTTTAAAAGTATTTGTGCTTCTCTACTGCATAGACAGTCGAGTTTTATGAAAATACATCAATAATATTCAGCCACTAGGATGCAGAAAACCTCCTAAACAGCCTTAACACATTATCACCTCATAGAGGAACGCGAATATGTTAGCAAATGCTCAGCAGACAAGGACTAACACTATCATCCCACTTAAGTCATGTTGCTGTCCTCCTGAGGAAGGTAAGCTCAATAAAAAGTTAGGACAATTCCAAGGGCCCCTGACTGACAGGGGCCCCAAAATTAGGTAAAAATTATTATTAAATTATTAAACCATCATCATTAAGATTTTTTTTTCAAATATAGTAATTAAATTAATGATCTCTTTGTTTTTACTTGTTTTTGGCAGTGAAAGTTAAATATCCCCATTGACCAACTAAACATCCATATTGACTGACCACCCCCCTGTATCTGCATGAAATGATTTGGTCCTGCCTTAGCGCACTGACGGTGACGGTGTCGCGCTCGAACGCTACAGTTATCATCATGCTACCTAGTCCTGAAAGAAAATCCGGTTTTCACAAAAGGAAAGAGAGAAAGGAGAGAGAGGAGAGGCAAAAGAAAGGGTGTCAATATGTGACCCAGTGTTTCTCCAAGAAAGGTGGGTAGTCTATAGTCTGTGAGTGGTAGAAATGAACCTGTTAGCTTAATGTCCAAAGTGAAATAAGCTAGCTACAGACTAGTGTTAGCCTACACTTCATTCCTTTTTAACCTACATTTAATCAGTGCAGGTAAATGTTTAGCAAGATATTCATATTAAATCAGTTGTCCCTGCCCCTTTTACCAGACTCAACAACAGATGAGTCAGAAGCAGCAGCCCTGTCTCCCCATAACTTTACCCCTCCCCGTCCCAATGAAGAAGGTGAGCAACATTGTGTTGAATGACATGCCAGTTAGCATCATTGCAGGGAGTCTGTGGGAATTTCTCTCTTTCTCTTGCTCTTTTTTTTACCATTACAAAAAAGTAAACAAAATATTTTTTAATGACAGAAATTCAAACAAATCATTTTCCCACATAATGATTATTATGAAACAAAAACAGCCTACAGCTGTCTGTACTGGATGCTGGACAGCTGGAAACATTAAGTAGTCTAACTCAGCCTGTATTAAAGGTACAGGCAATATTCATTTAGATTGAATTATGGCCATTGAATGACATCTATAGATACAGACTTAAGAAAAATCTGCTGTTTTAATTATTTTGAGATGATGATCTTAATTCACTTTGATTGGAAAGTTAATGTATATTCAAGTTACTTTTTTAGGTCTTTAGTTAATGTTAAGATAATTTTTCATTTTGGGATTTTTCAATAAAAATTACATTTAGACTGTAAAAGATGGCCTTTAGCACATTTTTTATGGCGGCTTGTAATCTTGCATCAAATAGTGAATTGCATACTGTATGCAGACTGTTGCATGTACAACTTACTAGCAGTGAATATTGTACTGGCAGTATTGAACTACAAGAAGCAAGACAGTTGCAAGCCTTCAGAGTTAATGGGGCCCAAAATTCCTGGCGGCGCTCCTGCTCATAACCCACTGTTCATGGGAAGTGCAAGGAATGTGAGCTTCAGCTTTGTATACAATGTTCATGAGTCAGATACCTGCCTTCAGAAACTACAGTCCAATTGGGGGTATTGCACCCAGTAGGATTACTCAGTCATCAATCAATCAATCAATCAATTTTATTAATATCACAAATCACAATTTGCCTCACAGGGCTTTACAGCATACGACATCCCTCTGTCCTTATGACCCTCGCAGCGGATAAGGAAAAACTTCCCAAAAAAAACCCTTTAATGGGGGAAAAAAAAAACGGTAGAAACCTCAGGAAGAGCAACTGAGGAGGGATCCCTCTTCCAGGACAGACAGACGTGCAATAGATGTCGTACAGAACAGATCAGCATAATAAATTAACAGTAATCCGCATGACACAATGAGACAGAGAGAGAGAGAGAGAGAGAGAGAGAGAGAGAGAGAGAGAGAGAGATGCAGGTAATGACAGTAGCTTACAACAACATTATTTAAAGTAATAATATTATAGTTATAGTTCTGGCTACTGTGGTACAATATGTTTATGTATGTATTAATGTCTGGCAGTATACATGTGTGACAATAGTCTGACTAATGACTAATGATGGCAGCAGCAGCAGGAGGCATCTGGCAGGACCACGGCAGCAGCACAACCACACACGCCACGCTGTCCAGGCACTGCTGCGATATGAGTTAATCTGAGAGACAGTGGAGCACAAAGGCTCCGGAGAAGAAGCCGAGTTAGTGACATCCAGCCAGTCATCTTAAAGGGTAACTATGCCCTCAAATTCTGCTAACAGTAAATGTTTGCTCGCACCACCAGCAGTGTGAGAGGCACAAACTGGTCATGGTCAGCCCGTGTTCAGCCTTTCATTCTTGACATAGCAGCTGACGTACAACATAGACCTCAAAGTCTAGCCTATTGTGTCATTTCAGGTTGTTGGTTTTTTTTTGTTAGAGAAGGGCCCGAGAATATGGTCAAACCAAGCGCTCAAATCCAAGCAGACACACTCAGACTAATTTTGAGCAGAAAAACATTGTGGCCTCTAGTTTCGCAGACCGGGCGAGGCGGAGGCGCAGCGCACCTGCGCTTCGTCAACTTGGTGTGGCCAGGCAGATTTTGCAAGTTTGGCACACCGTGCGTGCTGGCGCAGCTACTCCTCTTTCCCACCTCCATCCCTCCTACCTGCGCAAGTCGGAAAGAGGGAGGAGAGAAGGCGTGCAGTGGGTTTTACACACATCACACTAGGGCTGCCACTAACGATTATTTTCATTGTCGACTAATCTGTCGATTATTTCTTCGATTAGTCGACTAATCATTTCATCGAAAAATGTGTTAAAATGTTGAAAAATGTCGGTCTGGCTCGCCCAAACCCCAAAATTACATCATCTAATGTCTTGTTTCATACTCACGCCAAAGGGTTTTAGTTCACTGTCACGGGAGAGTGTGTAAAGCTGCCAATATCTGAACGTAAGAAGCTGCAGTAAGAGTATCTTGGGGTACTTTTATAGTACTTTTCTATGAAAAATGACTCAAACCGATTAGTCGACAACTAAAATAGTCACCGATTATTTTAATAGTCGATTAGTCGACTAATCGTGGCAGCCCTACATCACACCAATCAAATGAGCCCCTCTCCTCGCCTTACCAGTCGATATAGAGATACATTTATGTGCTGATTGCAGATAGTTGCATTGAATAGTGGTTTCTGTGGGTATTTATTGCATCGTTAATGTGCCTGACATTCTGGAAACCTGCCTGTGAGGTTTTGGTGACGTGTGCGCACTGTCCACCAGTCAGCCAAACTTCGACTTACACCGGCTGTGCTCCGCCTGCGCTGACAGTAGACCTGGTTTCAGCTGGCGAGCTTTTAGCGCATCTTCGCAAAGCCTTTTGGCACGAAACTGTCACTGCGCCAAGCTGGATCTGTCGACACTTCCCCCTGCTGCGCCGCCACACCCATCTCAGCGCACCTCGGTCTGCCAAACTACCAAACGGAGCGCGCCTCAGGTTGCGCTGCTCGAAACTAGCTCGAAACCCTGCGCCACCCTGCGCCGTGCCAGGAAACTAGAGGCCTATATGTGTACAGTTGGAAAAATCTGCTGTATTAACATCATATCTCAACAAGAGCCTATGTAATTTCATGTAGATTTCCCCTTAAACAAAAATAATTGTTTTGAGTGCAGTTATTCCAAAACACAGACCAGGCTTTTAATACAATTTACTATATAGTTGACAGGAATTTAAAACTCCAATCAAATGATAAAAAAAAAAGGTGAATGATTATCTTTCTGTCTGACCTCGTCATTTTCCATCCCACATGACAAATGCGGGGTTTTGGTGGATAACTGCTTAATCTGTCTGCCTCCATATTGAAAACCTCTCAGGTAATACCAGTACAATACATGTGGATACTGTGCAGAAGACTCTTAGCTGGTGAACATCTGTGAAAAATGAATGGCACTGAGGTAGTTAAAGCTTTTGGGTACTCCAGGACAGACTGGGCAGTCACACATGCAGCTGCAATTTTTTTTTTTTTTTTTTACTGATGCACAGCTGTACATGACTGAGTCTTTTCCAGCTGGAAAAGGGAGCTCTCTTATTGATTGTTGGCACTGTGGTGACCCTGCTGAGTAGACACTTTCAGGCGAGCTGGGTCAGTTGTTCCAGCTGTGTCTTGTCCAATGCAGTTTGTGAACTGTTGAGCAAAGTGTTTTGGCAGCGTTCCTCAACACTTTTTTTAAACTTGAGTTTAAATTCAGGGTGACTGTGAAAGTTGCTGTGTATGACTAAGTTTGTGAGGTGCAGATGTCTATCACTGCAGGACTACCACAACAAGTATTGGGCCTATTTAAAGAGCTGTCTGTGGTGTGGAGATTCGCAGTTTAGGTTGGTAATGGATTACTGCACTTGAAATTCATTGTTGACTCTTAAAGAGATACTTGGTCAATTCTCAACCAGCTTGGTATCATAACAATGTGGGTAGTGTGTAAATGAACTGTGGTAAACTTTTCTCATCTTATCAGCACCCAGATCTCCCTGCTCATCTCTTAGTGGATTTTCACTGGCTCTAGGGCTGTTGCTTGAACTACACATTGTACTTCTGCATTTTCATATACCCACCACCATGGACACAAATAGTGTGAATGAATATACAAGTGGATCCAGAGAGAGACCTGCCCCTCTTGCTCTTTCTCAAACTCCGATCGAACGGTAACACATATATGTAAATATAAACCATATTTCTTTTACTGTATTTCCTATTTCTCTGAAACATATTTTAGTGTACTGTTTAGCTGTAATATGAGAATATGTGAACAAGAAGTGGACACCATAGTGTTTTCTGTTTTGTAAAAACTGAGGCTGAAAATACTGAGATCAGACAGTAGCCCCTTGTACACTGCAAGATTTTCCGCAAATGTTGGGCCGTATTGCTGGCAAGCTGCGAGCGTTTAGACACACAGAGCTGGATTGGCGATTTTCCGCCTTGGAGGGTAGTCATATTGGCAGGACCCTTTTAGTTTAAACAGACCGAGGCAGCCTTCTGCAACGGGAGGGGCTGTTGATGACTGGTGGGAGGAGCTGTTGATGACGCCGCACGTGCGAGCCACTGGCGGTGGATAAACAGGAAACAGCTGATAGCAGGAATTAGCGAGCAGCTAGTAGCAAGAGGGAAACGCAAACCTGACAGACACTGTAAAGATGAGCAACTGGGGAGACAAGGAATTGCGTGCCTCCTTGCCCTCGCAAACGAAGAGGCCATTAACCGTCAGATGACGGGGACGGTGAAGAACGGGCCGACTTACGAGAGAATCGCCGAAGGACTGACCAGCCACGGCTTCCCTCCCACGTCTCTGTTTACGTTACACACTGAGCTACATTTTTTTTTTACTTGCTCACGCCCCCCATTGTCCCGAAAAAGGCGCATTCTGTAAACAAAAGTAGGTAGGCGGCATTTTGCCACACTCCCCGATTTTGTTTTCATACTGCCAATGCTGAGAAAAGACTGATTGGGCTTTCCTGCAAATTTGCACAGTTCCTATCAAAAAAGGGCTAGTAAAACTATGCAACACTGATAAAATATGAACCATGATTACCGTGTTGTCTATTTGGTACTTAAAATGTTTTCAGAAACATATTTTAGCTTACTGTTTAACCGTTATTTGAAATTGTTTGTCAACAGCCGGCTGCCAAAGCAAATGCCAGAGAACTTGTTTGCTGTTCTTTCTGGTCATGTAGTACCAACATCAAAAGTATTTGCATCTTTTTACTGCGTGAACAGCCCAGTTTTATTAAAAGACCATTATACTTCTTTAAGAAAGATACACAAAGAAACAATGTATGGTACTTCTTCCACTACTGACAGTGTCACAAAACTTCAAGATAGTCTATTAGTTAGAGCTAAGCCACAGTCAAAATCTATCATTGTAATACTGGAGATAATAAAGACTGTACTAGGTTATAAGGTAGACCTGAGTATCTGAGTCTATTGTCCTGTAGTGCTTCTAATGGCCTTACTGCATGTGAATGAAAACAACCAATCAGAGCCGAGGAGTCTCTAACGCAGCTCTCAATCACTGCTTGTGAACTGCACTCAAACTGTCAAACTAGGTAGCGCTGGTCAAATATGAATCAAGATTCTGTTACTGTGTTGCCTATTTCTCACCTCAAATATTTAGAAACACACTTGAGTGAACTGTTTAGTTGTAAAATAAGAAAGATGGTGTGGCTTGTGGGAAATGTTCAGTGTGTTGCTCAACTGTATCCAACATGGCAGCCTGGTCACAAACCTTCTCATCTTATAGCTACACAGTACACTTCTGAAAACATTTGAGGTGAGAAACAGGCAATGCAGTAACAGAATCTTGATTCATACTTGAACAGCACTGCCTAGTTTGACAGTTTGACCTCAGTTCAAGAACAGCGATTGACGTGACAGACAGCTGTGTTGGTAACTCCTCAGCTCTGATTGGTTGTGTTTGGCGCGCCACAGTCAATTCTAGCAAATGCCATTAGAGGCAATAGGAGGAGGAGGAGGAGGAGGAGGAGGAGGAGATGGGACGTGATTTTTTTTTCACTCACTATCTGTCTCATATAATACTTTGTGGATGTAGTGACAGTTTCAGCAAATTGACAAGAAGTTATTTTCATAGGTTACCGACTGTAGCTTTAAGTTCAAGATAAAGTTTACACACTAAATGTGTGACTGTCAGTTGCACAGTGGGGTTAATTGTTAATGTCAGGGTTATGGGGCGTTGCACTTGAGATGGCTGTTAAAGTCTGTTTGGTGGAACATGTGTTACCAGAGAGAATGGGGTGAACCTTGTTGACAGTTGATGCAAAGATCAGTACTGTACATTTCAGGACTGTGTGTTTGTACACGTCAACTGGATGTTTCTTAACCTGGCATTATGCTTATTGTACGAGTACTACTACGAGAACCATGGGAATATGCTAAATATAAACTGCAATTGTAGATTTAGGCAGTTTGTTTTACTTTTTAAAAATTTAAATTAATTCATATATTTATTATCATGCTGGTTCATGCCTCTATGTTTTTAAAGAATGCTTTAGGTTAAAATACAAAAAAAAAACAAAAAACATAGAGTAACTCTTATGCCCAATATTTGAAGCTTTGTGTCTCAGAATTAACTTGAATCACATTTTACAGTATGTATCATATAGTAGCCCTGTCTCCACAAAATTACATTTATATACAACTAATTTGAAATAGCAAATACATTTTCAGGGAAATGTAATGCCGAGCAAATTACTTATTCCATTTGTCAGTAATGATGTCATCTGTTGGTTCCAGGTATGTACATGCTGTATGTGTAAGGCTTGGATGTTTGTGAACCTCAGTGCAAAAGGTACACAAACACATTCAAAACACAGAGCTGACGTGAAACCTGACAGGGTTACACTGCAATTTCTAATTTTGACATTGTCCCAGTGTCACACTGTTACACAAAGTTATTAAGGTCAGTCATCACAGTAGAGACATTAACTTTTAGATGTAACTTCAGTATTGTTTTCAAAAAGATGATGAAACCTGTGAAGAGACGTACATGAGCTGCACTAGAGTGAGACACTGTGTGATATCACCAGATCATGGTTAGAACAGGGCATTTTTCGCATCCCCCGCTTAGTGATTAACAGACTGGTTTATTATTAACGTAAAGCTCCTGAGTCTAATTGTGCAACCTGAAGTTTTTGTGTTTTTGGCAAACAACTTGGCTCTGTCGAGAGCAGCTCATGGGGGCTTGTCACCTGTTGACGCAAGTTCTGCGTCATTAGTCAGGACTGCAGGGGATTGTACCACGATCTGTGTCTAAAGCAAACTTTCTGCCTCTAATCCTCAGCGGATACCACTTCAGTAGATAACGTATTTGCAGGCTATCAGACAGAATGAATACTATTGCCAAACTTCTGGCAACAGCAGTTTTAGTAAAATATTAAACGACATGACAAATGTGACTATGCTGTTTTCAGTAAAGCTGAGAAGAGTGGTGTACTAAAGGTGCGATTTAAGTACTGAGTGTATTAAAACTCTGATGTTCTGACTTAAAGGCCATCTGAAGGTAAAATGTTTGTTGTGTTTGCTAGAAATAGCCAAAAAATAAAGCCTCATGTGTCTTAATGTTTATGAGGCCGCCTAAATTTAAAGATCACCCTTCAAAATTATTCAGCAGGTGTTTTATGTGTTCTGATACAAAACATGCAAAAAGGGTACATAGCAAAACAGTTCCTATCTTTTTTACAGAGGAGTTTGCATGTTGTCCCCATGTCCTCTGGGTGCTTTGGTTTCTTCCTATTGTCCAAAGACATGCAAATTTGGTGTCACTAATCCACTTGTAAGTGCGATTGCAACTTTAGTATAACAAGATCAAGGTCACAGTGTGTTAACTGTAAGTATTGGTAAAACAGTAGTCCTTTTAGTACATGTAACATATTAATTTATAACAGGCTTATTTGCCACACGGATTAGGGATGTCCCGATCCAGCTTTTTCACTTCCGATCCAATACTGATATTACAGCCTTGAGTTTTGGCCGATACCGATACCAATCCGATCCAAGCGCGTATTATACATATTCACTTATTTTGTTGTCAGTCATGTTAGAAAAGGTTTGATCAAGTGATATTACTCTAACAAGAACAACTACTTAATCAGGTTAGTTAGAATGATCCACAACAGTTGGTATGAGAAACTGACCTGTTTATTGTTAACAGGATTAAATAAGCAAACTTTAAATTTGAACATTAACATTAAATAAAAAATATAGCTGGTTTGCTTTGGCTGCTTTGGCCCCTTAATAAATAGAAAATAAATCAACACAAGAAATCTTTAAAATGTCTAACAATGAAATTAAAATAGCAGCAAGACTCCACACTTGTGCTTTGGCCCCCTAATAAATAAAAAAAGATTAACACCACAAAACATTGTTGGCATTTAACAAACAATGCAGCCTTTCCTTTTCAGTTATTTTTGTAGTGTCAGTGCCAGCCTGGTGCTGCTGTTTCCTGTGTGTCTGCATGCTGGCCTGGTGGATTGATAGTAAGTGCTGGAGCGGATCACTGGAATGGACTGCTTGAATCGCGGAGCGCTAGGCTAGCTGGAAAACCTGGATCAGATTCCATGAAAAACTGGATCGGAGTTCTTGGATCGGCATTTTTCCATGCAGTCCAATCCGATGCTAATATGGCTAATATCGGCGGCCGATACTGATCCGAATATCAGATAGACATCCCTAACACAGATCTATAATAAACTGCATTTAGAGAGCAAAGACCTGTTAAATCCAGTTATGTAAAATACAAAAATGCAAGACTACAAAAAAGGTGTTTAGTTTCAGCTGTAGTTTAAGTTGTTCATACCTCAGGGTTTGTTGACATTGTATTCATCATAGCAGTAAAATCACAGTATTGTAGCCAGTACTCAAGTTGCAAAAAAAATAAGGGGGCATGGTGGATTTTATCACATGGGGACATAATTTGTGCTGATGACAGCGCAGAGGGTCTGCCATAGCACCACTGCTCTTACATAGTTAGGGTCAAATGCACAGGACAAGTGCAAAATCATTTCTTCTTCTTCTACTTGGGTCCAACCGATGATACTAATAATAATCAAAGTCAATTTTGCTTTTAGAATATTGAATTGTAATGTATTTCTCAAAAAAGCAGTTAGTGGCATATGATCAAAACTGGTATCTAAGGGTTAATTTTTAATTGTGATTAATTAAATCATATAAATTAAACAAGAACCCCTTCATGAAAAAAATGAAATAGAAATTGGGAAAAATGTTGATCTTTATTGATACAAATACAAATACTGTAGTTTTGGGGCTGAAAATAATTTCTCGCCTTCCTTTTCATATCACTGTTTAACCCTATGGGCCCTTGGCCTTTTGGGGTATTTTTCCTGCCTTTACTTTTAAGCTCATATCACAGTCATTATAAAGGCTACATCCACATGCTATATCTTGTTTTTTTGTTTTTTTGTTCAGGACAATTTGGGCTACCCAGATTTGTCATCACCACATGTCCTTCTATGTGCCTGTATTTTATATTAATTTTTATATCAATAAAAAAAAAATAAAATGAAACCTGTGTTACTAAATTCTCACATTTTTACATGTATCTCAGCATAGCAAGTTGGGAGTTGACATATTCTGCCATATATGAAGAGGGGAGACTCTCTGGAATCTGGCAGTTGTCCAAAACATGTGGTTTGTGCCAGTATTTTTTCATTATTGCAAGAAATTCCATTGAAGTCAAAAATGTGTTTTATTTGAAGGAAACATGCAATATGTACATCTAAGATAACAGAAAAATAGTAATAATATTATTCCTCACTATATGAAGTGACTGATAACAAGATCTGTATAATGGATTGTAAAGAAATTTGTCAGGTTTTTATTTTGTAGTCAATTGATCTGTATTTTTAGCGTGATGGGATGACAGCACAAAGATGTGTGTGGTATCATTGGAAAGCTCTGGTCCTGCGCTTTCATGTGTTATGCGTGGCCATACTGTGCGACCCTGCATTCGTGAGTAATCCATCCAAGAGTAATGTGTGTGCAAAGCTGTATGAAATCATTTTAGTGTAAGTTTATCATTTTTTTCGCTGTGAAAACATTGAACAACCGACAAGTGCTTGGTCTTGTCAGAAAGCTGCGGTTCTGCTGTTTCACGTGATATGGCTTCTCGCTATGACGCATGGTTGCGGAGAAAATCCATAGAGAAGAACAAGTGTGAATTTGGACGCACTATGCATCGTTCGGTCGCCCTCTATAGGGCACAGGCATAACATCCACGGCGCAGCTCGCTGAGATACTATATAAAAATATCTTTGCATGCGTGGCCTCGCCCACAGTATTTTACTCGATATGCGTAAAACCAAAGGTAAAACTAAATGTTGAAATAGCAGTAATACCACATTCATTCAAAAAATGACACAAGGGATGGAAAGGGGGGATGGCAGTTTTAGAAGGGGGATGATTTTGACCGTTTATATTTCAAGGGGGGTGCCATCCCCCCTCATCCCCCCTCAACTCGAGTACTGAGTGTAGCCTAATATTAAAGCCTCAGTGTGTAAAAATGGTGAGTAACAGTGACATCAGTGGTCAAATTCTAGATTGCAGGGCTCACTCGCGCTCACTCGCTCACCCCTCCCGTCGGGTAAGTGACCGTGGCCTCGTAGGACAGAAAGCCTTGCGCAGACAGAGATGGCATCATCCACGAGTTTTTCAAGTTTTTCAGGAGTAGGCCTATCTAGCGATGAGGTGAATATTTATTTAGGAATCTAGACCATGTTACGATATTGTAGTGACCCTGCAGTAAATGTTCTGTTATAATATCAATGTTCTGTGAGTTAATGGCATGTTTGGGATTGAATGGGTATAGGTAGGGGGGCGTGGTGCGAGTGTGACGAGGATGAGGGCTGTGTGAGTGCGCGTGCTGGTGTGTGTATGAGCGAGCTGGAGGAGAGAGTTTGCCGAATAACTGCGTCATCCTTTCCACATGTCCTGGCGGACGCTACAATATGTTATAGCTTACCAGTGAGATATAGGTTATCTGTGAGATATAATGTTATGTTAGGAGTGTTTATCTCTAATTGTTTTGGTAACACGAGCAAACATTAGCACAGTAATGCTAAAATAACACGTTTTATGTGATAGTCACGGCACAGTGCGGCAAATATAAGTTGGTACGATTATAATATATGCATCTCCAGAGTGTTCTTCCACAGGATTTTTTTCCACCAGGAATAAGCAACGCTGATATTCATTCGTGTTTTGTCCCGTCCTCGCTTATCTGATCTTTTTCTTTTATTTGGTGGCGTAGTTTCCCTCTTACGGGGCAAAACATGTGTGTGGTCCTCCATTTAAAGTGCGACAGAATCATAAAAGTACAAAGCAGGTTCACAAAGAAGCGCCCCGGATTGAGCTTCACCTTCTCTGTCTCCAGTGACGGCAAGTTCTAGGTAAACGCGAAAGGCGAAGCACGTTTATCTCTTTCGGCCACTGTATTCAAATATTGCGACGCAAGAAGGCAGCCTACAACATACTGCGCCCTGCTTGTGTATATAGAGAAATCATTCTAAGCCGATGAGAAAGCTTCCATTTGTATGTGAATTGCATTACACTTTAGTAAATATATATTTATGAAAGCAATAGTTGATATTTGCTAATAAACAACCACATGAATTACACATTGTAACTTTAACAAAACATTTTAAATCTTTAGTACGTAGAAACTGAATTAAGGCCATTCTCAGTATCGTTTCTTATACAAGCCAAAGAAAGCATACTTTTTCAGTTCAAGAAAAAACTTTTCATCCCTGAGGCCATAAATGAGAGGACTGAGACATCGTGGAGCGAGACTAAACATTATGTAGTTAAAGTACCTGACACTGATAAATAAGCTGAAATTAATCTGAAGTACAGCAGCTTCTATGAATGGACACCACAGACGGATGAGACAGAGCAGCAGCTGGAAAGCATGAAGAATTACTGTTCTGAGCCCTTTCCATGTTGACTTTTTATTCTCTCCTGATGCAGTTTTGGCCACTTTCATTATTTTAGCATAGGAGAATACAATAGTAATACACATAATCAAGAAGTACAGCTGACTTAAAGCTGACCTAATATGATCCTGCCATCTGAACAAAATGAATATCTCCACAGAGCATACACTGTGTTGTTCATAAAAGCTTAGAGAAGCTGATGCAAAGAAGTTGGAGAAGACAACAATACAGGGTACAGAGCTGAGGCCGTGAATGATGAGGATACAGTTTATAGCACTGCGTGTGGAGCACAACTCTCCATGGCGCAGGGGCATGCATATGGCCACATAGCGCTCCAGGGTCATTACTGTCAGAGTAACTGGTGTGAGTATCATATACATAAATACCAGAACAGTGATGATGATGCATAACCAAACATGCATGGTAATTTCAAAAAAGGTCAAGATAAGAAGGACATCAGACATGAATAATACAAAGCTATCGGACAGTAGTGTGACAGCATATAAGATGTAACGTGTCGTTGTGTAGAAGAACTCCTTTTTAAAAAAAGTTGCAATGAGCAAAAGGTTGATGCAAAGAAAAATCACCACCAGGAGCTGCACAATAATGACCCGGTAATTGATCTGCTGCTGCGTAGACTCACCACCAATCGATGAGCTGTTATCAGCCATATCTGTTTTCTAAGTAAACACACAAGTTTTTAAGGTATTGATATAAGTCAGTTCAAATGTCATTTTGTAATTCATCTGTCAATAGGAAATCAAATTTTTACAAAATGATAAAAACTCAATGTCAAGCTTCTAAGAAAGATGCTAGTTTAAATACAGCAGTTTACCATACCCTCCATGGTGTTCAAACAACGAATGTCTTCTGTGGAGCTCACTGCAGCCTTCTGAGAGAGGGCTGTGCACTGTGAATTTAAAGATTACACCGTCCAAAAATAACAGCAAATGAAACTTTGCTCACCAGTGTCATCACAGCCCATTCCCATTAGGTTGTCTAATACCAACACTTTTACATGCCTCTTGGTGTGTGATCCAGACACTGAAGGCACATTTTTGACATCTCTGTGGGCCACACCAGTCTTTCAGCTAACTCCAGTATAATCCCATTTGTGTTTTGCCATATTTTATGCTCAAAGCAACAGACATATTATAAAGAGTAAGAAAGTCTGTCTAGGGCAGGTGGGACCGGTGATGGATCGGTCAAATTGACACAGACCTGCAGCCAGGAGACCACTGTTGGTGTCACGTTTGAGCCCAAAAGTCAGTGCTGTTGTAACATGGAGCCAGTACTTTTTTAACCGACCATGATGTACTGATGTCGTGACATATTCACAACATTTCGTACTTACTCTAACCCAAAACAGGATGTTCTGCTTACCTTGATTAATGGCCAGTGTTTTTGTAGTAGAACAGTATGATGTTACAGTGAAGCTGACCTTTGACCTTTTGGATATAAACTGTGATCACTTCCTCATTTTATTTCATTTAACATTTCTGTGAAATATGTCATAATAAGCATATGAATTCTTGAATCTCGTTTAATTTGGGCAGACAGTCTCAAAATGTATAAGAGGGGCCTCCGCAATGCCAGAGCAAACTATTACTCAGTATTTAATAGAAGAAAACAAAAATAACCCCAGGTTTCTTTTCAGCACTGTAGCCAGGCTGACTGAGAGTCAAAGCTCTATTGAGCCTTGTATTCCTTTAGCCCTTAGCAGTAATGATTTTATGAGCTTTTTTAGTGACAAAATTCTGACTATTAGAGGCAAAATTCATGACCTCCTGTCCTCAGATAGTACCTATCGAACCTCAAACACAGCTGTAAGACCTAATATATATTTAGATTGCTTCTCCCGATTTCTCTTCAAGAACTGACCGCAGTGATTTCTTCATCTAAATCATCAACGTGTCCCTTAGACCCCATCCCAACCAGGCTACTTAAGGAGGTCTTACCTTTAGTTAACACTCATACATTAGATATGATAACAGGCTATGTACCACAGTCTTTTAAGGTAGCTGTAATTAAACCTCTCCTAAAAAAGCCCACCCTGGATCCAGAGGTGTTAGCCAACTATAGACCCATATCTAATCTTCCCTTTCTTTCAAAGATCCTTGAGAAAGTAGTCGCAGACCAGCTGTGTGATTTTCTCCATGATAATAATTTATTTGAGGAATTTCAGTCAGGATTTAGAGTGCATCATAGCACTGAGACAGCACTAGTTAAAATTACAAATGACCTTCTGATTGCTTCAGACAAAGGACTCGTCTCTATACTTGTTTTATTAGATCTTAGTGCAGTGTTTGACACAATTGACCATCAAATTCTGCTACAGAGACCGGAACACTTAATTGGCCTAAAAGGTTCTGCACTAAGCTGGTTTAAATCTTATTTATCTGATCGTTTTCAGTTTGTGCCGGTTCATAATGAGTCATCCTTACGTACTAAAGTTTGTTTTGTAGTTCCGCAAGGTTCTGTGCTCAGACCAATCCTATTTACTCTATATATGTTTCCTTTAGGTAACATCATTAGACATCACTCTGTAAATTTCCAATGTTATGTGGATGATACACAGTTGTATTTATCTATGAAGCCAGAAGAAAGTAATCAATTAACTAAATTTCATAATTGACTTAAAGAGATAAAAACCTGGATGAGCACCAATTTCCTGATGTTAAATTCAGACAAAACTGAAGTTATTGTTCTTGGCCCGAAACAACTCAGAGACTCTTTATCTGATGACATAGTTTCTCTAGATGGCATTGCTCTGGTCTCTAGCACTACCGTAAGAAACCTCGGAGTAACATTTGATCAAGATTTGTCTTTTAATTCTCATTTAAAACAAACCTCACGGACTGCATTTTTTCATCTGCATAATATTGCGAAAATTAGGCCTATCCTGACCCGAAAAGATGCATAAAAATTGGTCCACGCTTTTGTTACCTCAAGGCTGGATTACTGTGACTCTCTATTATCAGGTAGCTCTAGTAAGTCCTTAAAAATTCTCCAGCTAATTCAGAATGCAGCAGCACGTGTACTAACAGGAACTAATAAACGAGATCATATTTCTCCTGTTTTAGCTTCTCTGCACTGGCTCCCTGTAAAATCCAGAATTGAATTTAAAATCCTGCTGTTAACTTATAAAGCTCTAAATGGTCAAGCTCTGTCATATCTTAGAGAGCTCATAGTGCCATATTATCCCACCAGAACTCTGCGCTCGGAGAATGCAGGGTTACTCGTGGTCCCTAAAATCTCCAAAAGTAGATCAGGAGCTAGAGCCTTCAGCTATCAGGCTCCTCTCCTGTGGAATCATCTTCCTGTTGCGGTCCGGGAGGCAGACACCGTCTCCACATTTAAGACTAGACTTAAGACTTTCCTCTTTGATAAAGCTTATAGTTAGGGCTGGCTCAGGCTTGCCTTGTACCAGCCCCTAGTTAGGCTGACTTAGGCCTAGTCTGCCAGAGGACCCCCTATAATACACCAGGCACCTTTGCTTCTTCTCTCTCTCTCTCTCTCTCTCGTGTCCTATTACTGCATCTTGCAACTCGGCCATTCTGGATGTCACTAACTCAGCTTCTTCTCCAGAGCCTTTGTACTCCACTGTCTCTCAGGTTAACTCGTATTGTAGCGGTGCCTGGATAGTGTGACGTGTGTGGTTGTGCTGCTGCCGTGGTCCTGCCAGTTGCCCCCTGCTGCTGCTGTTATCACTAGTCATACTTCTACTGTTATTATACACATATGATTATTGTCACACATGTATACTGCCGGTTTACTGTTAATTAATTAAGTTAATAATCTCTCCAGTACAATCCCATTTGTGTCAATATTTCATGCTCAAAGCAAAGCTAAGACGTAGTAGAAAGAGTAAGAAAATCTGTATAGGGCAGGTGGGAGCGGTGTTGGATGGGTCAAATTGACACAGACCTGCAGCCAGGAGACCACTGTTGGTGTCGCATTTGAACCCAAAAGTCAGTGCTGTTGTAACATGGTCAATGCTTTTTTTTTGTTTTGTAAAGATTATTTTTGTGGGCTTTTTGTCTTTAATGACAGGGAAGAGTGTGAAATGGGGAGACAGAGAGAGAGTGGGGACTGACATGCAGCAAAGGGCTGCGAGCCGGATTCGAACCTGTGGCCGCTGCAGCGAGGCAATGCCTCTGTACATGGGGTGCCGGCACTATCCACTACGCTACCGACGCCCCACAGTCAGTGCTTTTTATCTTACATCTGTCTGTGATGGACTTAAGCTGTGAAATATTTACGAAATTTTGTACTTACTCTGCCCAAAACAGGATATTTTTTTTAATGGTCAAAGTGTTTTTGTAGAACATTATTATGTCACAGTGAAGCTGACCTTTGACCTTTTGGATATAAAATGTGATTACTTCATCATTTTATTTAATTTGACATTTCTGTGGAATTTTGTCATAATTAGTGTTGGGTCAACATATATTTACCCCGCTCGGCGGCACCATAAATGTTGGGGTCAACACACTAGGCTTCACACGGAGGTACCAAATATGTTGGGGTTTAATTGGCTATCGGAAATAATTAATCATTATTATTAATAATTAATAATCAAGTTAAATAATGTGACTTAATTAACATTAAATCACCTCGTGGGGCACCATTCCTGTAAAGGGAAAAATGATAGCCAGTTAAAGATATCAGTCTCATAAAATACGCTAAACTATTAATTTAGAGTTTGATTAATAATTAAATTAATGACAAGAACCAAAATTAACATTAACGCCTGAAGGATTTCGGAGTTCTTGACGCAGCAGAGGTTGACTATTCATTCACTCTTGTGCAACATTAAACAGACAGCAGGCATGATTCCAAAGAATTATATTTATTCACAAATTAGCAAAGCAAACCAAACACACAAATTCTAACTAAGTATATACAAGCTTGGTGTGTATGTGTATTTGTGTGTGTGTGTGTGTGTGTGTGTGTGTGTGTGAGAGAGAGAAAGAAGAGAAAGACAAAGGTGGGTGTGGTGATCAAGGAGCCGTTTAGCTTACAAAACAAAATGGCTGACAACAGAGAACTACCAAAATGGCCGAATCAAGGCTGCTTCAGTTTTGGGGGAGGTGTTTGTCTCTGACCGTGTGGTCGGGACAGAGACAAAGGAAAAGAAGCGGGAACTCTGAAATGCCTGTTTGGGTGTAGCACTGTTGAAAGCCTTTTTGTTAATGAGTCTATGTCAATGTGACGTGTGTTGCAAACGGTCTGGATTAGTGCAGAGATTGTTTAGTTGTGTGCAAGAATCTGTTTGTGAACAGTATTAGCAAACTAAACACTTAGTGTTGGCGAAGCCAACTAATCAATGACCTAACTGCAATCTATCACAACAGTAACTCAGTAAACAGCATCAAATCACATACAACAAGTTAAACAGTCTTGCTTAGCCTGTAGAGCTGTGATAAGCTATGCCCAGTTGTTACATTACCGATCCTTGAGTGGATGGGAGAAAGAGTCTCTTGGTGGTGTACTGCTTTGTTAGCTGGCAGAAGAAGGCTGGGAAGGTGTGGTTTCAGCTGCAGTCTTTGTTGTGTCGGGGTCCTTGCAGAGTTAGACGCTGGGTGCTAACTCACTTAGTTCCTTGTTGCTGGAAAGCTAGTTGCAAACCTTGTGTTTGCAATTGAGTCTGTGATCAGTTGCCCTCCCTTTAGTGGTTTGGGGCTATGGAGCCAGAGTCTGGGCCTCTGGGCGGTTCCAGCCGGTGTGGATGACACAATCGGTTAACACGTGCGCCGAAAGGAAACTGGCTTCGCATCGAGGCTATTTGCGTCATTCCGCAGGCAGTGTGGCCCTGGCGTAATGCAATCAGCAAAGTGTTGTCCGCATCTTCTCCACTCTATGACCCTACGATTCAACTGACATAATTTAACACATATTTTGCTTAATTGGTTTTAATTTAGTGTTCAATCAAAAGTTAAATAATACTTATCACCGACCATTAGTGTTTTTTTTGTTTGTGAATATTTTTATCTTAATTCGAGTGTTGGAAGAAACTACGTTTTCACCATAATTTTCTTTTTTAACTAAAGTAAGTAAGTAAAATCACAGTAGTGTAGCCAGTACTCAAGTTGTAAAAAAATTAAGGGGGCATGGTGGATTTTATCACATGGGGACATAATTTGTGCTGATGACAGCACAGAGGGTCTGCCATAGCACCACTGCTCTTACATAGTCAGGGTCAAATGCACAGGACAAGTGCAAAATCATTTCTTCTTCTTCTACTTGGGTCAACCGATGATACTAATAATAATTAAAGTCAATTTTGCTTTTAGAATATTGAATTGTAGTGTATTTCTCAAAAAAGCAGTTAGTGGCATATGATCAAAACTGGTATCTAAGGGTTAATTTTTAATTGTGATTAATTAAATCATATAAATTAAACAAGAACCCCTTCATGAAAAAAATGAAATAGAAATTGGGAAAAATGTTGATCTTTATTGATACAAATACAAATATTGTAGGTTCAAATTCCCAACTTCAGGGCATGGAGTGCAAATTGAAACTTAACATATAAAAATATATTAAAAATACAAATAATACAAAATACATAGGACCAATTCTATGGCTGCCTATCCCACTCTCCCCTATCTCATAAAAGTTTCCAGAGATTTTCATAGTCATGCTTTTTGTTCTCAGTATTTCTTGCCCTTGCTTGCTGGCCATAGTTATCCTCTGTGAATGTGAAGAAAACAAGCTCAATATGGTTTTATTAGAATGACTGAGCAGAAATCTTATGCAAGCACATGACATTACTCTTCCAGTTGATTTTTAAGAAAACTACATATTTTCTTGAAAATGCCCAACATTCAAGTGTGGATTTAAAAAACAACAACACTGAAGATAAAATAGTTTTGGGGCTGAAAATAATTTCTCACCTTCCTTTTAATATCACTGTTTAACCCTATGGGCCCTAGGCCTTTTTGGGGTATTTTTCCTGCCTTTACTTTTGAGCTCATATCACAGTCATTATAAAGGCTACATCCACATGCTATATCTTGTTTTGTTTTTCAGGACAATCTGGGCTACCCAGATTTGCCATCACCACATGTCCTTCTATGTGCCTGTATTTTATATTAATTTTTATATCAATGAAAAAAAAAAAAATCTGTGTTACTAAATTCTCACATTTTTACATGTATCTCAGCATAGCAAGTTGGGAGTTGACATATTCTGCCATATATGAAGACGGGAGACTCTCTGGAATCTGGCAGTTGTCCAAAACATGTGGTTTGTGCCAGTATTTTTTCATTATTGCAAGAAATTCCATTGAAGTCAAACGTGTTTTATTTGAAGGAAACATGCAATATGTACATCTAAGATAACAGAAAAATAGTAATAATATTATTCCTCACTATATGAAGTGACTGATAACAAGATCTGTATAATGGATTGTAAAGAAATTTGTCAGGTTTTTATTTTGTAGTCAATTGATCTGTACTTTTGGCGTGATGGGATGACAGCACAAAGATGTGTGTGGTATCATTGGAAAGCTCTGGTCCTGCGCTTTCATGTGTTATGCGTGGCCATACTGTGCGACCCTGCATTCGTGAGTAATCCATCCAAGAGTAATGTGTGTGCAAAGCTGTATGAAACCTTTGTGATACATCATTTTAGTGTAACTTTATCATTTTTTTCGCTGTGAAAACATTGGACAACCGACAAGTGCTTGGTCTTGTCAGAAAGCTGCGGTTCTGCTGTTTCATAGCAGTAATACCACATTCATTCAAAAAATTACACAAGGGATGGAAAGGGGGGATGGCAGTTTTAGAAGGGGGATGATTTTGACTGTTTATATTTCAAGGGGGGTGCCATCCCCCCTCATCCCCCCTCAACTCGAGTACTGAGTGTAGCCTAATATTAAAGCCTCAGTGTGTAAAAATGGTGAGTAACAGTGACATCAGTGGTCAAATTCTAGATTGCAGGGCTCACTCGCGCTCACTCGCTCACCCCTCCCGTCGGGTAAGTGACCGTGGCCTCGTAGGACAGAAAGCCTTGCGCAGACAGAGATGGCATCATCCACGAGTTTTTCAAGTTTTTCAGGAGTAGGCCTATCTAGCGATGAGGTGAATATTTATTTAGGAATCTAAACCATGTTACGATATTGTAGTGACCCTGCAGTAAATGATCTGTTATAATGTCAATGTTCTGTGAGTTAATGGCATGTTTGGGATTGAATAATAAACGGTGGTTTGCTGAATAACTGCGTCATCCTTTCCACATGTCCTGGCGGACGCTACAATATGTTATAGCTTACCAGTGAGATATAGGTTATCTGTGAGATATAATGTTATGTTAGGAGCGTTGTATCTCTAATTGTTTTGGTAACACGAGCAAACATTAGCACAGTAATGCTAAAATAACACGTTTTATGTGATAGTCACAGCACAGTGCGGCACATATAGGTTGGTACGATTATAATATATGCATCTCCAGAGTGTTCTTCCACAGGATTTTTTTCCACCAGGAATAAGCAACGCTGATATTCACTCACGTTTTGTCCCGTCCTCGCTTATCTGATCTTTTTCTTTTATTTGGTGGCCTGGTTTCCCTCTTATGGGGCAAAACATATATGTGGTCCTCCATTTAAACTGCGACAGAATCATAAAAGTACAAAGCAGGTTCACGCAGAGGCGCCCCGGATTGAGCTTCACCTTCTCTGTCTCCAGTGACGGCAAGTTCTAGATAAATGCGAAAGGCGAAGCGCGTTTATCTCTTTCGGCCACTGTATTCAAATATTGCGACGCAAGAAGGCAGCCTACAACATACTGCGCCCTGCCTGTGTATATATAGAGAAATCATTCTAAGCCTATGTGAAAGCTTCCATTTGTATGTGAATTGCATTACACTTTAGTAAATATATATTTATGAAAGCAATAGTTGATATTTGCTAATAAACAACCACATGAATTACACATTGTAACTTTAACAAAACATTTTAAATCTTAAGTACGTAGAAACTGAATTAAGGCCATTCTCAGTATCGTTTCTTATACAAGCCAAAGAAAGCATACTTTTTCAGTTCAAGAAAAAACTTTTCATCCCTGAGGCCATAAATGAGAGGACTGAGACATCGTGGAGCGAGACTAAACATTATGTAGTTAAAGTACCTGACACTGATAAATAAGCTGAAATTAATCTGAAGTACAGCAGCTTCTATGAATGGACACCACAGACGGATGAGACAGAGCAGCAGCTGGAAAGCATGAAGAATTACTGTTCTGAGCCCTTTCCATGTTGACTTTTTATTCTCTCCTGATGCAGTTTTGGCCACTTTCATTATTTTAGCATAGGAGAATACAATAGTAATACACATAATCAAGAAGTACAGCTGACTTAAAGCTGACCTAATATGATCCTGCCATCTGAACAAAATGAATATCTCCACAGAGCATACACTGTGTTGTTCATAAAAGCTTAGAGAAGCTGATGCAAAGAAGTTGGAGAAGACAACAATACAGGGTACAGAGCTGAGGCCGTGAATGATGAGGATACAGTTTATAGCACTGCGTGTGGAGCACAACTCTCCATGGCGCAGGGGCATGCATATGGCCACATAGCGCTCCAGGGTCATTGCTGTCAGAGTAACTGGTGTGAGTATCATATACATAAATACCAGAACAGTGATGATGATGCATAACCAAACATGCATGGTAATTCGAAAAAAGGACAAGATAAGAAGGACATCAGACATTAATAATACAAAGCTATCAGACAGTAGTGTGACAGCATATAAGATGTAACGTGTCGTTGTGTAGAAGAACTCCTTTTTAAAAAAAGTTGCAATGAGCAAAAGGTTGATGCAAAGAAAAATCATTACCAGGAGCTGCACAATAATGACCTGGTAATTGATCTGCCGCTGCGTAGACTCACTACCAATCAATGAGCTGTTATCAGCCATATCTGTTTTCTAAGTAAACACACAAGTTTTTAAGGTACTGACATAAGTCAGTTCAAATGTCATTTTGTAATTCATCTGTCAATAGGAAATCAAATTTTTACAAAATGATAAAAACTCAATGTCAAGCTTCTAAGAAAGATGCTAGTTTAAATACAGCAGTTTACCATACCCTCCATGGTGTTCAAACAGCAAATGTCTTCTGTGGAGCTCACTGCAGCCTTCTGAGAGAGGGCTGTGCAGTGTGAATTTAAAGATTACACCGTCCAAAAATAACAGCAAATGAAACTTTGCTCACCAGTGTCATCACAGCCCGTTCTCATTAGGTTGTCAAATATCAACACTTTTACACGCCCCTCGGTGTGTGATCCAGACACTGAAGCCACGTTTTTGACATCTTTGTGGGCCACACCGGTCTTTCAGCTAACTCCAGTATAATCCCATTTGTGTCAATATTTCATGCTCAAAGCAAAGCTAAGACAAAGTATAAAGATCAAGAAAGTCTGTCTAGGGCAGGTGGGAGCGGTGTTGGATGGGTCAAACTGACACAGACCTGCAGCCAGGAGACCACTGTTGGTGTTATATTTGAGCCCAAAAGTCAGTGCTGTTTTAACATGGAGTCAATGCTTTTTCTTTTTTGTAAAGATTATTTTTGTGGGCTTTTTGCCTTTAATGACAGGACAGAGTGTGAAATGGGGAGACAGAGAGAGAGTGGGGACTGACATGCAGCAAAGGGCTGCTAGCCAGATTTGAGCCTGCGGCCGCTGCAGCAAAACAGTGCCTCTGTACATGGGGTGCCGGCACTATCCACTACGCTACCGACGCCCCAGAGTCAGTGCTTTTTAACTTACATCTGTCCGTGATGGACTTAAGCTGTGAAATATTTATGAAATTTCGTACTTACTCTAACCCAAAACAGGGTATTTTTTTAAGTTATGATCTTGAATAATGGTCAAAGTGTTTTTGTAGAACATTATTATGTCACAGTGAAGCTGACCTTTGACCTTTTGGATATAAAATGTGATTACTTCATCATTTTATTTAATTTGACATTTCTGTGAAATTTTGTCATAATCAGCATGTGAATTCTTGGGTTAAGACCAAAGACATGTTTTGTGAGGTCACAGAAATTGATCTTTGAGCTTGGACTACGTAATGCATATCAGGTCATCTGGAGTCCAAGGGGACGTGTTTGGCAAATTTAAGGAAATTCCCTCAAGCCATTTCATGAGATATCAAATTCACAAGAATGAGATGGGCGAGGTCACAGTGACCTTGACCTTTGACACCAAAAACTTTTAAGTTCATCATTGAATCCAAGTGGATGTTTTGCCAAATTTGAGGAAATTCCAATGCACTCCACCTAGAGTTGGGAATGATTAACCGATAAGACCGGATATCCGGTTTGACAAGCGAGAGATACGGCTGCATCGGTAGCAGCCTCCTCAATTGATACGAATCAGCCATGAATCCTTAGATGAATCAATTGTAGAGTCATGGATTCGGGTATCGGGAGACTAGCAATCGGTTGACTGGCTTTAACAGTTTGCATCTCTAAAACAACGCGAGAGCTGGCGGCATGCTCCGGACTGTAGCAGGCATTACTGACAGCGATAATGGATGTAAACATCAGCGCCAGCTTGACCGCTGGAGATGAGGAACAGAAGCCAATGCTGGTTGGATAAACCAGGAAGCAGCCAAGCCGCAGCAGAAACTAAAGGCGAATCCTGTCGGTTTTGGGTTGAACGGGGGGTCACAGACACAGACAGAAATACGTATTCCTGTCAAATACGGCAGCCATAGTGCTCTGCGGCGGCGACCGAGAAGCCCGGCTCCAGGTCCAAGAAGTCTTCATCGGTGTCATGACTGCCCAGAAACACCTGAACAGCCAAGCCCTGGCAGCACACAGGTATGTGACGTGTCAGAGGAGAAACGAGCCGTTCACATTTCCACAAACCTCACCACACTTTTGGGACTGTTCTTTACTCGTCAGGGGAGGAGGGTGGCTGGTTGATTCTTATTTTATTTATTTATTTTATTTTGATCCCCCCTATGTTAATCACTTATTGATGCTGTTTTTGAAGTATGAATAAGTCAATAGGTAATTTATTCCATTGAAATATCATTGATGTATTATAGAAAAGTGATTTATCTTTTTATAAATGACAGAGTGTAGCAAACAGAGAAATAGAAATAAGCTGCTAGTCATCACAGTCCATGATATCAACTATTAACAGGAAATGTCAGATTCTGCCCCTACATTGCATGTTATTATTTTATTCTGCTTTATGTTTATATTGTAGAGCGTTATGATAAACTTTATTCCAGACTCAAGTCCATATAAGATACATACAAAAACACAGACAATACAATAAAAACAACACAACAAGTAGGTTTAAAACACTTAAATTTTACTTAAAGTTCACTTCACTTAAAGTTTAAAACTTATTCTCATTTTTATATTGATCCCATCCAACAAAATGATGTTCATTCAGCAAGTCTTTTTTTGGTCCATGTCTAAAAATAAATACATTTAACATGGGATTTTGTTGTTGTTTGTCTTTTTATTTTATTTTTGCCAGTGCCATACAGCAACAATGCTTGGGGATGTGGTCTTTTACAAATTTGAAAATACTGTAAGAATGTCACTTTTATAGAACTGGCTTCTTTATTTTATAATGTATGATTAATGTCTACATCAACAAATGTTAACCGTAGAATCGTATCAAATCGTATCGTTCCTACACTGTATCGAATCATATCGAATCATTCTGTATTAAAAATATATTGTTTTTGAATCCTATTGTAACCCGTTTATCTAGATACGTATCGAATCGTCTATCACAGAGAGATTCCCAACCCAAACTCCACCCCTATTTTGTGGCGAAAACGCCTAAAATGACATACCCAAATTCAAATGACTGTAGCCTCTGAACCGCTCTGACTACATGCATGCATGAGGTCTTGCCAGAAAGAAAACTCCCTGAAGTTTCTTGTGAAAGTGTTAGAAACACTCTAGGTGATACAGAGACAGAGTACTGCAATCAGCAAAGTGTTGTCCGCATCTTCAATTATGCTTTTAGAATATTGAATTGTAGTGTATTTCTCAAAAAAGCAGTTAGGGGCATATGATCAAAACTGGTATCTAAGGGTTAATTTTTAATTGTGATTAATTAAATCATATAAATTAAACAAGAACCCCTTCATGAAAAAAATGAAATAGAAATTGGGAAAAATGTTGATCTTTATTGATACAAATACAAATATTGTAGTTTTGGGGCTGAAAATAATTTCTCGCCTTCCTTTTAATATCACTGTTTAACCCTATGGGCCCTAGGCCTTTTGGGGTATTTTTCCTGCCTTTACTTTTAAGCTCATATCACAGTCATTATAAAGGCTACATCCACATGCTATATCTTGTTTTTTTGTTTTTTTGTTCAGGACAATCTGGGCTACCCAGATTTGTCATCACCACATGTCCTTCTATGTGCCTGTATTTTATATTAATTTTTATATCAATAAAAAAAAAAATAAAATGAAACCTGTGTTACTAAATTCTCACATTTTTACATGTATCTCAGCATAGCAAGTTGGGAGTTGACATATTCTGCCATATATGAAGAGGGGAGACTCTCTGGAATCTGGCAGTTGTCCAAAACATGTGGTTTGTGCCAGTATTTTTTCATTATTGCAAGAAATTCCATTGAAGTCAAAAATGTGTTTTATTTGAAGGAAACATGCAATATTTACATCTAAGATAACAGAAAAATAGTAATAATATTATTCCTCACTATATGAAGTGACTGATAACAAGATCTGTATAATGGATTGTAAAGAAATTTGTCAGGTTTTTATTTTGTAGTCAATTGATCTGTATTTTTAGCGTGATGGGATGACAGCACAAAGATGTGTGTGGTATCATTGGAAAGCTCTGGTCCTGCGCTTTCATGTGTTATGCGTGGCCATACTGTGCGACCCTGCATTCATGAGTAATCCATCCAAGAGTAATGTGTGTGCAAAGCTGTATGAAATCATTTTAGTGTAACTTTATCATTTTTTTCGCTGTGAAAACATTGGACAACTGACAAGTGCTTGGTCTTGTCAGAAAGCTGCGGTTTTGCTGTTTCACGTGATATGGCTTCTCGTTATGACACATGGTTGGGGAGAAAATCCATAGAGAAGAACAAGTGTGAATTTGGACGCACTATGCATCGTTCGGTCGCCCTCTATGGGGCACAGGCATAACATCCACGGCGCAGCTCGCTGAGATATTATATAAAAATATCTTTGCATGCGTGGCCTCGCCCACAGTATTTTACTCAATATGAGTAAAACCAAAGGTAAAACTAAATGTTGAAATAGCAGTAATACCACATTCATTCAAAAAAATGACACAGGGGATGGAAAGGGGGGATGGCAGTTTTAGAAGGGGGATGATTTTGACCATTTTAATTTCAAGGCGGATGCCATCCCCCCTCATCCCCCCTCAACTCGAGTACTGAGTGTAGCCTAATATTAACGACATTTTAAATCTTAAGTAAGTAGAAACTGAATTAAGGCCATTCTTAGTATCATTTCTTATACAAGCCAAAGAAAGCATACTTTTTCAGTTCAAGAAAAAACTTTTCATCCCTGAGGCCATAAATGAGAGGACTGAGACATCGTGGAGCGAGACTAAACATTATGTAGTTAAAGTACCTGACACTGATAAATAAGCTGAAATTAATCTGAAGTACAGCAGCTTCTATGAATGGACACCACAGCTGGATGAGACAGAGCAGCAGCTGGAAAGCATGAAGAATTACTGTTCTGAGCCCTTTCCATGTTGACTTTCTATTCTCTCCTGATGCAGTTTTGGCCACTTTCATTATTTTAGCATAGGAGAATACAATAGTAATACACATAATCAAGAAGTACAGCTGACTTAAAGCTGACCTAATATGATCCTGCCATCTGAACAACATAAATATCTCCACAGAGCATACACTGTGTTGTTCATAAAAGCTTAGAGAAGCTGATGCAAAGAAGTTGGAGAAGACAACAATACAGGGTACAGAGCTGAGGCCGTGAATGATGAGGATATAGTTTATAGCACTGCGTGTGGAGCACAACTCTCCATGGCGCAGGGGCATGCATATGGCCACATAGCGCTCCAGGGTCATTGCTGTCAGAGTAACTGGTGTGAGTATTATATACATTAATACCAGAACAGTGATGATGATGCATAACCAAACATGCATGGTAATTTCAAAAAAGGTCAAGATAAGAAGGACATCAGACATTAATAATATAAAGCTATCAGACAGTAGTGTGACAGCATATAAAATGTAACGTGTAGTTGTGTAGAAGAACTCCTTTTTAAAAAAGGTCACGATGAGCAAAAGGTTGATGCAAAGAAAAATCATCACCAGGAGCTGCACAATAACGACCCGGTAACTGTACTGCAGCTGTAAAGACTCACCACCAATCGATGAGCTGTTATAGGCCATATCTGTTTTCTTTGTATGATTTATCTTTTTATTGCTTTTTCAGCATTAGAACAAACAGTGCATTACAGATGTACAAACAACATTCAAAATTAAAAGATCAAATAATAACAAGTTAAAAAGAAGAGGACATGCACATTTATCTTGGCAGTCTGTAACACAGGCTGTCATGCAACCTTTAAACCACGTCATGTCACATCTTATGTTCATCCACTCAGCATAAACACATCAATGCACACAGAGCAAGGATAGGACACAGAGATATCAACTTACATGTTAATCATCTTCACCGATCATCTCCAGATAGAGGGCCACATTTGTTTTCTAAGTAAACACACAAGTTTTTAAGGTACTGACATAAGTCAGTTCAAATGTCATTTTGTGATCCAATAGTGTCAATAGAAAATTAAACTTTTACAAAATGATAAAAATTCAATGTCAAGCTTCTAAGAAAGATGCTGATTTAAATACAGCAGGTCACCATACCCTCCATGGTGTTCAAACAACGAATGTCTTCTGTGGAGCTCACTGCAGCCTTCTGAGAGAGGGCTGTGCACTGTGAATTTAAAGATTACACCGTCCAAAAATAACAGCAAATGAAACTTTGCTCACCAGTGTCATCACAGCCCATTCTCATTAGGTTGTCAAATACCAACACTTTTACAAGCCTCTCGGTGTGTGATCCAGACACTGAAGGCACCATTTTGACATCTTTGTGGGCCACACCAGTCTTTCAGCTAACTCCAGTATAATCCCATTTGTGTTTTGCCATATTTTATGCTCAAAGCAACAGACATATTATAAAGAGTAAGAAAGTCTGTCTAGGGCAGGTGGGACCGGTGATGGATGGGTCAAATTGACACAGACCTGCAGCCAGGAGACCACTGTTGGTGTCACGTTTGAGCCCAAAAGTCAGTGCTGTTGTAATATGGAGTCAGTGCTTTTTTAACTTACGTCTGACCGTGATGTACTGATGTCGTGACATATTCACAACATTTCGTACTTACTCTAACCCAAAACAGGATGTTCTGCTTACCTTGAATAATGGCCAGTGTTTTTGTAGTAGAACACGATGATGTTACAGTGAAGCTGACCTTTGACCTTTTGGATATAAACTGTGATCACTTCCTCATTTTATTTAATTTAACATTTCTGTGAAATATGTCATAATAAGCATATGAATTCTTGAATCTCGTTTAATCTGGGCAGACAGTCTCAAAATGTATAAGAGGGGCCTCCGCAATGCCAGAGCAAACTATTACTCAGCATTAATAGAAGAAAACAAAAATAACCCCAGGTTTCTTTTCAGCACTGTAGCCAGGCTGACTGAGAGTCAAAGCTCTATTGAGCCTTGTATTCCTTTAGCCCTTAGCAGTAATGATTTTATGAGCTTTTTTAGTGACAAAATTCTGACTATTAGAGGCAAAATTCATGACCTCCTGTCCTCAGATAGTACCTATTGAACCTCAAACACAGCTGTAAGACCTAATATATATTTAGATTGCTTCTCCCAATTTCTCTTCAAGAACTGACCGCAGTGATTTCTTCATCTAAATCATCATGTGTCCCTTAGACCCCATCCCAACCAGGCTACTTAAGGAGGTCTTACCTTTAGTTAACACTCATACATTAGATATGATAACAGGCTATGTACCACAGTCTTTTAAGGTAGCTGTAATTAAACCTCTCCTAAAAAAGCCCACCCTGGATCCAGAGGTGTTAGCCAACTATAGACCCATATCTAATCTTCCCTTTCTTTCAAAGATCCTTGAGAAAGTAGTCGCAGACCAGCTGTGTGATTTTCTCCATGATAATAATTTATTTGAGGAATTTCAGTCAGGATTTAGAGTGCATCATAGCACTGAGACAGCACTAGTTAAAATTACAAATGACCTTCTGATTGCTTCAGACAAAGGACTCATCTCTGTACTTGTTTTATTAGATCTTAGTGCAGTGTTTGACACAATTGACCATCAAATTCTGCCACAGAGACCGGAACACTTAATTGGCCTAAAAGGTTCTGCACTAAGCTGGTTTAAATCTTATTTATCTGATCGTTTTCAGTTTGTGCCGGTTCATAATGAGTCATCCTTACGTACTAAAGTTTGTTTTGTAGTTCTGCAAGGTTCTGTGCTCAGACCAATCCTATTTACTCTATATATGTTTCCTTTAGGTAACATCATTAGACATCACTCTGTAAATTTCCATTGTTATGTGGATGATACACAGTTGTATTTATCTATGAAGCCAGAAGAAAGTAATCAATTAACTAAACTTCATAATTGACTTAAAGAGATAAAAACCTGGATGAGCACCAATTTCCTGATGTTAAATTCAGACAAAACTGAAGTTATTGTTCTTGGCCCGAAACAACTCAGAGACTCTTTATCTGATGACATAGTTTCTCTAGATGGCATTGAACTGGTCTCTAGCACTACCGTAAGAAACCTCGGAGCACTTGATCAAGATTTGTCTTTTAATTCTCATTTAAAACAAACCTCACGGACTGCATTTTTTCATCTGCATAATATTGCGAAAATTAGGCCTATCCTGACCCAAAAAGATGCAGAAAAATTGGTCCACGCTTTTGTTACCTCAAGGCTGGATTACTGTAACTCTCTATTATCAGGTAGCTCTAGTAAGTCCTTAAAAATTCTCCAGCTAATTCAGAATGCAGCAGCACGTGTACTAACAGGAACTAATAAACGAGATCATATTTCTCCTGTTTTAGCTTCTCTGCACTGGCTCCCTGTAAAATCCAGAATTGAATTTAAAATCCTACTGTTAACTTTTAAAGCTCTAAATGGTCAAGCTCTGTCATATCTTAGAGAGCTCATAGTGCCATATTATCCCACCAGAACTCTGCGCTCGGAGAATGCAGGGTTACTCGTGGTCCCTAAAATCTCCAAAAGTAGATCAGGAGCTAGAGCCTTCAGCTATCAGGCTCCTCTCCTGTAGAATCATCTTCCTGTTGCGGTCCGGGAGGCAGACACCGTCTCCACATTTAAGACTAGACTTAAGACTTTCCTCTTTGATAAAGCTTATAGTTAGGGCTGGCTCAGGCTTGCCTTGTACCAGCCCCTAGTTAGGCTGACTTAGGCCTAGTCTGCCAGAGGACCCCCTATAATACACCAGGCACCTTTGCTTCTTCTCTCTCTCCTTCTCTCTCTCTCTCGTGTCCTATTACTGCATCTTGCAACTCGGCCATTCTGGATGTCACTAACTCAGCTTCTTCTCCAGAGCCTTTGTGCTCCACTGTCTCTCAGGTTAACTCGTATTGTAGCGGTGCCTGGATACTGTGACGTGTGTGGTTGTGCTGCTGCCGTGGTCCTGCCAGTTGCCCCCTGCTGCTGCTGTTATCACTAGTCATACTTCTACTGTTATTATACACATATGATTATTGTCACACATGTATACTATCAGATATTAATATATTATTATTAATTAAAATATTATTACTTTCATTAATGTTGTTGTAAGCTACTGTCATTACCGTCCTGCATCTCTCTCTGTCTCTCTCTCTCTTTCTCTCTCTCTGTCTCATTGTGTCATATGGTTTACTGTTAATTTATTATGTTGATCTGTTCTGTACGACATCTATTGCTCGCCTGTCCGTCCTGGAAGAGGGATCCCTCCTCAGTTGCTCTTCCTGAGGTTTCTACCATTTTTTTTCCCCATTAAAGGGTTTTTTTGGGGAGTTTTTCCTGATCAGCTGTGAGGGTCCAAAGGACATAGGGATGTCGTATGCTGTAAAGCCCTGTGAGGCAAATTGTGATTTGTGATATTGGGCTTTATAAATAAAATTGACTGATTGATTGATTGTTTGATTGATTGATTGATTGATTGAGTTATGACCAAAAACATGTTTTCTGATGTCACAGTGGCCTTGACCTTTGAGCTTGAACTACAAAATGCAAATCAGTTCATCTTGAGTCTAAGGGGACGTGTTTGGCAAATTTAAGGAAATTCCCTCAAGTCATTTCATGAGATATAACATTCACGAGAATCACGAGGTCACAGTGACCTTGATCTTTGACACTAAAATATTTCATCATTGAATCCAAGTGTATGTTTTGCCAAATTTGAGGAAATTCCATTAAGGCCCTCTTGAGATAACATGTTTATGACAATGAGATGAACGTAAGGTCACTGTGACTTTGACCTTTGACCACCAAAATCTATTCAGTTTATCATTGAGTCCAGGTGGATATTTGTTCCAAATATGAAGATGTTCCCTCAAGGTGTTCTTGATATATAGCGTTCACAAGAATGGGACAGACAGCTGACTGGTTGGACAACACAAAAAACATTATGCTCGCGGTCACCACTGGTAATGGCAGTCTTCCCCCAGGAAGCTCCAGTGAGTAAGCAACTTTAATTAAAGCCACAAAACCCCTTCAGCATTGTAAACTATGTTGGCACCACTAGCCGTGCTAAAACTGCTGATGGTGCTATCAGAGCTAACACAGTTAACGCTGCTAGAGGGCAACCTGGGGGAAACAGAAGGCTGGGCACTCTTATATCTTTCAGACAAACTATACCCTGGTATACCATAATACAGTCATACCGCCAAAACCTTATCCATGGCCTTGATGTGCTCAACTTCTTATATTCATATAAAGACAATGGATGAAAACACACATTCATTTGAATTTTCTTTTGCAGATGTTCTGTAAAAGCAGTTATAATTTGCACTACAAGTGAATGGAAACCGGCATGGCTTATGTGTTAAGATCAATCCACTGATGAAGCACTGCACTGTATTTTTGTGGGAAAATGCTGTGATCTTATCAGAACATTGGAGAATATATTTGTACCAAACATGATTTAGAAGAAAAACAGGCCAAATAGTATTGTTACAGAGCTGGTGTCTTTTATAGTGTTGTGTGTATGTTGTTGGAAATCTTGACCATGGTATGAGTCAGATGACGAGATAAGTGGTGAGAACTGAGAAACCATGAATTGGTTTTAAAAAGCAAAACACAACTTATATAGTATAGGCCAAGGTCACAGTGTATAAACTGTAAGTATTTATTGGTAAAACAGTTGTCCTTTTAGTACGTGTAACATATTAATTCATAACAAGGTTATTTGCTACACAGATCTATAATAAGCTGCATTTATGGGGCAAAGACCTGTTAAATCCAGTCATGTAAAATATGCAAATACATGAACTTAAAAACGGTTTTCAGTTTAAGCTGTAGTTTATACCTCAGGGTTAATGGTTTGTTGACACTGTATTCATCATAGCAGTAAAATCACAGTCACAAAACATTTTAAATCTTAGGTACATAGAAACTAGATTGAAGCCATTCTCAGTACTTTTTTGTTATACAAGCCAAAGAAAGCATACTTTTTCAGTTTAAGAAAAAACTTTTCATCCCTGAGGCCATAAATGAGAGGACTGAGACGTCGTGGAGCGAGACTAAACATTATGTAGGTAAAGTACCTGACATTGATAAATAAGCTGAAATTAATCTGAAGAACAGCAGCTTCTATGAATGGACACCACAGCTGGATGAGACAGAGCAGCAGCTGGAAAGCATGAAGAATTACTGTTCTGAGCCCTTTCCGTGTTGACTTTTTATTCTCTCCTGATGCAGTTTTGGCCACTTTCATTATTTTAACATAGGAGAATACAATAGTAATACACATAATCAAGAAGTACAGCTGACTTAAAGCTGACCTCATATGATCCTGCCATCTGAACAACATGAATATCTCCACAGAGCATACACTGTGTTGTTCATACAAGCTAAGAGAGGCTGATGCAAAGAAATTGGAGAAGGCAACAATACAGGGTACAGAGCTGAGGCTGTGAATGATGAGGATACAGTTTATAGCACTGCGTGTGGAGCACAACTCTCCATGGCGCAGGGGCATGCATATGGCCACATAGCGCTCCAGGGTCATTGCTGTCAGAGTAACTGGTGTGAGTATCATATACATAAATACCAGAACAGTGATGATGATGCATAACCAAACATGCATGGTAATTTCAAAAAAAGGTCAAAATAACAAGGACATTAGACATTAATAATACAAAGCTATCAGACAGTAGTGTGACAGCATATAAGATGTAACGTGTCATTGTGTAGAAGAACTCCTTTTTAAAAAAGGTTGCAATGAGCAAACGGTTGATGCAAAGAAAAATCATCACCAGGAGCTGCACAATAATGACCCGGTAATTGATCTGCCGCAGTATAGACTCACCACCAATCAATGAGCTGTTATCAGCCATATCTGTTTTCTAAGTAAACACACAAGTTTTTAAGGTACTGATATAAGTCAGTTCAAATGTCATTTTGTAATTCATCTGTCAATAGGAAATCAAATTTTTACAAAATGAAAAAAACTCAATGTCAAGCTTCTAAGAAAGATGCTGGTTTAAATACAGCAGGTCACCATACCCTCCATGGTGTTCAAACAATGAATGTCTTCTGTGGAGCTCACTGCAGCCTTCTGAGAGAGGGCTGTGCACTGTGAATTTAAAGATTACACCGTCCAAAAATAACAGCAGATGAAACTCTGCTCACCAGTGTCATCACAGTCCGTTCTCATTAGGTTGTCAAATACCAACACTTTTACACGCCCCTCGGTGTGTGATCCAGACACTGAAGCCACGTTTTTGACATCTTTGTGGGCCACACCGGTCTTTCAGCTCACTCAAGTATAATCCCATTTGTGTCAATATTTCATGCTCAAAGCAAAGCTAAGACGTAGTAGAAAGAGTAAGAAAGTCTGTCTAGGGCAGGTGGGTGCGGTGTTGGATGGGTCAAATTGACACAGACCTGCAGCCAGGAGACCACTGTTGGTGTCGCATTTGAACCCAAAAGTCAGTGCTGTTGTAACATGGTCAATGCTTTTTTTTTGTTTTGTAAAGATTATTTTTGTGGGCTTTTTGTCTTTAATGACAGGGAAGAGTGTGAAATGGGGAGACAGAGAGAGAGTGGGGACTGACATGCAGCAAAGGGCTGCGAGCCGGATTCGAACCTGCGGCTGCTGCAGCGAGGCAATGCCTCTGTACATGGGGTGCCGGCACTATCCACTACGCTACCGACGCCCCACAGTCAGTGCTTTTTATCTTACATCTGTCTGTGATGGACTTAAGCTGTGAAATATTTACGAAATTTTGTACTTACTCTGCCCAAAACAGGATATTTTTTTTAATGGTCAAAGTGTTTTTGTAGAACATTATTATGTCACAGTGAAGCTGACCTTTGACCTTTTGGATATAAAATGTGATTACTTCATCATTTTATTTAATTTGACATTTCTGTGGAATTTTGTCATAATTAGTGTTGGGTCAACATATATTTACCCCGCTCGGCGGCACCATAAATGTTGGGGTCAACACACTAGGCTTCACACGGAGGTACCAAATATGTTGGGGTTTAATTGGCTATCGGAAATAATTAATCATTATTATTAATAATTAATAATCATGTTAAATAATGTGACTTAATTAACATTAAATCACCTCGTGGGGCACCATTCCTGTAAAGGGAAAAATGATAGCCAGTTAAAGATATCAGTCTAATAAAATACGCTAAACTATTAATTTAGAGTTTGATTAATAATTAAATTAATGACAAGAACCAAAATTAACATTAACGCCTGAAGGATTTCGGAGTTCTTGACGCAGCAGAGGTTGACTATTCATTCACTCTTGTGCAACATTAAACAGACAGCAGGCATGATTCCAAAGAATTATATTTATTCACAAATTAGCAAAGCAAACCAAACACACAAATTCTAACTAAGTATATACAAGCTTGGTGTGTATGTGTATTTGTGTGTGTGTGTGTGTGTGTGTGTGTGTGTGAGAGAGAGAGAGAGAAAGAAGAGAAAGACAAAGGCGGGTGTGGTGATCAAGGAGCCGTTTAGCTTATAAAACAAAATGGCTGACAACAGAAAACTACCAAAATGGCCGAATCAAGGCTGCTTCAGTTTTGGGGGAGGTGTTTGTCTCTGACCGTGTGGTCGGGACAGAGACAAAGGAAAAGAAGCGGGAACTCTGAAATGCCTGTTTGGGTGTAGCACTGTTGAAAGCCTATTTGTTAATGAGTCTATGTCAATGTGACGTGTGTTGCAAACGGTCTGGATTAGTGCAGAGATTGTTTAGTTGTGTGCAAGAATCTGTTTGTGAACAGTATTAGCAAACTAAACACTTAGCTAAGCCAACTAATCAATGACCTAACTGCAATCTATCACAACAGTAACTCAGTAAACAGCATCAAATCACATACAACAAGTTAAACAGTCTTGCTTAGCCTGTAGAGCTGTGATAAGCTATGCCCAGTTGTTACATTACCGATCCTTGAGTGGATGGGAGAAAGAGTCTCTTGGTGGTGTACTGCTTTGTTAGCTGGCAGAAGAAGGCTGGGAAGGTGTGGTTTCAGCTGCAGTCTTTGTTGTGTCCTTTGTTCCAAAGGTTCTGATCCGAGGAAGCTGGTCGCTCGGGATCCTTGCAGAGTTAGACACTGGGTGCTAACTCACTTAGTTCCTTGTTGCTGGAAAGCTAGTTGCAAACCTTGTGTTTGCAATTGAGTCTGTGATCAGTTGCCCTCCCTTTAGTGGTTTGGGGCTATGGAGCCAGAGTCTGGGCCTCTGGGCGGTTCCAGCCGGTGTGGATGACACAATCAGTTAACACGTGCGCCGAAAGGAAACTGGCTTCGCATTGAGGCTATTTGCGTCGTTCCGCAGGAGGTGTGGCCCTGGCATAATGCAATCAGCAAAGTGTTGTCCGCACCTTCTCCACTCTATGACCCTACGATTCAACTGACATAATTTAACACATATTTTGCTTAATTGGTTTTAATTTAGTGTTCAATCAAAAGTTAAATAATACTTATCACCGACCATTAGTGTTTTTTCATTTGTGAATATTTTTATCTTAATTCGAGTGTTGAAAGAAACTACGTTTTCACCATAATTTTCTTTTTTAACTAAAGTAAGTAAGTAAAATCACAGTAGTGTAGCCAGTACTCAAGTTGTAAAAAAATTAAGGGGGCATGGTGGATTTTATCACATGGGGACATAATTTGTGCTGATGACAGCGCAGAGGGTCTGCCATAGCACACTGCTCTTACATAGTTAGGGTCAAATGCACAGGACAAGTGCAAAATCATTTCTTCTTCTTCTACTTGGGTCAACCGATGATACTAATAATAATTAAAGTCAATTTTGCTTTTAGAATATTGAATTGTAGTGTATTTCTCAAAAAAGCAGTTAGTGGCATATGATCAAAACTGGTATCTAAGGGTTAATTTTTAATTGTGATTAATTAAATCATATAAATTAAACAAGAACCCCTTCATGAAAAAAATGAAATAGAAATTGGGAAAAATGTTGATCTTTATTGATACAAATACAAATATTGTAGGTTCAAATTCCCAACTTCAGGGCATGGAGTGCAAATTGAAACTTAACATATAAAAATATATTAAAAATACAAATAATACAAAATACATAGGACCAATTCTATGGCTGCCTACCCCACTCTCCCCTATCTCATAAAAGTTTCCAGAGATTTTCATAGTCATGCTTTTTGTTCTCAGTATTTCTTGCCCTTGCTTGCTGGCCATAGTTATCCTCTGTGAATGTGAAGAAAACAAGCTCAATATGGTTTTATTAGAATGACTGAGCAGAAATCTTATGCAAGCACATGACATTACTCTTCCAGTTGATTTTTAAGAAAACTACATATTTTCTTGAAAATGCCCAACATTCAAGTGTGGATTTAAAAAACAACAACACTGAAGATAAAATAGTTTTGGGGCTGAAAATAATTTCTCGCCTTCCTTTTAATATCACTGTTTAACCCTATGGGCCCTAGGCCTTTTTGGGGTATTTTTCCTGCCTTTACTTTTGAGCTCATATCACAGTCATTATAAAGGCTACATCCACATGCTATATCTTGTTTTGTTTTTCAGGACAATCTGGGCTACCCAGATTTGCCATCACCACATGTCCTTCTATGTGCCTGTATTTTATATTAATTTTTATATCAATGAAAAAAAAAAATCTGTGTTACTAAATCCTCACATTTTTACATGTATCTCAGCATAGCAAGTTGGGAGTTGACATATTCTGCCATATATGAAGAGGGAAGACTCTCTGGAATCTGGCAGTTGTCCAAAACATGTGGTTTGTGCCAGTATTTTTTCATTATTGCAAGAAATTCCATTGAAGTCAAAAATGTGTTTTATTTGAAGGAAACATGCAATATGTACATCTAAGATAACAGAAAAATAGTAATAATATTATTCCTCACTATATGAAGTGACTGATAACAAGATCTGTATAATGGATTGTAAAGAAATTTGTCAGGTTTTTATTTTGTAGTCAATTGATCTGTATTTTTAGCGTGATGGGATGACAGCACAAAGATGTGTGTGGTATCATTGGAAAGCTCTGGTCCTGCGCTTTCATGTGTTATGCGTGGCCATACTGTGCGACCCTGCATTCGTGAGTAATCCATCCAAGAGTAATGTGTGTGCAAAGCTGTATGAAATCATTTTAGTGTAACTTTATCATTTTTTTCGCTGTGAAAACATTGGACAACCGACAAGTGCTTGGTCTTGTCAGAAAGCTGCGGTTCTGCTGTTTCACGTGATATGGCTTCTCGCTATGACGCGTGGTTGCGGAGAAAATCCATAGAGAAGAACAAGTGTGAATTTGGACGCACTATGCATCGTTCGGTCGCCCTCTATAGGGCACAGGCATAACATCCACGGCGTAGCTCGCTGAGATACTATATAAAAATATCTTTGCATGCGTGGCCTCGCCCACAGTATTTTACTCGATATGCGTAAAACCAAAGGTAAAACTAAATGTTGAAATAGCAGTAATACCACATTCATTCAAAAAATGACACAGGGGATGGAAAGGGGGGATGGCAGTTTTAGAAGGGGGATGATTTTGACCATTTTAATTTCAAGGGGGATGCCATCCCCCCTCATCCCCCCTCAACTCGAGTACTGAGTGTAGCCTAATATTAACAAAACATTTTAAATCTTAAGGAAGTAGAAACTGAATTAAGGCCATTCTCAGTATCATTTCTTATACAAGCCAAAGAAAGCATACTTTTTCAGTTCAAGAAAAAACTTTTCATCCCTGAGGCCATAAATGAGAGGACTGAGACATCGTGGAACGAGACTAAACATTATGTAGTTAAAATACCTGACATTAATAAATAACCTGAAATTAATCTGAAGTACAGCAGCTTCTATGAATGGACACCACAGCTGGATGAGACAGAGCAGCAGCTGGAAAGCATGAAGAATTACTGTTCTGAGCCCTTTCCATGTTGACTTTTTATTCTCTCCTGATGCAGTTTTGGCCACTTTCATTATTTTAGCATAGGAGAATACAATAGTAATACACATAATCAAGAAGTACAACTGGCTTAAAGCTGACCTAATATGATCATGCCATCTGAACAACATGAATATCTCCACAGAGCATACACTATGTTGTTCATAAAAGCTTAGAGAAGCTGATGCAAAGAAGTTGGAGAAGACAACAATACAGGGTACAGAGCTGAGGCTGTGAATGATGAGGATACAGTTTATAGCACTGCGTGTGGAGCACAACTCTCCATGGCGCAGGGGCATGCATATGGCCACATAGCGCTCCAGGGTCATTGCTGTCAGAGTAACTGGTGTGAGTATCATATACATAAATACTAGAACAGTGATGATGATGCATAACCAAACATGCATGGTAATTTCAAAAAAGGTCAAGATAAGAAGGACATCAGACATTAATAATACAAAGCTATCAGACAGTAGTGTGACAGCATATAAGATGTAACGTGTAGTTGTGTAGAAGAACTCCTTTTTAAAAAAGGTTGCAATGAGCAAAAGGTTGATGCAAAATAAAATCATCACTAGGAGCTGCACAATAATGACCCGGTCATTGATCTGCCGCTGTGCAGACTCACCACCAATCAATGAGCTGTTATCAGCCATATCTGTTTTCTAAGTAAACACACAAGTTTTTAAGGTACTGATATAAGTCAGTTCAAATGTCATTTTGTAATTCATCTGTCAATAGGAAATCAAATTTTTACAAAATGATAAAAACTCAATGTCAAGCTTCTAAGAAAGATGCTGGTTTAAATACAGCAGGTCACCATACCCTCCATGGTGTTCAAACAACGAATGTCTTCTGTGGAGCTCACTGCAGCCTTCTGAGAGAGGGCTGTGCACTGTGAATTTAAAGATTATACAGTCCAACAATAACAACAAATGAAACTTTGCTCACCAGTGTCATCACAGCCCGTTCCCATTAGGTTGTCGAATACCAACACTTTTACACGCCCCTCGGTGTGTGATCCAGACACTGAAGCCACGTTTTTGACATCTTTGTGAGCCACACCGGTCTTTCAGCTAACTCCAGTATAATCCCATTTGTGTCAGTATTTCATGCTCAAAGCAAAGCTCAGACATAGTATAAAGATCAAGAAAGTCTGTCTAGGGCAGGTGGGAGCAGTGTTGGATGGGTCAAATTGACACAGACCTGCAGCCAGGAGACCACTGTTGGTGTCATGTTTGAGCCCAAAAGTCAGTGCTGTTTTAACATGGAGTCAATGCTTTTTTTTTTCTTTTTTGTAAAGATTATTTTTGTGGTTCTTTTGCCTTTAATGACAGCTCAGAGTGTGAAATGGGGAGACAGAGAGAGAGTGGGGACTGACATGCAGCAAAGGGCTGCGAACCAGATTCGAACCCGTGGCCACTGCAGCGAGGCAATGCCTCTGTACATTGGGTGCCGGCACTATCCACTACGCTACCGACGCCCCACAGTCAGTGCTTTTTAACTTACATCTGTCTGTGATGGACTTAAGCTGTGAAATATTTACGAAATTTCGTACTTACTCTAACCCAAAACAGGATATTTTTTTAAGTTATGATCTTGAATAATGGTCAAAGTGTTTTTGTAGAATATTATTATGTCACAGTGAAGCTGACCTTTGACCTTTTGGATATAAAATGTGATTACTTCATCATTTTATTTAATTTGACATTTTTGTGAAATTTTGTTATAATCAGCATATGAATTCTTGGGTTATGACCAAAGACATGTTTTGTGAGGTCACAGAAATTGATCTTTGATCTTGGACTACCTAATGCATATCAGGTCATCTGGAGTCCAAGGGGACGTGTTTGGCAAATTTAAGGAAATTCCCTCAAATCATTTCATGAGATATCAAATTCACAAGAATGAGATGGACGAGGTCACAGTGACCTTGACCTTTGACACCAAAAACTTTTAAGTTCATCAATGATTCCAAGTGTATGTTTTGCCAAATTTGAGGAAATTCCATTGCACTCCACCCCTATTTTATGGCGAAAACACCTAAAATGACATACCCAAATTCAAATGACTGTAGCCTCTGAACCGCTCTGACTACATGCATGTATGAGGTCTTGCCAGAAAGAAAACTCCCTGAAGTTTCTTGTGAAAGTGTTAGAAACACTCTAGGTGATACAGAGACAGAGTAATTCAATCAGCAAAGTGTTGTCTGCATCTCCACTCCACTCTATGACCCTACAATTCAACTGACATAATTTAACACATATTTTGCTTGATTGGTTTTAATTTAGTGTTCAATCAAAAGTTAAACAATACTTATCACCGACCATTAGTGTTTATTCGTTTGTGAATATTTTTTATCTTAATTCGACTGTTGGAAGAAACTATGTTTTCGCCGTGATTTTTTTTTTAAACCCCCCCCCCCCGCCCCATCGTCGTATGCTTCGAATTAAATTCATTCTAAGCTCCGAAGCTTTGATTGTCCATAAATGGATTCGAAGGTCAGCCCTAGTTTCAGCTGTAGTTTAAGTTGTTCATAGCTCAGGGTTTGTTGACATTGTATTCATCATAGCAGTAAAATCACAGTAGTGTAGCCAGTACTCAAGTTGTAAAAAAAATAAGGGGGCATGGTGGATTTTATCACTTGGGGACATAATTTGTGCTGATGACAGCGCAGAAGGTCTGCCATAGCACCACTGCTCTTATATAGTTAGGGTCAAATGCACAGGACAAGTGCAAAATCATTTCTTCTTCTTCTTCTTCTACTTGGGTCAACTCATGATACTAATAATAATTAAAGTCAATTTTGCTTTTAGAATATTGAATTGTAGTGTATTTCTCAAAAAAGCAGTTAGTGGCATATGATCAAAACTGGTATCTAAGGGTTAATTTTTAATTGTGATTAATTAAATCATATAAATTAAACAAGAACCCCTTCATGAAAAAAATGAAATAGAAATTGGGAAAAATGTTGATCTTTATTGATACAAATACAAATATTGTAGTTTTGGGGCTGAAAATAATTTCTCGCCTTCCTTTTAATATCACTGTTTAACCCTATGGGCCCTAGGCCTTTTGGGGTATTTTTCCTGCCTTTACTTTTAAGCTCATATCACAGTCATTATAAAGGCTACATCCACATGCTATATCTAGGTTTTTTGTTTTTTTTTTTAGGACAATTTGGGCTACCCAGATTTGTCATCACCACATGTCCTTCTATATGCCTGTATTTTATATTAATTTTTATATCAATGAAAAAACAATAAAATCTGTGTTACTAAATTCTCAAATTTTTACATGTATCTCAGCATAGCAAGTTGGGAGTTGACATATTCTGCCATATATGAAGAGGGGAGACTCTCTGGAATCTGGCAGTTGTCCAAAACGTGGTTTGTGCCAGTATTTTTTCATTATTGCAAGAAATTCCATTGAATCATTCACAAGTCAAAAATGTGTTTTATTTGAAGGAAACATGCAATATTTACGTCTAAGATAACAGAAAAATAGTAATAATATTATTCCTCACTATATGAAGTGACTGATAACAAGATCTGTATAATGGATTGTAAAGAAATTTGTCAGGTTTTTATTTTGTAGTCAATTGATCTGTATTTTTAGCGTGATGGGATGACAGCACAAAGATGTGTGTGGTATCATTGGAAAGCTCTGGTCCTGCGCTTTCATGTGTTATGCGTGGCCATACTGTGCGACCCTGCATTCGTGAGTAATCCATCCAAGAGTAATGTGTGTGCAAAGCTGTATGAAATCATTTTAGTGTAACTTTATCATTTTTTTTTGCTGTGAAAACATTGGACAACCGACAAGTGCTTGGTCTTGTCAGAAAGCTGCGGTTCTGCTGTTTCACGTGATATGGCTTCTCGTTATGACGCATGGTTGTGGAGAAAATCCATAGAGAAGAACAAGTGTGAATTTGGACGCACTATGCGTCGTTCGGTCGCCCTCTATAGGGTACAGGCATAACATCCACGCCGCAGCTTGCTGAGATACTATGTAAAAATATCTTTGCATGCGTGCCCTCGCCCACAGTATTGTACTCAATATGAGTAAAACCAAAGGTAAAACTAAGGGCTCTAGTTTCGCAGACCGGGCGCGGCGGAGGCGCAGCGCACCTGCGCTTCGCCAACTGGGTGTGACCAGGAGGATTTTGTAAGTTTGGCACACCGTGCGCCCTGGCGCAGCTACTCTTCTATCCCACCTCCGTCCCTCCTACCGGCGCAAGTCGGTAAGAGGGAGGAGAGAAGGCGTGCAGTGGGTTTTACACACATCACACCAATCAAATGAGCCCCTCTCCTCGCCCTTAAATGCGCCGTGCGAAGGCATAATGAGAGTTTACTCAATTTGCCATGGCGGAAGAGAGCAGCAGCGTCAGACTGCCAGACTTCTCCCAGGAGGAAACTGATGTTTTGGTCCGGGAGGTCCAAGCTCGCAGTGTCCGAATATACGGAACTGCAAGCAGACCTCCACGGGCTGATGATGCAAAGGTAGCCTGGGAAGAGGTCACCACAATTGTAAATCAATGTTGCATTTCTCTCGTGCGCGCGTGCTCTTTCCCTCTTGCAGTTTCACTCTGTTTCTTTTCTTTTGACTTTTCTAAGATGACAGATGCTGAATATATACTCCCTATCTGATGCTGTAGCTGTTTGTGTTTGGCTGAGAGGGATGTGAACTCATTAGTTTGCAGCTGTGTTAATCAAATCAGGTTGGGTTTCCATTACGTGTGCCAAACATGCCATCGTGCCAAACGGTGCCAATCCCCTTTGATCTGACATCACATGTCACGGGACAGTCGATATAGAGATACATTTATGTGCTGATTGCAGATAGTTGCATTGAATAGTGGTTTTTTGGGTATTTATTGCATGGTTAATGTGCCTGATATTCTGGAAACCTGCCTGTGAGGTTTTGGTGACGTGTGCACTGTCCGCCGGTCAGCCAAACTTCGGCTTACACCGGCTGTGCTCGGCCTGCGCTGACAGTAGACCTGGTTTCAGCTGGTGAGCTTTTAGCGCACCTTCAGCAAAGCCTTTTGGCACGAAACTGTCACTGCGCCAAGCTGGATCTGTTGACACGTCCCAATGCTGCGCCGCCACACCCATCTCAGCGCACTTCAGTCTGCCAAACTACCAAACTGAGCGCGCCTCGGGTTGCGCTGCTCGAAACTAGCTCTGCGTGAGGTTCGTCACCCTGCACCACCCTGCGCTGCGCTGGGAAACTAGAGCCCTAAATGTTGAAATAGCAGTAATACCACATTCATTCAAAAAATGACACAACGGATGGAAAGGGGGGATGGCAGTTTTAGAAGGGGGATGATTTTGACCGTTTTATTTTCAAGGGCGATGCCATCCCCCTGAGTGTAGCCTAATATTAACAAAACATTTTAAATCTTAAGTAAGTAGAAACTGAATTAAGGCCATTCTCAGTATCATGTCTTATACAAGCCAAAGAAAGCATACTTTTTCAGGTCAAGAAAAAACTTTTCATCCCTGAGGCCATAAATGAGAGGACTGAGACATCGTGGAACGAGACTAAACATTATGTAGTTAAAGTACCTGACACTGATAAATAAGCTGAAATTAATCTGAAGTACAGCAGCTTCTATGAATGGACACCACAGCTGGATGAGACAGAGCAGCAGCTGGAAAGCATGAAGAATTACTGTTCTGAGCCCTTTCCATGTTGACTTTTTATTCTCTCCTGATGCAGATTTGGCCACTTTCATTATTTTAGCATAGGAGAATACAATAGTAATACACATAATCAAGAAGTACAACTGACTTAAAGCTGACCTAATATGATCCTGCCATCTGAACAAAATGAATATCTCCACAGAGCATACACTTTGTTGTTCATAAAAGCTTAGAGAAGCTGATGCAAAGAAGTTGGAGAAGACAACAATACAGGGTACAGAGCTGAGGCCGTGAATGATGAGGATATAGTTTATAGCACTGCGTGTGGAGCACAACTCTCCATGGCGCAGGGGCATGCATATGGCCACATAGCGCTCCAGGGTCATTGCTGTCAGAGTAACTGGTGTGATTATCATATACATAAATACCAGAACAGTGATGATGATGCATAACCAAACATGCATGGTAATTTCAAAAAAGGACAAGATAAGAAGGACATCAGACATTAATAATACAAAGCTATCAGACAGTAGTGTGACAGCATATAAGATGTAACGTGTAGTTGTGTAGAAGAACTCCTTTTTAAAAAAGGTTGCAATGAGCAAAAGGTTGATGCAAAGAAAAATCACCACCAGGAGTTGCACATTAATGACCTGGTAATTGTACTGCAGCTGTAAAGACTCACCACCAATTGATGAGCTGTTATAGGCCATATCTGTTTTCTTTTTATGATTTATCTTTTTATTGCTTTTTCAGCATTAGAACAAACAGTGCATTACAGATGTACAAACAACATTCAAAATTAAACGATCAAATAATAACAAGTTAAAAAGAAAAGGACATGCACATTTATCTTGGCAGTCTGTAACACAGGCTGTCATGCAACCTTTAAGCCACGTCATGTCACATCTTATGTTCATCCACTCAGCATAAACACATCAATGCACACAGAGCAAGGATAGGACACAGAGATATCAACTGACATGTTAATCATCTTTACCGATCATCTCCAGATAGAGGGCCACATTTGTTTTCTCAGTAAACACACAAGTTTTTAAGGTACTGACATAAGTCAGTTCAAATGTCATTTTGTGATCCAATAGTGTCAATAGAAAATTCAATTTTTACAAAATGATAAAAATTCAATTTCAAGCTTCTAAGAAAGATGCTGGTTTAAATGCAGCAGGTCACCACACCATACCCTCCATGGTGTTCAAACAATGAATGTCTTCTGTGGAGCTCACTGCAGCCTTCTGAGAGAGGGCTGTGCAGTGTGAATTTAAAGATTACACCATCCAAAAATAACAGCAAATGAAACTTTTCTCACCAGTGTCATCACAGTCCGTTCTCATTAGGTTGTCAAATACCAACACTTTTACACGCCCCTCGGTGTGTGATCCAGACACTGAAGGCACCATTTTGACATCTTTGTGGGCCACACCGGTCTTTCAGCTAACTCCAGTATAATCCCATTTGTGTCAATATTTCACGCTCAAAGCAACAGACATATTACAAAGAGTAAGAAAGTCTGTCTAGGGCAGGTGGGAGCGATGATGGATGGGTCAAATTGACACAGACCTGCAGCCAGGAGACCACTGTTGGTGTCACGTTTGAGCCCAAAAGTCAGTGTTGTTGTAACATGGAGTCAGTGCTTTTTTAACTTAGGTCTGTCCGTGATGTACTGATGTCGTGACATATTCACAACATTTCGTACTTACTCTAACCCAAAACAGGATGTTCTGCTTACCTTGAATAATGGCCAGTGTTTTTGTAGTAGAACACTATGTTGTCACAGTGAAGCTGACCTTTGACCTTTTGGATATAAACTGTGATTACTTCCTCATTATATTTAATTTAACATTTCTGTGAAATTTGTCATAATAAGCATATGAATTCTTGAGTTTTGACTAAAAACATGTTTTCTGATGTCACAGTGGCCTTGACCTTTGAGCTTGAACTACAAAATGCAAATTAGTTCATCTTGAGTCCAAGGGGACGTGTTTGGCAAATTTAAGGAAATTCCCGCAAGTCATTTCATGAGATATAACATTCACGAGAATGGAATGGACGAGGTCACAGTGACCTTGACCTTTGACACTAAAATATTTCATCATTGAATCCAAGTGTATGTTTTGCCAAATTTAGGAAATTCCATTAAGACCCTCTTGAGATAACATGTTTATGACAATGAGATGAACGTAAGGTCACTGTGACTTTGACCTTTGACCACCAAAATCTATTCAGTTTATCATTGAGTCCAGGTGGATATTTGTTCCAAATATGAAGATGTTCCCTCGAGGTGTTCTTGATATATAGCGTTCACAAGTATGGGACAGACAGCTGACTGGTTGGACAACACAAAAAACATAATGTCTCTGGCCATGGCTGTCTCTGCGTTAGCATACGGAAAGATAGTGCCCACTGCCCACCTTCCAGTCCTCACTGGTTAGTTTACATTATCCTTGTCTGCTCTGCACTGTGCACCAGCTAGGTTGGACAGGAGCTTGCTAGCAATGCCACTTGCTCGCGGTCACCACTGGTAATGGCAGTCTTCCCCCAGGAAGCTCCAGTGAGCAAGCAACTTTAATTAAAGCCACAAAACCCCTTCAGCATTGTAAACTATGGTGGCACCACTAGCCGTGCTAAAACTGCTGACGGTACTCTCAGAGCTAACATAGTTAACGCTGCTAGAGGGCAACCTGGGGGAAACTGAAGGCTGGGCACTCTTATATCTTTCAGTCAAACTATACCCTGGTATACCATAATACAGTCATACCGCCAAAACCTTATCCATGGTCTTGATGTGCTCAACTTCTTATATTCATATAAAGACAATGGATGAAAACACACATTCATTTGAATTTTCTTTTGCAGATGTTCTGTAAAAGCAGTTATAATTTGCACTACAAGTGAATGGAAACCTGCTTGGCTTATGTGTTAAGATCACTCCACTGATGAAGCACTGCGCTGTATTTTTGTGGGAAAATGCTGTGATCTTATCAGAACATTGGAGAATATATTGGTACCAAACATGATTTAAAAGAAAAACAGGCCAAATATTATTGTTACAGAGCTGGTGTCTTTTATAGTGTTGTGTGTATGTTTTTGGAAATCTTGACCATGGTATGAATCAGATGACGAGATAAGTGGTGAGAACTGAGAAACCATGAATTGGATTTAAAAAGCAAAACACAACTTATATAGTATAGGCCAAGGTCACAGTGTATAAACTGTAAGTATTTATTGGTAAAACAGTTGTCCTTTTAGTACGTGTAACATATTCATTTATATCAAGGTTTTTTCTACATAGATCTATAATAAGCTGCATTTAGGGGCAAAGACCTGTTAAATCCAGTCATGTAAAATATGCAAATGCAAGAACAGAAGAAAGGTGTTCAGTTTAAGCTGTAATTTAAGTTTTTCATACCTCAGGGTTAATGGTTTGTTGACATTGTATTCATCACAGCAGTAAAATCACAGTCACAAAACATTTTAAATCTTAAGTACGTAGAAACTAGATTAAAGCCATTCTCAGTACTTTTTATTACACAAGCCAAAGAAAGCATACTTTTTCAGTTCAAGAAAAAACTTTTCATCCCTGAGGCCATAAATGAGAGGACTGAGACATCGTGGAGCAAGACTAAACATTATGTAGTTAAGTACCTGACATTGATAAATAAGCTGAAATTAATCTGAAGTACAGCAGCTTCTATGAATGGACACCACAGCTGGATGAGACAGAGCAGCAGCTGGAAAGCATGAAGAATTACTGTTCTGAGCCCTTTCCATGTTGACTTTTTATTCTCTCCTGATGCAGTTTTGGCCACTTTCATTATTTTATCATAGGAGAATACAATAGTAATACAAATAATCAAAAAGTAAAACTGATGCACAGCTGACATAATATGATCATGCCATCTGAACAACATGAATATCTCCACAGAGCATACACTGTGTTGTTCATACAAGCTAAGAGAGGCTGATGCAAAGAAGTTGGAGAAGACAACAATACAGGGTACAGAGCTGAGGCCGTGAATGATGAGGATACAGTTTATAGCACTGCGTGTGGAGCACAACTCTCCATGGCGCAGGGGCATGCATATGGCCACATAGCGCTCCAGGGTCATTGCTGTCAGAGTAACTGGTGTGAGTATCATATACATAAATACCAGAACAGTGATGATGATGCATAACCAAACATGCATGGTAATTTCAAAAAAGGTCAAGATAAGAAGGACATCAGACATTAATAATACAAAGCTATCAGACAGTAGTGTGACAGCATATAAGATGTAACGTGTCGTTGTGTAGAAGAACTCCTTTTTAAAAAAGGTCACAATGAGCAAAAGGTTGATGCAAAGAAAAGTCATCACCAGGAGCTGCACAATAATGACCCGGTTATTGATCTGCCGCTGTATAGACTCACCACCAATCGATGAGCTGTTATAGGCCATATCTGTTTTCTTTGTATGATTTATCTTTTTATTGCTTTTTCAGCATTAGAACAAACAGTGCATTACAGATGTACAAACAACATTCAAAATTAAAAGATTAAATAATCATAAGGAAAAAAAGAAAAGGACGTGCACATTCATCTTGGCAGTATGTAAAACAGGCTGTCATGCAATATTTAAACCACATCATGTCACATCTTATGTTCATCCATTCAGCATAAACACATTAATGCACACAGAGCAAGGATAGGACACAGAGATATCAACTGACATGTTAATCATCTTTACCGATCATCTCCAGATAGAGGGCCACATTTGTTTTCTAAGTAAACACACACGTTTTTAAGGTACTGACGTAAGTCAGTTCAAATGTCATTTTGTAATTCATCTGTCAATATAAAATTTGATTTTTACAAAATGATAAAAATTCAATGTCAAGCTTCTAAGAAAGATGCTGGTTTAAATACAGCAGGTCACCATACCCTCCATGGTGTTCAAACAATGAATGTCTTCTGTGGAGCTCACTGCAGCCTTCTGAGAGAGGGCTGTGCACTGTGAATATAAAGATTACACCGTCCAAAAATAACAGCAAATTAACTTTTACACGCCCCTCGGTGTGTGATCCAGACACTGATGGCACCATTTTGACATCTTTGTGGGCCACAACGGTCTTTCAGCTAACTCCAGTATAATCCCATTTGTGTCAATATTTCACGCTCAAAGCAACAGACATATTATAAAGAGTAAGAAAGTCTGTCTAGGGCAGGTGGGAGCAGTGTGGATGGGTCAAAGTGACACAGACCTGCAGCCAGGAGACCACTGTTGTTGTCACGTTTGAGCCCAAAAGTCAGTGTTGTTGTAGCATGGAGTCAGTGCTTTTTTAACTTATGTCTATAATCCCATTTGTGTCAATATTTCATGCTCAAAGCAACAGACATAAAGAGTAAGAAAGTCTGTCTAGGGCAGGTGGGATGGATGGGTCAAATTGAAACAGACCTGCAGCCAGGAGACCACTGTTGGTGTCACGTTTGAGCCCAAAAGTCAGTGTTGTTGTAACATGGAGTCAGTGCTTTTTTAACTTACGTCTGTCCGTGATGTACTGATGTCGTGACATATTCACAACATTTCGTACTTACTCTAACCCAAAACAGGATGTTCTGCTTACCTTGAATAATGGCCAAAGTGTTTTTGTAGAACACTATGCTGTCACAGTGAAGCTGACCTTTGACCTTTTGGATATAAACTGTGATCACTTCATCATTTTATTTAATTTAACATTTCTGTGAAATTTGTCATAATAAGCATATGAATTCTTGAGTTTTGACTAAAAACATGTTTTCTGATGTCACAGTGGCCTTGACCTTTGAGCTTGAACTACAAAATGCAAATTAGTTCATCTTGAGTCCAAGGGGACGTGTTTGGCAAATTTAAGGAAATTCCCGCAAGTCATTTCATGAGATATAACATTCACGAGAATGGAATGGACGAGGTCACAGTGACCTTGACCTTTGACACTAAAATATTTCATCATTGAATCCAAGTGTATGTTTTGCCAAATTTGAGGAAATTCCATTAAGGCCCTCTTGAGATAACATGTTTATGACAATGAGATGAACGTAAGGTCACTGTGACTTTGACCTTTGACCACCAAAATCTATTCAGTTTATCATTGAGTCCAGGTGGACATTTGTTCCAAATATGAAGATGTTCCCTCAAAGTGTTCTTGATATATAGCGTTCACAAGAATGGGACAGACAGCTGACTGGTTGGACAACACAAAAAACATAATGTCTCTGGCCATGGCTGTCTCTGCGTTAGCATACGGAAAGATAGTGCCCACTGCCCACCTTCCAGTCCCCACTGGTTAGTTTACATTATCCTTGCCTGCTCTGCACTGTGCACCAGCTAGGTTGGACAGGAGCTTGCTAGCAATGCCACTTGCTCGCAGTCACCACTGGTAATGGCAGTCTTCCCCCAGGAAGCTCCAGTGAGCAAGCAACTTTAATTAAAGCCACAAAACCCCTTCAGCATTAGCCTGAGTGTCAGACTGAAGCTCCCAGAACCTTCAGTCTGACATCGCCTCCACTGAAGGCGATTTGCAAGGGGGAGGGAATTAGATTTTTCCCTAACCAATCAGTAGAGATCAATGACTCACCCAGAATCTGACGTTATTAGTATCCATGCCTCAGGGATGGGCATCAGTTTTCGATTATCGATGATTGATTGTTAAGGCTTTTGATCGATCACAAATAATTTTGATCGATAGTCACAGTGTTTCCCCTACACTGCCTGGCATAGGTCCGGTGAGCCGCTGTGCCAACGAGACCCCCGCCCGACGAGCAAGGCGGCTCGACGGGTCTACGAGACCCCCACCGGACCTATGCCAGGCAAAAAATCAGAAACAGACGGAGGCTCTCATTGCTCTCCAAAGCCTCGGCGGCTTCCCTTGAGGCCTCTGAAAACACTACGCCATTGAAAGACGGAGGTTTTGCTGAAAACTGAAGCCTGTAACTGGCAACAGTTGTAAACACCCAGGGGTGAACTACTCATGCGCGCCATTCTTCCTCTTTGGCCTGGGGTGCTTGAAGCTCAAAACTGGGGCAGCTGTGCTCTCTTGCGACAGTCTGCACTGCACTCTTTTGTTTTCTCTCTTTTGAAATACTCGTTTATCAATTAATCGATAATTGATCGTTAATTGTTTTGATTATTGAATAATGAATTTTGATCGTTTGCCCATCCCTATCCATGCCTCGGGGGTGCCGAAAACAATCGAGCATTGCCCGTTTAAAATGTCTCCGTCGTCGTGCACGCCCAGCTGCATCGCCGTTAAATCCAGATTAGCAGCTTCCTTAATTTCGTCCTCCATTAATGCGAGTAGTGGCGAAATACCTCAATAGCATCGTTAATGTAGTCTGTAGGATCTGTAGCGGTCGCCATTGTTACTATCCTCACCAGTTACCCACTGGTGCACAGCTTGACATCAGCTTGCTGCTGATTGGCTAATTGCTAGACCTGCCCCCACCCACGGCGTTCATTTGTATGGAGCTATATTTGTGTCTTTATTACATGCGAGAAAATAAATGATATGAGAGGGGAACAAAAATGTTTGAGAGAAAAAAAAATATTTGAGAGAAAAAGTTTTCACACTGATAGCAAAAAATAATAATATTTGAGACTAAAAAAAGTTTTGAGAGAAAGTACTTTGTTATAGAATATAAAAAAATAATTTGAGATTTAAAAAATGATTTCCAAGAAAAAAAACTCTCTCAAAAACCTTTTTTTTACTCTCAAATACTATTTTTTGCTATCAGTGTGAAAACATTCTCTCTCTCTCTCTCTCTCAAAATAAAAAATTGTTTCTCTCAAAACATTTTCCTTCTCTCTCTCAAAACCTAAGTCTTTGCTCTCTTGTCAGGATTTTGCTTTCGCTGTAAAAATAATGTCATGGGCGGGGCCACGTTCCTATTGGCCAGTCTCAATCGAATTGACAGCTAGGTGAGGATCGTCTTGGGAGTCGAATTCAACTGAATCATTCATCCACCATGGTGGATTCACCGGCATAGATGCGCTGCGTTATTTGGGAGTGGAGACTCCAATGTTTGGGTAAGATGATGACACACACAATTGATGGGTAGCTAGATGAGGAAGTTGGTTATCAAAATCATTCCTATAATGAATCCTTTTTCTCACCTAACGTTATTTTACCGAGATTGTGTTATTAGTTGCACTAGTCAGCTAGTGTTAACTTTACATCTAGCTAGGTTATCCCATTAACGTTATTTTACTACGGTGCTTTTCTCTTCCAACATCCCATGTGTGGCAGGGTGAGCACTGCTACACCTCTGCCCTTAATTGGCATCAGCTGGGCTTAATTTCCAGTTGTCGGAGCCTAATTGCGCAGTGGTGGCACCTGCGTTATTTGGTCTTCCCCTCACGGGCGCGCTCACTTCTACCTGGCGTTTACCTGGCGAGGGCTGTGTGTGGCGTGCTCTGGTTGGCGTGCTTTGTGTGTGTCGTGCTCCGGTTTCTGTACCCAAACTTGGGACTCATAAGGTAGGCATGGGTGCTGCAATGTTTGTGTACTGTCAAAGCGTATTATGATGTCACAGCTGCTGTGACTCTTCGCTTTACAGCGGCGTTGGCCGTTCCTGTTGTGTGCAGCTTCGGAGGGGACTTTGAAAAGCGTGGTGTCTGCTCTTCCTCACTGCGAGACGGTTTGAGCTGTGCGCTGTGCGTTAAGCTCCCTTCACTCCGGTAAGCTCGCTTTGTTTTTTTATTTCTACTTCTGCTAGTTCTGTTAACTTTATGTTAACAGGTTGTCCTGCTCTCTGTCCTGCTGTAGCTGAGGCCACAGCTTGTGGCTTCTTCTCCTCCTCTGCACACTGTGTGGGGCCGCACTCCGTAGCCCGGTGACGTGGGCCGTCAGCTGGGCATCCTGAAGGACGGCTATCCACGGCCTCCAGCCCCGGTGCGGCCGCTCTGTTTTCCACTGCTGTTCTGCCGGTTTTCCACAGACTGATTAAAGCACACTGTAACGCGGCTGTGCATTCATGCGGCTTTGGACCTCTGTGTTATATTTGGAAGTCCGTCTCCTGTCCCCATATTTACCAGTGTACGAATCTGTGTGACCTGTTGTTAAGAGTAGTCTACAGGTTTGAGTGTATTCCCTGGGGTGCAATTCCACAGGTGGCGTTGTCGGTTCATTTCCCTCTCCTCTCCATTTGGCCACACATGCGTAACGTTAATGTATGCATATCCGCTTCCAAATAACGCAGCGCATCTATGCCGGTGAATCCACCATGGTGGATGAATGATTCAGTTGAATTCGACTCCCAAGACGATCCTCACTTCAATTTGATTGAGACTGGCCAATAGGAACGTGGCCCCGCCCATGACATTATTTTCACAGTGAGAGCAAAATTCTGACACAAAAGCAAAGACTTAGGTTTTGAGAGAGAGAAGAAAAATGTTTTGAGAGAAACAATTTTTTTTTTGAGAGAAAATGTTTTCACACTGATAGCAAAAAAATAATATTTGAGAGTTTGAGAGTAAAAAAAAGTTTTTTGAGAGAGTTTTTTTCTTGGAAATCATTTTTTAACTCTGAAATTATTTTTTTTATATTCTATGACAAAATACTTTCTCTCAAAACTTTTTTTAGTCTCAAATATTATTTTTTGCTATCAGTGTGAAAACTTTTTCTCTCAAATATTTTTTTTTCTCTCAAACTTGTTTTTCCCTCTCATATCATTTATTTTCTTGCATGTAATAAAGACACAAATATAGCTCCATACATTTGTCCTTCCATTGTTTGGATGAGATAAATCGCAAATTCATTGTAGTATGCCAGACCAGAGATGCAAGCCTACTCAGTTGAGTGGGCGGGGTCTATGGTCTGGAACCAGGCTACTTCAGCATTGTAAACTATGTTGGCACCACTAGCCGTGCTAAAACTGCTGACGGTGCTATCAGAGCTAACATAGTTAACGCTGCTAGAGGGCAACCTGGGGGAAACAGAAGGCTGGGCACTCTTATATCTTTCAGTCAAACTATACCCTGGTATACCATAATACAGTCATAACGCCAAAACCTTATCCATGGTCTTGATGTGCTCAACTTCTTATATTCATATAAAGACAATGGATGAAAACACACATTCATTTGAATTTTCTTTTGCAGATGTTCTGTAAAAGCAGTTATAATTTGCACTACAAGTGAATGGAAACCTGCATGGCTTATATGTTAAGATCACTCCACTGATGAAGCACTGCGCTGTATTTTTGTGGGAAAATGCTGTGGTCTTATCAGAACATTGGAGAATATATTGGTACCAAACATGATTTAGAAGAAAAACAGGCCAAATATTATTGTTACAGAGCTGGTATCTTTTATAGTGTTGTGTGTATGTTTTTGGAAATCTTGACCATGGTATGAGTCAGATGACGAGATAAGTGGTGAGAACTGAGAAACCATGAATTGGATTTAAAAAGCAAAGCACAACTTATATAGTATAGGCCAAGGTCACAGGTCAAGGTCAAGTATTTATTGGTAAAACAGTTGTCCTTTTAGTACGTGTAACATATTAATTCATAACAAGGTTATTTGCTACACAGATCTATAATAAGCTGCATTTATGGGGCAAAGACCTGTTAAATCCAGTCATGTAAAATATGCAAATGCAAGAGCTTAAAAAAGGTGTTCAGTTTAAGCTGTAGTTTAAGTTTTTCATACCTCAGGGTTAATGGTTTGTTGACATTGTATTCATCATAGCAGTAAAATCACAGTCACAAACTAGATGAAAGCCTTTCTCAGTACTTTTTGTTATACAAGCCAAAGAAAGCATACTTTTTCAGTTCAAGAAAAAACTTTTCATCCCTGAGGCCATAAATAAGAGGACTGAGACATCGTGGAGCAAGACTAAACATTATGTATGTAAAGTACCTGACACTGATAAATAAGCTGAAATTAATCTGAAGTACAGCAGCTTCTATGAATGGACACCACAGCTGGATGAGACAGAGCAGCAGCTGGAAAGCATGAAGAATTACTGTTCTGAGCCCTTTCCATGTTGACTTTTTATTCTCTCCTGATGCAGATTTGGCCACTTTCATTATTTTAAAGTAGGAGAATACAATAGTAATACACATAATCAAGAAGTACAACTGACTTAAAGCTGACCTCATATGATCATGCCATCTGAACAACATGAATATCTCCACAGAGCATAGACTGTGTTGTTCATAAAAGCTTAGAGAAGCTGATGCAAAGAAGTTGGAGAAGACAACAATACAGGGTACAGAGCTGAGACAGTGAATGATGAGGATACAGTTTATAGCACTGCGTGTGGAGCACAACTCTCCATGGCGCAGGGGCATGCATATGGCCACATAGCGCTCCAGGGTCATTGCTGTCAGAGTAACTGGTGTGAGTATTATATACATTAATACCAGAACAGTGATGATGATGCATAACCAAACATGCATGGCAATTTCAAAAAAGGTCAAGATAAGAAGGACATCAGACATTAATAATATAAAGCTATCAGACAGTAGTGTGACAGCATATAACATGTAACGTGTTGTTGTGTAGAAGAACTCCTTTTTAAAAAAGGTCACGATGAGCAAAAGGTTGATGCAAAGAAAAGTCATCACTAGGAGCTGCACAATAACGACCTGGTAACTGTACTGCAGCTGTAAAGACTCACCACCAATCGATGAGCTGTTATAGGCCATATCTGTTTTCTTTGTATGATTTATCTTTTTATTGCTTTTTCAGCATTAGAACAAACAGTGCATTACAGATGTACAAACAACATTCAAAATTAAAAGATCAAATAATAACAGGGAAAAAAGAAGAGGACATGCACATTTATCTTGGCAGTCTGTAACACAGGCTGTCATGCAACCTTTAAACCACGTCATGTCACATCTTATGTTCATCCACTCAGCATAAACACATCAATGCACACAGAGCAAGGATAGGACACAGAGATATCAACTGACATGTTAATCATCTTTACCGATCATCTCCAGATAGAGGGCCACATTTGTTTTCTAAGTAAACACACAAGTTTTTAAGGTACTGATATAAGTCAGTTCAAATGTCATTTTGTGATCCAATAGTGTCAATAGAAAATTCAATTTTTTACAAAATGATAAAAACTCAATGTCAAGCTTCTAATAAGGATGCTGGTTTAAATAGAGCAGGTCACCACACCCTCCATGGTGTTCAAACAGCGAATGTCTTCTGTGGAGCTCACTGCAGCCTTCTGAGAGAGGGCTGTGCAGTGTGAATTTAAAGATTACACCGTCCAAAAATAACAGCAAATGAAACTTTTCTCACCAGTGTCATCACAGTCCATTCTCATTAGGTTGTCAAATACCAACACTTTTACACGCCCCTCGGTGTGTGATCCAGACACTGAAGGCACCATTTTGACATCTTTGTGGGCCACACCGGTCTTTCAGCTAACTCCAGTATAATCCCATTTGTGTCAATATTTCATGCTCAAAGCAACAGACATATTATAAAGAGTGAGAAAGTCTGTCTAGGGCAGGTGGGAGCAGTGTGGATGGGTCAAATTGACACAGACCTGCAGCCAGGAGACCACTGTTGGTGTCACGTTTGAGCCCAAAAGTCAGTGTTGTTGTAACATGGAGTCAGTGCTTTTTTAACTTAGGTCTGTCCGTGATGTACTGATGTCGTGACATATTCACAACATTTCGTACTTACTCTAACCCAAAACAGGATGTTCTGCTTACCTTGAATAATGGTCAAAGTGTTTTTGTAGTAGGACACTATAATGTTACAGTGAAACTGACCTTTGACCTTTTGGATAAAAACTGTGATCACTTCATCATTTTATTTCATTTAACATTTCTGTGAAATATGTCATAATAAGCATATGAATTCTTGAGTTATGACCAAAAATATGTTTTATGAGGTCACAGTGGCCTTGACCTTTGAGCTTGAACTACAAAATGCAAATTAGTTCATCTTGAGTCCAAGGGGACGTGTTTGGCAAATTTAAGGAAATTCCCGCAAGTCATTTCATGAGATATAACATTCACGAGAATGGAATGGACGAGGTCTCAGTGACCTTGACCTTTGACACTAAAATATTTCATCATTGAATCCAAGTGTATGTTTTGCCAAATTTGAGGAAATTCCATTAAGACCCTCTTGAGATAACGTGTTTATGACAATGAGATGAACGTAAGGTCACTGTGACTTTGACCTTTGACCACCAAAATCTATTCAGTTTATCATTGAGTCCAGGTGGACGTTTGCTCCAAATATGAAGATGTTCCCTCAAGGTGTTCTTGATATATAGCGTTCACAAGAATGGGACAGACAGCTGACTGGTTGGACAACACAAAAAACATAATGTCTCTGGCCATGGCTGTCGCTGCGTTAGCATATGGAAAGATAGTGCCCACTGCCCACCTTCCAGTCCCCACTGGTTAGTTTACATTATCCTTGTCTGCTCTGCACTGTGCACCAGCTGGGTTGGACAGGAGCTTGCTAGCAATGCCACTTGCTCGCGGTCACCACTGGTAATGGCAGTCTTCCCCCAGGAAGCTCCAGTGAGTAAGCAACTTTAATTAAAGCCACAAAACCCCTTCAGCCTTGTAAACTATGTTGGCACCACTAGCCGTGCTAAAACTGCTGACGGTACTCTCAGAACTAACATAGTTAACGCTGCTAGAGGGCAACCTGTGGAAAAGTGAAGGGTGGGCACTCATCTTTCAGTCAAACTATACCCTGGTATACCATAATACAGTTATACCGCCAAAACCTTATCCATGGTCTTGATGTGCTCAACTTCTTATATAAAGACAATGGATGAAAACACACTTTAATTTGAATTTTCTTTTGCAGATGTTCTGTAAAAGCAGTTATAATTTGCACTACAAGTGAATGGAAACCTGCATGGCTTATGTGTTAAGATCACTCCACTGATGAAGCACTGCGCTGTATTTTTGTGGGAAAATGCTGTGGTCTTACCAGAACATTGGAGAATATATTGGTACCAAACATGATTTAGACCACCACCCTGTTCCTCTTGACCAGTCGCACTCTGTACACGACATCCAACAGTTTTTCCATAACACTACAAGGTCCGACCCACTGACTCAGTTTGGGGGAAAGGCCCTTCTTCCTTTCGGGGATGTGGACCCACATCTGCGCTCCAGAGGCAAAGTCCTCCCCTCTGCAGCGAGACCCATAGGCCTGTGTCTGTTGGGACCCTGCATCTGAGAGGGCCTGCCTGGACAGTTTGTGCACCTCCCGGAGCCATTTTGGAGATCTGGGGGTGTAGTGGTGTGGTCTGGGTCTTCTTAATGCCCAGCCACTGACACACCTCACCGAACTCTCCAGCCTCAAAGTTCCGCTGTGTTATTCTTCAGGCACACTGAAATGACAGAACATCTCTTTGACCAGGTGCTCAGCGGTGGTGGTAGCACTCTGATCAGGGGCCGCATAAGCCTCAGGCCACTTGGTGAAGTAGTCCATTGCCACGAGGACATAGCGGCTCTCCTGGTCAGTCATAGGGAAAGGGCCCAGGATGTCTACACCCATAGGCTCGATGGGGGCCCCCATCTGTTACTGCTGCAAGGGAGCATGTGAGTGCTGGGTCAGTCCCTTCTGGGCAATGCAGGATTCACACTGGTGCACGTAGAGCTCAACATCTTGGTGACACCCAGGCCAGTAGAAGCAGTACCAGTGTTGGTGAGGGGTCTTGGTGACTCAAAAGTGGCCTGCCCCCACTGAGCCATCGACAAGATGGAGCACTCTGGGGCGCAGCTGGCGAGGTGCCAGGAGTTGGAGGATGTCACGGTTGCCTCTGAGGGCCTGCCAGCAGCAATGAAGGGGGCCATCATGGCTGGTGAGGCTGGACCACTGGGAGTAGAGGGCCTTAGTTTCAGCATCCAGGGGTGATACTGTTGGCCATGCTGGTTGTTGCCTGTCTTTACCCAGTCCTCAATAGGGGAGGACAGGATCTTGGCTCTGGTCATGCTGGAGCCGTATTGGATCGATGGTCTTGAAGCTGTGATCATGGGCTGTGGGTGATGCGTGGGGACCACCACTGCTACTGTCTGGAGGAGTGTTGTTATTGTCTGCTGCAGGGTCTCGCAAAGCTGCTACCACCAGGGCTGTGGCAATCTGTTCCTCCACGTACTGGCAGTACCGGCATTCCTCTTCTTCATAGGCACATCGAGACGGTGCGTCTGCATTGGCGTGAAGTCGGCCGACTCAGTGGCAGATCTCAAAGTCGTAGTCCTGTAGTGTCTCCAGCTACAGGGCCAGCTGCTCTTCAGGTTCTTTAAAGTTGAGGTGCCAGGCGAGGAATGCATGATCAGTCCGCAGCAAAAACCTCTGCCCGTAGAGGTCTGGTCGAAAGTGGCGGAGACCCAGGACGACAGCCAGCGGCTCTCAATGGCTGATGCAGTAGTTCCTCTCTGATCAACTGAGGGAGTGGCTGAAGTAGGCAATAACCTGCTCACCTTGTTCTCCATCCTGGGACAGCACTGTGCTGAGGTCCACATTGCCCGCCTCAGTGTCCACAATGAAAGGTCGCTGGAGGTCTGGGTAGGCCAGCCCATGGTCCTCAATGAGAGCTGACCAGACCTGCATGAAAGAGTGGGCACAATCTTCCCCACAGCGAAATGCCTGTCGTTTTTGTGTCAGCCAGTGTAGTGGGCTGTCGATGGTGTTGAGGTCCTTGATGAACCTCCGATTATAGGAGGATAGGCCCAAGAACCTCCGCAGTTCTCCAACATCACAAAGGACCAGCCAGTCCCTCACTGCAGCCACCTTTGCTGGGTTGGTGGACACTCCTGCTGCACTGACAACATGACCCAAGAAGGACATCTCTCACTGGAACATGTGACACTTTTTGGGATGAAGGCACAGGCCTGACGGCTGGCCTGGAAGAATTCCCTCAGATTGGCTAGTGGACTGTACTGTAAAGTCTGCAGCATGGGCAAGGAGGTCATCCAAGTAAACAAGGCAGCGGCTCTGGGGAATGTCAGCCAAGACCCTCTCCATGAGGTGCTCGAACATGGCCAGCGCATTGCATAATGCCTCTTGCTGTCACTGCATTAGCATACGGAAAGATAGTGCTCACTGCCCACCCTCTGGTACTTACTTACTTACTCCTCTTCATCCCCTATGGGACATAAGGCTTCAATGAGCTCTCTCCATTGTATAGTTCTATGGCAGGTGGTTTTGGGCCTCCCAGGTCTTTTTTCGCCTGGTGGTGTCCATCTTAAGGCAACTTTTGTGATCCGATCCTGCTCCATTCTCAACACCACCCTCTGGTGAGTTTACATTATCCTGGCTGCTCTGCACTGTGCACTAGCTGGGTTGACCAGGAGCTAGCTAGCAATGTTGCTCATTCGCAGTTTCCACTGGTAATGCCAGTCTCCACAGGGGATGCTCCACTGAGTATGCGACTTCAATTAGAGCCACAAAAACACCCTTCAGCATTGTAAACTATGGTGGCACCACTAGCTATGTTAAAACTGCTAATGGTGCTAACAGAGTTAACTGAAGAAACTGAAGGGAGGGCACTCTTTTATACTTTAGTCAAACTCAACAGAAACAAAATAAAACTCACGAAAACTCACGTGGAGCGAGACATGGAGTCAGTGCTTTTTTAACTTACGTCTGACCGTGATGTACTAATGTCGTGACATATTCACAACATTTCGTACTTACTCTAACCCAAAACAGGATGTTCTGCTTACCTTGAATAATGGTCAAAGTGTTTTTGTAGTAGAACACGATGATGTTACAGTGAAGCTGACCTTTGACCTTTTGGATATAAACTGTGATTACTTCCTCATTTCATTTCATTTAACATTTCTGTGAAATATGTCATAATAAGCATATGAATTCTTGAATCTCGTTTAATCTGGGCAGACAGTCTCAAAACGTACAAGAGGGGCCTCCGCAATGCCAGAGCAAACTATTACTCAGCATTAATAGAAGAAAACAAAAATAACCCCAGGTTTCTTTTCAGCACTGTAGCCAGGCTGACTGAGAGTCAAAGCTCTATTGAGCCTTGTATTCCTTTAGCCCTTAGCAGTAATGATTTAATGAGCTTTTTTAATGACAAAATTCTAACTATTAGAGGCAAAATTCATGACCTCCTGTCCTCAGATAGTACCTATCTAACCTCAAACACAGCTGTAAGACCTAATATATATTTAGATTGCTTCTCCCTGATTTCTCTTCAAGAATTGACCGCAGTGATTTCTTCATCTAAATCATCAACGTGCCTCTTAGACCCCATCCCAACTAGGCTACTTAAGGAGGTCTTACCTTTAGTTAACACTCATATATTAGATATGATCAATATATCCTTATTAACAGGCTATGTACCACAGTCTTTTAAGGTAGCTGTAATTAAACCTCTCCTAAAAAAACCCACCCTGGATCCAGAGGTGTTAGCCAACTATAGACCAACATCTAATCTTCCCTTTCTTTCAAAGATCCTTGAGAAAGTAGTCGCAGACCAGCTGTGTGATTTTCTCCATGATAATAATTTATTTGAGGAATTTCAGTCAGGATTTAGAGTGCATCATAGCACTGAGACAGCACTAGTTAAAATTACAAATGACCTTCTGATTGCTTCAGACAAAGGACTCATCTCTGTACTTGTTTTATTAGATCTTAGTGCAGCGTTTGACACAATTGACCATCAAATTCTGCTACAGAGACTGGAACACTTAATTGGCCTAAAAGGTTCTGCACTAAGCTGGTTTAAATCTTATTTATCTGATCGTTTTCAGTTTGTTCACGTTCATAATGAGTCATCCTTACGTACTAAAGTTTGTTTTGGAGTTCCGCAAGGTTCTGTGCTCAGACCAATCCTATTTACTCTATATATGCTTCCTTTAGGTAACATCATTAGAAATCACTCGGTAAATTTCCATTGTTATGCGGATGATACACAGTTGTATTTATCTATGAAGCCAGAAGAAAGTAATCAATTAACTAAACTTCATAATTGCCTTAAAGACATAAAAACCTGGATGAGCACCAATTTCCTGATGTTAAATTCAGACAAAACTGAAGTTATTGTTCTTGGCCCGAAACAACTCGGAGACTCTTTATCTGATGACATAGTTTCTCTAGATGGCATTGCTCTGGTCTCTAGCACTACCGTAAGAAACCTCAGAATAACATTTGATCAAGATTTGTCTTTTAATTCTCATTTAAAACAAACCTCACAGACTGCATTTTTTCATCTGCGTAATATTGCGAAAATTAGGCCTATCCTGACCCGAAAAGATGCATAAAAATTGGTCCACGCTTTTGTTACCTCAAGGCTGGATTACTGTAACTCTCTATTATCAGGTAGCTCTAGTAAGTCCTTAAAAACTCTCCAGCTAATTCAGAATGCAGCAGCACGTGTACTAACAGGAACTAATAAACGAGATCATATTTCTCCTGTTTTAGCTTCTCTGCACTGGCTCCCTGTAAAATCCAGAACTGAATTTAAAATCCTACTGTTAACTTATAAAGCTCTAAATGGTCAGGCTCCGTCATATCTTAGAGAGCTCATAGTGCCATATTATCCCACCAGAACTCTGCGCTCGGAGAATGCAGGGTTACTCGTGGTCCCTAAAGTCTCCAAAAGTAGATCAGGAACCAGAGCCTTCAGCTATCAGGCTCCTCTTCTGCGGAATCATCTTCCTGTTGCGGTCCGGGAGGCAGACACCGTCTCCACATTTAAGACTAGACTTAAGACTTTCCTCTTTGATAAAGCTTATAGTTAGGGCTGGCTCAGGCTTGCCTTGTACCAGCCCCTAGTTAGGCTGACTTAGGCCTAGTCTGCCGGAGGACCCCCTATAATACACCAGGCACCTTTGCTCCCTCTCTCTCTCTCTCTCTCTCTCTCTCTCTCTCTCTCTCTCTCTCGTGTCCTATTACTGCATCTTGCTAACTCGGCCATTCTGGATGTCACTAACTCGGCTTCTTCTCCGGAGCCTTTGTGCTCCACTGTCTCTCAGGTTAACTCGTATTGCAGCGGTGCCTGGATAGTGTGACATGTGTGGTTGTGCTGCTGCCGTGGTCCTGCCAGATGCCTCCTGCTGCTGCTGTTATCATTAGTCATACTTCTACTGTTATTATACACATATGATTATTGTCACACATGTATACTATCAGATATTAATATATTATTATTAATTAAAATACTATTACTTTCATTAATGTTGTTGTAAGCTACTGTCATTACCGTCTGTCCTGCATCTCTCTCTCTCTCTCTCTCTCTCTCTCTCTCTCTCTGTCTCATTGTGTCATATGGTTTACTGTTAATTTATTATGTTGATCTGTTCTGTACGACATCTGTTGCTCGTCTGTCCGTCCTGGAAGAGGGATCCCTCCTCAGTTGCTCTTCCTGAGGTTTCTACCATTTTTTTTCCCCGTTAAAGGGTTTTTTTTTGGGGAGTTTTTCCTTATCCGCTGTGAGGGTCCAAAGGACAGAGGGATGTCGTATGCTGTAAAGCCCTGTGAGGCAAATTGTGATTTGTGATATTGGGCTTTATAAATAAAATTGATTGATTGATTGATTGATTGATTGATTGAGTTATGACCAAAAACATGTTTTCTGATGTCACAGTGGCCTTGACCTTTGAGCTTGAACTACAAAATGCAAATCAGTTCATCTTGAGTCCAAGGGGACGTGTTTGACAAATTTAAGGAAATTCCCTCAAGTCATTTCATGAGATATAACATTCACGAGAATCACGGGGTCACAGTGACCTTGACCTTTGACACTAAAATATTTCATCATTGAATCCAGGTGTATGTTTTGCCAAATTTGAGGAAATTCCATTAAGGCCCTCTTAAGATAACGTGTTTATGACAATGAGATGAACGTAAGGTCACTGTGACTTTGACCTTTGACCATCAAAATCTATTCAGTTTATCATTGAGTCCAGGTGGACGTTTGCTCCAAATATGAAGATGTTCCCTCAAGGTGTTCTTGATATATAGCGTTCACAAGAATGGAACAGACAGCTGACTGGTTGGACAACACAAAAAACATAATGTCTCTGGCCATGGCTGCATACGGAAAGATAGTGCCCACTGCCCACCTTCCAGTCTCCACTGGTTAGTTTACATTATCCTTGTCTGCTCTGCACTGTGCACCAGCTGGGTTGGACAGAAGCTTGCTAGCAATGCCGCTTGCTTGCGGTCACCACTGGTAATGGCAGTCTTCCCCCAGGAAGCTCCAGTGAGTAAGCAACTTTAATTAAAGCCACAAAACCCCTTCAGCATTGTAAACTATGGTGGCACCACTAGCCGTGCTAAAACTGCTGACGGTGCTATCAGAGCTAACATAGTTAACGCTGCTAGAGGGCAACCTGGGGGAAACAGAAGGCTGGGCACTCTTATATCTTTCAGTCAAACTATACCCTGGTATACCATAATACAGTCATACCGCCAAAACCTTATCCATTGTCTTGATGTGCTCAACTTCTTCTATTCATATAAAGACAATGGATGAAAACACACATTCATTTGAATTTTCTTTTGCAGATGTTCTGTAAAAGCAGTTATAGTTTGCACTACAAGTGAATGGAAACCTGCATGGCTTACGTGTTAAGATCACTCCACTGATGAAGCCCTGCGCTGTATTTTTGTGGGAAAATGCTGTGGTCTTATCAGAACATTGGAGAATATATTGGTACCAAACATGATTTAGAAGAAAAACAGGCCAAATAGTATTGTTACAGAGCTGGTGTCTTTTATAGTGTTGTGTGTATGTTTTTGGAAATCTTGACCATGGTATGAATCAGATGACGAGATAAGTGGTGAGAACTGTGAAACCATAAATTGGATTTAAAAATGCAAAACACAACTTATATAGTATAGGCCAAGGTCACAGTGTATAAACTGTAAGTATTTATTGGTAAAACAGTTGTCCTTTTAGTACGTGTAACATATTAATTCATAACAAGGTTATTTGCTACACAGATCTATAATAAGCTGCATTTATGAGGCAAAGACCTGTTAAATCCAGTCATGTAAAATATGCAAATACATGAATTTAAAAAAGGTGTTCAGTTTAAGCTGTAGTTTAAGTTTTTCATACCTCAGGGTTAATGTTTTGTTGACATTATATTCATCATAGCAGTAAAATCACAGTCACAAAACATTTTAAATCTTAAGTACGTAGAAACTAGATCAAAGCCATTCTCAGTACTTTTTTGTTATACAAGCCAAAGAAAGCATACTTTTTCAGTTCAAGAAAAAACTTTTCATCCCTGAGGCCATAAATGAGAGGACTGAGACATCGTGGAACGAGACTAAACATTATGTAGTTAAAGTACCTGACACTGATGAATAAGCTGAAATTAATCTGAAGTACAGCAGCTTCTATGAATGGACACCACAGCTGGATGAGACAGAGCAGCAGCTGGAAAGCATGAAGAATTACTGTTCTGAGCCCTTTCCGTGTTGACTTTTTATTCTCTCCTGATGCAGTTTTGGCCACTTTCATTATTTTAACATAGGAGAATACAATAGGAATACACATAATCAAGAAGTAAATCTGATGTACAGCTGACCTAATATGATCCTGCCATCTGAACAACATGAATATCTCTATAGAGCATACACTGTGTTGTTCATAAAAGCTTAGAGAAGCTGATGCAAAGAAGTTGGAGAAGACAACAATACAGGGTACAGAGCTGAGGCCGTGAATGATGAGGATACAGTTTATAGCACTGCGTGTGGAGCACAACTCTGCATGGCGCAGGGGCATGCATATGGCCACATAGCGCTCCAGGGTCATTGCTGTCAGAGTAACTGGTGTGAGCATCATATACATAAATACCAGAACAGTGATGATGATGCATAACCAAACATGCATGGTAATTTGAAAAAAGGTCAAGATAAGAAGGACATCAGACATTAATAATACAAAGCTATCAGACAGTAGTGTGACAGCATATAAGATGTAACGTGTAGTTGTGTAGAAGAACTCCTTTTTAAAAAAGGTCACAATGAGCAAAAGGTTGATGCAAAGAAAAATCATCACTAGGAGCTGCACAATAATGACCCGGTAACTGTACTGCAGCTGTAAAGACTCACCACCAATCGATGAGTTGTTATAGGTCATATCTGTTTTCTTTTTATGATTTATCTTTTTATTGCTTTTTCAGCATTAGAACAAACAGTGCATTACAGATGTACAAACAACATTCAAAATTAAAAGATCAAATAATAACAAGTTAAAAAGAAAAGGACATGCACATTTATCTTGGCAGTCTGTAACACAGGCTGTCATGCAACCTTTAAACCATATCATGTCACATCTTACGTTCATCCACTCAGTATAAACACATCAATGCACACAGAGCAAGGATAGGACACAGAGATATCAACTGACATGTTAATCATCTTTACCGATCATCTCCAGATAGAGGGCCACATTTGTTTTCTAAGTAAACACACAAGTTTTTAAGGTACTGATATAAGTCAGTTCAAATGTCATTTTGTGATCCAATAGTGTCAATAGAAAATTCAATTTTTTACAAAATGATAAAAACTCAATGTCAAGCTTCTAATAAGGATGCTGGTTTAAATAGAGCAGGTCACCACACCCTCCATGGTGTTCAAACAACGAATGTCTTCTGTGGAGCTCACTGCAGCCTTCTGAGAGAGGGCTGTGCAGTGTGAATTTAAAGATTACACCATCCAAAAATAACAGCAAATGAAACTTTTCTCACCAGTGTCATCACAGTCCGTTCTCATTAGGTTGTCAAATACCAACACTTTTACACGCCCCTCGGTGTGTGATCCAGACACTGAAGGCACCATTTTGACATCTTTGTGGGCCACACCGGTCTTTCAGCTAACTCCAGTATAATCCCATTTGTGTCAATATTTCATGCTCAAAGCAACAGACATATTATAAAGAGTGAGAAAGTCTGTCTAGGGCAGGTGGGGGCAGTGTGGATGGGTCAAATTGACACAGACCTGCAGCCAGGAGACCACTGTTGGTGTCACGTTTGAGCCCAAAAGTCAGTGCTGTTGTAACATGGAGTCAGTGCTTTTTTAACTTAGGTCTGTCCGTGATGTACTGATGTCGTGACATATTCACAACATTTCGTACTTACTCTAACCCAAAACAGGATGTTCTGCTTACCTTGAATAATGGTCAAAGTGTTTTTGTAGTAGAACACTATAATGTTACAGTGAAACTGACCTTTGACCTTTTGGATATAAACTGTGATCACTTCATCATTTTATTTCATTTAACATTTCTGTGAAATATGTCATAATAAGCATATGAATTCTTGAGTTATGACCAAAAATATGTTTTATGAGGTCACAGTGGCCTTGACCTTTGAGCTTGAACTACAAAATGCAAATTAGTTCATCTTGAGTCCAAGGGGACGTGTTTGCCAAATTTGAGGAAATTCCATTAAGACCCTCTTGAGATAACGTGTTTATGACAATGAGATGAACGTAAGGTCACTGTGACTTTGACCTTTGACCACCAAAATCTATTCAGTTTATCATTGAGTCCAGGTGGACGTTTGCTCCAAATATGAAGATGTTCCCTCAAGGTGTTCTTGATATATAGCGTTCACAAGAATGGGACAGACAGCTGACTGGTTGGACAACACAAAAAACATAATGTCTCTGGCCATGGCTGTCGCTGCGTTAGCATATGGAAAGATAGTGCCCACTGCCCACCTTCCAGTCCCCACTGGTTAGTTTACATTATCCTTGCCTGCTCTGCACTGTGCACCAGCTGGGTTGGACAGGAGCTTGCTAGCAATGCCACTTGCTCGCGGTCACCACTGATAATGGCAGTCTTCCCCCAGGAAGCTCCAGTGAGTAAGCAACTTTAATTAAAGCCACAAAACCCCTTCAGCCTTGTAAACTATGTTGGCACCACTAGCCGTGCTAAAACTGCTGACGGTACTCTCAGAACTAACATAGTTAACGCTGCTAGAGGGCAACCTGTGGAAAAGTGAAGGGTGGGCACTCATCTTTCAGTCAAACTATACCCTGGTATACCATAATACAGTTATACCGCCAAAACCTTATCCATGGTCTTGATGTGCTCAACTTCTTATATAAAGACAATGGATGAAAACACACTTTAATTTGAATTTTCTTTTGCAGATGTTCTGTAAAAGCAGTTATAATTTGCACTACAAGTGAATGGAAACCTGCATGGCTTATGTGTTAAGATCACTCCACTGATGAAGCACTGCGCTGTATTTTTGTGGGAAAATGCTGTGGTCTTACCAGAACATTGGAGAATATATTGGTACCAAACATGATTTAGACCACCACCCTGTTCCTCTTGACCAGTCGCACTCTGTACACGACATCCAACAGTTTTTCCATAACACTACAAGGTCCGACCCACTGACTCAGTTTGGGGGAAAGGCCCTTCTTCCTTTCGGGGATGTGGACCCACATCTGCGCTCCAGAGGCAAAGTCCTCCCCTCTGCAGCGAGACCCATAGGCCTGTGTCTGTTGGGACCCTGCATCTGAGAGGGCCTGCCTGGACAGTTTGTGCACCTCCCGGAGCCATTTTGGAGATCTGGGGGTGTAGTGGTGTGGTCTGGGTCTTCTTAATGCCCAGCCACTGACACACCTCACCGAACTCTCCAGCCTCAAAGTTCCGCTGTGTTATTCTTCAGGCACACTGAAATGACAGAACATCTCTTTGACCAGGTGCTCAGCGGTGGTGGTAGCACTCTGATCAGGGGCCGCATAAGCCTCAGGCCACTTGGTGAAGTAGTCCATTGCCACGAGGACATAGCGGCTCTCCTGGTCAGTCATAGGGAAAGGGCCCAGGATGTCTACACCCATAGGCTCGATGGGGGCCCCCATCTGTTACTGCTGCAAGGGAGCATGTGAGTGCTGGGTCAGTCCCTTCTGGGCAATGCAGGATTCACACTGGTGCACGTAGAGCTCAACATCTTGGTGACACCCAGGCCAGTAGAAGCAGTACCAGTGTTGGTGAGGGGTCTTGGTGACTCAAAAGTGGCCTGCCCCCACTGAGCCATCGACAAGATGGAGCACTCTGGGGCGCAGCTGGCGAGGTGCCAGGAGTTGGAGGATGTCACGGTTGCCTCTGAGGGCCTGCCAGCAGCAATGAAGGGGGCCATCATGGCTGGTGAGGCTGGACCACTGGGAGTAGAGGGCCTTAGTTTCAGCATCCAGGGGTGATACTGTTGGCCATGCTGGTTGTTGCCTGTCTTTACCCAGTCCTCAATAGGGGAGGACAGGATCTTGGCTCTGGTCATGCTGGAGCCGTATTGGATCGATGGTCTTGAAGCTGTGATCATGGGCTGTGGGTGATGCGTGGGGACCACCACTGCTACTGTCTGGAGGAGTGTTGTTATTGTCTGCTGCAGGGTCTCGCAAAGCTGCTACCACCAGGGCTGTGGCAATCTGTTCCTCCACGTACTGGCAGTACCGGCATTCCTCTTCTTCATAGGCACATCGAGACGGTGCGTCTGCATTGGCGTGAAGTCGGCCGACTCAGTGGCAGATCTCAAAGTCGTAGTCCTGTAGTGTCTCCAGCTACAGGGCCAGCTGCTCTTCAGGTTCTTTAAAGTTGAGGTGCCAGGCGAGGAATGCATGATCAGTCCGCAGCAAAAACCTCTGCCCGTAGAGGTCTGGTCGAAAGTGGCGGAGACCCAGGACGACAGCCAGCGGCTCTCAATGGCTGATGCAGTAGTTCCTCTCTGATCAACTGAGGGAGTGGCTGAAGTAGGCAATAACCTGCTCACCTTGTTCTCCATCCTGGGACAGCACTGTGCTGAGGTCCACATTGCCCGCCTCAGTGTCCACAATGAAAGGTCGCTGGAGGTCTGGGTAGGCCAGCCCATGGTCCTCAATGAGAGCTGACCAGACCTGCATGAAAGAGTGGGCACAATCTTCCCCACAGCGAAATGCCTGTCGTTTTTGTGTCAGCCAGTGTAGTGGGCTGTCGATGGTGTTGAGGTCCTTGATGAACCTCCGATTATAGGAGGATAGGCCCAAGAACCTCCGCAGTTCTCCAACATCACAAAGGACCAGCCAGTCCCTCACTGCAGCCACCTTTGCTGGGTTGGTGGACACTCCTGCTGCACTGACAACATGACCCAAGAAGGACATCTCTCACTGGAACATGTGACACTTTTTGGGATGAAGGCACAGGCCTGACGGCTGGCCTGGAAGAATTCCCTCAGATTGGCTAGTGGACTGTACTGTAAAGTCTGCAGCATGGGCAAGGAGGTCATCCAAGTAAACAAGGCAGCGGCTCCGGGGAATGTCAGCCAAGACCCTCTCCATGAGGTGCTCGAACATGGCCAGCGCATTGCATAATGCCTCTTGCTGTCACTGCATTAGCATACGGAAAGATAGTGCTCACTGCCCACCCTCTGGTACTTACTTACTTACTCCTCTTCATCCCCTATGGGACATAAGGCTTCAATGAGCTCTCTCCATTGTATAGTTCTATGGCAGGTGGTTTTGGGCCTCCCAGGTCTTTTTTCGCCTGGTGGTGTCCATCTTAAGGCAACTTTTGTGATCCGATCCTGCTCCATTCTCAACACCACCCTCTGGTGAGTTTACATTATCCTGGCTGCTCTGCACTGTGCACTAGCTGGGTTGACCAGGAGCTAGCTAGCAATGTTGCTCATTCGCAGTTTCCACTGGTAATGCCAGTCTCCACAGGGGATGCTCCACTGAGTATGCGACTTCAATTAGAGCCACAAAAACACCCTTCAGCATTGTAAACTATGGTGGCACCACTAGCTATGTTAAAACTGCTAATGGTGCTAACAGAGTTAACTGAAGAAACTGAAGGGAGGGCACTCTTTTATACTTTAGTCAAACTCAACAGAAACAAAATAAAACTCACGAAAACTCACGTGGAGCGAGACATGGAGTCAGTGCTTTTTTAACTTACGTCTGACCGTGATGTACTAATGTCGTGACATATTCACAACATTTCGTACTTACTCTAACCCAAAACAGGATGTTCTGCTTACCTTGAATAATGGTCAAAGTGTTTTTGTAGTAGAACACGATGATGTTACAGTGAAGCTGACCTTTGACCTTTTGGATATAAACTGTGATTACTTCCTCATTTCATTACATTTAACATTTCTGTGAAATATGTCATAATAAGCATATGAATTCTTGAATCTCGTTTAATCTGGGCAGACAGTCTCAAAATGTACAAGAGGGGCCTCCGCAATGCCAGAGCAAACTATTACTCAGCATTAATAGAAGAAAACAAAAATAACCCCAGGTTTCTTTTCAGCACTGTAGCCAGGCTGACTGAGAGTCAAAGCTCTATTGAGCCTTGTATTCCTTTAGCCCTTAGCAGTAATGATTTTATGAGCTTTTTTAATGACAAAATTCTAACTATTAGAGGCAAAATTCATGACCTCCTGTCCTCAGATAGTACCTATCTAACCTCAAACACAGCTGTAAGACCTAATATATATTTAGATTGCTTCTCCCTGATTTCTCTTCAAGAATTGACCGCAGTGATTTCTTCATCTAAATCATCAACGTGCCTCTTAGACCCCATCCCAACTAGGCTACTTAAGGAGGTCTTACCTTTAGTTAACACTCATATATTAGATATGATCAATATATCCTTATTAACAGGCTATGTACCACAGTCTTTTAAGGTAGCTGTAATTAAACCTCTCCTAAAAAAACCCACCCTGGATCCAGAGGTGTTAGCCAACTATAGACCAACATCTAATCTTCCCTTTCTTTCAAAGATCCTTGAGAAAGTAGTCGCAGACCAGCTGTGTGATTTTCTCCATGATAATAATTTATTTGAGGAATTTCAGTCAGGATTTAGAGTGCATCATAGCACTGAGACAGCACTAGTTAAAATTACAAATGACCTTCTGATTGCTTCAGACAAAGGACTCATCTCTGTACTTGTTTTATTAGATCTTAGTGCAGCGTTTGACACAATTGACCATCAAATTCTGCTACAGAGACTGGAACACTTAATTGGCCTAAAAGGTTCTGCACTAAGCTGGTTTAAATCTTATTTATCTGATCGTTTTCAGTTTGTTCACGTTCATAATGAGTCATCCTTACGTACTAAAGTTTGTTTTGGAGTTCCGCAAGGTTCTGTGCTCAGACCAATCCTATTTACTCTATATATGCTTCCTTTAGGTAACATCATTAGAAATCACTCGGTAAATTTCCATTGTTATGCGGATGATACACAGTTGTATTTATCTATGAAGCCAGAAGAAAGTAATCAATTAACTAAACTTCATAATTGACTTAAAGAGATAAAAACCTGGATGAGCACCAATTTCCTGATGTTAAATTCAGACAAAACTGAAGTTATTGTTCTTGGCCCGAAACAACTCGGAGACTCTTTATCTGATGACATAGTTTCTCTAGATGGCATTGCTCTGGTCTCTAGCACTACCGTAAGAAACCTCAGAATAACATTTGATCAAGATTTGTCTTTTAATTCTCATTTAAAACAAACCTCACAGACTGCATTTTTTCATCTGCGTAATATTGCGAAAATTAGGCCTATCCTGACCCGAAAAGATGCATAAAAATTGGTCCACGCTTTTGTTACCTCAAGGCTGGATTACTGTAACTCTCTATTATCAGGTAGCTCTAGTAAGTCCTTAAAAACTCTCCAGCTAATTCAGAATGCAGCAGCATGTGTACTAACAGGAACTAATAAACGAGATCATATTTCTCCTGTTTTAGCTTCTCTGCACTGGCTCCCTGTAAAATCCAGAACTGAATTTAAAATCCTACTGTTAACTTATAAAGCTCTAAATGGTCAGGCTCCGTTATATCTTAGAGAGCTCATAGTGCCATATTATCCCACCAGAACTCTGCGCTCGGAGAATGCAGGGTTACTCGTGGTCCCTAAAGTCTCCAAAAGTAGATCAGGAACCAGAGCCTTCAGCTATCAGGCTCCTCTTCTGCGGAATCATCTTCCTGTTGCGGTCCGGGAGGCAGACACCGTCTCCACATTTAAGACTAGACTTAAGACTTTCCTCTTTGATAAAGCTTATAGTTAGGGCTGGCTCAGGCTTGCCTTGTACCAGCCCCTAGTTAGGCTGACTTAGGCCTAGTCTGCCGGAGGACCCTCCTATAATACACCAGGCACCTTTGCTCCCTCTCTCTCTCTCTCTCTCTCTCTCTCTCTCTCTTGTGTCCTATTACTGCATCTTGCTAACTCGGCCATTCTGGATGTCACTAACTCGGCTTCTTCTCCGGAGCCTTTGTGCTCCACTGTCTCTCAGGTTAACTCGTATTGCAGCGGTGCCTGGATAGTGTGACATGTGTGGTTGTGCTGCTGCCGTGGTCCTGCCAGATGCCTCCTGCTGCTGCTGTTATCATTAGTCATACTTCTACTGTTATTATACACATATGATTATTGTCACACATGTATACTATCAGATATTAATATATGATTATTAATTAAAATACTATTACTTTCATTAATGTTGTTGTAAGCTACTGTCATTACCGTCTGTCCTGCATCTCTCTCTCTCTCTCTCTCTCTCTGTCTCTGTCTCTCTCTCTCTGTCTGTCTCATTGTGTCATATGGTTTACTGTTAATTTATTATGTTGATCTGTTCTGTATGACATCTATTGCTCGTCTGTCCGTCCTGGAAGAGGGATCCCTCCTCAGTTGCTCTTCCTGAGGTTTCTACCATTTTTTTTCCCCGTTAAAGGGTTTTTTGGGAGTTTTTCCTTATCCGCTGTGAGGGTCCAAAGGACAGAGGGATGTCGTATGCTGTAAAGCCCTGTGAGGCAAATTGTGATTTGTGATATTGGGCTTTATAAATAAAATTGATTGATTGATTGATTGATTGAGTTATGACCAAAAACATGTTTTCTGATGTCACAGTGGCCTTGACCTTTGAGCTTGAACTACAAAATGCAAATCAGTTCATCTTGAGTCCAAGGGGACGTGTTTGACAAATTTAAGGAAATTCCCTCAAGTCATTTCATGAGATATAACATTCACGAGAATCACGGGGTCACAGTGACCTTGACCTTTGACACTAAAATATTTCATCATTGAATCCAAGTGTATGTTTTGCCAAATTTGAGGAAATTCCATTAAGGCCCTCTTGAGATAACGTGTTTATGACAATGAGATGAACGTAAGGTCACTGTGACTTTGACCTTTGACCATCAAAATCTATTCAGTTTATCATTGAGTCCAGGTGGACGTTTGTTCCAAATATGAAGATGTTCCCTCAAGGTGTTCTTGATATATAGCGTTCACAAGAATGGAACAGACAGCTGACTGGTTGGACAACACAAAAAACATAATGTCTCTGGCCATGGCTGCATACGGAAAGATAGTGCCCACTGCCCACCTTCCAGTCTCCACTGGTTAGTTTACATTATCCTTGTCTGCTCTGCACTGTGCACCAGCTGGGTTGGACAGAAGCTTGCTAGCAATGCCGCTTGCTTGCGGTCACCACTGGTAATGGCAGTCTTCCCCCAGGAAGCTCCAGTGAGTAAGCAACTTTAATTAAAGCCACAAAACCCCTTCAGCATTGTAAACTATGGTGGCACCACTAGCCGTGCTAAAACTGCTGACGGTGCTATCAGAGCTAACATAGTTAACGCTGCTAGAGGGCAACCTGGGGGAAACAGAAGGCTGGGCACTCTTATATCTTTCAGTCAAACTATACCCTGGTATACCATAATACAGTCATACCGCCAAAACCTTATCCATTGTCTTGATGTGCTCAACTTCTTCTATTCATATAAAGACAATGGATGAAAACACACATTCATTTGAATTTTCTTTTGCAGATGTTCTGTAAAAGCAGTTATAGTTTGCACTACAAGTGAATGGAAACCTGCATGGCTTACGTGTTAAGATCACTCCACTGATGAAGCACTGCGCTGTATTTTTGTGGGAAAATGCTGTGGTCTTATCAGAACATTGGAGAATATATTGGTACCAAACATGATTTAGAAGAAAAACAGGCCAAATAGTATTGTTACAGAGCTGGTGTCTTTTATAGTGTTGTGTGTATGTTTTTGGAAATCTTGACCATGGTATGAATCAGATGACGAGATAAGTGGTGAGAACTGTGAAACCATAAATTGGATTTAAAAATGCAAAACACAACTTATATAGTATAGGCCAAGGTCACAGTGTATAAACTGTAAGTATTTATTGGTAAAACAGTTGTCCTTTTAGTACGTGTAACATATTAATTCATAACAAGGTTATTTGCTACACAGATCTATAATAAGCTGCATTTATGAGGCAAAGACCTGTTAAATCCAGTCATGTAAAATATGCAAATACATGAATTTAAAAAAGGTGTTCAGTTTAAGCTGTAGTTTAAGTTTTTCATACCTCAGGGTTAATGGTTTGTTGACATTATATTCATCATAGCAGTAAAATCACAGTCACAAAACATTTTAAATCTTAAGTACGTAGAAACTAGATTAAAGCCATTCTCAGTACTTTTTTGTTATACAAGCCAAAGAAAGCATACTTTTTCAGTTCAAGAAAAAACTTTTCATCCCTGAGGCCATAAATGAGAGGACTGAGACATCGTGGAACGAGACTAAACATTATGTAGTTAAAGTACCTGACACTGATGAATAAGCTGAAATTAATCTGAGGTACAGCAGCTTCTATGAATGGACACCACAGCTGGATGAGACAGAGCAGCAGCTGGAAAGCATGAAGAATTACTGTTCTGAGCCCTTTCCGTGTTGACTTTTTATTCTCTCCTGATGCAGTTTTGGCCACTTTCATTATTTTAACATAGGAGAATACAATAGGAATACACATAATCAAGAAGTAAATCTGATGTACAGCTGACCTAATATGATCCTGCCATCTGAACAACATGAATATCTCTATAGAGCATACACTGTGTTGTTCATAAAAGCTTAGAGAAGCTGATGCAAAGAAGTTGGAGAAGACAACAATACAGGGTACAGAGCTGAGGCCGTGAATGATGAGGATACAGTTTATAGCACTGCGTGTGGAGCACAACTCTCCATGGCGCAGGGGCATGCATATGGCCACATAGCGCTCCAGGGTCATTGCTGTCAGAGTAACTGGTGTGAGCATCATATACATAAATACCAGAACAGTGATGATGATGCATAACCAAACATGCATGGTAATTTGAAAAAAGGTCAAGATAAGAAGGACATCAGACATTAATAATACAAAGCTATCAGACAGTAGTGTGACAGCATATAAGATGTAACGTGTAGTTGTGTAGAAGAACTCCTTTTTAAAAAAGGTCACAATGAGCAAAAGGTTGATGCAAAGAAAAATCATCACTAGGAGCTGCACAATAATGACCCGGTAACTGTACTGCAGCTGTAAAGACTCACCACCAATCGATGAGTTGTTATAGGTCATATCTGTTTTCTTTTTATGATTTATCTTTTTATTGCTTTTTCAGCATTAGAACAAACAGTGCATTACAGATGTACAAACAACATTCAAAATTAAACGATCAAATAATAACAAGTTAAAAAGAAAAGGACATGCACATTTATCTTGGCAGTCTGTAACACAGGCTGTCATGCAACCTTTAAACCATATCATGTCACATCTTACGTTCATCCACTCAGTATAAACACATCAATGCACACAGAGCAAGGATAGGACACAGAGATATCAACTGACATGTTAATCATCTTTACCGATCATCTCCAGATAGAGGGCCACATTTGTTTTCTAAGTAAACACACAAGTTTTTAAGGTACTGATATAAGTCAGTTCAAATGTCATTTTGTGATCCAATAGTGTCAATAGAAAATTCAATTTTTTACAAAATGATAAAAACTCAATGTCAAGCTTCTAATAAGGATGCTGGTTTAAATAGAGCAGGTCACCACACCCTCCATGGTGTTCAAACAACGAATGTCTTCTGTGGAGCTCACTGCAGCCTTCTGAGAGAGGGCTGTGCAGTGTGAATTTAAAGATTACACCATCCAAAAATAACAGCAAATGAAACTTTTCTCACCAGTGTCATCACAGTCCGTTCTCATTAGGTTGTCAAATACCAACACTTTTACACGCCCCTCGGTGTGTGATCCAGACACTGAAGGCACCATTTTGACATCTTTGTGGGCCACACCGGTCTTTCAGCTAACTCCAGTATAATCCCATTTGTGTCAATATTTCATGCTCAAAGCAACAGACATATTATAAAGAGTGAGAAAGTCTGTCTAGGGCAGGTGGGAGCAGTGTGGATGGGTCAAATTGACACAGACCTGCAGCCAGGAGACCACTGTTGGTGTCACGTTTGAGCCCAAAAGTCAGTGCTGTTGTAACATGGAGTCAGTGCTTTTTTAACTTAGGTCTGTCCGTGATGTACTGATGTCGTGACATATTCACAACATTTCGTACTTACTCTAACCCAAAACAGGATGTTCTGCTTACCTTGAATAATGGTCAAAGTGTTTTTGTAGTAGAACACTATAATGTTACAGTGAAACTGACCTTTGACCTTTTGGATATAAACTGTGATCACTTCATCATTTTATTTCATTTAACATTTCTGTGAAATATGTCATAATAAGCATATGAATTCTTGAGTTATGACCAAAAATATATTTTATGAGGTCACAGTGGCCTTGACCTTTGAGCTTGAACTACAAAATGCAAATTAGTTCATCTTGAGTCCAAGGGGACGTGTTTGCCAAATTTGAGGAAATTCCATTAAGACCCTCTTGAGATAACGTGTTTATGACAATGAGATGAACGTAAGGTCACTGTGACTTTGACCTTTGACCACCAAAATCTATTCAGTTTATCATTGAGTCCAGGTGGACGTTTGCTCCAAATATGAAGATGTTCCCTCAAGGTGTTCTTGATATATAGCGTTCACAAGAATGGGACAGACAGCTGACTGGTTGGACAACACAAAAAACATAATGTCTCTGGCCATGGCTGTCGCTGCGTTAGCATATGGAAAGATAGTGCCCACTGCCCACCTTCCAGTCCCCACTGGTTAGTTTACATTATCCTTGTCTGCTCTGCACTGTGCACCAGCTGGGTTGGACAGGAGCTTGCTAGCAATGCCACTTGCTCGCGGTCACCACTGGTAATGGCAGTCTTCCCCCAGGAAGCTCCAGTGAGTAAGCAACTTTAATTAAAGCCACAAAACCCCTTCAGCCTTGTAAACTATGTTGGCACCACTAGCCGTGCTAAAACTGCTGACGGTACTCTCAGAACTAACATAGTTAACGCTGCTAGAGGGCAACCTGTGGAAAAGTGAAGGGTGGGCACTCATCTTTCAGTCAAACTATACCCTGGTATACCATAATACAGTTATACCGCCAAAACCTTATCCATGGTCTTGATGTGCTCAACTTCTTATATAAAGACAATGGATGAAAACACACTTTAATTTGAATTTTCTTTTGCAGATGTTCTGTAAAAGCAGTTATAATTTGCACTACAAGTGAATGGAAACCTGCATGGCTTATGTGTTAAGATCACTCCACTGATGAAGCACTGCGCTGTATTTTTGTGGGAAAATGCTGTGGTCTTACCAGAACATTGGAGAATATATTGGTACCAAACATGATTTAGACCACCACCCTGTTCCTCTTGACCAGTCGCACTCTGTACACGACATCCAACAGTTTTTCCATAACACTACAAGGTCCGACCCACTGACTCAGTTTGGGGGAAAGGCCCTTCTTCCTTTCGGGGATGTGGACCCACATCTGCGCTCCAGAGGCAAAGTCCTCCCCTCTGCAGCGAGACCCATAGGCCTGTGTCTGTTGGGACCCTGCATCTGAGAGGGCCTGCCTGGACAGTTTGTGCACCTCCCGGAGCCATTTTGGAGATCTGGGGGTGTAGTGGTGTGGTCTGGGTCTTCTTAATGCCCAGCCACTGACACACCTCACCGAACTCTCCAGCCTCAAAGTTCCGCTGTGTTATTCTTCAGGCACACTGAAATGACAGAACATCTCTTTGACCAGGTGCTCAGCGGTGGTGGTAGCACTCTGATCAGGGGCCGCATAAGCCTCAGGCCACTTGGTGAAGTAGTCCATTGCCACGAGGACATAGCGGCTCTCCTGGTCAGTCATAGGGAAAGGGCCCAGGATGTCTACACCCATAGGCTCGATGGGGGCCCCCATCTGTTACTGCTGCAAGGGAGCATGTGAGTGCTGGGTCAGTCCCTTCTGGGCAATGCAGGATTCACACTGGTGCACGTAGAGCTCAACATCTTGGTGACACCCAGGCCAGTAGAAGCAGTACCAGTGTTGGTGAGGGGTCTTGGTGACTCAAAAGTGGCCTGCCCCCACTGAGCCATCGACAAGATGGAGCACTCTGGGGCGCAGCTGGCGAGGTGCCAGGAGTTGGAGGATGTCACGGTTGCCTCTGAGGGCCTGCCAGCAGCAATGAAGGGGGCCATCATGGCTGGTGAGGCTGGACCACTGGGAGTAGAGGGCCTTAGTTTCAGCATCCAGGGGTGATACTGTTGGCCATGCTGGTTGTTGCCTGTCTTTACCCAGTCCTCAATAGGGGAGGACAGGATCTTGGCTCTGGTCATGCTGGAGCCGTATTGGATCGATGGTCTTGAAGCTGTGATCATGGGCTGTGGGTGATGCGTGGGGACCACCACTGCTACTGTCTGGAGGAGTGTTGTTATTGTCTGCTGCAGGGTCTCGCAAAGCTGCTACCACCAGGGCTGTGGCAATCTGTTCCTCCACGTACTGGCAGTACCGGCATTCCTCTTCTTCATAGGCACATCGAGACGGTGCGTCTGCATTGGCGTGAAGTCGGCCGACTCAGTGGCAGATCTCAAAGTCGTAGTCCTGTAGTGTCTCCAGCTACAGGGCCAGCTGCTCTTCAGGTTCTTTAAAGTTGAGGTGCCAGGCGAGGAATGCATGATCAGTCCGCAGCAAAAACCTCTGCCCGTAGAGGTCTGGTCGAAAGTGGCGGAGACCCAGGACGACAGCCAGCGGCTCTCAATGGCTGATGCAGTAGTTCCTCTCTGATCAACTGAGGGAGTGGCTGAAGTAGGCAATAACCTGCTCACCTTGTTCTCCATCCTGGGACAGCACTGTGCTGAGGTCCACATTGCCCGCCTCAGTGTCCACAATGAAAGGTCGCTGGAGGTCTGGGTAGGCCAGCCCATGGTCCTCAATGAGAGCTGACCAGACCTGCATGAAAGAGTGGGCACAATCTTCCCCACAGCGAAATGCCTGTCGTTTTTGTGTCAGCCAGTGTAGTGGGCTGTCGATGGTGTTGAGGTCCTTGATGAACCTCCGATTATAGGAGGATAGGCCCAAGAACCTCCGCAGTTCTCCAACATCACAAAGGACCAGCCAGTCCCTCACTGCAGCCACCTTTGCTGGGTTGGTGGACACTCCTGCTGCACTGACAACATGACCCAAGAAGGACATCTCTCACTGGAACATGTGACACTTTTTGGGATGAAGGCACAGGCCTGACGGCTGGCCTGGAAGAATTCCCTCAGATTGGCTAGTGGACTGTACTGTAAAGTCTGCAGCATGGGCAAGGAGGTCATCCAAGTAAACAAGGCAGCGGCTCCGGGGAATGTCAGCCAAGACCCTCTCCATGAGGTGCTCGAACATGGCCAGCGCATTGCATAATGCCTCTTGCTGTCACTGCATTAGCATACGGAAAGATAGTGCTCACTGCCCACCCTCTGGTACTTACTTACTTACTCCTCTTCATCCCCTATGGGACATAAGGCTTCAATGAGCTCTCTCCATTGTATAGTTCTATGGCAGGTGGTTTTGGGCCTCCCAGGTCTTTTTTCGCCTGGTGGTGTCCATCTTAAGGCAACTTTTGTGATCCGATCCTGCTCCATTCTCAACACCACCCTCTGGTGAGTTTACATTATCCTGGCTGCTCTGCACTGTGCACTAGCTGGGTTGACCAGGAGCTAGCTAGCAATGTTGCTCATTCGCAGTTTCCACTGGTAATGCCAGTCTCCACAGGGGATGCTCCACTGAGTATGCGACTTCAATTAGAGCCACAAAAACACCCTTCAGCATTGTAAACTATGGTGGCACCACTAGCTATGTTAAAACTGCTAATGGTGCTAACAGAGTTAACTGAAGAAACTGAAGGGAGGGCACTCTTTTATACTTTAGTCAAACTCAACAGAAACAAAATAAAACTCACGAAAACTCACGTGGAGCGAGACATGGAGTCAGTGCTTTTTTAACTTACGTCTGACCGTGATGTACTAATGTCGTGACATATTCACAACATTTCGTACTTACTCTAACCCAAAACAGGATGTTCTGCTTACCTTGAATAATGGTCAAAGTGTTTTTGTAGTAGAACACGATGATGTTACAGTGAAGCTGACCTTTGACCTTTTGGATATAAACTGTGATTACTTCCTCATTTCATTTCATTTAACATTTCTGTGAAATATGTCATAATAAGCATATGAATTCTTGAATCTCGTTTAATCTGGGCAGACAGTCTCAAAACGTACAAGAGGGGCCTCCGCAATGCCAGAGCAAACTATTACTCAGCATTAATAGAAGAAAACAAAAATAACCCCAGGTTTCTTTTCAGCACTGTAGCCAGGCTGACTGAGAGTCAAAGCTCTATTGAGCCTTGTATTCCTTTAGCCCTTAGCAGTAATGATTTTATGAGCTTTTTTAATGACAAAATTCTAACTATTAGAGGCAAAATTCATGACCTCCTGTCCTCAGATAGTACCTATCTAACCTCAAACACAGCTGTAAGACCTAATATATATTTAGATTGCTTCTCCCTGATTTCTCTTCAAGAATTGACCGCAGTGATTTCTTCATCTAAATCATCAACGTGCCTCTTAGACCCCATCCCAACTAGGCTACTTAAGGAGGTCTTACCTTTAGTTAACACTCATATATTAGATATGATCAATATATCCTTATTAACAGGCTATGTACCACAGTCTTTTAAGGTAGCTGTAATTAAACCTCTCCTAAAAAAACCCACCCTGGATCCAGAGGTGTTAGCCAACTATAGACCAACATCTAATCTTCCCTTTCTTTCAAAGATCCTTGAGAAAGTAGTCGCAGACCAGCTGTGTGATTTTCTCCATGATAATAATTTATTTGAGGAATTTCAGTCAGGATTTAGAGTGCATCATAGCACTGAGACAGCACTAGTTAAAATTACAAATGACCTTCTGATTGCTTCAGACAAAGGACTCATCTCTGTACTTGTTTTATTAGATCTTAGTGCAGCGTTTGACACAATTGACCATCAAATTCTGCTACAGAGACTGGAACACTTAATTGGCCTAAAAGGTTCTGCACTAAGCTGGTTTAAATCTTATTTATCTGATCGTTTTCAGTTTGTTCACGTTCATAATGAGTCATCCTTACGTACTAAAGTTTGTTTTGGAGTTCCGCAAGGTTCTGTGCTCAGACCAATCCTATTTACTCTATATATGCTTCCTTTAGGTAACATCATTAGAAATCACTCGGTAAATTTCCATTGTTATGCGGATGATACACAGTTGTATTTATCTATGAAGCCAGAAGAAAGTAATCAATTAACTAAACTTCATAATTGCCTTAAAGACATAAAAACCTGGATGAGCACCAATTTCCTGATGTTAAATTCAGACAAAACTGAAGTTATTGTTCTTGGCCCGAAACAACTCGGAGACTCTTTATCTGATGACATAGTTTCTCTAGATGGCATTGCTCTGGTCTCTAGCACTACCGTAAGAAACCTCAGAATAACATTTGATCAAGATTTGTCTTTTAATTCTCATTTAAAACAAACCTCACAGACTGCATTTTTTCATCTGCGTAATATTGCGAAAATTAGGCCTATCCTGACCCGAAAAGATGCATAAAAATTGGTCCACGCTTTTGTTACCTCAAGGCTGGATTACTGTAACTCTCTATTATCAGGTAGCTCTAGTAAGTCCTTAAAAACTCTCCAGCTAATTCAGAATGCAGCAGCACGTGTACTAACAGGAACTAATAAACGAGATCATATTTCTCCTGTTTTAGCTTCTCTGCACTGGCTCCCTGTAAAATCCAGAACTGAATTTAAAATCCTACTGTTAACTTATAAAGCTCTAAATGGTCAGGCTCCGTCATATCTTAGAGAGCTCATAGTGCCATATTATCCCACCAGAACTCTGCGCTCGGAGAATGCAGGGTTACTCGTGGTCCCTAAAGTCTCCAAAAGTAGATCAGGAACCAGAGCCTTCAGCTATCAGGCTCCTCTTCTGCGGAATCATCTTCCTGTTGCGGTCATTCTGGATGTCACTAACTCGGCTTCTTCTCCGGAGCCTTTGTGCTCCACTGTCTCTCAGGTTAACTCGTATTGCAGCGGTGCCTGGATAGTGTGACATGTGTGGTTGTGCTGCTGCCGTGGTCCTGCCAGATGCCTCCTGCTGCTGCTGTTATCATTAGTCATACTTCTACTGTTATTATACACATATGATTATTGTCACACATGTATACTATCAGATATTAATATATTATTATTAATTAAAATACTATTACTTTCATTAATGTTGTTGTAAGCTACTGTCATTACCGTCTGTCCTGCATCTCTCTCTCTCTCTCTCTCTCTCTCTCTCTCTCTCTGTCTCATTGTGTCATATGGTTTACTGTTAATTTATTATGTTGATCTGTTCTGTACGACATCTGTTGCTCGTCTGTCCGTCCTGGAAGAGGGATCCCTCCTCAGTTGCTCTTCCTGAGGTTTCTACCATTTTTTTTCCCCGTTAAAGGGTTTTTTTTTGGGGAGTTTTTCCTTATCCGCTGTGAGGGTCCAAAGGACAGAGGGATGTCGTATGCTGTAAAGCCCTGTGAGGCAAATTGTGATTTGTGATATTGGGCTTTATAAATAAAATTGATTGATTGATTGATTGATTGATTGATTGAGTTATGACCAAAAACATGTTTTCTGATGTCACAGTGGCCTTGACCTTTGAGCTTGAACTACAAAATGCAAATCAGTTCATCTTGAGTCCAAGGGGACGTGTTTGACAAATTTAAGGAAATTCCCTCAAGTCATTTCATGAGATATAACATTCACGAGAATCACGGGGTCACAGTGACCTTGACCTTTGACACTAAAATATTTCATCATTGAATCCAGGTGTATGTTTTGCCAAATTTGAGGAAATTCCATTAAGGCCCTCTTAAGATAACGTGTTTATGACAATGAGATGAACGTAAGGTCACTGTGACTTTGACCTTTGACCATCAAAATCTATTCAGTTTATCATTGAGTCCAGGTGGACGTTTGTTCCAAATATGAAGATGTTCCCTCAAGGTGTTCTTGATATATAGCGTTCACAAGAATGGAACAGACAGCTGACTGGTTGGACAACACAAAAAACATAATGTCTCTGGCCATGGCTGCATACGGAAAGATAGTGCCCACTGCCCACCTTCCAGTCTCCACTGGTTAGTTTACATTATCCTTGTCTGCTCTGCACTGTGCACCAGCTGGGTTGGACAGAAGCTTGCTAGCAATGCCGCTTGCTTGCGGTCACCACTGGTAATGGCAGTCTTCCCCCAGGAAGCTCCAGTGAGTAAGCAACTTTAATTAAAGCCACAAAACCCCTTCAGCATTGTAAACTATGGTGGCACCACTAGCCGTGCTAAAACTGCTGACGGTGCTATCAGAGCTAACATAGTTAACGCTGCTAGAGGGCAACCTGGGGGAAACAGAAGGCTGGGCACTCTTATATCTTTCAGTCAAACTATACCCTGGTATACCATAATACAGTCATACCGCCAAAACCTTATCCATTGTCTTGATGTGCTCAACTTCTTCTATTCATATAAAGACAATGGATGAAAACACACATTCATTTGAATTTTCTTTTGCAGATGTTCTGTAAAAGCAGTTATAGTTTGCACTACAAGTGAATGGAAACCTGCATGGCTTACGTGTTAAGATCACTCCACTGATGAAGCACTGCGCTGTATTTTTGTGGGAAAATGCTGTGGTCTTATCAGAACATTGGAGAATATATTGGTACCAAACATGATTTAGAAGAAAAACAGGCCAAATAGTATTGTTACAGAGCTGGTGTCTTTTATAGTGTTGTGTGTATGTTTTTGGAAATCTTGACCATGGTATGAATCAGATGACGAGATAAGTGGTGAGAACTGTGAAACCATAAATTGGATTTAAAAATGCAAAACACAACTTATATAGTATAGGCCAAGGTCACAGTGTATAAACTGTAAGTATTTATTGGTAAAACAGTTGTCCTTTTAGTACGTGTAACATATTAATTCATAACAAGGTTATTTGCTACACAGATCTATAATAAGCTGCATTTATGAGGCAAAGACCTGTTAAATCCAGTCATGTAAAATATGCAAATACATGAATTTAAAAAAGGTGTTCAGTTTAAGCTGTAGTTTAAGTTTTTCATACCTCAGGGTTAATGTTTTGTTGACATTATATTCATCATAGCAGTAAAATCACAGTCACAAAACATTTTAAATCTTAAGTACGTAGAAACTAGATCAAAGCCATTCTCAGTACTTTTTTGTTATACAAGCCAAAGAAAGCATACTTTTTCAGTTCAAGAAAAAACTTTTCATCCCTGAGGCCATAAATGAGAGGACTGAGACATCGTGGAACGAGACTAAACATTATGTAGTTAAAGTACCTGACACTGATGAATAAGCTGAAATTAATCTGAAGTACAGCAGCTTCTATGAATGGACACCACAGCTGGATGAGACAGAGCAGCAGCTGGAAAGCATGAAGAATTACTGTTCTGAGCCCTTTCCGTGTTGACTTTTTATTCTCTCCTGATGCAGTTTTGGCCACTTTCATTATTTTAACATAGGAGAATACAATAGGAATACACATAATCAAGAAGTAAATCTGATGTACAGCTGACCTAATATGATCCTGCCATCTGAACAACATGAATATCTCTATAGAGCATACACTGTGTTGTTCATAAAAGCTTAGAGAAGCTGATGCAAAGAAGTTGGAGAAGACAACAATACAGGGTACAGAGCTGAGGCCGTGAATGATGAGGATACAGTTTATAGCACTGCGTGTGGAGCACAACTCTGCATGGCGCAGGGGCATGCATATGGCCACATAGCGCTCCAGGGTCATTGCTGTCAGAGTAACTGGTGTGAGCATCATATACATAAATACCAGAACAGTGATGATGATGCATAACCAAACATGCATGGTAATTTGAAAAAAGGTCAAGATAAGAAGGACATCAGACATTAATAATACAAAGCTATCAGACAGTAGTGTGACAGCATATAAGATGTAACGTGTAGTTGTGTAGAAGAACTCCTTTTTAAAAAAGGTCACAATGAGCAAAAGGTTGATGCAAAGAAAAATCATCACTAGGAGCTGCACAATAATGACCCGGTAACTGTACTGCAGCTGTAAAGACTCACCACCAATCGATGAGTTGTTATAGGTCATATCTGTTTTCTTTTTATGATTTATCTTTTTATTGCTTTTTCAGCATTAGAACAAACAGTGCATTACAGATGTACAAACAACATTCAAAATTAAAAGATCAAATAATAACAAGTTAAAAAGAAAAGGACATGCACATTTATCTTGGCAGTCTGTAACACAGGCTGTCATGCAACCTTTAAACCATATCATGTCACATCTTACGTTCATCCACTCAGTATAAACACATCAATGCACACAGAGCAAGGATAGGACACAGAGATATCAACTGACATGTTAATCATCTTTACCGATCATCTCCAGATAGAGGGCCACATTTGTTTTCTAAGTAAACACACAAGTTTTTAAGGTACTGATATAAGTCAGTTCAAATGTCATTTTGTGATCCAATAGTGTCAATAGAAAATTCAATTTTTTACAAAATGATAAAAACTCAATGTCAAGCTTCTAATAAGGATGCTGGTTTAAATAGAGCAGGTCACCACACCCTCCATGGTGTTCAAACAACGAATGTCTTCTGTGGAGCTCACTGCAGCCTTCTGAGAGAGGGCTGTGCAGTGTGAATTTAAAGATTACACCATCCAAAAATAACAGCAAATGAAACTTTTCTCACCAGTGTCATCACAGTCCGTTCTCATTAGGTTGTCAAATACCAACACTTTTACACGCCCCTCGGTGTGTGATCCAGACACTGAAGGCACCATTTTGACATCTTTGTGGGCCACACCGGTCTTTCAGCTAACTCCAGTATAATCCCATTTGTGTCAATATTTCATGCTCAAAGCAACAGACATATTATAAAGAGTGAGAAAGTCTGTCTAGGGCAGGTGGGGGCAGTGTGGATGGGTCAAATTGACACAGACCTGCAGCCAGGAGACCACTGTTGGTGTCACGTTTGAGCCCAAAAGTCAGTGCTGTTGTAACATGGAGTCAGTGCTTTTTTAACTTAGGTCTGTCCGTGATGTACTGATGTCGTGACATATTCACAACATTTCGTACTTACTCTAACCCAAAACAGGATGTTCTGCTTACCTTGAATAATGGTCAAAGTGTTTTTGTAGTAGAACACTATAATGTTACAGTGAAACTGACCTTTGACCTTTTGGATATAAACTGTGATCACTTCATCATTTTATTTCATTTAACATTTCTGTGAAATATGTCATAATAAGCATATGAATTCTTGAGTTATGACCAAAAATATGTTTTATGAGGTCACAGTGGCCTTGACCTTTGAGCTTGAACTACAAAATGCAAATTAGTTCATCTTGAGTCCAAGGGGACGTGTTTGCCAAATTTGAGGAAATTCCATTAAGACCCTCTTGAGATAACGTGTTTATGACAATGAGATGAACGTAAGGTCACTGTGACTTTGACCTTTGACCACCAAAATCTATTCAGTTTATCATTGAGTCCAGGTGGACGTTTGCTCCAAATATGAAGATGTTCCCTCAAGGTGTTCTTGATATATAGCGTTCACAAGAATGGGACAGACAGCTGACTGGTTGGACAACACAAAAAACATAATGTCTCTGGCCATGGCTGTCGCTGCGTTAGCATATGGAAAGATAGTGCCCACTGCCCACCTTCCAGTCCCCACTGGTTAGTTTACATTATCCTTGCCTGCTCTGCACTGTGCACCAGCTGGGTTGGACAGGAGCTTGCTAGCAATGCCACTTGCTCGCGGTCACCACTGATAATGGCAGTCTTCCCCCAGGAAGCTCCAGTGAGTAAGCAACTTTAATTAAAGCCACAAAACCCCTTCAGCCTTGTAAACTATGTTGGCACCACTAGCCGTGCTAAAACTGCTGACGGTACTCTCAGAACTAACATAGTTAACGCTGCTAGAGGGCAACCTGTGGAAAAGTGAAGGGTGGGCACTCATCTTTCAGTCAAACTATACCCTGGTATACCATAATACAGTTATACCGCCAAAACCTTATCCATGGTCTTGATGTGCTCAACTTCTTATATAAAGACAATGGATGAAAACACACTTTAATTTGAATTTTCTTTTGCAGATGTTCTGTAAAAGCAGTTATAATTTGCACTACAAGTGAATGGAAACCTGCATGGCTTATGTGTTAAGATCACTCCACTGATGAAGCACTGCGCTGTATTTTTGTGGGAAAATGCTGTGGTCTTACCAGAACATTGGAGAATATATTGGTACCAAACATGATTTAGACCACCACCCTGTTCCTCTTGACCAGTCGCACTCTGTACACGACATCCAACAGTTTTTCCATAACACTACAAGGTCCGACCCACTGACTCAGTTTGGGGGAAAGGCCCTTCTTCCTTTCGGGGATGTGGACCCACATCTGCGCTCCAGAGGCAAAGTCCTCCCCTCTGCAGCGAGACCCATAGGCCTGTGTCTGTTGGGACCCTGCATCTGAGAGGGCCTGCCTGGACAGTTTGTGCACCTCCCGGAGCCATTTTGGAGATCTGGGGGTGTAGTGGTGTGGTCTGGGTCTTCTTAATGCCCAGCCACTGACACACCTCACCGAACTCTCCAGCCTCAAAGTTCCGCTGTGTTATTCTTCAGGCACACTGAAATGACAGAACATCTCTTTGACCAGGTGCTCAGCGGTGGTGGTAGCACTCTGATCAGGGGCCGCATAAGCCTCAGGCCACTTGGTGAAGTAGTCCATTGCCACGAGGACATAGCGGCTCTCCTGGTCAGTCATAGGGAAAGGGCCCAGGATGTCTACACCCATAGGCTCGATGGGGGCCCCCATCTGTTACTGCTGCAAGGGAGCATGTGAGTGCTGGGTCAGTCCCTTCTGGGCAATGCAGGATTCACACTGGTGCACGTAGAGCTCAACATCTTGGTGACACCCAGGCCAGTAGAAGCAGTACCAGTGTTGGTGAGGGGTCTTGGTGACTCAAAAGTGGCCTGCCCCCACTGAGCCATCGACAAGATGGAGCACTCTGGGGCGCAGCTGGCGAGGTGCCAGGAGTTGGAGGATGTCACGGTTGCCTCTGAGGGCCTGCCAGCAGCAATGAAGGGGGCCATCATGGCTGGTGAGGCTGGACCACTGGGAGTAGAGGGCCTTAGTTTCAGCATCCAGGGGTGATACTGTTGGCCATGCTGGTTGTTGCCTGTCTTTACCCAGTCCTCAATAGGGGAGGACAGGATCTTGGCTCTGGTCATGCTGGAGCCGTATTGGATCGATGGTCTTGAAGCTGTGATCATGGGCTGTGGGTGATGCGTGGGGACCACCACTGCTACTGTCTGGAGGAGTGTTGTTATTGTCTGCTGCAGGGTCTCGCAAAGCTGCTACCACCAGGGCTGTGGCAATCTGTTCCTCCACGTACTGGCAGTACCGGCATTCCTCTTCTTCATAGGCACATCGAGACGGTGCGTCTGCATTGGCGTGAAGTCGGCCGACTCAGTGGCAGATCTCAAAGTCGTAGTCCTGTAGTGTCTCCAGCTACAGGGCCAGCTGCTCTTCAGGTTCTTTAAAGTTGAGGTGCCAGGCGAGGAATGCATGATCAGTCCGCAGCAAAAACCTCTGCCCGTAGAGGTCTGGTCGAAAGTGGCGGAGACCCAGGACGACAGCCAGCGGCTCTCAATGGCTGATGCAGTAGTTCCTCTCTGATCAACTGAGGGAGTGGCTGAAGTAGGCAATAACCTGCTCACCTTGTTCTCCATCCTGGGACAGCACTGTGCTGAGGTCCACATTGCCCGCCTCAGTGTCCACAATGAAAGGTCGCTGGAGGTCTGGGTAGGCCAGCCCATGGTCCTCAATGAGAGCTGACCAGACCTGCATGAAAGAGTGGGCACAATCTTCCCCACAGCGAAATGCCTGTCGTTTTTGTGTCAGCCAGTGTAGTGGGCTGTCGATGGTGTTGAGGTCCTTGATGAACCTCCGATTATAGGAGGATAGGCCCAAGAACCTCCGCAGTTCTCCAACATCACAAAGGACCAGCCAGTCCCTCACTGCAGCCACCTTTGCTGGGTTGGTGGACACTCCTGCTGCACTGACAACATGACCCAAGAAGGACATCTCTCACTGGAACATGTGACACTTTTTGGGATGAAGGCACAGGCCTGACGGCTGGCCTGGAAGAATTCCCTCAGATTGGCTAGTGGACTGTACTGTAAAGTCTGCAGCATGGGCAAGGAGGTCATCCAAGTAAACAAGGCAGCGGCTCCGGGGAATGTCAGCCAAGACCCTCTCCATGAGGTGCTCGAACATGGCCAGCGCATTGCATAATGCCTCTTGCTGTCACTGCATTAGCATACGGAAAGATAGTGCTCACTGCCCACCCTCTGGTACTTACTTACTTACTCCTCTTCATCCCCTATGGGACATAAGGCTTCAATGAGCTCTCTCCATTGTATAGTTCTATGGCAGGTGGTTTTGGGCCTCCCAGGTCTTTTTTCGCCTGGTGGTGTCCATCTTAAGGCAACTTTTGTGATCCGATCCTGCTCCATTCTCAACACCACCCTCTGGTGAGTTTACATTATCCTGGCTGCTCTGCACTGTGCACTAGCTGGGTTGACCAGGAGCTAGCTAGCAATGTTGCTCATTCGCAGTTTCCACTGGTAATGCCAGTCTCCACAGGGGATGCTCCACTGAGTATGCGACTTCAATTAGAGCCACAAAAACACCCTTCAGCATTGTAAACTATGGTGGCACCACTAGCTATGTTAAAACTGCTAATGGTGCTAACAGAGTTAACTGAAGAAACTGAAGGGAGGGCACTCTTTTATACTTTAGTCAAACTCAACAGAAACAAAATAAAACTCACGAAAACTCACGTGGAGCGAGACATGGAGTCAGTGCTTTTTTAACTTACGTCTGACCGTGATGTACTAATGTCGTGACATATTCACAACATTTCGTACTTACTCTAACCCAAAACAGGATGTTCTGCTTACCTTGAATAATGGTCAAAGTGTTTTTGTAGTAGAACACGATGATGTTACAGTGAAGCTGACCTTTGACCTTTTGGATATAAACTGTGATTACTTCCTCATTTCATTACATTTAACATTTCTGTGAAATATGTCATAATAAGCATATGAATTCTTGAATCTCGTTTAATCTGGGCAGACAGTCTCAAAATGTACAAGAGGGGCCTCCGCAATGCCAGAGCAAACTATTACTCAGCATTAATAGAAGAAAACAAAAATAACCCCAGGTTTCTTTTCAGCACTGTAGCCAGGCTGACTGAGAGTCAAAGCTCTATTGAGCCTTGTATTCCTTTAGCCCTTAGCAGTAATGATTTTATGAGCTTTTTTAATGACAAAATTCTAACTATTAGAGGCAAAATTCATGACCTCCTGTCCTCAGATAGTACCTATCTAACCTCAAACACAGCTGTAAGACCTAATATATATTTAGATTGCTTCTCCCTGATTTCTCTTCAAGAATTGACCGCAGTGATTTCTTCATCTAAATCATCAACGTGCCTCTTAGACCCCATCCCAACTAGGCTACTTAAGGAGGTCTTACCTTTAGTTAACACTCATATATTAGATATGATCAATATATCCTTATTAACAGGCTATGTACCACAGTCTTTTAAGGTAGCTGTAATTAAACCTCTCCTAAAAAAACCCACCCTGGATCCAGAGGTGTTAGCCAACTATAGACCAACATCTAATCTTCCCTTTCTTTCAAAGATCCTTGAGAAAGTAGTCGCAGACCAGCTGTGTGATTTTCTCCATGATAATAATTTATTTGAGGAATTTCAGTCAGGATTTAGAGTGCATCATAGCACTGAGACAGCACTAGTTAAAATTACAAATGACCTTCTGATTGCTTCAGACAAAGGACTCATCTCTGTACTTGTTTTATTAGATCTTAGTGCAGCGTTTGACACAATTGACCATCAAATTCTGCTACAGAGACTGGAACACTTAATTGGCCTAAAAGGTTCTGCACTAAGCTGGTTTAAATCTTATTTATCTGATCGTTTTCAGTTTGTTCACGTTCATAATGAGTCATCCTTACGTACTAAAGTTTGTTTTGGAGTTCCGCAAGGTTCTGTGCTCAGACCAATCCTATTTACTCTATATATGCTTCCTTTAGGTAACATCATTAGAAATCACTCGGTAAATTTCCATTGTTATGCGGATGATACACAGTTGTATTTATCTATGAAGCCAGAAGAAAGTAATCAATTAACTAAACTTCATAATTGACTTAAAGAGATAAAAACCTGGATGAGCACCAATTTCCTGATGTTAAATTCAGACAAAACTGAAGTTATTGTTCTTGGCCCGAAACAACTCGGAGACTCTTTATCTGATGACATAGTTTCTCTAGATGGCATTGCTCTGGTCTCTAGCACTACCGTAAGAAACCTCAGAATAACATTTGATCAAGATTTGTCTTTTAATTCTCATTTAAAACAAACCTCACAGACTGCATTTTTTCATCTGCGTAATATTGCGAAAATTAGGCCTATCCTGACCCGAAAAGATGCATAAAAATTGGTCCACGCTTTTGTTACCTCAAGGCTGGATTACTGTAACTCTCTATTATCAGGTAGCTCTAGTAAGTCCTTAAAAACTCTCCAGCTAATTCAGAATGCAGCAGCATGTGTACTAACAGGAACTAATAAACGAGATCATATTTCTCCTGTTTTAGCTTCTCTGCACTGGCTCCCTGTAAAATCCAGAACTGAATTTAAAATCCTACTGTTAACTTATAAAGCTCTAAATGGTCAGGCTCCGTTATATCTTAGAGAGCTCATAGTGCCATATTATCCCACCAGAACTCTGCGCTCGGAGAATGCAGGGTTACTCGTGGTCCCTAAAGTCTCCAAAAGTAGATCAGGAACCAGAGCCTTCAGCTATCAGGCTCCTCTTCTGCGGAATCATCTTCCTGTTGCGGTCCGGGAGGCAGACACCGTCTCCACATTTAAGACTAGACTTAAGACTTTCCTCTTTGATAAAGCTTATAGTTAGGGCTGGCTCAGGCTTGCCTTGTACCAGCCCCTAGTTAGGCTGACTTAGGCCTAGTCTGCCGGAGGACCCTCCTATAATACACCAGGCACCTTTGCTCCCTCTCTCTCTCTCTCTCTCTCTCTCTCTCTCTCTCTCTCTCTCTCTCTTGTGTCCTATTACTGCATCTTGCTAACTCGGCCATTCTGGATGTCACTAACTCGGCTTCTTCTCCGGAGCCTTTGTGCTCCACTGTCTCTCAGGTTAACTCGTATTGCAGCGGTGCCTGGATAGTGTGACATGTGTGGTTGTGCTGCTGCCGTGGTCCTGCCAGATGCCTCCTGCTGCTGCTGTTATCATTAGTCATACTTCTACTGTTATTATACACATATGATTATTGTCACACATGTATACTATCAGATATTAATATATGATTATTAATTAAAATACTATTACTTTCATTAATGTTGTTGTAAGCTACTGTCATTACCGTCTGTCCTGCATCTCTCTCTCTCTCTCTCTCTCTCTGTCTCTGTCTCTCTCTCTCTGTCTGTCTCATTGTGTCATATGGTTTACTGTTAATTTATTATGTTGATCTGTTCTGTATGACATCTATTGCTCGTCTGTCCGTCCTGGAAGAGGGATCCCTCCTCAGTTGCTCTTCCTGAGGTTTCTACCATTTTTTTTCCCCGTTAAAGGGTTTTTTGGGAGTTTTTCCTTATCCGCTGTGAGGGTCCAAAGGACAGAGGGATGTCGTATGCTGTAAAGCCCTGTGAGGCAAATTGTGATTTGTGATATTGGGCTTTATAAATAAAATTGATTGATTGATTGATTGATTGAGTTATGACCAAAAACATGTTTTCTGATGTCACAGTGGCCTTGACCTTTGAGCTTGAACTACAAAATGCAAATCAGTTCATCTTGAGTCCAAGGGGACGTGTTTGACAAATTTAAGGAAATTCCCTCAAGTCATTTCATGAGATATAACATTCACGAGAATCACGGGGTCACAGTGACCTTGACCTTTGACACTAAAATATTTCATCATTGAATCCAAGTGTATGTTTTGCCAAATTTGAGGAAATTCCATTAAGGCCCTCTTGAGATAACGTGTTTATGACAATGAGATGAACGTAAGGTCACTGTGACTTTGACCTTTGACCATCAAAATCTATTCAGTTTATCATTGAGTCCAGGTGGACGTTTGTTCCAAATATGAAGATGTTCCCTCAAGGTGTTCTTGATATATAGCGTTCACAAGAATGGAACAGACAGCTGACTGGTTGGACAACACAAAAAACATAATGTCTCTGGCCATGGCTGCATACGGAAAGATAGTGCCCACTGCCCACCTTCCAGTCTCCACTGGTTAGTTTACATTATCCTTGTCTGCTCTGCACTGTGCACCAGCTGGGTTGGACAGAAGCTTGCTAGCAATGCCGCTTGCTTGCGGTCACCACTGGTAATGGCAGTCTTCCCCCAGGAAGCTCCAGTGAGTAAGCAACTTTAATTAAAGCCACAAAACCCCTTCAGCATTGTAAACTATGGTGGCACCACTAGCCGTGCTAAAACTGCTGACGGTGCTATCAGAGCTAACATAGTTAACGCTGCTAGAGGGCAACCTGGGGGAAACAGAAGGCTGGGCACTCTTATATCTTTCAGTCAAACTATACCCTGGTATACCATAATACAGTCATACCGCCAAAACCTTATCCATTGTCTTGATGTGCTCAACTTCTTCTATTCATATAAAGACAATGGATGAAAACACACATTCATTTGAATTTTCTTTTGCAGATGTTCTGTAAAAGCAGTTATAGTTTGCACTACAAGTGAATGGAAACCTGCATGGCTTACGTGTTAAGATCACTCCACTGATGAAGCACTGCGCTGTATTTTTGTGGGAAAATGCTGTGGTCTTATCAGAACATTGGAGAATATATTGGTACCAAACATGATTTAGAAGAAAAACAGGCCAAATAGTATTGTTACAGAGCTGGTGTCTTTTATAGTGTTGTGTGTATGTTTTTGGAAATCTTGACCATGGTATGAATCAGATGACGAGATAAGTGGTGAGAACTGTGAAACCATAAATTGGATTTAAAAATGCAAAACACAACTTATATAGTATAGGCCAAGGTCACAGTGTATAAACTGTAAGTATTTATTGGTAAAACAGTTGTCCTTTTAGTACGTGTAACATATTAATTCATAACAAGGTTATTTGCTACACAGATCTATAATAAGCTGCATTTATGAGGCAAAGACCTGTTAAATCCAGTCATGTAAAATATGCAAATACATGAATTTAAAAAAGGTGTTCAGTTTAAGCTGTAGTTTAAGTTTTTCATACCTCAGGGTTAATGGTTTGTTGACATTATATTCATCATAGCAGTAAAATCACAGTCACAAAACATTTTAAATCTTAAGTACGTAGAAACTAGATTAAAGCCATTCTCAGTACTTTTTTGTTATACAAGCCAAAGAAAGCATACTTTTTCAGTTCAAGAAAAAACTTTTCATCCCTGAGGCCATAAATGAGAGGACTGAGACATCGTGGAACGAGACTAAACATTATGTAGTTAAAGTACCTGACACTGATGAATAAGCTGAAATTAATCTGAGGTACAGCAGCTTCTATGAATGGACACCACAGCTGGATGAGACAGAGCAGCAGCTGGAAAGCATGAAGAATTACTGTTCTGAGCCCTTTCCGTGTTGACTTTTTATTCTCTCCTGATGCAGTTTTGGCCACTTTCATTATTTTAACATAGGAGAATACAATAGGAATACACATAATCAAGAAGTAAATCTGATGTACAGCTGACCTAATATGATCCTGCCATCTGAACAACATGAATATCTCCACAGAGCATACACTGTGTTGTTCATAAAAGCTTAGAGAAGCTGATGCAAAGAAGTTGGAGAAGACAACAATACAGGGTACAGAGCTGAGGCCGTGAATGATGAGGATACAGTTTATAGCACTGCGTGTGGAGCACAACTCTCCATGGCGCAGGGGCATGCATATGGCCACATAGCGCTCCAGGGTCATTGCTGTCAGAGTAACTGGTGTGAGCATCATATACATAAATACCAGAACAGTGATGATGATGCATAACCAAACATGCATGGTAATTTGAAAAAAGGTCAAGATAAGAAGGACATCAGACATTAATAATACAAAGCTATCAGACAGTAGTGTGACAGCATATAAGATGTAACGTGTAGTTGTGTAGAAGAACTCCTTTTTAAAAAAGGTCACAATGAGCAAAAGGTTGATGCAAAGAAAAATCATCACTAGGAGCTGCACAATAATGACCCGGTAACTGTACTGCAGCTGTAAAGACTCACCACCAATCGATGAGTTGTTATAGGTCATATCTGTTTTCTTTTTATGATTTATCTTTTTATTGCTTTTTCAGCATTAGAACAAACAGTGCATTACAGATGTACAAACAACATTCAAAATTAAAAGATCAAATAATAACAAGTTAAAAAGAAAAGGACATGCACATTTATCTTGGCAGTCTGTAACACAGGCTGTCATGCAACCTTTAAACCACATCATGTCACATCTTACGTTCATCCACTCAGTATAAACACATCAATGCACACAGAGCAAGGATAGGACACAGAGATATCAACTGACATGTTAATCATCTTTACCGATCATCTCCAGATAGAGGGCCACATTTGTTTTCTAAGTAAACACACAAGTTTTTAAGGTACTGACATAAGTCAGTTCAAATGTCATTTTGTAATTCAATAGTGTCAATAGAAAATTCAATTTTTACAAAATGATAAAAATTCAATTTCAAGCTTCTAAGAAAGATGCTGGTTTAAATACAGCAGGTCACCATACCCTCCATGGTGTTCAAACAATGAATGTCTTCTGTGGAGCTCACTGCAGCCTTCTGAGAGAGGGCTGTGCACTGTGAATTTAAAGATTACACCGTCCAAAAATAACAGCAAATGAAACTTTGCTCAGCAGTGTCATCACAGTCCGTTCTCATTAGGTTGTCAAATACCAACACTTTTACACACCCCTCGGTGTGTGATCCAGACACTGAAGGCACCATTTTGACATCTTTGTGGGCCACACCGGTCTTTCAGCTAACTCCAATATAATCCCATTTGTGTCAATATTTCATGCTCAAAGCAACAGACATATTATAAAGAGTAAGAAAGTCTGTCTAGGGCAGGTGGGAGCAGTGTGGATGGGTCAAACTGAAACAGACCTGCAGCCAGGAGACCACTGGTGGTGTCACGTTTGAGCCCAAAAGTCAGTGTTGTTGTAGCATGGAGTCAGTGCTTTTTTAACTTACGTCTGTCCATGATGTACTGATGTTGTGACATATTCACAACATTTCGTACTTACTCTAACCCAAAACAGGATGTTCTGCTTACCTTGAATAATGGCCAAAGTGTTTTTGTAGAACACTATGTTGTCACAGTGAAGCTGACCTTTGACCTTTTGGATATAAACTGTGATCACTTCATCATTTTATTTAATTTAACATTTCTGTGAAATTTGTCATAATAAGCATATGAATTCTTGAGTTTTGACTAAAAACATGTTTTGTGATGTCACAGTGGCCTTGACCTTTGAGCTTGAACTACAAAATGCAAATTAATTCATCTTGAGTCCAAGGGGACGTGTTTGGCATATTTAAGGAAATTCCCTCAAGTAATTTCATGAGATATAACATTCACGAGAATGGAATGGACGAGGTCTCAGTGACCTTGACCTTTGACACTAAAATATTTCATCATTGAATCCAAGTGTATGTTTTGCCAAATTTGAGGAAATTCCATTAAGGCCCTCTTGAGATAACATGTTTATGACAATGAGATGAACGTAAGGTCACTGTGACTTTGACCTTTGGCCACCAAAATCTATTCAGTTCATCACTGAGTCCAGGTGGATATTTGTTCCAAATATGAAGATGTTCCCTCAAGGTGTTCTTGATATATAGCGTTCACAAGAATGGAACAGACAGCTGACTGGTTGGACAACACAAAAAACATAATGTCTCTGGCCATGGCTGTCTCTGCGTTAGCATACGGAAAGATAGTGCCCACTGCCCACCTTCCAGTCCCCACTGGTTAGTTTACATTATCCTTGCCTGCTCTGCACTGTGCACCAGCTAGGTTGGACAGGAGCTTGCTAGCAATGCCGCTTGCTCGCAGTCACCACTGGTAATGGCAGTCTTCCCCCATGAAACTCCAGTGAGCAAGCAACTTTAATTAAAGCCACAAAACCCCTTCAGCATTAGCCTGAGTGTCAGACTGAAGCTCCCAGAACCTTCAGTCTGACATCGCCTCCACTGAACGCGATTTACAAGGGGGAGGGAATTAGATTTTTCCCTAACCAATCAATAGAGATCAACGACTCACCCAGAATCTGACGTCATTAGTATCCATGCCTCAGGGATGGGTATCAGTTTTCGATTATTGATGACTGATTGTTAAGGCTTTTGATCGATCACAAATAATTTTGATCGATAGTCAGTGTTTCCCCTACAATGCCTGGCATAGGTCCGGCAAGCCGCCGTGCCAACGGGCCTACGAGACCCCCGCCGGACCTATGCCAGGCAAAAAATCAGAAACAGACGGAGGCTCTCATTGCTCTCCAAAGCCTCGGCGGCTTCTCTTGAGGCCTCTGAAAACACTATGCCATTGAAAGACGGAGGTTTTGCTGAAAACTGAAGCCTGTAACTGGCAACAGTTTTAAACACCCAGGGGTGAACTACTCATGCGCGCCATTCTTCCTCTTTGGCCTTGACAGTCTGCACTGCACTCTTTTGTTTTCTCTCTTTTGAAATACTCGTTTATCAATTAATCGATAATTGATCGTTAAGTTTTTTGATGATTGAATAATGAATTTTGATCGTTTGCCCATCCCTATCCATGCCTCGGGGGTGCCGAAAACAAGCGAGCATTGCCCGTTTAAAATGTCTCCGTTGTCGTGCACGCCCAGCTGCATCGCCGTTAAATCCAGATTAGCAGCTTCCTTAATTTCGTCCTCCATTAACGCGAGTAGTGGCGAAATACCTCGATAGCATCGTTAATGTGGTCTGTAGGATCTGTAGCGGTCACCATTGTTGCTATCCTCACCAGTTACCCACTGGTGCACAGCTTGACATCAGCTTGCTGCTGATTGGCTAATTGCTAGACCTGCCCCCACCCACAGCGTTCATTTATATGGAGCTATATTTGTGTCTTTATTACATGCGAGAAAATAAATGATATGAGAGGGGAAAAAAAATGTTTGAGAGAAAAAAGAATATTTGAGAGAAAAAGTTTTCACACTGATAGCAAAAAATAATAATATTTGAGACTAAAAAAAGTTTTGAGAGAAAGTATTTTGTTATAGAATATAAAAAAATAATTTGAGATTTAAAAAATGATTTCCAAGAAAAAAAAAACTCTCTCAAAAACCTTTTTTTTACTCTCAAATACTATTTTTTGCTATCAGTGTGAAAACATTTTCTCTCTCTCTCTCAAAAAAAAAAAATTGTTTCTCTCAAAACATTTTCCTTCTCTCTCTCAAAGCCTAAGTCTTTGCTCTCTTGTCAGGATTTTGCTTTCGCTGTGAAAATAATGTCATGGGCGGGGCCACGTTCCTATTGGCCAGTCTCAATCGAATTGACAGCTAGGTGAGGATCGTCTTGGGAGTCAAATTCAACTGAATCATTCATCCACCATGGTGGATTCACCGGCATAGATGCGCTGCGTTATTTGGGAGCGGATATGCATACATTAACGTTACGCATGTGTGGCCAAATGGAGAGGAGAGGGAAATGAACCGACAACGCCACCTGTGGAATTGCACCCCAGGGAATACACTCAAACCTGTAGACTTCTCTTAACAACAGGTCACACAGATTCGTACACTGGTAAATATGGGGACAGGAGACGGACTTCCAAATATAACACAGAGGTCCAAAGCCGCATGAATGCACAGCCGCGTTACAGTGTGCTTTAATCAGTCTGTGGAAAACCGGCAGAACAGCAGTGGAAAACAGAGCGGCCGCACCGGGGCTGGAGGCCGTGGATAGCCGTCCTTCAGGATGCCCAGCTGACAGCCCACGTCACCGGGCTACGGAGTGCGGCCCCACACAGTGCGCAGAGGAGGAGAAGAAGCCACAAGCTGTGGCCTCAGCTACAGCAGGACAGAGAGCAGGACAACCTGTTAACATAAAGTTAACAGAACTAGCAGAAGTAGAAATAAAAAAACAAAGCGAGCTTACCGGAGTGAAGGGAGCTTAACGCACAGCGCACAGCTCAAACCGTTTCGCAGTGAGGAAGAGCAGACACCACGCTTTTCAAAGTCCCCTCCGAAGCTGCACACAACAGGAACGGCCAACGCCGCTGTAAAGCGAAGAGTCACAGCAGCTGTGACATCATAATACGCTTTGACAGTACACAAACATTGTAGCACCCATGCCTACCTTATGAGTCCCAAGTTTGGGTACAGAAACCGGAGCACGACACACACAAAGCACGCCAACCAGAGCACGCCACACACAGCCCTCGCCAGGTAAACGCCAGGTAGAAGTGAGCGCGCCCGTGAGGGGAAGACCAAATAACGCAGGTGCCACCACTGCGCAATTAGGCTCCGACAACTGGAAATTAAGCCCAGCTGATGCCAGTTAAGGGCAGAGGTGTAGCAGTGCTCACCCTGCCACACATGGGATGTTGGAAGAGAAAAGCACCGTAGTAAAATAACGTTAATGGGATAACCTAGCTAGATGTAAAGTTAACACTAGCTGACTAGTGCAACTAATAACACAATCTCGGTAAAATAACGTTAGGTGAGAAAAAGGATTCATTATAGGAATGATTTTGATAACCAACTTCCTCATCTAGCTACCCATCAATTGTGTGTGTCATCATCTTACCCAAACATTGGAGTCTCCACTCCCAAATAACGCAGCGCATCTATGCCGGTGAATCCACCATGGTGGATGAATGATTCAGTTGAATTCGAATCCCAAGACGATCCTCACCTAGCTGTCAATTCGATTGAGACTGGCCAATAGGAACGTGGCCCCGACCATGACATTATTTTCACAGTGAGAGCAAAATTCTGACACGAGAGCAAAGACTTAGGTTTTGAAAGAGAGAAGAAAATTTTTTTGAGAGAAACAATTTTTTTTTTTGAGAGAAAATGTTTTCACACTGATAGCAAAAAAATAATATTTGAGAGTTTGAGAGTAAAAAAAAGTTTTTTGAGAGAGTTTTTTTCTTGGAAATCATTTTTTAACTCTGAAATTATTTTTTTATATTCTATGACAAAATACTTTCTCTCAAAACTTTTTTAGTCTCAAATATTATTTTTTGCTATCAGTGTGAAAACTTTTTCTCTCAAATATTTTTTTTTTTTCTCTCAAACATTTTTTTACCTCTCATATCATTTATTTTCTTGCATGTAATAAAGACACACATATAGCTCCATACATTTGTCCTTCCATCGTTTGGATGAGATAAATTGCAAATTCATTGCAGTATGCCAGACCAGAGATGCAAGCCTAATCAGTTGAGTGGGCGGGGTCTATGGTCTGGAACCAGGCTACTTCAGCATTGTAAACTATGTTGGCACCACTAGCTGTGCTAAAACTGCTGACGGTGCTATCAGAGCTAACATAGTTAACACTGCTAGAGGGCAACCTGGGGGAAACAGAAGGCTGGGCACTCTTATATCTTTCAGTCAAACTATACCCTGGTATACCATAATACAGTCATACCGCCAAAACCTTATCCATGGTCTTGATGTGCTCAACTTCTTATATTCATATAAAGACAATGGATGAAAACACACATTCATTTGAATTTTCTTTTGCAGATGTTCTGTAAAAGCAGTTATAATTTGCACTACAAGTGAATGGAAACCTGCATGGCTTATGTGTTAAGATCACTCCACTGATGAAGCACTGCGCTGTATTTTTGTGGGAAAATGCTGTGATCTTATCAGAACATTGGAGAATATATTGGTACCAAACATGATTTAGAAGAAAAACAGGCCAAATAGTATTGTTACAGAGCTGGTATCTTTTATAGTGTTGTGTGTATGTTTTTGGAAATCTTGACCATGGTATGAGTCAGATGACGAGATAAGTGGTGAGAACTGTGAAACCATAAATTGGATTTAAAAAGCAAAACACAGTTTATATAGTATAGGCCAAGGTTACAATGTATAAAATGTAAGTATTTATTGGTAAAACAGTTGTCCTTTTAGTACGTGTAACATATTCATTTATAACAAGGTTATTTGCTACACAGATCTATAATAAGCTGCATTTATGGGGCAAAGACCTGTTAAATCCAGTCATGTAAAATATGCAAATGCAAGAGCTTAAAAAAGGTGTTCAGTTTAAGCTGTAGTTTTTCATATCTCAGGGTTAATGGTTTGTTGTTGTATTCATCATAGCAGTAAAATTACAGTCACAAACTAGATGAAAGCCTTTCTCAGTACTTTTTGTTATACAAGCCAAAGAAAGCATACTTTTTCAGTTCAAGAAAAAACTTTTCATCCCTGAGGCCATAAATAAGAGGACTGAGACATCGTGGAGCAAGACTAAACATTATGTAGTTAAAGTACCTGACACTGATAAATAAGCTGAAATTAATCTGAAGTACAGCAGCTTCTATGAATGGACACCACAGCTGGATGAGACAGAGCAGCAGCTGGAAAGCATGAAGAATTACTGTTCTGAGCCCTTTCCATGTTGACTTTTTATTCTCTCCTGATGCAGATTTGGCCACTTTCATTATTTTAGCATAGGAGAATACAATAGTAATACACATAATCAAGAAGTACAACTGACTTAAAGTTGACCTAATATGATCCTGCCATCTGAACAAAATGAATATCTCCACAGAGCATACACTGTGTTGTTCATACAAGCTTAGAGAAGCTGATGCAAAGAAGTTGGAGAAGACAACAATACAGGGTACAGAGCTGAGGCTGTGAATGATGAGGATACAGTTTATAGCACTGCGTGTGGAGCACAACTCTCCATGACGCAGGGGCATGCATATGGCCACATAGCGCTCCAGGGTCATTGCTGTCAGAGTAACTGGTGTGAGTATTATATACATTAATACCAGAACAGTGATGATGATGCATAACCAAACATGCATGGTAATTTGAAAAAAGGTCAAGATAAGAAGGACATCAGACATGAATAATATAAAGCTATCAGACAGTAGTGTGACAGCATATAAGATGTAACGTGTAGTTGTGTAGAAGAACTCCTTTTTAAAAAAGGTCACGATGAGCAAAAGGTTGATGCAAAGAAAAATCATCACCAGGAGCTGCACAATAACGACCCGGTAACTGTACTGCAGCTGTAAAGACTCACCACCAATCGATGAGCTCTTATCAGCCATATCTGTTTTCTTTGTATGATTTATCTTTTTATTGCTTTTTCAGCATTAGAACAAACAGTGCATTACAGATGTACAAACAACATTCAAAATTAAAAGATCAAATAATAACAAGGAAAAAAGAAGAGGACATGCACATTTATCTTGGCAATCTGTAACACAGGCTGTCATGCAACCTTTAAACCACGTCATGTCACATCTTATGTTCATCCACTCAGCATAAACACATCAATGCACACAGAGCAAGGATAGGACACAGAGATATCAACTGACATGTTAATCATCTTTACCGATCATCTCCAGATAGAGGGCCACATTTGTTTTCTAAGTAAACACACAAGTTTTTAAGGTACTGACATAAGTCAGTTCAAATGTCATTTTGTGATCCAATAGTGTCAATAGAAAATTCAATTTTTACAAAATGATAAAAATTCAATGTCAAGCTTCTAAGAAAGATGCTGGTTTAAATACAGCAGGTCACCACACCCTCCATGGTGTTCAAACAATGAATGTCTTCTGTGGAGCTCACTGCAGCCTTCTGAGAGAGGGCTGTGCAGTGTGAATTTAAAGATTACACCGTCCAAAAATAACAGCAGATGAAACTTTTCTCACCAGTGTCATCACAGTCCGTTCTCATTAGGTTGTCAAATACCAACACTTTTACACGCCTCTCGGTGTGTGATCCAGACACTGAAGGCACCATTTTGACATCTTTGTGAGCCACACCGGTCTTTCAGCTAACTCCAGTATAATCCCATTTGTGTCAATATTTCATGCTCAAAGCAACAGACATATTATAAAGAGTAAGAAAGTCTGTCTAGGGCAGGTGGGAGCAGTGTGGATGGGTCAAAGTGACACAGACCTGCAGCCAGGAGACCACTGTTGGTGTCATGTTTGAGCCCAAAAGTCAGTGCTGTTGTAACATGGAGTCAGTACTTTTTTAACTTACGTCTCTCCGTGATGTACTGATGTCGTGACATATTCACAACATTTCGTACTTACTCTAACCCAAAACAGGATGTTCTGCTTACCTTGAATAATGGTCAAAGTGTTTTGTAGTAGAACACTATGATGTTACAGTGAAGCTGACCTTTGACCTTTTGGATATAAACTGTGATCACTTCATCATTTTATTTCATTTAACATTTCTGTGAAATATGTCATAATAAGCATATGAATTCTTGAATCTCGTTTAATCTGGGCAGACAGTCTCAAAACATATAAGAGGGGCCTCCGCAATGCCAGAGCAAACTATTACTCAGCATTAATAGAAGAAAACAAAAATAACCCCAGGTTTCTTTTCAGCACTGTAGCCAGGCTGACTGAGAGTCAAAGCTCTATTGAGCTTTGTATTCCTTTAGCCCTTAGCAGTAATGATTTTATGAGCTTTTTTAATGACAAAATTCTAACTATTAGAGGCAAAATTCATGACCTCCTGTCCTCAGATAGTACCTATCGAACCTCAAACACAGCTGTAAAACCTAATATATATTTAGATTGCTTCTCCCCGATTTCTCTTCAAGAATTGACCGCAGTGATTTCTTCATCTAAATCATCAACGTGTCCCTTAGACCCCATCCCAACTAGGCTACTTAAGGAGGTCTTACCTTTAGTTAACACTCATATATTAGATATGATCAGTATATCCTTATTAACAGGCTATGTACCACAGTCTTTTAAGGTAGCTGTAATTAAACCTCTCCGAAAAAAAAACCCACCCTGGATCTAGAGGTGTTAGCCAACTATAGACCAACATCTAATCTTCCCTTTCTTTCAAAGATCCTTGAGAAAGTAGTCGCAGACCAGCTGTGTAATTTTCTCCATGATAATAATTTATTTGAGGAATTTCAGTCAGGATTTAGAGTGCATCATAGCACTGAGACAGCACTAGTTAAAATTACAAATGACCTTCTGATTGCTTCAGACAAAGGACTCGTCTCTGTACTTGTTTTATTAGATCTTAGTGCAGCGTTTGACACAATTGACCATCAAATTCTGCTACAGAGACTGGAACACTTAATTGGCCTAAAAGGTTCTGCACTAAGCTGGTTTAAATCTTATTTATCTGATCGTTTTCAGTTTGTTCACGTTCATAATGAGTCATCCTTAGGTACTAAAGTTTGTTTTGGAGTTCCGCAAGGTTCTGTGCTCAGACCAATCCTATTTATTCTATATATGCTTCCTTTAGGTAACATCATTAGAAATCACTCGGTAAATTTCCATTGTTATGCGGATGATACACAGTTGTATTTATCTATGAAGCCAGAAGAAAGTAATCAATTAACTAAATTTCATAATTGCCTTAAAGACATAAAAACCTGGATGAGCACCAATTTCCTGATGTTAAATTCAGACAAAACTGAAGTTATTGTTCTTGGCCCGAAACAACTCAGAGACTCTTTCTCTGATGACATAGTTTCTGTAGATGGCATTGCTCTGGTCTCTAGCACTACCGTAAGAAACCTCAGAGTAACATTTGATCAAGATTTGTCTTTTAATTCTCATTTAAAACAAACCTCACAGACTGCATTTTTTCATCTGAGTAATATTGCGAAAATTAGGCCTATCCTGACCCGAAAAGATGCAGAAAAATTGGTCCACGCTATTGTTACCTCAAGGCTGGATTACTGTAACTCTCTATTATCTGGTAGCTCTAGTAAGTCCTTAAAAACTCTCCAGCTAATTCAGAATGCAGCAGCACGTGTACTAACAGGAACTAATAAACAAGATCATATTTCTCCTGTTTTAGCTTGTCTGCACTGTCTCCCTGTAAAATCCAGAATTGAATTTAAAATCCTACTGTTAACTTATAAAGCTCTAAATGGTCAAGCTCTGTCATATCTTAGAGAGCTCATAGTGCCATATTATGCCACCAGAACTCTGCGCTCGGAGAATGCAGGGTTACTCGTGGTCCCTAAAGTCTCCAAAAGTAGATCAGGAGCCAGAGCCTTCAGCTATCAGGCTCCTCTCCTGTGGAATCATCTTGCTGTTGCGGTCTGGGAGGCAGACACCGTCTCCACATTTAAGACTAGACTTAAGACTTTCCTCTTTGATAAAGCTTATAGTTAGGGCTGGCTCAGGCTTGCCTTGTACCAGCCCCTAGTTAGGCTGACTTAGGCCTAGTCTGCCGGAGGACCCCCTTTAATACACCGGGCACCTTCTCTCCTTCTCTCTCCCTCTCTCTCTCTCTCTCTCTCTCTCTCTCGTGTCCGATTACTGCATCTTGCTAACTCGGCCATTCTGGATGTCACTAACTCAGCTTCTTCTCCAGAGCCTTTGTGCTCCACTGTCTCTCAGGTTAACTCGTATTGCAGCGGCGCCTGGATAGTGTGACATGTGTGGTTGTGCTGCTGCCGTGGTCCTGCCAGATGCCCCCTGCTGCTGCTGTTATCATTAGTCATAACTCTACTGTTATTATACACATATGATTATTGTTACACATGTATACTATCAGATATTAATATATTATTATTAATTATAATATTATTACTTTCATTAATGTTGTTGTAAGCTACTGTCATTACCGTCTGTCCTGCATCTCTCTCTGTCTCTGTCTCTGTCTCTCTCTCTCTGTCTGTCTCATTGTGTCATACGGTTTACTGTTAATTTATTATGTTGATCTGTTCTGTACGACATCTATTGCTTGTCTGTCCGTCCTGGAAGAGGGATCCTCCTCAGTTGCTCTTCCTGAGGTTTCTACTGTTTTTTTTTCCCCGTTAAAGGGTTTTTTGGGGAGTTTCTCCTGATCAGCTGTGAGGGTCCAAAGGACAGAGGGATGTCGTATGCTGTAAAGCCCTGTGAGGCAAATTGTGATTTGTGATATTGGGCTTTATAAATAAAATTGATTGATTGATTGATTGATTGATTGAGTTATGACCAAAAACATGTTTTGTGAGGTCACAGTGGCCTTGACCTTTGAGCTTGAACTACAAAATGCAAATCAGTTCATCTTGAGTCCAAGGGGACATGTTTGGCAAATTTAAGGAAATTCCTTCAAGTCATTTCATGAGATATAACATTCATGAGAATGGAATGGACGAGGTCACAGTGACCTTGACCTTTGACACTAAAATATTTCATCATTGAATCCAAGTGTATGTTTTGCCAAATTTGAGGAAATTCCATTAAGGCCCTCTTGAGATAACGTGTTTATGACAATGAGATGAACGTAAGGTCACTGTGACTTTGACCTTTGACCATCAAAATCTATTCAGTTTATCATTGAGTCCAGGTGGACGTTTGTTCCAAATATGAAGATGTTCCTTCAAGGTGTTCTTGATATATAGCGTTCACAAGAATGGGACAGACAGCTGACTGGTTGGACAACACAAAAAACATAATGTCTCTGGCCATGGCTGTCTCTGCGTTAGCATATGGACAGATAGTGCCCACTGCCCACCTTCCAGTCTCCACTGGTTAGTTTACATTATCCTTGTCTGCTCTGCACTGTGCACCAGCTAGGTTGGACAGGAGCTTGCTAGCAATGCCACTTGCTCGCGGTCACCACTGGTAATGGCAGTCTTCCCCCAGGAAGCTCCAGTGAGTAAGCAACTTTAATTAAAGCCACAAAACCCCTTCAGCATTAGCCTGAGTGTCAGACTGAAGCTCCCAGAACCTTCAGTCTGACATCGCCTCCATTGAAGGCGATTTACAAGGGGGAGGGAATTTGATTTTTCCCTAACCAATCAGTAGAGATTAACGACTCACCCAGAATCTGACGTCATTAGTATCCATGCCTCAGGAGTGCCAAAAACAAGCGAGCATTGCCCGTTTAAAATGTCTCCATCGTCGTGCACGCCCAGCTGCATCGCCGTTAAATCCAGATTAGCAGCTTCCTTAATTTGGTCCTCCATTAACGCGAGTAGTGGCGAAATACCTCGATAGCATCGTTTATGTGGTCTGTAGGATCTGTAGCAGTTGCCATTGTTGCTATCCTCACCAGTTACCCACTGGTGCACAGCTTGACATCAGCTTGGCGCTGATTGGCTAATCACTAGACCCGCCCCCGCCCCCACCCCCAGCGTTCATTTGTCCTTCCATTGTTTGGATGAGATAAATCACAAATTCATTGCAGTATACCAGACCAGAGATGCAAGCCTACTCAGTTGAGTGGGCGGGGTCTATGGTCTGGAACCAGGCTACTTCAGCATTGTAAACTATGTTGGCACCACTAGCCGTGCTAAAACTGTTGACGGTGCTATCAGAGCTAACATAGTTAACGCTGCTAGAGGGCAACCTGGGGGAAACAGAAGGCTGGGCACTCTTATATCTTTCAGTCAAACTATACCCTGGTATACCATAATACAGTCATACTGCCAAAACCTTATCCATGGTCTTGATGTGCTCAACTTCTTATATTCATATAAAGACAATGGATGAAAACACACATTCATTTGAATTTTCTTTTGCAGATGTTCTGTAAAAGCAGTTATAAACTGCACTACAAGTGAATGGAAACCTGCTTGGCTTATGTGTTAAGATCAATCCACTGATGAAGCACTGCGCTGTATTTTTGTGGGAAAATGCTGTGATCTTATCAGAACATTGGAGAATATATTGGTACCAAACATGATTTAGAAGAAAAACAGGCCAAATAGTATTGTTACAGAGCTGGTGTCTTTTATAGTGTTGTGTGTATGTTGTTGGAAATCTTGACCACGGTATGAGTCAGATGACGAGATAAGTGGTGAGAACTGTGAAACCATAAATTGGATTTAAAAATGCAAAACACAACTTATATAGTATAGGCCAAGGTCACAGTGTATAAACTGTAAGTATTTATCGATGAAACAGTTGTTCTTTTAGTACGTGTAACATATTCATTTATAACAGGGTTATTTGCTACACAGATCTATAATAAGCTGCATTTATGGGGCAAAGACCTGTTAAATCCAGTCATGTAAAATATGCAAATGCAAGAACTAAAAAACGGTGTTCAGTTTAAGCTGTAGTTTAAGTTTTTCATACCTCAGGGTTAATGGTTTGTTGACATTGTATTCATCATAGCAGTAAAATCACAGTCACAAAACATTTTAAATCTTAGGTACATAGAAACTAGATTAAGGCCATTCTCAGTACTTTTTTGTTATACAAGCCAAAGAAAGCATACTTTTTCAGTTCAAGAAAAAACTTTTCATCCCTGAGGCCATAAATGAGAGGACTGAGACATCGTGGAACGAGACTAAACATTATGTAGTTAGAATACCTGACATTGATAAATAACCTGAAATTAATCTGAAGTACAGCAGCTTCTATGAATGGACACCACAGCTGGATGAGACAGAGCAGCAGCTGGAAAGCATGAAGAATTACTGTTCTGAGCCCTTTCCATGTTGACTTTCTATTCTCTCCTGATGCAGTTTTGGCCACTTTCATTATTTTAACATAGGAGAATACAATAGGAATACACATAATCAAGAAGTAAATCTGATGTACAGCTGACCTAATATGATCCTGCCATCTGAACAACATGAATATCTCCACAGAGCATACACTGTGTTGTTCATAAAAGCTTAGAGAAGCTGATGCAAAGAAGTTGGAGAAGACAACAATACAGGGTACAGAGCTGAGGCCGTGAATGATGAGGATACAGTTTATAGCACTTCTTGTGGAGCACAACTCTCCATGGCGCAGGGGCATGCATATGGCCACATAGCGCTCCAGGGTCATTGCTGTCAGAGTAACTGGTGTGAGCATCATATACATAAATACCAGAACAGTGATGATGATGCATAACCAAACATGCATGGTAATTTGAAAAAAGGTCAAGATAACAAGGACATCAGACATGAGTAATACAAAGCTATCAGACAGTAGTGTGACAGCATATAAGATGTAACGTGCAGTTGTGTAGAAAAACTCCTTTTTAAAAAAGGTCACGATGAGCAAAAGGTTGATGCAAAGAAAAATCATCACTAGGAGCTGCACAATAATGACCCGGTAACTGTACTGCAGCTGTAAAGACTCACCACCAATCGATGAGTTATTATAGGCCATATCTGTTTTCTTTTTATGATTTATCTTTTTATTGCTTTTTCAGCATTTGAACAAACAGTGCATTACAGATGTACAAACAACATTCAAAATTAAAAGATCAAATAATAACAAGTTAAAAAGGAAAGGACATGCACATTTATCTTGGCAGTCTGTAACACAGGCTGGGCCACATTTGTTTTCTAAGTAAACACACACGTTTTTAAGGTACTGACATACGTCAGTTCAAATGTCATTTTGTATTCATCTGTCAATAGAAAATTTGATTTTTAAAAAATTATATAAATTCAATGTCAAGCTTCTAAAAAAGATGCCGGTTTAAATACAGCAGGTCACCACACCCTCCATGGTGTTCAAACAACGAATGTCTTCTGTGGAGCTCACTGCAGCCTTCTGAGAGAGGGCTGTGCACTGTGAATTTAAAGATTACACCGTCCAAAAATAACAGCAAATGAAACTTTGCTCACCAGTGTCATCACAGTCCGTTCTCATTAGGTTGTCAAATACCAACACTTTTACACGCTATATTACACCCGCAAACGTAATAACAGCCCACAAACATAATACAAATCTGCAGCTTTGAATGTAATAATCCCGCAAATGCAATAAATTTCCCACAAACGTAATAGCAGCTGCCTACTACAAACGTAACACACAATTTTCCCCAAATGTAATAACTATTACATTTGCAGGAAATTATTACCTATGTGGGAAGGTGAAAATCTAAACTGTAATAACTTCCCACAAATGTAATATGAGACTGAATAATGATCTTTGTGGTTGTTGTTGTTTGTTTGTTTACTTACACATCTGCCAATAGTGATGCGCGTGTTGACAAGCAACCCGCAGGTCGGGTGGGGCCGGTCAGAAAGTGACAGAGCAACATTCTGAGTAAGTTAGAAATAACTTACAGAAACACACACATACACACGCACACACTGGTCATTCCTTGTCAGTTCACAGAATTACTCTGTGGCAGCAAATATGTCGTTTAATTGGATTTATTTTATTTTATTTTTATATTTTATTTTGTTAATACGGATTTTTCTGCAGCATCTGGCCTACAGTACCTGTTCAGCACCTCGGACAGCGGTGCTGTGGGATGGGTTGGCTCTTATAGGGGGTCAGGTGCAGGTTGTAAGGTTTTAAAACCATGGTTTACAATAGCTTAATCCTCCTCCACTCAAAATGTGTTTTCTTCTTGTTCCTACAGATGAATGTTTGAGCCTCACTGTGCAGAATGATGTATGTGCAGAGCTTGACACTCGAAGGCTGTTTTCACATTTATCTGCTGAAAATGCTCATATGATTTTAAGGGCTAGGGCTAAGAGCCTATGTTGGTGGCTTATGTAGCCTATGTTTGAACCATTTAATTAAAATATGTCTGCGTATCAAAAGCCAAAAACTTGAATATGTCGTACATTCTTTGAAGTAATGAAAACATTTTTCAAGATTTAAGACTGGTCCATGTACTTTTTGATAGTAACATGGACCAAGACTGTCTGAACACTAACAATTAAAGGCTTGCAAATAATTAATGACTGATGAACTTAAATTAATGTAGCCTATTTGAATGCAGGAAAGTGAGAATTGCCATGTAGATAACTGAAAATTTCCCAGACAAAATGATACATTATGTTACATTACTTTAAATAAACAGCCTTTCAGTTAAGTGCAATGTAAGGTCTCATCCACTTATTATTATGTGAATATGAATTATTTGATAGTTGCCGCAAATAAATTTGTATGGGTATGCATCAAAACTCTACCAATAAAACCAAAGAAGACACGCAGGCGATGGTCACTTCGCGGTAAAACAGTTCAACTTTGGAATAACTTTTCACCCCATTCCCGGTAAGCCAGCATGATGTATTTGGTATCAATGGATTCATTGAAATCTCAAGATATATATGATACCGCTGGTTTCACGCTAGCTTAAAAACTCAGTCCGCTAGATTGTCAAAAGTGTCACTGTTGCATTTGTTTCTCTTATGCAGCATGTTATTTCACCATAAATTACTGCACAACAGGCTAGCTAAAAATGACGTCGATGGTCACTTCACGGTAAAACATTTCAACTTTGCAACAACTTTTCACCCCTTTCCCAGTAAGCCAGCATGATGTATTTGGTATCAATGGATTCATTGAAATCTCAAGATTCATATTCATAATTTACTGCACAACAGGCTAGCTAAAAATGACGTCAAAGGGCATTCCAAATGAGCATTACTGTAAACACTACTTCAGTACAAATATGTGGGCAAACAAGTCCAGAAGTGGCCTGAGCCACTGAGTGCCAGCCTGAGTGTCAGACTGAAGCTCCCAGAAACTTCAGTCTGACATCGCCTCCACTGAAGACGATTTACAAGGGGGAGAGAATTTGATTTTTCCCTAACCAATCAGTAGAGATCAACGACTCACCCAGAATCTGACGTCATTAGTATCCATGCCTCAGGGGTGCCGAAAACAAGCGAGCATTGCCCGTTTAAAATGTCTCGTGCACGCCCAGCTGCATCGCCGTTAAATCCAGATTAGCAGCTTCCTTAATTTGGTCCTCCATTAACGCGAGTAGTGGCGAAATACCTCGATAGCATCGTTTATGTGGTCTGTAGGATCTGTAGCAGTTGCCATTGTTGCTATCCTCACCAGTTACCCACTGGTGCACAGCTTGACATCAGCTTGGTGCTGATTGGCTAATCACTAGACCCGCCCCCACCCCCAGCGTTCATTTGTCCTTCCATCATTTGGACGAGATAAATCGCAAATTCTTTGCAGTATGCCAGACCGGAGATGCAAGCCTACTCAGTTGAGTGGGCGGGGTCTATGGTCTGGAACCAGGCTACTTCAGCATTGTAAACTATGTTGGCACCACTAGCCGTGCTAAAACTGTTGACGGTGCTATCAGAGCTAACATAGTTAACGCTGCTAGAGGGCAACCTGGGGGAAACAGAAGGCTGGGCACTCATATATCTTTCAGTCAAACTATACCCTGGAATACAATAATACAGTCATACCGCCAAAACCTTATCCATTGTCTTGATGTGCTCAACTTCTTCTATTCATATAAAGACAATGGATGAAAACACACATTCATTTGAATTTTCTTTTGCAGATGTTCTGTAAAAGCAGTTATAATTTGCACTACAAGTGAATGGAAACCTGCATGGCTTATATGTTAAGATCAATCCACTGATGAAGCACTGCGCTGTATTTTTGTGGGAAAATGCTGTGGTCTTATCAGAACATTGGAGAATATATTGGTACCAAACATGATTTAGAAGAAAAACAGGCCAAATATTATTGTTACAGAGCTGGTGTCTTTTATAGTGTTGTGTGTATGTTTTTGGAAATCTTGACCACGGTATGAGTCAGATGACGAGATAAGTGGTGAGAACTGAGAAACCATAAATTGGATTTAAAAAGCAAAACACAACTTATATAGTATAGGCCAAGGTCACAGTGTATAAACTGTAAGTATTTATTGGTAAAACAGTTGTCCTCATAGTATGTGTAACATATTCATTTATAACAGGGTTATTTGCTACACAGATCTATAATAAGTAGCATTTAGGGGGCAAAGACCTGTTAAATCCAGTCATGTAAAATATGCAAATGCAAGAACTTAAAAAAGGTGTTCAGTTTAAGCTGTAGTTTAAGTTTTTCATACCTCAGGGTTAATGGTTTGTTGACATTGTATTCATCACAGCAGTAAAATCACAGTCACAAAACATTTTAAATCTTACGTAGAAACTAGATTAAAGCCATTCTCAGTACTTTTTGTTATACAAACCAAAGAAAGCATACTTTTTCAGTTCAAGAAAAAACTTTTCATCCCTGAGGCCATAAATGAGAGGACTGAGACATCGTGGAGCGAGACTAAACATTATGTAGGTAAAGTACCTGACATTGATAAATAACCTGAAATTAATCTGAAGTACAGCAGCTTCTATGAATGGACACCACAGCTGGATGAGACAGAGCAGCAGCTGGAAAGCATGAAGAATTACTGTTCTGAGCCCTTTCCGTGTTGACTTTTTATTCTCTCCTGATGCAATTTTGGCTACTTTAATTATTTTAACATAGGAGAATACAATAGGAATACACATAATCAAGAAGTAAATCTGATGTACAGCTGACCTCATATGATCATGCCATCTGAACAACATGAATATCTCCACAGAGCATAGACTGTGTTGTTCATACAAGCTAAGAGAGGCTGATGCAAAGAAGTTGGAGAGGACAACAATACAGGGTACAGAGCTGAGGCCGTGAATGATGAGGATACAGTGTATAGCACTGCGTGTGGAGCACAACTCTCCATGGCGCAGGGGCATGCATATGGCCACATAGCGCTCCAGGGTCATTGCTGTCAGAGTAACTGGTGTGATTATCATATACAGAAGTACCACAGCAGAGATGATGATGCATAACCAAACATGCATGGTAATTTGAAAATACTGTAAGATGAGAAGGACATCAGACATTAATAATATAAAGCTATCAGACAGTAGTGTGACAGCATATAAGATGTAACGTGTAGTTGTGTAGAAGAACTCCTTTTTAAAAAAGGTCACAATGAGCAAAAGGTTGATGCAAAGAAAAATCATCACTAGGAGCTGCACAATAACGACCCGGTCATTGATCTGCCGCTGTAAAAACTCACCACCAATCAATGAGCTGTTATCAGCCATATCTGTTTTCTTTTTATGATTTATCTTTTTATTGCTTTTTCAGCATTAGAACAAACAGTGCATTACAGATGTACAAACAACATTCAAAATTAAAAGATTAAATAATCATGAGGAAAAAAAGAAAAGGACATGCAAATTTTTCTTGGCAGTCTGTAACACAGGCTGTCATGCAACCTTTAAACCACGTCATGTCACATCTTATGTTCATCCACTCAGCATAAACACATCAATGCACACAGAGCAAGGATAGGACACAGAGATATCAACTGACATGTTAATCATCTTTACCGATCATCTCATAGGTAGACATATCTGTTTTCTAAGTAAACAGACATGTTTTTAAGGTACTGATATAAGTCAGATCAAAATCATTTTGAATTTCATCTGTCAATAGAAAATTTGCTTTTTTACAAAATGATAAAAATTCAATGTCAAGCTTCTAAAAAAGATGCTGGTTTAAATACAGCAGGTCACCATACCCTCCATGGTGTTCAAACAATGAATGTCTTCTGTGGAGCTCACTGCAGCCTTCTGAGAGAGGGCTGTGCACTATGACTTTCAAGATTACACCATCCAAAAGTAACAGCAAATGAAACTTTTCTCACCAGTGTCATCACAGTCCGTTCTCATTAGGTTGTCAAAGTAGACACTTTTACACGCCCCCCGGTGTGTGATACAGACACTAAGGCCACCTTCTGGCATCTTTGTGAGCCACACAGGGCTTTCAGCTAACTCCGGTGTAATCCCATTTGTGTCAATATTGTAGTGAGCTGAGGTTTCTTGCTAACAAGTACGCAGCAGAGAGAATGACCTCTGAACCAGGAACTGCTCCTTATTAACAGTAGCACACATTACTTTTGACTTTCTGATATCTACACAGGCAGGAGATCACTAATTGCATATGCAACTTAACCCACGATGCAACATGTCACAACATTAACCGTTACCCATTACAACTTTTGTTAGATGCATGTTCATTAATCACAGCAGAATAGATAACATGACTGATTTAAAACACATTTAAATACAGTCATCGCACAGCGTGCTGGGAAAGTCCCAATTTCAGCACCCAACGCATCACACAGCCCCCACCTAGCTGGTCTGCTGTCCCCAGCAACCCAAGTGTCTCTAACAAAGTCCCTGAGGTGTTGGGGGGGCTGATGCTGTCGTGAGGCCCGCCCAGGTGGTCCGTTGGTGGTTTTTGGGAAAGGGATGGTCCAGGGATGGTCCTCGGCCTCTGACTCACTCTTGGTTCGAGCCAAGGGTGCAAGCCGGTTGCTCTACCACCCTGTTCCTCTTGACCAGTCGCACCCTGTACACGACATCCAACAGTTTTTTCATAACACTACAAGGTCCGACCCACTGACTCAGTTTGGGGGAAAGGCCCTTCTTCCTTTCGGGGATGTGGACCCACATCTGCGCTCCAGAGGCAAAGTCCTCCCCTCTGCAGCGAGACCCATAGGCCTGTGTCTGTTGGGACCCTGCATCTGAGAGGGCCTGCCTGGACAGTTTGTGCACCTCCCGGAGCCATTTTGGAGATCTGGGGGTATAGTGGTGTGGTGTGGTCTTCTTAATGCCCAGCCACTGACACACCTCACCGAACGCTCCAGCCTCAAAGTTCCGCTGTGTTATTCTTCAGGCACACTGAAATGACAGAACATCTCTTTGACCAGGTGCTCAGCGGTGGTGGTAGCACTCTGATCAGGGGCCGCATAAGCCTCAGGCCACTTGGTGAAGTAGTCCATTGCCACGAGGACATAGCGGCTCCCCTGGTCAGTCACAGGGAAAGGGCCCAGGATGTCTACACCCATAGGCTCGATGGGGGCCCCCATCTGGTACTGCTGCAAGGGAGCATGTGAGTGCTGGGTCAGCCCCTTCTGGGCAATGCAGGATTCACACTGGTGCACGTAGAGCTCAACATCTTGGTGACACCCAGGCCAGTAGAAGCAGTACCAGTGTTGGTGAGGGGTCTTGGTGACTCAAAAGTGGCCTGCCCCCACTGAGCCATGGACAAGATGGAGCACTCTGGGGCGCAGCTGGCGAGGTGCCAGGAGTTGGAGGATGTCACGGTTGCCTCTGAGGGCCTGCCAGCGGCAATGAAGGGGGCCATCATGGCTGGTGAGGCTGGACCACTGGGATTAGAGGGCCTTAGTTTCAGCATCCAGGGGTGATACTGTTGGCCATGCTGGTTGTTGTCTGTCTTCACCCAGCCCTCAATAGGGGAGGACAGGATCTTGGCTCTGGTCATGCTGGAGTTGTACTGGATCGATGGTCTTGAAGCTGTGATCATAGGCTGTGGGTGATGCTTGGGGACCACCACTGCTACTGTCTGGAGGAGTGTTGTTATTGTCTGCTGCAGGGTCTCGCAAAGCTGCTACCACCAGGGCTGTGGCAATCTGTTCCTCCACGTACTGGCAGTACCGGCATTCCTCTTCCTCATAGGCACATCGAGACGGTGCGTCTGCATTGGCGTGAAGTCGGCCGACTCAGTGGCAGATCTCAAAGTTGTAGTCCTGTAGTGTCTCCAGCTACAGGGCCAGCTGCTCTTCAGGTTCTTTAAAGTTGAGGTGCCGGGCGAGGAATGCATGATCAGTCCGCAGCAAAAACCTCTCCCTGTAGAGGTCTGGTCGAAAGTGGCGGAGACCCAGGACGACAGCCAGCAGCTCTCAATGGCTGATGCAGTAGTTCCTCTCTGATCAACTGAGGGAGTGGCTGAAGTAGGCAATAACCTGCTCACCTTGTTCTCCATCCTGGGACAGCACTGTGCTGAGGTCCACATTGCCCGCCTCAGTGTCCACAATGAAAGGTCGCTGGAGGTCTGGGTAGGCCAGCCCATGGTCCTCAATGAGTGTTGACCAGACCTGCATGAAAGAGTGGGCACAATCTTCCCCACAGCGAAACACCTGTCCTTTTTGTGTCAGCCAGTGTAGTGGGCTGTCGATGGTGTTGAGGTCCTTGACGAACCTCCGATTATAGGAGGATAGGCCCAAGAACCTCTGCAGTTCTCCAGCATCATGAAGGACCAGCCAGTCCCTCTCTGCAACCACCTTTGCTGGGTTGGTGGACACTCCTGCTGCACTGACAACATGACCCAAGAAGGACGTCTCTCGTTGGAACAAGTGACAGTTTTTGGGATGAAGGCACAGGCCTGACGGCTGGCCTGGAAGAATTCCCTCAGATTGGCTAGTGGACTGTATTGTAAAGTCTGCAGCATGGGCAAGGAGGTCATCCAAGTAAACAAGGCAGCGGCTCCGGGGAATGTCAGCCAAGACCCTCTCCATGAGGCGCTCGAACATGGCCGGCACGTTGCATAATGCCTCTTGCTGTCACTGCATTAGCATACGGAAAGGTAGTGCTCACTGTCCACCCTCTGGTACTTACTTACTTACTCCTCTTCATCCCCTATGGGACATAAGGCTTCAATGAGCTCTCTCCATTGTACAGTTCTATGGCAGGTGGTTTTGGGCCTCCCAGGTCTTTTTTCGCCTGGTGGTGTCCATCTTAAGGCAACTTTTGTGATCCGATCCTGCTCCATTCTCAACACCACCCTCTGATGAGTTTACATTATCCTGGCTGCTCTGCACTGTGCACTAGCTGGGTTGACCAGGAGCTAGCTAGCAATGTTGCTCATTCGCAGTTTCCACTGGTAATGCCAGTCTCCACAGGGGATGCTCCACTAAGTATGCGACTTCAGTTAGAACCACACAAAAACCCTTCAGCATTGTAAACTATGTTGGCACCACTAGCTATGTTAAAACTGCTAATGGTGCTAACAGAGTTAACTGAAGAAACTGAAGGGAGGGCACTCTTTTATACTTTAGTCAAACTCAACAGAAACAAAATAAAACTCACGAAAACCCTCTAAGTTAGTCTTGTTAGTCATCTAGTTAATTAGTCCACCATTCCAGCAATCACCAAATCTGGTTTGGTGAAAAGAAGACAATGAATGAAAAATCACATGAATTTGAGCTTTCTGTTGCAGATGTTCTGTAAAAACATACATAATTTGCACTCAATGTGAATGGAAACCTGCATGGCTTATGTGTTAAGATCACTCCACTGATAAAGCACTGCACTGCATTTTTGTCGAAAAATGCTGTGGTCTTATTAGAACATTGGAGAATATAATAGTAACAAACATGATTTAAAAGAAAAACAGGCCAAATATTATTGTTACAGAGCTGGTGTCTTTTATAGTGTTGTGTGTATGTTTTTGGAAATCTTGACCATGGTAAATGTCAAATAACTAGATAAGGGGTGGAAACTGACAAACCATAAAAGGGGTTTAAAAAGCAAAACACAACTTATATAGTATAAGCCAAAATCACAGTGTATAAACTGTAAGTAGTTATTGGTAAAACAGCTGAACTTTTAGTATGTGTAACATTAATTTATAACAGGGTTATTTGCTACACAGATCTATAATAAGCTGCATTTAGGGGCAAAGACCTGTTAAATCCAGTCATGTAAAATACGCAAATGCAAGAATTGAAAAAAGTGTTCAGTTTAAGATGTAGTTTAAATTGGTCATAACTCTGGGTTAATGGTTTGTTGACATTGTATTCATCACAGCAGTAAAATCACAATCATGCTCATAACAAGAAATAAGAAATGTAACCTAATATTAACAGAAACAAAACAATTTAAATCTTGAACATGTAGAAACTGGATTGAAGCCATTCTCAGTACTTTTTGTTATACAAGCCAAAGAAAGCATACTTTTTCAGTTCAAGAAAAAACTTTTCATCCCTGAGGCCATAAATGAGAGGACTGAGACATCGTGGAGCAAGACTAAACATTATGTAGTTAAAGTACCTGACAATGATAGATAACCTGACATTAATCTGAAGTACAGCAGCTTCTATGAATGGACACCACAGCTGGATGAGACAGAGCAGCAGCTGGAAAGCATGAAGAATTACTGTTCTGAGCCCTTTCCATGTTGACTTTTTATTCTCTCCTGATGCAATTTTGGCCACTTTCATTATTTTAACATAGGAGAATACAATAGGAATACACATAATCAAGAAGTAAATCTGATACAGCTGACCTCATATGATCATGCCATCTGAACAACATGAATATCTCCACAGAGCATAGACTGTGTTGTTCATAAAAGCTTAGAGAAGCTGATGCAAAGAAGTTGGAGAGGACAACAATACAGGGTACAGAGCTGAGGCCGTGAATGATGAGGATACAGTTTATAGCACTGCATGTGGAGCACAACTCTCCATGGCGCAGGGGCATGCATATGGCCACATAGCGCTCCAGGGTCATTGCTGTCAGAGTAAGTGGCGTGACCATAAAGTACAGAAGTATCACAACAATGCATAACCAAACATGCATGGTAATTTGAAAAAAGGTCAAGATAAGAAGGACATCAGACATTAATAATACAAAGCTATCAGACAGTAGTGTGACAGTATATAAGATGTAATGTGTCGTTGTGTAGAAGAACTCCTTTTTAAAAAAGGTTGCAATGAGCAAAAGGTTGATGCAAAGAAAAATCACCACCAGGAGCTGCACAATAATGACCCGGTAATTGATCTGCTGCTGTATAGACTCACCACCAATCAATGAGCTGTTATCAGCCATATCTGTTTTCTAAGTAAACACACAAGTTTTTAAGGTACTGATATAAGTCAGTTCAAATGTCATTTTGTAATTCATCTGTCAACAGGAAATCAAATTTTTACAAAATGAAAAAAACTCAATGTCAAGCTTCTAAGAAAGATGCTGGTTTAAATACAGCAGGTCACCATACCCTCCATGGTGTTCAAACAATGAATGTCTTCTGTGGAGCTCACTGTAGCCTTCTGAGAGAGGGCTGTGCAGTGTGAATTTAAAGATTACACCGTCCAAAAATAACAGCAAATGAAACTCTGCTCACCAGTGTCATCACAGTCCGTTCTCATTAGGTTGTCAAATACCAACACTTTTACACGCCCCTCTGTGTGTGATCCAGACACTGAAGCCACGTTTTTGACATCTTTGTGAGCCACACCGGTCTTTCAGCTAACTCCAATATAATCCCATTTGTGTCAATATTTCATGCTCAAAGCAACAGACCTATTATAAAGAGTAAGAAAGTCTGTATAGGGCAGGTGGGAGCAGTGTGGATGGGTCAAAGTGACACAGACCTGCAGCCAGGAGACCACTGTTGGTGTCACGTTTGAGCCCAAAAGTCAGTGCTGTTGTAACATGGAGTCAGTGCTTTTATAACTTCTGTCCGTGATGTACTGATATCGTGACATATTTACAACATTTCGTACTTACTCTAACTCAAAATAGGATGTTCTGCTTAAGTTATGACCTTGAATAATGGCCTGAAGTGTTTTTGTAGAACACTATGATGTCACAGTGAAGCTGACCTTTGACCTTTTGGATATAAACTGTGATTATTTCATCATTTTATTCAATTTGACATTTCTGTGAAATATGTCATAATTAGCATATGAATTCTTGAGTCATCACCAAAAACATGTTTTGTGAGGTCTCAGTGGCCTTGACCTTTGAGCTTGAACTACAAAATGCAAATCAATTTATTTTGAGTCCAAGGGGAGATGTTGGCATTTGGCATTTCATTAGATATCACATTCACGAGAATGGGATGGACAAGGTCAGAGAGACCTTGACCTTTGACACCAAAAACATTTAAGTTCATCATTGAATCCAAGTGTGTTTTGCCAAATTTGAGGAAATTCCATTAAGGCCCCAGGTGGATTTTGCAAGTTTGGCACACTGTGCGCCTGGCGCAGCTACTCCTCTTTCCCACCTCCATCCCTCCTACCTGCGCAAGTCGGAAAGAGGGAGGAGAGAAGGCGTGGAGTGGGTTTTACACACATCACACCAATCTAATGAGCCCCTCTCCTTGCCCTTAAATGCGCCGCGCGAAGGCATAATGAGAGTTTACTCAATTCGCCATGGCAGAAGAGAGCAGCAGTGTCAGACGGCCAAACTTCTCCCAGGAGGAAACTGATGTTTTGGTCCGGGAGGTCCAAGCTCGCAGTTTCCGAATATACGGAACTATGAGCAGACCTCCACGGGCTGATGATGCAAAGGTAGCCTGGGAGGAGGTCACTACAATTATAAATTAATGTTGTGTTTCTCTCGTGCGCGCGTTCTCTCTTTCTCTCGCAGTCTCACTCTGTTTCTTTTCTTTTGACTTTTCTAAGATGACAGATGCTGAATATATACTCCCTATCTGATGCTGTGACTGTTTGTGGTTGGCTGAGAGGGATGTGAACTCATTAGTTTGCAGCTGTGTTAATCAAATCAGGTTGGGTTTCCATTACGCGTGCCGAACGTGCCAAACGGTGCCAATCCCCTTTGATCTGACATCAGATGTGATGGGACAGTCGATATAGAGATACATGTGCTTATGTGCTGATTGCAGATAGTTGCATTGAGTAGTGGTTTTGTGGCTATTTATTGCATCGTTAATGTGCCTGATATTCTGGAAACCTGCCTGTGAGGTTTTGGTGACATGTGCGCACTGTCCGCTGGTCAGCCAAACTTCGGCTTACACCGGCTGCGCTCTGCCTGCGCTGACAGTAGACCTGGTTTCAGCTGGTGAGCTTTTAGCGCACCTTCGACAAAGTCTTTTGGCACAAAACTGTCACTGTGCCAAGCTGGATCTGTCGACACCTCCCCCTGCTGCGCCGCCACACCCATCTCAGCGCACTTCAGTCTGCCAAACTACCAAACTGAGCGCGCCTCGGGTTGCGCTGCTCGAAACTAGCTCTGCGCCACCCTGCGCTGCGCTGGGAAACTAGAGCCCAAGGTGTTTATGACAATGAGATGAACTTAAGGTCACTGTGGCTTTGACCTTAAACCTTCAAAATCTATTCAGTTTATCATTCAGTCCAGGTGGACATTTGTTCCAAATATGAAGATGTTCCTTCAAGGTGTTCTTGATATATAGCGTTCATAAGAATGGGACGGACAGTTGACTGGTTGGACAACACAAAAACATAATGTCTCTGGCCATGGCTGTCTCTGCATTAGCATAAGGAAAGATAGTGCCCACTGCCCACCTTCCAGTCCCCACTGGTTAGTTTACATTATCTTTGTCTGCTCTGCACTGTGCACCAGCTGGGTTGGACAGGAGCTTGCTAGCAATGCCGCTTGCTCGTGGTCACCACTGATAATGGCGGTCTTCCCCCAGGAAGCTCCAGTGAGTAAGCAACTTTATTTAAAGCCACAAAACCCCTGCAGCATTGTAAACTACATGTATGTTGGCACCCCTAGCCGTGCTAAAACTGCTGACCATTCTATCAGAGCTAACATAGTTAACGCTGCTAGAGTGCAACCTGGGGGAAACTGAAGGCGCACACTCTTACATCTTTCAGTCAAACTATACTCTGGTATACCATAATACAGTTATACCGCCAAAACCTTATCCATGGTGTTGATGTGCTCAACTGCTTATATTCATATAAAGACAATGAATGGAAACACACATTAATTTGAATTTTCTTTTGCAGATGTTCTGTAAAAACCATAGACTGTATAAAAATATGGACGACGTCACCTATTGGTTTCTGAGGAATGGGTTTGTAGCTCAAAGTAGCCAGCTCTGGCCGTTGCCATCTTGGCAGTGCCTGACTTAGCTAAGGCTAACAAGCTAGGCTAACAAGGTACGCTACTTTGGCTAGCCCTGTGGTGTTGGCTGCTCCCGCTTGGTGCCAGCTCCTTCACGAAACTTTAGGTAAGTTGAGTTTAATTGAAACTAACGTTATACATCAAATCTTGAAACAATGATTCAGATTACACAATCTTAAAAAACGCTTCAACGTTTTTAAATATATAACGCTAATTATGGTAACGTTACATTCATTTGCAACACTTGATTTTGTCGAGACTTGCAGTAATTTGGCCAGGTTTACAGTGAATCGGCATAATGTTTATTTAAAGCTATAGTACATAACTTCTACAGGTCCATAAATGTCCGTTTCACCCAAGCCACTACTAGAGGAGATGACACAATGCTGATTAAGCCCATCAGCTCCTCTAACATCTCGCGTTTTTTTTATTAATATTTTTAGTTTGCATGTCGACGGGCGACATTCCCGCACTGGCGCACAGGAAATGCTTCCTCACATCAAGAAGGGAGGGGGAGGAAGAGCGGAGAGTGTCATAGCAAGAGCTAGAGCGCAGGTAGAAACAGAAAGCAACATGGCGGCGAAGCGGCCAGGACACGTTTCAGAAGAGGATCCTACCACAAAGAAAAAGCCTGGACGTTCGGCTGAAGGTCTATTAACAAAGAAGGAAAGTGACCGACAGAAGGCAAACAAGGATTTGTATTGGCATCGCTTTTCATCGATGGAGAGCCCTGAAGGAAAAAATTGGGCTGAGGGCAGACACGGATGTTGCCTTGCTGCTGTTGGTTGTTGGTTTTTAATTATATTATGAGTAGTATGTGTTGCTGTTACATGTACTGGACCTAGTACTTTATTATTTTCTTGGAAATGGTGCTATGAACGTAATGTAATGTTCGGAGCCTGGTGTTCGCCACGTTGTGTAGCATTGTGTAGCATTGTGTACATGGTGTGAAGCGAGCGTTACTCTGTGTACATGGTGTGTGGCGACTGGCGAGTGTTACTCTGTGTACCGCCGGCTTATTAGTTATAATAAGGCATTATACGCTGGGAGGCGACAGAAGTTACACACTATAGCTTTAATACATATAACGAATAATTTGAATCAAATCAATTGACCTGAATTTAGATTTTCACGTAATGTTAGTAACGAGTTGTTTATTTGGATGTCATTTGATTATACTTTGAATAAGATAATGTTAATAAGCTAAGTCCCATTTAACGGGAGTGTTCTTTCTTACCATGAATGTTTTGTTGATACCCAACAAGAAATTCGAGTTAGTAGTTGGATTTGCAGTGTGCATAATGGCTGACATTAAAGATTATATCCTTGTACCCACACTGCTATTGCAAACAGCGCGCATAATCATGATTTTGACATTGATAAAAGTCCGAAGGGGACTGAAATGTACGTTACTGTTATGAACAGTGCATTGCGAGATTATCATCTAGAACATGATGAAGAAATGTAGAAATTGCGAAAGAAAGGCAGTGTTATACTTGTTACAAGATGTTAATTTCTTTCAGTACATCACCGGTGTGGAGGTCATGGCCACTTGTGACGTCTCCACCACACGTGCTACACACAGCAGAAACTCTAAGTACCAGTTTTGGCTACTTGACTTTAGACAGCTAATAATACATTGTCTTCCAAGGACAAAAAGAAAGCATTTAAAAGACTGTCATCTATATTTTGAGGTGTTGCTCCCTGTTTTATTTTATCCTACAGATGTGACATAATAGTATTGTCAACAAAAAGAAGCGATTCACCCTTTATAGTTAACTTAATGTTTTTCATTACCTAAAGCATTTATTACACTCATTTTAGTTTCATAGGCACAGCGTGGATCATTGGTGACAGCTATGTCACGTGTCGGTGTGGTGCCCACTGAGAGCTGCAGAGACCTTGGGAAGCAACCTCAGCATGCCAGGCGTCTGTGTTTGGCTGGGGTGGACTGCAGTGGAGAGGCCTTCTCTCCTTTTCCCACTCCCTGCGAGGAAGAGCAGCACCAGATGTCCTCATCATCCACTGTGGCGGCAATGACATGGGGAAGGTCAGCAGTGTCAAGCTGGTCAGCATGATGAAGGAGGACCTGCACCAGCTTCACCTCCAGCATCCTGGCATTAAGATAATATTTTTGTCATTGGCCCAAAGGAGCAGGTGGGGGGCTGGTGGCAAAGATTGATAAGGCCACGAAATTTGTTAACAGTGTTATGGCTACATTTGTTCATAGTTTAAATGGTGCCATAATTGAGCACCCTCACATCAGACATGACAGTCCTGGGCTATTTTTGAAAGATGGAGTTCATTTCACAAATGTCGCAAATGGAGACCAGCCAGTGCAGTGGAGGAGGCAATAACCGCTCTCAAACATGCGGACATAGTGGGGCATGTTCAGCAAGGAAGAGGAGGCCTTGGACTAACACCTAGGCAGCCAGCCTGGAACACAGCCAAAGCACCAGAATGGAGGAGATTGGTGGTGGATGAAATACGCCGCCAGGAGGAAGTAACAAGGTGGGCCAAGACAGTTTCCCTCGAACCGCTTCCAACTCCTTACCATCAGCAGCACTTAAACCCCCGCAGGTCACGTTTGTCCGTGAGGGGGCAAAAGTAGCCAGGAGCAGCCCACACCCTTGGAGCACGACAAGCTTCGAGCAGCCTGCGACTGGAAGATGCTGGTGGACACTGGCCGGCAGCTTGCTTTTCCTCCAGAGATAGCAACCACTACCCTCAGACCTGACATGGTACTCTGGTCCCCATCTCTGAAGAAGGTATTCATCATTGAACTCACCGTACCCTGGGAGGACTCAGTGGATGAAGCATATGAGCAGAAGCAGCTACACTATGCTGAGCTAGCTGCTGAAGCACAACATTGCGGCTGGAACACTGAAATCTGTCTGGTGGAGGTGGGGTGCAGAGGGTTCGTGGCAGCATCTACCATCAGGCTGCTAAGAGATCTGGGTATCAAAGGCCAGAGCTTGCGCCAAGCTATTAAGGCAGTGTCAGAGGCAGCTGAGAGAAGCAGCCAGTGACTGTGGATGAAGAGGCAAGATTCCTGCTAGGCCCCCGTTTGAGAGGGTGATCTGGGAGACACACTGCGGGGACTTGATGGCCCCCGTAGGGCCTTCCTCAGTCGAGGGTGTCTAGTAGTAATGGCCGAAACACCCAATGAGATCTGGGGTATATTACTGAAGATGTGTACCCTGGATCACCCTCCAAAGGAAAACTCCACTGTGTCAACATCGTCGTGTGTATTCTCTAGGTAGGTGCTTGTACTTAAAGGACTGTTTACATCTCGTCCTGTGTTTTGGAAACCTGAACGTCTGGATGCGTCCAGTGACTGCTGAGAAAGATCAGCTGACAACAGGGGAAAGTCCTTGTGGCAGCATGGAGAGACAGCTGACAGGAGGGAACAGACCCCAAAAGGACGGACATGGGCTAGCTACCCATGTCTGTAGTTTCCTGAGCTTATCAGCATATGGGAACACCCACTATAGCTACGAAAAGACAACAGAAGAAAATACCCTCAGAGTCTGCGAGAGCGAGGTCGCAAGAAGACTCATTGGCTTACATTAAGGTAACAGACCCTGGACCGGAAATGACTATGAGCAGCAAAAGCACAGACCAGGAGAGCACCACAGAAACTGTCGTAGCTACATCTGCAGCAGCTGGCCACAAACTGCAAGTATGTGCTTGTGGATGGAAGAAAATTACATCATTCCATGGGTTGAGGATTCATCAGGGGAAGAGAAAGTGTTTGGGAAAGGAGAGACAGGGGCCTCGCATTGACTACTCTTCTGCGAAAGGAATCAAATCAGTCGAATGAAGCACAGCAACTGGACTCAAACCACGGCTTGCAGTGCATCAATACCACTGTCACGGAAGAAGGATCCTCAAGCACAGAGATGGCAACATCATAGAATCCCACCCAACCTCCCAGACCCGCAATCGAGGGGAGGCTGGCCGGGCACAGATTCCATGTGAAATGGCCAGCTGCTGCTGACAAAAAACTGTGGGAAACAATCAATGACGACCTGACCCTGACCTTAGAGCAACTCAGAGACACAGTGGAAAAGAAGTTGGAGAGAATGGGGGATATCATCTACCAGTACGGAGCAGAACACTTTGGCGTAAAAGAAGGGAAAGGAAAAAGTCTCCAACTGCACCAAACTCCAGAAGACAACAGGAGATCAAGCACCTTATCCAGCAAAAGGAGACAACTTTGGAAGAAGTGGATGAAAGCCTCAGAGGGGAAAAGGAAGGCAGTGACGTGCTTCAAGCTGACATAAAAAATCGGTTGGCATCCCTTCGTAGAGCAGAGAACTTACGGAAACACAGAAGGAAAAAAGAACAAACAGGAACAAGGTTCTATAAAGATCCTTTCATGTTTCTAAAAAGCCTTTTCACAAAAGAAAAGAGTGGATCTCTGAAAACAACAAGGAAAGACCTGGAAGACCATCTGAAAGTGACACATTCTGACCCAGGGCAGCATGAACAGCTAACCATTCCACCAGATATTCCACCAATCGACCCTCCAGAACACCAGATGGAGATTGGTCCTCCAACCTGGAAAGAGGTGGAAAATGCAGTTCACAGGGCCAGAACGGCATCAGCTCCAGGACCTAACGGATTCCCATATAAGGTGTGCAAAAATGCACCAGATGTCCTGAGGTTTCTCTGGAGGCTCATGAGGATAGTGTGGCAGAGGGAGACCGTGCCCAATTTCGACCAATATCCCTGCTAAATGTAGAGGGCAAAATCTTCTTCAGTGTCATTGCTAGGAGGATGTCTTGATACCTTGAAAGAAATAAGTACATTGATACATCTGTGCAGAAGGCAGGAATCACAGGGTTCTCTGGGTGCTTGGAACATTCTAGCATGATTTGGCACCAGATTCAGACCGCAAAGGTGAGGAAAAAGGACCTCCACATAGTCTTCCTGGACCTTGCTAATGCCTTTGGGTCAGTGCCTCACGAACTCCTGTGGGCTGCCTTCAGCTTCTTTCACATTCCAGACACCATGACAACCCTGGTAAAATCCTACTTCGAAGACCCACAGTTCTGCTTTACCACCCCCGAGTTTACCACCTCTTGGCAATCCCTGGAAGTTGGTATCATGGCGGGATGCACCATCACACCCCTGGCCTTTACAATGGCGATGGAGGTCATCCGAGCTTCAAAATGGGTGGTGGGTGGGCAGTGGCTTAACTCAGACACACGCCTTCCACCTCTCAGGGCTTACATGGATGACATTACTACTGACCACCACTGCTCCATGTATCAGAAAACTGGAGGAGAATATCAGCTGGGCCCGCATGACGATAAAACCATCAAAATCAGGCAGCATTTCCATCGTCAAGGGAGTGCTCTCTGACCTTAGATTATTCATCGGCAATGACCCCATCCCGACAATATCTGAGCAGCCTGTAAAAAGCCTTGGAAGGTGGTATGATGCAAGCCTTAAAGACAAAGACCAGGTACAACAACTGCGGAAGGAGATCAGTGGCGGGCTATGGGTCATCAACAACACTCAGCTGCCTGGAAGATTGAAGGCCTGGTGCTTGCAATTTTGTCCTTCTCCCATGAGTGCTGTGGCCCCTTACAGTCTTTGAGGTCCCAATCTCAATGGTTCATTTCACAAATGTCGCAAATGGAGACCAGCCAGTGTAGTGGAGCAGGCAATAACTGCTCTCAAACATGCGGACATAGTGGGACATGTTCAGCAAGGAAGAGGAGGCCTTGGACTAACACCTAGGCAGCCAGCCTGGAACACAGCCAAAGCACCAGAACGGAGGAGATTGGTGGTGGATGAAATACGCCGCCAGGAGGAAGTAACAAGGTGGGCCAAGACAGTTTCCCTCGGTAAACAGGGACAGTGGACACAATGGGAGAGTGTGGAGAGGAGGAGGATCAGCTGGAGGGATTTGTGGAGCATGGAAGCAAAGCGACTCAGCTTTATCATCAGAGCTACGTATGATGTCCTTCCAACACCTAGCAATCTTCATCAGTGGTTTGGCGAAGATCCAGGATGTGCCCTCTGCTCCAGACCAGCTTCCCTCAGCCTCACGCAGGGACGTTACATCTGGCGTCATAACCAAGTCCTTAAAAGCCTTGCCTCCACCCTGGAAAATAAATGAACCGCTTCCAACTCCTTACCATCAGCAGCACTTAAACCCCCACAGGTCACATTTGTCCGTGTCCGATAGGTAGGTGCTTGCACTTAAAGGACTGTATACATCTCGTCCTGTGTTTTGGAAACCACACATAGGGGAAATGATATGTTTTTAAGTAAATAAGTTAATTGTCTTAAAGACCACCTCCAAATGCAGTGAATTGCTTACAGTTGGCAGTGTCACTGCTTTTGAATTTGGCCTTTAGGACACATTTTGTTAGGCCTGAACATAGCCCAGGTTGTCATGGCTAATACTGAGTTTCTTATATTCATCTATACCTCGTTTAAAATTTCAATAAATTCTATTTATATTTGCACTCCTTCTGTCTTTATTACTGACTGAATGTTGTATTTCACAATCAAATCTGACTGTCAATTGAAAGGACAAACAAATCATACACTACAGATAAAACATAAAGCATTAATGTTTAACATTGTCATTGACAAATAATTAAGCAGTCCATTTCTGTGTGGGCCTGATTATTTTAACTTTGTACTTGAAGATAACTAAGCACCTTACACCCAGCAGCAGAGCCTGAGAAGATTTTGGAGAGTACCCTTTGTTTACTGCTCTGTTAGAAGTCTAGTTTTAACACAGAAGAATGTGACTGGATAAAAGGGCTCAAAGTGAAAAACAAAGAATAAGCTGGACACAATAGTTTTGAAGCCCCCAAGGAGGTATCACTTGTTCGCTATGTTGCCAACTCTGAAAGGGTCTTCCTCAGGCAAAGGTATCGTGACTTTTTTATAGTGAGGCAAACAGAAACATAATCAGCCAATTGTTTGTTACATTTTTTTTTTTAGCCTCACTATATAAGCCTCAATACCGAGCAGAACCTTCTCATATGTCACAATGTCACAAATCAATAATACCTCCTACGGGGCTTAAAACTATTCAGTGTGGAGATAATTCCTTGTTTTTCACAAAAGGAGAATAGTTTCTCAGTGAATTTTCGGGCTCATCCCTATGTTTCCAGGGTTCTATGTTTCCTGGGTTCTATGTTCCCCACTTACACAAAAAGGGTTCTATGTTTCCCGCTTGTTTGAGCGGGCAACATAGAACCCGGTAAACATAGAACCTTTTTTTGTGTAAGCGGGGAACATAGAACCTTTTTTGCAGGTTTAAGTGGGGAACATAGAACCTGGGAAACATAGAACCCTGGAAACATAGATACGCTCCCGAATTTTCTTCATTTGTCTTAAAGTAATGTCCAAACAAAACCAGCACATAACATCAGCTTTTCATTTATTTTTTTTTTACATTCTGCTAAGATAAATGCAAACTTGGGTAAATGTTAAGACATAAATGAAAACATTAAGATGCCATTAATAACATTATTAAAAAATATATAATATATATAAATATATAATAAAATTATTATTATATTTTGTTAAAGATTTAAATCACCACTATATTTCCAATCATCACAGGAAACTGATGAATGACAGCTTTCAAAAAAATTGCTTTTACTCTTAAGTAAATTTTGTCTGATCCATTTTATATAACAAAAATTATAACCATTACACAAACAGTTTAACAAAATAAAGTCAAATCTTGCATTCATGAAAACATCCATATTAAAAGGTTACAAAAAGTTCACATGAAATAAATGAAAAGATTTGTAACAGTAATTCTAAAATCTATGGATTAGGACCCAGTGTCATAATTTGCAAAATATTAATTTCTTGTGAACCAACCTCTTTACTGTGGAGTAAATATCACATTGGCCTAAGCATTGTAACTTTCCTCAAGTGTCCTACATGAGAGACAGAGGACAGGTTATAAACAGGTAGAAAACACTGACTACAGCCTGTCATGGTTAAAAGCCCACTCACCACCAAAATGATCTTATTGCTGAGTAAGTGGCTGTCGTTCATAAAATAGTTTTGTGTTTAAGTTCTGGAGATATTCGACTTTATATTTGAATGTGATTTTAAATTTAACAGTGTACTACCAAGACAACTGGAGTATGAATGTACAGTATGCAATTCATCATAAGTGTTGGTATTAAAAGGAAATTGAACTGTTCTCAAAGCTCACTGCCACTGTGGAATCATGCTGTTTGGCTGTCTCATTTTGAGAATATTTTTTTCCTTTGGTTCTTCACAGACTGTATGTGGGGAAAAAAGTAGTAATTCTTACCATGATAAAGAGTATTAGCATAAAATGCACTAAAATTTTAAAGTTGGTAAATACATGTCATGTTCCTTGAATTGAATTGAATTGAATTGAACAATTTTATTGAACATGTTAAAAGAAACAAAAAGTCAAACAAAATAAAGCATACGACATAAAACAAAACAAAACAAGCAAAGCAGAATTAAATAATAAATAATAAACAACTTAAATTATATTGGTCATGTTGAAAAGGGGTAAGAAGAATTAAAAAAAAAACTTTTCTAGTCCTACCCCTATATGTTGTGTGCAATTTAAGTTAAAAGAAATACAACAAAACAAACAAACAAAAAAAACAACCTTAAAGTTCGATTTTCAAGATATAATACAATAACAGACAAATACACCAGAATTTTCAAACAACCCTCCAGCAAGACTAAACGCAATTAACAAAACAAGACAAAAATCACTGTTCCATCTCATATTTGCGCAATACTTTCTTTCTGAAAAGGTTTTTTAGTTTAGTTAAGGTTTCACATGTTTTTATCTCATTGTTACTGCTGTTCCATAAATTTACCCTTGGTTGAAAGACAGTGAAGTTTTGCAGTTGTTCTGATTGGTGGTTTCTTGAATATGTGGATTCCTCTGATATTATGTTTACTTTCTTTCAATTGGAACAACTCTTGGACAGGTAATTGATGATTTATTGCTTTGTGCATGATTTGAATAACTTTATAATCAACCAGATCTTGGAATTTTAGTGTTTTTAATTTGATAAAAAGTGAATTTGTAGGTTCTCTTTATGTGGTTTTGTTAATGATTTGAATTGCTCTTTTTTGCAGGATGAATACTGGATGTGTGTTTGTTTTATAAGTGTTACCCCATACCTCCACACATTTGCAATTAACGCGATAATTTGACACCCCTTCACATCTTTACCAATCATCTCCAGATAGAGGGCCACATTTGTTTTCTCAGGTAAAGTTTTTAAGGTACTGACATAAGTCAGTTCAAATGTCATTTTGTAATTCATCTGTCAATAGAAAATTTAATTTTTACAAAATGATAAAAATTCAATGTCAAGCTTCTAAGAAAGATGCTGGTTTAAATACAGCAGCTTACCATACCCTCCATGGTGTTCAAATAACAAATGTCTTCTGTGGAGCTCACTGCAGCCTTTTGAGAGAGGGCTGTGCACTATGAATTGAAAGATTACACCGTCCAAAAATAACAGCAAATGAAACTTTGCTCACCATTGTCATCACAGTCCGTTCTCATTAGATTGTCAAAGTAGACACTTTTACACATCAGGCTCTTTAAAGTTGAGGTGCCAGGCGAGGAATGCATGATCAGTCCGCAGCAAAAACCTCTGCCCGTAGAGGTCCGTTCGAAAGTGGTGGAGACCCAGGACGACAGCCTGCAGCTCTCGATGGCTGATGCAGTAGTTCCTCTCTGATCAACTGAGGGAGTGGCTGAAGCAGGCAATAACCTACTCACCATGTTCTCCATCCTAGGACAGCACTGTGCTGAGGCCCACATTGCTCACCTCAGTGTCCACAATGAAAGGTCGCTGGAGGTCTGGGTAGGCCAGCCCATGGGCCTCAATGAGCGCTGACCAGACCTGCGTGAAAGAGTGGGCACAGTCTTCCCCCCAGCGGAATGCCTTTGTGTCAGCCAGTGTAGTGGGCTGGCGATGATGTTGAGGTCCTTGACGAACCTCTGATAATAGGAGAATAGGCCCAAGAACCTCTGCAGTTCTCCAACATCAAGAGGCACAAGCCAGTCCCTCACTGCAGCCACCTTTACTGGGTTGGTGGACACTCCTGCTGCACTGACAACATGACCCAAGAAGGATGACTCTCGTTGGAACAGGTGACACTTTTTGAGATGAAGGCGCAGGCCAGCCTGACGGATGGCCTCAAACATGGCCAGCGCGTTGCAAAGGCCAAAGGGTATGACCTTGAACTGCCACAGCCCTATGGCAGTCTTTGAGCGTGCCTCTGGTGCCAACTCCACCTGCCAGTAGGCACAGTGGAGGTCAAGGGAGCTGAACCAGTGAGACCAAACAATGTAGTCAATGGCATCATCAACACCAGGCAGTGGGTAGGAGTCTTTGCATGTGACTTTATAAAGGAAACTATAGTCAACACAGAAGCGTCGTGCCGTTCTTCTGCTTGACCAAAACCAGCGGAGGTACGCAGGGACTAGTGGAGGGTTCAGTGTTGTCTGCCTTCACCATCTCCTTGATCTGTTGTTCTGCCACGGCCCACTTAATGAAAGGTAGGCGGCAAGGGTGCAGGTGAATGGTGTGTGCACTACCAATGTCAGTGTCATACTGTGACAAGTTGGTGTGTGTACAGTCCTTGTCCCTGGCTGCAAAGATGTTAGCAAATAGGTCCAGTAGCTTATGCAGATGGCATCTCTGCTCCACCTCCAGGCCGTCACAGCTCCTGCAGTACAGGTCCTTGATAGCTTGCTTGGTCTCGATGGATGGAAGCTGGGGTTGCTGTGATGGTGTGGAGGCCCTTTTGGCTGCTGGTGGTGGTGTGGGCGACCCCACAGTTGGTTACCATGCAGTAGCAACCACAATGATCTGGTGGATCTGCTGTGTTTGGATGGTGGTGACAAGGTGGAGGGCCCCATGTTTGGTGATGGTTGTGCTACTGTGGACCAACTAGTTGTCAGTGATGGCAGCGAGGCGAGCCTCAGTCCTTCTTCACCTGTGGCATGGAGTGCTATGGCTTCAGAACCCACGTAGAGTGTAGTTCTGGGTACATCCACCACAGCCTTTGGCTTGACCAGCAGGTGAGGCCCAACAATGCAGGGGTCTTGTATGTTGGCTAATCGAAACTTGTGGCCAACAATGTGGTTGGCACCAGTCACTCAAAGAAATCTTTTTCCTAACATTCTGGTGTGTTCGTCAGTGACTGTAGTGATACGGAGCTTGGTGGGCCTCCAATCCTGTGGTCTTGAGCCGTTCATACCAGCAGGGGTTCCAAGGCGGACCAGGGAGATGGCAGGGCATAGGGTGCCATTAAGGTTGAGGTCCACATACAGCCCCTGGGCCCAGCCTAAAAGTCCCAGCTGTGACTTGAAAAGGGGGGAAGAGTTTGTGGTGGGTGGCAGATCCCCCGTTGTGCCACCTCGCGCTAGTATGATGTTGGCATAGGCAGTGGGCTTCTTGGGGCTGGTGCTAGGCAGTGATGTGCAATGTGGCCTGGCTCTCCACACCAAAAACACCCCTCTGCCAGATGTCTCTCCTGGCTCCCAGTCGTGGTCGTCGTGGAGGTGCACTGGTGAATTGGTGGGCCACTTCTTTGTTGTTGCTCCCCTCATAGTCTGGCGTACCCAGTGTCTCATGCTGGGAGGGCAGTCACTGTTGACTAGCTTATGCTTGACCCGCTCTGCTTCAGCAAGGGTCCCAACCAAAGTTTTTGGTCCATGAGGATCTGCAGGACTCACTTTCCAGGGCAAGGGCAACTTACATTGCTGTCTCGACCGCTTACCAGGAGTTAAACTGAGTGGCCAACTGCACTTGAATGAGGTATGTCTTGAGCGGCTCCTCTTCATTTTATGTGGCAGCTTCATCACAGCAGGAGGTCACTAATTGGATGCACAACTTAACCCATGGTGCAATATGTTGTAACATTAACAGTTACCCATGAAAACTTTTGTTAGACGCATGAACATTAATCACAGCAGAATAGATAACGTGAGTAATTTAACGCACATTTAAACACATATTTTAACCCAAAATAGGATGTTTTGTCTAAGTTATGACCTTAAATAATGGCTAAAGTGTTTTTGTAGAACATTGTGATGTCACAGTGAAGCTGACCTTTGACCTTTTGGACATAAACTGTGATCACTTCTGTTACGACTGGCTCTCAAGCCGCAACAAAAAGAGGGAGATGTGCACGCACTGATCAAAATTTAACAAAAGTATTTATTAAATAAAGGCTGAAGAAGGAATGGGGTGTGAGTATCAGTATCAGTAGTGTGTGTAAGGGTGTGAGTGCTGTGAACAATGTATGGTGTGTGTTGTATGTATGACAACATAAGCTAACAAAAGCAAAAAGGGGAACAAAGGTCTGCTGTGGTGGAAAGTCAGAGAGATAGGTGGGTCCATTTATCCTGGTTGCCATTTATCCTGGTTGGCAATCAGGCACCAATTAGTCCTGCAACAGAGAGCACAACCAGTACACAGGAAACAGGGCCACAAGGCCACAAGGCCACAAGGCCGTAACACCCCCCCCCCCCCCCCCCCCCATAAAGTCTAGGTCCCAAAGAGAACCCTGGCGCCCAGTCAGCCACCCCTTAAAACAATTAAATATAAAACATACCAATATTGTAATCACATAATATAATGCTAAAGAAAAAAAAAACCACCTCACCGCTTACGTGGCCACATCAGCCCACCGCCTCTCCACTCCATCCTCAGCAACTGATATCCTGAAGCCAAATTTAAGAGTTAAGAGGGAGAGGAAGAAGAAGAAGGGACACAGCAAAGGTTAAATTAATATACATAACATAAAATTAATGGCAAGGAGCCCGAGACAACGCGTCCGCCACCACATTGTCCCGTCCCCTGATATGGCAAATGTCCAAACTATAGGACTGCAACATCAGTGCCCAACGAATCAGCCGCTGATTTGGACACTGCAAAGAGTTCAGAAAAGTCAGAGGACTGTGGTCTGTGAAGACCACCACAGGTCCAGAGCCAACATACACACTAAAGTGCTGCAAAGCCAAAATCAAAGCCAGCGTTTCTTTTTCTATTACAGAGTAGTTCAGCTGATGTCTATTGAACTTCCGTGAAAAATAGCAGACTGGCTTGTCCACTCCCAAATCATCACACTGCAACAACATTGCTCCAGCACCAACATAACTGGCATCAACCTCAATCTTAAACTCCCTATCCCACTGAGGAGCAGCCAAAACAGGAGCATTACAAATGAGTGCTTTCACATTCTCAAATGCAGTCTGACACTCTGCAGACCAAACATACTTGACCTTGCCCTTCAACAAATTTGTAAGGGGAGCAACCACAGTGGAAAAGTTCCTACAGAAACAGCGAACCCAACTAGTCCCAAAAAACGCATCAGTTCCTTTTTAGTTGCCGGAGGAGCATAACCATCAATTGCTTGGACCTTTGCACGCACAGGACACACCTTGCCTTGCCAAACGGACAAACAGCCTTTCAGTGCGGTCAAGATGAACATCCCACTCATCAGAATAGATAACCACATCGTCAAGGTACACCGAGCAACCTTCCAGGTCTCCAACAACCTTGTTCATCAGGCATTGGAAGGTCGCTGGTGCATTCCTCAAACCAAAAGGCATCACCTGATAAGAAAACAACCCTGTGGGTGTAACAAATGCAGCAATCTCTTGTGCCCTCTCCAACAATGGAACCTGCCAGTAGCCTTTCAGCAGATCGAACTTGCTGACAAATTTAGCTGACCCCACCTGGTCAATGCAGTCTTCCATCCTAGGAAGAGGAAAACAGTCTGGTTTTGTGACATTATTAACTTTACAAAAGTCAGTACAAAATCTGGGTGTGTTGTCTGACTTTGACATAAGCAAGCAAGGTGAAGCCCAACTAGAACCTGATGGCTCTGCAATATCATTCTCCAACATGTATTTAACCTCAGCATCAAGGAACCTACGTTTCTCTGGGTGGACACGATAAAACCCCTGCTTGATAGGCTTAGACACTCCAATGTCTATGTCATGCTCAATTAAATGTGTGCGAGTAGGTGTATCACCAAACAAACATGGAAAACCTTTAATCAAACCAGCTAGTTGGTTGCGTTTGGAAACATCCAAATGGCTGAGCAAACCATCCAAGTTCCTCAGAGACTCCGAATTTTTCAACCGACCATAAAGTATGGCCTCGTCAGGGCCCGACACAACAACAGGGGACGCAGACACTGACAAACAGGCAGGGTGGACATCTAATACCTGCTCCTGAGCAGGTAACTGGCCCGTACGGGCATGATACGGTTTCAACAAGTTAACATGACAGAGCTGAGTGGAGGACCTACGGTTAGGAATAGCAATCACATAGTTCTGATCTGAAACCTTCTTCACCACAGTATATGGACCAGAAAACTTTGCCTGAAATGAAGATGTCACAATAGGCAACAGAGCAAGCACCTAGTCTCCAGGGAGAAAGACACGATTTTCAACCTGCCGATCATAAAGTTTTTTCATCTTGTCCTGTGCAGAAGACAACTTGCCCTTAGTCGCCTCCTGGGCTTTATACAGCCTGTACTTAAAGCCATTAACATACTCCAGAAGGTTTCTAGGTGGTTCAACCTCCCAATTATCCTGCAAAAGTGCCAATGGACCCCGCACCTTATGCCCAAACACCAGGTCATTGGGGCTGAACCCTGTACTCACCTGGACAACCTCCCTAGCAGCCAGTAACAGCCATGGCAAGCCTTCCTCCCAGTCACCCTTCAGCTGAACACAATATGCACGCAACATAGATTTAAGTGTCTGGTGAAACGTTCCAGGACACCTTGGCTCTGAGCATGGTACGCAGATGCCTGATTATGCGCAACTGCTTCAAAATCTGGGAAAACAAATGGGATGAAAAGTTTGACCCTTGGTCTGACTGTATGACTCTGGGAACACCAAAGATGGACATAAACTGTGTTAAAGCACGCACCACAGACCTAGCTGTGATCGTGTGCAGAGGGTACGCAGCAGGGTACCTTGTACTTTGGCACATCACAGTTAACAAGTAACTAGCACCTGACTTAGAAGGAGGCAAGGGCCCCACACAGTCTATTACCAAATGCTCAAAAGGCTGGGTGAAGAGGTAAAAATTGGTGCCTAGAAGCGGGCCTGGAGGCTCCCGACCTTGTCCTCAGCGATGCTTCTCAGTTGTCCTCTGATGTCAGTCTAGTACCTTGGGTTCATCTAATTAATGCTCAAAGAAACACTGGAGACAGGCAGAGTCCGATGCAATCGAGTTTAATGTGTTCACAAGCTTCAACACATACAACTCATGAGTCAAGCCCCGGAGCCAGACTGAAATCTCGCTCTCAGTGTGCTCGCTTTTATGCTGGTGGAGACTGGGTAGAGTCTCCACCTCTTTTTGTTAATCCTTCCCACTCAGATCCAAATCTGTTGGTGGCAACCTTTTTCTCTTTGTCCAATCATGAACAGGCCCGTTTTTAATGGTGTAATCACTTTCACTTTGAGCCTGGAATTTCCCAAATTTCCCACCCTTAGCTTTGGATTTGCTTTCACTTTATTTTTTAAAAAAACATGTGAATCTTAGGGACTTTCTTTATGCAGCCCCTTGTGCTCTTATGCAATGTGAACCTTTAAATGTGCATCAGGTAATACAAACATTTGAATGTGTGTGTGTTATCATTATACAGAACATGATAGGTTATATGTGTGCTCTTCAGTGTGTGAATACAATGTGAGCTCATAACTTTGTATTGTGAACACTTTGACATGTATAACAATGCTTTAACCCATATAGATGCATCTCGATCAGTTTTATAAGAACTTATACATAAAACATGGTTATCTGATGGTTATGTGGCTTTTGTTTCTTAATCAACTTATGCAGTATAACACTTTTACTTGATTAAGGATTAACTCTTACACTACATGGGCTATAGCTGGTATTGGAAACAATAGCACAGGCTTCAAGCTCTGGTTCGGTTTGCTGGTAAGCTGGCACGTATGGCATGACTTTATGTATGCTGACACATCTCTTTTCAAACGTGGCCAAAAGAAATACCTCAAAATACGGTCGTACGTCTTCCTGACGCCCAAATGACCGGACTCATCATGGGAAACCTGCAACACCAAACTGCGAAACTTAGAAGGCACAACAACTTGGTAAAGAGGATCACCAACAAAGTCTTCCCGCTGAGGTACCCACTTTCTCATCAATACATCATTCTCAACGAAATAACACTGAGCGTGGTTTTTCATCTCACCAACAGGAAGAGCCATCTCCAGCAAAGCCCCCAGGGACTCATCAGCCTGCTGCTCCTTCACCAACTCACTGTGGGAAACAGACCAGGGAACATCAGGACATATCACATCATTGTGCTCTGGAGTATCAACTTTCACAGTGGACTTTGACTGTGCACGCGTCACAGCGCACATGGCAAACACATCAGGGAACTCTGCCTCACTTTTGTCAGGGCCACTGCTAACCAGGGGCTCTGGTGCCACGATAGCAGGAGGTGGACCATCAGCCCACACCCGACTCCTGCAAATATCATTACCCAAAATCATCGTGACCGCATCCAAGGGCAGAGCCGGATGCACACCAACTGTCACTTCCCCCTGAAACAGATCACAGGACAACATCATTTTATGCAGTGGTACATTAAGAACCCTTAACCCCATACCAAGTACAGGAATGAGGGGCCCAATGTACGTGTCATCTGAAAATGGTAAGGCTGATGCTAAAATGAACAAATCAAAAGCAGCAGTGTCGCGCAATATTTTTATTCGCACTTTCTCATCGCTACCTACCAAAGACACAGAAGCTTCACTCATGAAAGGCTCAAAAGACTTTAGCTCTGCACATGACACATGTAGCTGTGCCTCACAACCTGACCACTGTTCAGTAACAGGTGCAACAAACATAGCTGGCCTGGGGCTAGCACTAGGTCCAGTCTGCTTAGACCTGGGCTTCAAAGCAAAACAATTACGCCTCCAGTGCCCTCGTTTATGACAATAATCACAAATTTTGTCAGCCCCACCAAAACCACAGTCATTCTTCTGCTGCAGTTCCTCTTGTCTCCCTGAACTAGCAGACCAAGCACCTCCAGCCCAGGAGTTGTCCCTATGCCCGCTGCAACTGTGAGCAACAGAACCATCCCCACCATGCACAAGAACATAATTGTCAGCCAAAGAAGCGGCCTCAGCTGCCGTCTTGACCTTCTGCTCACTGATATAAGTTGCTATACGCGCCGGCACAGAGTTTTTAAACTGCTCCAGAATAATTAAATCACGGAGAGCCTCACAAGAATCAACCTCCGCTGCACTACACCAGCAATCAAAATGAGCGGACAAATCACGAGCAAACTCTAAATGACACTTGTCACCTTTCTTCCAACTCCTAAACCGCTGGTGGTATGCCTCGAGCACCAGCTCATATGCCTTGAGAACAGCAGCTTTCACTGAAACATGACTTGTACTTTCCCTGTTACTCAAAGAAGAATAAGCCTCCTGAGCTCTGCTGGTCAACACACACTGCAGCATCAGTGTGCGCGTGGAGTCAGACCACCCGCGAGCATCAGCCAAGCGCTCAAACATCACAAAAAAGATGTCTGGATCTCTTTCATTAAATTTAGGAACAAGCCTCAATTCACTCAAAACATTAGCTGAACTCCTCAAAGCCTCAAGTGACACAGAGGGATCACCAGACAATGAATCAGCTGTCATCTTTCCTTCATCAATCAACCGCAGTTTCTGTCTCTGCAGTTCAATCCTGGCAAACTCAGTCTCCTGCTTTATCTTCTCCAAAGACAACATCCTCTCTGTTTCCAACTTCATCAATTCCTTCTGCTGCTCGAAGGACAAACTAGCACCAGGACCCCGTATAGGCGGAGACGGGCCCCCATCAACCACAGAAGCAGCTGCAGCAGCCTCCTCTGAACCCAACACTTTCATTTTAAACAAGTGAACCTTCATTTTCGCCTTCACTGTCTCCTTAACGCATTTATCACCAACATCCAGCTCATAGTAGTCGGCTATCTTGACCAAGTGGTCCTTTGTACACCCGTCTAACCACTGCTCAGACGGCTCCTTTAGAAACGCATTTACAACTTCATCCATTTTTAACACTTGGGTAACAGCTGGAAAACAAAAAGGAATGCAATATGTTAAACCCACCTGTGCGCCCTGGAGGACTAATCAGCCTCCACACGGAGTTTCCCCGCTAACTAACTACCTAACCAAAAAGCTTGCTACCTAACTCCCCCCTAGTCTTCATGAGGCGTAGCGGCGGGTACTTATGCACTAGAGCCCGCTGGCCCAAGAGAAGCGACCAGAAAACTGGCAACGACCCAAAAGCCACGGACAGTGCTCCCGAGCAAATTTAGGGAAAAGGGAAAAGGAAGCTCTCAACCGCTGTACCCCAATGCTAACAACCCCCACCGACGAAACCCAAAGGGGAGATGCTGCTTAACCTACCAGGGAAAACTCCGACAGGTTATGCACACACAAACAGATTAACACTCACCTTTCTATGCTTCCAACAACCCATGGATTAAAGAGAACAGCTTACCAACCACTACGGGTTACACCCTACAAATGCTCGACCAGACTAAATTTAGCCAAAATAACACTAACAAACAAATTTCAAAAAACCCAAAAAATGCCTGGCCTTTACTTCAATTTAGGCGAGTCCCCATTTTGTTACGACCGGCTCTCAAGCCGCAACAAAAAGAGGGAGATGCGCACGCACTGATCAAAATTTAACAAAAGTATTTATTAAATAAAGGCTGAAGAAGGAATGGGGTGTGAGTATCAGTATCAGTAGTGTGTGTAAGGGTGTGAGTGCTGTGAACAATGTATGGTGTGTGTTGTATGTATGACAACATAAGCTAACAAAAGCAAAAAGGGGAACAAAGGTCTGCTGTGGTGGAAAGTCAGAGAGAGAGGCTGGCGCCCGGGTAGGTGGGTCCATTTATCCTGGTTGGCAATCAGGCACCAATTAGTCCTGCAACAGAGAGCACAACCAGTACACAGGAAACAGGGCCACAAGGCCACAAGGCTGTAACACTTCATAATTTTATTGAAATTGACATTTGTGTGAAATCTTGTCAAAATCAGCATATGAATTCTTGAGTTATGACCAAAAACATGTTTTGTGAGGTCACAGTGGCCTTGATCTTTGTGCTTTGACTATGAAAAGCAAATCCGTTAATCCTGAGTCCAGGGGGATGTTTGTGGCAAATTTAAGAAAAATCCCTCAAGTCATTTCATGAGATATCACATTCACGAGAATGGGATGGACGAGGTCACAGTGACTTGACCTTTGACACCAAAATCTTTGTAGTTCATCACTGAATCTAAGTGTATGTTTGTGCCAGATTTAAGGAAATTCCATGAAGGCCCTCTTGAGATAACGTTTTTAAGACAATGAGATGAATGCAAGGTCACTGTGACTTTGACCTTTGACCACCAAAATCTATTCAGTTCATTGTTGAGTCCAAGTGGACTCATTCCAAATATAAACATTCCCTCAAGGTGTTCATGATATAGTGTTCAAAAGAATGGGACAGACAGACGAATGGTTGGAAAACACAAAAAGATAACGCCTCTTGCTGTCGCTGCATTAGCATTCGGAAAGATAGTGCTCACTGCCCACCCTCTGGTGAGTTTACATTATCCTGGCTGCTCTGCACTGTGCTCCAGCTAGGTCGGACAGGAGCTAGCTAGCAATGCTGCTTATTCGCGGTTTCCACTGGTAATGCCAGTCTCCGCTGATGAAGCTCCACTGAGTATGCGACTTCAATTAAAGCCACACAAAACCCCTTCAGCATTGTAAACTATGTTTGCACCACTAGCCAAGTTAAAACTGCTAACAGAGCTAACATAGTTAACAATGCTTATGGGCAACATGGGGGAAACTGAAGGGAGGGCACTCTTTTATACTTTAGTAAAAACAAACAGAAACAAAATGAAACTCAGGAAAACCCTCTAAGTTAGTCTTGTTAGTCGTCTAGTTAATTAGTCCACCATTCCAGCAATCACTAAATCTGGTTTGGTGAAAATAAGACAATGAATGAAAATACATATGAATTTGAACTTTCTTTTGCAGATGTTCTGTAAAAACATATATAATTTGCACTCAATGTGAATGGAAACCTGCATAGCTTATGTGTTAAGATCACTCCACTGATGAAGCACTGCGCTGTATTTTTTGTCGGAAAATGCTGTGGTCTTATTAGAACATTGGAGAATATAATAGTAACAAACATGATTAAGAAGAAAAACAGGCCAAACATTATTGTTACAGAGCTGGTATCTTTAATAGTGTGTGTGTTTTTGGAAATCTTGACCATGGTGTGAGTCAAATAACTAGATAAGGGGTGGAAACTGACAAACCATAAAAGGGGTTTAAAAAGCAAAACACATAGTATAAGCCAAAATCACAGTGTACATAAAATGTAAGTATTTATTAGTAAAACAGTTGAACTTTTAGTACGTATAACATATCCATTTATAACAGGGTTATTTGCTACACAGATCTATAATAAGCTGCATTTAGGTGGCAAAGACCTGTTAAATCCAGTCATGTAAAATACGCAAATGCAAGAATTGAAAAAAGTGTTCAATTTAAGCTGTAGTTTAAGTTGGTCATAACTCTAGCTTAATGGTTTGTTGACATTGTATTCATCACAGCAGTAAAATCACAATCATGCTCATTACAAGAAATAAGAAATGTAACCTAATATTAACAGAAACAAAACAATTTAAATCTTGAACATGTAGAAACTGGATTGAAGCCATTCTCAGTACTTTTTGTTATACAAGCCAAAGAAAGCATACTTTTTCAGTTCAAGAAAATACTTTTCATCTCTGAGGCCATAAATGAGAGGACTGAGACATCGTGGAGCGAGACTAAACATTATGTAGTTAAAGTACCTGACATTGATAAATAACCTGAAATTAATCTGAAGAACAGCAGCTTCTATGAATGGACACCACAGACGGATGAGACAGAGCAGCAGCTGGAAAGCATGAAGAATTACTGTTCTGAGCCCTTTCCATGTTGACTTTCTATTCTCTCCTGATGCAGTTTTGGCCACTTTCATTATTTTAAAATAGCAGAATACAATAGTAATACACATAATCAAGAAGTAAATCTGATGTACAGCTGACCTAATATGATCATGCCATCTGAACAAAATGAATATCTCCACAGAGCATAGACATAGACTGTGTTGTTCATATAAGCTAAGAGAGGCTGATGCAAAGAAGTTGGAGAGGACAACAATACAGGGTACAGAGCTGAGGCTGTGAATGATGAGGATACAGTTTATAGCACTGCGTGTGGAGCACAACTCTCCATGGCGCAGGGGCATGCATATGGCCACATAGCGCTCCAGGGTCATTGCTGTCAGAGTAACTGGTGTGACCATAAGGTACAGAAGTACCAGAACAGTGATGATGATGCATAACCAAACATGCATGGTAATTTGAAAAAAGGTCAAGATAAGAAGGACATCAGACATTAATAATATAAAGCTATCAGACAGTAGTGTGACAACATATAAGATGTAACGTGTCGTTGTGTATAAGAACTCCTTTTTAAAAAAGGTTGCAATGAGCAAAAGGTTGATGCAAAGAAAAATCACCACCAGGAGCTGCACAATAATGACCCGGTAATTGATCTGCTGCTGTAAAGACTCACCACCAATCAATGAGCTGTTATCAGCCATATCTGTTTTCTAAGTAAACACACAAGTTTTTAAGGCACTGATATAAGTTAGATCAAATGTCATTTTGTAATTCATCTGTCAATAGAAAATTTGATTTTTACAAATGATAAAAACTCAATGTCAAGCTTCTAAGAAAGATGCTGGTTTAAATACAGCAGGTCACCATACCCTCCATGGTGTTCAAACAACAAATGTCTTCTGTGGAGCTCACTGCAGCCTTCTGAGAGAGGGCTGTGCACTGTGAATTTAAAGACACAGTCCAAAAATAACAGCAAATGAAACTTTACTCACCAGTGTCATCACAGCCCGTTTTCATTAGATTGTCAAAGTAGACACTTTTACACGCCCCTCGGTGTGTGAGACACTAAGGCCACTTTCTGGCATTTGTGAGCCACGCCGGTCTTTCAGCTAACTCCAGTATAATTCCATTTGTGTCAATATTTCATGCTCAAAGCAACAGACATAATATAAAGAGTAAGAAAGTCTGTATAGGGCAGGTGGGAGCAGTGTGGATGGGTTAAAGTGACACAGACCTGCAGCCAGGAGACCACTGTTGGTGTCACGTTTGAGCCCAAAAGTCAGTGCTGTTTTAATATGGAGTCAATGCTTTTTTAACTTACGTCTGTGTGTACCGAAGTCGTGACATATTTAGGACACATTTTGTACTTACTTTAACCCAAAATAGGATGTTTTTTTCTGAGTTATGGACTTAAAAATTGGCCACAAAAGTGTTTTTGCAGAACATTATTATGTCACAGTGAAGCTGACCTTTGACCTTTTGGATATAAAATGTGATTACTTCATAATTTTATTAAATTTGACATTTGTGAAATTGTGTCATAATCAGTGTTTGAATTCTTGAGTTATGACCAAAAGCATGTTTTGTGAGGTCACAGTGGCCTTGACCTTTGAGCTTGGACTACGAAATGCCAATCAGTTCATCCTTGAAACCAAGGGGATGTGTTTGGTAAATCTAAGGAAATTCCTTCTTCTCATTCTTGAGATATCACATTCATGAGAATGAGATGGACAAGGTCACAGTGACCTTGACCTTTGACACCAAAATCTTTTTAGTTATTATGGAATCCAAGTGGATGTTTGTGCCAAATTTGAGAAAATTCCATGAAGGCCCTCTTTTGACCACCATAATCTATTCAGTTCATCACTGAGTCGTAGTGGACGTTTGTTCCAAATATGAAGAAACTCCCTCAAGGCATTCTTGAGATATCGAGTTCACAAGAATGGGACAGACGGACAGACGGATGCATGGACAACCCGTAAACATAATGCCCACTGCCCACCCTACAGTCCCCACTGCAAGGCTCCTGACTGCGACCTTTTTTAAAAAAAAAATTTGCGACCATTTTTGGAGTCAGTGTGAGTATGTTTTATAACTACTCACTCATGTGCGACCCGCAAATTTTGCAGGTGTTGTTTTTTTCAATGCTGTAAAACGAGGGAGCGAGTCCGCCAGTGTAGGCTAATGTGTGTGAGAGGAGGAACGTCCATGACTGAGTAATTAGTTAACTGTGAGGATCACATCATCAACACTCATCAGTAGACTTGTTCAAGATGAACTGCAACAAGCAACAAGCTGCGGTCAAGTCAGAGGCTGAATCCAAATGTCCACCCACTACCCTTGCAGACTTCAGTTGTATGTAGTGTGATGTCCTTACTGTCATCACGTAAAGTCTGCAAGGGCAGAGACTGCAAGCAGTTGATAGACAGCCCTCGAGATCTTTTTACTCGTAGCCGTGGAAACGTTCAACTATTGCTGCTGTCATATTAATATATATGTCATACAAGTTGATGAATAGTGCCTACTCATCTGTTCTTGCAGATAACAAGATAATTCCCATGTAGAGCCTTTTTCTGTTACTAAACAAAAATGTATTAATACATCTTTGTATAACAGGCTACACGTGTTCAAAACACAAATGTTTGTAAATAAGGACAGGACTATAAATTGGGCATTACTTACATTAAAAGACCTTCTTTTGTTGTTTTTCGGCCAATTTTCAAGCCTATTAGACTACACAGCTTGATAGGCCGCAATAATAAAGTGCATTTTCAGTCCCTCTACAGCCTATACTTATACATATCTCTGTATCATGATGTGGTTGAATATTATTTCTGGCCTACACAATTCAAGTAACATTTTAATAGGCCTAACTATCAATAACTTTTTTTACACATTCATGAGTTGGTTTTTTGAGTTTAGTGAGTTATTATATCAGAGAAGTCTGCTGAAGTCTGCACCCCAAGCGGACTCTCTGGAAGTCTGCAGAAAGTCCACTTTAAGTCTCCTTGTGGACAGGATGAGTTGTAGCTTTGGACAGCCTTAAGCACCCCCAGACTTCCCGTGAATGCACATACGAAGTCTGCGAGTCTGCAAGTGCAGTGAAGTCATTTGGATTCAGTCGGACAGTTTCCCAACAGTGTACAGCAGCCTTCAGTCTGCACAGGAAGTCAAAGAAACACGATATGATGATGATGTCTGGAATGATGTCGGTTCATTAAAATATTGTCAGACTCCTATATTAGTTTGTTCTCAGTCTCCAGATGTTAATGTTATGACAGACTAATTTATTAAAATGCTTTACAAGCTTTCTGTAATTTATGTTCATGGTTCAACCTCCATTTTACATGAACTCTCATGTAAATCAGCAGAGCAGCTGAGCAGACCTGTCACCTCAACTACGGAGGCCAAATAAATTGTGTCTGTATCTCTGGTAGTGCATACTGTGCACTACATTCAGTGAGTTTAATAGAAAGAGGAGCATCTGTAGTTTTGACATTATTAAAAATCATACCATCTGGATTTCTAAATACCCTGGTATACCATAATACAGTCACACCATCTACGCCTAATCCTTAGTCTTCATGTGCTCAACTTTTTATATTTATATTAAGACAATGGATGAAAACACACATTAATTTGAATTTTCTTTTGCAGATGTTCTGTAAAAGCAGTTATAATTTGCACTGCATGTGAAAGGAAACCTGCATGGCTTATGTGTTAAGATCACTCCACTGATGAAGCACTGCGCTGTATTTTTGTGGGAAAATGCTGTGGTCTTATTAGAACATTGAAGAATATAATAGCAACAAACATGATTGAGAAGAAAAACAGGCCAAACATTATTGTTACAGAGCTGGTTTCTTTTATAGTATTGTCAGTTAACTAGATGAGTGGTGGAAACTGAGAAACCATAAAATAGATTTAAAAGGCAAAATACAACTTATATAGTATAAGCCTAGATCACAGTGGATAGATAAACAGTTGTCCTTTTAGTACATGTAACATATTAATTTATGACAGGGTTATTTGCTACACAGATCTATAATAAACTGCATTTAGGGAGCAAAGACCTGTTAAATCCAGTCATGTAAAATATGCAAATGCACAAAAGAACAGAAAAAAAGTGTTCAGTTTAAGCTGTAATTTAAATTGGTCATACCTCAGGGTTAATGGCTTGTTGACATTGTATTCATCACAGCAGTAAAATCACAGTCATTCTCATAACAAGAAATAAGAAATGTAGCCTAATATTAACAGAAACAAAATAATTTAAATCTTAAGTACGTAGAAACTAGATTAAAGCTATTCACGGTATGTTTTGTTATACAAGCCAAAGAAAGCATACTTTTTCAGTTCAAGAAAAAACTTTTCATCCCTGAGGCCATAAATGAGAGGACTGAGACATCGTGGAGCAAGAGTAAACATTATGTAGTTAAAGTACCTGACATTGTTAAATAACCTGAAATTAATCTGAGGTACAGCAGCTTCTATGAATGGACACCACAGACGGATGAGACAGAGCAGCAGCTGGAAAGCATGAAGAATTACTGTTCTGAGCCCTTTCCATGTTGACTTTTTATTCTCTCCTGATGCAGTTTTGGCCACTTTCAATATTTGAACATAGGAGAATACAATAGTAATACACATAATCAAGAAGTAAAACTGATGTACAGCTGACCTAATATGATCCTGCCATCTGAACAAAATGAATATCTCCACAGTGCATACACTGTGTTGTTCATACAAGCTAAGAGAGGCTGATGCAAAGAAGTTGGAGAGGACAACAATACAGGGTACAGAGCTGAGGCCGTGAATGATGAGGATACAGTGTATAGCACTGCGTGTGGAGCACAACTCTCCATGGCGCAGGGGCATGCATATGGCCACATAGCGCTCCAGGGTCATTGCTGTCAGAGTAACTGGTGTGATCATAAGATACAGAAGAATCACAACAGAAATGATGATGCATAACCAAACATGCATGGTAATTTGAAAAAAGGTAAAATTGAAAAGGACATCAGACATTAATAATACAAAGCTATCAGACAGTAGTGTGACAGCATATAAGATGTAACGTGTAGTTGTGTAGAAGAACTCCTTTTTAAAAAAGTTCACAATGAGCAAAAGGTTGATGCAAAGAAAAATCACCACAAGGAGCTGCACAATAACGACCCGGTAACTGTTCTGCAGCTGCCAAGATGTACTACTAATCAGTGAGTTGTTATCAGCCATATCTGTTTTCTAAGTAAACATACAAGCTTTTAAGGTACTGACATGAGTCAGATCAAGTGTCATTTTGTAATTCATCTGTCAATAGAAAATTAGAATTTACAAATTATTGAAGCCCATTGTCAAGCTTCTAAGAAAGATGCTGGTTTAAATACAGCAGTTTACCATACCCTCCATGGTGTTCAAACAACAAATGTCTTCTGTGGAGCTCACTGCAGCCTTCTGAGAGAGGGCTGTGCACTGTGAATTTAAAGATTACACAGTCCAAAAATAACAGCAAATGAAACTTTGCTCACCAGTGTCATCACAGTCCATTCTAATTAGTTTGTGAAGTACCAACACGTTTACACGCCACTCGGTGCATGATACAGACACTGAAGCCACCTTTTGGCATCTCTATGAGCCAATTTGTGTCAATATTTGATGCTAAAAGCAACTTACATCGCGTAAAAATCGAGAAAGTTCGTACAGGGCAGGTGGAAGGGGTGGTGGATGGGTCAAATAAACACAGACTTTCTCCAACCGCTTTTGGTGTGCTGTATGAAACCAAAAGTCATTGCTGTTTAACACAAAATCTGTCCTTTGATAACAAAACATTACATAATCTACGGCCATCCAAGACATACTTAATTCAGTCACGTGACATATTTACCACACATTTGATACTTTTCTACCTTTAAACCAAAAACATGATGTTTTTTTCCAAAACTTAACATTTGTTACCTAAACCTAACCACAGCCAGCTTAAAACACGTGTTACAAGTTTCACCCAGGAAACAGCTGTTTCATTAGAGGGGGCTTTCAGTGTCACATGCCAAGGGCTGTGCAGCTTTGGTATTTAAAGACCTTGGATAAGAGCACTTTGGTCATTATATATATTTCACTATATATTTGATGTAGTAAAATACTCCAACCACAACCACACCGTCTACAGTATAATGGCAGATATTTATCCATTATAAATACATAATGTTTCAGGCTGTTGTCATGCACTTTTCGTACATATACCTCTAAAACATAATGCACCACTATTTGTATTTAATAGGCCAGTAATTCATGTATAACACACATTATTGGGAAGGCTGCAATCGTGACTGGTGCACTGACAGGAGTAAAGAAGTAGCGTAAGGAATGATAGTCTGCGTAAGGAGGTAGGTTGGAGTGGTGGATGTATTACAAAACACAAGACTTTTCCCCAGGAGACCAGTGTTAGGGACCATGTGAAACCAAATGAACTCTGAGTTCTCTATTGTATAGAGACTATCTTGACACCGAACTACATGATCCATATGTATGGTGAATGTCCCCACTTGACAGATGATGTAGATGATTATTTAATACATACCAGCTGAGTATATAAGGCACAGGTGTGCATGACCACTCTGATTTTCAGATCTCCACTGGCCAGTCAAGGTCTGTGTTAAGCAAGAGAAAGTAAAAAGAAAAGAAGAGGAATGCAATGACGAGACAGACAGACTTCTATCCACTTCCCAGGAGCAGATGGTGTTTACTTCCTCTCAGGATTGAATTCAATTCAGTTCAATTCAAACAACTTTATTAATCCCACAAGGGACAATTAGTTATGAGCAGCAGGTTGTTGTGATACATGTAGCCTACATGGCACACAATAAATAATAAGTACATCAGACATCAGACAACATCATACACACACACACACCAGGAACTTAGTGTGGAATAATGAGAAAGAGCCTATGATAGCCTAAAAAAAAAGAAAAAAAAAGGCTTCTTATGAACACACACAAACATTCCTTCAAGGAATTAAGAAAAAAAAAAAGAAGAATACAACCCTATGAAGAGTTTAAAAGTCTGAGTGCAGAGGGGATGAATGATTTTGAGAAGCGGTTTGTTTTACACACAGGTAGGACATAACGGCGTCCTGAAGGCAACAGAGAGAATTCACCTGCAAGAACATGAGTCGGGGAGGCTAAAATGCACTCTGCTTTTCGGAGGATTTGCTGGTCGCAGAAGGAACTTAAGTCTCTTAATTTCACTCTGATAATCTTAGAGCAGGACTTAACAATACCGGTCAGGCTGTTTCTGTCTTTAACTGAAAGACAATGAAACCAGCAAATAAAAGAAAAACACACAAGGCTCTCAATACATGCTTGATAAAATCAACAGAGTATAACAAGCCTGACAGAGAAAGAGTTTAGTTTCCTGAGAAGATGAATTCTCTGTTGCCCTCACTTCACAATAAAATCCGTGTTCACATCAAATTTGAGATGGTCGTCAAAAAAGGTCCCCAAGTATTTGTATGATGAAACAATTTCGACATTTTTGTTATGTATGATGCACTCAGTAGGAGTGTCCTTCTTATGTCTAAAATCAATAATCAATTCCTTGGTTTTGGATACATTTAAATCCAAAAAGTTACAGTCACACCAGGAAATAAAATCAATTAGGGTGCTCTCATGGTTTGATTCTGAACCATAGAGGAGGGACAACAGTGCATTGTCATCTGAAAACTCAATCAGATAGCTATCCTCCTGCCTGCTTCTGCATTCATCAGTGTATATGATATAAAATAAGGGCGAAAGGACGCACCCTTGGGGTGAACCCGTGGAAGTGGTTACAGAGTCAGAGAGACAGCCATTAACAGAGACTCTTTGCTCTCTGCCAGTTAAGAAATCTAAAATCCATGACACAAGCTGGTGAGACAGTTTAAATTTAGACACTAGCCTCTCTATTAAGAGATGTGGCTGCATTGTGTTGAATGCTGAAGAAAAATCAGCGAATAGGAGCCTAGCATGGGCTTGTGGCTTCTCTAAGTGTTTGTAGAGGTGATTAAGTATGAAAAGCTTTGCTTCCTCTACACCTCTCCCTGCCTGATAGGCAAATTGTAATGGATCAAGTCCCTCTATAGAAGACATGACCAGGCCTTTAACGATTTTCTCAAAGATTTTCATTATTAATGACATTAATACAACTGGTCTGAAATCATTGAGCTGTTTAGGGTTAGGTGTTTTTGGGATGGGAATCACAGTAGAAGATTTCCACATGCCAAGAATTTGGTTACGATCAAGTGACATTTGAAAGACATGCTGGAGGACACTGCAGAGTTGATCAGCACAATATCGAAGTGTACGCCCACAAATGAGGTCTGGACCAGGGGCCTTCCTTATATTGACCCGTTTTAAAAGATCTCTAACATGATCCTGCTCAATGATAATGTTAGAATCAGAGATAAAGGACTCTGAGGAGGGAAATGTTATCAGAAAAGTCATGCGTTTCAAAGCGAGAAAAAAAACTATTAAAAACATTCAGAGGGTCAGTCATGTTTATTCCCTCAATTTTGATAGGATTCCTATCACTTCCACTACTTCCCTGAGAGATGGAGGACATTGACTTTATTCCTTTCCAAGCTGCCCGAAGATCTCCACTGGTGTATTTGTGTTCCACCTTATCCCTATCTTTTAGCTTTCCTTATCTCACTCCTTATCTCACTTGTTAATTTCTTTCTTTTCCTGAGTGCTCCCTGTATAAAAGATGTGTTTCTTCATGTTTATGACATTTTTTAGTTCCTTGGTGACCCACGGTTTGTTGTTAGGAAATATGGTAATTTCCTTACAGGGGATATTAGAGTCCATACAAAAAGATATATAAGAGGAAACAGTTAATGTCAATTCATTTAAATCCACACATGAAGTATAAAAGACATCCCAGTCTGTCAAATCGAAGGTGACAATGGTGTTCTCTGTCCAGCATCTTACTGTTTTTACTGTATGCACTTGCTTCTTACAGATGGGTTTGTAGATTGGCATCAGCAAGACACTGCTGTGGTAAGACGCTCCAAAGGGAGGCATGGGCAGGGACCTGAAAGCACAAGGCACTGAGCCATAACAAAAGTCATTTGTGGAGTTTTTCAAAGTTGTTGCACAGGAGACATATTGCTCATACGTCTTCAGAGTCCTGTGTATCTGGCATTGATTAAAGTCTCCTAGAATAAATTTATGTGCGTCGGTTGAGATAGCATCGAATCTGTAAGTTACCTCCGCGATCAGCTGTGTGGCTGCCAAGATGCTGGCCCGAGGGTGTATGTAAATGATTGTGAAGAAGAGCTGGGGAAACTCCCTTGGCAGATAAAAGGACCAAAGTGAAATGGATAAGAGCTCAAGGTCGGGGGTGCATATTTCGTCCCGAACTGTGACGTTATTACAGTACCTCTCATTTATATAAAAACATACTCCACCTCTGCAGGTTTTGTTCATTATGATAGGCGACCGGTCCATCCGAACAGGGTGCCCAAAGCGGCTGATGCGTAGATCCTCATTGCTGTCCGAGGCTTTCAGCTACGTCTCTGTAAAAGCCAGCAAACATGTGTCTCTAAAATCACGCTTACATCTAGTGTAAGCCTCTAGTTCGTCCATTTTATTCCGGATGGATGGACTATACTCTTAGAGAGGAGTATAGTCAGGAGCGGAGGAAGCCGGCGTCGGTTATCCAGCCCATATTTCCTCAGTCTGCATTGGACACCTCCTCTCTTCCTTCTCTTCCTCCGGTGCTTTTTGGACGATATTCCACCTGTTGCTGCCAAGATATCATTTCATAGCGAGTGGAGAACGGGCGGAATTGCGTTGCCTGTTATCAGTGATCGCAGGTCAAGCAGTATCTCCCAGCTGTAGGTGATCCTGTAGCCAGCCACGCTGCCGTCAACGGGTCCATGTCATTGGTTCGACAGCCCATTGGTTTGACATCCCATTAGTCCGACTGTCCGCGGTGCTGAACGGCTCACGGCGGGCGTATGGTGCGCCGCGACCGGCTTGAGGCGGAGCAGGCTCACGGCTTATGTGTTTGCCACTTTCTTTTTCATTTTAACCCACACCATGATCTTTTCCTGACCCTAACCAAGTGGTTTTTGTGCCTAAACCTAACCAGACCTTAACCACAGGGCGTCATGATGATTTCGGAACGGACTTCGGAACAATGAGTTTAATATGGTCGGAACAATGGGATGTCGAACCAATGGGCTGTCGAACCAATGGGCAGTTCCCGCCATCAACATCTAGTCCCCAGGCAAATTGCTGTTTGTAGTTTGTTTTTTTTTGACACTCTGGCCATGACCAAGCACACTTGACGCATACTGTGTGGCATGGCCCAGTTGTTCCCAGTGGATCAGGTCATAGCAGCTCTACTTTTGACCCCAAAATACATCCCGGATATAGCAGGCACCTCCAGTAGGAACTCTAAGATAATAGATGGTTTGTTGGCCAATGAAGCTGCCTGTGGAGCTGCCGGCGATGTTCGGGCAACAGGCTGGTGCCTTGCTGCAACGAGCTCACGCTTGGCGTTGCGCTCGAAAGGTGTCCGGTACATTTGGCTGCCACTTGGGGGCGCATAGGTTATTGACCACTAAAGCTGAATGCCCTCAGCCACCTCCTGAGAACCTGGGCTCCAGGCGATAGTAGTAGAAGAACTACAAGTCAGCGTGGTGGCAGGGCACTGGACCAAGGTTCCTGGCGGCCGCTGCCTTCCACCTAATTCCTTCCTCCCAGCCTGCTGCAGCATTGCATCAGCCCGTCACATGGTCGGGGTAGCTGTGGGCACATACCCCTGGGTTGTCTCAACCATGAACCTGAACCATCCGGGGGTGATGACAGAGATCTGGCTTAGCTTTGGGACAGGATCTGTTTGCCTGTAGGGAGTTCACCCACTGCTCCCTGTTCTTCTCCTTGGGGAGGAACAACCCCCCACTTTGTTGGTAGTGGCATCTACAGAGAGTGTGGGGGAGATGCAAGTCCTATCAGTCCACAAAGGGCTTTGCAGGTCTAGGTCGGATGATGGCCTGGCCTTTCTCCTGAAGGTTCTCTCAGATTTACAACTCAATCAGATGATTGAGCTTTGTCTCTTCTTTTGCCCACATGCGGTGGAGAAGAGGAGCGAAGACTCTGCCCTGTTAGAGCGCTAGAATTGAACATTAGGGCCACACAGGCCCACAGGATTATGGATCAACTCTTTGTGTACTTTAAACAGGAGTGTCTGGATAGTCAAAAGCTAGACTGTCCCACTGGATCACAGAGGTCATCCAGCAGTCATACAAGTGGGCAAGTGCACTAGTGCCACCTGGATTGCACACACACTCTACCTGTGAAAAAGACAAAGGAAGGAGGGCAGCGGCGTTCAAAAAGGTAAAAAATGTTAAAAACTGCAGGTGCTCTTTGGTCCTCGGCCAGGAAGCCTAATGAGGAAGGAGAAGACAAAGCTTTATTAAATAGGCTAGTTCATGTAGAACAGATAAAAATTACCAAAATCTTTCGGCCTGAGTCGGCCTTCATCAGGGCAAATAGGGTAAGACAAGTCACAGGGCATGTATATATACATAGGTGAAGATTTCATTAACTGGATCAGCCACACCTGTGGCACCAGTCGAGCCCAGGAAACCCCATAGAATAAATCCTGAAGAAAGGATGAGCAAAAGCAAAGTAATAAAACCAGTAGACAAAAAGGCGTACATAACATAATGTCATTCATGGAGTGCTAATTTGTGAGATATCATATGAACCTCTGTATGAGGATACGTTGATCATTTGCATCATTCATTATTCATTCTGATATTTAACTAAACACTTTCCCCACCAGAGTATTATTTTTAAGTTACCAGCCACCACCAGCATTTTTGATCACATTCACTAATCTTTCAAGACCCACAAAATAATTTGTTCTATGAATAAATAAACAGTATATACATGAAACTAGAGAAAAGACCTTCTGTTTTTAAACACAAAAAAACATTTTATTCTATCTTATTACACTTCTTTTTTATCAACACTTGAATGTATAATACACTTTCCTAATTTCCTTAAATCAGTGTGAAATGTATAAATGAAAATAATAAAATAATAACGAAAATAATATTCTTTTTGAGGTATAGCAGAACACGTTCAGTGATCGTTCAGTGTTCTGTTGTCTCTCTCCCCTATGTGATCCTTTTGTCCATGTGTCACTGTAACCACCATAGAGATCATGTTCCGTCCCACCAAACTTGTTTACTTCTTTGCCCAAATCGGATTCAGAATGTTGGATCAAATCAGGAGTCATCAGAGTCTGAGTCCATCAACATCACCATGGCTTGCGCAACTGTGAACTTTTCTGTCGCGGCTGGCCTTTTTGTGTGGTGTAAAAGCTGCTACATTTCTGTCAACAACATCCTCCTCCGGTTTCCAGCAAAACTTTTTCTTCATATGTTTTTGGATACAGCAATGCTGTTCTATTTCACAAGATGTGTAACAGCACCCCTTATCTTATAACAGTGACAACACGGATTGTCGGAATAGCTTGTAAATGGCGGGAAGGGGTGGGGCCTTAAATGATGGAAACTCTCGTCAATGGCGGGGGAAGTGTTCATAATAAATGGAGCTCAAAGTGTTGCATTTCGTGTAGACAATCCACCTTGCTGTGCAAGCATGTCAGTTTCTATACCATGAAGTGGCTCCAGCCATTTTTATGCCTGTGATGGAGACAATAACCATACTGTTACCAAATACCATTATTATTTTTGATTTGTAACAGCTTGAATTAATCATATGTGGCTTGTAAAACATGCCAGAGCCACTTTTAATTTAATATATGATCAAACTTAAAACACATCAATGATAAGACAAGTTCTAACTCCAACCATTCAAACAAGACAGTCTGTTTTCATGTTAAGGCCTACAAAAAGCCTTAATTGGTCTAAAAGTTTGTTTGTTTTTTAAACAGAACTTTCACCAGTCATTTTTCTCTTCACACACACTCATGCACACAACAGAGAGAAAGAGTGAGACAGACAGAGAGAGGGAGAGGGAGAGAGAGAGACAACAGAAACCTGCACGCAATTCCGGTCTCTGTGGGTTTTTGCAGATAAAGCCAAGTACGCACATTTGCAGGCAGAGTCAACAGATCAATGCCTTTTACGCAATGAAATGCTGCTGGGGTCTTACAAATACCTGCGGGACTTGACAGTTGGTCAACGTCGAGCAGACTGAACAACAGCAAGCTTCGAACAAGAACATTTCTCTGATTTAACAAAGACAAGTGAGAGTGCAGCAGATTCGTTTGACTTGAAGAAAACAAAGAAGAAGCAGTCAGCAACTAACTATTCATACCTCCTATTAAGTACATTCTTCAAGTGCAGCAGATCTAAATATTCTGCAAAATGCAAGCGGTTAGTCAGTGTTCAGCGTGTGCCAGCCGAGCTGCCGCAGGACTTCTGCGAAATCAGACAGACTTTTCACTGCTGCGGACCACCAGGAGTGTCCTCAGGACAGGAGCAGCCTGTATGCGTTTCTCAAGGTAGGTTATGAATAATAATCAATGCCACACAGTATGTAGTTTTAACACAACCTAAATCTCTGCCACCAAGTGCTGCCTATTGAAGCTTTGCAACAAACTATGACATTATAATTCACAGCACTGCAGAACTTTGAGCTGAAATCCCTGATAACCTGCTTATATTCTCTGCTCCTTTCTCTACAGCAGTTCTGAGAATGTCCCATTCAGCAGCAAGAAGCCTGGAGTCCATAAAATGGGGGAACGGACAGAAACTGTGCACATGAGCATTGCACCTTTAAGTGTTGGCCATGGGCTTTATGCTTCCCCTTTCACACAGGTGGGTTAGTCTCTTTGGAAAAAGTTTGTTCTTGTTCTTTATATTTTGTACATGGAGAAATTAAATGAAGGATTTGTCCCTGTTTTTAGGAAATGGAAAACCTATCTCATGACTCCCTGATCAGAAGAGCAGCCTCACTGGTTACAGACAGTTCATGTACTTTCCTGTCCCAGACTTCCTTGGCTCTCATAGATGCCCTTACAGACTACTCAAAGGTAGGTTGTGATCTAATGTATCACATTTTATCCATAGTTTATGATTGTCAACCTCAGTCTGACAGTTTGATTAATCATTGGAAAGAAAAATATTTTCACGCTGCATTAAACAGAAGCATGAAAAAGCACATCATCACAAGATTCCAGAGAGTGTCAGTGTTTTTTGCATTTGATAAGATGTTTGCACAGAGACTTTCATTTTGGAAATTGCCCTGTATTGTCTCTGAGTGTCTGCGCTCCCTCTGTTTGCGAACAGGCTGTGCACACTCGCATTGCTGTCCAAAGACGGTATATAGCCTCAGTGGGAAAACTGACCCCAGCAGAGAAGGATTCATTCCTGGAGCTGATCAATAACCGACGTGCAGAGGTTAGTTTGTGTTGTTGAAAACAAATGTGAATGTACTCTAACCTTGTTTTTTTCCTGTGACAGTCAGTCTCATTAGATTCATTATATTATCCCATGTCTTTGTCTTAACAGGTTAGTGGAAGACTATGTGAATGCAAACGTTTTGAGTCAGCCTGGATCGATGCTGTCAACTTGTGTAAAATGGCAGCTGAGGTAGCACACAATTCAGGTAGGTCAAATGTCTGCATGTGTGCAGCTGTATCTCTTAAGGCTTGATGGGATTTTAAAATGCTGTTGTATTTAAAATGAAGAAGGGATTAAAATCCTACTTTTCTGCTGCCTGTGTTACACTTTGGAAAGTGTGCAGATCCGATAGTGTCACTCAGTATAGCTTTAGTTAAAACAAAATGGATTTAGTTGACGGGTGCTGTCTTAACTGTTGTTACTTCAACTCTTGAACTTTCTCAGCAGCTTGACAAAATGCATCTTTGCATCTGCGTGTGTTTCCAGGAGCCGAGGAGGCGTCTATCACAGTGAAGACAAACGTTCAGGTGGCCGAGGCGCAGGTGGGGGAGGCTCGGAAACTGTCAGCGGATGCAGAGAAGAAGTTGGCTGAGACTAAAGTAGAAGAGATCCAAAGAATGGCAGAATATACTGCCTTTCTAGAGAACAGTGAGGAGCTTGAGGTGCAGGAGGCTTATCTACGAGAGGACTAAGACAAATAGAGATATTGGAGAACCAGCAAAAAAAAATAAGATAAAGAAATAATTAAGCACATGTTTCACCTGTGAAAGCTTTGAGACTTCTAGGTTTGATTTCCCTTTTATGTCTCCTTTTTTAATCCATAAAATGTTTACATATTTGCATTTACATGAAGAATATCAAAATTTGAAAAGGGGATGAAATACATTACCCACAATTTATAAATCTGTAATGTTGCATAAATCATTATTTAAGACTATTTATTTGATTAGTGACTGTCAGCTACTTTTGGAGCTTCTGGAAAATGATTGTCAAATCTCCAGTATATATTGTATGGCAGTGGGGCTTATCCAGCACTTTGTTGTGGCAAAGGCATTTTTTATAAACATTGCATAAACATTTGCATGATTGGGTTTTCACCGTTCACATATTTGCAAAAAATAAAATCAATCTTTGAGTATTTGATTAAAAATATGTGTTCATGGGTCCTTGTTTGCTGCCATACTGGCACTTCACAACAAGTAGGGTTTGAAGCCATATCTTCTTTGCCTTCAAGAGGTTTCCAACTTCTATGATGGCAGCATTATCAGCAGATTTTTAACTGTATATAAAGCATGATCTACGACAAGCTGTGCAGTTATAAAAAAAAATAACACACAATACAGATACTAATCATCATGAAGAGCCCATGAATACCAAGAAATACATTTTTTAAAAAAATCACCATTCAGCCTCAGATAAAGTGTAATCCAAGCAAGAGTGTCAATTTATTCATTAACCAATCAACAGCCTGCAGTGTTTCTAGCTCCACCTTTTATTATTGTATCAGTGTGCTTAACAGGTAGGGGTGACAGAAAACAGTACGGAATCGAACAGTTCTGTTTGTACCATCTGCAACTTTTGACAATGAAACACAAGAATAACTGCTTTTATAGTGTAACGAACTGAACTGAACCTGACTGATTGGTGGAAACAAGGCCTTAGACAGGTCTTGGAAAGGTCGCTGCTATGGGACTTTGAATGTCAGTAATAAACTCTATTTGTTTTTATTGGCTCCCTTACATGACAAACCCTTTAATGATGATTCAGTCCTCAAGCACTTCAGAAAATGTCTAAAGATTTCAAACCCTTTATGTGTAATGGGAATATTCTATTTTCTCGCTTGGAGAAAAAAATTCCTGTGCACCCCTGCTCTGCTCTAAATTCTATTCTATTTGTTTGATTTGGAAATGTCGTGCATCCTCGTTCCATGGATGATCAGCAAGGTGAGGACATTGCTGGTGAAGAGAATATACTGAGAGCTGAATGGAGCAGTGACATGGCTATTACCATCTGTTAACAACCCGGCCTACGTTAAGAGTACTGTCTGTGGTGGAAACACAAACTAAAGGCCTGTACCATGAGGCAGGATTTGGAGTAAGTGAGGTAACTTAAGGGTTAACTCTCAGGTTATGTTCAGAGTAGCGTATAACACCCTGACCAAAGACCAATAAGATCACTGAGGAAAAAAAGTATCCCAACATGGACCAAAGTCCAACGTGACAGGTAGTCTCTGTTTTTATAGGTCAGTAGAATCATTTCATTGTTCTAGAGCTCTATATCCACTGGATTTAAAACAGAGCTTCTAACAAATGGAGAGATTGTTTACAACTATACACACATTTTTAGCGATATTTTAACCTACGCAAAGTCTTTTTTAGTCTGCAGTGACAGTGTGGCTATTTTTACATTCTGATTCCATCACTGCAGCTCAAAATAACATGACACACCTGTGTGATAAGAAGAAGGAGGAAAAGATAATATATTATTAGAAAAATAAATCCACACTGTTAACTGCCTCTGGTTATTATAAATGCAACATTTTGGTCAGATAGATCTCATCAGTCATTAACTAGGCTACTATTCCACCCTTTACTTCAGTAGCAATTCACAAATTTCATCCCCTGGACATTATTTATGATGTAAGGACACAACACGAACAAACACCCCGACCACAGACATGAATAAAAAGAAGGGTTTTTTTTATGTGCCTAAGTCAGTGTAAATGTGGCCTTAATATGTTCAGTTTGATTCTGCTGGCACAGTATTGGCAGCGACCTATTGCAGGTGATTTAATGTCTAAATGGAGTGCTCTAAAGTTACCTCAGTAGTTGCGCTCCTCCAGATTTGTTAGTTATTACAAGAAGAGATATTAAAGCGAGCTCCAGTGAGATTCAGAACCAAAGGCTGAGAAGTGTGAGGTTTTTTTCTGTTTTTTTGGACGGTTATGTGCCAAACTATTTCTTGGCCTGACACAGTAACTTCCCTGAGTGGCCACTGGTCACCTGGCTATTGCTTGGATAGGATCCAGTTTGTTAGCCATTTTTTTAGTACCAGATGTCTTTAATATTAAGGTTAAATATTATAATAACAACTTATTGTATATATTCTATGGAGGAGGTCTTATTCAGTATTTATCGAGTGTTATTGAAGCATAAAAAAGAACAATAGAAAATGGATGGATTGATTTTATTTCTAAAGTTTACAAGTGGTATCAGTTTTTACACAACTTAAATGTTTTTCTATTCACATAATGTATAGCATAGTCGAGCCTCTAAATGCTCAGCATTGCAAATGCAAACGTCTGTTTAAGTTCGTCCACATCCCAGATAGAGCTGTCACTTTGTCTACAATTTAAACCAATGTGCAAGGCATATAACACAATGCGATGAATTTGAAGGATGCCCACTGCTGGATCGAGGCAGACTTCTTCAAATGATCTGTTGTGATTTGTAAATTATGAATTTGGCTAGAAGCAGTTTGAATATTTAGTTTTTCCCATGTTGAGGAACTTCAGGCAACACTGATCTTCCCCAACATGGCAAAAAAGTTAACATCCTTTTTTTTATCTTTGCAGAGGACATGGAAAAATACAAAAGCAGCCCTATTTCGTATTGCAGCATGTCGCATACACCCTATAGCACACTATAGATAAAAGGACCATTACAAGTATGTTGGGTTGCATTGCTGAAGTGTACAGCATTGTGAAATCCAGACCCAGCACGTTTTCCTGAAGACTTTTTTTTCATGTACAAAATTATGGCACAAGACAGAGATAAAGACTGGCACCCTCTCATCAGACATGACAACACTTGAGGGAGGTTTGTCTGATTGACGGTTTGTCTGTCAACCTTAGACCCAAAGCTCTCTTGAGAACTTTTTAATATTTCCACACAACTAATACAGAGCCATTAATTTGGATGTGCTGAATGATGTGCATAAAGTATACTGATAATATTTATTTCACAACTGCTTTCCTGTGGGGGTTTTTTTTCAGTACATTGTCCCAAAGTCTGATAAAGCTGACAAAATTATGCAGCAATGTACAACCTTGACCTGTTATAGTATATAACATACTAAAACCCACAATGCTGCTCAAGGACCCTCATGAAAATGGCATAGTCACCAACATTTAGTGAACTACAAATAGTGATAAGCAGCATTTCAATAGCAATAATGCAGAGGGTGATGCATATCTCAGGTGAATGTGTAGTTTAAATGTTCATACAAACTTGATTTTCTGAAATAATGGCCTTTGCACATTGTCACTGAATGTTGCTGTGGATGTTTATTGTAGCATTAACAATCATTATCAAAACTGGGTCAGACATGTCAGACTAAGGTTAACATGATGGTCCACAGTGATTAACAAGTGCATGGGGAAGGTTGATGATCAGGTCATGGCATACTTTTTTTTGACAGTGATATCTGAAAGGCCCACAGTATTTTAATGCAAGAAAGAAGTTTTCATCCCTGAGGCCATAAATGAGAGGACTCAGACATCTCGGAGCAAGATTAAATGTTATGTAAATAAAGTACCTGACATGAATGTATAACATAAAATCAATCTTAAGTACAGCAGCTTCTATGAATGGACACCACAGCTGGATGAGACAGAGCAGCAGCTGGAAAGCATGAAGAATTACTGTTCTGAGCCCTTTCCATGTTGACTTTTTATTCTCTCCTGATGCAGTTTTGGCCACTTTCATTATTTTAGTGTAGGAGAAAATGATGGTGACAGACATGATTAAGAAGTAGCACTGAAAAACAGCAAATTTAACATGATCCTGCCATTGGAGAAAGACAAAAATATTCATGGAGCATAACCTGGACTGGGTTAACAAGTTTTGGGAGGCTGATGCAAAGAAGATGGAGAGAACAATAATACAGGGTACAGAGCTGAGGCCGTGAATGATGAGGATACAGTTTATAGCACTGCGTGTGGAGCACAACTCTCCATGGCGCAGGGGCATGCAAATTGCTACATAGCGCTCCAGGGTCATTACTGTCAAAGTAACTGGTGTGACAAAAGTGTACAGAGACAAAAGAATATAGATAATGATACAGAGGCCAATTTGCATTGTGAAATTAAAACAGGTCAAGATGAGCAGGATATCAGACATGATTAATATAAAGCTATCAGACAGTAGTGTAACAGCAAATAAGATGTAGCACATGCTTGTGTAGAAGACGTCCTTTGAAAAGAAGGTCACAATGAGCAACAGGTTGATGCAAAGAAAAATCACCACCACAATTTGCACAATAATGACCTGCTCATTGAACTGTTGAAACCAGGACTTACCACCGGGCATTGAGTTGTTATCTGCCATGTGTATATATATATATATATATATATATATACATAAAAATATTTTACACAAAAAGATCCTAAATCCCATCTCATTAAGACCTAAGTCCAATGTCAAGTTCCTTTTAAGTCATAAGATGTTGGTCATTTAACAAACCCTCCCTGCAGTAATCTGGCAGTGTGTCACACATTTTCAAAGACAAATGTCTTCTGCGGAGCTCTGTGCAGTCTTTTGACTGCTAGTATCTCTATTTGGCAATCTATTGTTAGTTCAATCAGGAGACAGAAGAATGCCGTTTATGTTTAATACAGAATAGGAGTGTACAGATAAACAGATGATATGAGTTGATTAAGATTTAACAGAAGTCTGTGGCGCTTGGATACCAGAGGGTGATATTTTGTGACTGAGGGACAGCTGAGTGGCAAGATAAGTCCCCCAAAATGAATGGGCACATGAAGGAAGACAGCCTGAAAATACCCCCAAAGAATGTTTTTACTCACCAAGCTGAAGTGAACATGATTAATCAAACAGAACTGGTATGATCTGCTAAGAGATGAAGCACAATAATGAGCAAGACACGGAAATAGCTGAGGTTAAGTGACAAATCACTGGTGAACCATGAATGAACGCAGAAAAATGAAATGGGCCTTGAGATGGCAAATTATAACAATTAACTGTTGTTTTATATTTTTTAATATTAGGTTTAGCCAGCGATGACCTGGAAACTTAAGCCTGGAAAGGCTATGAGGTAGCGATGCTTTGCTTGCAATGAATAAACTTAAGCCACCCTTATGTGATGACAGTAATAATTTGAATGCTTTAGCCTGCACAGGTTCTGAGGCAGCAATCCCTTGCTTGCAAAAAATATGCAATCACCAATGGTCAGCATGACCGGAACAACTAAATTACCCTCAAACAATGTTTACTTACCAAGCTGAAGTGAACAAGCCATGATTAATCAAACAAAGTTAGTATGATCTGCTAAGAGATAAAATACAGACATGAGTAAGACAGAGAAATAGCTGAGGTCAAATGATTAAATCAGAGGTGTACCATTAATGGACAGACACAGAATTCACGTTGTGATGGCTTTTTTTTTTTTTTTAAATAATGAAGCTTAGCCAGCAATGAACTGGATGGTTAAGCCTGCGAAGGCTATGAGGCTCAATGCCATGTATACGATGAATTTGCTCAAACCAAATATTATGCTTTAACCTGCAATGGCTAATGGGCAGTGATGACTAGAGATAACATATGCTGATATGGCTTTAGATATTTTTGAGCTTCAGTAGCTATGTTTCCATCCAAAAGTGATTAGAATCATTGAGAAATGTGCATTAAAAGAAATATAAATCCTGTGTGTTTCCATTAAATGTACGGACTTTGGTGAAAACTACAAACTCACGCAAGTTTTCCGCAGAACCGGAAACAAAAGTAAAGTAAACAAGTCTCGCATTCTTCTTCTTCTTCTAACTCAAGTTATTTAGCACCATTCGGAACCAAAGTTGTTTTTCAGGGTAATTAGGTGTCAACTGCAAAACAAAAAGTCCAATACTTTCCAAAGCAGTGAACATGAGGAAATTAGCAAAATGAAATCCGATGATGCAGAATGTGTTAAAAAAATTTAGCAATAGCAATAATGACGATGAAGCAATTGGCAAGATGCTGCAATATCTGAATAAAAATGACAGCTGTCCAAGGCCCAGAATGAGGCCCAGAAGCACTGGACTCTTAAGGTCAAGTATTGAAGGGTTGCACCCAGTGTATTGATTCACAGCCGCCTACTTGTGCACTTTACTCTAGACTTGTAAACCACTACTGGTAATAACAAAAAGAAGAGCTTATAATCTTTATGAAAATATTTATTGCATAACAGGAACCATATTTCACATATGCACATTAAACAATTACAAAAATAAAACAAAAAATAAAGCACCCCTACATCTCTGTTTCTTTGAATTCTCTCCATTTCCATTTAGGCAAAGTGGCTATTCCTATTTCACATATACCCAATACAATAAAGCCACATAGTAGTACAATAATGTGAATAGCTGTTGTCTGTCATCTGTTCAAGGAATCATTTTCTGAGGAGTAAACTATACCGTCTGGTTTTCATTCTGGCAAAGTGGTCAATCACTTGACTGTGACTCAACTTAGATAGTTCCTCTCTCTCAACTGACAAGATGGCAAGATGGTGAAGCCTATCTTGCCCCATTGTGCTTCTCAGCCAAGTGTGGAGCCGTCTCAACACACTGAACGTCCGTTCACAAGTGCAGCTGGACACTGGGATGGTCAGAGAGATTTGAATGACCTGTGTCAAGGTTGGGAACATGACTTGATCCAGCAAGCTGAAAACACATTGCATGTCTATGATTGGAAGGCTTTCTTGCTTTCTGGCCAGATAGTTTTTGGCCACTAACACCTCCTCAGGTTTTAGATCAACACTGTAATGGTCTGCCAGACCTCTGAGGTCCTCCTCACAGAGAAAGTTGTCAGATCCTGGATTACAGACCTGAACACCTCTTAGAACTTGGCTGTTAAGAGATGAAAAACGCTTATCCATCACAGCAACCATCCTGTCAAGGCAAGGTAGATACAAGTTTGTTTACAACTTCTCTGCACTCACTGCCCCACAACTAGAGTCCACTACATAGTCCTCCATGCGTTTCTGCTTCTGCCTTTGTCTGGTAACAGCACATGACTCTGGGATCTGGTTGGCTGCACAGAAGGCCTTTGCTCTATCATACAGCTCGGCAGCCTTCTCATCTGTGCGCATGTCTTTAAGAGTGGCACACACAGCGCATTTGTACCCTTCAGCTTTGGCCAGGTCTACTGTTTGACTTTGCAGATATTTGTGCAGGTTCTCGGTCACAGACAAAAAAGTCTTGAACATCATCAACAGATACACTGTGGAGAACCTAGCAAGTTTTACATGGAGACCTACTGCCGTAGGGTTGTTGATGCTGGATAGGCACTGAAGCACTGCAGGGAGATTGTCTATCATGGCATTGACGGACCGCAACTGGCATGACCAGCGTGTCTTAGAGAGTTGCACAAGTTCAGATGGCTGTAAGCCTAGCTGCTTTTGAGTCTCTTTGAATTTGTGATGGTTAACAAGAGAGACAGAGAAGAATGTGTACACACTCTGTAACAGGTCAAATAAATCCCTGGCCTCTGGTACGGCTTGGCAGGTGAAACACAGGACTAGATTAAGTTGATGTGCATAGCAGTGCACATAAATGGGCCATCGGATGATTCTCTCTGAACTTGGTTTGGACCCCTCCAACTGTCCCACTCATGATCGATGCACCGTCGTAAGCCTGCGCAACCACCTTCACATGATCTATGCCATTAAATCTCAGCTGTTCTTCAATTGTAGCGGTAACAGACTCTGCATCAAATCCTTTCAGTTCTGTCATGGCCAGCAAACGCTCCTTCACACTTCCTTCAGTTACATAATGGACACATACAGCTAGCTGCTCAGTGCTGCCATCTCTAGCTTCATCTGCCATGACTGAAAACATTCCTGCCTCTTTTATTTCGCGAGCGATAGTTGCTGCTATCTCTTGAGCGCAGCACTGAATGATCTCATTTTGGATGAAGGTGATAGATACAGTATGTACTGTGTGATGGAGCTGAATAGGACTGCAGAAAAAGATCAAACTCTTTCAGGAGATTAATACACTCAAGAAAGTTTCCCTGATTGTCGCTGGAGATGCCCTCATCATGGCCACGGAATGGGATGTTCTGTTTACCCAAGAACTCTGTAACTGCCACCACCCGGCTGACGTACTCCCGTCTCTCTTTGATTTCTTTCTCATTTGCAGAGTCTAACTGTTCAACGATACTACCATGAGCAGCACTGGCTTTATAGCCGTGCTAGGAAAGCATGCTTTTCTTATGGGCAGGTGATTTCTCATGCTCTCTACAAAGATCCAGAGCTTTTTTCCAATTCTGTAGGCCAGTGTTTACAAAGGTGTCATGCTTCACATGTTTACCAAATATCCTACAAAAAAACAAAAGGCTGCATTTTTAGATTTGGAGTATTCCAACCATGTAAAGCTTCCAAACCAGTTAGTGTTAAAGGATCGCTTCTTTACACCAAAGTTGCGCTGGAGATATTGTGACAACTTTACTTGGTTTGGGTGGGAATCCTTTCCCCCAGATCACTTACTTTTCCCTCAACATTGTGGACACTGTTTCTTCCCTTGCCCCCAGTCTGATGTTCTCTGCCACTGTGGCAGCTGCTTCCTCAGTCTCGTCTCTGGGGTGTGATCTCTCCTGCCTGCCTCTTGCTGCCCTTCCTCCTCTCTCTCTCTGTTTCCCCTGACTCAGCCAGCTCAATCTCTCCTGCACTCTGCTTCTCCTGTCTGGTGCAACATACAAAAAATTGAATATGATCAACTGTCGCCTCAGATAACCATTAGGACTTTAACATTTATCACATCTGCAAGTGGGGTAGTTTAGCTAACTAGCTTGTCAGCCAGGTCTCACCTCTCAGTGTCACCTCTGAGGCTTATCTCTCTCTGAGGCCCATCAACCTCCATCTCTCCTCCTCTGCACTCTGCTGCACTTTGTCTGAAGCAACATATGAAAATATTACTGTCCATTACTGTACAAATATTACTGTACATAGCTCGTTGCAGCAGGAGTTTCAACGACTGTCGTTGACACACCATTGGAGCACTAACGAACCAGTGACATCATTGGTCTTGTGAAGACCTCCCCAGAGGTTAAATACCTGGGTGCTTCCACACCAGTTTGTCAGACTAGTTCCAGCCTAATTTTCAAAATAAAATACACAGTGTTCACGGTGGATCATATTTCCCTGCACTACACCTTAAAAACTACATAATGGGCAGAGGCAGGCCTGAAGTCAACAGGTCAGAGGTTTTCAGACGTCATTTCACCCCGTGAACACCATGGACGAGGAGATATTAATCATGGCAGTGCACCGAGATGTCTTCCGGCGGAGCTGCACCGCACCGCACAGCAAATGCAGCCGGTGGGTATTGGAGGACAGCGGAGCAAGCAGCGGATAACCAGCGCTGCCGTTCCGCAACGGACACGCATCCAGTGGAAATCCGGCGTTACGCATGGTTGTGGCGGAGCGGCTCGTATGGGTACCTGTCTGTAGGCTCTCCACCTGTCAGTGAAACAAACATGAAAGACGTGCAGTCTAACTGACAAGGAGCTGTCATTACGAGTGACTGTTACGCACGGTTGTGGTGGAGCGGCTCGTATGGGTGCCTGTCTGTAGGCTCTCCACCTGTCAGTGAGACAAACACGGAAGACGTGCAGACGAGGAGCGGTCATTACGAGCGACTATTAGGCACGGTTGTGAGGTGCGCAGCGGCAGATCGCACAGCACACTGTTTATAAACCAGTTTACCAGTTTAATTGCAGGAAATGTTTAGTTTTACTTTTAGTTTAGTTAGTATAGACATTCACTCTGCCTGTTGCAGAGATAGAGAGAAGATGAAAGCGTCAAATTGCGGTAAAAGATGCTGTATAAAAGACAGGCTACAACTATTTTTCCTTGTCCCCCCCTGGAATTATTCTCTAAAATTTTACTGTTTATTGTCACCCCCAACTATGAAATGGGATTTTCGCCCCTGACAGTTTACTTATCTATCCACATGGATGTAGATTGTCAATTTCCATCCATGTGGATAGATAAGTAAACTGTGCGCACAGTTTACTTATCTATCCATGTGGACAGATAAGTAAACTGCACACAGTTTACTTATCTGTCCACATGGATGTAAATTGACAATCTGTACCCACAGTTTAAAATCCATCCCCATGGACTGTAAAACCGTGCACAGAGTTTATTTAATTTTTTCTCACCGGAACCTAGGGGGGCTCCGTAGAAAAAGTTGCTTGTTTTGGGCTTGTTTTCACAGGCCTGGTTGCTTATTTGTCTCACGAGATCTGGCAACACTGACCAGAACCAGCTAACGTTATGCCACCGTTAATGCACTTCACACTGAGAGTCAACTCACTGGAAATTGCCCTCGGGTCTGACTGACAGCTCGTCACCACTTCGGCCTACCCATCCTTATTACATTAGCTACTTCTAACAAAAGTCACTATTTTTACACCTAATGTTAATTCTGTTGTCTTGATACAACAAATCACGTTAGCTAACGTTAGCTAACTTAACGTTAACGTTGGCTAGCCAGGGTAGAGTTGCCACCCGTCCTGTTTTTCCCAGAATTGTTCTCTTTTTTCATCTGCTGTCCCGGGGAAAAAAAAAGTCTCTCCCGGGACACAATTTGTCCCGTTTTTTGGGGAAAATGCAGCAGCAGCAGGCCAAGGAGTCCGTCCAGAATCAGTGCAACAGGCTCAAGAACATCTGTGTCAGAGAGACAACAAAAAGGTAAGAGGAGCTGTGGGAAGTCCAGAACATTTCACTTCGTATATTTGCACATCCAATCATGTTTTAATTTGTATTTTTTCCATTTATATTTAACCCTATGGGCCCTAACAACGTATAGTGCGTCCAAATTCACACCTGTTCTTCTCTATGGTTTTTCTCCGCGACCATGTGTCATAGCGAGAAGCCACGCATATCACATGAAACAGCGGAATCGTAGCTTTCCGAATGTTTTCACAGCGAAAAAAAAATGATAAAGTTACACTAAAATTATGTATAACAGATCTTTCATACAGCTCTGTACACACATTACTCTTGGATGGATTACTCACGAATGCAGGGTCGCACAGAAATGCCACGCATATCACATGAAAGCGCAGGACCACACACATCATTGTGCTGTCATCCCATCACGCTATAAATACAGATCAAGTGTCTACCAAATAAAATCCTGACGAATTTCTTTACAACCCATTATACAGATCTTGTTATCAGTCACTTAATATAGTGAGGAATATCGTATCTTACCACGTCTTAGGCTGGCGTGTGTTTCTCCCTGTCTATCCACATTTGTAGTCCGGCTTTCAAGATGCAAATATCTCCATATTGTCCAGTTGACACTTCATCAAACTTTTTATGACAAAACCAGCCACTTCACCTTTGCGCACCCAGACAACTGAGGCCTAATTATGCATGCATGACAGGGCCGTAGTCACCATATACATTGAGGGGGACACGTGCCCCCCCCCAATGCCCAAATATTTTTTTACTGCAATCCAAGTGGCAAATATTATCTTGGAGGACATCACTGCACTTGGTTGACTATTTTTCTGTTATCTTAGATGTAAATATTACATGTTTCTTTCAGATAAAACACATTTTTGACTTGTGAATGAGTCAATGGAATTTCTTGCAATAATGAAAAAATACTGGCAATCATGTCCGCCTGGCACAAACCACATGTTTTGGACAGCTGTGAAGTGACAGAATGTCCCACCATCATGGTTCTTATATTGCCAGATTCCAGAGAGTCTCCCCTCTTCATATATGGCAGAATATGTCAACTTCCAACTTGCTATGGTGAGATACATGTAAAAATGTAAGAATTTAGTAACACAGATTTATTATTTTTCATCGATATAAAATTTATATAAAATACAGGCACATTGTGTCATGCGGATTACTGTTAATTTATTATGCTGATCTGTTCTGTACGACATCTATTGCACGTCTGTCCATCCTGGAAGAGGGATCCCTCCTCAGTTGCTCTTCCTGAGGTTTCTACCGTTTTTTTTTTTTTTTCCCTGTTAAAGGGGTTTTTTTGGGGAGTTTTTCCTTATCCGCTGCGAGGGTCATAAGGACAGAGGGATGTCGTATGCTGTAAAGCCCTGTGAGGCAAATTGTGATTTGTGATATTGGGCTTTATAAATAAAATTGATTGATTGATTGTTTGATTGAATGGAATGATGGCAAATCTGGTCTCCTATGTCCGAATTTCATGTTCATTGGTCAGTCTGACCTGGTAATAATGGCCGAGCCCTCTGACTCAAACATTTGGTCGAGTGTCGAGTTTTTCACAAATCCAAGGTGGCAACCCTAAGCCAGGGGCTTACCTCTCTCATTTGTCCTTGCTGCTTTATCCCAGCTGCGAGCAAAGAACTTTCTGATATCCATCTACAGGAGTAATAATGTTTAAGTCAAATCGAAATCAAAATAATACCATAAGTATTCAGCAAGTCGTTATGGGCTAACGTTACTTCAAAACCTAGCTCTTACCTTTAGTCACGCAGCTGCTTGGCAGCGCCTCTCAAAGTCTCTATATGCCCAGAAAACACCATATACTACGGGTCGATGCATGAATTAATTACCATTAATTACCATAGCCATGTGCACACTGCGAAGTGAATTTTTTACTGGTGAAATTTTTACTGGGGCACTGCAGATCAATACTGGGGCACATGCCCCAGTAAAATCTGTCTGGCGACGCCGATGGCACACGCACACACAGTGACAGGACATACTGTTAGTATCGCACAGCTAATGTACCTCACGGTTATTAACTGGTATAATGTCAGTCAAGCTGTTTCGTGTGATTTTGTTAAGACCAATTGACAGCGGCTGCTTGAACTGACCATTTGCTGGGAGTAGAGTCCTCGGGCTCAGCGTCTGTGTAACAGCACCAACAAAAGTTTTTTTTATAACTGGTGGGGCATCAGATAAGCATGGACATCAGCTGAGCAGGCCCAGGACATGTTAATACCAGGTGTAAACGGGGCCTACAGCCTTGCTAGTAGCTCTTTGAGGCTCTACTCAGGCACAGCGTCGCTTTCAGCTAAATGTTAATGAAGTAGGCCTATAGGCTACAAGAGGTTGCTTCAAATGTCAGAGCATTTGAAAGATCCTACCAGTGCAGTATTGCCTGCCTGGTAGAGGATGTAAAAGCACTTTCTGGTCTTTAACCTTCATGGTAGAGGGTACAGTTTTAGAACACAGCTCAAATCAACAGACTCATGGAGCCAGAGGCTGCTCTATGTATTAAACAGGCACACAACCAAAGTAAGCTGCATAAGAACATTCATTTTCAAGACATTTAAACTATAAATTGTATGTTTTGTAACCGCTTGTAACAGGATTGGTGTTTTGTTTGTTGCTGATCTGAAGTCATATCAAATTAAAATCAATCAAGGGATGAAACAGACAAGGTTGCATGGGTCACTTTAATGTTAGTAAAATTACAGGGAATGGGATTGAATATTCATCAGTACAATATGATCACACATGTACACATGCACAGAGAATGACATCCAGATAAACATATTTAAATATGTTATATAGTGTAACATCATAACAATAATTCATCAATCAAATAAATGATGATTGTTTCGTAAACAAGCCACAGAGAGCATAGCATTTAAGTGCATGAAAAAACTTTTCATCCCTGACACCATAAATGAGAGGATTCAGACATCTCGGAGCAAGAATAAAAGCAATGTAATTAAAGTACCTGACATCAATGTATAACCTGAAATTAATCTGAAGTACAGCAGCTTCTATGAATGGACACCACAGCTGGATGAGACAGAGCAGCAGCTGGAAAGCATGAAGAATTACTGTTCTGAGCCCTTTCCATGTTGACTTTTTATTCTCTCCTGATGCCGTTTTGGCCACTTTCATTATTTTAACATAAGAGAAAACAATAGCAATACACATAATCAAGAAGTAAAACTGACTTATAGCTGCCCTAAGATGACCCTGCCACTTGTGGGAGATGAACACTTCCACAGAGCACAGTCTGCTCTTGGTATAGAGGCTGTGGGTCGTAAATGCAAAGAAAATAGAGAGGAAAACAATACAGGGTACACAGCTGAGGCCATGAATTACCAGGATACAGTGCAGAGCTCTGTGTGTGGAGCACAACTGTCCATGGCGCAGGGGCATGCAAATTGCCACATAGCGCTCCAGAGTCATTGCTGTCAGAGTAACTGGTGTGACAAAAGTGCACAGAGACAAAACAATATACATAATAAGACACAACCACATTTTTATGGTATACTGAAAATAGGACATAATGAGCAGGATATCAGTCATGACTAAAAACAGACAATCAGACAGTAGTGCTGTAGCAAATAAGATGTAGCGCACAGTTGTGTAGAAGAAATCTTTCATAAAGAAAGTTGTGATCATCAAAAAGTTGATGAAAAGAAAAACTGACACAAAAACTTGAACTAAAATGACCCGATCACTGATCGTGTACACTGAGGATTCACTGCCATTAACTGAGTTATTGGCTGCCATATATTTCTCTGTTTAAAGAAAAAAAGAAAAGCTTTTCAAGGGTTTTAGACAGGGCCCAAATTCATGTATTGTAGCTCTAAAGACAGATCCAAAATGAAAGAACTTTAATGTGACTAAACTGTGTCTGTTAATGTAATCTAAAATACTGTATTTGTATAAGTTAGATGCACAGTTTTTTTTGTTGCACAAAGATCAAAATATTTATTTTTTAACAACCTCACAGCTGCAACTGGTAGAATTTTAGCTGATTAAACCAAAAACAATAGACGTAAGTTTAATATCACTTGTACCCACAATAAATTTGATAGAAACACACACACAAAACAAGCATATGCAATACCTCACATTACCAAACCATCCCTGCAGTTACAACTGTGGCACACAGTTCTATAGATGAATGGCTTCTGCTGACCTCCCTCTGTGAGAGGTCTGTGTATGAAGACTTTATAGGGGCAACGATGACAAATCACAGCATCATCAGTTATTTTCATTTTCAAATATTGCAACCAGTGTGTAAGAAAGTTTGTGTATTGTATGTCATGTGGGTCAGCGTTAGCTTAAACCTGCATTAACTGATTTTTCTTTGACCAACTCAGGGAAAGCTTTGAACACAACACTGATAGATTGAGTCAACTTTTAAGTTGATGTAGTGAACTTGTTAGCCAACAGTTGCTAATTTAATCATTCATCAGGTACGAAGCAACATAATCATTCATTTGATGAATGACAGTCCATATATTGACTCTCTTTTAGCTCTTTTTTAGTCTCCACCAACTCCTAAGGGAAATATCTGTCCCTTTTTAGCTGCTAAATGCTCCACTGTGTTCACCAGCTAGTCTCTAACTGTGTCTGTCTGCTGTTTGGTGCTGAGCAGTAGAGTGTGGATACCCAACTCAAGCCTTTACAAGCAATATTTGGGTCGGGTTCAGCCTATTAATGATGGACCCACTGTCTTCATTGGGCTACTTTTTGATCGGTGCTTGGGTTTTTTATTGATGTGACAATATTTGAACACAACGCATAGCTTTGTTCAGGTGGTAAATGTTCATCTAATTTAACATTAGCTAGCCAGAAGAGGACGCTCTCTGTCGTCACCCTCTAGCTAGCAGCAGCAGCATCAGCAGCGAACGGAACATTAGGTGGATAGTGCTTTTGCCATCCATTGTGGATACTATCCTACTAAATCTACAATTAAATCCAAAATGAACACCAACAACACACTACAGACATCCCAACTAAGCAACGAGAATATGAAAATCCAAAACTAAAAAAAAAAAAAAAAAATTACCTCAAAACCTTATGAACATATATCCATTTCAGACACCTCCATAACACTCCCAACCACAAAATGGGAAAATGACTTGGCTCTCTCTCCCAACCCCAACTTCTGGATACAAATCAATAACAACAGCTTCTCTCTGACCACTAACACAAATTTACAACTTATACAATATAAAAACCATCCACAGAACCCACATCACTCAGAGTAAAATGTTTAAAATGGGACTGGCTGACACAGAAACCTGCTCACAATGCACACTGGGTAGCACAGATAATTATATGCATGCCACTTGGGTCTGTCGACCAGTTCACTCCTTCTGGACAGCAGTCACAACAATAGCATGGTAAGGACAAACTTCAGTACATCAACTGTGCCTGGCTTGGCTCAGGTTGAGTCATAAACAGTGTTGGGTAAGGGTTACTTTAAAAGTAATCAAAGTACGTTACTGCATTACTTTCTAAAAAGGTAACCAGTTACTTTACTGCGTTACTCCCTGAGTAAAGTAACTCAATTACTTTAAAAGTACTTCCAACGTTATTCCCTGAGAAAAGTAACTCAAGCACTTTTGAGTATTCTACATTTCCTATTGGGCAATGGACCACAGGGCACTAAGCCTACATTTTTTGTCTCCAAAATTAAAGTTATGGACCACACTCTTCACTAAGATCCAATTCTCCCATCACAGCCGTCACTTTGACCAGTAGAAACACAGAACCATCTGCTGCCGTAGACAACTGTATGACAACAACACCCCAGCGTTTTTAATATTTCCTCTAGGGATGTTACCACACAGAGTAAAAGGGGGAAATGATGGTGTGAAACAGCAGAGGCACTTTGTCAACCCGCTGAGTTAACGTTACTGTCATTAGCATCAAGCTAGCAAACAATGGTACATCCTCACGGTCAGACATAAAGTAATAACATTAACTAGGCTGACCAAACGTCCTCTTTTGCCCGGACATGTCCACTTTTCACGTCCCATCCGGGGTGTCCGGGGTTTTTTTTATAAACTGGTGATAATGTCCAGTTTTCCGTGTGTTTGTGTGTGTGTGTTAGAATGCGGCACGGGCAGCATATTTCTGTCCGAACCCGAACCGAGCCCGACATTATTTAATGACCAATCAGCACATAAATGTATCTCTATATTGACTGTCCCGTCACATGTGTTGTCATATCAAAGGGGATTGGCACCGTTTGGCACATTTGGCACGCGTAATGGAAACCCAACCTGATTTGATTAACACAGCTGCAAACTAATGAGTTCACATCCCTCTCAGCCAACCACAAACAGCCACAGCATCAGATAGGGAGTATATATTCAGCATCTGTCATTTTAGAAAAGTTAAAAGAAAAGAAACAGAGTGAGACTGCGAGAGAGAAAGAGAGAGCGCGCACGCACGAGAGAAACGCAACATTGATTTATAATTGTGGTGACCTCGTCCCAGGCTACCTTTGCATCATCAGCCCGTGGAGGTCTGTTCCGTATATTTGGACACTGTGAGCTTGGACCTCCCGGACCAAAACATCAGTTTCCGCCTGGGAGAAGTTTGGCCGTCTGATGCTACTGCTCTCTTCTGCCATGGCGAATTGAGTAAACTCTGATTATGCCTTTGTGCGGTGCATTTAAGGGCGAGGAGAGGGGCTCATTTGATTGGTGTGATGTGTGTAAAACCCACTGCACGCCTTCTCTCCTCCCTCTTTCCGACTTGCGCAGGTAGGAGGGACGGAGGTGGGAAAGAGGAGTAGCTGCGCCAGGTGTACAGTGTGCCAAACTTGCAAAATCCGCCTGGCCACACCCAGTTGGCAGCTGCGCTGCACCCCCGCCTCGCCCGGTCTGCGGAACTAGAGCCCAAAGACAAAACCAAGAATCCAAGTCAAGATCAAGCCCAGCTACACACTGCATGACACACTTAGCATAAAATGTGGAACATGCTAAACCATCGACACTCCTCAGATTAGGCTGACGAAACGTCCTCTTTTGCCCGGACATGTCCACTTTTCACGTCCTGTCTGGAGCGTCCGGGGGGTGTTTATAAATCGATGATAATGTCCGGTTTTCTACTTGGACTCAGTGATGAACTGATTAGAATTTATTGGGCAAAAACAACTAGTCAAGATATAATAATGAAGATATGACAATTTATATCCAAAAGGTCAAAGGTCAACTTCACTGTGACATCATAATGTTCTGCAAACATTTTCCTGGGCGTAATTTAACATGTTAACTCAGGAACAGAAGGGAAGACATTTGGTCAGACACTGAATTGGTGACACTAATCTTGGGTGTCCAACTTGAAACTGTGCTGACTGTATAGATCTGTGCTGCCAGGCTGAAGATGTGTGACGCATCCATGTTTCCCCCCAAAATACACTTAATATCTTTTATTAAATTCCTTCAAAGGCTTCACTGCTTATATCGTCTCAGTGTGAACAGACATGGACATAAGCTGCAACTTAGCTAACAACTGTGAGGTTGTAAATCTGGTTTAGTGCAACAGATTGTTTCTCAACTAGTGTTCATTAATCATTAAGTTGAGGATACAAATTGAGTTCAAATAGTGTTTAACAGGACAATCAACAATAAATAGCAATAATAGCTGATAGTTTTATTATCTAAACCAGCCATTTAGACATGAAAGCAAAAGTCAGTTGACCTGAAGTGCTGATTTGGAGAAACTTTGCACAACTTCACAGGATCATTTGTCTATGTGACAGTTGGTTTGCAAAGTTTGCACTGTTGTTGTCTGGTCTGTTCACATAGTCACTAGCAGCAGCTAACACTGAGGCGTCTTGGGGGAATATGATGGTGACACTCTGCAGACATGGTTTGTTTTTCTCCATGTGGATTTAGACTCCAAACAGAGCAGTGATGCTAATGAGCCGATCATCACTATTCTCTTCAGGCAAATAAACTCCTGTGAAACTCATTAAGAGTTCATCGCTTCATTAATTATTTAAACTATCCTCTGTTGTTTTGGCTCTGAGTGGAGATGGATGACTCAACAGGTAAAAAAAGTTTTTCATACTTGGAAAACTATTGACTTGTCTTGCAGTTTCTGTAAGGATTCAATATTGGTATCAAAAACTATCATCAACATGCTTGTATTAGATTAGATTTGATTATTTTTGACACTGTGTGATCAAATTGTATTTAAATGTCCAGTTAAATTAACAACTTTGCAACCATCACCAGAGCTGCACATTATAGAATCAAGCACATCAGCATGATGAGATGCTCACAATAAAGAGATGCTAGCATGTTGATATAAGGTTTACCATCTTAGTCAGTAAATAGCAGAAGCAGATTGGATCAAGGGTTACACATGCTTCAAACAAATGTGATACACTATATAAAGCTTAATAATTATAAGCTTAATAATTGTTTTGGTATGGCTGTGTCTATGCAGACATGTTGTACCAAGATGTTGTCAGATTTGTGTTGTATTAAACATGACTTCAAATAAGATCAACTGGGGCTCATCTAGTTTATTTATTATTCATCAAAATTAGGATTGACAAGAGTTTTTCCACATCAGTAAGGGGGAGAAATGTTTTTACAATTCATCCCTTGGAAACCGTGAATGTCCGTACTACATGTAATGGCTATTTATACAATTGCTGTTAAAGCAACACAATGGAGGATTGTGCTTTTTACCTCACAGGGTCCCCCCACAGACGAAAAACGGTATTGTCTGTTACAACTGTTGCAAAAATCTTTTGGAGTGTGCATTTGTTGACAAGCCAACAATACCAAAGTAAGTGTGATAAAACCTCTGCCAGCCAAGCCAATACTTTATCAATACATGTGATCAGCATATATAAAGCCATATTTCAATCTGCTCTGTCCGCAGTCTCTCATTCACCGCTATTATGATTTACGATCGCGGTCAACAAAAGCACATCTCGCTTGCTTTGCTAACCGCAAACTGTTAAAGACAAACTAAAATGAAAGCTGTCTGTATGTAGGCTAACACTTTATCTTAAAATGTACCTGAGGCAGCCGACCTACAGACAGTGAGTCTCCTAAGTATAGGGTAACAGCAGTAACAGCGCCAGGTCACCATTGGTCGGGCATCCCTCCTCCTCTTTCAGCTCTCGCCAGCGTGTGAAAGCCGGGCCAATATTAATCCTTGTTCAAACTCTTGTTTTATCACTCTCCTGTTTTCTTTTCTTTGTCTCCTTGGACAACACCTTCACCTTCTTCCTTTTCTTTATCGCTTCAGCCATGACAACCGCGTCTAACTTCATTCACCTCTGTTTGGTTACGCTACTCTAAAGAGAGAAAGGGGATATGACGTATGCCGTAAAGCAGCCAAATTTTGTAGTCTTTTTTGTGTCTGGGTTCCTACCTGAACCCTGAAAGTGCATAGTGCCAGTGCAACTGAAACAGACGCTCTCAAGCAATGACGGATGTGTCATCCAACCTATTGTGAGTTGATGTACCCTCACAAGGATCTTGGATATATATTTTGAGGGCTCAAAAACTCAGTTGTGTTGCTTTAAGATATTTTAATAAATGCCAAAAATGTCAACCTGCTGGTGGCCCTGCAGGATTTTTCAGGGGATAACCAAAGACAGTAGGATTACTCCTGAAGAGCATGTGTTGTTCGTACATGCAATTATGAACCAAAAAGTGTCAATCTGTAACAGGTGGTGTTTGGACCCAATAGCAGCACAACAGAGACCAGAAACAGTTAGTAATAATGTGTATTGTTATTATTTCGTAGGTACAGAGCAGGGACACAAAACAACACACGGTTCAGTTCTACACTCCAGGAAAATCTCTTCTCAAAGTTCTTGGCAGCCCAGCTGGTTTGGCAGGCTAATCCAGGCCAAGAGGTAGGTAGTTGAGCAGGGGTGCTAGCTCAACAACAAACAGTTCAATTCAGCAGTAAGCAACAGCACCGTGGAGGAGCAGGTAGGTTTGTAGTTTAGGAGGCAGGAAATCCGGAAGCAGGTAAATACACAGTCCAAACAGACAAACTAGAAGGAAGCATGCAGAAGGTAGGTCAAGGCCAGGCGGAAGGTTGAGAAGACAGCAGGTGAGTACTCACAGGATGCACACACGATGGCGAGTGTGGTGACATGGTGAAAACCTCTGGACCACAGGAGACCCCAGGTAAGCTGAGTGGAACACTCACTGTAGCGCCGTCATCGTTGTCGGGTGAAAATGCCAAGCAGCCACAGGCAAACAGGAACCAAGGACACAGAAGCAGGTCTCTTGGTTGGAAACAGAAATCTGAGGCGCTTACTGAGAATCAGAGGAAGAAGGCAGGTCAGAGGCAGGCAGGGTCGGTGCAGTGTTCTTACTTCAACACAAAACACAGTGAACTCTTCTGAAGATTCGCCATCTGTGTTATTTCTCGCGCTTACAGAGCTCAACATTAACCAGAACCACAACAACCCAAATCTTATTCCTTCACCTCCCAGAGGTGAGGTATACTACATCCCTCCCTTCTCAGATGCTAACTCACTTGAATTTCCCTTGGGGATGAATACATTTCTTTCTTTTCTATTCTAATATCTCAGCAATATAAACATGTCTAACTATGAAACTCCATTCACACATTCTGCTGTTGATAACACATTCAACTTTCAATATGCAACATTTGTAAGTCCTCACTTGTCATAGTCTCTATATACAGACTCTACATTCAGTGAATGTAGAGTCTGTAGGCAAACCCCGGAGATCTTGCCTCCGGAAGAAGAGCAGAAGAGCCCTGGTTTCCGGTTGTAGGTTGTTTGTAGTCCGTGTGATATTGACCGATCACATTTGAACCGGCAGCAGTTGTTGCCAGGTTAAACGGTCTGTGCGGTGAACTAACGAGGCGGAACAGAATGGGCATCACTGCAAACCCTGAATCCATCGCAATGGTTCAGCATATTTACTTATATATAAACAGAAGTCGGAAACAGAAATTCACCTCCTCCACCCAAATCAAACCAGAATGCCAAAAAATCAGGGGTCTGCCTCCAAAGGCTGTATCGCCGTCTGCCGGAAGTCAGACGCCGAATACAGCTGATGGGTTCCGAGAATGCACTTGTCATAACTGACACTAAATACAGGTATTTACTGCAAACGTGTAGTGAATAACCATTTATGCTCAAACAGGAATTTAACCAAACTTTTCCTTCACAAAGCACTGCTTTTCTTTTCTTTTCTTTTCTTTTCTTTTCTTTTCTGAGACACATGACCTGAATGGTGAGGGGTGGACTACCCTGCCATTAAAGGGAAATTTCGGTTTATTTCAACCTGTCTCCTATCGTCCTAAATTTGTTTCAAGTGACTAGTGACATAAAAATAATAGCATGTTAGCCGTTAGCCTAGATACAGCCGGGGAGCATAGTAGCGTCAGACCTGTTAAAACGTAAGTGAACGGACATACTTCAAGTGACCTTGAACAGACCTTGAAAATAAGGCTGATACCGGTCCCATTCCTTGCAACAGAGGCATTCCTCTTCTGTGGGCACTGGGGCACAGCATTCACAGGTATACCACCAATCTCCAGAGCTACGCAGCCTTGCAGCAGCCATTCCTCCCCTCTCGTCCTCTACCTGTTGCGCCTCTCTCTCTCTCCTCCTCCGTTCTTCAGTTTCACGAAGCTCTTCGTCAATGTATTCTGGCTCAAATAAATAAGGGCGGCCATAAAACTCTGCAAAATCAAATTCCTCCTCCACAAAGTCGAAGTCTGGCAAAAAGTCACCATTGTTCTATAAATCTTTCATAAAATAAATTAATTAATTTTTCAGGCTACTGTCCGGTTCTGCCTTCCACCTGTTGCTGCTTGTTCTCTCTTGTTTTCATACCGTGCCTGTTGATTTCAGGCACGGTATGAGATAGCTGCTTGTTCTCGCGATATTTCGGCCGTGCTTTGGAAAGCAGAGCTAAATGGTAAACAGAAGAGCTTCGTGAAATTGAAGAATGGAGGAGGCGAGAGAGAGAGAGGCGCAACAGGTAGAGGACAAGAGAGGAGGAATGGCTGCTGCAAGGCTGCGTAGCTCTGGAGATTGGTGGTGTACCTGTGAATGCTGTGCCCCAGTGCCCACAGAAGAGGAATGCCTCTGTAGAAAGGAATGGAACCGGTTGTAGCCTTATTTTCAAGGTCTGGTTGTGACCGAGGACGAGACACCTCCACCTGGAGTAACGTTAGTATCCAGCTGGGCTTTATCTAGAGCTCGTGAGATATATTTTGGCGGCGCTTTGGAAAGCAGAGCTAGATGGTAAACAAACATGGCAGCACACCGGTAAGGTAAGACAATATGTTTACATGTCGTTTTCTATATGTTCTTTGACATTTATCCTGAGGATATGAGGCGGTCTTTGTGGAAAAAAAAGCTTGTGTAGTGGACTAACTTTACACTTGAAGTATGCCTGTTCACTTACGTTTTAATAGGTCTGACGCTACTGTGTGCCCCAGCTGTATCTAGGCTAATGGCTAATATGCTAACTATTATTTTTATGTCACTAGTCACTGGAAACAAATTTAGGATGATAGGAGAGAGGTTGAAATAAACCGAAATTTCCCTTTAAGACAACGCCGTAGATCATTCTGCTCCATTATAGCAAATGTCTAAGTGACATAGTCTGTTAGATGGGCTGGCCTTCGCCTCTTTGAGGTTGAGCTCCCTGCTGGGGAATTTTATCTGTGGCCTGCATTTCAACAGGTTGGGTGTGTGACCTCTCTCCATCTTTGCCAGTTGGGACTGTCCCTTGCTCTTGTTGAATCCACAGTTTCACAAATGACACATGACATAAAATCTTCCTGCCATCCTTTACAAGATGGACTGAATTTCCTTTCCTGCATACAATAGTGTATGGGTCTCGTTCAAATGGCATCAAAAGTTTGTTTAATTTTACTGACGGAGGAGGACTTTGTCTGTTGCTCCTCTGACTCTGTCTGCATCAACGCGTCCCTTCTCCTTTCTTGCAGCATCAGCCTGGCAAACTGCAATATCTTGATAGGATGCAACTGACTGTTTGCTGACAGTTAGGGAGGTTTAGTTCTGATTTTGCGGTTATATAGCAGTTCTGATAGACTGTGGCCAGTGACACAGTGTGGGGTGCTACAGTAGGCCATAAGGAAAACATCAAGCTCAGTGCACCAGTCTTCACCTTCAGACTGAGCTGCACATATGGCCTTACAAAGGGTCCTGTTCTGTCTTTCAGCTTCACCATTTGCCTGAGGCCAGTATGGTGAGACATGGCAGTGTGTGATGCCATTTTCTTTGAGATATGTTTTGTTAATGTCAGTGCACTCTAGGATGCCATGAGTTGTAAATGAGTGTCTCAAACATTTTATTATGTGCGTTGATGTGTGGTTCCTGAGAATATCTGCAGTCACCCACCTTGAATAATAGTCAGTAGTAGTAGGTGGTCTCCTGTCTGCCATGGCTTGGCTGGGAGCTCTAGAAGGGTCATCCTGTGAAGAAGAGCTGTTGAGTTGGCTGGTTTATTAAAGTTATTTAGCACCTTTCGGAACCAAAGTTGTTTTTCAGGGTAATTAGGTGTTAATTGCAAAACAAAAAGTCCAATACTTTCCGAAGCAGTGAACATGAGGAAATTAGCAAAATGAAATCCGATGATGCAGAATGTATTTAGCAATAGCAATAATGACGATGAAGCAATTGGCAAGATGCTGCAATATCTGAATAAAAATGACAGCTGTCCAAGGCCCAGAATGAGGCCCAGAAGCACTTGACTCTTAAGGTCAAGTATTCAGCAGAACATGTTTTTCAGAAACTGAGCAATCTTAAATGGTCTCACTCTGGGGAGAAGTCTTAGAACAGAGTGGCAGACATTGTGATAGAAAACATTTTGGTTGGAAAAAGGATGTCGGCAGAACAAAGTGTGGTGGAACACCAAGTGAGATAAACATACAAGCAACTTCTAGGAAATCACACAAAGCACACACACATGGAAAGTTAGTTATGATGTTTATCTGAGGAAGGGTATAAGAGTGCTTTGTAAACTGCTTTAATGGGTTTTCTCATTGTGCGGTGTGAAGCATACGCTTTGTCTACAATAAAGTCCAGCAAGGCTGCAGATCGAGCCTTTGTCATTGAGTCTTCCTTCAATAACCACACATTAACCAAAGCATTGTTTAAACGTAAGTATCTGCTACATAATAACATGCAAATGTAACATATCCATAGCTTGCAGAAATGTACATGGCCAACATTTTATTTTCTGGCCAGTGGGTTGAAATGAACACATTAATCATTTCAGGTTGCGAATACCAAATGCCTTGTTGTTTTTAACCAGTGGGAAGTTTGTCATGTCATCAGCACACTTACAGCCTTCAGTATTTCAAATGAGTAAAGTCCAAGCGGCAACCTGCAAGGCTGAGGAATAACGCTGAGGAAGTGCCCAAACTGCAGTACATCAAATGGCCACTTGAGGGTGGCTCCAAAGCAGAGTAAATCCCCATAGACACCCATGCTAATGTGCCCAACTTTACAGCAGAAATGAACATGGTTACAGTCCACAAACCAATGGGTGATGTCACAATAGCTATATCCTTTAATTATACTGTCTATGGTAAAATCTTTTTTAATTGAAGGGTTGCACCCAGTGTATTGATTCACCAGCTGACAACGGCTGCTTGAGAACTGACCATTCGCTGGGAGTAGAGTCCTCAGGCTCAGCGTCTCTGTGACAGCACCAACAAAAGTTTTTTTGTTTTTTAACTGGTGGGGCATCAGATAAGCATGGACATCAGCTGAGTAAGCCCAGGACATGTTAATACCAGGTGTAAACGGGGCCTACAGCCTTGCTAGTAGCTCTTTGAGGCTCTACTCAGGCACAGCGTCGCTTTCAGCTAAATGTTAATGAAGTAGGCCTATAGGCTACAAGAGGTTGCTTCAAATGCCAGAGCATTTGAAAGATCCTACCAGTGCAGTATTGCCTGCCTGGTAGAGGATGTAAAAGCACTTTCTGGTCTTTAACCTTCATGGTAGAGGGTACAGTTTTAGAACACAGCTCAAATCAACAGACTCATGGAGCCAGAGGCTGCTCTATGTATTAAACAGGCACACAACCAAAGTAGGCTGCATAAGAACATTCATTTTCAAGACATTTAAACTATAAATTGTATGTTTTGTAACCGCTTGTAACAGGATTGGTGTTTTGTTTGTTGCTGATCTGAAGTCATATCAAATTAAAATCAATCAAGGGATGAAACAGACAAGGTTGTATGGGTCACTTTAATGTTAGTAAAATTACAGGGAATGGGATTGAATACTCATCAGTACAATATGATCACACATGTAGACATGCACAGAGAATGACATCCAGATAAACATATTTAAATATGTTATATAATATATAGTGTAACATCATAACAATAATTCATCAATCAAATAAATGATGATTGTTTCTTAAACAAGCCACAGAGAGCATAGCATTTAAGTGCATGAAAAAACTTTTCATCCCTGACACCATAAATGAGAGGATTCAGACATCTCGGAGCAAGAATAAAAGCAATGTAATTAAAGTACCTGACATTAATGTATAACCTGAAATTAATCTGAAGTACGGCAGCGTCTATGAATGGACACCACAGCTGGATGAGACAGAGCAGCAGCTGGAAAGCATGAAGAATTACTGTTCTGAGCCCTTTCCATGTTGACTTTTTATTCTCTCCTGATGCCGTTTTTGCCACTTTCATTATTTTAACATAGGAGAAAACAATAGCAATACACATAATCAAGAAGTAAAACTGACTTATAGCTGCCCTAAGATGACCCTGCCACTTGTGGGAGATGAACACTTCCACGGAGCACAGTCTGCTCTTGGTATAGAGGCTGTGGGTCGTAAATGCAAAGAAAATAGAGAGGTAAACAATACAGGGTACACAGCTGAGGCCATGAATTACCAGGATACAGTGCAGAGCTCTGTGTGTGGAGCACAACTGTCCATGGCGCAGGGGCATGCATATGGCCACATAGCGCTCCAGAGTCATTGCTGTCAGAGTAACTGGTGTGACAAAATTGCACAGAGACAAAACAATATACATAATAAGACACAACCACATTTTTATGGTATACCGAAAATAGGACATAATGAGCAGGGTATCAGTCATGACTAAAAACAGACAATCAGACAGTAGTGCTGTAGCAAATAAGATGTAGCGCACGGTTGTGTAGAAGAAATCTTTCATAAAGAAAGTTGTGATCATCAAAAAGTTGATGAAAAGAAAAACTGACACAAAAACTTGAACTAAAATGACCCGATCACTGATCGTGTACACTGAGGATTCACTGCCATTAACTGAGTTATTGGCTGCCATATATTTCTCTGTTTAAAAAAAAAAAGAAAAGCTTTTCAAGGGTTTTAGACAGGGCCCAAATTCATGTATTGTAGCTCTAAAGACAGATCCAAAATGAAAGAACTTTAATGTGACTAAACTGTGTCTGTTAATGTAATCTAAAATACTGTATTTGTATAAGTTAGATGCACAGTTTTTTTTCGTTGCACAAAGATCAAAATATTTATTTTTTAACAACCTCACAGCTGCAACTGGTAGAATTTTAGCTGATTAAACCAAAAACAATAGACGTAAGTTTAATATCACTTGTACCCACAAAAAATTTGATAGAAACACACACACAAAACAAGCATATGCAATACCTCACATTACCAAACCATCCCTGCAGTTACAACTGTTGCACACAGTTCTATAGATGAATGGCTTCTGCTGAGCTCCCTCTGAGAGAGGTCTGTGTATGGAGACTTTATAGGGGCAACGATGACAAATCACAGCATCATCAGTTATTTTCATTTTCAAATATTGCAACCAGTGTGTAAGAAAGTTATTATTGTATTATTGTATTGTATGTCATGTGGGTCAACGTTAAATGCTTAAACCTGCATTAACTGATTTTTCTTTGACCAATTCAGGGAAAGCTTTGAACACAACACTGATAGATTGAGTCAACTTTTAAGTTGATGTAGTGAACTTGTTACCCAACAGTTGCTAATTTAAACATTCAGCAGGTACGAAGTAACATAATCATTCATTTGATGAATGACAGTCCATATATTGACTCTCTTTTAGCTCTTTTTTAGTCTCCACCAACTCCTAAGGGAAATATCTGTCCCTTTTTAGCTGCTAAATGCTCCACTGTGTTCACCAGCTAGTCTCTAACTGTGTCTGTCTGCTGTTTGGTGCTGAGCAGTAGAGTGTGGATACCCAACTCAAGCCTTTACAAGCAATATTTGGGTCGGGTTCAGCCTATTAATGATGGACCCACTGTCTGCATTGGGCTACTTTTTGTTCGGTGCTTGGGTTTTTTATTGATGTGACAATATTTGAACACAACACATAGCTTTTTTCAGGTGGTAAATGTTCATGTAAGTTAACATTAGCTAGCCAGAAGAGGACGCTCTCTGTCATCACCCTCTAGCTAGCAGCAGCAGCATCAGCAGCGAACGGAACTTTAGGTGGATAGTGCTTTTGCCATCCATTGTGGATACTATCCTACTAAATCTACAATTAAATCCAAAATGAACACCAACAACACACTACAGACATCCCAACTAAGCAACGAGAATATGAAAATCCAAAACTAAAAAAAAAACAAAAAATAGTCACCTCAAAACCTTATGAACATATATCCATTTCAGACACCTCCATAACACTCCCAACCACAAAATGGGAAAATGACTTGGCTCTCTCTCCCAACCCCAACTTCTGGATACAAATCAATAACAACAGCTTCTCTCTGACCACTAACAGAAATTTACAACTTATACAATATAAAAACCATCCACAGAACCCACATCACTCGGAGTAAAATGTTTAAAATGGGACTGGCTGACACAGAAACCTGCTCACAATGCACACTGGGTAGCACAGATAATTATATGCATGCCACTTGGGTCTGTCGACCAGTTCACTCCTTCTGGACAGCAGTCACAACAACAGCATGATAAGGACACACTTCAGTACATCAACTGTGCCTGGCTTGGCTCAGGTTGAGTCATAAACAGTGTTGGGTAAGGGTTACTTTAAAAGTAATCAAAGTACGTTACTGCATTACTTTCTAAAAAAGTAACCAGTTACTGCGTTACTCCCTGAGTAAAGTAACTCAATTACTTTAAAAGTACTTCAAACGTTACTCCCTGAGAAAAGTAACTCAAGCACTTTTAAAGTACTTTTGAGTATTCTACATTTCCTGTTGGGCAATGGACCACAGGGCGCTAAGCCTGCATTTTTTGTCTCCAAAATTAAAGTTATGGAACACTTGCCCTTCACTGAGATCCAATTCTCCCATCACAGCCATCACTTTGACCAGTAGAAACACAGAACGATCTGCTGCCGTAGACAACAGTATGACAACAACATCCCAGCGTTTTTAATATTTCCTCTAGGGATGTTACCACACAGAGTAAAAGGGGGAAATGATGGTGTGAAACAGCAGAGGCACTTTGTCAACCCGCTGAGTTAACATTACTGTTATTAGCATCAAGCTAGCAAACAATGGTACATCCTCACGGTAGGACATAAAGTAATAACATTAACAAATAGCGGCGGGGCTTTTACTCACCACAACTGCAGAGGCTCCCAGCTTCATTTGAAACAAACTACATTATAGACGGTCCGTTATTTATTAATCCCTCCGTATCTTTATATTTTTACTTTTTATCCGCTCCCGTTGTCTTCATAAAGTTAACATATCGTACCATCATTTCAAAATCAACACTTGTTTCAAATTAAAAGCCCCTTATAACCTTGGCTGAGAGAACCCTCCATTCTGTAAATAGGCTTTTATTCTGAAACATTTGTCAGATCTTCCTGTGGAAGATACAGTAGCTTGACGGTTTATATATGGCGCTTCAAATGTAGCTCCTGCCATCTGCTGACGCTTTTAGGTGACTACAACAACATGTCGGCTGGCACATGAACAGACACACAGCGACTCAAATAATAGTCAAAGTAATAAAAACAGGACAAGAATAATCCGATGACATCGCACATGCCGTGAAAGACGACCGGGGATCATTGGTGAGTACCAGCATGTAGTGTGTACCAGGCATAATGCAAATCTTGAGTCTGAAATATGTCTGTCAGCGAGTCCTACTCCACCTATTTAGACTCTATGTAGAGAACGGCATCATTTCTCCGACCACGTAGTGAGCCACAAGCTGATAGGCCGATGACTGATAGGTTTAACATTATCTCCATTATTAGAACCAAACGACAGCCATTGCTGTTTCGGGGCTGAAGGACCAGCGTTCTAAAAGTGACGGAAGTAACTGATGTCTTTTTTGAAAATGTACTTAAGTATTTGATTACTCAAACAGCAAACTAATGTGTTAGGTTACTTGTTACTGCAAAAAGTAATCAAAGTACTGTAATGCTGTTACTTTGTAACACGTTATACCCAACTCTGGTCATAAAACATACAGTGTCTGTTGGGTCCATGTTGGGATTGATTGCTACTTGGCCTGAGCCACGCTCTACTGATCAGGTAGTGTGCAGTGGGTTTTAGAGCTTTATCACTGAAAACAACTGTCTGTTGCAGCCACTGTGAGAGTGAAACAAAAGAGTAAAGTTACAGGCCCAAAAGTGAAACAGTGACCTAAACTTTCTAGAAATCTCTGTAAAGCCATGGGGCAGTGTTGTAATTACGACCACCTAAACTGAGACCAGGTCATGACCAAGACCAGAGTTTGTTGAGACAGAGGGCTCTAGTTTCCCGGCGCAGCGCAGGGTGGCGAACCCCACGCAGAGCTAGTTTCGAGCAGCACAACCCGAGGTGAGGTGTGCTGAGAAGGGTGTGGCAGCGCAGCAGGGGGAGGTGTCGACAGAGCCAGCTTGGCGCAGTGACAGTTTCGTGCCAAAAGGCTTCGCCGAAGGTGCGCTAAAAGCTCGCCAGCTGAAGCCAGGTCGACTCTCAGCACAGGCAGAGCGCAGCCGGTGTAAGCCGAAGTTTGGCTGACCAGCAGACAGTGCGCACACGTCACCAAAACCTCACAGGCAGGTTTCCAGAATGTCAGGCACATTAACAATGCAATAAATACCCAAAAAAAACACTATTCCCGTCACACGTGATGTCAGATCAAAGGGGATTGGCACCGTTTAGCACGTTTGGCACGCGTAATGGAAACTAATGGACTAAGAGTCTCATCCTACTCTCCAATGTGCTATGTGTGAGCACAGTCCTGCGTGTTCTTTAATGAAGCAATAGGAGAAGATGTTCGGTCTCAGTTAATGTAGTTTATTAAGCAGTAAAGGAATACAATTACAGAGCTCTGGGTCTCAACTTCACGTCCCTGACGAACAACAAAGGTGTGTCAGTTCACGAAGTCTGACCTCCTGTCCTTTCCCTGACCCAGTATATTTGAGCATAACAGAGTGTCATTGTGCACGCAAGGCGTTGTCCTCTTCTCATTGGCAGTTCCACTTCCTCCTTCACTACACCACGCCCCTGCCTCGTGTTAATCTGACTCCTTCCCGCTGGCGGTGGGGGCGTGGTTCCTGTTTTGAAAGACAAGAACAACACAACTCCCTACACGTGCTGTACCTTACTATCTGTATATCACTTTCTATTCTTTTTACCATATATGAAACTAATTATCTAAGCATTGCGGTATGTGCTCCTCAGACTTCATGTCTCTTCCTCTCCTGTACTTCTCCACTTCTGCAAAGCAAACACATTCAGATCAGCTGAAATCATCTCAGTATTCTCATTGTTCACACATCTAAAACTTATATAGTGAAACACAACTTATAGTAAAACACATAACATCATTCTATTCCCAACAAAACCCAACCTGATTTGATTGACACAGCTGCAAACTAATGAGTTCACATCCCTCTCAGCCAACCACAAACAGCCACAGCATCAGATAGGGAGTATATATTCAGCATCTGTCATCTTAGAAAAGTTAAAAGAAAAGAAACAGAGTGAGACTGCAAGAGAGAAAGAGAGAGCGCGCACGCACGAGAGAAAGGCAACATTGATTTACAATTGTGGTGATTTCATCCCAGGCTACCTTTGCATCATCAGCCCGTGGAGGTCTGCTCGCAGTTCCGTTTATTCGGACAGTGCGAGCTTGGACCTCCCGGACCAAAACATCAGTTTCCTCCTGGGAGAAGTTTGGTCATCTGACGCTGCTGCTCTCTTCTGCCATGGCGAATTGAGTAAACTCTGATTATGCCTTCAAGCGGCGCATTTAAGGGCGAGGAGAGGGGCTCATTTGATTGGTGTGATGTGTGTAAAACCCACTCCATGCCTTCTCTCCTCCCTCTTTCCGACTTGCGCAGGTAGGAGGGATGGAGGTGGGACAGATGAGTAGCTGCGCCAGGCGCACAGTCTGCCAAACTTGCAAAATCCGCCTGGCCACACCCAGTTGGCAGCTGCGCTGCACCCCCGCCTCACCCAGTCTGCGGAACTAGAGCCCAAAGACAAAACCAAGAATCCAAGTCAAGATCAAGCCCAGCTACACACTGCATGACACACTTAGCATAAAATGTGGAACATGCTAAACCATCGACACTCCTCAGATTAGGCTGACGAAACGTCCTCTTTTGCCCGGACATGTCCACTTTTCACGTCCTGTCCAGAGCGTCCGGGGGGTGTTTATAAATTGATGATAATGTCCGGTTTTCCTTGTGTGTGTGTGTGTGTGTGTGTGTGTGTGTGTGTGTTTGTGTGTGTGCGCGCGCGTAATCCCCGAGAGGCTGCCTTATCGGCGAACACTCACAACGAGGAAGCAGCAGACACCCGCGGCGCAGCATTATTCTAAGCTTCCAAGATGCCAAAACGCAAGTGCGGCTTCATAGATGAACTGCAGAAAAGATTCCCAACTTACCGTGCCGACCAAGTTGGGATATATGGGAGGTTGAGTGCACCGTATGCACATATGATTCTGTGTCTAGGTGCCGAGGAGCTCAAAGATGGATTTTCTAATACAGAAGAGGTATTATTCAGAACATTATTTCATATTATTTATTTATTTATTTGTCCAGTAAGTAGGTAACTTGAAAAGATAGCTATTATTTTACAAGTTGATTGTTCTAATACAGAAGAGACATTATTTCTATCATTATTTCATTCCAGAGATTTTACATTTATTTTACATTTATATTTATTTTTGTACAATTGAAACTTGTAAAAAGATTATTATTTTAGGCATAATAAAATCAAGTTGAGTAATCTCTGAGAAGCCTATGTAAATTTCTGTCTTTGAGAGATATTAGGCTATTTTGTAATATAACTGAATTTTCTATTCATACATATAAACTTTAAGTACATTAAAATTATAAGGCATCTTTGAGTAAACTGCAAGTATCATTTAAGTAGGCTATCTCGTGGCCGGGGCGAGTGTCCTCTTTTTTTGAAAATCAAAATATGGTCACCCTACCTCAAATAATCTGGAAGATCCACATTCCCATAAAAATACCCACTGGAAAAAAAAACTTAGATACCTCTTAACTGACCTTTTTTATGCCTCCCTGCTGGCAATAGCTGGAGGCACTATGTTGTTTATCTATCCAGTCCATTCTTGTGAATGCGATTGTGAGCACATGGGAATTTCGTTAAATTTGGCACAAACATCCACTTGGACTCAACAATGAGCTGATTAGATTTTAAGTGGTCAAAGGTCAAAAGTCAAGGTATGATATCCTCTGTCTCATTCTCTTATATAATACATAATATTCATACATAATAATTCCAGAACACCTTAAAGGAATTTCTTTAAATTTGGTAAGAGAAAATGTCCATTTGGAGTCAAGGATGAACTGATTAGATTTTGGTAGTCAAATGTCAAGGTCACTATGACCTTGCATTGGTCTCATTCTTGTGAGTGCGATATCTTAAGAGGATTTAAGAAATTTCCTCAGTTTTTTTTCAGATGTTTATTTGGACTCAGTGATGAACTGATTATAATTTATTGGGCAAAAACAACTAGTCAAGATATAATAATGAAGATATGACAATTTATATCCAAAAGGTCAAAGGTCAACTTCACTGTGACATGATAATGTTCTGCAGAAACATTTTCCTGGGCGTAATTTAACATGTTAACTCAGGAACAGAAGGGGAGACATTTGGTCAGACACTGAATTGGTGACACTAATCTTGGGTGTCCAATTTGAAACTGTGCTGACTAGATCTGTGCTGCCAGGCTGAAGCTGTGTGACGCATCCATGTTTCCCCCCCCAAAAAACACTTAATATCTTTTATTAAATTCCTTCAAAGGCTTCACTGCTTATATCGTCTCAGTGTGAACAGACATGGACATAAGCTGCAACTTAGCTAACAACTGTGAGGTTGTAAATCTGGTTTAGTGCAACAGATTGTTTCTCAACTAGTGTTCATTAATCATTAAGTTGAGGATACAAATTGAGTTCAAATAGTGTTTAACAGGACAATCAACAATAAATAGCAATAATAGCTGATAGTTTTATTATCTAAACCAGCCATTTAGACATGAAAGCAAAAGTCAGTTGACCTGAAGTGCTGATTTGGAGAAACTTTGCACAACTTCACAGGATCATTTGTCTATGTGACAGTTTGTTTTGCAAAGTTTGCACTGTTGTTGTCTGGTCTGTTCACATAATCACTACCAGCAACTCAGAAACTCATTAAGAGTTTATCGCTTCATTAATTATTAACTATCCTCTGTTGTTTTGGCTCTGAGTGGAGATGGATGACTCAACAAGTAAAAAAAGTTTTTCATACTTGGAAAACTATTGACTTGTCTTGCAGTTTCTGTAAGGATTCAATATTGGTATCAAAAACTATCATCAACATGCTTGTAATAGATTAGATTAGATTACTTTTTACACTGTATGATCAAATTGCATTTAAATGTCCAGTTAAATGAACAACTTTGCAACCATCACCAGAGCTGCACATTATAGAATCAAGCACATCAGCATGATGAGATGCTCACAATGAAGATGCTAGCATGTTGATATAAGGTTTACCATCTTAGTCAGTAAATAGCTGAAGCAGATTGGATCAAGGGTTACACATGCTTCAAACAAATGTGATACACTATATAAAGCTTAATAATTATAAGCTTAATAATTGTTTTGGTATGGCTGTGTCTGTGCAGACATGTTGTACCAAGATGTTGTCAGATTTGTGTTGTATTAAACATGACTTCAAATAAGATCAACTGGGGCTCATCTAGTTTATTTATTATTCATCAAAATTAGGATTGACAAGAGTTTTTCCACATCAGTAAGGGGGAGAAATGTTTTTACAATTCATTCCTTGGAAACCGTGAATGTCCGTACTACATGTAATGGCTATTTATTCAATAGCTGTTAAAGCAACACAATGGAGGATTGTGCTTTTTACCTCACGGGGTCCCCCCACAGACGAAAAACGGTATTGTCTGTTACAACTGTTGCAAAATCTTTTGGAGTGTGCATTTGTTGACAAGCCAACAATACCAAAGTAAGTGCGATAAAACCTTTGCCACCCAAGCCAATACTTTATCAAGACATGTAATCAGCATATATAAAACCATATTTCAATCTGCTCTGTCCGCAGTCTCTCATTCACCGCTATTATGATTTACGATCGCGGTTGACACAAGCACATCTCGCTTGCAGTGCTAACAGCAAACTGTTAAAGATTAAAAAATAAAAATAAAATGAAAGCTGTCTGTATGTAGGCTAACACTTTATCTTAAAATGTACCTGAGGCAGCCGACCTACAGACAGTGAGTCTCCTAAGTATAGGGTAACAGCAGTAACAGCGCCAGGTCACCATTGGTCGGGCATCCCTCCTTCTCTTTCAGCTCTCGCCAGCGTGTGAAAGCCGGGCCAATATTAATCCTTGTTCAAGCTCTTGTTTTATCACTCTCCTGTTTTCTTTTCTTTGTCTCCTTGGACAACACCTTCACCTTCTTCCTTTTCTTTATCGCTTCAGCCATGACAACCGCGTCTAACTTCATTCACCTCTGTTTGGTTACGGTACTCTAAAGAGAGGAAGGGGATATGACGTATGCCGTAAAGCAGCCAAATTTTGTAGTCTTTTTTGTGTCTGGGTTCCTACCTGAACCCTGAAAGTGCATAGTGCCAGTGCAACTGAAACAGACGCTCTCAAGCAATGACGGATGTGTCTCAAACTCAACTGAGTTTTTGAGCCCTCAAAATATATATCCAAGATCCTTGTGAGGGTACATATATTTTGAGGGCTCAAAAACTCAGTTGTGTTGCTTATTGATATTTTAATAAATGACAAAAATGTCAACCTGCTAGTGGCCCTGCAGGATTTTTCAGGGGATAACCAAAGACAGTAGGATTTCTCCTGAAGAGCATGTGTTGTTCATACATGCAATTATGAACCACAAAGTGTCAATCTGTAACAGGTGGTGTTTGGACCCAATAGCAGCACAACAGAGACCAGAAACAGTTAGTAATAATGTGCATTGTTATTATTTAGTAGGTACAGAGCAGGGATACAAAACAACACACAGTTCAGTTCTACACTCCAGGAAAATCTCTTCTCAAAGTTCTTGGCAGCCCAGCTGGTTTGGCAGGCTAATCCAGGCCAAGAGGTAGGCAGGTGAGCAGGGGTGCTAGCTCAACAACAAACAGTTCAATTCAACAGTAAGCAACAGTACCGTGGAGGAGCAGGTAGGTTCGTAGTTTAGGAGGCAGGAAATCTGGAAGCAGGTTAATACACAGTCCAAACAGACAAACTAGAAGGAAGCACGCAGAAGGTAGGTCAAGGCCAGGCGGAAGGTTGAGAAGACAGCAGGTGACTACTCACAGGATGCACACATGATGGAGAGTGTGGTGACATGGTGAAAACCTCTGGACCACAGGAGACCCCAGGTAAGCTGAGTGGAACACTCACTGTAGCGCCGTCATCGTTGTCGGGTGAAAATGCCAAGCAGCCACAGACAAACAGGAACCAAGGACACAGAAGCAGGTCTCTTGGTTGGAAACAGAAATCTGAGGCGCTTACTGAGAATCAGAGGAAGAAGGCAGGTCAGAGGCAGGCAGGATCGGTGCAGTGTTCTTACTTCAACACAAAACACAGTGTACTCTTCTGAGGATTCGCCATCTGTGTTATTTCTCGCGCTTACAGAGCTCAACATTAACCAGAACCACAACAACCCAAATCTTATTCCTTCACCTCCCAGAGGTGAGGTATACTACATCCCTCCCTTCTCAGATGCTAACTCACTTGAATTTCCCTTGGGGATGAATACATTTCTTTCTTTTCTATTCTAATATCTCAGCAATATAAACATGTCTAACTATGAAACTCCATTCACACATTCTGCTGTTGATAACACATTCAACTTTCAATATGCAACATTTGTAAGTCCTCACTTGTCATAGTCTCTATATACAGACTCTACATTCAGTGAATGTAGAGTCTGTAGGCAAACCCCGGAGATCTTGCCTCCGGAAGAAGAGCGGAAGAGCCCTGGTTTCCGGTTGTAGGTTGTTTGTCGTCCGTGTGATATTGACCGATCACGTTTGAGCCGGCAGCAGTTGTTGCCAGGTTAAACGGTCTGTGCGGTGAACTAACGAGGCGGAACAGAATGGGCATCACTGCAAACCCTGAATCCATCGCAATGGTTCAGCATATTTACTTATATATAAACAGAAGTCGGAAACAGAAATTCACCTCCTCCACCCAAATCAAACCAGAATGCCAAAAAATCAGGGGTCTGCCCCCAGAGGCTGTATCGCTGTCTGCCGGAAGTCAGACGCCGAATACAGCTGATGGGTTCCGAGAATGCACTTGTCATAACTGACACTAAATACAGGTATTTACTGCAAACGTGTAGTGAATAACCATTTATGCTCAAACAGGAATTTAACCAAACTTTTCCTTCACAAAGCACTGCTTTTCTTTTCTTTTCTTTTCTTTTCTGAGACACATGACCTGAATGGTGAGGGGTGGACTACCCTGCCATTAAGGGAAATTTCGGTTTATTTCAACCTGTCTCCTATCGTCCTAAATTTGTTTCAAGTGACTAGTGACATAAAAATAATAGTTAGCATGTTAGCCGTTAGCCTAGATACAGCCGGGGAGCATAGTAGCGTCAGACCTGTTAAAACGTAAGTGAACGGACATACTTCAAGTGACCTTGAACAGACCTTGAAAATAAGGCTGCAACCGGTCCCATTCCTTGCAACAGAGGCATTCCTCTTCTGTGGGCACTGGGGCACAGCATTCACAGGTATACCACCAATCTCCAGAGCTACGCAGCCTTGCAGCAGCCATTCCTCCCCTCTCGTCCTCTACCTGTTGTGCCTCTCTCTCTCTCTCTCCTCCTCCGTTCTTCAGTTTCACGAAGCTCTTCGTCAATGTATTCTGGCTCAAATAAATAAGGGCGGCCATCAAACTCTGCAAAATCAAATTCCTCCTCCACAAAGTCGAAGTCTGGCAAAAAGTCACCATTGTTCTATAAATCTTTCATAAAATAATTTAATTAATCTTTCAGGCTACTGTCCGGTTCTGCCTTCCACCTGTTGCTGCTTGTTCTCTCTTGTTCTCATACCGTGCCTGTTGATTTCAGGCACGGTATGAGATTGCTGCTTGTTCTCGCGATATTTCGGCCGTGCTTTGGAAAGCAGAGCTAAATGGTAAACAGAAGAGCTTCGTGAAATTGAAGAACGGAGGAGGCGAGACAGAGAGAGGCGCAACAGGTAGAGGACAAGAGAGGAGGAATGGCTGCTGCAAGGCTGCGTAGCTCTGGAGATTGGTGGTGTACCTGTGAATGCTGTGCCCCAGCGCCCACAGAAGAGGAATGCCTCTGTTGAAAGGAATGGAACCGGTTGTAGCCTTATTTTCAAGGTCTGGTTGTGACCGAGGACGAGACACCTCCACCTGGAGTAACGTTAGTATCCAGCTGGGCTTTATCTAGAGCTTGTGAGATATATTTTGGCGGCGCTTTGGAAAGCAGAGCTAGATGGTAAACAAACATGGCAGCACACCGGTAAGGTAAGACAACATGTTTACATGTCGTTTTCTATATGTTCTTTGACATTTATCCTGAGGATATGAGGCGGTCTTTGTGGAAAAAAAAGCTTGTGTAGTGGACTAACTTTACACTTGAAGTATGCCCGTTCACTTACGTTTTAACAGGTCTGATGCTACTGTGTGCCCCAGCTGTATCTAGGCTAATGGCTAATATGCTAACTATTATTTTTATGTCACTAGTCACTGGAAACAAATTTAGGATGATAGGAGAGAGGTTGAAATAAACCGAAATTTCCCTTTAAGACAACGCCGTAGATCATTCTGCTCCATTATAGCAAATGTCTAAGTGACATAGTCTGTTAGATGGGCTGGCCTTCGCCTGGCTCTTTGAGGTTGAGCTCCCTGCTGGGGAATTTTATCTGTGGCCTGCATTTCAACAGGTTGGGTGTGTGACCTCTCTCCATCTTTGCCAGTTGGGACTGTCCCTTGCTCTTGTTGAATCCACAGTTTCACAAATGACACATGACATAAAATCTTCCTGCCATCCTTTACAAGATGGACTGAATTTCCTTTCCTGCATACAATAGTGTATGGGTCTCGTTCAAATGGCATCAAAAGTTTGTTTAATTTTACTGACGGAGGAGGACTTTGTCTGTTGCTCCTCTGACTCTGTCTGCATCAACGCGTCCCTTCTCCTTTCTTGCAGCATCAGCCTGGCAAACTGCAATATCTTGATAGGATGCAACTGACTGTTTGCTGACAGTTAGGGAGGTTTAGTTCTGATTTTGCGGTTATATAGCAGTTCTGATAGACTGTGGCCACAGTGTGGGGTGCTACAGTAGGCCATAAGGAAAACATCAAGCTCAGTGCACCAGTCTTCACCTTCAGACTGAGCTGCACATATGGCCTTACAAAGGGTCCTGTTCTGTCTTTCAGCTTCACCATTTGCCTGAGGCCAGTATGGTGAGACATGGCAGTGTGTGATGCCATTTTCTTTGAGATATGTTTTGTTAATGTCAGTGCACTCTAGGATGCCATGAGTTGTAAATGAGTGTCTCAAACATTTTATTATGTGCGTTGATGTGTGGTTCCTGAGAATATCTGCAGTCACCCACCTTGAATAATAGTCAGTAGTAGTAGGTGGTCTCCTGTCTGCCATGGCTTGGCTGGGAGCTCTAGAAGGGTCATCCTGTGAAGAAGAGCTGTTGAGTTGGCTGGTTTATTAAAGTTATTTAGCACCTTTCTGAACCAAAGTTGTTTTTCAGGGTAATTAGGTGTTAATTGCAAAACAAAAAGTCCAATACTTTCCGAAGCAGTGAACATGAGGAAATTAGCAAAATGAAATCCGATGATGCAGAATGTATTTAGCAATAGCAATAATGACGATGAAGCAATTGGCAAGATGCTGCAATATCTGAATAAAAATGACAGCTGTCCAAGGCCCAGAATGAGGCCCAGAAGCACTTGACTCTTAAGGTCAAGTATTCAGCAGAACATGTTTTTCAGAAACTGAGCAATCTTAAATGGTCTCACTCTGGGGAGAAGTCTTAGAACAGAGTGGCAGACATTGTGATAGAAAACATTTTGGTTGGAAAAAGGATGTCGGCAGAACAAAGTGTGGTGGAACACCAAGTGAGATAAACATACAAGCAACTTCTAGGAAATCACACAAAGCACACACACATGGAAAGTTAGTTATGATGTTTATCTGAGGAAGGGTATAAGAGTGCTTTGTAAACTGCTTTAATGGGTTTTCTCATTGTGCGGTGTGAAGCATACGCTTTGTCTACAATAAAGTCCAGCAAGGCTGCAGATCGAGCCTTTGTCATTGAGTCTTCCTTCAATAACCACACATTAACCAAAGCATTGTTTAAACGTAAGTATCTGCTACATAATAACATGCAAATGTAACATATCCATAGCTTGCAGAAATGTACATGGCCAACATTTTATTTTCTGGCCAGTGGGTTGAAATGAACACATTAATCATTTCAGGTTGCAAATACCAAATGCCTTGTTGTTTTTAACCAGTGGGAAGTTTGTCATGTCATCAGCACACTTACAGCCTTCAGTATTTCAAATGAGTAAAGTCCAAGCGGCAACCTGCAAGGCTGAGGAATAACGCTGAGGAAGTGCCCAAACTGCAGTACATCAAATGGCCACTTGAGGGTGGCTCCAAAGCAGAGTAAATCCCCATAGACACCCATGCTAATGTGCCCAACTTTACAGCAGAAATGAACATGGTTACAGTCCACAAACCAATGGGTGATGTCACTATAGCTATATCCTTTAATTATACTGTCTATGGTAAAATCTTTTTTAGTTGAAGGGTTGCACCCAGTGTATTGATTCACCAGCTGACAACGGCTGCTTGAGAACTGACCATTCGCTGGGAGTAGAGTCCTCAGGCTCAGCGTCTCTGTGACAGCACCAACAAAAGTTTTTTTGGTTTTTAACTGGTGGGGCATCAGATAAGCATGGACATCAGCTGAGTAAGCCCAGGACATGTTAATACCAGGTGTAAACAGGGCCTACAGCCTTGCTAGTAGCTCTTTGAGGCTCTACTCAGGCACAGCGTCACTTTGAGCTAAATGTTAATGAAGTAGGCCTATAGGCTACAAGAGGTTGCTTCAAATGCCAGAGCATTTGAAAGATCCTACCAGTGCAGTATTGCCTGCCTGGTAGAGGATGTAAAAGCACTTTCTGGTCTTTAACCTTCATGGTAGAGGGTACAGTTTTAGAACACAGCTCAAATCAACAGACTCATGGAGCCAGAGGCTGCTCTATGTATTAAACAGGCACACAACCAAAGTAGGCTGCATAAGAACATTCATTTTCAAGACATTTAAACTATAAACTGTATGTTTTGTAACCGCTTGTAACAGGATTGGTGTTTTGTTTGTTGCTGATCTGAAGTCATATCAAATTAAAATCAATCAAGGGATGAAACAGACAAGGTTGTATGGGTCACTTTAATGTTAGTAAAATTACAGGGAATGGGATTGAATACTCATCAGTACAATATGATCACACATGTAGACATGCACAGAGAATGACATCCAGATAAACATATTTAAATATGTTATATAATATATAGTGTAACATCATAACAATAATTCATCAATCAAATAAATGATGATTGTTTCTTAAACAAGCCACAGAGAGCATAGCATTTAAGTGCATGAAAAAACTTTTCATCCCTGACACCATAAATGAGAGGATTCAGACATCTCGGAGCAAGAATAAAAGCAATGTAATTAAAGTACCTGACATTAATGTATAACCTGAAATTAATCTGAAGTACAGCAGCTTCTATGAATGGACACCACAGCTGGATGAGACAGAGCAGCAGCTGGAAAGCATGAAGAATTACTGTTCTGAGCCCTTTCCATGTTGACTTTTTATTCTCTCCTGATGCCGTTTTTGCCACTTTCATTATTTTAACATAGGAGAAAACAATAGCAATACACATAATCAAGAAGTAAAACTGACTTATAGCTGCCCTAAGATGACCCTGCCACTTGTGGGAGATGAACACTTCCACGGAGCACAGTCTGCTCTTGGTATAGAGGCTGTGGGTCGTAAATGCAAAGAAAATAGAGAGGTAAACAATACAGGGTACACAGCTGAGGCCATGAATTACCAGGATACAGTGCAGAGCTCTGTGTGTGGAGCACAACTGTCCATGGCGCAGGGGCATGCATATGGCCACATAGCGCTCCAGAGTCATTGCTGTCAGAGTAACTGGTGTGACAAAATTGCACAGAGACAAAACAATATACATAATAAGACACAACCACATTTTTATGGTATACCGAAAATAGGACATAATGAGCAGGGTATCAGTCATGACTAAAAACAGACAATCAGACAGTAGTGCTGTAGCAAATAAGATGTAGCGCATGGTTGTGTAGAAGAAATCTTTCATAAAGAAAGTTGTGATCATCAAAAAGTTGATGAAAAGAAAAACTGACACAAAAACTTGAACTAAAATGACCCGATCACTGATCGTGTACACTGAGGATTCACTGCCATTAACTGAGTTATTGGCTGCCATATATTTCTCTGTTTAAAAAAAAAAAGAAAAGCTTTTCAAGGGTTTTAGACAGGGCCCAAATTCATGTATTGTAGCTCTAAAGACAGATCCAAAATGAAAGAACTTTAATGTGACTAAACTGTGTCTGTTAATGTAATCTAAAATACTGTATTTGTATAAGTTAGATGCACAGTTTTTTTTCGTTGCACAAAGATCAAAATATTTATTTTTTAACAACCTCACAGCTGCAACTGGTAGAATTTTAGCTGATTAAACCAAAAACAATAGGCGTAAGTTTAATATCACTTGTACCCACAAAAAATTTGATAGAAACACACACACAAAACAAGCATATGCAATACCTCACATTACCAAACCATCCCTGCAGTTACAACTGTTGCACACAGTTCTATAGATGAATGGCTTCTGCTGAGCTCCCTCTGAGAGAGGTCTGTGTATGGAGACTTTATAGGGGCAACGATGACAAATCACAGCATCATCAGTTATTTTCATTTTCAAATATTGCAACCAGTGTGTAAGAAAGTTATTATTGTATTATTGTATTGTATGTCATGTGGGTCAACGTTAAATGCTTAAACCTGCATTAACTGATTTTTCTTTGACCAATTCAGGGAAAGCTTTGAACACAACACTGATAGATTGAGTCAACTTTTAAGTTGATGTAGTGAACTTGTTACCCAACAGTTGCTAATTTAAACATTCAGCAGGTACGAAGTAACATAATCATTCATTTGATGAATGACAGTCCATATATTGACTCTCTTTTAGCTCTTTTTTAGTCTCCACCAACTCCTAAGGGAAATATCTGTCCCTTTTTAGCTGCTAAATGCTCCACTGTGTTCACCAGCTAGTCTCTAACTGTGTCTGTCTGCTGTTTGGTGCTGAGCAGTAGAGTGTGGATACCCAACTCAAGCCTTTACAAGCAATATTTGGGTCGGGTTCAGCCTATTAATGATGGACCCACTGTCTGCATTGGGCTACTTTTTGTTCGGTGCTTGGGTTTTTTATTGATGTGACAATATTTGAACACAACACATAGCTTTTTTCAGGTGGTAAATGTTCATGTAAGTTAACATTAGCTAGCCAGAAGAGGACGCTCTCTGTCATCACCCTCTAGCTAGCAGCAGCAGCATCAGCAGCGAACGGAACTTTAGGTGGATAGTGCTTTTGCCATCCATTGTGGATACTATCCTACTAAATCTACAATTAAATCCAAAATGAACACCAACAACACACTACAGACATCCCAACTAAGCAACGAGAATATGAAAATCCAAAACTAAAAAAAAAACAAAAAATAGTCACCTCAAAACCTTATGAACATATATCCATTTCAGACACCTCCATAACACTCCCAACCACAAAATGGGAAAATGACTTGGCTCTCTCTCCCAACCCCAACTTCTGGATACAAATCAATAACAACAGCTTCTCTCTGACCACTAACAGAAATTTACAACTTATACAATATAAAAACCATCCACAGAACCCACATCACTCGGAGTAAAATGTTGAAAATGGGACTGGCTGACACAGAAACCTGCTCACAATGCACACTGGGTAGCACAGATAATTATATGCATGCCACTTGGGTCTGTCGACCAGTTCACTCCTTCTGGACAGCAGTCACAACAACAGCATGATAAGGACACACTTCAGTACATCAACTGTGCCTGGCTTGGCTCAGGTTGAGTCATAAACAGTGTTGGGTAAGGGTTACTTTAAAAGTAATCAAAGTACGTTACTGCATTACTTTCTAAAAAAGTAACCAGTTACTGCGTTACTCCCTGAGTAAAGTAACTCAATTACTTTAAAAGTACTTCAAACGTTACTCCCTGAGAAAAGTAACTCAAGCACTTTTAAAGTACTTTTGAGTATTCTACATTTCCTATTGGGCAATGGATCACAGGGCGCTAAGCCTGCATTTTTTGTCTCCAAAATTAAAGTTATGGAACACTTGCCCTTCACTGAGATCCAATTCTCCCATCACAGCCATCACTTTGACCAGTAGAAACACAGAACGATCTGCTGCCGTAGACAACAGTATGACAACAACATCCCAGCGTTTTTAATATTTCCTCTAGGGATGTTACCACACAGAGTAAAAGGGGGAAATGATGGTGTGAAACAGCAGAGGCACTTTGTCAACCCGCTGAGTTAACATTACTGTTATTAGCATCAAGCTAGCAAACAATGGTACATCCTCACGGTAGGACATAAAGTAATAACATTAACAAATAGCGGCGGGGCTTTTACTCACCACAACTGCAGAGGCTCCCAGCTTCATTTGAAACAAACTACATTATAGACGGTCCGTTATTTATTAATCCCTCCGTATCTTTATATTTTTACTTTTTATCCGCTCCCGTTGTCTTCATAAAGTTAACATATCGTACCATCATTTCAAAATCAACACTTGTTTCAAATTAAAAGCCCCTTATAACCTTGGCTGAGAGAACCCTCCATTCTGTAAATAGGCTTTTATTCTGAAACATTTGTCAGATCTTCCTGTGGAAGATACAGTAGCTTGACGGTTTATATATGGCGCTTCAAATGTAGCTCCTGCCATCTGCTGACGCTTTTAGGTGACTACAACAACATGTCGGCTGGCACATGAACAGACACACAGCAACTCAAATAATAGTCAAAGTAATAAAAACAGGACAAGAATAATCCGATGACATCGCACATGCCGTGAAAGACGACCGGGGATCATTGGTGAGTACCAGCATGTAGTGTGTACCAGGCATAATGCAAATCTTGAGTCTGAAATATGTCTGTCAGCGAGTCCTACTCCACCTATTTAGACTCTATGTAGAGAACGGCATCATTTCTCCGACCACGTAGTGAGCCACAAGCTGATAGGCCGATGACTGATAGGTTTAACATTATCTCCATTATTAGAACCAAACGACAGCCATTGCTGTTTCGGAGCTGAAGGACCAGCGTTCTAAAAGTGACGGAAGTAACTGATGTCTTTTTTGAAAATGTACTTAAGTATTTGATTACTCAAACAGCAAACTAATGTGTTAGGTTACTTGTTACTGCAAAAAGTAATCAAAGTACTGTAATGCTGTTACTTTGTAACACGTTATACCCAACTCTGGTCATAAAACATACAGTGTCTGTTGGGTCCATGTTGGGATTGATTGCTACTTGGCCTGAGCCACGCTCTACTGATCAGGTAGTGTGCAGTGGGTTTTAGAGCTTTATCACTGAAAACAACTGTCTGTTGCAGCCACTGTGAGAGTGAAACAAAAGAGTAAAGTTACAGGCCCAAAAGTGAAACAGTGACCTAAACTTTCTAGAAATCTCTGTAAAGCCATGGGGCAGTGTTGTAATTACGACCACCTAAACTGAGACCAGGTCATGACCAAGACCAGAGTTTGTTGAGACAGAGGGCTCTAGTTTCCCGGCGCAGCGCAGGGTGGCGAACCCCACGCAGAGCTAGTTTCGAGCAGCACAACCCGAGGTGAGGTGTGCTGAGAAGGGTGTGGCAGCGCAGCAGGGGGAGGTGTCGACAGAGCCAGCTTGGCGCAGTGACAGTTTCGTGCCAAAAGGCTTCGCCGAAGGTGCGCTAAAAGCTCGCCAGCTGAAGCCAGGTCGACTCTCAGCACAGGCAGAGCGCAGCCGGTGTAAGCCGAAGTTTGGCTGACCAGCAGACAGTGCGCACACATCACCAAAACCTCACAGGCAGGTTTCCAGAATGTCAGGCACATTAACAATGCAATAAATACCCAAAAAAAACACTATTCCCGTCACACGTGATGTCAGATCAAAGGGGATTGGCACCGTTTAGCACGTTTGGCACGCGTAATGGAAACTAATGGACTAAGAGTCTCATCCTACTCTCCAATGTGCTATGTGTGAGCACAGTCCTGCGTGTTCTTTAATGAAGCAATAGGAGAAGATGTTCGGTCTCAGTTAATGTAGTTTATTAAGCAGTAAAGGAATAAAATTACAGAGCTCTGGGTCTCAACTTCACGTCCCTGACGAACAACAAAGGTGTGTCAGTTCACGAAGTCTGACCTCCTGTCCTTTCCCTGACCCAGTATATTTGAGCGTAACAGAGTGTCATTGTGCACGCAAGGCGTTGTCCTCTTCTCATTGGCAGTTCCACTTCCTCCTTCACTACACCACGCCCCTGCCTCGTGTTAATCTGACTCCTTCCCGCTGGCGGTGGGGGCGTGGTTCCTGTTTTGAAAGACAAGAACAACACAACTCCCTACACGTGCTGTACCTTACTATCTGTATATCACTTTCTATTCTTTTTACCATATATGAAACTAATTATCTAAGCATTGCGGTATGTGCTCCTCAGACTTCATGTCTCTTCCTCTCCTGTACTTCTCCACTTCTGCAAAGCAAACACATTCAGATCAGCTGAAATCATCTCAGTATTCTCATTGTTCACACATCTAAAACTTATATAGTGAAACACAACTTATAGTAAAACACATAACATCATTCTATTCCCAACAAAACCCAACCTGATTTGATTGACACAGCTGCAAACTAATGAGTTCACATCCCTCTCAGCCAACCACAAACAGCCACAGCATCAGATAGGGAGTATATATTCAGCATCTGTCATCTTAGAAAAGTTAAAAGAAAAGAAACAGAGTGAGACTGCAAGAGAGAAAGAGAGAGCGCGCACGCACGAGAGAAAGGCAACATTGATTTACAATTGTGGTGATTTCATCCCAGGCTACCTTTGCATCATCAGCCCGTGGAGGTCTGCTCGCAGTTCCGTTTATTCGGACAGTGCGAGCTTGGACCTCCCAGACCAAAACATCAGTTTCCTCCTGGGAGAAGTTTGGTCATCTGACGCTGCTGCTCTCTTCTGCCATGGCGAATTGAGTAAACTCTGATTATGCCTTCAAGCGGCGCATTTAAGGGCGAGGAGAGGGGCTCATTTGATTGGTGTGATGTGTGTAAAACCCACTCCATGCCTTCTCTCCTCCCTCTTTCCGACTTGCGCAGGTAGGAGGGATGGAGGTGGGACAGATGAGTAGCTGCGCCAGGCGCACAGTCTGCCAAACTTGCAAAATCCGCCTGGCCACACCCAGTTGGCAGCTGCGCTGCACCCCCGCCTCACCCAGTCTGCGGAACTAGAGCCCAAAGACAAAACCAAGAATCCAAGTCAAGATCAAGCCCAGCTACACACTGCATGACACACTTAGCATAAAATGTGGAACATGCTAAACCATCGACACTCCTCAGATTAGGCTGACGAAACGTCCTCTTTTGCCCGGACATGTCCACTTTTCACGTCCTGTCCAGAGCGTCCGGGGGGTGTTTATAAATTGATGATAATGTCCGGTTTTCCTTGTGTGTGTGTGTGTGTGTGTGTGTGTGTGTGTGTGTTTGTGTGTGTGCGCGCGCGTAATCCCCGAGAGGCTGCCTTATCGGCGAACACTCACAACGAGGAAGCAGCAGACACCCGCGGCGCAGCATTATTCTAAGCTTCCAAGATGCCAAAACGCAAGTGCGGCTTCATAGATGAACTGCAGAAAAGATTCCCAACTTACCGTGCCGACCAAGTTGGGATATATGGGAGGTTGAGTGCACCGTATGCACATATGATTCTGTGTCTAGGTGCCGAGGAGCTCAAAGATGGATTTTCTAATACAGAAGAGGTATTATTCAGAACATTATTTCATATTATTTATTTATTTATTTGTCCAGTAAGTAGGTAACTTGAAAAGATAGCTATTATTTTACAAGTTGATTGTTCTAATACAGAAGAGACATTATTTCTATCATTATTTCATTCCAGAGATTTTACATTTATTTTACATTTATATTTATTTTTGTACAATTGAAACTTGTAAAAAGATTATTATTTTAGGCATAATAAAATCAAGTTGAGTAATCTCTGAGAAGCCTATGTAAATTTCTGTCTTTGAGAGATATTAGGCTATTTTGTAATATAACTGAATTTTCTATTCATACATATAAACTTTAAGTACATTAAAATTATAAGGCATCTTTGAGTAAACTGCAAGTATCATTTAAGTAGGCTATCTCGTGGCCGGGGCGAGTGTCCTCTTTTTTTGAAAATCAAAATATGGTCACCCTACCTCAAATAATCTGGAAGATCCACATTCCCATAAAAATACCCACTGGAAAAAAAAACTTAGATACCTCTTAACTGACCTTTTTTATGCCTCCCTGCTGGCAATAGCTGGAGGCACTATGTTGTTTATCTATCCAGTCCATTCTTGTGAATGCGATTGTGAGCACATGGGAATTTCGTTAAATTTGGCACAAACATCCACTTGGACTCAACAATGAGCTGATTAGATTTTAAGTGGTCAAAGGTCAAAAGTCAAGGTATGATATCCTCTGTCTCATTCTCTTATATAATACATAATATTCATACATAATAATTCCAGAACACCTTAAAGGAATTTCTTTAAATTTGGTAAGAGAAAATGTCCATTTGGAGTCAAGGATGAACTGATTAGATTTTGGTAGTCAAATGTCAAGGTCACTATGACCTTGCATTGGTCTCATTCTTGTGAGTGCGATATCTTAAGAGGATTTAAGAAATTTCCTCAGTTTTTTTTCAGATGTTTATTTGGACTCAGTGATGAACTGATTATAATTTATTGGGCAAAAACAACTAGTCAAGATATAATAATGAAGATATGACAATTTATATCCAAAAGGTCAAAGGTCAACTTCACTGTGACATGATAATGTTCTGCAGAAACATTTTCCTGGGCGTAATTTAACATGTTAACTCAGGAACAGAAGGGGAGACATTTGGTCAGACACTGAATTGGTGACACTAATCTTGGGTGTCCAATTTGAAACTGTGCTGACTAGATCTGTGCTGCCAGGCTGAAGCTGTGTGACGCATCCATGTTTCCCCCCCCAAAAAACACTTAATATCTTTTATTAAATTCCTTCAAAGGCTTCACTGCTTATATCGTCTCAGTGTGAACAGACATGGACATAAGCTGCAACTTAGCTAACAACTGTGAGGTTGTAAATCTGGTTTAGTGCAACAGATTGTTTCTCAACTAGTGTTCATTAATCATTAAGTTGAGGATACAAATTGAGTTCAAATAGTGTTTAACAGGACAATCAACAATAAATAGCAATAATAGCTGATAGTTTTATTATCTAAACCAGCCATTTAGACATGAAAGCAAAAGTCAGTTGACCTGAAGTGCTGATTTGGAGAAACTTTGCACAACTTCACAGGATCATTTGTCTATGTGACAGTTTGTTTTGCAAAGTTTGCACTGTTGTTGTCTGGTCTGTTCACATAATCACTACCAGCAACTCAGAAACTCATTAAGAGTTTATCGCTTCATTAATTATTTAAACTATCCTCTGTTGTTTTGGCTCTGAGTGGAGATGGATGACTCAACAAGTAAAAAAAGTTTTTCATACTTGGAAAACTATTGACTTGTCTTGCAGTTTCTGTAAGGATTCAATATTGGTATCAAAAACTATCATCAACATGCTTGTAATAGATTAGATTAGATTACTTTTTACACTGTATGATCAAATTGCATTTAAATGTCCAGTTAAATGAACAACTTTGCAACCATCACCAGAGCTGCACATTATAGAATCAAGCACATCAGCATGATGAGATGCTCACAATGAAGATGCTAGCATGTTGATATAAGGTTTACCATCTTAGTCAGTAAATAGCTGAAGCAGATTGGATCAAGGGTTACACATGCTTCAAACAAATGTGATACACTATATAAAGCTTAATAATTATAAGCTTAATAATTGTTTTGGTATGGCTGTGTCTGTGCAGACATGTTGTACCAAGATGTTGTCAGATTTGTGTTGTATTAAACATGACTTCAAATAAGATCAACTGGGGCTCATCTAGTTTATTTATTATTCATCAAAATTAGGATTGACAAGAGTTTTTCCACATCAGTAAGGGGGAGAAATGTTTTTACAATTCATTCCTTGGAAACCGTGAATGTCCGTACTACATGTAATGGCTATTTATTCAATAGCTGTTAAAGCAACACAATGGAGGATTGTGCTTTTTACCTCACGGGGTCCCCCCACAGACAAAAAACGGTATTGTCTGTTACAACTGTTGCAAAATCTTTTGGAGTGTGCATTTGTTGACAAGCCAACAATACCAAAGTAAGTGCGATAAAACCTTTGCCACCCAAGCCAATACTTTATCAAGACATGTAATCAGCATATATAAAACCATATTTCAATCTGCTCTGTCCGCAGTCTCTCATTCACCGCTATTATGATTTACGATCGCGGTTGACACAAGCACATCTCGCTTGCAGTGCTAACAGCAAACTGTTAAAGATTAAAAAATAAAAATAAAATGAAAGCTGTCTGTATGTAGGCTAACACTTTATCTTAAAATGTACCTGAGGCAGCCGACCTACAGACAGTGAGTCTCCTAAGTATAGGGTAACAGCAGTAACAGCGCCAGGTCACCATTGGTCGGGCATCCCTCCTTCTCTTTCAGCTCTCGCCAGCGTGTGAAAGCCGGGCCAATATTAATCCTTGTTCAAGCTCTTGTTTTATCACTCTCCTGTTTTCTTTTCTTTGTCTCCTTGGACAACACCTTCACCTTCTTCCTTTTCTTTATCGCTTCAGCCATGACAACCGCGTCTAACTTCATTCACCTCTGTTTGGTTACGGTACTCTAAAGAGAGGAAGGGGATATGACGTATGCCGTAAAGCAGCCAAATTTTGTAGTCTTTTTTGTGTCTGGGTTCCTACCTGAACCCTGAAAGTGCATAGTGCCAGTGCAACTGAAACAGACGCTCTCAAGCAATGACGGATGTGTCTCAAACTCAACTGAGTTTTTGAGCCCTCAAAATATATATCCAAGATCCTTGTGAGGGTACATATATTTTGAGGGCTCAAAAACTCAGTTGTGTTGCTTATTGATATTTTAATAAATGACAAAAATGTCAACCTGCTAGTGGCCCTGCAGGATTTTTCAGGGGATAACCAAAGACAGTAGGATTTCTCCTGAAGAGCATGTGTTGTTCATACATGCAATTATGAACCACAAAGTGTCAATCTGTAACAGGTGGTGTTTGGACCCAATAGCAGCACAACAGAGACCAGAAACAGTTAGTAATAATGTGCATTGTTATTATTTAGTAGGTACAGAGCAGGGATACAAAACAACACACAGTTCAGTTCTACACTCCAGGAAAATCTCTTCTCAAAGTTCTTGGCAGCCCAGCTGGTTTGGCAGGCTAATCCAGGCCAAGAGGTAGGCAGGTGAGCAGGGGTGCTAGCTCAACAACAAACAGTTCAATTCAACAGTAAGCAACAGTACCGTGGAGGAGCAGGTAGGTTCGTAGTTTAGGAGGCAGGAAATCTGGAAGCAGGTTAATACACAGTCCAAACAGACAAACTAGAAGGAAGCACGCAGAAGGTAGGTCAAGGCCAGGCGGAAGGTTGAGAAGACAGCAGGTGACTACTCACAGGATGCACACATGATGGAGAGTGTGGTGACATGGTGAAAACCTCTGGACCACAGGAGACCCCAGGTAAGCTGAGTGGAACACTCACTGTAGCGCCGTCATCGTTGTCGGGTGAAAATGCCAAGCAGCCACAGGCAAACAGGAACCAAGGACACAGAAGCAGGTCTCTTGGTTGGAAACAGAAATCTGAGGCGCTTACTGAGAATCAGAGGAAGAAGGCAGGTCAGAGGCAGGCAGGATCGGTGCAGTGTTCTTACTTCAACACAAAACACAGTGTACTCTTCTGAGGATTCGCCATCTGTGTTATTTCTCGCGCTTACAGAGCTCAACATTAACCAGAACCACAACAACCCAAATCTTATTCCTTCACCTCCCAGAGGTGAGGTATACTACATCCCTCCCTTCTCAGATGCTAACTCACTTGAATTTCCCTTGGGGATGAATACATTTCTTTCTTTTCTATTCTAATATCTCAGCAATATAAACATGTCTAACTATGAAACTCCATTCACACATTCTGCTGTTGATAACACATTCAACTTTCAATATGCAACATTTGTAAGTCCTCACTTGTCATAGTCTCTATATACAGACTCTACATTCAGTGAATGTAGAGTCTGTAGGCAAACCCCGGAGATCTTGCCTCCGGAAGAAGAGCGGAAGAGCCCTGGTTTCCGGTTGTAGGTTGTTTGTCGTCCGTGTGATATTGACCGATCACGTTTGAGCCGGCAGCAGTTGTTGCCAGGTTAAACGGTCTGTGCGGTGAACTAACGAGGCGGAACAGAATGGGCATCACTGCAAACCCTGAATCCATCGCAATGGTTCAGCATATTTACTTATATATAAACAGAAGTCGGAAACAGAAATTCACCTCCTCCACCCAAATCAAACCAGAATGCCAAAAAATCAGGGGTCTGCCCCCAGAGGCTGTATCGCTGTCTGCCGGAAGTCAGACGCCGAATACAGCTGATGGGTTCCGAGAATGCACTTGTCATAACTGACACTAAATACAGGTATTTACTGCAAACGTGTAGTGAATAACCATTTATGCTCAAACAGGAATTTAACCAAACTTTTCCTTCACAAAGCACTGCTTTTCTTTTCTTTTCTTTTCTTTTCTTTTCTTTTCTTTTCTGAGACACATGACCTGAATGGTGAGGGGTGGACTACCCTGCCATTAAGGGAAATTTCGGTTTATTTCAACCTGTCTCCTATCGTCCTAAATTTGTTTCAAGTGACTAGTGACATAAAAATAATAGTTAGCATGTTAGCCGTTAGCCTAGATACAGCCGGGGAGCATAGTAGCGTCAGACCTGTTAAAACGTAAGTGAACGGACATACTTCAAGTGACCTTGAACAGACCTTGAAAATAAGGCTGCAACCGGTCCCATTCCTTGCAACAGAGGCATTCCTCTTCTGTGGGCACTGGGGCACAGCATTCACAGGTATACCACCAATCTCCAGAGCTACGCAGCCTTGCAGCAGCCATTCCTCCCCTCTCGTCCTCTACCTGTTGCGCCTCTCTCTCTCTCCTCCTCCGTTCTTCAGTTTCACGAAGCTCTTCGTCAATGTATTCTGGCTCAAATAAATAAGGGCGGCCATCAAACTCTGCAAAATCAAATTCCTCCTCCACAAAGTCGAAGTCTGGCAAAAAGTCACCATTGTTCTATAAATCTTTCATAAAATAATTTAATTAATCTTTCAGGCTACTGTCCGGTTCTGCCTTCCACCTGTTGCTGCTTGTTCTCTCTTGTTCTCATACCGTGCCTGTTGATTTCAGGCACGGTATGAGATAGCTGCTTGTTCTCGCGATATTTCGGCCGTGCTTTGGAAAGCAGAGCTAAATGGTAAACAGAAGAGCTTCGTGAAATTGAAGAACGGAGGAGGCGAGACAGAGAGAGGCGCAACAGGTAGAGGACAAGAGAGGAGGAATGGCTGCTGCAAGGCTGCGTAGCTCTGGAGATTGGTGGTGTACCTGTGAATGCTGTGCCCCAGCGCCCACAGAAGAGGAATGCCTCTGTTGAAAGGAATGGAACCGGTTGTAGCCTTATTTTCAAGGTCTGGATGTGACCGAGGACGAGACACCTCCACCTGGAGTAACGTTAGTATCCAGCTGGGCTTTATCTAGAGCTCGTGAGATATATTTTGGCGGCGCTTTGGAAAGCAGAGCTAGATGGTAAACAAACATGGCAGCACACTGGTAAGGTAAGACAACATGTTTACATGTCGTTTTCTATATGTTCTTTGACATTTATCCTGAGGATATGAGGCGGTCTTTGTGGAAAAAAAAGCTTGTGTAGTGGACTAACTTTGCACTTGAAGTATGCCCGTTCACTTACGTTTTAACAGGTCTGACGCTACTGTGTGCCCCAGCTGTATCTAGGCTAATGGCTAATATGCTAACTATTATTTTTATGTCACTAGTCACTGGAAACAAATTTAGGATGATAGGAGAGAGGTTGAAATAAACCGAAATTTCCCTTTAAGACAACGCCGTAGATCATTCTGCTCCATTATAGCAAATGTCTAAGTGACATAGTCTGTTAGATGGGCTGGCCTTCGCCTGGCTCTTTGAGGTTGAGCTCCCTGCTGGGGAATTTTATCTGTGGCCTGCATTTCAACAGGTTGGGTGTGCGACCTCTCTCCATCTTTGCCAGTTGGGACTGTCCCTTGCTCTTGTTGAATCCACAGTTTCACAAATGACACATGACATAAAATCTTCCTGCCATCCTTTTGATGCCATTTGCCATTCAAATGGCATCAAAAGTTTGTTTAATTTTACTGACGGAGGAGGACTTTGTCTGTTGCTCCTCTGACTCTGTCTGCATCAACGCGTCCCTTCTCCTTTCTTGCAGCATCAGCCTGGCAAACTGCAATATCTTGATAGGATGCAACTGACTGTTTGCTGACAGTTAGGGAGGTTTAGTTCTGATTTTGCGGTTATATAGCAGTTCTGATAGACTGTGACCAGTGACACAGTGAGGGGTGCTACAGTAGGCCATAAGGAAAACATCAAGCTCAGTGCACCAGTCTTCACCTTCAGACTGAGCTGCACATATGGCCTTACAAAGGGTCCTGTTCTGTCTTTCAGCTTCACCATTTGCCTGAGGCCAGTATGGTGAGACATGGCAGTGTGTGATGCCATTTTCTTTGAGATATGTTTTGTTAATGTCAGTGCACTCTAGGATGCCATGAGTTGTAAATGAGTGTCTCAGACATTTTATTATGTGCGTTGATGTGTGGTTCCTGAGAATATCTGCAGTCACCCACCTTGAATAATAGACAGTAGTAGTAGGTGGTCTCCTGTCTGCCATGGCTTGGCTGGGAGCTCTAGAAGGGTCGTCCTGTGAAGAAGAGCTGTTGAGTTGGCTGGTTTATTAAAGTTATTTAGCACCTTTCGGAACCAAAGTTGTTTTTCAGGGTAATTAGGTGTTAATTGCAAAACAAAAAGTCCAATACTTTCCGAAGCAGTGAACATGAGGAAATTAGCAAAATGAAATCCGATGATGCAGAATGTATTTAGCAATAGCAATAATGACGATGAAGCAATTGGCAAGATGCTGCAATATCTGAATAAAAATGACAGCTGTCCAAGGCCCAGAATGAGGCCCAGAAGCACTTGACTCTTAAGGTCAAGTATTCGGCAGAACATGTTTTTCAGAAACTGAGCAATCTTAAATGGTCTCACTCTGGGGAGAAGTCTTAGAACAGAGTGGCAGACATTGTGATAGAAAACATTTTGGTTGGAAAAAGGATGTCGGCAGAACAAAGTGTGGTGGAACACCAAGTGAGATAAACATACAAGCAACTTCTAGGAAATCACACAAAGCACACACACATGGAAAGTTAGTTATGATGTTTATCTGAGGAAGGGTATAAGAGTGCTTTGTAAACTGCTTTAATGGGTTTTCTCATTGTGCGGTGTGAAGCATACGCTTTGTCTACAATAAAGTCCAGCAAGGCTGCAGATCGAGCCTTTGTCATTGAGTCTTCCTTCAATAACCACACATTAACCAAAGCATTGTTTAAACGTAAGTATCTGCTACATAATAACATGCAAATGTAACATATCCATAGCTTGCAGAAATGTACATGGCCAACATTTTATTTTCTGGCCAGTGGGTTGAAATGAACACATTAATCATTTCAGGTTGCAAATACCAAATGCCTTGTTGTTTTTAACCAGTGGGAAGTTTGTCATGTCATCAGCACACTTACAGCCTTCAGTATTTCAAATGAGTAAAGTCCAAGCGGCAACCTGCAAGGCTGAGGAATAACGCTGAGGAAGTGCCCAAACTGCAGTACATCAAATGGCCACTTGAGGGTGGCTCCAAAGCAGAGTAAATCCCCATAGACACCCATGCTAATGTGCCCAACTTTACAGCAGAAATGAACATGGTTACAGTCCACAAACCAATGGGTGATGTCACAATAGCTATATCCTTTAATTATACTGTCTATGGTAAAATCTTTTTTAATTGAAGGGTTGCACCCAGTGTATTGATTCACCAGCTGACAACGGCTGCTTGAGAACTGACCATTCGCTGGGAGTAGAGTCCTCAGGCTCAGCGTCTCTGTGACAGCACCAACAAAAGTTTTTTTGGTTTTTAACTGGTGGGGCATCAGATAAGCATGGACATCAGCTGAGTAAGCCCAGGACATGTTAATACCAGGTGTAAACAGGGCCTACAGCCTTGCTAGTAGCTCTTTGAGGCTCTACTCAGGTACAGCATCACTTTGAGCTAAATGTTAATGAAGTAGGCCTATAGGCTACAAGAGGTTGCTTCAAATGCCAGAGCATTTGAAAGATCCTACCAGTGCAGTATTGCCTGTCTGGTAGAGGATGTAAAAGCACTTTCTGGTCTTTAACCTTCATGGTAGAGGGTACAGTTTTAGAACACAGCTCAAATCAACAGACTCATGGAGCCAGAGGCTGCTCTATGTATTAAACAGGCACACAACCAAAGTAGGCTGCATAAGAACATTCATTTTCAAGACATTTAAACTATAAATTGTATGTTTTGTAACCGCTTGTAACAGGATTGGTGTTTTGTTTGTTGCTGATCTGAAGTCATATCAAATTAAAATCAATCAAGGGATGAAACAGACAAGGTTGTATGGGTCACTTTAATGTTAGTAAAATTACAGGGAATGGGATTGAATACTCATCAGTACAATATGATCACACATATGCACATGCACAGAGAATGACATCCGGATAAACACATTTAAATATGTTATATAATATATAGTGTAACATCATAACAATAATTCATCAATCAAATAAATGATGATTGTTTCTTAAACAAGCCACAGAGAGCATAGCATTTAAGTGCATGAAAAAACTTTTCATCCCTGACACCATAAATGAGAGGATTCAGACATCTCGGAGCAAGAATAAAAGTAATGTAATTAAAGTACCTGACATTAATGTATAACCTGAAATTAATCTGAAGTACGGCAGCGTCTATGAATGGACACCACAGCTGGATGAGACAGAGCAGCAGCTGGAAAGCATGAAGAATTACTGTTCTGAGCCCTTTCCATGTTGACTTTTTATTCTCTCCTGATGCAGTTTTGGCCACTTTCATTATTTTAACATAGGAGAAAACAATAGCAATACACATAATCAAGAAGTAAAACTGACTTATAGCTGCCCTAAGATGACCCTGCCACTTGTGGGAGATGAACACTTCCACGGAGCACAGTCTGCTCTTGGTATAGAGGCTGTGGGTCGTAAATGCAAAGAAAATAGAGAGGTAAACAATACAGGGTACACAGCTGAGGCCATGAATTACCAGGATAAAGTGCAGAGCTCTGTGTGTGGAGCACAACTGTCCATGGCGCAAGGGCATGCAAATTGCCACATAGCGCTCCAGAGTCATTGCTGTCAGAGTAACTGGTGTGACAAAATTGCACAGAGACAAAACAATATACATAATAAGACACAACCACATTTGTATGGTATACTGAAAATAGGACATAATGAGCAGGATATCAGTCATGACTAAAAACAGACAATCAGACAGTAGTGCTGTAGCAAATAAGATGTAGCGCACAGTTGTGTAGAAGAAATCTTTCATAAAGAAAGTTGTGATCATCAAAAAGTTGATGAAAAGAAAAACTGACACAAAAATTTGAACTAAAATGACCCGATCATTGATCGTGTACACTGAGGATTCACTGCCATTAACTGAGTTATTGGCTGCCATATATTTCTCTGTTTAAAAAAAAAAAGAAAAGCTTTTCAAGGGTTTTAGACAGGGCCCAAATTCATGTATTGTAGCTCTAAAGACAGATCCAAAATGAAAGAACTTTAATGTGACTAAACTGTGTCTGTCAATGTAATCTAAAATACTGTATGCATAGTTTTTTTTGTTGCACAAAGATCAAAATATTTATTTTTTAACAACCTCACAGCTGCAACTGGTAGAATTTTAGCTGATTAAACCAAAAACAATACACGTAAGTATAATATCACTTGTACCCACAATAAATTTGATAGAAACACATCAACAAGCATATGCAATACCTCACATTACCAAACCATCCCTGCAGTTACAACTGTGGCACACAGTTCTATAGATGAATGGCTTCTGCTGAGCTCCCTCTGAGAGAGGACTGTGTATGGAGACTTTATAGGGGCAACGATGACAAATCACAGCATCATCAGTTATTTTCATTTTCAAATATTGCAACCAGTGTGTAAGAAAGTTTGTGTATTGTATGTCATGTGGGTCAGCGTTAGCTTAAACCTGCATTAACTGATTTTTCTTTGACCAACTCAGGGAAAGCTTTGAACACAACACTGATAGATTGAGTCAACTTTTAAGTTGATGTAGTGAACTTGTTACCCAACAGTTGCTAATTTAAACATTCAGCAGGTACGAAGCAACATAATCATTCATTTGATGAATGACAGTCCATATATTGACTCTCTTTTAGCTCTTTTTTAGTCTCCACCAACTCCTAAGGGAAATATCTGTCCCTTTTTAGCTGCTAAATGCTCCACTGTGTTCACCAGCTAGTCTCTAACTGTGTCTGTCTGCTGTTTGGTGCTGAGCAGTAGAGTGTGGATACCCAACTCAAGCCTTTACAAGCAATATTTGGGTCGGGTTCAGCCTATTAATGATGGACCCACTGTCTGCATTGGGCTACTTTTTGATCGGTGCTTGGGTTTTTTATTGATGTGACAATATTTGAACACAACACATAGCTTTTTTCAGGTGGTAAATGTTCATGTAAGTTAACATAAGCTAGCCAGAAGAGGACGCTCTCTGTCATCACCCTCTAGCTAGCAGCAGCAGCATCAGCAGTGAACGGAACATTAGGTGGCTAGTGCTTTTGCCATCCATTGTGGATACTATCCTACTAAATCTACAATTAAATCCAAAATGAACACCAACAACACACTACAGACATCCCAACTAAGCAACGAGAATATGAAAATCCAAAACTCAAAAAAAAAAGTCACCTCAAAACCTTATGAACATATATCCATTTCAGACACCTCCATAACACTCCCAACCACAAAATGGGAAAATGACTTGGCTCTCTCTCCCAACCCCAACTTCTGGATAAAAATCAATAACAACAGCTTCTCTCTGACCACTAACACAAATTTACAACTTATACAATATTAAAAACCATCCACAGAACCCACATCACTCAGAGTAAAATGTTGAAAATGGGACTGGCTGACACAGAAACCTGCTCACAATGCACACTGGGTAGCACAGATAATTATATGCATGCCACTTGGGTCTGTCGACCAGTTCACTCCTTCTGGACAGCAGTCACAACAATAGCATGATAAGGACAAACTTCAGTACATCAACTGTGCCTGGCTTGGCTCAGGTTGAGTCATAAAAAACACAAAGTATGTTGGGTCCATGTTGGGATTGATTGCTACTTGGCCTGAGCCACACTCTACTGATCAGCAGTGTTGGGCATGTTAATTTAAAAAAGTAATTTGTTACGGTTACTAGTTGCTTTTCCCAAAAAGTAACTGAGTTAGTAACTGAATTACTCCACTATAAAAGTAACTAGTTACCAGGGAAAGTAACTATTGCGTCACTCTTTTTTTTTCTTTTTTTTTTCAAGTTTAAATATGTCTAAGAATTTGTTTTTATTTCTCAGCAGGTTTCACAAGCCAGTTGCATAGAGCACATTCTCAGAACCCATCGGCTGTACTTGACTTCCGGCAGACGGTGATACAGCCTCTGGGGGCAGACCACCGTTTGTTTGGCATTCCGGTTTGATTTGGGCGGAGGAGACGATTTTCCGTTTCCGTCTTCCGTTTATATATAAGTAAATATGCTGAACCATTGCGATGGATTCAGAGTTTGCAGTGACGCCAATTATGTTCCGCCTCGTTAGTTCACCACACAAACCGTTTAACCTGGTAACAACTGCAGCCAGTTCAAACGTGATTGGTCAATATCACGCGGACTACAAACAGCCTACAACCGGAAACCAGGGCTCTTCTGCTGTTCTTCCGGAGACTCTCTGTAGTGTTAATTAAATAAATAAAACCTTCACACAACTGGTAGACATACTGTACTTCAAGTATTTTCTTAAAAACAAAAGAAACAGTTTAACAATATGAAGTACTTTTAAAATAGTACTGAAAAAGTTATAGGCAGAAAATTCAAAAAACCGAGGCACTCAGGGAGTAGAAAAATAAAAAGCCTTTATTAAGTCATGGCTTTGTTCTGATTAAAAATGTCGACATGTTTCGGCCATGTGGGCCTTCATCAAGACAAATAAAGAGACTCTCCTTCAGACAACCTCTTAACACTAGTAAACAGTCACATGATCAGTGTGGCCAGGTGGAATCTCTTCACCTGATTGGGGTTGATCAAACAGATCACAGGAGCAACAGAGAGAACACACATCATACCATCAAAATATCACAAGCAGGAGAGAAATATACAATAATAACAAAAATAACAACAATAATACAAAATACCAAAGATTCTCAAAGATGGAAACATCTCTAAAGTTCTATTTTTTAAGTGTTTCAATTTTAAAGTAATATCTTCAAAGTGTATAAGGCATAAAAACACTGCCAGGCAGAAGAAAAGAAAAGAAAAAAATAAATAAATAAATAAAGTAAATAATTCATTGTTTTAATTTATATAAGTAAGATTTTTAAGATAGAAAATCTAACAATTATTTCTCAAGACTATGACTATGTTCTCAAAAACATCTTCGAACCTTTTCTAAATGACCTTAGAATGCAAATGATTTATTTAGTTGAAAAAAAAAAAGAAGGAATAAAGAAAAAATACTCTGAAATTTGAAAGTGCACTGAGGGAAGACAACCCTCAAAACATATATAATACCAAAAACAAAGAAAACAATATGCCTTATAATACAGGGAGCCCAAACACTTTACAAAAAGGGAGAAAAGTCCAGTTATCCATTTAAACCTGGATATTGGGTCGCTTTCAATGTATATATCCAAAAAGATTCTCTCTGTAAGAGCCTTTTTAATCTGTCTCCACCCCTTATAGAGTTTGCAATGTGGTCAATGCCAGAAATCTTTAAAGAATCACAGCTTCCATGGTTAGCTTCTTTATAATGCAGAGCCATAGGGTACAATGGATTACCAGCTCTTATAGCTTGTTTGTGTTCAGCCAATCTTACCTTCAGTTTGCATTTAGTTCTTCCAACATAAAAATGACCACATGGACACTCAAGTCTGTAAACTACAAAAGAGGTATTACAATTAATAAATGACTTGATATTATATTTACGTCCTGATGTAACATCTGTAAAAAAGTTAGTTTTTGTCATATTACTGCAGTGATTGCAATTACCACACTTGTGGTTACCTGATCTAGTACTCAACCAGGTTTTCTGTTGTACAGGGGGAAGATGGCTCTTTACAAGCTTATCGTTAAGTGTTGGAGCTCTCCTGAAACTAATGGTTGGAGAATCTGGAAGTGCCTCTCTGAGTAAACTGTCACATTTCAATATGTCCCAGTTTTTTTCAATAATTTGTTTAATTCCATTTGCTTCACTGCTATACTGTGTCACAAAATACACTTGATTAGAACTCTGCTGTTGCCTCTGTTTTTTAACCAGTAGCTGTTCTCTAGTGACACTTTTTACTTTATTGTATGCTGTATTTATAGTCTTGTGTTTATATCCTCTTTTCTTAAATCTTTGACTCATCTCATGAGCATTTCTTTCAAAATCATCTTCTGAGTCACAGATGCGTTTCAGTCGCTGAAACTGACCAAAAGGTACATTATCTATCAGCCAAGGTGGATGGAAACTATCCGCTTTAAGAACTGTATTGCGGTCTGTTGGTTTTCTAAATATTGAGGTATGTAAATCCCCATTATCATCTTTAAAGATCTTTAGGTCAAGAAAATGGATTTCAGTTAAAGAATAGTCTAGACTAAGTTTCAAATTGCTATTACTGCTATTTAAATATGCGTGAAACTGAAAAAGTTCTGTCTCTGACCCAGACCATATCAAAAGAATATCGTCTATATATCTACCCCACCATACAATCTTGTCCAAGTAAGCATTAAGGCTAGAGTACACAAACCTCTCCTCCCAGAGTCCCATGAACAGGTTAGAATAGTTCGGTGCAAAACATGCTCCCATTGCTGTGCCTTTTGTCTGTTTATAAAATTGATTCTGAAACAAAAAAACATTGTTATTCAAAGTCCATTCAGCAAGTTGTAAAATAAATGCAGCAGGGGGCATCTGTTCTGATTGTCGCCTTTCCAAAAAGAGTGATAGAGCCTCCAATCCCTGATCATGGTCAATATTTGTATAAAGTGATTCTACATCCATGGTGACTAAAAAAGATGATCCAATGTTCTTGATGTCTTTAATTTTATTTAATACATATGTGCTATCTTGAATAAAAAAGGCAAGTTCCCCACAAATGGCTTAATGTAAAAATCAACAAATTGAGATGCTGGTTCTGTAATTGACTCGTTACCGCTGATTATTGGTCTACCAGGTGGATTCTCCAAATTCTTGTGCACCTTGGGAAGCATGTAGAAAGAGGGGATTCTTGGGCTTGGACAAAAAAGAAAGTCATGTTCATTCTGAGAAATCCATTCTTCATTCTTTGCCTTTAGAAGTATTTCTGTCAGCTCAGTCTTAATTTGCTCAATGGGATTAGACAATAAAGGCTCAGCTATTTCAGCTATTTCAGACTGAGTTTGACCTTTTTGCTTCTTGGCCTCTTCAATAAGAAGTAACATAAGGTCTAGGGAGCATTTATTAAGGATGGCTTCCCATTTATGTTTAAACTGTTTAAAGGGTCTTCAGAACCAAAAGCCATGACTTAATAAAGGCTTTTTTATTTTTCTACTCCCTGAGTGCCTCGGTTTTTTGAATTTTCTTCCTATCATTTTTTTGATCCCCACACTGAAGAGCACCAGAAGCACACTTTTTCTACACCCAGCAGCACCCAGCTATTTCAGACTGAGTTTGACCTTTTTGCTTCTTGGCCTCTTCAATAAGAAGTAACATAAGGTCTAGGGAGTATTTATTAAGGATGGCTTCCCATTTATGTTTAAACTCAGGGTCTTCAGAACCAAAAGAAGGCAACTTTTTTATTCTTAATCCTCTTGGTATCATTTTTTTCTCTCCAGTAGTCTGATAATGTTGTCATATGTAACTGTAATTTCAGTTCTTTCTCTGAAGATTTTTTAAGCTCAAAAAAGAGTTTTTTGGCATCTGTAGTCTGTGCCAAACTCTGATCAAACAGAGTATCTGAGACTATAATGCTCTCACCTTCTTCTCTTGAGTAGGAAAAATATCCAGTTGAAGTGGCCATTTTGGGTGATGAGCTATAAATTCCCAACGTTCAAAGAACGGAGCTACTCCAGCTTAGGACGATTCCTCTAGGTCCTTCAATCTTCAGTACAACATGAGGTGCATGGAGTGCTGCTGGGTGTAGAAAAAGTGTGCTTCTGGTGCTCTTCAGTGTGGGGATCAAAAAAATGATAGGAAGAAAATTCAAAAAACCGAGGCACTCAGGGAGTAGAAAAATAAAAAGCCTTTATTAAGTCATGGCTTTTGGTTCTGAAGACCCTTTAAACAGTTTAAACATAAATGGGAAGCCATCCTTAATAAATGCTCCCTAGACCTTATGTTACTTCTTATTGAAGAGGCCAAGAAGCAAAAAGGTCAAACTCAGTCTGAAATAGCCACTCTTAAAAAGGAGATCTCAATCAGATTCACAGAAGAACAACTCCCCTTTGAAAAAGAGCTGAAAGAAGGACTAGAAAAACTACAGAGAGAGCTTAAACAAGTGAAACTGACTAAATTCAAGAGAGATCAGTCTGACTATAAAGAAGACAAAGTCTACACATGGCAGCGAAGATACAGCCACAAAGCCCAGCCACAAAGGAGGAGAGCAGTTTCTTTTCAACTTCCAAGCACTGATGAGGACCAATCTGAGATGGAGGACTTTCCCTCTACTGATTTTTTAGACACCAGACCCAAGAAGGACAACAGAATAAGAAGAAGACAAAGAGGAAGACCAGACGAGGCAGAGGCAGGTCACTCAGAAACCCCAAGCCATGGCCGATACACCAGGAGCAAGTCCAGAATGAACAGGTGATTAACATCTCAGGCATCCCACTTTCAAGCAGCCACACCTCTGTTCTTTCTAAAGGTCTCACTTTCACCCCCACTTATATAGCTAGTGATTTCCAAACAAAAGTAGATTTATTTAAATTCCACCGTAACCTCCAACTGAAAGTTTGGTATCACACTAACCCCAAACAAGCAGCCTCTCAATCTTATGTCCAGTCGGACTCAAGAACACCTTTTAAGCCAAAATCCACTTTCACCCCTAATATATTTAATCACACTTTGAACACTTTCTACAAAAAAATAACATATGAAGTGGATGACCTCTTGTCTTTGAAGAGAAAAAGGAATTTTAATTTGTCCAGAGAAGAAACAGAAGCACTAAAATGGCTTTCAACTAATGAAAACATCATAATCAAGAGAGCTGATAAAGGAGGAGCAGTTGTAGTGTGGGGTAGAGACCAGTACATTACAGAGGCGCTGCGGCAGCTGGACAACTGTGAGTACTATGAGCCTTTATTGTCTAATCCCATTGAGCAAATTAAGACTGAGCTGACAGAAATACTTCTAAAGGCAAAGAATGAAGAATGGATTTCTCAGAATGAACATGACTTTCTTTTTTGTCCAAGCCCAAGAATCCCCTCTTTCTACATGCTTCCCAAGGTGCACAAGAATTTGGAGAATCCACCTGGTAGACCAATAATCAGCGGTAACGAGTCAATTACAGAACCAGCATCTCAATTTGTTGATTTTTACATTAAGCCATTTGTGGGGAACTTGCCTTTTTTATTCAAGATAGCACATATGTATTAAATAAAATTAAAGACATCAAGAATATTGGATCATCTTTTTTAGTCACCATGGATGTAGAATCACTTTATACAAATATTGACCATGATCAGGGATTGGAGGCTCTATCACACTTTTTGGAAAGGCGACAATCAGAACAGATGCCCCCTGCTGCATTTATTTTACAACTTGCTGAATGGACTTTGAATAACAATGTTTTTTTGTTTCAGAATCAATTTTATAAACAGACAAAAGGCACAGCAATGGGAGCATGTTTTGCACTGAACTATTCTAACCTGTTCATGGGACTCTGGGAGGAGAGGTTTGTGTACTCTAGCCTTAATGCTTACTTGGACAAGATTGTATGGTGGGGTAGATATATAGACGATATTCTTTTGATATGGTCTGGGTCAGAGACAGAACTTTTTCAGTTTCACGCATATTTAAATAGCAGTAATAGCAATTTGAAACTTAGTCTAGACTATTCTTTAACTGAAATCCATTTTCTTGACCTAAAGATCTTTAAAGATGATAATGGGGATTTACATACCTCAATATTTAGAAAACCAACAGACCGCAATACAGTTCTTAAAGCGGATAGTTTCCATCCACCTTGGCTGATAGATAATACACCTTTTGGTCAGTTTCAGCGACTGAAACGCATCTGTGACTCAGAAGATGATTTTGAAAGAAATGCTCATGAGATGAGTCAAAGATTTAAGAAAAGAGGATATAAACACAAGACTATAAATACAGCATACAATAAAGTAAAAAGTGTCACTAGAGAACAGCTACTGGTTAAAAAACAGAGGCAACAACAGAGTTCTATCAAGTGTATTTTGTGACACAGTATAGCAGTGAAGCAAATGGAATTAAACAAATTATTGAAAAAACTGGGACATATTGAAATGTGACAGTTTACTCAGAGCTCCAACACTTAACGATAAGCTTGTAAAGAGCCATCTTCCCCCTGTACAACAGAAAACCTGGTTGAGTACTAGATCAGGTAACCACAAGTGTGGTAATTGCAATCACTGCAGTAATATGACAAAAACTAACTTTTTTACAGATGTTACATCAGGACGTAAATATAATATCAAGTCATTTATTAATTGTAATACCTCTTTTGTAGTTTACAGACTTGAGTGTCCATGTGGTCATTTTTATGTTGGAAGAACTACATGCAAACTGAAGGTAAGATTGGCTGAACACAAACAAGCTATAAGAGCTGGTAATCCATTGTACCCTATGGCTCTGCATTATAAAGAAGCTAACCATGGAAGCTGTGATTCTTTAAAGATTTCTGGCATTGACCACATTGCAAACTCTATAAGGGGTGGAGACAGATTAAAAAGGCTCTTACAGAGAGAATCTTTTTGGATATATACATTGAAAGCGACCCAATATCCAGGTTTAAATGGATAACTGGACTTTTCTCCCTTTTTGTAAAGTGTTTGGGCTCCCTGTATTATAAGGCATATTGTTTTCTTTGTTTTTGGTATTATATATGTTTTGAGGGTTGTCTTCCCTCAGTGCACTTTCAAATTTCAGAGTATTTTTTCTTTATTCCTTCTTTTTTTTTTTCAACTAAATAAATCATTTGCATTCTAAGGTCATTTAGAAAAGGTTCGAAGATGTTTTTGAGAACATAGTCATAGTCTTGAGAAATAATTGTTAGATTTTCTATCTTAAAAATCTTACTTATATAAATTAAAACAATGAATTATTTACTTTATTTATTTATTTATTTATTTTATTTTATTTTCTTCTGCCTGGCAGTGTTTTTATGCCTTATACACTTTGAAGATATTACTTTAAAATTGAAACACTTAAAAAATAGAACTTTAGAGATGTTTCCATCTTTGAGAATCTTTGGTATTTTGTATTATTGTTGTTATTTTTGTGATGTTTTGATGATGTGATGTGTGTTCTCTCTGTTGCTCCTAAGTGATCTGTTTGCTCACCCCAATCAGGTGAAGAGATTCCACCTGGCCACGCTGATCATGTGACTGTTTACTAGTGTTAAGAGGTTGTCTGAAGGAGAGTCTCTTTATTTGTCTTGATGAAGGCCCACATGGCCGAAACATGTTGACATTTTTAATCAGAACAAAGCCATGACTTAATAAAGGCTTTTTATTTTTCTTCTCCCTGAGTGCCTCGGTTTTTTGAATTTTCTTCCTATCATTTTTTTGATCCCCACACTGAAGAGCACCAGAAGCACACTTTTTCTACACCCAGCAGCACTCCATGCACCTCATGTTGTACTGAGTACTGAAAAAGTATATGAATTACTTGACAAATCCAACTTGAGCTCCTAAACATTCATTCATTTATCTATCCATCCATACGCTTCATCCTAACACTCATCCATCCATCCATGCATGCATGCATTCATTCATCCACCCAGCCAACCCAGTCATCTACTGTGACCATCTCAGCCATTAAACCAGTGATTGTATCTTAAAAGTAGAAGCTTTTCAAACTTCTGGTCAGACAGCCTGTTCCTCTTTGGAGTGAAGACGAGCTTCCCCAGGCTAAACAGTCTCTCCACGGGAGCACTGGATGGAGTGGCTGCATTGTATTTGAGTGAAATTTTCTTAACTAGTGGAAATCCATTAAGACTGTCCATCCCTTGTGCTCCTGATTTGAAATAATCCGTGACTTGACTTTCGGCAGTAGCAGAGGTGTCATCCTCATCCTCATCCTCAAAGGAAAAGAACTCATCCTCTGTGGCTAAGTCAGTGCGTGTTGGTGTGCTGGTAGCACCTGTTTGCTGGTCTTCATCTCGAGCACTTTTACGGCAAGTTTAAACCTGGGCAGAGTCACAGCAGCCAAGACAGCATTCTCGCTTTCCAGCACCTCTGCAAATCTTGTTTTAATTGCCTGCAATGATATATAATGCAAAGGACATATTATACTGACTACACACACACACACACACACACACACACACAGAGCATTACACATTATGAGTATGTTCATAAATATATTTCATTTCACATTATATTTTTTTCATTATGTATGGATGTATGTATTTACAGATAAATACTAGTTCTTACCGTAACAATTGCCTCTGGAAGGTCGACAAGGATTTGAAGACCACTCTTCAGGTCCAGGGTCTTGAACATCAATGTCTCCAGCGTGGGTAGGAGTGTGCCATGGAAACAATTGTCTTCTCCCTGAAGAATGTCTAAGGCTACAGTACTCCCTGAAGAACTGATGCTCTCGTTCTGTGATGGCTTTCAACCCAAACTTGGAGGAGATGGTGTTCAGCTCAACTATAGGGATCTCACAGATGCAAGCAAGGGAATCATAAAATGAGTTCCATCTCGTAGTGCAAGGGACTAGCAGCTTCTTTGTGATGACATAATTAACAGTCTCTGGAGCCACAGTTGAACAGCTAGCCTTGTTCCATAAGGCTGTGCATTTGGTCGCAGCACTTCCGTATATCGCTTTTGTTTCTGGTCTTGATAGTATCCACTTCTCAGTATCATCACATGAAACAAGGTTTAAGGTGTGCGATGCACATCTCTGATGTGGCGGCAAAGTAACTACAACATCATCATCATTATCATCACCAACACTGTTTTGCAGTCCCCAGACTCATCCTCCTCGACTGGCTGGTACTTTTTGAAGGCCTTGATGAAATTAGAGCCATTATCCATGACAGTTGATGTTAATTTGTGGGATATGCCATAGGATGAGTGAATGTTGTCAAGCTCAGTTGAAATACTGTCATGACCATGACGGCCTTTAAATCGTCTGCATGCCAGGGCTGCTTTCCTTCGTTCCATGCCACGCATATACCGGTTGTATAAGATCTGTAGCAAATCCAAAATACATCCACAGCAATGATCTCAAAAGTACTTATTAGGTCTGACATTTCAGGCAAAATGCACTCTGAGTGTCCACATACTCCAACACCTTGCCAAACTTTGCTGTAAAGAAGTCCTCCTGACCGTTAATACAAAATCTTAGTCTTTCCAGAGAACTATAATCTGATATCAAAGACTTAAATAGTCTTACATTTTGGGCAGTTTGTAGAGGCCCCTGTCATATATTTACTGTACATATATGGTAGATATATAAACATTTTGTAAGATATTACATTGCATTTCTCTGAATCTGTTACATATGGATATTTTTGTAGGTAAAAGTAAAATTTCCTCCCATACTTCAGTATCTATTGTTGTTCTCAACTGAGTTTCCCATGATTTCCGTAGGAATGATAACCTGTCGGTATTCAAATGCTGCAGCTTTGAGTAAAATTTGGATACAAAGTGACTTTGTTTAAGACTATCTGAAAGAGTCTTTTCTAATAAGTTAAAGTCGTCTGGGAGATTAAGAGTATCCATTTTAGTATGTACATAGTGTCTGACCTGAAGGTATTTGTAAAATTCTTTTGTTTGTAATTTGTATTTAGCCTGTAAGGACTCAAATGTTTTGAATTTACCCCTTTCCCAAAGATTATAAATATGGTGATTTCCTGCTTCATACCATTTCTGAAAGCTAGATCCAGTGCCCTCTCTGGTTAAATCAGGATTATCAATCATTGTTGTTAAACAACTCAGTTTATGTTTAGTCCCAAATAATTTCCTCAAAGCATTCCAGGTACTACACACATTAGTAATTAGAAAATTGTCTTTAGCCATAATTGGTAGTTCACTCCTGCGTTTATCAAGTAAGTTGACAGGAGAGTATGGTTTGGAGAGGCTTGCTTCAATCTCAAACCATGGCAGCTTCGGTTGAGTAGTTGCCCATATTGAAATAATCCTGTCTTGCACTGATGTTGTATAATTTGTGATGTTGGGGAGGCCACATCCTCCTTGTTCTTTTGGTAGTTGTAAAATATTTAGTTTAATTTTAGGCTTTCTGCCAGCCCATATAAAGTCAGAGAGAGCTTTGTTTATATCTTTAATGTTGTTTCTCTTCAGAGATATGAAGAGCATAGATAGATAGATATAATTTTGGGGAGAATTATCATCTTAACAAGACTGACTCTGCCAAAAAAGGATACAGGAAGCTTCTTCCAACTTAACATCTTATCCTTAATGTGTTTTACTATGGGGTTAACATTTTCAGCATAAAATTGACTAATTTTAGGTGTTATTTTAACCCCCAAATATGTGAATCCATCTGGTGCCCAGTGAAAGGGTTTGACAAAATCAGGTTTATACTCATATGAAAAACCTAGAGGCATGATTTCAGATTTTGTAAAAGTAACCTTGTATCCAGAAATTTGACCAAACTCTTTCACATAGTTGATTAGCGCAGGTATTGAGTTTGATGGGTCTGTTAATGTCAGGAGGATGTCATCTGCATACAATAAAATTTTGTGCTGTGTTGTTCCTATCACCGTTCCCTTGATATTGGAGGTTTGCCCGACAGCAATTGCTAATGGCTCTATAGCTAAAGAGAATAATAGAGGTGATAGTGGTGACCCTTGAGCTGTACCTCTATTAAGCTGAAATTGGGTGGAAATTAGGCCATTTGTTAAGACTGAGGCAGTGGGCATTTTATTTAAAAGTTGTACCCATCAAACAAAATCTGACTGAAAGCCAAATCTTTTCAGCACTTCAAGCATGTATTTTCATTCAGTACGATCAAATGCTTTCTCTGCATCCATCGTTACTATAGCACTTGGAGTTCGATGAAAATTAAGATAATGAATAATATTAATTAAACGTCTTGTGTTATTTGATGACGTACGGCCTTTTATAAACCCTGTTTGGTCTGCATTAACTATATCAGTTACCACTCGTTCTAGCAGATTAGCCATCGGTCTAATCGGGCTAATCAGGCGATAAGAAGCACATAGTTCTGGATTTTTCCCTTTTTTGGGGATAACTATAATATGAGCTAAATACATAGATTTTGGAAGTTCATCCTCTTCAAAAGATTTGTTGAACACACGTTCTAGTAATTTGTTAATTTTGCTTTTCATCTTTTTATAAAACTGTGCACAGAATCCATCAGCCCCCGGACTTTTATTTGACTGGAGTGAAGAGATTGCTTTATCAGTTTCTGTTAATGTAACAGGACCTTCCAGCAGTTTGGCTCGTTCATCTGTTAATTGAGGCATCTTTAAGCCATCTAAAAAGTTTCCACTGGTAAGTGTATTATTGTCCAATTCCGATGCATACAGCGTTTCATAAAACTTCGGAAAGCATTCATTGATCTTTGTATTGTTTGTTTGATGGATTTGATCCTCATCAGATATTGCAGAAATAAAAGTTTTTTGGGGACAGTTTCTTGCTCGACGAGCTAAGAACTGATTTGGCTTATTCCCAAATTCAAACAATCTTTGTCTAGCGAACAAAATATCAGACTCAGCCTTCTTTGTTAGTAAATCAGACAACCGTAGTCTTTTCACCTTTAACTCTTTAAGCACGTCATCCAATTTGGATCTATGAAAATCTTCCTCTAATTTTTTGATTTTCTTTTCAATTTGTGATTATTCTTGTGTGCGCTCTTTCTTTTTCTTACTAGAGTAGGATATAATCATGCCTTGCATGTAAGCTTTATAAGCTTCCCACACCAATCGTGGATCAGAGTCATTGCAGTCATTTACTTCTAAATAGAAGTCTGTCTGAGTTTCCAGGAATTTGATAAAATTATCGTCATGAAACAGTGATGCATTAATTTTCCAATAAAACGATCGCTCTGCGGGCCTAAGAGGCTGCATTTTCAGAGTGACAGGAGCATGGTCTGAAAGGGCAATGGATCCATAACAGACTGCTCTACTAAATGGGAGAGGTGTTCAGATATAAATATATAATCAATTCGTGAGAGTGACAAATGAGGTGGAGAATAAAATGTGTAATTTTTGCTATTAGGATTCATGTATCTCCAACCATCTAACCATTTTGTAGTGCTCTGCCAGATTTTGACTGATCTTTATGAGGGGGGTCTCTATCTAAAGAGGGGGAAAGATAACAATTAAAATCACCCCCAATTATCATATTTGTACAGTCCATTTCAGCAATTTTACTGATTAGGAAGGCAAAAAAGTCCTCATCATAAACATTAGGAGCATAAATATTTCCTAACAATACTGATAGTTCTCCTTTTACTAAAACTATCTTTCCATCTTTATCTTTGTAACAATCTTTGGCTGTAAATGGCAACAATCTATGAACTAATATAATTGCACCCCTTTTATTTGTAGAATAAGATGTAAAATATACCTGTCCGACCCATTCCCTGAGATATTTTTTGTGCTCCTCGTCATTCAAATGCGTTTCTTGGAGGAATGCAATCTGGACATTTTCCTTTTTAAGAGTATTTAGAACAGCTTTCCTTTTGACAACATTATTGGAACCCTTAATATTCCTAATATTATAATATTCTTAATATATAAAGTGCAAAACTTAATATTCAAAATAATGTAAAATTATATCATGCTGCGTAGTCTCATTTATCTTATACAGTGGTTCGGATATGTCTTTAATCTGAAATCCTGCCTGGACAAAAAACAAGAAACACAAGAACAATCCAAGCAAAAACGAACTAAAGCTTGGACCAGACCTACCTAACGTGGCTGAAACAGAGCCAAGAAAAACAAAAAACAAAACCCTTGTCATACTCTAGCTACCTCAATACAGCTGAGGGGGCAAAAGAAACAAAGTGAAAAAAGAAATATGTCAAGTCTCTCCATCTGGATTAAGTCCTAACCATAATGCCAGCATGTCAACTGCTATGTAAATAATAGTAGGCTGCAGTAAACTGAGAAATACCCATGTACAAATGCCTTTAAATTTAAGATGAACAAAAGCTATCTTAATGTTATATGGTACCCACTGTCCATTATTAAGTCTTTCTTTATTTTTTTGTATAATGCAATCTTTTGAGGCAGATGGTACTGTTTACCTGAATACAGGTGGATTGATACAGTTATCGGGTAGTTGGGATTGTCTTCACATAGTCGGTGATTTCCCTCATTGTGAAAAGGGAGATCGGTTTTCCATTCGGAGGGAGAACCTTAATCACAGCTGGGTAAACAAAAGCATATTTGATCCCTTCTTCCCAAAGCCTTCTGCGTGCGTCTGCAGATTCACAGGTGGATTCTTGCCTTCGGTGCCTTCTTTCAGTCCAATAATCCTAACATTTTGCAGTCGACTCTGGTTCTCATAATTCTCAAGTTTTTCCATTGCTTTTTCAGTGCTGACTCCACCGAGTCAAGCCGTGGTTCATTAGCCGCTGCTTTATCCTCCAAGTCGGACACTCATTGTTCCACCGTCCCCAGTCTGTCCACTAGCGTGTCTAGCTTTCCTGACATCTTTGTGACTGGTTTCAGGATATTAGCGAGTTTAGTGTCCAACATCTCCGCAATATTATGAGTCACCTGCTGTATCACTGTGTCATCGTTAGTGGGGCTGGCGTCCTCTTTTTCGGGCTCGGTACAAGATTCTGACTCTTCTTCGTTAGCTAGCTCTACCTGTGCTTCGCCGTCTTGATTAGCCAGTGCTTCGCTAGCCGCCGACTTGTTGCCCTTTTTCCGAGTATCTCTCCTCTTGGGCATAATGAGAAAGTTTTCCATCGACATGTTCAATGTCTATGTAGTTTTAGCGACAGTTTAACTAAAGTTTTAGCAACGGGCAAACCGAGAAATATTGTTTTAGTTCAATCCAGTGAGGAGACCGACAGCGGAGCGTCTATCTTCCTCAGTGCATCACGTGACCCCCCCCCCCCCCGCCAAGATAGCTTTTATTATGTGCAGTCCAAATGGCCACAGTAGAAGAGACATATTCTAATTCTTCAAATCCCCTTTTGGGCTTGGCATTCATTTTAGCGTACATGGCATCTATGTATTTAGAAAATGTCTTTCTGCATGGCGGACCGGCACCTGCTTTCCCCGGTATTTTGTCAATGAGGGCTCTGAAGGAGTCTGAGTCAACTGTTGATAACGGGAGCATCAATCAATCAATCAATCAATCAATCAATCAATTTTATTTATAAAGCCCAATATCACAAATCACAATTTGCCTCACAGGGCTTTACAGCGTACAACATCCCTCTGTCCTTTGGACCCTCGCAGTGGATAAGGAAAAACTCCCCAAAAACACCCCTTTAATGGGGAAAAAAACGGTAGAAACCTCAGGAAGAGCGACTGAGGAGGGATCCCTCTTCCAGGACGGACAGACGTGCAATAGATGTCGTACAGAACAGATCAGCATAATAAATTAACAGTAATCTGCATGACACAATGAGACAGAGAGAGAGAGAGAGAGAGAGAGAGAGAGAGAGAGAGAGATGCGGGTAATGACAGTAGCTTACAACAACATTATTGAAAGTAATAATATTATAGTTATAGTTCTGGCTACTGTGGTACAATATGTTGAAAGTATGTATTAATATCTGGCAGTACATGTGTGACAATAGTCATATGTGTATAATAACAGTAGAAGTATGACTAATGACTAATGATGGCAGCAGCAGCAGGAGGCATCTGGCAGGACCGCGGCAGCAGCACAACCACACACGTCACGCTGTCCAGGCACCGCTACAATACGAGTTAACCTGAGAGACAGTGGAGCACAAAGGCTCCGGAGAAGAAGCCAAGTTAGTGACATCCAGAATGGCCGAGTTAGCAAGATGCAGTAATAGAATACAAGAGCGAGAGAGAGAGAGAGAGAGAAGGAGAGAAGGTGCCCGGTGTATTATAGGGTGGTCCTCTGGCAGACTAGGCCTAAGTCAGCCTAACTAGGGGCTGGTACAGGGCATGCCTGAGCCAGCCCTAACTATAAGCTTTATCAAAGAGGAAAGTCTCAACAACATACCTGCTTATCATTCCATTCAGTTCAGTCTGTGTCACACGTTTTTGTGAAGCTGGAGCAGAAAAATCCAGCCTTAGCTGCTTGAACAGCGTGGCTCAGTGTCCTTCTTCGTTAGCGGAGCTCACGTTAGCCACACCTGGCCTGCTATCATCATCAACAGTGTCAACAACAGTGTTATTGGCCACTAGTTTTGTAGAAGCGTGTGCCGTTGAGAGATGCTTCATCAGATTTCAGTTGCTTACAACAGACATGGACAAACACTTCACTCCGGGACATAATGTACACTTAACATTAAAGTTCTTGCCTTTTATCTCAAGGAGATTGAGCCGTTATTCCCATCACTGCTGATCAGGTAGTGTGCAGTGCATTTTAGAGCTTTATCACTGAAAACAACTGTCTGTTGGGGTCCATGTCATTGGTTCGACAGCCCATTGGTTCGACATCCCATTAGTCCGACTGTCCGCGGTGCTGAACGGCTCGCGGCGGGCGTATGGTGCGCTGCGACCGGCTTGAGGCGGAGCAGGCTCACGGCTCATGTGTTTGTCACTTTCTTTTTCATTTTAACCCACACCATGATCTTTTCCTGACCCTAACCAAGTGGTTTTTGTGCCTAAACCTAACCAGACCTTAACCACAGGGCATCATGATGATTTCGGAACGGACTTTGGAACAATGAGTTTAATATGGTCGGAACAATGGGATGTCGGACCAATGGGCTGTCGAACCAATGGGCAGTTCCCGTCTGTTGCAGCCACTGTGAGAGTGAAACAAAAGAGTAAAGTTACAGGCCCAACAGTGAAACAGTGACCTAAGCTCTCTAGAAATCTCTGTAAAGCCATGGGGCAGTGTTGTAATTATGACCACCTAAACTGAGACCAGGTCATGACCAAGACCAGAGTGTGTTGTAGGGCATTAACAGAAAAGTCGATTTGTTGACGTGTCGACGTCAGTGGCACAAGTCGACACCCCCTGGGAGGAGTCGACAAGTCGTGTGTTTTTTCCCTCTCTCTCTCTGTGTGTGCTTGTGTACGGAATGCAATCGCTGCCTCTGATTATGCTGATACTTTATCCTTGACTTAGTGAACATACTCGGGCGTATTATAAGCGGAGCAGACTCGAGGAATGTCTGCAGTCATTCGGGCTTTCATAGTTGAGCGCACTTCCGCGTTGTTGTTTCCTGTAAAAATGTCTGTGAATAATCCCCGCGATGTGAAAAATACATGCCGAGCAGTCACTCGTGCGCGGAGCAGAGTCCGCGCGGTTGTAAAATCTGAGCTTTGCGCGCACAGGGCTTGCGGACGTCCGCTTTGAGTCCGCGCAGACCTCCACAGAGTTCATTCCACATACAGTACGTTCCGCCCGAGTATGGGACGGGCCTTGGCAGACACACATCACATGTGTGGAGATACTTCACTTTTCTCCGCCGTGTCAATGTGATGACGTCATCAAATGACTTGTCGACTCAACTCAACTTAATTGACAGATAAGTCGACCTGAAAAAAATCAAAGTCGTTAATGCCCTAGTGTGTTGAGACAGAGACAAAACCAAGAATCCAAGTCAAGATCAAGCCCAGCTGCACACTACATGACAAATTTATAATGTGGAACACGCTAAGCCATCGACACTAATAATCTGGAAGATCCACATTCCCATAAAAATACCCACTGGAAAAAAAAACTTAAGAAACGTTAAGATTCCTCTTAACTGACCTTTTTTATGCCTCCCTGGTGGCAATAGCTGGAGGCACTATGTTGTTTATCTATCTGGTCCATTCTTGTGAATGCGATTGTGAGCACATGGGAATTTCATTAAATTTGGCACAAACATCCACTTGGACTCAACAATGAACTGATTAGAGTTTAAGCGGTCAAAGGTCAGAAGTCAAGGTATGATATCCTCTGTCTCATTCTTGTGAACATACTGTAATAATTCCAGAACACCTTGAAGGAATTTCTTTAAATTTGGTAAGAGAAAATGTCCATTTGGAGTCAAGGATGAACTGATTAGATTTTGGTAGTCAAATGTCAAGGTCACTATGACCTTGCATTGGTCTCATTCTTGTGAATGCAATATCTTAAGAGGGCCTTTAAGGAATTTCCTCAGTTTTTTTTCAGACGTTCACTTGGACTCAGTGATGAACTGATTAGAATTTATTGGGCAAAAATAAATGGTCAAGATATAATAATGAAGATATGACAATGCATATCCAAAAGGTTAAAGGCCAACTTCACTGTGACATCATAATGTTCTGCAAAAACATTTTTCTGGGCGTAATTTAACATGTTAACTCAGGAACAGAAGGGGAGACATTTGGTCAGACACTGAATTGGTGACACTAATCTTGGGTGTCCAACTTGAAACTGTGCTGACTGTATAGATCTGTGCTGCCAGGCTGAAGATGTGTGACGCATCCATGTTTCCCCCCCAAAATACATCTTTCATTAAATTCCTTCAAAGGCTTCACTGCTTATATCGTCTCAGTGTGAACAGACATGGACATAAGCTGCAACTTAGCTAACAACTGTGAGGTTGTAAATCTGGTTTAGTGCAACAGATTGTTTCTCAACTAGTGTTCATTAATCATTAAGTTGAGGATACAAATTGAGTTCAAATAGTGTTTAACAGGACAATCAACAATAAATAGCAATAATAGCTGATAGTTTTATTATCTAAACCAGCCATTTAGACATGAAAGCAAAAGTCAGTTGACCTGAAGTGCTGATTTGGAGAAACTTTGCACAGCTTCACAGGATCATTTGTCTATGTGACAGCTTGTTTTGCAAAGTTTGCATTGTTGTTGTCTGGTCTGTTCACATAGTCACTAGCAGCAGCTAACACTGAGGCGTCTTGGGGGAATATGATGGTGACACTCTGCAGACATAGTTTGTTTTTCTCCATGTGGATTTAAACTCCAAACAGAGCAGTGATGCTAATGAGCCGATCATCACTATTCTCTTCAGGCAAATAAACTCCTGTGAAACTCATTAAGAGTTCATCGCTTCATTAATTATTTAAACTATCCTCTGTTGTTTTGGCTCTGAGTGGAGATGGATGACTCAACAAGTAAAAAAAGTTTTTCATACTTGGAAAACTATTGACTTGTCTTGCAGTTTCTGTAAGGATTCAATATTGGTATCAAAAACTATCATCAACATGCTTGTATTAGATTAGATTAGATTATTTTTTACACTGTATGATCAAATTGTATTTAAATGTCCAGTTAAATTAACAACTTTGCGACCATCACCAGAGCTGCACATTATAGAATCAAGCACATCAGCATGATGAGATGCTCACAATGAAGATGCTAACATGTTGATATAAGGTTTACCATCTTAGTAAATAGCTGAAGCAGATTGTTGACAAGCCAACGATACCAAAGTAAGTGCGATAAAACCTCTGCCAGCCAAGCCAATACTTCATCAATACATGTGATCAGCATATATAAAACCATATTTCAATCTGCTCTGTCCACAGTCTCTCATTCACCGCTATTATGATTTACGATCACGGTCGACACAAGCACATCTCGCTTGCGGTGCTAACCGCAAACTGTTAAAGACAAACTAAAATGAAAGCTGTCTGATGTAGGCTAACACTTTATCTTAAAATGTACCTGAGGCAGCCGACCTACAGACAGTGAATCTCCTACGTAGAGGGTAACAGCAGTAACAGCGCCAGGTCACCATTGGTCAGGCATCCCTCCTCCTCTTTCAGCTCTCGCCAGCGTGTGAAAGCCGGGCCAATATTAATCCTTGTTCAAGCTCTTGTTTCATCGCTCTCCTGTTTTCTTTTCTTTGTCTCCTTGGACAACACCTTCACCTTCTTCCTTTTCTTTATCGCTTCAGCCATGACAACCGCGTCTAACTTCATTCACCTCTGTTCAGCTACGCTACTCTAAAGAGAGGAAGGGGATATGACGTATGCCGTAAAGCAGCCAAATTTTGTAGTCTTTTTTGTGTCTGGGTTCCTACCTGAACCCTGAAAGTGCATAATGCCAGTGCAAGTGAAACAGACGCTCTCAAGCAATGACGGATGTGTCATCCAACCTATTGTGAGTTGATGTACCCTCACAAGAATCTTGGATATATATTTTGAGGGCTCAAAAACTCCATTGTCTTGCTTTAAGATATTTTAATAAATGCCAAAAATGTCAACCTGCTGGTGGCCCTGCAGGAAATTTCAGGGGATAACCAAGGATTTCTCCTGAAGAGCATGTGTTGTTCATACATGCAATGATGAACCAAAAAGTGTCAATCTGTAACAGGTGGTGTTTGGACCCAATAGCAGAACAACAGAGACCAGAAACAGTTAGTAATAATGTGTATTGTTATTATTTAGTAGGTACAGAGCAGGAATACAAAACAACACACGGTTCAGTTCTACACTCACAGGAAAATCTCTTCTCAAAGTTCCTGGCAGCCCAGCTGGTTTGGCAGGCTAATCCAGGCCAAGAGGTAGGCAGGTGAGCAGGGGTGCTAGCTCAACAACAAACAGTTCAATTCAACAGTAAGCAACAGTACCGTGGAGGAGCAGATAGGTTCGTAGTTTAGGAGGAAGGAAATCCGAAAGCAGGTAAATACACAGTCCAAACAGACAAACTAGAAGGAAGCACGCAGAAGGCAGGTCGAGGCCAGGCAGAGGGTTGAGAAGACAGCAGGTGAGTACTCACAGGATGCACACACGATGACAAGTGTGGTGACATGGTGAAAATCTCTGGACCACAGGAGACCCCAGGTAAGCTGAGTGGAACACTCACTGTAGCGCCGTCATCGTTGTTGGATGAAAATGCCAAGCAGCCACAGGCAAACAGGAACCAAGGACACGGAAGCAGGTCTCTTGGTTGGAAACAAAAATCTGAGGCGCTTACTGAGAATCAGAGGAAGAAGGCAGGTCAGAGGCAGGCAGGGTCGGTGCAGTGTTCTTACTTCAACACAAAACACAGTGTACTCCTCTGAGGATTCGCCATCTGCTTTATTTCTCGCGCTTACAGAGCTCGACATTAACTGGAACCACAACAACCCAAATCTCCTCCCAGAGGTGAGGTATACTACATCTCTCCCTTATCAGATGCTAACTCGTTATCACCAAACTCACATGTAGCTGCTAGCTTCTTCAATCTGCTCACAAAACTGTCCACTGACTCTCCTTGTGCTTGTTGTCCTTGTGTAAACAAATGTCTCTCATAGGGAATGTTTTTCTAAGGCATAAATTATGTATTCAACTTGGTCAGTGCCAGTCCATACTCTTAGGGCCCTATTTAGATGGTCTAAAACGCAAAGCGCCAGGCGTGTGGCGTATGGGCATGTCCCAGTCACTTGCTAGTTAGACAGCGCGTTTTCAGACTGTGCGCCATGGCGGAGAGTCTAAAAGGGTTGGACTTACTCTGTGAATTAGTCATGGGTGTGTTTTGGGTGTATCATTCAGTAAGCCAATCAGAGTGTCACCTCTCATTCCCTTTAAAAGAGGCGCGATTGGAGCGCACAGCGGAGAGCTAGTTAGATGGCGGACCTACCAACTGCAAAGAGTGAGCGTTTTACAGCTGAGGAGACGTTAAATGTATCTCTATATCGACTGTCCTGTCACATCTGATGTCAGATCAAAGGGAATTGGCACCGTTTGGCAGGTTTGGCAGGTTTGGCATGCGTAATGGAAACCCAACCTGATTTGATTAACACAGTTGCAAACTAATAAGTTCACATCCCTCTCAGCCAGCCACAAACAGCCACAGCATCAGATAGGGAGTAAATATTCTATATTATATAAGAAAAGAAACAGAGTGAGACTGTGAGAGAGAAAGAGAGAGTGCGCGCGCACGGGAGAAACGCTGTCAACAAATTGTAAGTTATTCAATTTTATTTTAACCCAGGAGGTTAGAGAGCCCAGCTCCCTCTCCAGCATCCTGAACCCCCCGGCCTGAAGGTGCAAGAAGGGCTGGTCCCGTGGCTGCACCCGGGCCATCTGGTCTGGCTGCACGCCGGCTGTGCGGCGGGCTGTGCGGTGGGCTGTGCGGCCGCTGTGCATCCTCCTCCTCCTCCTGACAAGATGATCTTCAGTTTTACATTCTAAAAGCTTTTTTTTTTTTAAATATACATTTGTACTTGTAGGGCTATACGTTTACGTTTTTAGTTCACAGAAGCTGGTTATTGTTGTGTTTATGTCAAAATAAAGTTTATCAAACGTTTTCACATCTTTGATTTTGTGATGTACATGCCAAAATGATCACAATTCAACTGGGAAAGACAAGTTCATTTTACAGGCTATGCATCATCAGCCCGTGGAGGTCTGCTCGCAGTTCTGTATATTCGGACACTGCAGCTTGGACCTCCCGCCTTATGATGATCATTATTACTGCGATTAGATCATTCTGATTAATCACTGACCATTAAGACGTGTTTCTGATAAATATTTTAATGTGCACAATAATAACCTTTCACATTGTAATCATATTTTTATTTGTTATCTTTTGCATATGTGTGGCTGCTCCGTGTGTGTCTGAGCAGAGTGCACGCGCGTTGTGCGCCCGCCTAGAGACGCATATTACTAACTTGTTTAAAAGCAAAATACTGCGCCGTTGACTTTAGACCAGGTTTTTGTTGGTCACTGGCGCATTTGCTTTTTACGTCATCTAAGTAGCAACGCACCATGACTGCGCCTGACCACTCCTCATTTTTAGACCAACACACCCAGAGAAGCGCAAGTTCATTTGCTAGTTAGACGACGAGGGCGCAGGGCGAGAAAATGACAACTGCGTTGGCATCTAAATAGCAATGACACTTGCGACACGGATTATGCGCCCTCCGCCGTCCGCTTTAGACCATCTATATAGGGCCCACAATCTTCTCCTGTGTCATCAAGTGTGGAAAAGACATTCTGCACTCTGGCAGCTGTTAAGTGCAGCAGCAAAGCTCTTTACTGTGCGGCATCACAAACTTCTGATGCAGTTAAATAGAGTTTGAAACTATTTACCCACCTCTGCCAGCAGATGCTGATATAAGCTAATTCTGACGACACAACAGAAAGGGCTACTGCAGGCTATCTTACCGCCATTTTAAAGAGTAAACTCCATCGTCCTCTTCTCTGTTTTCCTCTCGAGATTAAACATCAGGCTGTTACTTTGCTGGTTGGCCGTGCACAATATGATGTCCCATCATATTACCTTCATCACCAAATGTAGTATTCTTACTTCAAAACACTGTGCACTCCTCTGTGGATTCCCCATCTGCTTTATTCCTCGTGCTTACAGATAACTTTAAGTAGAACCACAACAAACTAACTTCTAACCCTTCACCTCCAGAAGGTGATGGACAATAAATTCAGCAAATCCAACCAATAAACTCTGAGGTATTTCAGTGCGGACACAAGTGGTGAACCGACTGACAAACACACCTACCAGCAAATCGACACTGCCATTCCTTGAGCCATGCTGCCAGTATGGCGAAACAAAATGCAAAATATATTTTACTATATCCTGTATTGATACATTCAGGTGGCATAACAGCTCAACTACTCAAGAAAGATGGAAGAGGGCTTAATGTTCGCTGCATGACATTTACTGTACTTAAGAAGAGCAACACACAGCAGCAGGTTATTATGTGTGTTAGAACACCCAAACCCAGGGTGATGGCCCACTGGTTAAGACACATACCATGTAAAAGACAGGGGTGTCCAATTTTTTTTTAAATGGGGGCCAGGTTATCCATCCATCCATGTTTTTTTTCTTAGTTATTTTTTTAAAAGATATCTTTATTACTTTTTCAATTTATACAAGAAAAGCATTGTACAAAAACATAAAAGTGCCTCATACTACACAGAACATGGTGAACAAAAAACCCCACACGGTGAAAAAACAAACTAATAAGTAAAAATAAATTCAAAGAAGATTTATATGAAGTACAGAAATATGTAACAACATAAGGGAAAACAAACAAACAAACAAAACAAAAAAAACCCCACTCCATACAACAGCATTGAAAGCTCAAATTGACAGTTGAAGGAAAACATAAGCAAATATCCAGGCATTACAGTGTTACCATATGGTGTTTGGTTGATACCAAAACTCAAGTATGGTTCTTTCCAGGAATGACTGACCAGATAAGTCCATAGAGGCCCTTCTGTAGAGTCTGTGCACTCTCCATACCAATATAATTCAAAAAGGGGTTCCAAGTTTTATAAAACAACAGAGGTTTGTCCTTAAGCCAGTAGGTCATTGCTTCCAGAGGAATAAGTTCCATTATACCCTGTAACCACTGTGAGAGCTTAGGAGGTTTGTCAGAGATCCACTGGAGTAGGATACACCGTCTGGCACCAAACAGAAGAACATCAAGCAGTCTCAGCATACAAGGTTTTAGATTCAGTGCAGGATGTAATCCAAGGATGCAAGACCGTGGAGTGAGATCCAGGTCCTTACCAAATATGTCAGAAATTTCTTTGCAAACCTTTCTCCAGAAATTTTTAATAAAGGGACAGTCAAAGATGCAAAGGTAGTATGATCCTCTGAGATCTTGCATTTATTACAGTATTTGGAAAGTGTAGGATGAAATTTATTCTGTAGCACTGGTGTAATCTGGAGCCTATGAGTGATTTTGAATTGAACTCCCTTAACTTTGTTGGTGGACAAACAGCCAGATGAGCTCAGCCACACATCACCCCACTCATCATCTGAGATTGTTACCCCCAGGTCAGCCTCCCAGAGCAATTTAAGATGACCAGTGCCCTCTGCTGGAGGCCACAGAGCATCATAGAATCTGGTTATCAGTTTTCTATAGAAGAGCGAGAGAACCCACCAGGGTACAACCTTGCTTTTGAAGAGACAAAGCTACGGATCTGCAGATACCTAAATAAATGTCTGGAGGGGAAGTCGTGTTGTTCAATTAGCTGGTTAAAGGATTTGACAGTGCTGTCAACTATGGATAGCTAATGACGAGGACTAACAGGAAGTGACGATGATGAAACTGGTGACCACAATTTCACTTGGCCTTATTTTGGGATGTTCTTGTCTTTAAAGTCACTGTGCACAGCTCCTCTCTCTCAGAGGGCTGCAGTAAGCTCCACAGAAGACATAGTATAGGATTTGAACAGCATGGAGGATTTTGATGGGTAATATTCATCTTAACATCTCAGGGAAGTCCATTTTGAATGACACATATTTAATAACAACACGTTAATGGAATTTTGGCAGTTCCTCAAAGGCTTTGTTTAAAAAATATATATAAATGGGAGATAACAACTCATTGATTGGTGGTGAGTCTTTACAGTGGCAGATCAATGACCGGGTCATTATTGTGCAGCTCCTGGTGATGATTTTTCTTTGCATCAACTTTTTGCTCATCTTAACCTTTTTTCAAAAGGAGTGTTTCTACACAACTACACGCTACATCTTGTTTGCAGTTACACTACTGTCTGATAGCTTTGTATTACTCATGACTGATGTCATTCTTATCTTACACTATTTTCAAATTCCCATGCATGTTTGGTTATGCATCATCATCTCTTTTCTGTTAATTCTGCATCTTTTGATCACACCAGTTACTCTGACAGCAATGACCCTGGAGCGCTATGTGGCCATATGCATGCCCCTGCGCCACGGAGAGTTGTGCTCCCGTCACAGCACTGTGAACTGCATTCTAATAATTCATGGCCTCAGCTCTGTACCCTGTATTGTTGTCCTCTCTGCTTTCTTTGCATCAGTCTCTCATAGCTTTTATGAACAACACAGTGTATGTTCTGTGGAGATATTTCTTGTGCACAGGTGGCAGAAACATGTTAGGTCCGCTCTAAATCAGTTTTACTTCTTGATTATGTGTATTACTATTGTATTCTCCTATATTAAAATACTGAAAGTAGCTAAAACTGCATCAGGAGAGAATAAAAAGTCAACATGGAAAGGGCTCAGAACAGTAATTCTTCATGCTTTCCAGCTGCTGCTCTGTCTCATCCAGCTGTTGTGTCCATTCATAGAAGCTGCTCTACCTCAGATTAATGTCAGTTTTTTTAATACTGTCAGGTATTTTAACTACATAATGTTTAGTCTTGCTCCAAGATGTCTGAGTCCTCTCATTTATGGCCTCAGGGATGAAAAGTTTTTTCATGCTATAAAAAATGTCTGCTTTGCTTTATGTACAAAAAGCATCTGGAAAGGTAGATTGATTATTTCTGAACAGAGAAATGTATTTATTAAATAAAAAGCACCAGAAATTCTACTGTGCATGTTGCAATTCACCCACGTGTTTTTTTTTATTCTTATAATCCTGACTGTGATTACATTTCGTTTTAAGCAACAATTCAAATTCAACACTGTTGTGCTTTTGTATTCTTGCATCATTGTTCATATGAGGTGACTACTTTCAGGTTTTCTTTGCCCTTCATGTTAAGTTAGATGTAATATTGCGTATAGGCCCTTGTTACGTTTAAACTCGTGTACTTCTGATCAGTCTTCCCTTAGATGAGTGAGCTTCAGTTGTCCTCATTGGAATATACAGCTTTATTACAACACAAATATGATCTAAAAAAAAAGCTTTTGGCACAGCATGTGTGCAATGACAGTGAACATAATGTTACTTTAAGTTTTTAGAATATCTCTAAGCCTTGAACAGTGTATCCCAGGTCATTCAGAATCACACATCCATAGAGGAGAAAAAAGCATGCTGTGTAACCCTTGGTCCAGACTGTTTGGTGGAAACAAATTTGACATACTGGATAAAGTGGACAATATATTACAGGAAATAAATCATATGCCACATACTTACTTTTTTTTTTTTTTTACATCCTTTACAAACTAAAATATATGCTTAACTAAAGATGTATGAAGAGAAAACTCTATTAACATTTATCCACTCACTCCACTGTACCCCTCTTACCATTTTGGAGAACATACAGAAAATTTGTAGTACATTTACTCAAGTATGGAACTAAGATGCATTGCTGTAGATTAAACAACACAACAGTGTATAAAGAAGTTAATATCAGCACAAATACAATACACACATTAATGTACCTTTTAATTTAAAACATTCTGTATGATGGTAAAACACTGACAGGGACCATTTTTCTGCACAATGACTACATTTACTTTTGATCCTTTAAGTAAATTTATCTGATAATATTACAAGTGTAGTTGTGCAAAATTAAAAGAGTGCCAAGACTAATGGCCTTCAACTCGTGGAAGGAGCCCCGGTGCATTGGGTCACTCATGCATCTTGGATTTTTCTCAAAACCAATATCATCAGAAACCATTACTTTCCCCAGCACAGAGAATCTGCTGCACCCCTTACTAGACCGAGTGCATTTTGACCTTCTTCACCTTTTGTTTTTAACATTTTGTTGTTTTTGCTGACAAAGAGAAAATCGAATAAAATGATGTTTAGGTCCTAGTTGCCTCTGTCTGTGTGCTCTTGAGACAGTGTTGTAAAACAGCCTGGGGTGTAGCTTTTTTTGTGACAACAACTTTGGCCATCATTCACTTTTCATCTGGTGCCATCGTCCGGTCCAAATTTAAACTTGATTAGTACTTTGGTTTATGACTGAATACTTCCACAACTATCGACACATCAGCATTAGCTAGTGCTAATTAGCAAATGCTAGCATACTAACTAATATGAACTGAGATGTCATACCTGGTAATCATTATGGCATCAGGATGATAACTTGCCATTGTGAGCAGGCTAGCATGCTGACATTAGCATTACCTTGAAGCACTGCAGTGCCCAGGTTCAGCCTCACAGAGCCACTAGTCTGTCTGTACACTCTTAGCACTATTATGTGTGAGTCAAAGGTGCAGATTTCACAAGGTGCAAGATACAGAACATGTGCCCAATTTTTAATTAAGGGAAATGGAATGCTAGTACCATTTTGCATTCTTACAACACAGGTAACTACAATAGATGTTTTCTCTAGGCCCGTGGCCCCACCATCAAGTGTCAGTTTTGACTCTCCAAGGGAAAAAGTTTGGACACCCTTGCTTTAGAGCAGGGGTCATCAACTAAAGGGCCAGAAATTTTCTAAGCAGGCACTTCGGGATCAGACTTTCAAATTATACATGTATGTGGGTGCCTGTTTATGTTTTGAAATAACATGAAAAGATATATTATCGGTGGAGGGTCTGGGGACCCTACCTCAGGAAAAAAATTGTGATTAAAACAAATTTTCTGTACTTCTACACCACCTGTACTCACCCAGATTAGTTAGCTTGATGGTGTTATGAAAATCAAGGCTGTATCAATTATCTACAGTACAGTACGATTGGGTGGGTCCTAAACTGAGAGTATAATCATAATAATCTGGGGAGCACTCTACCATTCTGCCATCAACTAAAAGGGCCCAAACAGTTACATAGCTCTATTATGATGTTCAGATATGGAAAATACTGAATCATGTTACTGTTCTAACTCTTTGTACCCCACTCTCCAACATTATAGAAGAATTAAAAGCTCCTCTTTGAACAGACTTGCTGAGTTGGTGAGGCCCTATCTGAGAAATACCTTGCCTGATGGTTTTGTGAGAGCATCCCCTCAAGCTTATAGGCAGGCGGGCAGGGACCCTGCCACTGTGGTCCACATGCACCCTTCCTGCAGTGGGGCAGAGTCCGCAGCCTTGTTGGGCAGGGTGAGTCTCGTGTACATATGGACAGCAGTGTTGTGGTTTACACCCAGTCTGTTCATATAGGACATGTTGGGCTCCTTTTCAGTGTCTGTGCTCACTGGAACAACACAGAAGTGGTGAAAAGGGTTTTGTGTGTGTCATTTGTGTTGCACTTGACTCCCCTCTGGATATGATACACCTGCATGTTCCTGTGCTCCTTGATGACCTGGAGAATGTGGCATGCAGGGTGTCTTTTGCTTATCTTTGACCCCTGCAAGGTCAGGCCATGGCTCTACCTGGTTCAGTTGCATACCTGGGTTAGCTGGGGGCCCCTACCTCTCTGCTGGGGTGGTGTGGTTCATAAAGAAGTAGGTGGGCTGCGGCGACTAACCTTTAACGAGTCAGGATCAGTGTGGCGGTGTCAATGTTATGTTATGACAGGGCTCCACTTCGGGCTCCACCCGGTGTACCTGTGATATCCACTTGGACTCAACGATGAACTGATTACAACTTGGTGGTCAAAGGTCAAAGATAACTGTGACCTCAAAAAACAGATCTAAGGCCATAACTCAAGAATTCATACACTAATCATGACAAATTTCACACAAATGTCGAACTGGATAAAACGGCTGTGTGATGACATTTTCCAACCATGGCCTCAGATGTGGAGGTACTAACTTACATCCAGATTGCTTCACACTTGGCTGCAAACTGTCCCGGTGCATGCTAGAAGTCCCGGTGTGATGAAGCCAACAGAACCACATCATCTGCAAAAAGCAGGAATGCAATTCTGAGGTCCCCAAACCGGACCCCCTCCTCCCCCCGGCTTTGCCTTGAGATCATGTCCATTGACCACCAACAGGATCGGTGCAAAGGGACAACCTTAGGGGTGGCCAACATCCACCGAGAACGTGTTATACTTTATGCCGAGTATGCGGATGCAGCTCTCACTTTAGTCATACAGGGACAGAATGGCTCGTAGCAGTGACTCCGGTACCCCATAATCCCGCAGTACCCACCACAAGCCTCCCCAAGGGATGCAGTTGAAAGCCTTCTCAAGTCCACAAAACACATGTAGACTAATAATGCATTTATTTAAAGGCGCCTTTCTCACACTCAAGAACACCGTACAATAAATTTAAAAAAAATAGAACAAACAATGAAACCATAAGAAATACACAGTAGCAGTCTTTCTGTCTCTCAACTATGGATAGCTAATGAGGGGGACTAACAGGAAGTGACGATGATGAAACTGGTGACCACAATTTCACTTGGCCTTATTTTGGGATGTTCTTGTCTTTAAAGTCACTGTGCATAGCTCCTCTCTCTCAGAGGGCTGCAGTAAGCTCCACAGAAGACATAGTATAGGATTTGAACAGCATGGAGGATTTTGATGGGTAATATTCATCTTAACATCTCAGGGAAGTCCATTTTGAATGACACATATTTAATAACACCACTTTAATGGAATTTTGGCAGTTCCTCAAAGGCTTTGTTTAAAAAAAATATATAAATGGAAGATAACAACTCATTGATTGGTGGTGAGTCTTTACAGTGGCAGATCAGTGACCGGGTCATTATTGTGCAGCTCCTGGTGATGATTTTTCTTTGCATCAACTTTTTGCTCATCTTAACCTTTTTTCAAAAGGAGTGTTTCTACACAACTACACGCTACATCTTGTTTGCAGTTACACTACTGTCTGATAGCTTTGTATTACTCGTGACTGATGTCATCCTCATCTTACACTATTTTCAAATTCCCATGCATGTTTGGTTATGCATCATCATCTCTTTTCTGTTAATTCTGCATCTTTTGATCACACCAGTTACTCTGACAGCAATGACCCTGGAGCGCTATGTGGCCATATGCATGCCCCTGCGCCACGGAGAGTTGTGCTCCCGTCACAGCACTGTGAACTGCATTCTAATAATTCATGGCCTCAGCTCTGTACCCTGTATTGTTGTCCTCTCTGCTTTCTTTGCATCAGTCTCTCATAGCTTTTATGAACAACACAGTGTATGTTCTGTTCAGATATTTCTTGTGCACAGGTGGCAGAAACATCTTTGGTCAACTGTAAATCAGTTGTACTTCTTGATTATGTGTATTACGATTGTATTCTCCTATGTTAAAATACTGAAAGTAGCTAAAACTGCATCAGGAGAGAATAAAAAGTCAACATGGAAAGGGCTCAGAACAGTAATTCTTCATGCTTTCCAGCTGCTGCTCTGTCTCATCCAGCTGTGGTGTCCATTCATAGAAGCTGCTCTACCTCAGATTAATGTCAGTTTTTTTAATACTGTCAGGTATTTTAACCACATAATGTTTAGTCTTGCTCCAAGATGTCTGAGTCCTCTCATTTATGGCCTCAGGGATGAAAAGTTTTTTCATGCTATAAAAAATGTCTGCTTTGGTTTATGTACAAAAAGCATTTGGAAAGGTAGATTGATTATTTCTGAACAGAGAAATGTATTTATTAAATAAAAAGCACCAGAAATTCTGCTGTGCATGTTGCAATTCACCCACGTGTTTTCTTTATGACTTTATGACCGTGAATACTTTCAGGTTTTCTTTGCCCTTCATGTTAAGTTAGATGTAATATTGCGAATAGGCCAGTGTATCCCAGGTCATTCAGAATCACACATCCATAGAGGAGAAAAAAGCATGCTGTGTAACCCTTGGTCCAGACTGTTTGGTGGAAACAAATTTGACATACTGGATAAAGTGGACAATATATTACAGGAAATAAATCATATGCCACATACTTACTTTTTTTTTTTTTTTTACATCCTTTACAAACTAAAATATATGCTTAACTAAAGATGTATGAAGAGAAAACTCTATTAACATTTATCCACTCACTCCACTGCACCCCTCTTACCATTTTGGAGAACATACAGAAAATTTGTAGTACATTTACTCAAGTATGGAACTAAGATGCATTGCTGTAGATTAAACCACACAACAGTGTATAAAGAAGTTAATATCAGCACAAATACAATACACCCATTAATGTACCTTTTAATTTAAAACATTCTGTATGATGGTAAAACACTGACAGGGACCATTTTTCTGCACAATGACTACATTTACTTTTGATCCTTTAAGTAAATTTATCTGATAATATTACAAGTGTAGTTGTGCAAAATTAAAAGAGTGCCAAGACTAATGGCCTTCGACTCGTGGAAGGAGCCCCGGTGCATTGGGTCACTCATGCATCTTGGATTTTTCTCAAAACCAATATCATCAGAAACCATTACTTTCCCCAGCACAGAGAATCTGCTGCACCCCTTACTAGACCGAGTGCATTTTGACCTTCTTCACCTTTTGTTTTTAACATTTTGTTGTTTTTGCTGACAAAGAGAAAATCGAATAAAATGATGTTTAGGTCCTAGTTGCCTCTGTCTGTGTGCTTGTGAGACAGTGTTGTAAAACAGCCTGGGGTGTAGCTTTTTTTGTGACAACAACTTTGGCCATCATTCACTTTTCATCTGGTGCCATCGTCCGTTCAAAATTTAAACTTGATTAGTACTTTGGTTTATGACTGAATACTTCCACAACTATTGACACATCAGCATTAGCTAGTGCTAATTAGCAAATGCTAGCATACTAACTAATATGAACTGAGATGTCATACCTGGTAATCATTATGGCATCAGGATGATAACTTGCCATTGTGAGCAGGCTAGCATGCTGACATTAGCATTACCTTGAAGCACTGCAGTGCCCAGGTTCAGCCTCACAGAGCCACTAGTCTGTCTGTACACTCTTATGTGTTAGTCAGATTCAGGTTCAGATTTCACAAGGTGCAAGATACAGAACATGTGCCCAATTTTTAATTAAGGGAAATGGAATGCTAGTACCATTTTGCATTCTTACAACACAGGTAACTACAATAGATGTTTTCTCTAGGCCCGTGGCCCCACCATCAAGTGTCAGTTTTGACTCTCCAAGGGAAAAAGTTTGGACACCCTTGCTTTAGAGCAGGGGTCATCAACTAAAGGGCCAGAAATTTTCTAAGCAGGCACTTCGGGATCAGACTTTCAAATTATACATGTATGTGGGTGCCTGTTTATGTTTTGAAAAGATATATTTTCGGTGGAGGGTCTGGGGACCCTACCCCAGGAAAAAAATTGCGATTAAAACAAATTTTCTGTACTTCTACACCACCTGTACTCACCCAGATTAGTTAGCTTGATGGTGTTATGAAAATCAAGGATGTATCAATTATGCACAGTACAGTATGATTGGGTGGGTCCTAAACTGAGAGTATAATTATAATAATCTGGGGAGCACTCTACCATTCTGCCATCAACTAAAAGGGCCCAAACAGTTACATAGCTCTATTATGATGCTTCTGATTATGCTGATACTTTATCCTTGACTTAGTGAACAAACTCGGGCGTATTATAAGCGGAGCAGACTCCGCGAGGAATGTCTGCAGTCATTCGGGCTTTCATAGTCAAGCGCACTTCCGCGTTGTTGTTTTCTGTAAAAATGTCTGTGAATAATCCCCGCGATGTGAAAAATACATGGCGAGCAGTCACTCGTGCACGGAGCAGAGTCTGCACGGTCGTAAAATCTGAGCTTTGTGCGCACAGGGCTTGCGGACGTCCGCTTTGAGTCCGCGCAGACCTCCACAGAGTTCATTCTGCATACGTTCCGCCCGAGTATGTTCGGGCCTTGGCAGACACACATCACACGTGTGGAGATACTTCACTTTTCTCTGCCGTGTCAATGTGATGACGTCATCAAATGACTTGTCGACTCAACTCAACTTTATTGACAGATAAGTCGACCTGAAAAAAATCAAAGTCTTTAATGCCCTAGTGTGTTGAGACAGAGACAAAACCAAGAATCCAAGTCAAGATCAAGCCCAGCTGCACACTACATGACAAATTTATAATGTGGAACATGCTAAGCCATCGACACTCCGCAAATAATCTGGAAGATCCACATTCCCATAAAAATACCCACTGGAAAAAAAAACTTAGATTCCTCTTAACTGACCTTTTTTATGCCTCCCTGCTGGCAATAGCTGGAGGCACTATGTTGTTTATCTATCCGGTCCATTCTTGTGAATGCTATTGTGAGCACATGGGAATTTCGTTAAATTTGGCACAAACATCCACTTGGACTCAACAATGAGCTGATTAGATTTTAAGCTGTCAAAGGTCAAAAGTCAAGGTACGATATCCTCTGTCTCATTCTTGTGAACATACTGTAATAATTCCAGAACACCTTGAAGGAATTTCTTTAAATTTGGTAAGAGAAAATGTCCATTTGGAGTCAAGGATGAACTGATTAGATTTTGGTAGTCAAATGTCAAGGTCACTATGACCTTGCATTGGTCTCATTCTTGTGAATGCAATATCTTAAGAGGGCCTTTAAGGAATTTCCTCAGTTTTTTTTCAGACGTTCACTTAGACTCAGTGATGAACTGATTAGAATTTATTGGGCAAAAATAAATGGTCAAGATATAATAATGAAGATATGACAATTTATATCCAAAAGGTCAAAGGTCAGCTTCACTGTGACATCATAATGTTCTGCAAAAACATTTTTCTGGGCGTAATTTAACATGTTAACTCAGGAACAGAAGGGGAGACATTTGGTTAGACACTGAATTGGTGACACTAATCTTGGGTGTCCAACTTGAAACTGTGCTGACTGTATAGATCTGTGCTGCCAGGCTGAAGATGTGTGACGCATCCATGTTTCCCCCCCAAAATACATCTTTCATTAAATTCCTTCAAAGGCTTCACTGCTTATATCGTCTAAGTGTGAACAGACATGGACATAAGCTGCAACTTAGCTAACAACTGTGAGGTTGTAAATCTGGTTTAGTGCAACAGATTGTTTCTCAACTAGTGTTCATTAATCATTAAGTTGAGGATACAAATTGAGTTCAAATAGTGTTTAACAGGACAATCAACAATAAATAGCAATAATAGCTGATAGTTTTATTATCTAAACCAGCCATTTAGACATGAAAGCAAAAGTCAGTTGACCTGAAGTGCTGATTTGGAGAAACTTTGCACAACTTCACAGGATCATTTGTCTATGTGACAGTTTGTTTTGCAAAGTTTGCACTGTTGTTGTCTGGTCTGTTCACATAGTCACTAGCAGCAGCTAACACTGAGGCGTCTTGGGGGAATATGATGGTGACACTCTGCAGACATGGTTTGTTTTTCTCCATGTGGATTTAGACTCCAAACAGAGCAGTGATGCTAATGAGCCGATCATCACTATTCTCTTCAGGCAAATAAACTCATGTGAAACTCATTAAGAGTTCATTGCTTCATTAATTATTTAAACTATCCTCTGTTGTTTTGGCTCTGAGTGGAGATGGATGACTCAACAGGTAAAAAAAGTTTTTCATACTTGGAAAACTATTGACTTGTCTTGCAGTTTCTGTAAGGATTCAATATTGGTATGAAAACTATCATCAACATGCTTGTATTAGATTAGATTAGATTATTTTTTACACTGTATGATCAAATTGTATTTAAATGTCCAGTTAAATTAACAACTTTGCAACCATCACCAGAGCTGCACATTATAGAATCAAGCACATCAGCATGATGAGATGCTCACAATAAAGATGCTAGCATGTTGATATAAGGTTTACCATCTTAGTAAATAGCTGAAGCAGATTGAATCAAAGGTTACACATGCTTCAAACAAATGTGATACACTATATAAAGCTTAATAATTGTTTTAGTATGGCTGTGTCCGTGCAGACATGTTGTACCAAGATGTTCTCTGATGTCAGATTTGTGTGCTATTAACAGTGACTTCAAATAAGATCAACTGGGACTCGTCTAGTTTATTTATTATTCATCAAAATTAGGATTGACAAGAGTTTTTCCACATCAGTAAGGGGGATAAATGTTTTTACAGTTCATCCCTTGGAGACCGCAAATGTCCGTACTACATGTAATGGCTATTTATTCAATAGTTGTTCGGACATTTTAATAAATGTCAAAAATGTCAACCTGCTGGTGGCCCTGCAGGAAATTTCAGGGGATAACCACAGACAGTAGGATTTCTCATGAAGAGCATGTGTTGTTCATACATGCAATGATGAACCAAAAAGTGTCAATCTGTAACAGGTGGTGTTTGGACCCAAGAGCTGAACAACAGAGACCAGAAACAGTTAGTAATAATGTGTATTGTTATTATTTAGTAGGTACAGAGCAGGGACACAAAACAACACACGGTTCAGTTCTACACTCACAGGAAAGTCTCTTCTCAAAGTTCTTGGCAGCCCAGCTGGTTTGGCAGGCTAATCCAGGCCAAGAGGTAGGCAGGTGAGCAGGGGTGCTAGCTCAACAACTAACAGTTCAATTCAACAGTAAGCAACAGTACCGTGGAGGAGCAGGTAGGTTCGTAGTTTAGGAGGAAGGAAATCCGAAAGCAGGTAAATACACAGTCCAAACAGACAAACTAGAAGGAAGCACGCAGAAGGCAGGTCGAGGCCAGGCGGAGGGTTGAGAAGACAGCAGGTGAGTACTCACAGGATGCACACACGATGGCGAGTGTGGTGACATGGTGAAAATCTCTGGACCACAGGAGACCCCAGTTAAGCTGAGTGGAACACTCACTGTAGCGCCGTCATCGTTGTTGGATGAAAATGCCAAGCAGCCACAGGCAAACAGGAACCAAGGACACGGAAGCAGGTCTCTTGGTTGGAAACAAAAATCTGAGGCGCTTACTGAGAATCAGAGGAAGAAGGCAGGTCAGAGGCAGGCAGGGTCGGTGCAGTGTTCTTACTTCAACACAAAACACAGTGTACTCTTCTAAGGATTCGCCATCTGCTTTATTTCTCGCGCTTACAGAGCTCGACATTAACTGGAACCACAACAACCCAAATCTCCTCCCAGAGGTGAGGTATACTACATCTCTCCCTTATCAGATGCTAACTCGTTATCACCAAACTCACATGTAGCTGCTAGCTTCTTCAATCTGCTCACAAAACTGTCCACTGACTCTCCTTGTGCTTGTTGTCCTTGTGTAAACAAATGTCTCTCATAGGGAATGTTTTTCTGAGGCATAAATTATGTATTCAACTTGGTCAGTGCCAGTCCATACTCTTAGGGCCCTATTTAGATGGTCTAAAACGCAAAGCGCCAGGCGTGCGGCGTATGGGCGTGTCCCAGTCACTTGCTAGTTAGACAGCGCGTTTTCAGACTGTGCGCCATGGCGGAGAGTCTAAAAGGGTTGGACTTACTCTGTGAATTAGTCATGGGTGTGTTTTGGGCGTATCATTCAGTAAGCCAATCAGAGTGTCACCTCTCATTCCCTTTAAAAAAGGCGCAATTGGAGCGCACAGCGGAGAGCTAGTTAGATGGCGGACCTACCAACTGCAAAGAGTGAGCGTTTTACAGCTGAGGAGACGATAAATGTATCTCTATATCGACTGTCCTGTCACATCTGATGTCAGATCAAAGGGAATTGGCACCGTTTGGAAGGTTTGGCAGGTTTGGCATGCGTAATGGAAACCCAACCTGATTTGATTAACACAGTTGCAAACTAATAAGTTCACATCCCTCTCAGCCAGCCACAAACAGCCACAGCATCAGATAGGGAGTAAATATTCTATATTATATAAGAAAAGAAACAGAGTGAGACTGTGAGAGAGAAAGAGAGAGTGCGCGCGCACGGGAGAAACGCTGTCAACAAATTGTAAGTTATTCAATTTTATTTTAACCCAGGAGGTTAGAGAGCCCAGCTCCCTCTCCAGCATCCTGAACCCCCCGGCCTGAAGGTGCAAGAAGGGCTGGTCCCGTGGCTGCACCCGGGCCATCTGGTCTGGCTGCACGCCGGCTGTGCGGCGGGCTGTGCGGTGGGCTGTGCGGCCGCTGTGCATCCTCCTCCTCCTCCTGACAAGATGATCTTCAGTTTTACGTTCTAAAAGCTTTTTTTTTTTTAAATATACATTTGTACTTGTAGGGCTATACGTTTACGTTTTTAGTTCACAGAAGCTGGTTATTGTTGTGTTTATGTCAAAATAAAGTTTATCAAACGTTTTCACATCTTTGATTTTGTGATTTACATGCCAAAATGATCACAATTCAACTGGGAAAGACAAGTTCATTTTACAGGCTATGCATCATCAGCCCGTGGAGGTCTGCTCGCAGTTCTGTATATTCGGACACTGCAGCTTGGACCTCCCGCCTTATGATGATCATTATTACTGCGATTAGATCATTCTGATTAATCACTGACCATTAAGACGTGTTTCTGATAAATATTTTAATGTGCACAATAATAACCTTTCACAGTGTAATCATATTTTTATTTGTTATCTTTTGCATATGTGTGGCTGCTCCGTGTGTGTCTGAGCAGAGTGCACGCGCGTTGTGCGCCCGCCTAGAGACGCATATTACTAACTTGTTTAAAAGCAAAATACTGCGCCGTTGACTTTAGACCAGGTTTTTGTTGGTCACTGGTGCATTTACTTTTTACGTCATCTAAGTAGCAACGCACCATGACTGCGCCTGACCACTCCTCATTTTTAGACCAACACACCCAGAGAAGCGCAAGTTCATTTGCTAGTTAGACGACGAGGGCGCAGGGCGAGAAAATGACAACTGCGTTGGCATCTAAATAGCAATGACACTTGCGACACGGATTATGCGCCCTCCGCCGTCCGCTTTAGACCATCTATATAGGGCCCACAATCTTCTCCTGTGTCATCAAGTGTGGAAAAGACATTCTGCACTCTGGCAGCTGTTAAGTGCAGCAGCAAAGCTCTTTACTGTGCGGCATCACAAACTTCTGATGCAGTTAAATAGAGTTTGAAACTATTTACCCACCTCTGCCAGCAGATGCTGATATAAGCTAATTCTGACGACACAACAGAAAGGGCTACTGCAGGCTATCTTACCGCCATTTTAAAGAGTAAACTCCATCGTCCTCTTCTCTGTTTTCCTCTCGAGATTAAACATCAGGCTGTTACTTTGCTGGTTGGCCGTGCACAATATGATGTCCCATCATATTACCTTCATCACCAAATGTAGTATTCTTACTTCAAAACACTGTGCACTCCTCTGTGGATTCCCCATCTGCTTTATTCCTCGTGCTTACAGATAACTTTAAGTAGAACCACAACAAACTAACTTCTAACCCTTCACCTCCAGAAGGTGATGGACAATAAATTCAGCAAATCCAACCAATAAACTCTGAGGTATTTCAGTGCGGACACAAGTGGTGAACCGACTGACAAACACACCTACCAGCAAATCGACACTGCCATTCCTTGAGCCATGCTGCCAGTATGGCGAAACAAAATGCAAAATATATTTTACTATATCCTGTATTGATACATTCAGGTGGCATAACAGCTCAACTACTCAAGAAAGATGGAAGAGGGCTTAATGTTCGCTGCATGACATTTACTGTACTTAAGAAGAGCAACACACAGCAGCAGGTTATTATGTGTGTTAGAACACCCAAACCCAGGGTGATGGCCCACTGGTTAAGACACATACCATGTAAAAGACAGGGGTGTCCAATTTTTTTTTAAATGGGGGCCAGGTTATCAGTATTTGGAAAGTGTAGGATGAAATTTATTCTGTAGCACTGGTGTAATCTGGAGCCTATGAGTGATTTTGAATTGAACTCCCTTAACTTTGTTGGTGGACAAACAGCCAGATGAGCTCAGCCACACATCACCCCACTCATCATCTGAGATTGTTACCCCCAGGTCAGCCTCCCAGAGCAATTTAAGATGACCAGTGCCCTCTGCTGGAGGCCACAGAGCATCATAGAATCTGGTTATCAGTTTTCTATAGAAGAGCGAGAGAACCCACCAGGGTACAACCTTGCTTTTGAAGAGACAAAGCTACGGATCTGCAGATACCTAAATAAATGTCTGGAGGGGAAGTCGTGTTGTTCAATTAGCTGGTTAAAGGATTTGACAGTGCTGTCAACTATGGATAGCTAATGACGAGGACTAACAGGAAGTGACGATGATGAAACTGGTGACCACAATTTCACTTGGCCTTATTTTGGGATGTTCTTGTCTTTAAAGTCACTGTGCACAGCTCCTCTCTCTCAGAGGGCTGCAGTAAGCTCCACAGAAGACATAGTATAGGATTTGAACAGCATGGAGGATTTTGATGGGTAATATTCATCTTAACATCTCAGGGAAGTCCATTTTGAATGACACATATTTAATAACAACACGTTAATGGAATTTTGGCAGTTCCTCAAAGGCTTTGTTTAAAAAATATATATAAATGGGAGATAACAACTCATTGATTGGTGGTGAGTCTTTACAGTGGCAGATCAATGACCGGGTCATTATTGTGCAGCTCCTGGTGATGATTTTTCTTTGCATCAACTTTTTGCTCATCTTAACCTTTTTTCAAAAGGAGTGTTTCTACACAACTACACGCTACATCTTGTTTGCAGTTACACTACTGTCTGATAGCTTTGTATTACTCATGACTGATGTCATTCTTATCTTACACTATTTTCAAATTCCCATGCATGTTTGGTTATGCATCATCATCTCTTTTCTGTTAATTCTGCATCTTTTGATCACACCAGTTACTCTGACAGCAATGACCCTGGAGCGCTATGTGGCCATATGCATGCCCCTGCGCCACGGAGAGTTGTGCTCCCGTCACAGCACTGTGAACTGCATTCTAATAATTCATGGCCTCAGCTCTGTACCCTGTATTGTTGTCCTCTCTGCTTTCTTTGCATCAGTCTCTCATAGCTTTTATGAACAACACAGTGTATGTTCTGTGGAGATATTTCTTGTGCACAGGTGGCAGAAACATGTTAGGTCCGCTCTAAATCAGTTTTACTTCTTGATTATGTGTATTACTATTGTATTCTCCTATATTAAAATACTGAAAGTAGCTAAAACTGCATCAGGAGAGAATAAAAAGTCAACATGGAAAGGGCTCAGAACAGTAATTCTTCATGCTTTCCAGCTGCTGCTCTGTCTCATCCAGCTGTTGTGTCCATTCATAGAAGCTGCTCTACCTCAGATTAATGTCAGTTTTTTTAATACTGTCAGGTATTTTAACTACATAATGTTTAGTCTTGCTCCAAGATGTCTGAGTCCTCTCATTTATGGCCTCAGGGATGAAAAGTTTTTTCATGCTATAAAAAATGTCTGCTTTGCTTTATGTACAAAAAGCATCTGGAAAGGTAGATTGATTATTTCTGAACAGAGAAATGTATTTATTAAATAAAAAGCACCAGAAATTCTACTGTGCATGTTGCAATTCACCCACGTGTTTTTTTTTATTCTTATAATCCTGACTGTGATTACATTTCTTTTTAAGCAACAATTCAAATTCAACACTGTTGTGCTTTTGTATTCTTGCATCATTGTTCATATGAGGTGACTACTTTCAGGTTTTCTTTGCCCTTCATGTTAAGTTAGATGTAATATTGCGTATAGGCCCTTGTTACGTTTAAACTCGTGTACTTCTGATCAGTCTTCCCTTAGATGAGTGAGCTTCAGTTGTCCTCATTGGAATATACAGCTTTATTACAACACAAATATGATCTAAAAAAAAAGCTTTTGGCACAGCACGTGTGCAATGACAGTGAACATAATGTTACTTTAAGTTTTTAGAATATCTCTAAGCCTTGAACAGTGTATCCCAGGTCATTCAGAATCACACATCCATAGAGGAGAAAAAAGCATGCTGTGTAACCCATGGTCCAGACTGTTTGGTGGAAACAAATTTGACATACTGGATAAAGTGGACAATATATTACAGGAAATAAATCATATGCCACATACTTACTTTTTTTTTTTTTTTTTTTTTTTTTTTTTACATCCTTTACAAACTAAAATATATGCTTAACTAAAGATGTATGAAGAGAAAACTCTATTAACATTTATCCACTCACTCCACTGCACCCCTCTTACCATTTTGGAGAACATACAGAAAATTTGTAGTACATTTACTCAAGTATGGAACTAAGATGCATTGCTGTAGATTAAACAACACAACAGTGTATAAAAAAGTTAATATCAGCACAAATACAATACACACATTAATGTACCTTTTAATTTAAAACATTATGTATGATGGTAAAACACTGACAGGGACCATTTTTCTGCACAATGACTACATTTACTTTTGATCCTTTAAGTAAATTTATCTGATAATATTACAAGTGTAGTTGTGCAAAATTAAAAGAGTGCCAAGACTAATGGCCTTCGACTCGTGGAAGGAGCCCCGGTGCATTGGGTCACTCATGCATCTTGGATTTTTCTCAAAACCAATATCATCAGAAACCATTACTTTCCCCAGCACAGAGAATCTGCTGCACCCCTTACTAGACCGAGTGCATTTTGACCTTCTTCACCTTTTGTTTTTAACATTTTGTTGTTTTTGCTGACAAAGAGAAAATCGAATAAAATGATGTTTAGGTCCTAGTTGCCTCTGTCTGTGTGCTCTTGAGACAGTGTTGTAAAACAGCCTGGGGTGTAGCTTTTTTTGTGACAACAACTTTGGCCATCATTCACTTTTCATCTGGTGCTATCGTCCGGTCCAAATTTAAACATGATTAGTACTTTGGTTTATGACTGAATACTTCCACAACTATCGACATATCAGCATTAGCTAGTGCTAATTAGCAAATGCTAGCATACTAACTAATATGAACTGAGATGTCATACCTGGTAATCATTATGGCATCAGGATGATAACTTGCCATTGTGAGCAGGCTAGCATGCTGACATTAGCATTACCTTGAAGCACTGCAGTGCCCAGGTTCAGCCTCACAGAGCCACTAGTCTGTCTGTACACTCTTAGCACTATTATGTGTGAGTCAAAGGTTCAGATTTCACAAGGTGCAAGATACAGAACATGTGCCCAATTTTTAATTAAGGGAAATGGAATGCTAGTACCATTTTGCATTCTTACAACACAGGTAACTACAATAGATGTTTTCTCTAGGCCCGTGGCCCCACCATCAAGTGTCAGTTTTGACTCTCCAAGGGAAAAAGTTTGGACACCCTTGCTTTAGAGCAGGGGTCATCAACTAAAGGGCCAGAAATTTTCTAAGCAGGCACTTCGGGATCAGACTTTCAAATTATACATGTATGTGGGTGCCTGTTTATGTTTTGAAATAACATGAAAAGATATATTATCGGTGGAGGGTCTGGGGACCCTACCCCAGGAAAAAAATTGTGATTAAAACAAATTTTCTGTACTTCTACACCACCTGTACTCACCCAGATTAGTTAGCTTGATGGTGTTATGAAAATCAAGGCTGTATCAATTATCTACAGTACAGTATGATTGGGTGGGTCCTAAACTGAGAGTATAATTATAATAATCTGGGGAGCACTCTACCATTCTGCCATCAACTAAAAGGGCCCAAACAGTTACATAGCTCTATTATGATGTTCAGATATGGAAAATACTGAATCATGTTACTGTTCTAACTCTTTGTACCCCACTCTCCAACATTATAGAAGAATTAAAAGCTCCTCTTTGAACAGACTTGCTGAGTTGGTGAGGCCCTATCTGAGAAATACCTTGCCTGATGGTTTTGTGAGAGCATCTCCCAAGCTTATAGGCAGGCGGGCAGGGACCCTGCCACTGTGGTCCACATGCACCCTTCCTGCAGTGGGGCAGAGTCCGCAGCCTTGTTGGGCAGGGTGAGTCTCGTGTACATATGGACAGCATCGTTGTGGTTTACACCCAGTCTGTTCATACAGGACATGTTGGGCTCCTTTTCAGTGTCTGTGCTCACTGGAACACCACAGAAGTGGTGAAAAGGGTTTTGTGTGTGTCATTTGTGTTGCACTTGACTCCCCTCTGGATATGATACACCTGCATGTTCCTGTGCTCCTTGATGACCTGGAGAATGTGGCATGCAGGGTGTCTTTTGCTTATCTTTGACCCCTGCAAGGTCAGGCCATGGCTCTACCTGGTTCAGTTGCATACCTGGGTTAGCTGGGGGCCCCTACCTCTCTGCTGGGGTGGTGTGGTTCATAAAGAAGTAGGTGGGCTGCGGCGACTAACCTTTAACGAGTCAGGATCAGTGTGGCGGGGTCAATGTTATGTTATGACAGGGCTCCACTTCGGGCTCCACCCGGTGTACCTGTGATATCCACTTGGACTCAACGATGAACTGATTACAACTTGGTGGTCAAAGGTCAAAGATAACTGTGACCTCAAAAAACAGATCTAAGGCCATAACTCAAGAATTCCTACACTAATCATGACAAATTTCACACAAATGTCGAACTGGATAAAACGGCTGTGTGATGACATTTTCCAACCATGGCCTCAGATGTGGAGGTACTAACTTACATCCAGATTGCTTCACACTTGGCTGCAAACTGTCCCGGTGCATGCTAGAAGTCACGGTGTGATGAAGTCAACAGAACCACATCATCTGCAAAAAGCAGAAATGCAATTCTGAGGTCCCCAAACCGGACCCCCTCCTCCCCCCGGCTTTGCCTTGAGATCATGCCCATTGACCACCAACAGGATCGGTGCAAAGGGACAACCTTAGGGGTGGCCAACATCCACCGAGAACCTGTTATACTTTATGCCGAGTATGCGGATGCAGCTCTCACTTTAGTCATACAGGGACAGAATGGCTTGTAGCAGTGACTCCGGTACCCCATAATCCCGCAGTACCCACCACAAGCCTCCCCGAGGGATGCAGTTGAAAGCCTTCTCAAGTCCACAAAACACATGTAGACTAATAATGCATTTATTTAAAGGCGCCTTTCTCACACTCAAGAACACCGTACAATAAATTAAAAAAAAATAGAACAAACAATGAAACCATAAGAAATACACAGTAGCAGTCTTTCTGTCTCTCAACTATGGATAGCTAATGAGGGGGACTAACAGGAAGTGACGATGATGAAACTGGTGACCACAATTTCATTTGGCCTTATTTTGGGATGTTCTTGTCTTTAAAGTCACTGTGCACAGCTCCTCTCTCTCAGAGGGCTGCAGTAAGCTCCACAGAAGACATAGTATAGGATTTGAACAGCATGGAGGATTTTGATGGGTAATATTCATCTTAACATCTCAGGGAAGTCCATTTTGAATGACACATATTTAATAACAACACTTTAATGGAATTTTGGCAGTTCCTCAAAGGCTTTGTTTAAAAAAAATATATAAATGGAAGATAACAACTCATTGATTGGTGGTGAGTCTTTACAGTGGCAGATCAATGACCGGGTCATTATTGTGCAGCTCCTGGTGATGATTTTTCTTTGCATCAACTTTTTGCTCATCTTAACCTTTTTTCAAAAGGAGTGTTTCTACACAACTACACGCTACATCTTGTTTGCAGTTACACTACTGTCTGATAGCTTTGTATTACTCGTGACTGATGTCATCCTCATCTTACACTATTTTCAAATTCCCATGCATGTTTGGTTATGCATCATCATCTCTTTTCTGTTAATTCTGCATCTTTTGATCACACCAGTTACTCTGACAGCAATGACCCTGGAGCGCTATGTGGCCATATGCATGCCCCTGCGCCACGGAGAGTTGTGCTCCCGTCACAGCACTGTGAACTGCATTCTAATAATTCATGGCCTCAGCTCTGTACCCTGTATTGTTGTCCTCTCTGCTTTCTTTGCATCAGTCTCTCATAGCTTTTATGAACAACACAGTGTATGTTCTGTTCAGATATTTCTTGTGCACAGGTGGCAGAAACATCTTTGGTCAACTGTAAATCAGTTGTACTTCTTGATTATGTGTATTATGATTGTGTTCTCCTATGTTAAAATACTGAAAGTAGCTAAAACTGCATCAGGAGAGAATAAAAAGTCAACATGGAAAGGGCTCAGAACAGTAATTCTTCATGCTTTCCAGCTGCTGCTCTGTCTCATCCAGCTGTTGTGTCCATTCATAGAAGCTGCTCTACCTCAGATTAATGTCAGTTTTTTTAATACTGTCAGGTATTTTAACTACATAATGTTTAGCCTTGCTCCAAGATGTCTGAGTCCTCTCATCTATGGCCTCAGGGATGAAAAGTTTTTTCATGCTATAAAAAATGTCTGCTTTGGTTTATGTACAAAAAGCATTTGGAAAGGTAGATTAATTATTTCTGAACAGAGAAATGTATTTATTAAATAAAAAGCACCAGAAATTCTGCTGTGCATGTTGCAATTCACCCATGTGTTTTCTTTATGACTAGTTTATTCTTATAATCCTGACTGTGATTACATTTCTTTTTAAGCAACAATTCAAACTCAACACTGTTGTGCTTTTGTATTCTTGCATCATTGTTCATATGAGGTGACTACTTTCAGGTTTTCTTTGCCCTTCATGTTAAGTTAGATGTAATATTGCATATAGGCCCTTGTTACGTTTAAACTCGTGTACTTCTGATCAGTCTTCCCTTAGATGAGTGAGCTTCAGTTGTCCTCATTGGAATATACAGCTTTATTACAACACAAATATGATCTAAAAAAAAGCTTTTGGCACAGCATGTGTGCAATGACAGAGATATTCTAAAAACTTAAAGTAACATTATGTTCACTAAGCCTTGAACAGTGTATCCCAGGTCATTCAGAATCACACATCCATAGAGGAGAAAAAAGCATGCTGTGTAACCCTTGGTCCAGACTGTTTGGTGGAAACAAACTTGACATACTGGATAAAGTGGACAATATATTACAGGAAATAAATCATATGCCACATACTTACTTTTTTTTTTTTTTTTTTTTTTACATCCTTTACAAACTAAAATATATGCTTAACTAAAGATGTATGAAGAGAAAACTCTATTAACATTTATCCACTCACTCCACTGCACCCCTCTTACCATTTTGGAGAACATACAGAAAATTTGTAGTACATTTACTCAAGTATGGAACTAAGATGCATTGCTGTAGATTAAACAACACAACAGTGTATAAAAAAGTTAATATCAGCACAAATACAATACACACATTAATGTACCTTTTAATTTAAAACATTATGTATGATGGTAAAACACTGACAGGGACCATTTTTCTGCACAATGACTACATTTACTTTTGATCCTTTAAGTAAATTTATCTGATAATATTACAAGTGTAGTTGTGCAAAATTAAAAGAGTGCCAAGACTAATGGCCTTCGACTCGTGGAAGGAGCCCCGGTGCATTGGGTCACTCATGCATCTTGGATTTTTCTCAAAACCAATATCATCAGAAACCATTACTTTCCCCAGCACAGAGAATCTGCTGCACCCCTTACTAGACCGAGTGCATTTTGACCTTCTTCCCCTTCTTTAACATTTTGTTGTTTTTGCTGACAAAGAGAAAATCGAATAAAATGATGTTTAGGTCCTAGTTGCCTCTGTCTGTGTGCTCTTGAGACAGCGTTGTAAAACAGCCTGGGGTGTAGCTTTTTTTGTGACAACAACTTTGGCCATCATTCACTTTTCATCTGGTGCCATCGTCCGTTCAAAATTTAAACATGATTAGTACTTTGGTTTATGACTGAATACTTCCACAACTATCGACACATCAGCATTAGCTAGTGCTAATTAGCAAATGCTAGCATACTAACTAATATGAACTGAGATGTCATACCTGGTAATCATTATGGCATCAGGATGATAACTTGCCATTGTGAGCAGGCTAGCATGCTGACATTAGCATTACCTTGAAGCACTGCAGTGCCCAGGTTCAGCCTCACAGAGCCACTAGTCTGTCTGTACACTCTTAGCACTATTATGTGTTAGTCAAAGGTTCAGATTTCACAAGGTGCAAGATACAGAACATGTGCCCAATTTTTAATTAAGGGAAATGGAATGCTAGTACCATTTTGCATTCTTACAACACAGGTAACTACAATAGATGTTTTCTCTAGGCCCGTGGCCCCACCATCAAGTGTCAGTTTTGACTCTCCAAGGGAAAAAGTTTGGACACCCTTGCTTTAGAGCAGGGGTCATCAACTAAAGGGCCAGAAATTTTCTAAGCAGGCACTTCGGGATCAGACTTTCAAATTATACATGTATGTGGGTGCCTGTTTATGTTTTGAAAAGATATATTTTCGGTGGAGGGTCTGGGGACCCTACCCCAGGAAAAAAATTGTGATTAAAACAAATTTTCTGTACTTCTACACCACCTGTACTCACCCAGATTAGTTAGCTTGATGGTGTTATGAAAATCAAGGATGTATCAATTATGTACAGTACAGTATGATTGGGTGGGTCCTAAACTGAGAGTATAATTATAATAATCTGGGGAGCACTCTACCATTCTGCCATCAACTAAAAGGGCCCAAACAGTTACATAGCTCTATTATGATGCTTCTGATTATGCTGATACTTTATCCTTGACTTAGTGAACAAACTCGGGCGTATTATAAGCGGAGCAGACTCCGCGAGGAATGTCCGCAGTCATTCGGGCTTTCATAGTCGAGCGCACTTCCGCGTTGTTGTTTCCTGTAAAAATGTCTGTGAATAATCCCCGCGATGTGAAAAATACATGCCGAGCAGTCACTCGTGCGCGGAGCAGAGTCTGCACAGTCGTAAAATCTGAGCTTTGTGCGCACAGGGCTTGCGGACGTCCGCTTTGAGTCCGCGCAGACCTCCACAGAGTTCATTCTGCATACGTTCCGCCCGAGTATGTTCGGGCCTTGGCAGACACACATCACACGTGTGGAGATACTTCACTTTTCTCTGCCGTGTCAATGTGATGACGTCATCAAATGACTTGTCGACTCAACTCAACTTTATTGACAGATAAGTCGACCTGAAAAAAATCAAAGTCTTTAATGCCCTAGTGTGTTGAGACAGAGACAAAACCAAGAATCCAAGTCAAGATCAAGCCCAGCTGCACACTACATGACAAATTTATAATGTGGAACATGCTAAGCCATCGACACTCCGCAAATAATCTGGAAGATCCACATTCCCATAAAAATACCCACTGGAAAAAAAAACTTAGATTCCTCTTAACTGACCTTTTTTATGCCTCCCTGCTGGCAATAGCTGGAGGCACTATGTTGTTTATCTATCCGGTCCATTCTTGTGAATGCGATTGTGAGCACATGGGAATTTCGTTAAATTTGGCACAAACATCCACTTGGACTCAACAATGAGCTGATTAGATTTTAAGCTGTCAAAGGTCAAAAGTCAAGGTACGATATCCTCTGTCTCATTCTTGTGAACATACTGTAATAATTCCAGAACACCTTGAAGGAATTTCTTTAAATTTGGTAAGAGAAAATGTCCATTTGGAGTCAAGGATGAACTGATTAGATTTTGGTAGTCAAATGTCAAGGTCACTATGACCTTGCATTGGTCTCATTCTTGTGAATGCAATATCTTAAGAGGGCCTTTAAGGAATTTCCTCAGTTTTTTTTCAGACGTTCACTTAGACTCAGTGATGAACTGATTAGAATTTATTGGGCAAAAATAAATGGTCAAGATATAATAATGAAGATATGACAATTTATATCCAAAAGGTCAAAGGTCAGCTTCACTGTGACATCATAATGTTCTGCAAAAACATTTTTCTGGGCGTAATTTAACATGTTAACTCAGGAACAGAAGGGGAGACATTTGGTTAGACACTGAATTGGTGACACTAATCTTGGGTGTCCAACTTGAAACTGTGCTGACTGTATAGATCTGTGCTGCCAGGCTGAAGATGTGTGACGCATCCATGTTTCCCCCCCAAAATACATCTTTCATTAAATTCCTTCAAAGGCTTCACTGCTTATATCGTCTAAGTGTGAACAGACATGGACATAAGCTGCAACTTAGCTAACAACTGTGAGGTTGTAAATCTGGTTTAGTGCAACAGATTGTTTCTCAACTAGTGTTCATTAATCATTAAGTTGAGGATACAAATTGAGTTCAAATAGTGTTTAACAGGACAATCAACAATAAATAGCAATAATAGCTGATAGTTTTATTATCTAAACCAGCCATTTAGACATGAAAGCAAAAGTCAGTTGACCTGAAGTGCTGATTTGGAGAAACTTTGCACAACTTCACAGGATCATTTGCCTATGTGACAGTTTGTTTTGCAAAGTTTGCACTATTGTTGTTTGGTCTGTTCACATAGTCACTAGCAGCAGCTAACACTGAGGCGTCTTGGGGGAATATGATGGTGACACTCTGCAGACATGGTTTGTTTTTCTCCATGTGGATTTAAACTCCAAACAAAGCAGTGATGCTAATGAGCCGATCATCACTATTCTCTTCAGGCAAATAAACTCCTGTGAAACTCATTAAGAGTTCATCGCTTCATTAATTATTTAAATTATCCTCTGTTGTTTTGGCTCTGAGTGGAGATGGATGACTCAACAGGTAAAAAAAGTTTTTCATACTTGGAAAACTATTGACTTGTCTTGTAGTTTCTGTAAGGATTCAATATTGGTATGAAAAACTATATCAACATGCTTGTATTAGATTAGATTAGATTATTTTTTACACTGTATGATCAAATTGTATTTAAATGTCCAGTTAAATTAACAACTTTGCAACCATCACCAGAGCTGCACATTGTAGAATCAAGCACATCAGCATGATGAGATGCTCACAATGAAGATGCTAGCATGTTGATATAAGGTTTACCATCTTAGTAAATAGCTGAAGCAGATCGGATCAAGGGTTACACATGCTTCAAACAAATGTGATACACTATATAAAGCTTAATAATTGTTTTAGTATGGCTGTGTCCGTGCAGACATGTTGTACCAAGATGTTCTCTGATGTCAGATTTGTGTGCTATTAACAGTGACTTCAAATAAGATCAACTGGGGCTCGTCTAGTTTATTTATTATTCATCAAAATTAGGATTGACAAGAGTTTTTCCACATCAGTAAGGGGGATAAATGTTTTTACAGTTCATCCCTTGGAGACCGCAAATGTCCGTACTACATGTAATGGCTATTTATTCAATAGTTGTTCGGACATTTTAATAAATGTCAAAAATGTCAACCTGCTGGTGGCCCTGCAGGAAATTTCAGGGGATAACCACAGACAGTAGGATTTCTCATGAAGAGCATGTGTTGTTCATACATGAAATGATGAACCAAAAAGTGTCAATCTGTAACAGGTGGTGTTTGGACCCAAGAGCAGCACAACAGAGACCAGAAACAGTTAGTAATAATGTGCATTGTTATTATTTAGTAGGTACAGAGCAGGGACACAAAACAACACACGGTTCAGTTCTATACCCCGGGAAAGTCTCTTCTCAAAGTTCTTGGTAGCCCAGCTGGTTTGGCAGGCTAATCCAGGCCAAGAGGTAGGCAGGTGAGCAGGGGTGCTAGCTCAACAACAAACAGTTAAATTCGACAGTAAGCAACAGCACCGTGGAGGAGCAGGTAGGTTCGTAGTTTAGGAGGAAAGAAGTCCGGAAGCAGGTAAATACACAGTCCAAACAGACAAACTAGAAGGAAGCACGCAGAAGGTAGGTCGAGGCCAGGCGGAAGGTTGAGAAGACAGCAGGTGAGTACTCACAGGATGCACACACGATGGCGAGTGTGGTGACATGGTGAAAATCTCTGGACCACAGGAGACCCCAGTTAAGCTGAGTGGAACACTCACTGTAGCGCCGTCATCGTTGTTGGATGAAAATGCCAAGCAGCCACAGGCAAACAGGAACCAAGGACACGGAAGCAGGTCTCTTGGTTGGAAACAGAAATCTGAGGCGCTTACTGAGAATCAGAGGAAGAAGGCAGATCAGAGGCAGGCAGGGTCGGTGCAGTGTTCTTACTTCAACACAAAACACAGTGTACTCCTCTGAGGATTCGCCATCTGCTTTATTTCTCGCGCTTACAGAGCTCAACATTAACCGTAACCACAACAACCCAAATCTTATTCCTTCACCTCCCAGAGGTGAGGTATACTACATCCCTCCCTTCTCAGATGCTAACTCACTTGAATTTCCCTTGGGGATGAATACATTTCTTTCTTTTCTATTCTAATATCTCAGCAATATAAACATGTCTAACTATGAAACTCCATTCACACATTCTGCTGTTGATAACACATTCAACTTTCAATATGCAACATTTGTAAGACCTCACTTGTCATAACTGACACTAAATACAGGTATTTACTTTAAACATGTAGTGAATTACCATTTATACTCAAACAGGAATTTAACTAAACTTTTCCTTCACAAAGCACCGCTTTTCTTTTCTTTTCTTAGAGACACATGACCTGAATGGTGAGGGGTGGACTACCCTGCCATTAAGACAACACCGTAGAACATTCTGCTCCATTATAGCAAATGTCTGTCTAAGTGACATGGTCTGTTAGATGGGCTGGCCTTCACCTGGCTCTTTGAGGTTGAGCTCCCTGCTGGGGAATTTTATCTGTGGCCTGCATTTCAACAGGTTGGGTGTGCGACCTCTCTCCATCTTTGCCAGTTGGTACTGTCCCTTGCTCTTGTTGAATCCACAGTTTCACAAATGACACATGATGTTACATCTTCCTGCCATCCCATTACAAGATGGACTGAATTTCCTTTCCTGCGTACAACAGTGTGTGGGTCTCGTTCAAATGGCATCAAAAGTTTGGTTTGTTTTTTTATGCCGGAGGAGGACTTTGTCATCCTGTTAAACCATGATGTCTTTTGCTCCTCTGACTATGTCTGCATCCACGTGTCCCTCTCACAGACGATTAGGGATGTTTAGTTCTGCTTTGGTGGTTTCTAGCAGCTCTGATGGACTCTGACCAGTGACACAGTGAGGGGTACTTCAGTAGGCCATAAGGACACCATCAAGCTCAGTGCACCAGTCTTCACCTTCAGACTGAGCTGCACATATGGCCTTACAAAGGGTCCTGTTCTGTCTTTCAGCTTCACCATTTGCCTGAGGCCAGTATGGTGAGACATGGCAGTGTGTGATGCCATTTTCTTTGAGATATGTTTTGTTAATCTAATTGCACTCCGTGAGTTGTAAATGAGTGTCTCAAACATTTTATTATGTGCGTTGATGTGTGGTTCCTGAGACTATCTGCAGTCACCCACCTTGAATAATAGTCAGTAGTAGTAGGTGGTCTCCTGTCTGCCATGGCTTGGCTGGGAGCTCTATCCTTGTAGTAGGGACGTGCTGTGAAGGAGAGCTGTTGAGCTGACAAGCATGGAATTATTTAACAACTTTAACAATCCCAGGCAGGCCCGGACTGCACATGGGGAGACCCGGGACAAGACCCCGAAGCGCTGGCCTGTGATTGGCCTGCTGGCCTGACAAGAAAGAAAGACAAGACGTGATTGGTTTGTTTCAATTTACACCCGCCCCAACAGTCCTATGTTGTAAACACAGCCAGCATGGTGAGGAGGGGGTGTGTTAACTCGTGTGTCTGTGTCGGAGCCCGCTCTCACTGAGACAAAAACTCACGATACTTCTGCAAGTAAGTTACCTAAAAAACACTGGTTCTTCTCAGCATGAGGTCCAGGGACCCCCAGGGGTCCTTGAGGCCAGATAAATGATTGATAAATGGACCCTATAGTGCATTTGGTAAGGCTCCATTTGTACATTCTCAGAGAGAGTTAAATTAACACTGAGGATTGGACTTTACAATTACAGTGCTGAAATGTAGGCCCTTGAAATTCTGAAGTTTTGAAGTTAAAATAAGGATTGAGATTTGAAAGCCACAGACCTACTAGCCACATTTTCACTACTTTTGAGATGATTTATTTGTGCAACAAATGGGATATGATTATTTCATCTTTTCTTACTATATAATGACGAAAACTGTCTGTGGGTGTGTCTGTGTGTCTGTCCAACGTTTTTCTCCTCACTGACTTGGTCAATCCATGTGAAATTTGGCACAGTGGTAGAGGGTCATGGGAGGATACGAATGAAGCAATATTACATCAATTGGCCAAAGGGGGGCGCTATAGCAACCGACTGAAATGGCAAACTTTGAATGGGCATATCTCGTGTCCCGTATATCGTAGAGACATGAAACTTTGCACAGAGATGCCTCTCCTCATGAGGAACAAAGTTGCCTGAAAAACCCATACTTCCAGTTGTACTGATTTTCCGCCATTTGAATTTTTTGAAAAACACTTAAAATCGATCTCTTCCTAGGAAGTTTGGCCGATCTGCATGAAACTCGTTGAACATAATCTAGGGACCAATATCTAAAGTTCCCTCTTGGCAAAAGTTGGAAAACTTACTAAAACTGAGCTTCTATAAGGCAATGAATATTGTGGAGGGTGTGGCTCATCACCCCTTCATTACTGACCCCATCAAACAAAATGGGGGCGCTAGAGAGCTAATTTCTTATCTAGGCCTAACCGCCATATCGAATTTTTACTAAACTTGGTAGATATGTAGAACAGGACGGCTCAAGGTGACTGGAGAAATTTAACTCAAATTGGCAACTGGGTGGCGCTATAACAACAGAAAAATTTTCACATCGCGGGGATTTTTCACATTTTTACAGGAAACTACAACGCGGAAGTACGCTCGACTATGAAACCCCGAATGACTGCAGACATTCCTCGCGGAGTCCGTTCCGCATACGTTCCGCCCGAGTATGTTCGGGCCTTAAGTCATGGTATGGTATGCTGTACATAATCACGGAAACTGTCAGGGTGTCATTCTGTCAGTCCCACGTTTTTCTACTCACTGACGTGGTCAATCTATGTGAAACTGCACATAGGCATTGAGGATTGGCATAGGTAGAAGGTGACAAAGCTACCAATGGGTACGGACTAGTTATCCTATATGAATACAAGGGCAAATCAAGGAAGAAATTCACTGTTATACTGTATAAAGTATAAACTATAAACTATAGTGTATGCAAAACAACTACAATTCTATGTTTGCTATGTAAAGGTGGAGGTGGTGTTGGTACCAGTCCTGCTGATGCTTCAGAAGGAGAGGCCAGTGCAGAGCAATTGGCAGAAGGTACAGAAAAATGTCTACAGTAGGACATGTAATTAGTGCTACATAGGCTTGAGTTATTTGCATATTCTTGAGATTACATTACAAGAATGCTATTTATTCATTATTATTATTATTATTTTCATTATTATTATTATTATTATTATTATTATTATTATTATTGTTAGTCACCAGGCTGTAACAAGTTGCAGACACATGAACACCAGGCACTGGCAGTTGACATAAATGGCTTTCTCATGTAGTTGTAAAAATAGCCTTCTTGGCACTACAGCTTTATTCTATAAAGTGTGAGTGAATTTTGCTGTCTGTTGCCTTACTGTTATGTATCCCAGCCCAAACATGAAAGCTATTGTATATTCCAACCTTGGATTTAGGTTGGGGTTCATTAGGGTTCCCTGGTATGATAATGTATGAACACTGAAAAAATACTGCATTGACCATTTGCCAATATACATAGAGAAGTGTTAATTATTTACCTCTTTTACATGGTAATGACAATCTATTTCATATTTTACTTCAGAATATTTGGTGGGTCAACACCGGCACAGATGGGTCATGACCTGAAAAATGTTAGAAGCCCTGTTAAGGTAGGATATGTCTCTTATCTGTCTAAGCTGACTTGACTTTGTCAATGACTGATGTTATTGAAATAAGTTCACATAAGCTGAAGTTGCTGTTGGCCTATATTTTTACTATTCACCATTGCATTGAATATGGTATTGGCGTATTATATTGACTGGCAATATAAGCTGGCATCTAAATGGTTTGCTGACAAAATAATACAACCATGTTCACCACTTGAGCATAATACCAAAGCATTATTTCAGGAGTCATGTTGTGACTTGTATTGAGGGGCACATTTTGGTGAGAAGTTTCAGTGACATGTAGGGGAGAGAAAAGCACTGGACTGGACTGCTGATGATTAGTTATATGGTGAATACCCATATGTGAAATGGAATAATGCTGTGACTATTGGATTCATATGGAGTGTCCCTGTGACATTGAAGTGAGTGTTGTAGTGACCAGTATGCATATATTGGAGTGCATATTTGTTTTTCCTTAGCCAACATGTGCTACTGTGTGTGTGTGTGTGTGTGTGTGTGTGTGTGTGTGTGTGTGTGTGTGTGTGTGTGCACGCGCATGTGTGTGCGCACGCATGTATGTGTGTCCGTGAACGTGCGTGTGTGGGCTGGGTGGCCTGGTTAAATGAGTGACTCCCGGCCTGAAAATTTCTCCCAGTCCGGCCCTGATCCCAGGCCACCATACTTTGGACCTTTGTTTAGTTTTCACTATTCCCTGATATCTTTCATGTGCTAACATTAGCATCTGGTGTCGTGCAGCATGTGGAATGACAATGTGAGAACCAGGGACCAAAATCCCATTTCATAGCTGGGGGGGACGATAAACAGTAAAATTTTAGAGAATAATTCCAGGGGGGGACAAGGAAAAAAGTTGTAGCCTGTCTTTTATACAGCATCTTTTACCGCAATTTGATGCTTTAATCTTCTCTCCAACAGGCAGAGTGAATGTCTATACTAACTAAACTAAAACTAAAACTAAACATTTCCTGCAATTAAACTGGTAAACTGGTTTATAAACAGTGTGCTGTGAGATCTGCCGCTGCGCACCACACAACTGTGCGTAATAGTCTCGCGTAATGACCGCTCCTCGTCTGCACGTCTTCCATGTTTGTCTCACTGACAGGTGGAGAGTCTACAAACAGGTACCCATACGAGCCGCTCCGCCACAACCATGTGTAATAGTCGCTCGTAATGACCGCTCCTTGTCAGTTACACTGCACATCTTTCATGTTTGTCTCACTGACAGGTGGAGAGTCTACAGACAGGTACCCATTGCTCCACCACTGACTGCTCTTGTCCTGTCCTCTCCCTCTTCTTTCTCTCCTGTCCTCTCTGACTATCACTAAACTCTGAGCTTTTGAACAATGCAGGAGAAATGTTGCAGACAGTTTATATTATCAGCCTGGGCCTGGGGCTTGTTGTAACAGTAAACGGGATGTGTTGTAACTTGTGTAAGTTAAACTGTGTCTGTGTGAGTAAACATCTTACCCTGCAATGCGCGATGTGAGCAGCGGTTCCAGCCACATGCTACTGCTGCCAAGCAGCCCCGCCCATTGGAAAGAGTGTGGGATATACCACTACTAGGAATGGGAGGGGGGGACTAAATCTTTTAAGATTTAAATAGCACAACATTGCGCGATTATAATGAGCACCGCTTACATTGTGCTTTTAATAAATACTACTGCATTGTTCAAAAATTATTAATTGTGTCTCAAATGATTCTAGGGGGGTACAGCTTTACTGAAGGGGGAGTCATGTCCCCCCTGTCCCCCCCGGGATTTCCGCCCCTGGTGAGAACCTCTCAGCACTATTTCCCCGACAGTGGAGAGCTCAGTTTTGGCAATCTGATAAGTTGTATCACATTTACTCCAGTCACCAGTTTTATGCATCTCCGCAAGGTAACTAGTGACAAGTTTTCCAGTTTGTGTACTTGTCAATAACTTGGTCACATATAAAATCGTTTTTGTTATCACCAAACTCACATGTAGCTGCTAGCTTCTTCAATCTGCTCACAAAACTGTCTACGGACTCTCCTTGTGCTTGTTGTCCTTGTCTAAACAAATGTCTCTCATAGGGAATGTTTTTCTGAGGCATGAATTATGTTTTCAACTTGGTCAATGCCAGTCCATACTCTTAATCTTTTCCCGTGTCATCAAGTGTGGAAAAGACATTCTGCACTCTGGCAGCTGTTAAGTGCAGCAGCAAAGCTCTTTACTGTGCGGCATCACACACTTCTGATGCATTTAATTAGAGTTTAAAACTATTTACCCACCTCTGCCAGCGGATGCTGATATAAGCTAATTCTGACGACACAACAGAAAGGGCTACTACAGGCTATCTTACCGCCATTTTAAAGAGTAAACTCCATTGTCCTCTTCTTTGTCTTCCTCTCGAAATTAAACATCAGGCTGTTACTTTGCTGGTTGGCCATGCACAAGATGATGTCCCATCATATTACCTTCATCACCAAATGTAGTATTCTTACTTCAAAACACTGTGCACTCCTCTGTGGATTCCCCATCTGCTTTATTCCTCGCGCTTACAGATAACTTTAAGTAGAACCACAACAAACTAACTCCTAACCATTCACCTCCAGAAGGTGATGGACAATAAATTCGGCAACGGGAAATCACTCAGGAATAAAAAGCTGGAAAATCTTGGCAAAGAACCATCTGGCAACAATTGACTGAGAGGCATATGTGCTGGCTGGAAGTAATGACGAACGGGTGAACTGAGTTGGCTTTATGAGGTGGGCATGCCGGACAGACAGGAGCACGAAAAGTATAGACAGGTGATTGATTAGCAGGTAGGAGTTGTGGAGTGGCAGTGTGAGAGGAAAATTACTGACTGAGGGCTAAATGATTGTTCATGCTGAAAAGAGCAGTGACCAGGAACGCAAAACTGTGACACAATCTGCTTGTGGAGCTAGAGAAAGAGTCAGGGGGACACCAAACTTATTAGAAGATATTGTCTGTACGTCTAGGCAAATCCAACCAATAAACTCTGAGGTATTTCAGTGTGGACAAAAGTGGTGAACCGACTAACCGACACACCTACCAACAAACCAACACTGCCATTCCTTGAGCCATGCTGCCAGTATGGCGAAACAAAATGCAAAATATATTTTACTATATCCTGTATTGATACATTCAGGTGGCATAACAGTTCAGCTACTCAAGAAAAATGGAAGAGGGCTTAATGTTCGCTGCATGACATTTACTGTACTTATGAAGAGCAACACACAGCAGCAGGTTATTATGTGTGTTAGAACACCCAAACCCAGGGTGATGGCCCACTGTTTAAGACACACACCATGTAAAAGACAGGGGTGTCCAGTTTTTTTAAAATGGGGGCCAGGTTATCCATCCATCCATTTTCATCTGCTTATCTGGGGCCAGGTCGCAGGGTCAGCAGGCCAAGCAAAGCACCCCAGACGTTCCCCTTCCCATCAGCGATCTTGAGCTCCTCTTGGGGGACCCAGGGGCGTCCCAAATCCAGATGAGATATGTAATCCCTCCAGCATATTCTGGGTCTGCCCAGGGGCCTCCTAACAGTGGGATTTGCCCAGAACACCTCTAACAACAGGCGCCCAGGAGGCATATTAATCAGATGCCCGAACCACCTCAACTGTCCCCTTTTGACTCAAAGGAGCAGGAGCTCTACTCCGACCTCCCTGCGGTTGTCCGAGCTCCTTACCCTATCTCTATGGCTGAGCGCAGCCATCCCATGGAGGAAACTCATTTCGACCGCTTGTATCATTCTTTCAGTCACTACCCAAGCTCATGACCATAGGTAAGGGTTGGGATGTAAATGGACAAGTAAATCGAAAGCTTCGCCTTCCAGTTTACAGTAGCTCCCTCTACACCATGACAGTTTGGTGCACTGCCTGCATCACTGCAGAAGCTGCACCAAACCGCTGATCTATCTCACGCTCCATTCTCCCCTCACTCATGAACAAGACCTTGAGATACTTGCACTCCCTCGCTTGAGGCAGTAACTCTCTCACAACATGGATGGGGCAATCCACTAGTTTCTGGCAGAGAACCATGGCCTTAGATGTGGAGGTGCTAACTAACATCCAGACTGCTTCACACTTGGCTGCAAACTGCCCCAGTGCATGCTGGAAGTCACTGTGTGATGAAGCCAACAGAACCACATCATCTGCAAAAAGCAGAAATGCAATTCTGAGGTCCCCAAACCGGACCCCTTCCTCCCCCCGGCTTCGCCTTGAGATCATGCCCATCGACCACCAACAGGATCGGTGCAAAGGGACAACCTTAGGGGTGGCCAACATCCACCGAGAACCTGTTATACTTTATGCCGAGTATGCGGATGCAGCTCTCACTTTAGTCATACAGGGACAGAATGGCTCGTAGCAGTGACTCCGGTACCCCATAATCCCGCAGTACCCACCACAAGCCTCCCCAAGGGATGCAGTTGAAAGCCTTCTCCAAGTCCACAAAACACATGTAGACTAATAATGCATTTATTTAAAGGCGCCTTTCTCACACTCAAGAACACCGTACAATAAATTAAAAAAAATAGTACAAACAATGAAACCATAAGAAATACACAGTAGCAGTCTTTCTGTCTCTCAACTATGGATAGCTAAAGGGGAGGACTAACAGGAAGTGACAATGATGAAACTGGTGACCAAAATTTCACTTGGCCTCATTTTGGGATGTTCTTGTCTTTAAAGTCACTGTGAACAGCTCTCTCTCAGAGGGCTACAGTAAGCTCCACAGAAGACATAGTATAGTATAGGATTTGAACAGCATGGAGGATTTTGATGGGTAATATTCATCTTTACACCTCAGGGAAGTCCATTTTTATTGACACATATTTAATCACAAAACTTTTATAGAATTTTGGCAGTTCCTCAAAGGCTTTGTTTAAAAAAAAAACATAAATGTCAGATAACAGCTCATTGATTGGTGGTGAGTCTTTACAGCAGCAGATCAATGATCAGGTCATTATTGTGCAGCTCCTGGTGATGATTTTTCTTTGCATCAACTTTTTGCTCATCTTAACCTTTTTTCAAAAGGAGTGTTTCTACACAACTCCACGCTACATTTTGTTTGCAGTTACACTACTGTCTGATAGCTTTATATTACTCATGTCTGATGTTCTTCTCATCTTACACTATTTTCAAATTCCCATGCATGTTTGGTTATGCATCATCATCTCTATTCTTTTAATTCTGTATGTTATGATCACACCAGTTACTCTGACAGCAATGACCCTGGAGCGCTATGTGGCCATATGCATGCCCCTGCACCACACACAGTTGTGCTCCTGGCGCAGTGCTATAAACTGTATCCTCATAATTCATGGCCTCAGCTCTGTACCCTGTATTGTTGTCCTCTCTACTTTCTTTGCCTCAGTCTCTCTTAGCTTTTATGAACAACACAGTGTATGTACCTTGGAGATATTTCTTGTGCACAGGTGGCAGAAACATCTTAGGTCAGCTGTTCATCAGTTGTACTTCTTGATTATGTGTATTACTATTGTATTCTCCTATGTTAAAATACTTAAAGTAGCTAAAACTGCATCAGGAGAGAATAAAAAGTCAACATGGAAAGGGCTCAGAACAGTAATTCTTCATGCTTTCCAGCTGCTGCTCTGTCTCATCCAGCTGTGGTGTCCATTCATAGAAGCTGCTGTACCTCAGATTAATGTCAGGTTTTTTAATACTGTCAGGTATTTTAACTACATAATGTTTAGTCTTGCTCCAAGATGTCTGAGTCCTCTCATCTATGGCCTCAGGGATGAAAAGTTTTTTCATGCTATAAAAAATGTCTGCTTTGGTTTATGTACAAGAAGCATTTGACAAGGTAGATTAATTATTTCCGAACAGAGAAATGTATTTAGTAAATAAAAAGCACCAGAAATTCTACTGTGCATGTTGCAATTCACCCATGTGTTTTCTTTATAACTAGTTTATTCTTATAATCCCAACTGTGATTACATTTCTTGTTAAGCAACAATTCAAACTCAACACTGTTGTGCTTTTGTATTCTTGCGTCATTGTTCATATGAGGTGACTACTTTCAGGTTTTCTTTGCCCTTCATGTTAAGTTAGATGTAATATTGTGTATAGGCCCTTGTTACATTTAAACTCATGCACTCTTAACACGAATTTGTTGACTTTACTCGCAAATTGCGTGGAAACCCGTTGCCCTATACCACTTTAGTTTTTACACAAGCTGAAACTAAACATGCCGAGTTGTATTAACATGGAACCTTAATTTTTTACACAAACTGAAACTAAATATGTGGAGTTGGATTAACATGGAAACTTAAGTTTATTATTTATATTTATTAGTAGTGTGTACTCAAAATCATTAGATAAAACTAGCTATTATGACTTGTTATTGCTACTCATCATTTATTAACTTTATACTTCATTATTTTTTAAAATATGGTATAAAACATTGCTTCAATTAAATTGGATGGAAAAAATAAACACCTCTAAATGCTCCAATGCATTTTATTTTTAAGAAAAATGGCAAAACACAGCCAATCTTATTATGACAAACTTAACATCAGGTCAGCATCAACATGTACAACCTGAAATGATTCATCTGAAAAAGGTCATTTCAAATCATTGAAACAATTATGTGTGTGGGCGTTGTGCGTGTCTGTGTTGTTTGTGTGTGTGGGTGTTGTCCATGTGGGTGTTGTCCGTGTGTGTGTGGGTGTTGTCCGTGTCTGTATTGTTTGTGTGTGTTGTGTGTGTGTGTGTTGTCCGTGTCTGTGTTGTGTGTGTGGGTGTTGTCCGTGTCTGTATTGTTTGTGTGTGTTGTGTGTGTGGGTGTTGTCCGTGTCTGTGCTGTGTGTGTGTTGTGTGTGTGGGTGTTGTCCGTATCTGTGCTGTGTGTGTGTTGTGTGTGTGGGTGTTGTCCGTGTCTGTGTTGTTTGTCTGTGTTGTGTGTGTGGGTGTTGAATGTGTCACAAATTTACAAGAAAAAAACATAGATGTCCCCTGAGATAAAAGTGGTAAATCCATAAACAAAACACAATTCACAAGAAACCCCACTCAAATGTACAAGAAACTGCAAACAAACAGGATCTGTTTCATCTGCCTAAATGAAGGGAGGCCAGAGCATGAACCAACAGACTATAATATCAGAACAATATCTAATTCCATCCTTCAGCATGCTTCGTACAGCATTCAAGTGTGTGTAGGTGTGTATGTGTGTCAGTGTTGTTTGTGTGTATTGTGTGTGGGTGTTGTATGTGTCTGTGTTGTTTGTGTGTATTGTGTATGGGTGTTGAATGTGTCTGTTGTGTGTGTGCATGTGTGTGTCTGCGTTTTACGTGTGTCTGTTCGTCCGTTTGTTTTACAGAAAATAAAAAGGTTTACCCCACAGGTCAGAAAGTAAAAAATTAGTCAACAGCTTCTTACAGTAGACTTGACATCTCTTTACATTGCGAGCTGATTTTTCAAAGTCTGTAGCTTCAGCTTTAGGTCAGTGTGGCCTAACGAGAGCAATACCTGTTGGGTGAACTGAAATGTGAGCTTCATAGTCTTGGGGTAGTTAAGATGGAGTGCATATGTGAGTCCAAACAGAATGCACATTGCTTTTGGCAGATCTTGAATGTTGTCCTTCACGACTTCTTCCTCAATGATGATTTTCAACGAGGCTGGACTGAGATGCTGGGAAGATGTGAGCACAGCACCTTCACGCTCAATGAGAAGTATCCCAACGTCAAGGTCACGAAAAGAATCATCATCATCATCAGATTCCTTAATGAAGAATACCAGAAGAGCACAATCATTACATTAGATTTCTCATTTGAAAAACAACTTTAATCAATATAAGAGTGCCATGGTAAAAAATAAATAATGGTGAAAATTATAAGAAAGCAAGAGCTTACTTACAAAGCCTACTTTGAAGAAGTTTGTGGGGTTGTCCCCAAGGATGATAGGAAGCCCTCTGAGCACCTGTGTCCAGATCGCAGTTGGCTCTGAAGTCTTTTGGGAATTAAACACAATACCACAAGTTAGCTAAAATGAAAAACAAATAAATATCTATAAGAAAGCTTAAACAAACCAAGCAATGTTTGGAATGAATTATACAGCTAATAGAGTAGCATTGTGATATGATGTTTTTACAAAACCTGTGAAAAACAATGCCAAGTACATAATGTGTATGGACCTACATTGGTCTGTAGTGAAATCTGTGTCAACAACTGTCCAACATTCCCTCTCTTGGATTGAATTAACTCGAGGAGACGAGGACTGTGCCGATCGATGCTCTCATAGAATTCCTGCTTGAGGTTCTTGCCCACAATCCTGCTGAACTCGATGAACACCTGAAAAATACAGAGAACAAAAAAAACTGAACTTAGATCAACTGAACTATACAAGACAGCTAAGACATCTGCAAGGTAGTGCTGAAAAACATCCATGAATGTCCTTTTTATATGATTTGAAATGTTGATGTTTAAATGAAAAACATTATGCCCCAAATTAAAAATACCAATTTTTCCTTAAAGAGGACAAGAGAAATATACATCTAGACACATTATATAACAATATAAAATAGTTATTTGTTATTTTCTCTTTCTTAAACATACTTGATCTTCAGTGAAAAGGGCAGGCCAGCGTTTCACCATCGTGCTTATGGCAGGTTCCGACTCCACTACCTCTTTTCTTCTCAAAGCAAACGTCTGATCCATCTTCTGTTTCACAAGAGGTCCATTTGGTGTTCTCTTCTGCATTTCATCAACCAAGTCTTTGCAGGCCCCCTCCAGGGCTGCCTGATCAAATCCATCCGGAAAGTTGGGCAAGTAGTTGATTTCACCTTTGTTTGCCTTCTTGATGCGCTTGTTAGCTGGTTGTCCTGCTGAATGCCTTCCCCGCTTGCCTGCATTTACTGCAACATCAAGGCATCCTGATTGCCTACGCTTTGTTCTATAATTAGCCATTTTATGCTTTAGGCTATTTTTCCAACCACAACAGTGAGTGGTTGAGCCTCGCTCCTGGAGACAAGGGTGCTTGTTTATCAGTCCTGCCGCAACACTTTCGAACTGAGCAGCAGTTGGGTATGCTGTGTAGCTCTACATGCTCTCTGCCAATCTTTCGGTATCTCATGTTTTAGTTCTTTTGATACTTTAAGGTATGTACCCTCACTCATAAACAGCAGATCTGCTTGCCTAAGTCTATACTCTACATCAACAGAAAAGGTTGGGATATCAAAAAATTCTGGCCACTGTTTCTGTCACTCCTGAGATGAGTGTGAGAGTATGTCCGTATCTGCTGTACTGGGTGTGTCACTGAAGACTTCATCAGATGAGACAGGTACCAGCTCAAGTACAGGCATGACTTTAACTGTTGGTTTTTTGGGAAGTTATTCAGTATCTGTCAGATTGCATAGTTCATTATTGAATTCAGGGTCTTGGTATTGGAGACTGAAGTTATAATGAAGTCCTAGTGATTCTATAAGCTTGCTTATCAGATCTTCGACTGTAGAGGGCCTTGTAGTTAGGATGACTTTTCTTATATCCGCCTCTGTTAGAATGACCCTCAAGGTCATCTTCTTGTTTGCAGTCATCTTGGGAATAGAAAAAATAATTAGGTCATTAGAAATATACATATCCAAAAGGCCATTCAATTGCTGAGTCATTGCTATGTGGATCACAAAAATAGATAAAAATATATACGTGTTTATGTAGAGGTGCAATGTATCATCAAGAAATAGTTTTACACATCTATGTAATAAGAGAGCTGCAACGATGAATAGATTAAGTTACTAATCTCCAACTATTTTCATAACTGAGTGATGATTTCAAGTCAAAATATTTGAGAATGTTACACTAGGCTTTGATAAACACTTATCACCATTTTATGAATCAAACTATGAGTACTATTCTGAGAAAAAAAACTTGGGAATTCTCAAAAATCCCACTAACAAATTTACGGATGTCCCTTGAGAATAAAGTGGTAAATTAAAAGCTGGGTGTGTTGTTGGTGTGGGTGTTGTCCATGTCTGTGTTGTTGGTCTGTGTTGTGAGTGTTGGTGTTGTCCGTGTTGTGTGTGTGTGTTTTGTGTGTTGGTGTTGTCCATGTCTGTGTTGTGTGTGTGGGTGTTGTCCGTGTCTGTGTTGTGTGTGTGTGTGTGTTTTGTGTGTTGGTGTTGTCCATGTCTGTGTTGTGTGTGTGGGTGTTTTTTGTGTGTGTGTGTTTTGTGTGTTAGTGTTGTCCGTGTCTGTGTTGTTTGTGTGTGTTGTGAGTGTTGGTGTTGTCCGTGTCTGTGTTGTTTGTGTGTGTTGTGAGTGTTGGTGTTGTCCGTGTCTGTGTTGTGCATGTTGGTGTTGTTATCGACTCCCCGTCACTATTAAACAAACTCCAGGCAAAGTAGAGGCGCATGCGCACTCGCACCTCCTAGCTCAGTCCCCGCCCCCCCCCTCTCTCTCTCTCTCCTGCTTGCTGTGCACTTGGTGAAGAGACACAGGTGCTCCCAGACTCGGGCGTACTATAAGCGGAGTGGACTATGTGTAAAACTGTCCGTGAAACTTCCCTGCGATGTGAAAAATACATGCCGAACAGTCTTTTGTGTGACACTGGTGTGCGGAGCAGAGTCCGCGCGGTCGTACTTTGCGTGCACAGGGCTTGCGGACGTCCACTTTTCCCGGGCGGACCTCTGCGGCGTCCGCTCTGCGTACGTTCTGCCCGAGTATGTGGTCCAGTCGGTCTCAAAAAATAAAACCCAGTCCAAGACGGAGTACCAGACCGAATTGGTATTACCGAGAACCGACCCAACCCTACTCTTACACTAAGCTAACTTCAGCTGACACTTGTGAGTGGACATTAGCTAGTGTTAGCAATAAGCATGTATTCCCGCCATGCACAGGTTCAAACAGTAACATTAGACAGAAAAAAAGCTGCGTCAACAAATTATCCTACAAAGATAACTAGTCTACAATAGTTATTTTACATACTAACCATTCCACTTGGAGTAAGGTTTCTTCCTGGTCAGGGTACCGTCTGCTGCCGATGCCTGTGCTCGTCCCGCCAGGTGTAGAGCCCCTTGGACGCACGTTACCAGATGCTGGTCTTGTCACGTGACCAGACAGGTTTTTGAATTAGCCCCCTCCCCTTTCTTATGAAAGTAAACATACCAAGTTATCTCTGCTAAACCTGATTAGTGCAATGAATCTTTCAGCTAAATAGTACAGACAACTAATGTTGTTTAGTAATGATAGCGGGTTTTTACTAAACATAAAAGAATGAGTAATGATCACTCGTAAGTTTAATTAGAAACAAAATCTGGGTTTACAGTGTGTGTACTTCTGATCAGTCTTGTGTTAGATGAGTGAGCTTCAGTTGTCCTCATTGGAATATACAGCTTTATTACAACACAAATATGATCTTAAAAAAAGCTTTTTGCACAGCACGTGTGCAATGACAGAGATATTCTAAAACCTTAAAGTAACATTACGTTCACTAAGCCTTGAACAGTGTATCCCAGGTCATATAGAATCACACATCCATAGAGGAAAAAAAAGCATGCTGTGTAAGCCTTGGTCCAGACTGTTTGGTGTTCAGGACTTCCACAAGGTCCTCATCTTGACCTCTGCACACCCAGAGCCTCCTCACATAAAGTATGCCAAGTGTGAGGGACTCTGAGGCTTTTCAAAATACCAAACCATGACAATATCTTTATGTCTAAATATTTATGTCTAAAATTAATATTTTTCCACCACAAAAACCTAGAAACAAATTTGACATACTGGATAAAGTGGACAGTGTATTACAGAAAATAAATCCTATGCCACATACTTAAATTCAATTTTAAGGTCTTTTAGTTTTTTTTTTTTTTTTTTTTACATCCTTTGCAAACTAAAATATATGCTTAACTAAAATGTATTAAGAGAAAACTCTATTGACATTTATCCACTCACACCACTGCACCCCTCTTACCATTTTGGAGAACATACAGAAAATTTCAAGTACATTTACTCAAGTATGGAACTAAAAGATGCATTGCTGTAGATTAAACCACACGACAGTTTATAAAGAAGTTAATATCAGCACAAATACAATACACACATTAATGTACCTTTTAATTTAAAACATTATATATGATGGGAAAACACTGACAGGGACCATTTTTCTGCACAATTACTATATTTACTTTTGATCCTTTAAGTAAATTTAGCTGTTAATATTACTAGTGTAGTTGTGCAAAATTAAGAGTGCCAAGACTAATGGTCTTCGACTCGTGGAAGGAGCCCCGGTGCATTGGGTCACTCATGCATCTTGGATTTTTCTCAAAACCAATATCATCAGAAACCATTACTTTCCCCAGCACAGAGAATCTGCTGCACCCCTTACTAGACCGAGTGCATTTTGACCTTCTTCCCCTTCTTTAACATTTTGTTGTTTTTGCTGACAAAGAGAAAATCGAATAAAATGATGTTTAGGTCCTAGTTGCCTCTGTCTGTGTGCTCTTGAGACAGCGTTGTAAAACAGCCTGGGGTGTAGCTTTTTTTGTGACAACAACTTTGGCCATCATTCACTTTTCATCTGGTGCCATCGTCCGGTCCAAATTTAAACTTGATTAGTACTTTGGTTTATGACTGAATACTTCCACAACTATCGACACATCAGCATTAGCTAGTGCTAATTAGCAAATGCTAGCATACTAACTAATATGAACTGAGATGTCATACCTGGTAATCATTATGGCATCAGGATGATAACTTGCCATTGTGAGCAGGCTAGCATGCTGACATTAGCATTACCTTGAAGCACTACAGTGCCCAGGTTCAGCCTCACAGAGCCACTAGTCTGTCTGTACACTCTTAGCACTATTATGTGTGAGTCAAAGGTGCAGATTTCACAAGGTGCAAGATACAGAACATGTGCCCAATTTTTAATTAAGGGAAATGGAATGCTAGTACCATTTTGCATTCTTACAACACAGGTAACTACAATAGATGTTTTCTCTAGGCCCGTGGCCCCACCATCAAGTGTCAGTTTTGACTCTCCAAGGGAAAAAGTTTGGACACCCTTGCTTTAGAGCAGGGGTCATCAACTAAAGGGCCAGAAATTTTCTAAGCAGGCACTTCGGGATCAGACTTTCAAATTATACATGTATGTGGGTGCCTGTTTATGTTTTGAAATAACATGAAAAGATATATTATCGGTGGAGGGTCTGGGGACCCTACCCCAGGAAAAAAATTGTGATTAAAACAAATTTTCTGTACTTCTACACCACCTGTACTCACCCAGATTAGTTAGCTTGATGGTGTTATGAAAATCAAGGATGTATCAATTATGCACAGTACAGTATGATTGGGTGGGTCCTAAACTGAGAGTATAATTATAATAATCTGGGGAGCACTCTACCATTCTGCCATCAACTAAAAGGGCCCAAACAGTTACATAGCTCTATTATGATGCTTCTGATTATGCTGATACTTTATCCTTGACTTAGTGAACAAACTCGGGCGTATTATAAGCGGAGCAGACTCCGCGAGGAATGTCCACAGTCATTCGGGCTTTCATAGTCGAGCGCACTTCCGCGTTGTAGTTTCCTGTAAAAATGTCTGTGAATAATCCCCGCGATGTGAAAAATACATGCCGAGCAGTCACTCGTGCGCGGAGCAGAGTCTGCACAGTCGTAAAATCTGAGCTTTGTGCGCACAGGGCTTGCGGACGTCCGCTTTGAGTCCGCGCAGACCTCCACAGAGTTCATTCCGCATACGTTCCGCCCGAGTATGTTCGGGCCTTGGCAGACACACATCACACGTGTGGAGATACTTCACTTTTCTCCGCCGTGTCAATGTGATGACGTCATCAAATGACTTGTCGACTCAACTCAACTTTATTGACAGATAAGTCGACCTGAAAAAAATCAAAGTCTTTAATGCCCTAGTGTGTTGAGACAGAGACAAAACCAAGAATCCAAGTCAAGATCAAGCCCAGCTGCACACTACATGACAAATTTATAATGTGGAACATGCTAAGCCATCAACACTCCGCAAATAATCTGGAAGATCCACATTCCCATAAAAATACCCACTGGAAAAAAAAACTTAGATTCCTCTTAACTGACCTTTTTTATGCCTCCCTGCTGGCAATAGCTGGAGGCACTATGTTGTTTATCTATCCGGTCCATTCTTGTGAATGCGATTGTGAGCACATGGGAATTTCGTTAAATTTGGCACAAACATCCACTTGGACTCAACAATGAGCTGATTAGATTTTAAGCTGTCAAAGGTCAAAAGTCAAGGTATGATATCCTCTGTCTCATTCTTGTGAACATACTGTAATAATTCCAGAACACCTTGAAGGAATTTCTTTAAATTTGGTAAGAGAAAATGTCCATTTGGAGTCAAGGATGAACTGATTAGATTTTGGTAGTCAAATGTCAAGGTCACTATGACCTTGCATTGGTCTCATTCTTGTGAATGCAATATCTTAAGAGGTTCTTTAAAGAATTTCCTCAGTTTTTTTTCAGACGTTCACTTAGACTCAGTGATGAACTGATTAGAATTTATTGGGCAAAAATAAATGGTCAAGATATAATAATGAAGATATGACAATTTATATCCAAAAGGTCAAAGGTCAGCTTCACTGTGACATCATAATGTTCTGCAAAAACATTTTTCTGGGCGTAATTTAACATGTTAACTCAGGAACAGAAGGGGAGACATTTGGTCAGACACTGAATTGGTGACACTAATCTTGGGTGTCCAACTTGAAACTGTGCTGACTGTATAGATCTGTGCTGCCAGGCTGAAGATGTGTGACGCATCCATGTTTCCCCCCCAAAATACATCTTTCATTAAATTCCTTCAAAGGCTTCACTGCTTATATCGTCTAAGTGTGAACAGACATGGACATAAGCTGCAACTTAGCTAACAACTGTGAGGTTGTAAATCTGGTTTAGTGCAACAGATTGTTTCTCAACTAGTGTTCATTAATCATTAAGTTGAGGATACAAATTGAGTTCAAATAGTGTTTAACAGGACAATCAACAATAAATAGCAATAATAGCTGATAGTTTTATTATCTAAACCAGCCATTTAGACATGAAAGCAAAAGTCAGTTGACCTGAAGTGCTGATTTGGAGAAACTTTGCACAACTTCACAGGATCATTTGTCTATGTGACAGTTTGTTTTGCAAAGTTTGCACTGTTGTTGTCTGGTCTGTTCACATAGTCACTAGCAGCAGCTAACACTGAGGCGTCTTGGGGGAATATGATGGTGACACTCTGCAGACATGGTTTGTTTTTCTCCATGTGGATTTAGACTCCAAACAGAGCAGTGATGCTAATGAGCCGATCATCACTATTCTCTTCAGGCAAATAAACTCATGTGAAACTCATTAAGAGTTCATCACTTCATTAATTATTTAAACTATCCTCTGTTGTTTTGGCTCTGAGTGGAGATGGATGACTCAACAGGTAAAAAAAAGTTTTTCATACTTGGAAAACTATTGACTTGTCTTGCAGTTTCTGTAAGGATTCAATATTGGTATGAAAAACTATCATCAACATGCTTGTATTAGATTAGATTAGATTAGATTAGATTATTTTTTACACTGTATGATCAAATTGTATTTAAATGTCCAGTTAAATTAACAACTTTGCAACCATCACCAGAGCTGCACATTGTAGAATCAAGCACATCAGCATGATGAGATGCTCACAATGAAGATGCTAGCATGTTGATATAAGGTTTACCATCTTAGTCAGTAAATAGCTGAAGCAGATTGAATCAAAGGTTACACATGCTTCAAACAAATGTGATACACTATATAAAGCTTAATAATTGTTTTAGTATGGCTGTGTCCGTGCAGACATGTTGTACCAAGATGTTCTCTGATGTCAGATTTGTGTGCTATTAACAGTGACTTCAAATAAGATCAACTGGGGCTCGTCTAGTTTATTTATTATTCATCAAAATGTATGAACCAAAAAGTGTCAATCTGTAACAGGTGGTGTTTGGACCCAAGAGCAGAACAACAGAGACCAGAAACAGTTAGTAATAATGTGTATTGTTATTATTTAGTAGGTACAGAGCAGGGACACAAAACAACACACGGTTCAGTTCTATACTCCGGGAAAGTCTCTTCTCAAAGTTCCTGGCAGCCCAGCTGATTTGGCAGGCTAATCCAGGCCAAGAGGTAGGCAGGTGAGCAGGGGTGCTAGCTCAACAACAAACAGTTAAATTCAACAGTAAGCAACAGTACCGTGGAGGAGCAGGTAGGTTCGTAGTTTAGGAGGAAGGAAATCCGGAAGCAGGTAAATACACAGTCCAAACAGACAAACTAGAAGGAAGCACGCAGAAGGTAGGTCGAGGCCAGGCGGAAGGTTGAGAAGACAGCAGGTGAGTACTCACAGGATGCACACACGATGGCGAGTGTGGTGACATGGTGAAAATCTCTGGACCACAGGAGACCCCAGGTAAGCTGAGTGGAACACTCACTGTAGCGCCGTCATCGCTGTTGGATGAAAATGCCAAGCAGCCACAGACAAACAGGAACCAAGGACACAGAAGCAGGTCTCTTGGTTGGAAACAGAAATCTGAGGCGCTTACTGAGAATCAGAGGAAGAAGGCAGGTCAGAGGCAGGCAGGGTCGGTGCAGTGTTCTTACTTCAACACAAAACACAGTGTACTCCTCTGAGGATTCGCCATCTGCTTTATTTCTCGCGCTTACAGAGCTCAACATTAACCACAACAACCCAAATCTTATTCCTTCACCTCCCAGAGGTGAGGTATACTACATCCCTCCCTTCTCAGATGCTAACTCACTTGAATTTCCCTTGGGGATGAATACATTTCATGTAGTTAAACCTGCCTAACTATGAAACTCAATTCACACATTCTGCTGTTGATAACACATTCAACTTTCAATATGCAACATTTGTAAGACCTCACTTGTCATAACTGACACTAAATACAGGTATTTACTTTAAACATGTAGTGAATTACCATTTATACTCAAACAGGAATTTAACTAAACTTTTCCTTCACAAAGCACCGCTTTTCTTTTCTTTTCTTAGAGACACATGACCTGAATGGTGAGGGGTGGACTACCCTGCCATAAAGACAACACCGTAGAACATTCTGCTCCATTATAGCAAATGTCTGTCTAAGTGACATGGTCTGTTAGATGGGCTGGCCTTCACCTGGCTCTTTGAGGTTGAGCTCCCTGCTGGGGAATTTTATCTGTGGCCTGCATTTCAACAGGTTGGGTGTGCGACCTCTCTCCATCTTTGCCAGTTGGTACTGTCCCTTGCTCTTGTTGAATCCACAGTTTCACAAATGACACATGATGTTACATCTTCCTGCCATCCCATTACAAGATGGACTGAATTTCCTTTCCTGCGTACAATAGTGTGTGGGTCTCGTTCAAATGGCATCAAAAGTTTGGTTTGGTTTTTATGCCGGAGGAGGACTTTGTCATCCTGTTAAACCATGATGTCTTTTGCTCCTCTGACTATGTCTGCATCCACGTGTCCCTCTCACAGACGATTAGGGATGTTTAGTTCTGCTTTGGTGGTTTCTAGCAGCTCTGATGGACTCTGACCAGTGACACAGTGAGGGGTACTTCAGTAGGCCATAAGGACACCATCAAGCTCAGTGCACCAGTCTTCACCTTCAGACTGAGCTGCACATACGGCCTTACAAAGGGTCCTGTTCTGTCTTTCACCTTCACCATTTGCCTGAGGCCAGTATGGTGAGACATGGCAGTGTGTGATGCCATTTTCTTTGAGATATGTTTTGTTAATCTAATTGCACTCCGTGAGTTATAAATGAGTGTCTCAAACATTTTATTATGTGCGTTGATGTGTGGTTCCTGAGAATATCTGCAGTCACCCACCTTGAATAATAGTCAGTAGTAGTAGGTGGTCTCCTGTCTGCCATGGCTTGGCTGGGAGCTCTATCCTTGTAGTAGGGACATGCTGTGAAGGAGAGCTGTTGAGCTGACAAGCATGGAATTATTTAACAACTTTAACAATCCCAGGCAGGCCCGGACTGCACATGGGGAGACCCGGGACAATTCCCGAAGCGCTGGCCTGTGATTGGCCTGCTGGCCTGACAAGAAAGAAAGACAAGATGTGATTGGTTTGTTTCAATTTACACCCGCCCCAACAGTCCTATGTTGTAAACACAGCCAGCATGGTGAGGAGGGGGTGTGTTAACTCGTGTGTCTGTGTCGGAGCCCGCTCTCACTGAGACAAAAACTCATGATGCTTCTGCAAGTAAGTTACCTAAAAAACACTGGTTCTTCTCAGCATGAGGTCCAGGGACCCCCAGGGGTCCTTGAGGCCAGATAAATGATTGATAAATGGACCCTATAGTGCATTTGGTAAGGCTCCATTTGTACGTTCTCAGAGAGAGTTAAATTAACACTGAGGATTGGACTTTACAATTACAGTGCTGAAATGTAGGCCCTTGAAATTCTGAAGTTTTGAAGTTAAAATAAGGATTGAGATTTGAAAGCCACAGACCTACTAGCCACATTTTCACTACTTTTGAGATGATTTATTTGTGCAACAAATGGGATATGATTATTTCATCTTTTCTTACTATATAATGACGAAAACTGTCTGTGGGTGTGTCTGTGTGTCTGTCCAACGTTTTTCTCCTCACTGACTTGGTCAATCCATGTGAAATTTGGCACAGTGGTAGAGGGTCATGGGAGGATACGAATGAAGCAATATTACATCAATTGGCCAAAGGGGGGCGCTATAGCAACCGACTGAAATGGCAAACTTTGAATGGGCATATCTCATGCCCCGTATATCGTAGAGACATGAAACTTTGCACAGAGATGCCTCTCCTCATGAGGAACAAAGTTGCCTAAAAAACCCATACTTCCAGTTGTACTGATTTTCCGCCATTTGAATTTTTTGAAAAACACTTAAAATCGATCTCTTCCTAGGAAGTTTGGCCGATCTGCATGAAACTCGTTGAACATAATCTAGGGACCAATATCTAAAGTTCCCTCTTGGCAAAAGTTGGAAAACTTACTAAACTGAGCTTCTATAAGGCAATGAATATTGCGGAGGGCGTGGCTCATCACATAAAGGTGTATAACATCTCAAGGGTTCCAACGATCACCACGCAACTTTGTAGGCATATGACCACACATAATCTGAGGGGACCCCTTCATTATTGACCCCATCAAACAAAATGGGGGCGCTAGAGAGCTAATTTCTTATCTAGGCCTAACCGCCATATCGAATTTTTACTAAACTTGGTAGATATGTAAAACAGGACGGCTCAAGGTGACTGGAGAAATTTAATTCAAATTGGCAACTGGGTGGCGCTATAACAACAGAAAAATGCTTAAAAATGGCCAAATGGCCTAATTTTTGGTCTGACTAAAGGCCCGAACATACTCGGGCGGAACGTACGCAGAACAGACTCCGCGGAGGTCCGCATGGACTCAAAGCGGATATCCGCAAGCCCTGTGCGCGCAAAGCTCAGATTTTACGACCACGCGGACTCCGCTCCGCACACCAGTGACTGCTCAGCATGTATTTTTCACATCGCGGGGATTTTTCACGTTTACAAGAAACTACAACGCGGAAGTACGCTCGACTATGAACGCCTGAATGACTGCGGACATTCCTCGCGGAGTCCATTCCGCATACGTTCCACCCGAGTATGTTCGGGCCTTAAGTCATGGTATGGTATGCTGTACATAATCACGGAAACTGTCAGTGTGTCATTCTGTCAGTCCCACGTTTTTCTACTCACTGACGTGGCCAATCTATGTGAAACTGCAAATAGGCATTGAGGATTGGCGTAGGTAGAAGGTGACAAAGCTACCAGTGGGTATGGACTAGTTATCCTATATGAATACAAGGGCAAATCAAGTAAGAAATTCACTGTTATACTGTATAAAGTATAAACTATAAACTATAGTGTATGCAAAACAACTACAATTCTATGTTTGCTATGTAAAGGTGGAGGTGGTGTTGGTACCAGTCCTGCTGATACTTCAGAAGGAGAGGCCAGTGCAGAGCAATTGGCAGAAGGTACAGAAAAATGTCTACAGTAGGGCATGTAATTAGTGCTACATAGGCTTGAGTTATTTGCATATTCTTGAGATTACATTACAAGAATGCTATTTATTCATTATTATTATTATTATTATTTTTATTATTATTAGTATTATTATTATTATTATTATTATTATTATTGTTAGTCACCAGGCTGTAACAAGTTGCAGACACATGAACACCAGGCACTGGCAGTTGACATAAATGGCTTTCTCATGTAGTTGTAAAAATAGCCTTCTTGGCACTACAGCTTTATTCTATAAAGTGTGAGTGAATTTTGCTGTCTGTTGCCTTACTGTTATGTATCCCAGCCCAAACATGAAAGCTATTGTATATTCCAACCTTGGATTTAGGTTGGGGTTCATTAGGGTTCCCTGATATGATAATATATGAACACTGAAAAAATACTGCATTGACCATTTGCTAATATACATGGAGAAGTGTTAATTATTTACTTCTTTTACATGGTAATGACAATCTAATTAATATTTTATTTCAGAATATTTGGTGGGTCAACACCGGCACAGATGGGTCATGACCTGAAAAATGTTAGAAGCCCTGTTAAGGTAGGATATGTCTCTTATCTGTCTAAGCTGACTTGACTTTGTCAATGACTGATGTTATTGAAATAAGTTCACATAAGCTGAAGTTGCTGTTGGCCTATATTTTTACTATTCACCGTTGCATTGAATATGGTATTGGCGTATTATATTGACTGGCAATATAAGCTGGCATCTAAATGGTTTGCTGACAAAATAATACAACCATGTTCACCACTTGAGCATAATACCAAAGCATTATTTCAGGAGTCATGTTGTGACTTGTATTGAGGGGCACATTTTGGTGAGAAGTTTCAGTGACATGTAGGGGAGAGAAAAGCACTGGACTGGACTGCTGATGATTAGTTATATGGTGAATACCCATATGTGAAATGGAATAATGCTGTGACTATTGGATTCATATGGAGTGTCCCTGTGACATTGAAGTGAGTGTCGTAGTGACTAGTATGCATATATTGGGGTGCATATTTGTTTTTCCTTAGCCAACATGTGTTACTGTGTGTGTGTGTGTGTGTGTGCGCACGCATGTATGTGTGTCCGTGAACGTGCGTGTGTGGGCTGGGTGGCCTGGTTAAATGAGTGACTACCGGCCTGAAAATTTCTCCCAGTCCGGCCCTGATCCCAGGCCACCATACTTTTGACCTTTGTTTAGTTTTCACTATTCCCTGATATCCTTCATGTGCTAACATTAGCATCTGGTGTCATGCAGCATGTGGAATGACAATGTGAGAACCAGGGACGAAAATCCCATTTCATAGTTGGGGGGGACAATAAACAGTAAAATTTTAGAGAATAATTCCAGGGGGGGACAAGGAAAAAAGTTGTAGCCTGTCTTTTATACAGCATCTTTTACCGCAATTTGATGCTTTAATCTTCTCTCTATCTCTCCAACAGGCAGAGTGAATGTCTATACTAACTAAACTAAAACTAAAACTAAACATTTCCTGCAATTAAACTGGTAAACTGGTTTATAAACAGTGTGCTGTGAGATCTGCCGCTGCGCACCTCACAACCGTGCGTAATAGTCATGCGTAATGACCGCTCCTCGTCTGCATGTCTTTGATGTTTGTCTCACTGACAGGTGGAGAGCCTACAGACAGGTACCCATACAAGCAGCTCCGCCACAACCGTGCGTAATAGTCGCGCGCAATGACTGCTCCTCGTCTGCACGTCTTTGATGTTTGTCTCACTGACAGGAGGAGAGCCTACAGACAGGTACCCATACGAGCCGCTCCGCCACAACCGTGTGTAATAGTCGCTCGTAATGACCGCTCCTTGTCAGTTAGACTGCACGTCTTTCATGTTTGTCTCACTGACAGGTGGAGAGCCTACAGACAGGTACCCATTGCTCCGCCACTGACTGCTCTTGTCCTGTCCTCTCCCTCTTCTTTCTCTCCTGTCCTCTCTATCACTAAACTCTGAGCTTTTGAACAATGCAGGAGAAATGTTGCAGACAGTTTATATTATCAGCCTGGGCCTGGGGCTTGTTGTAACAGTAAATGGGATGTGTTGTAACTTGTGTAAGTTAAACTCTGTCTGTGTGAGTAAACATCTTACCCTGCGATGCGCGATGTGAGCAGCGGTTCCAGCCACACGCTACTGCTGCCAAGCAACACCGCCCGTTGGAAAGAGTGTGGGATATACCTCTACTAGGAATGGGGGGGGGGACTAAATCTTTTAAGATTTAAATAGCACATTATTGCGCGATTATAATGAGCACCACTTACATTGTGCTTTTAATAAATACTACTGCATTGTTCAAAAATTATTAATTGTGTCTTAAATGATTCTAGGGGGGTACAGCTTTACTGAAGGGGGAGTCATGTCCCCCCTGTCCCCCCCGGGATTTCCGCCCCTGGTGAGAACCTCTCAGCACTATTTCCCCGACAGTGGAGAGCTCAGTTTTGGCAATCTCATAAGCTGTATCACATTTACTCCAGTCACCAGTTTTATGCATCTCCGCAAGGTAACTAGTGACAAGTTTTCCAGTTTGTGTACTTGTCAATAACTTGGTCACATATAAAATCGTTTTTGTTATCACCAAACTCACATGTAGCTGCTAGCTTCTTCAGTCTGCTCACAAAACTGTCTACGGACTCTCCTTGTGCTTGTTGTCCTTGTCTAAACAAATGTCTCTCATAGGGAATGTTTTTCTGAGGCATGAATTATGTTTTCAATTTGGTCAATGCCAGTCCATACTCTTAATCTTTTCTCGTGTCACCAAGTGTGGAAAAGACATTCTGCACTCTGGCAGCTGTTAAGTGCAGCAGCAAAGCTCTTTACTGTGCGGCATCACAAACTTCTGATGCATTTAATTAGAGTTTAAAACTATTTACCCACCTCTGCCAGCGGATGCTGATATAAGCTAATTCTGACGACACAACAGAAAGGGCTACTGCAGGCTATCATACCGCCATTTTAAAGAGTAAACTCCATTGTCCTCTTCTTTGTCTTCCTCTCGAGATTAAACATCAGGCTGTTACTTTGCTGGTTGGCCGTGCACAAGATGATGTCCCATCATATTACCATCATCACCAAATGTAGTATTCTTACTTCAAAACACTGTGCACTCCTCTGTGGATTCCCCATCTGCTTTATTCCTCGCGCTGACAGATAACTTTAAGTAGAACCACAACAAACTAACTCCTAACCCTTCACCTCCAGAAGGTGACAGTCAATACATTCGGCAACGTGAAATCACTCAGGAATAAAGAGCTGGAAAATCTTGCATGAGTGGCGAAGAACCATCTGGCAACAACTGACTGAGAGGCATATGTGCTGGCTGGAAGTAATGATGAACGGGTGAACTGAGTTGGCTTTATGAGGTGGGCATGCCGGACAGACAGGAGCACAAAATGTATAGACAGGTGATTGATTAGCAGGTAGGAGTTGTGGAGTGGCAGTGTGAGAGGAAAATTACTGACTGAGGGCTAAATGATTGTTCATGCTAAAAAGAGCAGTGACCAGGAATGCAAAACTGTGACACAATCTGCTTGTGGAGCTAGAGAAAAAGTCAGGGGGACACCAAATTTATTAGAAGATATTGTCTGTACGTCTAGGCAAATCCAACCAATAAACTCTGAGGTATTTCAGTGTGGACAAAAGTGGTGAACCGACTAACCGACACACCTACCAACAAATCAACACTGCCATTCCTTGAGCCATGCTGCCAGTATGGCGAAACAAAATGCAAAATATATTTTACTATATCCTGTATTGACACATTCAGGTGGCATATCAGCTCAACTAAAGATGGAAGAGGGCTTAATGTTCGCTGCATGACGTTTACTGTACTTAAGAAGAGCAACACACAGCAGCAGGTTATTATGTGTGTTAGAACACCCAAACCCAGGGTGATGGCCCACTGTTTAAGACACACACCATGTAAAAGACGGGGGTGTCCAATTTTTTTAAAATGGGGGCCTCCTAACAGTGGGATTTGCCCAGAACACCTCCAACAACAGGCGCCCAGGAGGCATCTTAATCAGATGCCAGAATCACCTCAACTGTCCCCTTTTGACTCAAAGGAGCAGGAGCTCTACTCCGACCTCCCTGCGGTTGTCCGAGCTCCTTACCCTATCTCTATGGCTGAGCGCAGCCATCCCATGGAGGAAACTCATTTCGACCGCTTGTATCATTCTTTCAGTCACTACCCAAGCTCATGACCATAGATAAGGGTTGGGATGTAGATGGACAAGTAAATCGAAAGCTTCGCCTTCCAGCTTACAGTAGCTCCCTCTACACCATGACAGTTTGGTGCACTGCCTGCATCACTGCAGAAGCCGCACTAAACCACTGATCTATCTCACGCTCCATTCTCCCCTCACTCATGAACAAGACCTTGAGATACTTGAACTCCCTTGCTTGAGGCAGTAACTTTCTCACAACATGGATGGGGCAATCCACTGGTTTCTGGCAGAGAATCATGGCCTCAGATGTGGAGGTGCTAACTAACATCCAGACTGCTTCACACTCGGCTGCAAACTGTCCCAGTGCATGCTGGAAGTCACGGTGTGATGAAGTCAACAGAACCACATCATCTGCAAAAAGCAGGAATGCAATTCTGACGTCCCCAAACCGGACCCCTTCCTCCCCCCGGCTTTGCCTTGAGGTTATGTTCATCGACCACCAACAGGATCGGTGCAAAGGTGCATCCACCGAGAACGTGTTATACTTTATGCCGAGTATGCGGATGCAGCTCTCACTTTAGTCATACAGGGACAGAATGGCTCGTAGCAGTGACTCCGGTACCCCATAATCCCACAGTCCCCACCACAAGCCTCCCCGAGGGATGCAGTTGAAAGCCTTCTCAAGTCCACAAAACGCGTGTAGACTAATAATGCATTTATTTAAAGGCGCCTTTCTCACACTCAAGAACACCGTACAATAAATTAAAAAAAATAGTACAAACAATGAAACCATAAGAAATACACAGTAGCAGTCTTCCTGTCTCTCAACTATGGATAGCTAATGAGGAGGACTAACAGGAAGTGACGATGATGAAACTGGTGACCACAATTTCACTTGGCCTCATTTTGGGATGTTCTTGTCTTTAAAGTCACTGTGCATAGCTCCTCTCTCTCAGAGGGCTGCAGTAAGCTCCACAGAAGACATAGTATAGGATTTGAACAGCATGGAGGATTTTGATGGGTAATATTCATCTTTACATCTCAGGGAAGTCCATTTTTATTGACACATATTTAATCACAAAACTTTTATAGAATTTTGGCAGTTCCTCAAAGGCTTTGTTTAAAAAAAAAACTAAAAAAAAAATATAAATGTCAGATAACAGCTCACTGATTGGTGGTGAGTCTTTACAGCTGCAGTACAGTCACCAGATCATTATTGTGCAGCTCCTGGTGATGATTTTTCTTTGCATCAACTTTTTGCTCATCTTAACCTTTTTTCAAAAGGAGTGTTTCTACACAACTACACGCTACATCTTGTTTGCAGTTACACTACTGTCTGATAGCTTTATATTACTCATGTCTGATGTCCTTATCATCTTACACTATTTTCAAATTCCCATGCATGTTTGGTTATGCGTCATCATCTCTATTCTTTTAATTCTGTATGTTATAATCACACCAGTTACTCTGACAGCAATGACCCTGGAGCGCTATGTGGCCATATGCATGCCCCTGCACCATGGACAGTTATGCTCCCGTCACAGCACTGTGAACTGCATTCTAATAATTCATGGCCTCAGCTCTGTACCCTGTATTGTTGTCCTCTCTGCTTTCTTTGCATCAGTCTCTCTTAGCTTTTATGAACAACACAGTGTATGTTCTGTTCAGATATTTCTTGTGCACAGGTGGCAGAAACATCTTTGGTCAACTGTAAATCAGTTGTACTTCTTGATTATGTGTATTATGATTGTATTCTCCTATGTTAAAATACTGAAAGTAGCTAAAACTGCATCAGGAGAGAATAAAAAGTCAACATGGAAAGGGCTCAGAACAGTAATTCTTCATGCTTTCCAGCTGCTGCTCTGTCTCATCCAGCTGTGGTATCCATTCATAGAAGCTGCTCTACCTCAGATTAATGTCAGGTTTTTTAATACTGTCAGGTATTTTAACTACATAATGTTTAGTCTTGCTCCAAGATGTCTGAGTCCTCTCATTTATGGCCTCAGGGATGAAAAGTTTTTTCATGCTATTAAAAATGTCTGCTTTGGTTTATGTACAGCAAGCATTTGGAAAGGTAGATTAATTATTTCTGAACAGAGAAATGTATTTATTAAATAAAAAGCACCAGAAATTCTGCTGTGCATGTTACAATTAACCCACGTGTTTTCTTTATGACTAGTTTATTCTTATAATCCTTACTGTGATTACATTACTGTTTAAGCAACAATTCAAGCTCAACACTGTTGTGCTTTTGTATTCTTGCGTCATTGTTCATATGAGGTGACTACTTTCAGGTTTTCTTTGCCCTTCATGTTAAGTTAGATGTACTATTGCGTATAGGCCCTTGTTATATTTAAACTCGTGTACTTCTGATCAGTCTTCCCTTAGATGAGTGAGCTTCAGTTGTCCTCATTGGAATATACAGCTTTATTACAACACAAATATGATCTTAAAAAAAAAGCTTTTGGCACAGCACGTGTGCAATGACACAATGAGATATTCTAAAAACTTAAAGTAACATTACATTCACTAAGCCTTGAACAGTGTATCCCAGGTCATTCAGAATCACACATCCATAGAGGAGAAAAAAGCATAGTGTGTAACCCTTGGTCCAGACTGTTTGGTGGAAACAAATTTGACATACTGGATAAAGTGGACAATGTATTACAGGAAATAAATCATATGCCACATACTTACCTTTTTTTTTTTTTTTCCTTACATCCTTTACAAACTAAAATATATGCTTAACTAAAAATGTATTAAGAGAAAACCCTATTAACATTTATCCACTCACACCACTGCACCCCTCTTACCATTTTGGAGAACTTACAGAAAATTTGTAGTACATTTACTCAAGTATGGAACTAAAAGATGCATTGCTGTAGATTAAACAACACAACAGTGTATAAAGAAGTTAATATCAGCACAAATATAATACACACATTAATGTACCTTTTAATTTAAAACATTCTGTATGATGGTAAAACACTGACAGGGACCATTTTTCTGCACAATGACTACATTTACTTTTGATCCTTTAAGTAAATTTAGCTGATAATATTACTAGTGTAGCTGTGTAAAATTAAAAGAGTGCCAAGACTAATGGCCTTCGACTCGTGGAAGGAGCCCCAGTGCATTGGGTCACTCATGCATCTTGGATTTTTGTCAAAACCAATGTCATCAGAAACCATTACTTTCCCCAGCACAGAGAATCTGCTGCACCCCTTACTAGACTGAGTGCATTTTGACCTTCTTCCCCTTCTTTAACATTTTGTTGTTTTTGCTGACAAAGAGAAAATCGAATAAAATGATGTTTAGGTCCTAGTTGCCTCTGTCTGTGTGCTTTTGAGACGGCGTTGTAAAACAGCCTGGGGTGTAGCTTTTTTTGTGACAACAACTTTGGCCATCATTCACTTTTCATCTGGTGCCATCGTCCGTTCAAAATTTAAACATGATTAGTACTTTGGTTTATGACTGAACACTTCCACAACTATCGACACATCAGCATTAGCTAGTGCTAATTAGCAAATGCTAGCATACTTGTAAATGTATCCATGATGGTGCATACAGCTCATTGATATAGTTCATTAATGCATAATTGATTCCATGATTGGTTCATATAAACATTTAATTCATAGTTATTTACATTTACATATTTACATGTTTGCATTTCATATTAAGAATTGGAGACATGATTGTATTTTCATAGTAGTTTTATTGAGTGACACATTATTTGATTAATTTGATTATTCCTATGTACATGGTCTACAAGCCTGGTCTTGCGTTGTTTGGAGACGTACTTTCACTTTCTTTTCCTTTTACGTACTTCTGCTTCTTCTTTCCTGACATGAAGAGTTTGATTGATGTAATGTCAGATGACCTCGCGGTTATTTGGCTATTTACAAAGTTTATAAGTTAGTTGTCGGACAAGACAAGAGACAACTAATTTACTTTATTTTATTATAACTAATTGTGTCAATTGTGTTATTTGTGTACAGTTTTCACGGTGTGATGGAGATTGGATGGCTTCATTAAACCAGTAGAAAACTACTTGTGTTCGTCGTGCCATTGGGGGGATTCATAATACTAACACAATGAACTGAGATGTCCCTGGTAATCATTATGGCATCGGGATGATAACTTGCCATTGTGAGCAGGCTAGCATGCTTACATTAGCATTACCTTGAAGCACTACACTGCCCAGGTTCAGCCTCACAGAGCCACTAGTCTGTCTGTACACTCTTAGCACTATTATGTGTTAGTCAAAGGCAAGGGCGTAGGTTTGATTTCCACAGTGGTAGGGACATAAAAGTGCTCCATGGCGGCGACCTGTACATTGATGAGTGTTTAATGCAATCTCACATCATGCGAAACTGATCACTGCTTTATAATGCATATTTAGATATCTACACTAAATACAAGAATGTCTTGGTTAATGTATTCTCTAATGTTATCTCTAATGTTATTCAATTATCATAAACTTTTTAGTAACTACTGGACAGAGAAGCACCACCAGCAAATAAAACGGTTAGACAAAAGATGTGATACAAATCAGATTTCTTTCTCTTTTCACTCCTTGGCTGTGTGTGACTGAACTGCTGCACTAATCATTATTATAAACGACATAACAATCAGATCCATTACCTTTCTTGAACATTTCCCACATAATTATAAATAGTATCACAGTTCTCGTCACTACTTACCACACGGAGGACACCTCGGCTGGCTTAGATCTAGTTTTATTGATTTAGTTTGAGTAAACTATTCTCCATTGGTAAATGACATGATTAAAACAAATATATTTTGTTTTAATATTTATATTTATATTTATTTTATATTTTATATTACTGTGAAATTAAAACCATTAAGTGCATTTTATTGTCAGTTTTATTTTTTAACTACACATATTGAGAAAGAGAGATAGAGGGGGAGGGTGTGTTTGAGCTTATCAAAGTCAAAGTATGCTGGAATACAAATGGCCGCTTTTTGTCTTACATTTCCGTAAAGTTTGGGGTCTACAAGTGGTGGTCGTATACTGACTACTGTGGAGAGAGTATGAGGATGAAGTTACAGAAAGTTTTTATTGTTTCCCAACCAAGGGGAGTGATAGTTTCAAGGGCTAGTGCTAAGGGGAGCAATTGGGACGTAGCATAAGAGTGATATAATATGTACTGACTACAGTGTGTAATTATGTATTTAACAGAAAGTAGTTATTGTTGCCATGGTATATCTCCAGTGGCTGCTGCTACTACCCAAACCCTGGTGCCATCAGGCCAGTAGTATTACCCCCAGTGAATCCTGTCAACCAATCACATGGCAGTATGGTACTGTCCACCAATCAAATAACAGTATACTCCGAAGGGGCGTAACTTCAGTATCAGCCCGCGGTCTGCAGTTGGGTTGGTAATAGTGATCCGAATTGATATTGATATCGGGTAAAAACATATATTATGCATGAATCAATATTTTTACTTACCCCTAGTCACAATGCTGAATCTCACTGTCAACATATATCCTTCATGATCCAATCTCACCTGTGAGGCTCCTGTCTCTCCTCTATCTCCTCCAGTCTCTCTACTACTTGTCATCTGACAAACAATATATTGATGCAAGACATGTGAACAGTGGGACAATTTGAGATGCAGCAGTCATATATTTTGACTGTTGTAGCCTGAGGAAAACATACTGTATGTTTTACAATTGTGTAATTCATTAAACAACATCTGAATGTATAGGGTAAAGAACAGCCATAATGTCAACACAGGTTAGTCAGCTTCATCATGTTAAACATAAATAAAATAAATCAACAAAAATGTTAATGCTCCAAAATCATTATAATACAACTGTGTGCAAAATGTTGCACTTACACCCAATCTATTACATAAATATGACTCAGTGTTGGTGTTTTTACTGGGAGCAGTGGATCTCTATTCTCCTAAGTCTCTCCCTCACACACCATGGATGCTGAACACTGTCACTGAAGGAGCTATTATTATAGCGTTTACACTTTATTTATTCAGACTGTTTCTATCATGTCATCTTACTACAAACATTAATGTGAACTGTGTCATCACTAAGTTACATGACATCTATGATTGCTGATGGAGCATGTGAAGTGGAATTTCATGTTCTCTGGCATATAATATTGATCTAATAGTTGCCAAACTTAGCTCAGCTAGTATTAGCTCGTTAGCATCTCATTATCTAGCAAGGAGTTGCCAAGGAATGCCATTCAGTTAGCCTAACATCAACAGGTGTTGGCAGAAAATATGATTTTTTTAGCTTATTTACTGAACCAACCAACTCACATCTGTTTTCTTCCTTTCCATCCAGTTCATCAACTACTGTTGTTGGTGCTTGGCCTGCTGGCGTTTCATTTTTCAGCCGCGAAATCTGCACGTGTTTGTTTGTAGAATGCGAATTTGAAATGTACGCTGTGCGTGCGACATATCAGGACCATTGACAGTCACAGATCACTGGTGCGCGTTCACACTCGTTGCTCCAGTGTGGAGCGCTAACAGTGACGTGCGTGTATGTGTCGTTCCCCCACAAACTGCCTAGAACTGTACGGTAACGCGCACCCACAAAGTCAGTAGAGAGAGCGGCGCTGGGGAGGACCAATCACACATTACCAAAATAACGGTAGAGCCAATCGATGAGCAATACGAGGTTAGAGGCGGGACATATGGTAGACACCAACGATTATTAACCCTTTGTGTACCATATTGAGCGGACGCCGACAGCCAGTGTTTATACTGGTAGGGACAATACAGAAGGGGCTGAATAGTGGTAGGGACGTGTCCCTACCGTCCCTACCCAATCCTACACCTATGGTCACAGGTTCAGATTTCACAAGGTGCACAATACAGATCATGTGCCCAATTTTTAATTAAGGGAAAAGTAGTATTTTGCATCCTTACAATACAGGTAACTACAACAGATGTTTTCTCTAGGCCCGTGGCCCCACCATCAAGTGTCAGTTTTGACTGACACTTGATGGTGAGCAGGACAGATTGGACACCCTTGCTGTAGAGCAGGGGTCATCATCTAAAGGGCCAGAAATTTTCTAAGCAGACACTTCGGGGTCAGACTTTCAAATAATATATGTATGTGGGTGCCTGTTTATGTTTTTAAATAACTTGAAAAGATATATTATCTGTGGAGGGTCTGGGGACTCATGTTACTGTTCGAACTCTTTGTACCCCACTCTCCAACATTATATAAGAGCTAGTCCATACCCATTGGTAGCTTTGTCACCTTCTACCTATGCCAATCCTCAATGCCTATGTGCAGTTTCACATAGATTGACCACGTCAGTGAGTAGAAAAACATGGGACTGACAGAATGACACACTGACAAACTGTCAGTGTGTCATTCTGTCACATGATTATGTACAGCATACCATACCATGACTTAGACATACCAAAAATTAGAAAACAAATCAACATTCGACCACAGGGGGAGCCACAGCGATTGGTCGCATTTTAGCCATTTTTAAGCATTTTTCTGTTGTTATAGCGCCACCCAGTTGCCAATTTGAGTTAAATTTCTCCAGCCACCTTGAGGCGTCCTGTTCTACATATCTTCTAAGTTTAGTAAAAATCGAAATGGCGGTTAGGCCTAGATAAGAAATTAGCTCTCTAGCGCCCCCATTGTGTTTGATCGGGTCAATAATGGAGGGGTCCCCCGAGATTATGTGTGGTCATATGCCTACAAGGTTGCGTGGTGATCGGTGAAACCCTTGAGATGTTATACACCTTTATGTGATGAGCCACGCCCTCTGCAATATTCATTGCCTTATAGAAGCTCAGTTTTAGTAAGTTTTCCAACTTTTGCCAAGAGGGAACTTTAGATATTGGTCCCTAGATTATGTTCACCGAGTTTCATGCAGATCGGTCAAACTTCCTAGGAAGAGATCGATTTTAAGTGTTTTTCAAAAAATTCAAAATAGTGGAAAATCTACATACCAGAAGTTATTGGTTCTTGAGGCAAATTTGATCCTCATGAGGAGAGGCATCTCTGGGCAAGGTTTCATATCTCTACAACATACAGGGCATGAGATATGCCCATTCAAAGTTTGCAATTTCAATCGGTTGCTATAGCGACCCCTTTGGCCAACTGATGTAACATTGCTTCATTGGCATCCTCCCATGACCCTCTACCACTGTGCCAAATTTCACATGGATTGACCAAGTCAGTCAGGAGAAAAACGTGGAACAGAGACACAGACAGACGCACCCACAGACAGAGTTTTCATCATTATATAGTAAGATTAAAAGGTCCTCTTTGAACAGACTCAAAGTAAATTTACGTACATTGTGCTAGTAATACCTCCCCTGGAATGCATTCCAGTACCCATGTGTGTAGCATTGAGTCATAGGCTTTCTTGTAGTCAATCCAGGTGGTACACAGGTTGGTCTCCCTGCTCTTGAAGTCTCGGGCGATTGCTCTGTCAACCAGTAGCTGGTGCTTGGCGCCTCTGGTGTTACTGCCAATTCCCTTCCCTTCAAAAATTAAGACTAATTATAGGTAAAATAGTGAGTGATCAGTTGGTAACCCTCTGGAACTTTGAGACTTTTAGTCAAGAGGATAGCAGGTGAACTGGACGTTCAGTTTCCAATTATGATGTAATGATAAAGAAGTAGGTGGGCTGCAGCGACTAACCTTTAACGAGTCAGGATCAGTGTGGCGGGGTCAATGTTATGTTATGACAGGGCTCCACTTCGGGCTCCACCCGGTGTACCTGTGATATCCACTTGAATTCAATGATTAACTGATTAGAATTTGGTGGTAAAAGGTCAAAGATAACTGTGACCTCAAAAAAACAGATTTAAGGCCATAACTCAAGAATTCATACGCTAATCACGACAAATTTCACACAAATGACTAATTGGATAAAATGGCTGAGTGATGACATTTTCCATACAAAGGGTCAAAGGTCAACTTGTTTGTCAACTGGTGTTCATTAATCGTTAGGTTGAGGATACAAATTGAGTTCAAATACTGTTTAACAGGACAATCAACAATAAAGCTGACCAAGCCATATTATCTAAACCACCCATTTAGACATGAAAGTAAAAGTCACTTCGCCTGAAGTGCTGCTTTGAAGAACTTTTCACAACTTCACAGGATCATTTGTCTATGTGAGTTTGTTTTGCAAAGTTTGCACTGTTGTTGTCTGGTCTGTTCACATAGCAGCAGCTAACACTGAGGCGTCTTGTGGGAATATGATGGTGATGGTGGCAGACATGGTTTGTTTTTCTCCATGTGGATTTAGACTCCAAACAGAGCAGTGATGCTAATGAGCCGATCATCACTATTCTCTTCAGGCAAATAAACTCCTGTGAAACTCATTAAGAGTTCATTGCTTCATTAATTATTTAAACTATCCTCTGTTGTTTTTGGCTCTGAGTGGAGATGGATGACTCAACAGGTAAAAAAAGCTTTTCATACTTGGAAAACTATTGACTTGTCTTGCAGTTTCTGTAAGGATTCAATATTGGTATCAAAAACTATATCAACATGCTTGTATTAGATTAGATTTGATTATTTTTGACACTGTTTGATCAAATTGTATTTAAATGTCCAGTTTAATGAACAACTCTGCAACCATCACCAAAACTACACATTATAGAATGAAGACTAAGTCTCCAGGCCAAATCAGCATGATAAGATGCTTACAATGAAGATGCTAGCATGTTGATATTAAGCACATATAAGGTTTACCATCTTAGTCATAAACAGTTGAAGCTGATGGGAATGTCATTAGTTTTGCAGGTATTAAAGCAGCTGTGCGGGACTTTACATTTTCGTTGATTATAGTGCCCCCCTTTGGTCGAAGCGGTATGACACCCACAGCCTGGTGTCGTAAAATCTCAACTGCAACCGGCAATTACCACATGCATTTATTTTGGAGAGCAAGAGGAAAATCATAAATGTTCTGGTGTAGCTCTGAATTTCTTATAAACTGAGGACAACTGCCTGCTGTATATTTGTGTTCATGGTCACAGTCACAGATAATTTTGTGGCGTTTGTTGTAACGTTACTAGACAAAAGCGGTTCACATCAGCTAACGTTACATTTAGCTTGCTTATAACTTCCATGCCATCATACATTGAAGTGAAACAACGTCTAACAAGTTGCAGTATATTCTCTAAATAAAAACAAAAATGACATACCTGTTGATTAGGAAAAGGGACAACTCGGGATCAGTTTTAAAACCTTTAAAATCTCTCAGCTCTCTCCACTTGGTGAATGCCCGACCGAGGTTTACGTGCGTTTGGGCTCGAGCCCTATCACTGTCCCGTTTAGCCTTCTTCTGTTCTTTTTCTTTTAGATGGTGCTCCTTCTTTATCCGCCATGACATCGAAAGTACAACTAAGTCTTTGTAGATACATCTGTTAAAACTGTTATGTGTTCAGCAATGCCCGTTGCGTACCACGTACTCGAAGAACACTCTCTGTAAACACGGCTCTTCTTCTCTCAATTTACTGGCGGCTCGCAAACAACTTCCAGGTGCATACCACCACCTACTGTACAAGAGACTACTCCCTACTACATGTCATTTAGCCTGTTTCTTAAATCCTACTACTACTACTTTTTTGTCGCTGTTGGGTTCAGATAAATATGTGGATCTTCAAGAATCTTCATTAAATTGTATGAATGTATCCATGGTCATGGATTGGTATTTTGAAAGGCCTCAGAGTTCTTCACTGTCTGCATGACAGGAGTAAGAGGCTCCCTGGTGTTAAAAGGTTAAGACGCTGTAAGATGAAGACCTTGTAGATGTTCAGACTCTAATGTTAAATGGATTGGACCAAGTGGTACACATGTTTCAGACAAATGTGATACACTGTATAAAGCTGACTCATTGTTTTGGTATGGCTGCGTCCATGTAGACATGCTGCACCAAGATGTTCTCTGATGTCACACTTGTGTTGTATTAGACATTAATTCCAGTACAATCATCAAGTTTTTTTTATTTTTCATCAAAATGAACAGTGACGAGAGTAAAAGGTTTTTCACATCAGTCAGGGGGAAAATGTCTTTACAATTCATCCTTTGGAGACCATGGATGTCCATACTACATATAAGGGATATTTAGTCAATAGTTGTTGAGATATTTTATGTCACGGGTGTGATTGTACCCAAATGCAGCACTCTGAGGCAGGCAGACAATTGGTAATGACTTTTATTATATACAAGGTAACATGAACATGAGCTGACAGATAATTCTTCAGACGCAGAGCCCCTACACAGTCTCTGGGTTCAGGGTTCAGGGTCCAGGGAATGAGCCGACAGGTAAGTAAGAGAAGGACACGCACACAAGGCAATGTGTGGTGTCTCACAGCAGGCGACTGACAGCAGGTGGGAACGCTCATTTTAAAACGTTGTGGCAGGAAAACACCACACAGCTACAGGCAGACGGAAACCAGAGACGCTGAGGCAGAACTCATGGTCAGGGACAGAAGGCTGATGAGTTTGCCGGGAAACAGATGATGTAGACATGTCGAGAACAAGCAGGGTCGGTTCTGGGAAATCAAGAGTAAGTGCTGGAATGTCTTGCATGAGGTTGAAGAACAATCTGGCAGTGAGTGTGTGGAGAGCAGGGGTCTTTATACTAAGCCAGTCAGTGACTGAAAGCAGGTGAGTGGAGTTGGGCTGATGAGGTGGCAGGCTGAGTTGAGCAGGTGAGCAGAGTTGCCTTGAAGAGATGGGTGTGGGCTGGCAGTCAGAGTGCAGGTGAGTGGAAATTTACCAGGAGTAGGTGAGGGAGAGAAGCAGACTGTTGTGACATCTTAATGAAAAACAAAAATGTCAACCTGCTGGTGGTGCTGCAGGAAAATACAGGGGATAACCAAAGTCATGAGAAGACATTGGGTCTCATTCATGAAACGTGAGCAGAAGGAATTTGTGTGTAAACAGTTCGCAGACGGAAATTTACGTGCATGTCCGCATTCATCAATATTTTAGTAGCTCCGATCTTTTCGTAGCTACTAACAAAATCTACTCCTGCTCCTGACCGCTCGTAGTGCTTGTGTAAATTTAGTAAAGCACATAAATATTGCTTGTCACTACTGGAAATTACAATTTTAATTCATATTGCGCTCTGTTATGTACACAATACACAGGTGCCTTTGAAACACATAATCTAAACATGACAAAATATTAAAAATATAACACATTTAGTTAAATTAGCTGGCAATTAGCAGGTTTAAGATCCAGATTAGCTTCATGATTGTGAATTATCTATGTAAATCGACTCAATAGATTACACGTTCTTTCTACATGTTGAATGATGATAATAAAAATATCCGTAAGGACAGCCGGATCACAGCCTCTTCGGCCTTGGTGCCTGGGTTCAGCAGGGGCAGCAGGAGCAGCAGGTGGTGGAGCCACGAAGGAGCACGTGCCAGCTGAAAGAATCATTTGAGACAACACGTTTTTTTTTTGTTTTTTTTTTTTGTGGCTTTTTGATCATTTGAATGAATATATCTGATTTGAAAAATGTTTAATTTCTGTTGTATAAAACAGAGCTTTAGGCTATTAAGATTCAAATAATTTGAAGACGATGCATACAAAACTGCTGTAGGCTATATGTTATCCATATCATTTGTTAAAATAAATGTTAAATAGCTCTACATTCCGACAGCCATCACTGATTTAGAGTTTATCCATTACACACAAAACATCTCTGGTTTCCCGTTCCCACTTCATTCAAAACCCCACAAATGAATCATCTGTTTGTTTGGTGACCGCTGTATTTTTTGTGTGTGTGCTTATGTGTTTCTTTGCCTCCAGTTTCATATCAAACCATTTACGCTTTACCTCTGACATGGTTCTTTGTACGGAGACAACATTAACAGCATCTGTTACCTCCCTCCAGGCCTTCACTTTGCCTGTCCCTGTCACAACAAGAAAATAAAATGTTTTTTCAGTCCACTTCACCCAAAATTATTTCGATCTCCACTTCAGAAAAATTCTTTTTTCTTTCTTTCTCTTTCTTTCTTTGCGCCATGACTGACAGATCGACAGGATACATCTTCACCTCCTTATATGGTGGTCATTGGCTATTCATGGGCGGGGATTTATGCTAATTGCTGATTACCGGGAGCGCGCTGTCACTTTACGATGGATTGGCATTCATGATCATACACACGTGTTTACGATCAAATCTGAGTTTCCCGCGGCGTTCCTGAATCCGGAGTAGGTTTTTAGTAGCGTAGGCTTTTATGTGCAAATCTACACACAGATTTACTCACTTTTCATGAATGAGACCCAATGTCTGTATGTCTGAAATTTCTTTTAATGGCAATCCAACCAATAAACTTTGCTTGTGATGACGGCGGCAGTTGAGCAGCAGGGGGAGGTGTCGACAGATCCAGCTTGGCGCAGTGAAAGTTCTGTGCCAAAAGGCTTCGCCGAAGGTGCGCTAAAAGCTCGCCAGCTGAAACCACGTCTACTGTCAGCACAGGCGGAGCGCAGCCGGTATAAGCCGAAGTTTGGCTGACCAGCGGACAGTGCGCACACATCACCAAAACCTCACAGGCAGGTTTCCAGAATGTCAGGCACATTAACGATAAAATAAATACCCAAAAACCACTATTCAATGCAACTATCTGCAATCAGCACATAAATGTATCTCTATCGACTGTCCCGTCACATCTGATGTCAGATCAAAGGGGATTGGCACCGTTTGGCACGTTTGGCACGCGTAATGGAAACCCAACCTGATTTGATTAACACAGCTGCAAACTAATGAGTTCACATCCCTCTCAGCCAACCACAAACAGCCACAGCATCAGATAGGGAGTATATATTCAGCATCTGTCATCTTAGAAAAGTCAAAAGAAAAGAAACAGAGTGAGACTGCAAGAGAGAAAGAGAGAGCGCGCACGCACGAGAGAAACGCAACATTGATTTACAATTGTGGTGACCTCCTCCCAGGCTACCTTTGCATCATCAGCCCGTGGAGGTCCGCTCACAGTTCCGTATATTTGGACACTGCGAGCTTGGACCACCAAAACATCAGTTTCCTCCTGGGAGAAGTTTGGCCGTCTGACGCTGCTGCTCTCTTCTGCCATGGCGAATTGAGTAAACTCTCATTACGCCTCCACGCGGCGCATTTAAGGGCGAGGAGAGGGGCTCATTTGATTGGTGTGATGTGAATGGGCTGTGTAAAACCCACTCCACGCCTTCTCTCCTCCCTCTTTCCGACTTGCGCAGGTAGGAGGGAGGGAGGTGGGAAAGAGGAGTAGCTGCGCCAGCGCGCACGGTGTGCCAAACTTGCAAAAACCGCCTGGCCACACCCAGTTGGCGAAGTGCAGGTGCGCTGCGCTCCCGCCTCGCCCGGTCTGCGAAACTAGAGCCCAATGTGTTTATGATATATTCCTTATTATTATTGTTATTATTTGTGAGTTCATTATTTAATAACCCAGAATATGATCACGATGTCTTTGAACACTGGAAATAATTTATTAGGCCAAACGTTTCAGGAAAAATTCAAATTCTGTAACTCATCAACCCGACGCTCAGGAATGATCAGCCTCAGTGTAACTGAATGGAAATGACGACCAGTGATGTAAAAGTGTTTCTTGCTGACAGACAGACTCTCTGACAGACAGACTCTTTGATTGTATCCATAATTAAAGTTGATGAGGAAAATAACAGATCGTGAAGAAAAAAAAATTTCCAATAAATGAAGAAAGTCGTTTGTTTCCTTTTCTTGTTCAGATTTTAAACTCGAAGGTGAATCAGAGAACAAATAAAATATAAAACGTGGCAGTGATACACTTGAGTTTAATCTGATATCTGTCTTCCCTCTGTATGAAACTCCAGTGATCTGTGTCAGTGTCTGATCAGCTGCAGCGCTGCGCTGTCCAATCAATAACTGATATCCAATCAAGGGGTTTGTCGGTCAGTAAAAGACTTCCGTGAAGGCTGCACTCGTGTATCCTCGCTTCCCTCTCCTCTGAAAGCCTCCTCTCTCCTCGACTCCTCGTCTCCTCCAAATGCATTTAACGAATTGAGACGTCCTACAAGATTGCGAGTCTCGATCGATTTCCGGGTCAAGTGATCGAGGATAAAGGACAGAGGAGTCAAGGAAGGATATTGGGATGAACCCATAGAGACAGACAAACCATTCACACCTACGGACAATGTGGAGTCACCAATCAACCTATCTCCAATCTGCATGTCTTTAGACTGTGGGAGAAAGCTGGAGTACCTGGAGAAAACCCACGCTGACACGGGGACAACATGCAAACTCTGCACAGAAGGGCACCCACACCCAGGATCAAACCAGGAACCCTCTTGCTGTGAGGCGACAGCACTAACCACCACACCACGGTGCTGCCCTGGTTATATATCCAATAAGCATTAACTGCTCCACTACTTAAGAAAGATGGACTTAAGGAGGACTTAATCTTCACTGCATGACTTTCACTGTTCTTATGAAGGACAACACACAGCAGCAGAGTATTATGTGTGTCAGAACACCCAACCCCAGGGTGATGGCCCACTGGTTAAGACACATACCATGTAAAAGTCAGGGGTGTCCAAATGTGTTTTTAAAAATGGGGGCCAGATTAGATAATGTAAAATTCCCCTCATCTCCCCCTATATTTCCTACCTTTATCTCACTGACAACCATCTATTAAACTCAAAATGCTTACGTGTGTGTCAAACAGTCCAGAGCAGAGAGTCACAGATATAAATATACCATGTTTTTTTTTTTAATATAGTTGTGGCTGTTTCTCAGCCAGCTTGTGTACAGATGATCATGCCTGCATTTGAATGAGTTCAAACCAGGACACTTGCAGACCTTATGCTAGGCTGTGGCTAAAAGTGATTTCATCAACAGACTGTGATTGAAACTCACTTCTTTGTTGAACCATACAACATCAACAAGTAATAGCTAAGGAAACATGTTACTAAAAACATATATTGGTGTCTGACTTTGAAGAGAGCACAGAAAAGTTTCACTTTCACTTTCAGTTCAGTTCTAAATAATAAGGTTTTAGCAAAAATGCATGTGTTTGGGAAGTACTAAGCGTACGTCTGGTTAAATGAGACTATACTGGACAGGTTGTGTGAGTTGGGTTTTGTAAACAGATGGTTTGAAATAGTTTTCTGTTGTTAAATGTGGTCCCCAATCTATCAATTGATTAATATGTTCACCATTCTCCATAAAGGCATGTGAGAAAAAGTTTTGTTCACAAGTTCAATTTATTTGATATTTGTATGGTCATTTTGTAAATGAAGTATTTCTTAGAGTCTTTCTGTCTCTCCAGCTATGCATAGCTACTGCGGGGGACTAACAGGAAGTGACAATGATGACCCTGGTGACCAAAATTTCACCTGGTCTTATCTGAGGATGTTCTTGTCTTTAAAGTCACTGTGCACAGCTCCTCTCTCTCAGAAGGCTGCAGTAAGCTCCACAAAAGACTTTAGTATTTGAACAGCATGGAGGATTTTGATGGGTAAAATGCATCTTAGCACTTCCGTTTCTATTGACACATTTAATAACAACAATATAGTTTGAAAATCATGTCAGATAACAACTCACTAGTTGGTGGTGAGTCTTTACAGCAGCAGATCAACGACCGGATCATTGTTGTGCAGCTCCTGGTGATGATTTTTCTTTGCATCAACTTTTTGCTCATCTTAACCTTTTTTCAAAAGGAGTGTTTCTACACAACTACACGCTACATCTTGTTTGCAGTTACACTACTGTCTGATAGCTTTATATTACTCGTGTCTGATGTTCTTCTCATCTTACACTATTTTCAAATTGTTATGCATGTTTGGTTATGCATCATTATCTCTGTTGTGGTACTTCTGTATATGATAATAACACCAGTTACTCTGACAGCAATGACCCTGGAGCGCTACGTGGCCATATGCATGCCCCTGCGCCACACACAGTTGTGCTCCTGGCACAGTGCTATAAACAGCATCCTCATCATTCATGGCCTCAGCTCTGTACCCTGTATTGTTGTCCTCTCTACTTTCTTTGCATCAGTCTCTCTTAGCTTTTATGAACGACACAGTGTATGTTCTGTGGATATATTTCTTGTGCACAGGTGGCAGAAACATCTTAGATCAGCTGTAAATCAGTTTTACTTCTTGATTATGTGTATTACTATTGTATTCTCCTATGTTAAAATACTGAAAGTAGCCAAAAATGCATCAGGAGAGAATAAAAAGTCAACATGGAAAGGGCTCAGAACAGTAATTCTTCATGCTTTCCAGCTGCTGCTCTGTCTCATCCAGCTGTGGTGTCCATTCATAGAAGCTGCTCTACCTCAGATTAATTTCAGGATATTTCGCAGTGTCAAGTACTTTAACTACATAATATTTAATCTTGCTCCAAGATGTCTGAGTCCTCTCATTTATGGCCTCAGGGATGAAATTTTTGTTCATGCACTAAAACATATCTGCTTTGGCTCATGTAAAAGAAGTATTTGACAAGGTAGATTAATAATTTTCCAACAGAGAAATGTATTGATTTAAATAAAAAGCACCAGAAATTCTACTGTGCATGTTGCAATTCACCATCGTGTTTTCTTTATGACTAGTTTATTGTTATAATCCTAACTGTGATTACATTACTGTTTAAGCAACAACTCAAGCTCGACACTGTTGTTTTTTTGTATTCTTGCATCATTCTTCATATGAGGTGACAACGTTTTTCAGGGGGGTTTTGCCTTTATGTTAAGTTAGATGTAATATTGTTTATAGAAACTGATGTGTACTTGAGGTCAGTTTTCCCTTAGATAAGTTAAAGAATACCTCTATGAGCCTCAGTTGTCCTCACTTGAATATACAGCTTCATCAAGTAAATTTTGCTGATAATTATACTACTAGTGTAGCCATGCCACATTGACTTCTCTCTATATGGCAGCCGAGAAAAGGACCAAGACTGATGGCCTTCTACTCATGGAAGGCGCCCAGTGCATTGGGTCACTCACACATCATCAAAAAACCATTTCAGGACAACTTTCCCTGCCACAGAGAATCTGCTGCACTCCTTATTACACTGAGTACATTTTGACTTTCTCCTGCTTCTTTAACATTTTGCTGCTTTTGCTGTCTAATAAAACTTAGGTTTAGGTCCTAGTTGCCTCTGTCTGTATGCTTTTTAGACACCACTGTAGAAGAACCTGGGGTGTAGCTTTTTTGTGACAACAACATCAAGAAGATAACTTGCCATTGTGAGCAGGATAGCATGCTGACATTAGCATAACCTTGAAGCACTACAGTGCCCAGTTTCAGCCTCACAGAGCCACTAGTCTGTCTGTACACTCTCAGCACTATTATGTGTTAGTCAAAGGTGCAGATTTCTCTACCCCACCCCAGGAAAGAAATTGTAATTAAAACAAATTTTCTGCAGTTCTACACCACCTGTACTCATCTAGATTAGTTAGCTTGATGGTGTTATGAAAATCAGGGTTGTATCAACAGTATAATTGGGTGGATTCTAAAGTGAGACAATTATCATAATAATCTGGGGAGGAATCTACCATTTGGCCTCCAACTTAAAGGGCCCAAACAGTTACATAGATCCATTATGATGTTCTGATATGGAAAATACTGAATCATGTTACTGTTCTAACTCTTTGGACCACACTATTCCACACTATATAAGAATGTAAAGCTCCACTTTGAACAGACTAAAAGTAAATTTAAGTACATTGTGCTAATAATACCTTTCCTGAATGCAGGTCTTTGACTTTAAGTTTTCCTGTGTGCTACTAATAGTTTTACTGAAGAAAGAAGTTTTGAAGTACTTCTTTTACAGCTGCCAACAGCCTACCAACATTCTCAATTAGAGGAAGGGTGGAAATAAAGCAAGGCAGTTTGCCTGGGCCCCAGGCCCCCAAAACACTAAATCTGCCCCAGGTAACAATAATAAAAGCACACTACAAAAGGAGAGAGATGGAGCAATACATGCTCATATTTATAAATATTTCCATCCAAACCGTGATTTAAACTGAAATTAAACAAAGTAGTCTGTAGAAGTCTAAAGAAGTCACTTTGCAATTGTGAAACATTCTTGAAGCTCAGCTGTTTGTCTGCCTCTCTCATTAGCAATCAGGGTAGCCTAGTACAGAAGCCTGTGTTCTCTTGCTCTCTTTCTCCTGGACCACGACCTGCATGCCCACAACAAGAACCTGGAACCAGAGAAGTTAGTGTGCCAAACACAAGGTTTGCAACTAACTTTCCAGCAAGAAGGAGAACAAAGTTGAGTTAGCACCCCAACGTCTAACTCTGCAAGGACCCTGAGTGACCAGCTTCTTTGGATCTGCACCTTCAGAACAAGGACACAACAAAGACTGCACCTGGAACCACAGCTCTTTCCAGCCCTCTTCTGCTGGCTAACAAAAGCAATTCACCACAAAGCAACTCTTACCTCCATCCTTTCAAGAATTGGTAATGTAACAACTGGGCATAGCATCATCACAGCTGTACAGGCTGAGCAAGACCATTTAACTTTGTCAATTGTGATTTAATGCTGTTCACTGGGTTATTGTTGTGATTGTTTGCAGTAAGGTTATTGGTTAGTTGGCTTCGCAAAAGCCAAGTGACGTTAGTTTGTGAATGCTTTTCACAGACAGAGTCTTGCATGCAACAAAAATCCTCTGCACTAATCCAGACCCTTTGCAACACAAATTGCATACACATAGATTCACTTACAAATAGGCTTTCAACAGAGCTACACCCAAAGAGGCAATTCAAAGTTCCTGCTTCTTTTCCTTTGTCTTTGTCCTGACCACACGGTCAGGCAGACCTCCCCCAATCTGAAGCTATCTTTGATTCGGCCATCTTGGTGTTGTCAGCCATTTTGTTTTGTAGGCCAAATGGCCCTTTGTTTCACACACCTGCCTTTGTCTCTCTCTCTCTCTCTCTCTCTCTCTCTCTCTCTCTCTCTCTCACTCTCTTGCACACACACACACACACACACACACACAAACACACACACACACACACACACACACACTTTGGTATATAGTTAGTAAGAATTTGTGTGTTTTGTTTTACTTTGCTCTCTTTATGAATAAATATATTTGGAATCATACCTGCTGTCTGCTCAATATTGCACAAGAGTGAATGAATAGTCAACCTCTGCTATGTCAAGAACTCCGAAATCCTTCAGGCTTTACTATTAATTTTGGTTATGGTTATTAATTTAATTATTAATCAAAATTACAAATTGATAGTTCAGTGTATTATGATACTGCTATCATTTTTCCCTTCTTGGGAATGGTGCCCCACAAGGTGATTTAATGTAAATGTAGTCATATTATTTAACATAATTAATAATTATTATTAAAAAATTAGCAATTATTTCCAATAGCCAATTTGATACTTTAATTGGAGATCTATTACGAGGTCAGACCCATGTTAAGGCTTAGTCCCAACAATGGTGCAGCCATGTGAAGCATAGTATTGTTGTCATTCACAACAAATCAGCCTGGAGGTGAGGCATAGATCCCAACAAATGGGGCCCCCGTGTGACACTTGGTATGGTTTATAGATTTCCTACACACACACACACACACACATACATATATATATATATATATATATATATATATATATTTACCTCAGGGTGGAAGAACCAACGGCTCTGTTGGTGCACTCTAGTTGCTTGCTGTGTTGGCATGTTATGTTGAACATACAACCCCAGACACACTGAACAGCTGTTTGTGTGTTTGGGGATGGTGTGGTTGGTGAGGCCCTATCCAAAAAAATGCCTTGCCTGATGGTTTTGTGAGAGCATCTCCCAAGCTTATAGGCAGGCAGGAAGGGACACTACCAGTGTGGTCCCCACCTGCAATGAGGCAGAGTCTGCAGCCTTGTTGGGCAGGGTGAGTGTCCAGTACATATGGACAGCAGTGTCATGGTTTACACCCAGTCTGTTCATACAGTGCTATCTCTTGGACATGTTGGTCTCCTTTTCAGTGTCTGTGCTCACTGGAACAACACAGAAGTGGTGAAAAGGGTTGTGTGTGTGTTATTTGTGTTGCACTTGACTCCCCTTTGGGTATGATACACCTACATGTTCCTGTGCTCCTTGATGACCTGGAGAATGTGGCATGCAGGGTGTCTTTTGCTTATCTTTTGACCCTTGTAAGGTCAGGCCATGGCTCTACCTGGTTCAGTTGCATACCTGGGTTGGCTGGGGGCCCCCACTTCTCTGCTGAGGTGGTGTGGTTCATAAAGTAATATTAGTAGTAGTAGTAGGTGGGCTGCGGCGACTAACCTTTGGCGAGTCAGGATCAGTGTTGCTGGTTCGATGTTATGTTACGACAGGGCTCAGCATCAGGCTCCACCCAGTGTACCCGTGATATCCACTTGGATTCAACGATGAACTGATTAGAACTTGCTGGTCAAAGGTCAAACATAACTGTGACCTCAAAAGACAGATTTAAGGCCATAACTCAAGAATTCATTCACTAATCATGACAAATTTCACACAAAAGTCTAATGAGTAATAAGTGTTGACATTTTAAATCCAAAGGGTCAAAGGTCAACTTCACTGTGACATCATTAAGTTCTGCAAAATCATATTTCTGGTCATTATTCAATGTCATAACTCAGGAAGAGAAGGGGAAACATTTGCACGGACACTGAATTGGTGACACTAATCTTGGGTGTCCAACTTGAAACTGTGCTGATTGTATAGATCTTCTGTGCTGCCAGGCTGAAGATGTGTGACGCATCCATGTTTCACCCAAAATACATGAGTTGTGTGAGATTTTGTAAACAGATGGTTTTGAAATACTTTTCTGTTGTTAAATGTGGTCTTCAATCAGTCAATTAATCTATAGGTTTATTGTTATCAATAAAGGCATGAGAGAAAAACAAAGTTTTTTTTGATAAATTCTAGCTAATGAGGGGGACTAACAGGAAGTGACAATGATGACACTGGTGACCAAAATTTCACCTTGTATTATCTGGGGATGTTCTTGTCTTTAAAGTCACTGTGCACAGCTCCTCTCTCACAGAGGGCTGCAGTAAGCTCCACAGAAGACTTTCGTATTTGAACAGCATGGAGGATTTTGATGGGTAAAATGCATCTCAGGACTGCAGATAAGTCCGTTCCGTAACAATACTTTAATGGAATTTTGGCAGTTTTTCAAAGGCTTTGTTTAAAAAAATGTCAGATAACAACTCACTGGCTGGTGGTGAGTCTTTACAGCGGCAGATCAATGATCAGGTCATTATTGTGCAGCTCCTGGTGATCATTTTTCTTTGCATCAACTTTTTGCTCATCTTAACCTTTTTTCAAAAGGAGTGTTTCTACACAACTACACGCTACATCTTGTTTGCAGTTACACTACTGTCTGATAGCTTTATATTACTCATGTCTGATGTCCTTCTCATCTTACACTATTTTCAAATTGTCATGCATGTTTGGTTATGCATCATCATCTCTGTTGTGGTACTTCTGTATATGACAATAACACCAGTTACTCTGACAGCAATGACCCTGGAGCGCTATGTGGCCATATGCATGCCCCTGCGCCACAGACAGTTGTGCTCTTGGCACAGTGCTATAAACTGCATCCTCATCATTCACGGCCTCAGCTCTGTACCCTGTATTGTTGTCCTCTCTACTTTCTTTGCATCAGTCTCTCTTAGCTTTTATGAACGACACAGTGTATGTTCTGTGGAGATATTTCTTGTGCACTGGTGGCAGAAACATCTTTGGTCAACTGTAAATCAGTTGTACTTCTTGATTATGTGTATTACTATTGTATTATCCTATGTTAAAATACTGAAAGTAGCCAAAAATGCATCAGGAGAGAATAAAAAGTCAACACGGAAAGGGCTCAGAACAGTAATTCTTCATGCTTTCCAGTTGCTGCTCTGTCTCATCCAGCTGTGGTGTCCATTCATAGAAGCTGCTCTACCTCAGATTAATGTCAGGTTTTTTAATACTGTCAGGTATTTCAACTACATAATGTTTAGTCTTGCTCCAAGATGTCTGAGTCCTCTCATTTATGGCCTCAGGGATGAAACGTTTTTTCATGCAATAAAAAATGTCTGCTTTGGCTTATGTACAGGAAGCTTTTGACAAGGTAGATGAATTATTTCCGAAGAGAGAATATATTTATTAAATTAAAAGCACCAGAAATTCTACTGTGCATGTTGCAATTCACCCACGTGTTTTCTAGTTTATTCTTATAATCCTAACTGTGATTACATTACTGTTTAAGCAACACTTCAAGCTCTACACTGTTGTGCTTTTGTATTCTTGCATCATTCATATGAGGTGACAATGCTTTTCAGGGTGTACATGTAACATTGTTTATAGGCCCTTGTAGCACTTAACCTGATGTGTACTTAAGGTCAGTCTTCCCTTAGATGAGTTAAAGAATAAGTTGATGAGCCTCAGTTGTCCCTACTTGAATATATATATAGATTTATTACAACATGAATATGATCAGAAACGTTTTTGGCACAGCATGTGTGCATGGACAAAGATATACTAAAAACTTAAAGTAACATTACGTTCACTCAGCCTTGTGCAGTGTATCCCAGGTCATACAGAAACATGTGCACGTCCATATACTTATAAATAATTCCATCCAAACTGTGACTAAAACTGAAACTACAACAAAGTAGTCCGTAGAAGTCTAAAAAAGTCACTTTCCACTTGCCAAACATTTGAGTGTTTGTTAAGAAGCTCAGCTGTTTTTCTGCCTCTCTCACTGCGCTGTCAGTCTGCTCCAACTGATCGATCAGCTGTGTGATCAGTGATCAGGGTAGCCTAGTTCAAAACTCTGTTATAATTTTTATTAGGCCTACTTGTTTTTGTCCAAAATAGTCAAATGTTTGTTGATGTGGGCTGCTTCAGTATTATCACCTGATTACAAGGACTGAGCTATGAATTTGTCCCCATTCCTGCATGAAGATATGACCCAAACAGCATCCCATTGATAAAAGACAGGAATTTGTTTCAGCTTTACTTATCCAGTCCTCAACCAACAAAATATGGATTAATCAACGACCCAAACCCGACCTGAAAACTGCAAACCTTATGCATTATAGTAGCAGGACTGAGGTCAGAGACGCAGACAGACACACAGACTGTGTGCTGCAGTGTGTGTGTATTTGTTGGTAAACAACACAAATGAAGAATTGGCGAGAGTTGCAAGATGGTTTAAAATTAATAAGCTCTCATTAAATGTCAAAAAGTCCAATTCTATAATCTTTGTAGGTAGAGTTAAGACATATCTGAGGGATCATGCTGGAGTTTCAATAGAGGGAAAAAAAATTTCTCAAGTCTCTTGCATTCAATTCTTGGGGATCCAAGTGGATGAGAATTTGAATTGGAAAAAACATATTAATTTCATTCATACAAAAATTGTGAAGTCACTTGGAATCATCAGCAAACTTCGAAGGTTTATAAATGTATCTTGTTTACTGACCTTATATTATACCATGATTTATCCTTATTTAATTTATGGTAATATTGTTTGGGCGAACACTTACCCCTCCAACCTTCATAAACTTCACTTGCTGCAGAAGCGTTTTGTATGATTGGCAACTTTTTCTAACAGATCCCTCTGCCCTTCTCTTCAAAAAACTGAATATCCTGTCTGTGTACAACATCAATATTCATCAGATATGTGTTTTTATATATAAATACATGTTTTCGCCCTGTTCTTTACCATTTTCTTTTAAAAAAAAATTCATGTTAAATTCCCAATTTCATTCTTATACTACTAGACAGGTTGATTATCTTCATCTTCTTTTTTATAAAACTAAACATGGCCAGTTTTCCCTCAGATATCGTGGTGTGCAAATATGGAATGCTAAAAGACATATTGTTATGAACTCATCATCTCTAAAAAAAAAAAATTAAAAGGAAATTGTCATTTCACCTAATTCATGAACTACATTGCATTTATGTATGTTTTATAAACCCTTTTTTGCCCTTTCTTGTCAATTCTATTGGGTTTTTGTGATCTCAAATAGTTTTTCAATTAGATATTTTTGTAGATTTTTGCTTTTGATGTTTTAATTGTCATTTTTGTTGGGGGTTTTTTGTAGTCTGTTCTCTTTTCTTCTTTTTTTCCATTCTTTTCTTTTTCTTTTCTTTTTTGTATTGTAAATTGTTGGTTTCTTTTGAGTTTTGAGAAAGGTGAGGTCCCTCGTATAAGCCTGTTGGCTTCTTGACCTCTCCTGACACATTTATTTTTATCCTTTAAATTGGTTTTCTTTTAAATCTCTTATGTGTGCAAAAACAAAAGTTAAAAAAAATAAGGCCCCCTGTGTGTGATAGAGAGAAAGAGTGACAGTAGGGCTGCACGATTCTGGAAAAAATGAGAATCACGATTTTTTGGCTTATAATTGAGCTCACGATTCTCTCATGATTTTTTTCAACGTAAAGATTTATTGTGCTTATTTCCTGATACAAAAGGAAAAGTAACAAAAAATTATAAAATAATAAAAAATATCATTAAATAACAAAACCTATGATAGTGCCTGATACAAGAGACACAAGGCACATAAACTCTGGTCAGCAGAGAGGGAACACTCCTGTTTTTAGCTTAAATGCAACAGCTGACAGCCTGACACTGAATGTAAAAACAATAAACTTTAGTTTCTTGTCTTCTCTTACAGCTTTTGAACAATCTTAACAATAATATAAATGGTGAACAACATTTTTCTGAGGTAGGTATTCACGGCCTGGAATTAAGTCATTTTTAGGGCAAGGCCACTTTGGCCTTTGATAAATACAAATTTATTGGGGCATCACAGCCAAAATGTGGGGCACCAAGGCCAAAACCAATGGTGCAATAACATTATGTGCTAATTACATTGAATGAAGACAAAACAATATATGTGTAGAAAAACAGTACTGAGTTTATTAAAACTGTAAACTGAACATTTGACTTTTCCACAAAATGCTGTGTGATAAATGTTATTAAAATTAAATTAAAATGTGAACAATTCATAATATTCATTGTTATTGTTATGATAAAATAAAGTCTAAATGGACTAAGGAAGATCAAAATTAAACATTTCAACACCATGCAACTGACAGGAGTATTCACCTAACATAGCCTACATATCTTTAATTATATAATTATTTACATGTCTCTATGTATATTTTTACATAAATCCCCAATATTTTATTTGCCTTTAAAAAAAATCCTCTTCCTTCAAATGTTTTGGTGAACCCTGCAGCAAAGTGAACCATGTTCCTCAGAGAGGATCTTTGCCTCCCAGTTTGTTCCTGGTGGCAGAGCAGAGTGAACCGTCTTTCTATCAGAGGATCTTTGTCCCATGAGAGCAGGCACTAACAAGCAGTGTAAACAACTTTCGCTGGCGATTTGACAGTCACTAGAAGCACATTATGACCCTTTGTAAAAGTTTCTGCGTGGTACCTGTGTTGTACATGAGCTAACGTTAGCGGCTAAGGACTGAGAGGCTGTCCAGTGTGTGTGTGTGTGTGTGTGTGTGTGTGTGTGTCTGAGGAGTGTCAGTACATTAACTTGTAAGGGGTCCTCCTCACGTTGTCGGCTCTCTCCTGCTCTCGCTGCTTTCCAAACTGCCGTCCGGCTGTCGCTCTGCATCACGTGGTATAACGCTGCGTCGTTGGGAGCGCTTGTTTTCATGCAGATGATGTCCTGACTCCCGGCATGGGCGGGGCCGGCAGAATCGCTGCCATTGAAAAATTAGATCGCATATGTATATGAATCGAGATCACGATTTTATTACAATTAATCGTGCAGCCCTAAGTGACAGAGAGACAGGGAGAGAAGGTGGATGTTGACCTAGTGCATGCTATGCTTCCTTAAGTTATAAATAACTTAATTAGGACACTGCTCTGTCACTCTGTGACACTTGATATTTCTCTTGTAAGCTTACTGAACCCAGTGCATCACTATTGCTAATAATGAGCTGACAGATGGGTCTTTAACATCTATTCATGGGTCAAACACACATATTTGGGATTAGTGAATAATCCACCCATTCATCCAATTTCATCTGCTTATCCGGGGCCGGGCCGCTGGGGCAGCAGGCCGAGCAAAGCACCCCAGACATCCCTCTCCCCAGCAACGCTGTCCAGCTCCTCTTGAGGGACCCCAAAGCATTCCCAGGCCAGATGAGATATATAATCCCTTCAGTGTGTTCTGGGTCTACCCCAGGGCCTCCTACTGGTGGGACGTGCCCGGGACACCTCCAGCGGGAGGCGCCCAGGAGACATCCTGATCAGATGCCCGAACCACCTCAACTGACTCCTTTTGACACGAAGGAGCAGCGGCTCTACTCCAAGCTCCCTCTGGATGTCCGGGCTCCTCACCCCATTTCTAAGGCTGAGCCCAGCCACCCCACGGAGGAACTAATTTTCGCCACTTGTATCCACGATCTCTCACGATCTTTCAGTCACTACCCAGAGCTCATGACCATAGGTGAGGGTTGGGACGTAGATGGACCACTAACCATCTGGCTCAGCTCCCTCTTCACCACGACGGACCGGCGCAGCACCTTTATCACTGCAGAAGCCGCACCAACCCGCTGAACCATCTCGAGCTCCATTCTACCCTCATTCGTGTACAAGACCCAAAGGTACTTGAACTCCCTCGCTTGAGGCAGTAACTCTCCCCCAACCCGGAGAGGGCAATCCACCGGTTTCCAGCAGAGAACCATGGCCTCAGACTTGGAGGTGCTGACTCTCATCCCAACTGCTTCACAATCGGCTGCAAACTGCCCCAGTGCATGCTGAAGGTCATGGTGTGATGGAGCCAACAGAACCACATCATCTGCGAAAAGCAGAGATGCAATTCTGAGGTTCCCAAACTGGACCCCTTCCTCCCCCCCGGCTGTGCCTCAAGATCCTGTCCATGAAAATCACAAACAGGATTGGTGACAATGGACAACCTTGGTGGAGGCCAACACCCACCAAAAACGTGTTTGACTTTACACCAAGTATGTGGACACAGCTCTCACTTTGGTCATACAGGGACCGGATGGCTCGTAGCAGCAGGCCTGGCATCCTGTACTCCCGCAGTACCCCCCACAAGACCCCCCGAGGGACGCAGTCGTAAACCTTCTCTGAGTCCACACAGCACATGTAGACTGAATGGGCAAACTCCCACAACCACTCCAGCAGTCTCACAAGGGTAAAGAGCTGGTCCACTGTTCCACGGCCAGAACACAATCTGCATTGCTCCTCCTGAATCTGAGGTTCGATAATCGGTCGGAGCCTCCTTTCCAGCACCCTGGAAGAAACTTTACGCGGGAGGCTGATCAGTGTGATACCCAGATAGTTGGAGCACACCCTCCAGTCCCCTTTTTTGAAGATGGGGACCACCACCCCAGTCTGCCACACTGCAGGCACCGTACCCGACCTCCACGTGACACTGAAAAGGCGTGACAGCCCAACAGTGTTCAGAGCGATCAGCACCTTAGGGCGAATCTCATCCACATCCAGAGCCTTGCCACCAGGAAGCTTTTTAACTACCTCAGCAACCTCTGCCAGGGATATGGACGAGAGTTCCCCCGAGTCTTCAGGCTCTGCCTCGTTCACGGTGGACATGATGACCAGGTTCAGGAGGTCCTCAAAGTGCTCCTTCCACTGCCTGACAATGTCCCCAGTTTGGGTCAGCAGTTCTGCCTCTCCGCTGAGCACAGCCTGAGACAAGCCCTGTTTTCCCTTCCTGAGTTGGCTAGCGGTCTGCCAGAACTTCCTTGAGGTCAACCGAAAGTCCTTCTCTATAGCCTCCCCGAACTCCTCCCACAACCAGGTTTTTGCTTCAGTGACTGCCACAGCTGCAGCCCTTCTGGCCAACCGGTAGCTGTCCGCTGCTTCAGGAGACCCCTGAGCCAGCCAGACCCGAAAGGCCTCCTTCTTCAGCCTGACGGCCTCCCTTACTGCTGGTGTTCTTCGGTTGCCGCCAGGACAGGCATTGACAGCCTTCTGACCACAGCTTCTAGCAGCCACCTCCACAATGAAAGCTCTGAACATGGACCACTCAGACTCTACATCTCCAACCTCCCCCGGGATGCACGAGAAATTCTTCCAGAGGTGGGAGTTGAAGAACCCACGGACAGGGGCCTCAGCCAGACGTTCCCAGTTCACCCTCACTACACGTTTGGGTTTACCAGGTCTGTCCAGCAGCCTCCCCCGCCATCTGATCCAACTCACCACCAGGTGGTGATCAGCTGACAGCTCTGCTCCTGTCTTCACCCGAGCGTCCAAGACGCACAGCCACAGATCTGATGATACAACCACATTATTGATCTATGGCCTAGGGTGTTCTGGTACACTTATGAACTGTGCTCGAACATGGTGTTCGTTATGGCCAGTCCATGACTCGCACAGAAGTCCAATAACAAAACACTACTCTGGTACAGATCAGGCAGGCCGTTCCTCCCAATCACCCCCTCCAGGTTTTTCCATCAATGTCCACGTGAGCGTTGAAGTCCCCCAGGAGAACTATGGAGTCTGCAGCCGGCACCCCTTGCAGGACGCTGACAAGAGACCCCAGGAAGGCCTGGTACTCCGCACTGCTGTTCGGCACGTATACACAAACAACAGACAGAGACCTTCTCTTTGTGACTGGGCCCCATGGCTGAAGGTCTGGCCACCGGATGCTCGCGGGTGAGCTCTCCCCCAGGTCTGGTTCCAGGAAGGGGCTGCTGAAATGGTGCTGAAGCACCATGTTTTCACGGACATGGATGTCAACTGTTACTGCAACTTGACTGGTTGGCAGAGGCATATAAGCACAAGGCACTAATTTACAATCATGAACACATGCACACACACAGAATAAAGCCATCTCTGTATAGTAGATACTATAGCAATCACAAACTTATCCAGAAAAATGAAACATATCATGGTAATGTAAATGCACAATTGATCATTTTGTTTTTCATTTCTATAACTTTAACTCACACTTTATTGGAAGTGTGTGGCCTGTACCATCAACTTCTGATAGTTAACTCTGAGATGTCATAGGGGGATATTACACTGATAGTCTTGGCTTGTGTTTCATCATCAGATTTCTATTTTTTTTAACATAATGATGATGATAATTAGTCAGTTAGCTGTATTCCTGTGTGTTATAATAAACTCCAGTGAAACTAATTAAGAATGATCATTAATGGCATCATTAATTATTCAAAGACTACTCTGTTGATGCTGGCTTGACTAATGAATGCATCTGTAATCCTTTGTGTGTTCACAGTTCAACATTGTTAACAAAACTTTATACAAAATGTTTGGCTTTGATGTTGTTTAAATGGATTTTAACACATGTTCCAGTGTTTTATTTAGGTTTTCTTTTCCATTTAATGCTACATCATACCTCTACGTCACTACAATTCAGAGGGAAATGTAGTCCTTTACACTTAACTTATTATACTGTGTATTAATAACTTTAGTTGATTACTCTACATTCATTCATTTTTTCAGTCATTTATTTTCGTAGTCACTTATCTTTTACAGGGGCAGGAAAAACTGATCAGGAAAAACTCCGCAAAAAAACCCTTTAACGGGGAAAAAACGGCAGAAACCTCAGGAAGAGCAACTGAGGAGGGATCCCTCTTCTAGGACGGACAGACGTGCAATAGATGTCGTACAGAACAGATCAACATGATAAATTAACAGTAATCCGTATGACACAATGAGACAGAGAGACAGACAGAGAGAGAGAGAGAGAGAGAGAGAGAGAGAGAGAGAGAGATGCAGGACAGACGGTAATGACAGTAGCTTACAACAACATTAAAGTAATAATATTAATTAATATTAATATTAATAGGCTAATTAATATTACCTACAAGCTATTGAACATTCCACTCACATGACATGCAGGACAATTAATGATGGGTTTGTGTGTGTGTTTGTGTGTGTGTGTGTGTGTGTGTGTGTGTGTGTCTGTGTGGTGTTATGTCAACACATCTGGTTCTGGACATGAGCAGCTGCACATTTAACAGCCACACATCACCGACAGTCCGCTGAACAACGCAACGGGTTGTGAATGAAATAAACTTAATTACAACATGACAGACTTGCACGAAATATCATTAACGTTACTCTTTGTAGTCACGTAGGCATATGAATGACAGCGTTTCATTGCAAAGAATGCATGTAATGGGTACACTTGCGCTATTTCTACGCCATCTCGTTCAAATGAGCTAGATAAAGGGGGCGGGTATTTATATGTCAGGGCCTCAAGCTGAAAAAGACTTCCTGTTAGGAACCTCTCGACCATCCTAGCTTGTAGCTGCTTAAAGCTTGCTGCTAGCTCCTAGCGCTAGCTCCTCGCTGCACAAATAAGAGACTTGGGACGGCCTAGAAGATGGCGGACCTCGAACGACTTCCGGTTCAAGTGAGGAGCTAGCAGTAGCACTATAAAAATAAGAGACTTGGGACGCACCCAAAGACGTGGCTCTTACCACAGACGGGTGGACCTCCCTAGCAACAGCATCCTATGTCACACTAACGGCCCACTGGATCTCAGACGACTGGGAAATGAATTAACGACTGTCCGACACGTTGGAACAGTAGCCTACATATGAAATGATCTGCCGGGCATCGCAGCAGCAAGCAGCTGCTGCTTACATCTTCGAGAAAAAACTGTCAAGAATGGAGCTGACCACAAGCGAGTGATCCCGTAGTGCAGGCCTATTCAACTGGCGGCCCACGGGCCAAATACGGCCCTTTTGATTTTTTTTATGGCCCGCCAGGCCGCCAGTAAATAATAGTGTGTGATGTAGGAAAATTATTCAACAACGGTTCTGATCTAACTCGTAAATATCTACATTCTGTGGTCAATCTCATGTGATATACGGGTGAATGGTATGTAGCCAATCACGCAGCCAGTCGCAGCCAATCGCACCAATCACATCGCTGCTCTGCAGTTGCCTGGCGAGAGCGGTCAGCGGAGGTCAGCACTAACATTGCACTCTCAAAACCGAAGAAGCGGAAAATTGACTCAGAAAACCGCCAGTTCCAGAGCGAATGGACAGAGAAATATTTCTTTTTTTTGCTTACTGTGCAATGAATCCATATCTGTTATGAAGGAATACAACCTGAAGCGGCACTACAACACAATACACGGCTCCTTTTCAGCGCGATTTCCAGAGGGCTCGGATGAAAGGCGAAGTAAAGTACAACGTCTGCTAGCTTCATTTCAACAATGTCAGGTTGCCCTTGGACGCTTTTGCACGGAGCAAGAGAGGGCTATGATCGCATCCCTTCGAGTAGCCTGGACACTAACACGGCAGAAGAAGCCTTTTACAGAGGCGGAGACGGTTAAAGATTGTATGCTCGCTGTCATCGATGAAGTGGTTATTGATGAAAAAGTGAAGGAAAGCGTCGTCTCATCGATTAAAAAAGTGCCTCTCTCGGACACATCAACTCTTCGCAGAGTGGAACTACTCGCAAAGGATGTGTCAAGGAAGCTTTTGGATGACCTGAAAAAAACGGATTTTATGAGCCTCGCTGTGGATGAATCAACTGACTGTACTGACATGGCTCAGCTGTGCGTTTATGTCAGATTTCACAACGGAGTCTGCTTTAGAGAGGAACTTTTGGGGCTTATTCCAATGGAGGGACACACCACAGGTGAGGTGATGTTTCAAAAGATTGTCGGATTTTTTAACGAGCATGAACTGGATTTACAGAAAGTTTGCCTTTTGGTCACGGATGGCGCTCCAGCTATGATTGGTAGATTACAAGGGCTGACAGCGAGGCTGTCAACCGTAGCTCCACACATGCAGTTTTTACACTGCATCATTCATCAGTCTGTGTTGTGTTCAAAGCTAAGCGGTGATCTGAAAAACACCATGGACACTGTCATGAACATTGTGAATTTCATCCGCTCAACCTCCAGCCTACAACACCGTCTTTTCCGTATGATGCTCGCCGACATGTTTGCGGAACACACGGACTTGCTTGTTCATAACGATGTCAGGTGGCTTAGCAAGGGAAATGTCCCGGACCGTTTCTGTGACCTCCACCAGGAGATTGTGTCTTTCCTTCGCGTGTGTAAACACAAACGGGCAGCAAGCCTCCTGGAGCGAATGCTGGATGAACAGTTCATGGCGGAGGTGAACTTTCTGTGTGACATTTTTAAACACTTGAACACCCTGAATCTTGAGCTGCAGGGACGAGAAAAGTGTATTGCTGATTTGGTTGAGAGGCTTTGTGCTTTCAAAACAAAGTTAACCATCTTCTCAACAGACCTAACATCAAGAGAAATGCTGCACTTTCCACGACTGCGTGGATTCATGAACACAGCACCCGGGGCACAAATAACGCCCATCATGACAGATTTCATGACAAAACTGACTGAGAACTTTACTGAGAGATTCCAAGGGTTCAGCATTCCCATTGAGGTGTTGCACTTTGCTCGTGACCCCTTTTCTGTCAAACCCGAGGCAGGCTTTTGTGCAAAAGTAAAAGTGGTGATGCCTTCTATTTTTGAGAGCATTTTTCAGATGGAAATGGTTGATGTGCAGGCCTCTTTTGCTTTAAAACAGCACTTGCAGTCTGAGGGTGCAGAGACCTTTTGGTGTAACCATGTTAACAAATTCCAGTACCCCACAGTGAAGAAAGTGGCCGTGCTAATAGTGACAATGTTTGGGTCCACTTATACATGTGAGTCCAGCTTTTCACATATGAATGCCATAAAAACAAGAGTGAGTGAGAAGTTGCATGAGTGTCTGAGGATTGCCCTCACTACATATGAGCCAAACTATGTTGAAATAGCAAAGGCAAGACAGTGTAATTTTTCCCATTAACCTGAATGTGTTTAAAATGACAGCAGTGTGATGTATGCCATTTTTTACATCACAGGAGGCATGTGATGCTGTCTCTGACAAATATATCTCTGAAATATGTTATGACAAAACTGACTGAGAATTTTACATACTACTGATGACAGCATCCCTCAGATTTAAACGGTTTATGTGCAATTCTCTTTTGCTTAAAACAGCACTTGCAGTCTGAGGGAGAACTTTTATCACTCTCTGTGACAACAGTTATGTTTATGTTAATTATTTTTGTCTGTTCTACTGTGCAGCTAGAATTCATTATCTCATGTTAGGCTGTTATGAACAGTTTCATTTATATAAATATGGACCTATTTATGTTTTTTTATTTTCCCTGTTTTACTGTCCAGCCCTAATACATTTGACTGTGGGTATGGTTTGGAATTGTTTATCTGATGTTAGCCTATTGAGAAAACGGTCCCATTTGTGGTCTGATGGCTTTGTCGTATTCACCTTGAACATGACATTTATATAAATATGGACCTTTGTTTAAAAAAGTGTTGCCTTCTTTATTATTAAGAGTTATTATTTTAGCCATTAGTTGACAAATATTCAGTGCGGCCCACAAACTCCCAGTGATTTTCATATTTGGCCCTCTTGTTAGTGAAGTTGAATAGCCCTGCCGTAGTGTATGAAATGTGTAATAGGCTGGATAAATGCAAAACTGTCCTAATATGTTAAAAACATAAAAAATAAAAATACGTAAAATGATGGCCCTAATTTACCTTGTGTGAATGTTAATAAGCTGGACAAAATGCAAACCTGTCCTAATATCAACTTATATTAGGCTTATTAGGCTTATTACTTATATTATTATTTCGTACTGGTACAAGAGGTTCTTAAACCTTTCAAAGTGGCAACAGAGGCGTTGTCAAAGGACAAATGTCCAACTGCGTCGGCTGTACTGCCTTTACAACATGTCCTGTGCTCTCAACTGAATAAAAAACACAGGAGATGAACCAGAACCACTTGCACTGACAGAGATGAAGACAAAGATCATCACCGATCTGGAGAAGCAGTATAGCAGCGAAAAAGACGCATTTATGCTGCTGAACAAAGCTAGTTACCTGGATCCACGCTTTCATCGCCTAGTTCATTTAAAAGAGGAACAAAAACGGTAGGTGAGGGTAGCTATACTGGAGGAGATGAAACAACTGATGGCAGGAGGCACAAGTGATGAGACCGGTGCCGGACAACCCTGTGATCAGCAAACCGCTGGGAAAACTGCGCTAACGGCTATGGGGGATCTCTTTGGAGACACGTATTGCGCGGACAGCCCAGATGAGGACAACAGTCTGCTGCTTCACAAAGAGATGTCGATGTATGAACAAGAGTCTCCAACACCTGCTCATCAAAACCCTCTCATGTGGTGGAAAACTTCAGGCTCTGGGAGATACCCTCACGTCGCCCAGATGGCAAAGAAATATCTTTCCATCTCTGGATCGAAGAGAAGGGGGGTGAGCGAGAGGTCCGCGGCCGTTTATAGCGTGATGTTATCATTATTTTGTGTTTTAATGTGTATGTAAATGTTTTCAAAGACATTTATGTTTAAATAAAAATACCCACAAAGTAGTCATGTTTCCTTGTATTAGTTTGCCCTCTTGTGGACATAATGCGAAAAAAAAATTTGAATGGTTCGAACCTATGAGTTATTTTTAGAAGGAATATTCGAACATCATTTATGAGTCATTTTGACAGCCCTATTGGGGACCATGTTTAACAGCAGCAAAAGCATATGAAAACGTTTGTTTACAGACTCTCACACAGCTTGTGCAGTGAAATCCAAGGCTCATTTGTATGCCCGGTACTTAACAAACATGCATTTTCACTAAAAACCGTGGTGCTGTAGTCTGGCTTTGAAGAGAACAGTGTTTGGGAACTACAGAGCAAACAACTGGATAAATGAGACTATACTGCACGAGTTTGTAAAATAATGTTATTATATAGTTTTCCTGTCGTTAAAGGTAGTCCACAATTAATCAGCAAATTTCAGCATTTTCCATGGAGGCATGCGAGAAGAACAAAGTTTTCTTCATGAATCTGAAGTAACACGGCATGACTACAACTGGTACTTTGTGGATGAAGTATAAGACCTGAGTACTCCTCCTACCAGGGCTGGACTGGGAGAAATTTTGGCTAAGGAAAAACAAATATGCACCCCAGTATAGGCATACTAGTCACTACAACACTCACTTCAATGTCACAGGGACACTCCATATGAATCCAATAGTCACAGCATTATTCCATTTCACATATGGGTATTCACCATATAACTAATCACCAGCAGTCCAGTCCAGTGCTTTTCTCTCCCCTACATGTCACTGAAACTTCTCACCAAAATGTGCCCCTCAATACAACAGTCACAACATGACTCCTGAAATAATGCTTTGGTATTATGCTCAAGTGGTGAACATGGTTGTATTATTTTGTCAGCAAACCATTTAGATGCCAGCTTATATTGCCAGTCAATATAATACACCAATACCATATTCAATGCAACGGTGAATAGTAAAAATATAGGCCAACAGCAACTTCAACTTATGTGAACTTCTTTCAATAACATCAGTCATTGACAAAGTCAAGTCAGCTTAGACAGATAAGAGACATATCCTACCTTAACAGGGCTTCTAACATTTTCAGGTCATGACCCATCTGTGGCAGTGTTGACCCACCAAATATTCTGAAGTAAAATATGAAATAGATTGTCATTACCATGTAAAAGAGGTAAATAATTAACACTTCTCTATGTATATTGGCAAATGGTCAATGCAGTATTTTTTCAGTGTTCATACATTATCATACCAGGGAACACTAATGAACCCCAACCTAAATCCAAGGTTGGAATATACAATAGCTTTCATGTTTGGGCTGGGACACATAACAGTAAGGCAACAGACAGCAAAATTCACTTACACTTTATAGAATAAAGCTGTAGTGCCAAGAAGGCTATTTTTACAACTATATGAGAAAGCCATTTATGTCAACTGCCAGTGCCTGGTGTTCATGTGTCTGCAACTTGTTACAGCCTGGTGACTAACAATAATAATAATAATAATTGTAGTGACTGCAATCAATAAAAAGGCCGCTGAGAGGCTTAAGTGGGCTCGCATCTGTGACTCGTTCCTTCATTGAATCAGTCCACTTGACAGTTTTATAGCTTTTATTTAGCAAACGAAATAAAGACTTACAATACAGTGATCAACAGAAAATATCAGAGCTCACTCAACCCTATTTTCTCCATTCCCGCCAGGGATTTAAATGCCCAGTTAAATAACTTAAACTACACCCATGTGTCAACCACCGGATGTGACATACCTGTGCATACATACAAATACAAATGTGTCATGCAGTGGGGAAGGGGCAAAGTACAAAAAAAATCAAAAAAGAACCCAAACAGCCAGCTTGGGCTTGTCAAAAATCCTCAGCCTCCTGAAGAAGGCAGACTTTGTTGATGGGTCTGTTCAGAAAGCCAGTTTTTGTCTTGATTTGAACTTGATATACAAGTCCTTTTTTTGTCAAGAATGGCCTCCACAATCTTTCCAGTTAGCCAGGAGCTTCTAGGTGCCGAATCATTCACAATGATCACGATGTCTCCTGGTGTGAAGTTGCGTCTGATGTTAGACCATTTTTGTCGTTCCTGCAGCTGGGGAAGATACTCTTTGATCCATCTTTTCCAGAATAGGTCTGACATGTATTGAACTTGCCTCCACCTGCAGCGAGCATATATGTCGTCCTTATGAAATTGTCCTGGTGGCAGAGACGGTGTAGTCTTGAGGAGCAGAAGGTGATTCGGGGTAAGTGCTTCCAGGTCATTTGGGTCTGTAGAAGCTTTAGTGATGGGTCGACTATTGAGGATCGCTTCAGCTTCACATAGAACAGTATGGAGACCCTCCTCATCAAGATTTTGTACATCGAGGGTGGAATTGAGAACCTTTCGCACTGATCTGATTAATCTTTCCCATACACCTCCGTGGTGTGAGCCAGCAGGGGGATTGAAGATCCAATTAATCCCTTTTTGGAGCAGTGTATTGTGGATCTGACCTTGACTCCAGCTTTCAATTGCCTCCTTCAACTCACGCTGAGCTCCCACAAAATTGGTGCCATTGTCAGAACGTAGTTCCTTCACTTGACCACGTCGAGCTATAAAACGGCGAAGGGCATTGATGAAGGAGTCTGTATCAACTGATGATGCCACTTCGATGTGAAAATAACACCATAGCGCTTCACGACACTTCTTCCACGCTTCATTCCAAAAGGCCCAAAACAGTCAACTCCAACGTTTGTAAATGGAGGTTTATCAGGGGAGACTCTATCCACAGGCAAGTCTGCTATCTGCTGTTGTCCAGGAGTAGCATTTATACGCCGACAAACAACACATTTTGACACAATCTTTCTCATTGCCACACTGGCTCCAGGAATCCAATATTTTTGGCGCAGTTTTGACAACATATAGTTGCGACCACTGTGGCCCACCTCCTTATGAACATGGCTAAGAATCAGATCAGTGATATGAGAATCTTTGGACAGTATGATAGGATGTTTAATCTCTTCTGGCATTGCTGCTCTGCCAAGTCGTCCACCAACTCTTAAAACACCATTTTCCAGGATGGGATTGAGTTTATGAATGTGGCTAGTTCTCTTAACAATCATTCCCTTTCTCAGACTTAGAATCTTGTCTGCAAATCTCTTCCTCTGGCAGTAGCAGATTATCTCGATCTCAGCTTTATCCAGTTCTTCAACTGTGAGACCACTGCTTGCCTCAATTTCCTTTTGTGGCAGATCATTTGTTTGTTTCTTCTTTCTGCTACGGTAGAAAAGCAGTTCTTTAAGTCTGAGAATCCAGGCCACAGCCACTTTCAAACAAGTCCAGGAGGAGAAGTAATGGATTAAGCAGGTAACTGGATCCACTTCTTCAGATGACATCTGAGCAGCATTTACAGTTATGTTCCTGATTTCAGAGTCAGCTGGTGAGATTTCCTCCGCCGGCTGTCAATTGTGGCGTCTCCAATATGAGGCGGAAGAGAAGAGAGAGAGTCCAAATTATCACAATGTCCATTCACTCCAAAACTCCGAGATCCAATCCATCCGTACTTCCATGCGATCAATCCAGGGAGTCCGGTCCATTCAGGTGTGTCCTAGATGCGGCAATTTTCTGTTGACAAATTGTAGCTACTGCTATCAATAAAAAGGCCGCTGAGAGGCTTAAGTGGGCTCACATCTGTGACTCGTTCCTTCATTGAATCAGTCCACTTTACAGTTTTATAGGTTTTATTTAGCAAACGAAATAAAGACTTACAATACAGTGATCCGACGTGACGGTCAACAGAAAATATCAGAGCTCACTCAACCCTATTGTCTCCATTCCCGCCAGGGATTTAAATGCCCAGTTAAATAACTTAAACTACACCCATGTGTCAACCATCGGATGTGACATACCTGTGCATACATACAAATAAACAATAAACATAAGCATAATATAAACTTTGGCTCTTACAATAATAATCATGAATAAATAGCATTCTTGTAATGTAATCCCAAGAATATGCAAATAACTCAAGCCTATGTAGCACCAATGACATGCCCAATGACATTTTTCTGTACCTTCTGCCAATTGCTCTGCACTGGCCTCTCCTTCTGAAGCATCAGCAGGACTGGTACCAACACCACCTCCACCTTTACATAGCAAACATAGAATTGTAGTTGTTTTGCATACACTATTGTTTATAGTTTATACTTTATACAGTATAACAGTGAATTTCTTACTTGATTTGCCCTTGTATTCATATAGGATAACTAGTCCGTACCCATTGGTAGCTTTGTCACCTTCTACCTATGCCAATCCTCAATGCCTATTTGCAGTTTCACATAGATTGACCACGTCAGTGAGTAGAAAAACGTGGGACAGACAGAATGACACACTGACAGTTTCCGTGATTATGTACAGTAGAGGGCTGCATTGAGACTGGGTCCCGCCGGGTCCCACGGGACCCAATGCAAATATTGCGGGAGCGGGCAGTTTGGACTTTGCTGCGGGCAGGAACGGGCGGCTAAAAAAAAATACTGCGGGATCTTAGTGCACATGCATAAGCGTTTCCACCTATATTTATTCATAAATGGACGAATATGCCCTGAACCAGCTTTCATACCAATTTGCCGCTTGCTCCACCTGTCTGTCTGTCTGTGAGCTCCATCTGTCATGAGACAAACATGAAAGAAGACGTGCAGTTTATTGTGTTTCACCAGCGGCGAGCTGTCATTACACGTGACAATTACGCAAGGCTGCGCGCTCTTTATAACTCACTGTGAACCTATGTTGCATAATAAAGATTTGCCCCCTCGTAATTTTTAACCGTCCCCTCAGTAACTTCATCCTGGCACCAGACCTGCCTTAACCTCAATCACTGCGTGATTATATAAAGGTAGAAAAATAAATAAAATACAGAGGAGGAGAATAGAATATGAAACAGCCTTTATTTCATTAAAAACTAAATGAAAACAACGAAATAGGAGCGTTATTCCTGACCAGTGCGTCAAAAGACATGCAGGCCAGGGAAATGAAACAAACAACCCCATGAATCTCTTTATTAATAGGCTATAAAATGACGTGTTTTCTCCTGCGGGATGGGAGAAGACACAAAATCATCGATCTCTATTATTGTGCGGACATAAATTCTTAGAGTTTTGCGGGTGCAGGCGGAAGTGGACATACACATTGCGGGAGCGGGTGGGAGTGTAATACACACGTTGCGGTTGCGGGCAGTAATGGTCAGAAATTCAGCGGGAGCGGGCAGGAGCGGGATGAAGAAAACAGTCTCGCGCAGGGCTCTAATGTACCATATATATACCATACCATGACTTAGTCATACCAAAAATTAGAAAAAAAACAACAACATTGGGCCACAGGGGGAGCCACAGCAATCAGTTGCATTTTAGCCATTTTTAAGCATTTTTCTGTTGTTATAGCGCCACCCAGTTGCCAATTAGAGTTACATTTCTCCAGTCACCTTGAGTCCTGTTCTACATATCTACCAAGTTTAGTAAAAATCAATATGGCGGTTAGGCCTAGATAAGAAATTAGCTCTCTAGCGCCCCCATTTTGTTTGATTGAGTCAATAATAACACATTATGTGTGGTCATATGCCTACAAAGTTGCGTGGTGATCGGTGAAACCCTTGAGATGTTATAAACCTTTATGTGATGAGCCATGCCCTCCGCAATATTCATTGCCTTATAGAAGCTCAGTTTTAGTAAGTTTTCCAACTTTTGCCAAGAGGGAACTTTAGATATTGGTCCCTAGATTATGTTCAACGAGTTTCATGCAGATCGGTCAAACTTCCTAGGAAGAGATCGATTTTAAGTGTTTTTCAAAAAATTCAAAATGGTGGAAAATCTATATAACCGCAAGTTATGGGTTCTTGAGGCAAATTTGTTCCTCATGAGGAGAGGCATCTCTGTGCAAAGTTTCATGTCTCTACGACATACAGGGCATGAGATATGCCCATTCAAAGTTTGCGATTGCAATCGGTTGCTATAGCGCCCCCCTTTGGCCAATTGATGTAATATTGCTTCATTCGCATCCTCCCATGACCCTCTACCACTGTGCCAAATTTCACATGGATTGACCAAGACAGTGAGGAGAAAAACGTGGGAGAGACACACAGACACACCCACAGACAGTTTTCGTCATTATATAGTAAGAAAAGATGAAATAATCATATCCCATTTGTTGCACAAATAAATCATCTCAAAAGTAGTGAAAATGTGGCTAGTAGGTCTGTGGCTTTCAAATCTCAATCCTTATTTTAACTTCAAAACTTCAGAATTTCAAGGGCCTATATTTCAGCACTGTAATTGTAAAGTCCAGTCCTCAGTGTTAATTTAACTCTCTCTGAGAATGTACAAATGGAGCCTTACCAAATGCACTATAGGGTCCATTTATCAATCATTTATCTGGCCTCAAGGACCCCTGGGGGTCCCCGGACCTCATGCTGAGAAGAACCAGTGTTTTTTAGGTAACTTACTTGCAGAAGTATCGTGAGTTTTTGTCTCAGTGACAGTGGGCTCCGACACAGACACACGAGTTGACACACCTCCTCCTCACCATGCTGGCTGTGTTTACAACATAGGACTGTTGGGGCGGGTGTAAATTGAAGCAAACCAATCACGTCTTGTCTTTTCACAACTGACAAGTGGCTCAGCCTCACACACCTCATCCCTCTCCTTGCATCACTGCGCCGCTGTGATTGCATTGGCCTGCCCTGCCTGTTGGGGAAAAAAATGACAGGCAGGCCAGCAGGCCAATCACAGGCCAGCGCTTTGGGAATAGTGCCGGTTCTCCCAGTCCGGGCCTGCTTTCTACCACTGCGTATTAGTAGTACTGTAGGGCCCTATGTGTAGGACACACAGTAGTTAATATATTACTTTAGAAAAAATGTCACGGCCTAATGTATCAAAAATAAAAGTATCCGATGCACAAACAGTGCTATAGGCTACTGTTTGTTGTATTATGGCAATAAAATATTAATGATGATGCATCATATGTAATGTAAGTAGGAATCATTTTACTGAGTAGCAAGTTGAGCTGAGGCTGATGATAATTATTTTACAGTTAAGAATAAAAATGCTTCATCCGAAATTCTTCCACCACCACTAACTACACATTGAGAGGAAAAAGCGAGAGAAAGATCTAACTATTCTTTGAAGGCCATTGAATACCCTTCAGGACATGACAGATTGATGATGAGCACACAAACATGGCAGAGCACAACATAATGTCGCTGTTTTCACCACGAGAGGGCGACAGTGTTCACTCTGTGATCGCTTCACAGCAGGGGGAACCTTTGCTCAGTGACGACGACGACGACGACGAACACTTTGTTGTGGCGGACCAACATGGCCGCGCTGAGGAGTGTGACATCTTGCTACCGTCTCCTCAGGTAGGCTGTTTATCGCTGTTAGATAACGTTATACAGGAACAATTTGTAGCTGGATTTATTTACGCTGTACTAAACTAACCATCTATTTAAAATAAAAGGCTTTTCTCGACTTCAATGTGATAAAATGAAGATGTTCGGCTTCACAACCGTGCTAGCAACGACAACCGGAAGTTGTCAGACGACGCGTTAAACTTGTTTCTCCTGCTTAAAATTAGCATTAGCTTATTTTCTAGAGTGGGAGTGACTCTTTCTATATGACTAAATGGCTGTAATGTTAAACTAGCGTCAGTTTTGATCCCCTAATAGACCGTCTCATCCTTGGTCGCTAGTTAGAAAGAGATGCAATAGGCAGTGTAACGTTAAATATTTAGGCTAAGTTACGTCAAATCTCTAATGTCAAATCTCTGGGTTTAACCGGAGTTTTAAACTGACACCGCTTATTTTGTTTTGCTTAGGAACTCAGCCCGTGTCCTGTTAAGCAGCAGAAAGCCTGCAGTCCACAAACCGGGGAAATGGACCAATATTCTGTACACAAGTATAGCCTCTTTAGCTGTGGGCGGTGGGCTGTGTGCTATACCTTTCAGACAGGTGAGTGTGTCATCTAACCAGAGATAGACGCACATGTTGAAATGACATCAGCCATCTACAGAATGTTAGTAATCTTTTCCTCTGTCTGTGTCTCTGTAGCAGGTTGAAAACCTCTCTCATGACTCTCTGATAAAGCGAGCAGCCTCCCTGGCAACAGACAGTTCAAGCACTTTTCTTTCTCAGACCACTTTGGCCCTCATAGATGCCATCACAGAGTACTCCAAAGTAAGTTTTTATCTTGTGGTTGACATTTTTCCTATCCTAGGATGGCAAAAAGATTATGTACAAGTATCATATCACCCATTCTTAAGATTGGGACAGATCATGTCCTACCAAATAAACCCTTAAACGTTAAACATATCAACCCACCCATTTGTTTCTGGGGTGTAGTATTGTTTTTAAAAGATTTATATGTATAAAAGAATATGATTTCAAAAGTGTTATGATCTGCTTTTGTTTCTGTGTTGTTCTTTATTTCACTTTAAACTTGCCTTGTGCCGAAAACAACCGTGTCCCAGAAAAGCAGTCACAACTTCAAACCTTTAAGGCCTTCAAAATCTAAAGCCAATAGTATATACTGATAACCCTGGTGTAAAAGTGCACCACTAATTCCTTTGAAAATATATTTCTTGTGAAAATGTACGCCCTTTAAAGATCCAGATTTTTGTCAACTCTGTCAGATTCCTACAAAAACCTAATTTAATCAGGCATTAAAGGAGTTAGGTATATCACAAGGACTCCTGTGTCACTTCCTAGTTTTTAAAAAGTTAGGAGTGCTGCTCAAGAACTGGTAAGCTTTCTGTTTTTTGATGAAGTCATTAAATAATATTGCTATCAGGTGTGTCTCAACCATAACAGGTCAACTCCGCAGCCCTTCTATATCAAAACTAAATAAAAATGGTTGTTTAAAATTAGTATTTCAACTAACATTAAAAAGACTTTAGCAACCTATAAATACATACAACTTTCTGTCAACTCCATAAGTCATCAACTTCATCAGATTTGACCTCTGACATCCATTATGTATGTTATTCGAGAAAAAAATAATTCACCGGGAGGTTGGCCCATTACAAGGCAGGGCTCAACAATAAGGATTGCCCGATTGCCCGGGGCAAGTAAAACTCAAGGTCAGGCATGTAAACTAACAACTCACTTGCCCGATCGGGCAAGTTGCTAAAAATAGTAAAAGTTAATAACTAATTGATAAAATAAATGTATTTTAAAACGTGCTCTTCTGCTCTGATGCAGCGGTCTCTCTGCCTGAAGTCACAGGCACACGCTGTGTAACAATGTCCTGCCCACAGCCCCCATTGATATTATTTTGCGTGACGGACGCTTCATATAATAACATAACAATATACTATTTATGGTGTTATGCCATCGTGTCATTTCTGTCTCTACATGGTCAGCGCGTTAACAATTCTCCTCTGCTCTCTGTATCTCGCACGGCGGAGTTCCGCCACACACACAGGTGAGCACGCTAGAGCGGCTCGGGCCGCATTTTCCTGACCAAACCTGACCCCGAGCCCGGTGCAGTTGTCAGCTGACAAAGTTATTGAAATGGACAGTGTGTAAATAACCACCAGACTGCTGTTACGCACAGACAAACATGCTGCTCGCACAGCAGCGTAGCACGGCACTCATGCAGAGCTTGTGTTGCGTTCAGGCGTTGTCACGTAAATAACAACTTCCAACACTTAAATAGGTCATAGCACAAAACAGCAGCATGTCAAGTGACTTTTTACTTTATTATATTCAATAAAATTGTATGTTCCTAAATCTTGAGACACCTCATATGTAAGCTAGACAGACATTTCACCTGCTCATACTGTGCACACATGTACTGTATGTACTTAGTCCTAAAGAGCCCTTCTGGTGCCAGTAGATACATAGAAACATCCCAGCAGGCTGTGCTTTGCAAGCATACAAAAAAGTTTCACGCACGTGAAAATTATTTTTCATGCGTGTGCTTCACCTCTGCTGCTACAACTCCATCCTAGGGGAAACACTGCTGTGTGCGTTTTGTGCAACAGGTGGATGTGGTAGTCTACTGGTAGAGTAGAGAGAGAGCTAAGTAGCGTTGAAGTAGAGTAGAGCAGGGCAGAGAGATGGAAGCAAAATATATTAAACCCGGTGTTAATACAGCAGAACTGGAGAGAGGGGTGAAAAATAAATAGAGGTGGGCATGGCTCAAGTAGGGCGCAAAATTATAGACGGAGAACGATTGACAAATTTTTCACTTTAAGCCCTGACACTGTCATTTTTGTGTAGGAATGAAGCTACAATACATGACATCTGTTGTTTTAATTAATAAATACAGTGTGAATAAAGATTACATGACATAAAAATAACTGCAGTCTTTGTTATTTGATAGCCGCTTAAATTAAACAATTTTTATAGGGCAAGTAAAAACTGACTTCGGGCAAGTAGATCTCTGACCAACTTGCCCGACCAGGCAAGTGAAAAAAAAACCTTAGCGTTGAACCCTGCAAGGTTTAATAGTCAAGACTTTTATCTTTTGAAATATTCTTTCCCAGAAATGCAGAGTAAAAATCAACCCCCCCCCCCTCCCAGGTCTCAAGAACGAATGATACAAGTCAAGTCAGTTTTATTTATAGAGGTCAATAGTGAAAATACCAACTTTGCCTCAAGGGGCATTAGTCAGCCCATGACACCCTCTGTCCTTAGACCTTCAATTCAGATAGGAAAAACTTTTCCTGTCCATCCACGAGTATGTTCATGTAAGAGGCTGGGGTGTTAGTTAGGAGTGACATCATCAGAACCATGAATGAAGTAGGCAGCTTTGTATGAAGCTGTATATTAGCAGTATTTTACCTTTGGGAATGTTTTGGTCTATGGAACAATAAAAAGTCATTGGTGTGAAATGTAAACAATAGCTTATAATCTTTTAACAGAAGATGTAGAAACACAGGAAATAGTTTCCAAATATTAACATAGGCCAAGACATAAAATACATGTAGTGTGCAATATATGAAATTCGTATAGAGTGAGTATTTTTTGCTACTTTGTTGCATGATGACGAAACTACTCTGAATTTGTCACATAAAACACTTTAAAAGAGTGGAACAGTAGCCTAGTTAACAACTGACGAGGTCTGTCTGACCAAAATGTTGCATTTATAATAATGGAGCGAAAATTTGCATAAGTTAAAATACTGTTAAAATCACTTGTTTAGGGTTTTAAACCAGTGGAAATAGAGCCCTGGATCACTGAAATAATTCTGCTGTTAGCTGGTCAGTATAAGTTACCACAGTGATTTATCCTGGTCAGAAGAGAACCAGCTTTAACCCAGAGTTAACCCTGAAGTTACCCCACTGACTCTAAATCTGTGATAAACATGATTAACTCATACAACAGAACACATATATTCGTATCATTTAGGACACAGTAAAGGCGTGATATAGGTCACAGATGCACATCAATACCTAGATGCGAACAGTCATGGATGTTCACCTTAGTTCAAAGTAAAGGGATACTATAGCTCAGTGATGGACTATGTGATGACATGGAGCTGCACCAGGCAGAAATAATGGATGCAAAGAACCAGCGATAAAAGCACAGCATAGAACAGGTACAGAGTTGTCCATGTCCAGATGCAGCATGATGTAGTGTGAAGAGACAAGCTAATGGCATGGTCTACAGATGTTTATAGATTTTGTTGGGGCGACCTCTAGCCCACCAAGTAGAGTGTGCGCCCCTTATAGGCTGAGTCCTTTGCAGCGCCTGGGGTTCAATTCCTACCTTCGGCCCTTTACTGCATGCCGCTACCCCTCTCCCACATTTCCCGTCCATCTTTTGCTGTGCTGTCAATAAAGGCAAGAACCTGCCCAAAAAATGAAAATTAAACAGAACAGTGGATTTTGTCAAGTATGGCCTAAAATTTCAGTTCAAAGGTCAGTTCATCCAATGCACAAAAAAACAAACCCTTTGTCCCACTAACTTGAGACTTTTGCTGCCACTCCAATACAACAGAGATGAATGGCATTTAATTTGTGCTACTCAAAGCATAAAAATCCATTTCTTTACAGAAACTCTGTCCCGGCTAGTGGTAGAGATAATCTACAGACCTCTGTCGGCTGCTTTCATCTGAATTTATCCACTCTAATAGTTTAAAAGTGTCCATACTCCAGAAAAACCTCCTCTGTTCTACTCTGCCCCCAAATGTGGTCTCTAGTTTTTAGATATAAACTGTGCTTTTCTTCCCTTTGTTGCTAACAGGCTGTGCACACACTCGTTGCCCTCCAAAAACGATATTTGGACTCACTGGGAAAACTGACTCCAGCAGAAGAGGATACAATCTGGCAGGTGATCATCGGCCAGCGTTCAGAGGTTAGTTTGTGTTGCCCTCTTCTCTTAAAAGTATGTCAAAACAAACCTGAGCGTGGTATTCAGTTTTTCTGTTAATTTATTGACTCTTGTGCCATAAATATGACAGCAGGCTTACAAACCTTACAAAACAAATAGCGGTACATTTGTTTGAGTCTGACTTGGGGTATTTATAATTCTCTCTGTCCTGACAGGTTAATGACAGACAGGATGAATGCAAGCGTTTTGAGTCAACCTGGATGAGTGCAGTCAAGCTGTGTGAAACAGCAGCCGAGGCAGCGTACTCCTCAGGTGTGTAAAAGATAGTGTGAGTGCGGTTGTGATTGAATGGTTGGGATGTTATGGTTCAAGTGCCGAGGCAGGTTTTCTCAGGGCTCTTATATGATGAATAAAAGTGTTTGGCTGTGAATCATCTTCTCAAAGCTTTGTTCATCGCTGCCTGTGCCTCTTCCTATTCAGCTGCTGTCAGTGTTACACTTTGGACAGTGTCTGGATCATTTGCTGTTGCTCAGCAGGGCTTTGTGTTAAACAAAATGGAGATGATGGACAGGAGTGCCTTCCTAATGACCACACCTAATGCTTGAAGTTGAGGTGGTGCTATGTCAGCCTTTGAACTTTTTTTTTCAACAACTTGACAGAGTGTGTGTTTGCATCTGTGCATCCAGGAGCTGAACATGCGTGCATCACAGTGAGGACGAACGTTCAGTTGGCCCTGACGCAGGTGGAGGAGGCACAGAAACTGTCGGCGGACGCGGATAAGAAGCTGGCCGAGACGAAAGTAATGGAGGTTGAACGGGTGGCACGACATGCCGTCTCCTCAGAGAATAGTGATGAGGAAGACGTGCCTGAGGCTTATCTGAGAGAAGACTGAAACAAATACCTAAAGGTGTCAGAAAACAGAAGGAAGCATGAAAAAGATTTATTTACCTTCAAAGTAAATAACTTTTTATCATCCTTTCAGTGTCTTCTCTCCTTTCTAGTCTGTAACACGTTTGGCTCTGGGATTTGTCATTTCGATTCTGCTCAAATTTACGTGCTTAAATCTGCACCTAAACTGCAAAATGAGGACATCATCTCCATAATTCAGCACCTCTGTTTGCGTGTTTGGTCATTTAAGCCTATTTATTTGAATAATGACAATCACCTGCTTGTGCTGTGACAAAGATTATGTTTCCGATCTGTTGTTTATTGTACTGTGACTCGACCAGCGTCTGATTTTTGTGTTCAGTTTTTCATAATTCATTGTAATAAAGACAAAACAAAGAGGCTACATTCTGAATCTCATACCTTTTCTTTTTACTTTTAGTAGGTACTGCAGCTGTCCTTACAAAGTACATTCTGTTGCACGCAGAGTGCACACGATTGGGACGTACTGCTTCTTCGTAACATTGCATCTTGAACTTTGACCCTCTTGTTCAAACATCTATAACCTTGGAGATAAAACACCATTTGCCAAGCTCGCCAGAGACTGAGGTCAACCTGGAGAGCTCCGCTGTTGCTCTTGTTGCAGTAGCATGAGAAAATAAAACAGTTCATTTCATGTTCACTAGAAGACAATTTTGTTTACTGAAGCCACCCCTGGAATTGATTCAGTATTGTGTTGCAAGGCCAGGCCTTGTTTTTTTGTTGTTGTTGTTATTGTTTTTAAGTACCATAGCATTGTGCCAAATGACTGCAAACATTTAACCAGTGCTAAAAATGGATGGAAAACAATGTGTCCACCCTAAATGGCTGCCAAAGCATGAGAGTTGTTTGAAACCAGCATTTACCAGATGTGTTTTGACTTAATTGCTGTTGTCATATGGACGTTACACATGAGAGGTGGCTGTGCCAACTATGTGAACAAAATGGCCCCTGTGGTCACCTTGGGAAATATTGTGTTTGCCAAAGTGACCAGAAGCCACTTGGTAAACACTGTCAAACCCAGAGACACCACACAGTCAGCTGACAACACTGTTTATCAAGTTCAGCTGATCGGCTGATAGTGCCACATCTTTTACGTTCATTTTGCACATGAAGGAATTTCCGGCTGATTCCCACTCTTGTGCCTCTGAGAGCATCTTTAAGTCGGTGTTGCTTTACTTCTTATTTGTATCGCTCTCTTTCACTCGACACCTCCACCTTCTCTGCAAATTACCCATGTCCTGACTCTCCTGTGGAGCTCTTAGGCCGGTTCTCAACTCACTCCACTCCCCAATCCCGTCATCAGTTCATCTGCAGCGTCACCTCTTTCCACACTGTCACAGGACAGAAAACAACCCGGTCTACCTCTGGTCAGAAAATGGTTGAGATGTGATGTTTTAATGAGACTTTTCAAACATTCATAATTGGATGGTTTTGTTTCCAGCACACAAACTTATACAGATTTCTCCAACTCAGATTTAGGCTAAGCAGGTGTGGGCAGGTGGTTAAACTTGTCAATGACCTGAATGCAGACTGAACTCATTTATAATACTTGACAGGTTGCAGCTTGTATCAGTTTGGACCAGTATGCACACTGAAACAAGACAGACTTGGAAAATTGTAAACCTATCCTTTAATTCCAGCAGATGGCGATCTAAATCCATTGCAACACTTTTTTCCCAACAGTTGGATGCACTGCTTTTGCAGTTTCACTCTCAGTAAATTGAAATGTTTTTACTGTAGTCATCATCTCACATTGCCTTTACTTTTATATTACAACGGATATGACCTATTTTCTTTGGTGTTTATGGTTTCGGTTAAACCACAGATTGTTAGGGAACCCTTAATGTGAACGTACTGCACACTGCTGTATACACCTACACTTGCATGTGGCATTCTGTCTCTAAACCAGCATGTGCAAATACATTACACCATGACTGTGTATGAATGTTAATTAGTTTGAACTGTAAACACTCATTTCAGTCACTTAATTTTCCCAATTATATTCACACCTTCACAGAGAACTTAATACTGGTGAAGTAGTGTTGAACTACACTTTAAAAATACACAGCTAACCTGCAGGTCTGTTACCAAACCTACTCGTAAAAGCTTTATCCTTCAGTGATGTGAGCTCTGTAACAGGTACGCAGTCTTAATTGTCTTCTTGTATGCCTTCCAAAGGTCAGTGTGCACTGCAGAGGGTCATTTCAGAGGGAGCTCATTATGGGGGAGACCTGTGTGGAGCTGCAAACACAAGTGTGTAGTGTCAGCAGTGAGGTGACCTCTCCCTGCTCTAGATGGTCAAGCTCTGGCAGGGGATGGGACCATGAGAGTGGCTACAGAAGGGGGTGAGGGGGTGGGGGTTGGGGGGTGAGGAGGTTTTGAGGTGTACAAGGACCAGCTCACCAATGTGACTAGTGAGGAATGCTGCGTTTAACAAAGGCTGTTTTCACAGACTGTAAAACCAAATGTCCCAGACAGTCTGTGTGGATGTGCACCCACTGGTCACAGGGGAGGTGGTGCCAGTGCAGCTTTGCTTGCCTGGAAGAAAATGTAATAGAGCTTACTGAGAAGTATTTTTGCTGCATAAAACCTCAATGAGGTAACCACAATTACAAAGGTCATGGGCCATAAATGCTCATAAACTATTTAGTGCTACTGAGGGGGTTTCTGCAGCATTTCTGCAGCAAAATTATGCCAGTGGTGTGAAATAACCCTCGCTGAAACTATTTCACCCAAATTGGTGATATCATTAACGGAGTCAATGTTTTGTGGGAGAAAATAAGATGTGATTTATTCTCTCATAAATACAAGAGCCTCGTCACTGCTCTGACTTTACTGTTCCAATGCAAAGTGGCCCATGAGGGGAGATTGATTGGTGAAAAGGGCAGCACTTTCACCTGGGGATTTATAGCTCTTTGAGGATATAAATAAACCACCGGAGGGCACAAAGGCAGGGGGTATGGTGCAGTGACATATCATGGGTCATGCTTTAATCACAGTGATGCTGAGCTGTAGCGCTGGGAGAGGCAGCGGGTTAAATTTTGCAGGAGATGGAGACTCCCCGGAGGGTTCACATCCCCTGATGAGGACTCTAATATGGGCTATGAAGACGTCACAGCAGAGCGAAAATAGGAAGCTCAACGAGAGGGAATCACATGGAGACGAGCATTTTTTGCTTATCTTCAGTGAATAAATATGATGTCCGCCTAAAACTGCTGAGGGTGCATGTTTATCAGTTCAAGCTGCAGTGCGTGATAATAACACCGTGCTGCACACAACGCTGGATTCCTGAATGTGTAAAAGCTGTAATTATCTCACAGAAAAGAACAATGCAAGGGAGTGCTCCATTACCACTTTGTTTTAGTACGGAGTCGTCACAGTGTGCACATTTATTCAGACACAGAAATCAGTGGAGCGCTTTCTTGCATGCGACTGCTTTGTCCTTCAGTAGCAGATCTCCTGGGGTTTATATTAACTTTCACATTCACTTCCTCGTTTTTCCCCACAGTTTCAGAATACTCATATAACACTGGTTCCACATTGTCTACAAAATATGTGACTGCAACATTTACATGATGATTTACATTTCTGTGGAATTCAGCCTGGTTAGCGGTGCAAAAATGATAGTATTTCTCCTCTGTGGCTGTTTATTTTCTTTGAGCCTTAATTTCTGCAAACGATAAATGTGCTTGATACACAGTGGTAAAGGTGACACTCTTATTATGCTCAAAAATGTGTATATTTCTTATTTTTTTTAATTTAGGAACAGAATCACTGTGCACTGAATGTAGCTGCAGCCTGGTAGCAAAGGAAGCTCTGGCTCTGTAAACCTGTATTATCCTTGCTTGACTGACTGATTGATTGATTTTGCTAAGAGTGTGTGAGCCCAAGTGAACGACATTATTCGAAACCTGCATATGGAAGCTTGATCTATAAATAATCTGGGTCATGGGTTAGAGAGTCTGCTGTGTAACCCGCTGCAGGTCTGATCTTACAACACCTATGGAACGTGCCAGTGTCTCCTCAGTGAAGACAATGCTGTGAAGAAGATAATCATGCTTAAAGGTAAAACGGTTATTTGGACAATTGATGGTTTCATTGCAGTTTAGTGTGCATGTTATCACAAGCGTGCTCTCGAAACACGGGGATTCCCTACTGATCCAACAAAATTACACTTTCATTTAATTCTTTTTATGCATAACAATCACTTTATAATCGCTATGTAAATGCTTCACAGCTATCCACTTGTGTTCTACCCAAGTTCAGATTAACCCTCCAGGGGGCTCCTAATTGACCCTCCCACCTCTGTCTGTCCCACTTCCTAAACTGTGTATTAGAGATTAGTAATTTGTTAATTTAATTAAGCACATTTTTAAGGAATATGCATAATATATGTGAAACAGAAATTGACATTATAAAGGCCATGAAACTAGCTTTTCGCTCTAACAGATTCAGTGTCAATTTAGGGCCCTTAACATGGCAGTTTATGTACTGCTTTAGTGTTACAAACCGTATTACTACACAAATGTTCAGTTAATCAAATTACCTAAAACAAATTGCCACATGGAGGGCTGGGAGCCCTCAGGCCCCCTGAGGTTTTGGGGCCTCAGGGCAGCTGCTCACTATCTCCAGCTGGTAATCCCGCCTGGGTCCTGTCCAACAGCTTTAATGTTTTTAAGAAGTCTCATGAATAACGTTCTAATAACCAATGTTATTTTGTTTAAAGGAAAAATACTGGACTGCATGTTTTACTACATAGAAACATTTCAGATTAAGATTTTACATACAAAACATGTGATGATGTACTTTAACAGATTGTCAACTGAGTGAAATAGTTGCAGCTGCAGAGTAAAATGCTACTTACAACACATCATAATTGATATTCTAATATAATATTATGAAATAGTATAGCACTTTTGTGCAGAGGATACTTTTATTTTTATATTTTGCTAATAATACAATTTTTACTTAGTAATATTTTCACCACAGACTTTTACTTCACTGTACACAATAGTGGAATACGTACTCAGGTCTTTTACTTAAAGGTCCAGTGTTCAGGGTTTAGTGTGACATATTGGCAGTAATACAATATAATACAAGAGGTATGTTTTCTTTAGCGTATAATCACCTGAAAATGAGAAGCTCTGTGTTTTTGTTACCTTAGAATGAGCTGTTTATATCTACATAGGGAACAGGTCCTCGCCAGACTCATGTTGCACAGCCATGTTTCTACAATAGCCCATAATTGATAAACCAAACACTGGCTCTAGAGAAGGCCATTCATGTTTTGGTGCCGGCCACCATAGTTCCATTGAGCTGAACAGCTGTAGAAAAACATTGATTGTGATGTGAAAGTGCTTTCTTTGGTGTCTTCAGTCGAGTTATCTTGAATTATCAGAGAGAAAAACTGAGCCTGTCTGCGACAATCCAAACAGTGTTGGAGAAACACTGATTTGCATCGTGAAACTGCTTTATTCAGTGTTTTTACTGGTTGATATTTCCTGGCCCATTTGTTTTGGAGAGGAAGAGACCTCTGCGGATAATTTGGCTCCTGAAAAAAAAACCACCCAAACAACGAACACTGAAGGAATCCTTACTAGAAGTTCACACTCACGCTTGGCACATGGGAGAAGTTTCAGGTAGCTGCAGTCTGCAATCCTCACCACTAGATGCCACTAAACCCTACACAGTGCTCCTTTAAAGTGCCAAAAGTAAAAGTGGTCATTATGCAGAATGACATACATTGGTCATTTCAGACCAATGTATGTCATACTACTGATGCATTCATGTGTGCATCATTGCTTTAATGCTGCAACTATCAAAGGTGTAGCTAATCATAACTTACTGCAAGGTAGTTAAATCTACACACCATCATTTATTTGTTATATCATATTTTGTATTATTAATCTGCATCTGCAAAGTAACTGAAGCTGTAAGATAACTGTAGTGGAGTAAAAAAGTACAGTAATTCCCTGCTGAGATGTGGTGGTGTGCAAGTAGAAAGTGCCATGAAAAGAAAAGACCCAAGTGAAGTACAAGTACCTCAAATTTTCTCTTAAATACAGTACTTAAGTATGTGTTAGTTACTTTACACCACTGCTCATATATAGTCTACTTTTGGCTCCTATGAAATTGATTCATCCCTCATGGAAGTTTTCATGTTTGTGTGTCATGTGTTTTTGACACTGGACGACAGAAACAATACTTTTTACAGGTACTGCTGTATGCAGCAATACCTCTGCTACTCCAACTGATACCACCAAGTTACCACAACATATTCTGGCCCCACTTTATAACCCATTACATCTCAGAGGTGTCCAGTGTTCAAGCAGAACAATTCAAATCAAATGGGGATGATTAGGACCGTGTGTGTGTGCGTGCGTAGGCTACGTGTGTGTCTGTTTGTTGTCCTGCAGAAGTGGTACAGCCCACGCGGATCGGTCGCTATGGAGAGAAGCTCCCCAGGAGCTCGAGCCAGCCAGTCAGCCACAGAGAGCAGGGACGAGCGAGGAGCGAGGAGGACGGCTCACAGAGTGCCAGAGCGCACACACAGACGGGAATCATGGAGAAAAGATCAGCGCTCAGGAGGATTTTGCCACATAACGGACTGCGACTTTTAACAACACTTCTCGTCTTTTACGGACTTACCTGTGAGTTAACCGTTTCTTTGTCATTTTGCCCGGGCTACTTTTGAGGCCACTGATAGAAGTTGCGGTGGAGCAGCTCGGAGTCTGTGGCGTCAGTCGCCGATTCAAAACGCCAAAACCGGCCAGTCCTCATTGTGTTGGAATGGGCTGTGTTGCGTTCAAAGCCTGCTAGCTTCATTTAAGCTAACGGTTCTTGTGTGGGGACAGTTATCCAGCATTACGTCGGTGGGAAAGTAAGTTAGCTGCTGGCGTTAGTTCACAGTTAGCTAAACCTCGCTTGTCTTTCACATTTTAATACAACTTCGGTTCTTATTAACGTTAGTCAACTTATAAGTTACAATATAGAGGCACTGCTTATCATACACAAGCTATCTTAATTAGATTTCCATACCACATCATTCCAGTCGGGACAGGAGATAACTTTGCGCAGCACGGATTTTCTGGGAATTAATGTTATACACGCATTTTCTAGCTAACGTTACTTCCAGTATGTCACATCATCATGACTTAGCTTGCATCACTCAGGGACTGTGAGAGGGAAATACCGGCTGGTTTCTCTTCCACTCACATAGAAACTCACTGAGGAACAGCATCGATTCGTGGGGCACCAAAATAGACACGAAATGGGAGCATTGTGGGTGTCACACATGGTGAGCAAAGAGGAGCTCCTTTGTGAAAAGTTTACCAAGTGGTTGTCGTCGGACACAGATGGGGGGGATAAACGTTATGTGATACAGGAGAGGAGAGGCTGACTGCTCTGCTTTGGGTGTGAGGGGCAGCAGGGGAAATGAAGACATATTTCAAGGGAGGCACTGCAGTCGCAGAGTCTCTGGAAGTATTGACCTGCAGTTGGGCTGCATGCCAGCCACAGCACCTTCCAGCCTTTAAACTGTCCCGGGTAGTGCAGCTGGAGAGCTTTGCTGTATCCCAGACCTGAGCTGGGATTACAATACATGACAGGGCTGCTAAGACAAAAGAAAGCACACACATTGATGGATACTAAGGTAAATAGTGTCCAGGAATGCACCATTTGTTTTTTTTCTCCTGAATGCAAGGGCAATAAAAGCATCACAGATATGCCATGGTAGCAAGTCCTAAAAAAAGACCATGAAACCTTACATGCATTTTTAACAGTAATAAGTGACACAGTCCTAAGTATGACAAAATCATTTTAAAGCTGTCATCAGCTAAAAAAATGGGTTACTATTGTTAAAGATTAAGGAAAACAACAGATATACACATTTGTATAGCTGGAACCAGATAATTATTTGCCATTTTTCCCTTTAAAAACTATTCAAAACAATTATTTGATTGCTTAATTGTTGCCAGATATTTTTATGATTAGTGACGTATTGGATTGAGAACTAATCTGCAATTCTGATATGTCCAGACCAGTACTGGATTTTTTTAGGCTGATATAGATATCAATATTTGACAAGGTATTTCATAATAACAAAATATACAACAAACATTTTTGCTAAGCGTCACTAAAATTAGTTTTTAAATGATTTGTGACTAATGCATGTACTGAGCCGTACATTTAAATAAACTTCCCAGCACTCATTTATGGACAAAGAGACACTGTTTCTAAATTACCTTAGACATATCTTTGGCATTTCTGTTCTGCAAGTTTCTTGTTGTGTATCAGCAGAAACCGATATATGTCCGATAAGATAATTGAGGCTTATATATTGGCCCGGCAGATTCATCGGTCAAGCTCCAGTTTGTGTGTCTCTACGACTGCCACCATTGTCATCTCTGTCATGTGTACACACGCACACACTTGCAACACATACTTTTACAGAGTTCTCTTCTTCATACCATACTTTCTCCATCTTTTCCCACAAAACACTGGTTCATAAATCAACACAGGGAACTCATAAACAATGCACTGTTGCAGACCAAGCTGATTAGCCTGCAAACATGTGCTGCAGGTGCCATGTGTGTGCAGCTCTTCAGTCCGACTAGTCACCTCATCAGCCAGACTGGCTTATTATTAACAGAGGACACACCAGCCAGCGAAGGTTAGTTTTGGTGTCGTGTTTGGAAGAGAAACGTGTGAGGGTTTTCGACTCTCTATAACATATGGTTGGAGCCCATGTGGCCCAGGCCTGCTGTTATGTGTATAGCAGAGCACAAGTGTGCGGGGGGACTTTGTGTCAGAAACCTTCCTTGACTGTGTCATATTCAGAGTCCCTTTAGTGTAGACGAGGTTGTGAGGAGGGGATTCATTCAAGGCGTGGCTACAGGCTGTGAGGTCTGTAATTGAAGACCGTAGTTTTGTGGTTTCTTCTCTTGGGGCCGCATGATTCATAATCTAAATAAATAATGTTGTAATGGAGCCACCGAAATTACAGACTCAAAACAGAAATAGATTTGAAAAAGTACTGCACTGACTGAGCAGATTTGTACCTCATAGTGCTTCTCTGGTTATTAATTGACAGAAAGATGTGGCCAGGAAAGAAGTTTTGTCATTAAAAATATAGCTAATTCACAACACTCCAGCTTTGTCAGCACATAGGCCATATCAGGTCAAAACATTTTTTTGGAGCTTTTGTTTGGGTAAGTGGTTGGATAACTTAGTGTCATTGTCCGTCTGAGCATTACATTTGAGATGTAGATACGTGCCAACCTTCCTGGCTCCTCTGGGAAATCATATTACAAGTACAATGTTTTCGCACACTCAGCAACCTTCTTTAAAAGTGAATTTAACTTGATTCACTTGATACTTTTACTCTTATCCCAGTCAGTGTTTTGATTGGTTAAGTTTAGGTAAAGTCAACCAACTTGTGGTCCACTGACTAAATATGCCCGCAGATGCCAACATTTCACTGATGCCTGGTGTTAATTATCCACACTGGTTATTTGCTCTTGGAATTATACGCAAGAAAGGGCCTTAAAGTAAGTTTTAGCGTTTGGATTCACATCTGTGGGTCGCAGCTGTGGCATTCATCTGATCCTCTCATTTGATCTTAAATCTCAGCTGTGAAGCAGCAGACTGAAAACTCCTAATCACATTAAATGCATGCAGTGTTTTCTTTTTGAAGGAAGGCCATCAGCAGATGAGTGTGCTGCTTTATTGTGGGACATGGAGGCAGTGTGTGTGGGGATCAGGGAGCAGGCTGTGGTCACCCGCTTCTGTTGACTCCACCCGTTGCTTCCTCTTCCTCGACAGATGTGACTGACTGTCAGAGACTTTGTATGGCAGGCTCCTCCCTGGTGGTCCATCATTTAATTCAGGGCTGTAACACCCAGTTTTAGATTATCCCGAGACTTGTCTGTACCCAGGATAAATTAAAAAGAGACCAATGTGACACTACAGTCAGTTGATGAGTACTTCAGTCTACTGCTTTCACAAGTCCACGTAGGACTGCCTGCACGGATTCCTCTAATTGAAGATACTGTTTATTATACTCTACAATAGGGGTTCTGACGATGGTACAAATTCCTATCCCTTCCATTGAAAGTTCTCACGCAACACTTCTGAACATAAAGGTTTTACAAATATTAAGCCTTCACGGTTTAAAAATTCTCAATACAAAGAGTCATAATTGACCTCTTTGCAGTTTGAGGTGTCAACGGTCTAACAGACATCGCTGGCTAAGGACTTCAAGCCCCAGACACACCAAACCTACGTCAAAGAACTGGCGGCAATAAAGGCCAACTGTTGTGTCGCTTCACTTCTCCTGTCCCCCGGCCAAAAAGTTGCACTTGAACAAACTGCAAAGACTGCAGCCAATGGCCAACTAGCAGTTACACTCTGTGCCTGCATGAGAGGAAATAACTCTCCATACCAGCAGGTGTTGGTAGTCTGTATTCTTGGTTTAAAAAGGAAACAGAAAGACGGACAGGGTGGATTCAAGCTGCTTGTTAGCCAGTTAGCACATTAACAGCGCAACCTGATATTGAAAGACTAAATGATATTTTCCATGTGCTAGCGAACAATAACAAACAGTTTGATTAGATCTTACACCATTTTGTTTGTTTGCTTTCCTCACTTCCATTTTTTTCTCGTGCATTGGGCTGAACTGCCAAATCAGAGTGATTTCACTTACTGCAACACTGTTTCAACACACTGAATTGGCAAAAAATAGGTGACAAGGGCTGACAAGGGCCGACTAGTGCCAACGATGCGGGACACACCACAAAAACTAACACGGCAAACATTTACTGACGGCCCCCGTAGGCTTGGTGTGTCAAGGCCCTTATAGTATGCAGGCATTTTAAATATTATGCCAAGAGGGATATGGTTGGTGATGTTACACATTTTTCTAATTGTCAACAGTCCCATGGGTCCCTTTTTCCTCCCATGGTAGGCAGCACGGTGGTGCAGTGGTTAGCATTGTCGCCTCACAGCAAGAGGGTTCCTGGTTTGAACCTAGGGTGGGGGAGCCCCTCTGTGCAGAGTTTGCATGTTCACCCAGTGTCAGCGTGGGTTTTCTCTGGGTACTCCGGCTTCCTCCACCAATCCAAAGACATTCTGGTGAGGTTAATTGGTGACTCTAAATTGGCTGTAGGTGTGAATGTGAGCGTGAATGGTTGTCTGTCTCGATGTGTCAGCCCTGTGATAGTCTGGTGACCTGTCCAGGGTGTACCCTGCCTCTCGCCCAATGTTAGCTGGGATAGGCCCCAGCCCCCTCGCGACCCCCAACAGGATAAGCGGTTACAGAAAATTACCATGAACATGGCCTCTGTAGGTTATTTTGAGTCAATCCCACATACACAGTGCTGCACAAATACTAGCCAGCTAACCAAATGTGAGGTTAAGTAACCAACAGTTGTACTGAACATTTAGTCCTGTCTGAGTAACATTTGATAAAAATACAGTGCCCAACTGTTTTAGGGAATGTCGTAGCTTCAATGAAACGTGATATTTGTGACCAAGCTTTTAAAGATTTGCATCTTCTGTAGGAATGAATGGGCTTGGGGCTGAAGTTGGAAAGCACTGAGAGATAGACTTTGTTGAATCGGGTCTTTCCGTGAGATTCAGTGATAATGACACAAATATAGAATCACGCCAGCCTCAACCTTTAACCCAGCCGTCTGGTTTCCTGAGCCAATCACAGTATTTAGGGTGGCATTCATTGTTTTGTATGTACTCGCTCTTTAGGCCAACATTGAGAGTTGCCAGTCATGAGGAACACAGTGCAGGGGTAATTAGCCATTCAAAATTGGGAGGAAAAAGGGTAACATGCAAAAAATACACAGAAAATGCTATTATTAGGGATGCTATTTCCACTGTGTGTTAGCTACTATGTCTTGTCTACTGAATAAATCTTGTATAGACAGGAATTGACTGTTTTAATCACTGACTCAAAGGAAACTGCGCTGTAAAAATGGCTTCCAGATATTTCCATGGTTAATTACCTACTGTGAATGAACACAGGGAAACCTTTTTAAAACCGCTTTTTGCCTGCTGTTTTCAGGAGTCAGGGTTTTTCCGTGAGGTTAGGGTCACTCAGATACACTGTGGCTTCACAGTCCATGTTAAAGAGGTATACATGCAGGATGTGCACAGTCAGCAGTTGAATCCCCCAGGAGGGGAGCGCCGGGGTTATGGGAAACAGGTGTGGCTGGCTGCTTTTCACCGCTCACTCTTATTTGTTTCACTCATTCAGCTGTCAGGTGGTTATGATGTTTGGGATGAGCACACAGTCAGTTGTATACACTGACACACCCCCTACCACCCAAGTGGGAGATTACCACTTGGGTCAGCACCCACCAGTCAAATACTGGTGGGTGCTGACTCTAGCAAGTAAGCTATCAGTAGTGTGGTCTTATTTGCTTGTACACAAGGAATGGTGATATACATTATACTGTAGTTAATGGAAGGAATCTCCTCTTTTTCCGCTGACATTTTTGGCACATATGCAGCGTGGATCCCTCACTCACCTGCATCCCCCTACAAAGTTAATCTACTCTTCTCCATCTGTGTCTTATTTCTTACCAATAAACATTTATAATCCATGACACACACCTGAATGTAGCAGTGGAAACACAGAAAGTGTTGGACTTACTATCCCTGAATCACAGGTCCAAAACCACAAGTGAGCAGGAAATGTTTACTGCATGCATTATTTACAATAATGGACTTTCCGATGAGTGACCTTCCAAAACTGTTTCCTGTAGTTATGAGGGTACAGTGTTAATATTCCTTCGGTTCAGTCAGGAATACTTACATCATTTGAAGGAGACAAAATAAATCAGATGTGATACTGTTAGCATTCTTACTGTTTCATAAGAACCACAGTCCCAGTTTTCTAGGTTTCAGCAGCACCCATCCTCTGCCTTCATTGTGTGTAAGATAACATCAGACACTGAAACTGAGGGAAAGAAAGGCATGTCCCCTGACTTAGAGTTCCCTGATTTGGCTCACTGAGCAGCCCTAGTCCTTGATGCAGATATATTGCGGTAATGGCTTCAACAGGATTTTGCACAACTGTATCCCTGCTGGTATTCAGCAAAATTATTCTGTATTCCCCTGCCATCCCTGCCCCACCTCCCTGTGTCCACATTACCCCCTATACTTCAAATTCTTCTGCTTTAGTCGCTGATGCTCTCCTAATTTGCAGTAGACTATATGCCTGAATACATCCCCCCTCTTTAATTAAAGCTGTAGCAAATAGACTGCATGTTTGGTTTCTGTTTAGTATTGATAAAGAAAGGTAGAAAACATGTCTTTATCAACGGCTAAGCTACTCTGTCACACAAGGGAAGAGTCATAGATAACTGCTCAGTGCTGACAACATTATAGTTCAGTGTGGTTGCCATCTTTTGCCTCTACTTGGATTGCGAAAAGGATCATAACAAAACAATAGGCCAGTTCTATTTGGAGCTTATAAACAATGCTTGAATATCAGATATTGCATGGATTGAATTGCATTTTCAAGGGGAGTGCATCACAGTTAATACTCACTCTACAGAGCTGTTAGACTAACAATAAGTGGGATATTACAGCCTTTATGTACTCATAATATTTGTCTTTTTCATCCAAGTGAGCTCCATATTATGGAAACACTGTTTCAAACCAGACATGTAACGTGAGTCGCAGAAGAAATACACTGGGATGTTGTCTTACTGAGTTTTTTGGAATCTCTATGGACTTCACAGTGTGGGAGGGAGGGGTGTAGTACATTGCTAAGAGGGGTGTTGACAATATTCCCCTTCGATTGAAGTCTAGACCAAGTTGTACAGCATGTAGCCTGTGGTTGGCTCAATGCTTTACATGGTAATGTTGTCAAGTACATGTAGCTGTGTTTTTCTGTGAGGTCACTATAGATGCGCTGTCATCAGCTGTGATTTTTCTTTAATCCCAAGTGACCTAGGCACCTAAATCTCCTTGTTCTCAATCTTCAAAGTGGGTGGTAAGAGTAAATCAAGAGTAGCGTTTTAATCTGTTGCAGAAACAGGGTGAGAGTATGTGCCGGGAAGAGTGGGTGTGCCGGGAAAATCAACTCCCTCCGACCAGGATAATGCTGCTGAAATGCCACATTGACCAGACTACTTACTGTTTTTATTGACCACCGGGTACACGCAGTACAGAGGCAAATTTTTGTTGGACTGCTGTACTTCCTTCCTTGTTGTGATGCGGTGATTGCTGACACGCAATGGCGCTGATTGCTACACAAAGTCCAAAGCAGCTTCCTCTATCAGTGTTTTTCTAAACTGTACATTTGATATTTCTAGAGACTATATTGATGGATTACAACTAAAGTTAAATTAATTAATTAATTAATTAATAAAAAAAATGTGTAAGTAAAACAGCTTAGTAAACATAGGTTAGTTAAGGGAAAAAAAACCTTTGTTGTATACAAAAAGTCTCTAATAAATGTCTCTAGTGGTGCTAGTGTTTTTAGGTGCAAAATATTTGAGCAACATATTAACTAAGCTATTTAGATTATAGTTTTAAGGTCCAGTGTTTAGGATTTAGGGGAATATATTGTCAGAAATGGCATATAGTATAATAAGTATGTTTTCTTTAGTGAAATTAACTGAAAATAAGAATCATTGTGTTTTAGTTACCTTAAAATGATCATTCATATATTCATGGTCCTCACTCAAGGAGTCTGCCATGTTGCACTGCTATGTTATACAGTAGCCTAGAATAGACAATCCAAACACTGACTCTAGATAGGTTAATTTGCGTTTTTGCAGTGGCCACAGTAGTTAGCAGCGCACCCACAACAAGAGTGTCTGAATAACACTGATTTTTTTTTTTTATGTTAAACTGCTTTATTCAGTGTTTTATTCAGTTTAAATAATTGAGTCAGTTTGTTTTTGAGAGGAAGAGACTTCCACAGATAATTTGGCTCACGTTAAAAACCCTCTGAACGCCTATATCCTAAATTATCGAAAAGGTGAGCACACATTAGGAGGTGCTAGGCTAGCAGCCCATCTCCAAACAGCGTTGGACAAACACTGAATTGTAACATGAAACTGCTCTATCCAGTGTTTTTACCGGTTTTAATCACCTGGTCCGTTTGTTTTGGGGAGGAAGAGAACTCTGTGGATTATTCAGCTCCCGGTTAAAACCTCCTGAACAATGAACACTGAAGAAATTCTAACCAGGAGAAGTTTGAGCTGGTTGCAGTCTGCAGTCCTCACCTCTAGATACCACTAAATCCCCTTAAATCTTATATGCTGGACCTTTAAATAACAAATACGAACAAATAATGACTTCCTGTGCTTCTTTTTACTCTGTTGCTATGCAATGAATGGGCAGATACAATTATGTGTTAAACATAGCAAATAATGCTTTATAACCTACAGGCCCCATTACTAAAGGTTGTTTGCTTTTTGTCTGTCCTGCATCCTACTGGATACTGTTGTATTGCTCACTGTCTACCAATATTCTAGCTCCATCTCTGTTACACCAGTTTATACAGTATAACAAATCTCTGCACATTCCTCACATAATACCAGTCCAGTGTGTGCAGCCTCCATGTGACAGTCCCTAGATCCCTTGAAAAAAAGTTGTTGGCAGAAGCAGACATCATACAAGAAATCTAAAATTGGTCAATGATGGGAATCATTTTAAAGAAACAAGTCTAATTCCCTCTGGGGTCTCTGTGGCATGTGGGAAACTATGTTTCCATTATGTTAGATTGGCCTAATGAAAGTACAGTAGCCCATTTAGACCCAGTGAAGGGCAGTGGAGTCTGTCATTAGTACAGAACCCATTTTCTCTTCTCTGCAAATCCCCACCCACCACCACCACTAACAACAAGTGCCTGATCTATTTCTCTCCTAATGAATGAAAATTGAGCTTGATTTTGTAAGATTTTTTTCAAATGTAGCTGCAGTAAAAACGGCACGTGTCTAAAAACAATGCGTGATTCTTGCATAATAGGCCCTTCAGTCCATTTGTATGTCTCCATGATTCATTGCTGAGTTCACATATAAGCATTATTAAGAAGACTGCTATGGGTTAAAGGATATTTCATTTTAGCATAGTCGTGTGGTACATGTAGTTTGCGTCTTTGCAGTGGGGATGGGAGCCCACAGATGTAACTGCAGTGAGTCAAATGCCAGTTTTGCCATTATAATGTCATTATTGTTTTTGGCAATAGGCCTACATAAGGCCAACATACAATTTATCTTTATTATGACAAAGACTAATATGGAGGGTTGGACCTCAAATTATCCTTGGTTGCCTGTCTATGCCGTCTTTGTTTGGTTCAGTGGTAGATTTTAGTGGATGCTGTGAATAATTTACTAAAATCAGTTAAACAGATACCAGGCCATCCATAAAACGCCACTTGTTCTTCAGTTGTCTATGTGTGATGCCTGGCTAATTGTTTTATGTAGTAAATGTCAAGCATCCATTCATGGCTGTCAGTTTCTGAGACAAGATAAAGATTTTGTTGAGAACACTCAGCTATCTAAAAGAGGACAGGAGCAGTAAGGATGTACTTGATGAGCAAGCAGACCCTGACACAAACAACATTTCTACCCCAGTGCAATTTTCAGCACTGCTGTGGTGTGATGGCGAGTGTAGTGCAGTCTCTATTAGCATTAACGTGTCAGGGATGTCATACACTTTTGCTCTCACTGAGAAAGACTCCCATTGTAGCTTCTCTTCCTAAAAAGACAGCCTCCGAAATTAAGTTACTTTGTCACACAGCAGCTTGAAGAATGTCTTGCCTTGCTTTGTGTGACCATCTGTGACTTTTTCCAATTGTCTTAGCTGTTATAAAAAGTCACATTTTGTCGTGCATTTTCTACTTGCATGGAAAGAAGTAACACTGCTGCCCATCTCTGGGTCCATAGCTCTGTGTTCACATACTGAAATGCCTCAAACCCCCACAACAAACAATAACAAATCCCACACAATAAGGCAGGATGCTGTAGGAGTGTTTGTGTTGCTGTGATACACAGTGGCAGACATTGTCCTTCATGAGTTCTACAGCATAGCTGTAGTCGACTCTGATGAGAGGTTGTAACCTATCCTGACACTCTGTATGTCAACACTATTGATCTTTTTCTTTTAAGCATGGATCTTTAATCAAATGTGACCTGGATGAGAAGGACGCAGAAGTCCACATTGCTAGGGGGGGGGGCAATGAGAAAGGGGTTTTGAAGAGGACAGTGACATGTGAAAGAGGCCCGGCGCCCACCCTCTTTTTAAAGGCCTGTCAGCCTGTGTTTGTCTCCGCCATGAATTAGCCCACTGAAAAAGCCTCACACCCTCACAGGATACAATGCTAGGAAGGAAGGGGGTAGATTAGAGCTGGTGTTGGGACTAATGTTTTCTTCACACTGCACAAATATTTCTTACGATAAAGACATGCTATAAAACAGGCAATACACCACTTGGCCTATCCTGTTTCTGATTGAGACTGAGTTATATGCCTCACACAGTAAAGCAAAGGTCTGGGGGCCTGTGTTAGGCATATAGGCATTGTCTGTTTGTTTTTTTTTCCTGGTCGTGTCTATAGAGAGCAACAATACCAAACAAATGGCTCCACTTCGCCTACTGACTTCTTTGAGTTTCCAGTATTTAAAGGCGCAGACGGCTCTCAGGAAATGCAGGCCACAGTGCAAGATTTATTGCTAAAATCACCAATGCTAATGCAAACTCCTAACTGTTACAACTTTTGTTCATTTCCACAAATGTCCACTTTGATGGCTTGGATCAGGTCAGGAACAGTTGCTGTTGTGGTCATAAACCCACTGAGACATAAGTGAGTAATTGTTTTACCACTTCATCTAATAGTTATATATTAATCCATATTCTAAAATTGTTTTGTCTGAGGTTGGCAGAGTTTGCCACTGTCGTTTTCAAATGCAGATTAATGAACATTTTTAAATCCGACCTTGAGAATCAGATTGAAGTTTAATAGTCAGCTAATGTTTCCATTGGCCTAAACTAGACTAAGGGACTTTAGTGCCTTGAATGAGTATGAATTACTGCACTCATTAAACAGTAATGAAACACTGCCCTTCAGCCTGCATTCACCTCCTACACACACTTGGAAATTACTGAAGCAGGGAAGAGAGGCAGGACTAGGTTAGGTTTGGCGTACTCCAGGTTGCTTGCTAACAGAGAATGATAGGGGTAGCTGACTCAGGCTAACCTTCCACCAGTTGTAACATATCTTAAAATGTACAGAAATGTCTTTGTATATAATTACTTTTTTAATTGTGGTACTACTTTGACTTATTTTCTCAGATTTTTGCTAGTGATGCACCGATATCAATGTTGAAAATAACAATTTGGCTGATAGGTAATACCATTGGGTTTTTGTGTGTGTGTGTGTGTGTGTGTGTGTGTTTGTTGTTGTTTATTCTGTTTTTGTTGCTTGTTACTCCCACTTTTGTGCCAGGAAGGCAAAGAGATCTTTATTACAAAAGATATACAACTGTTTAAAAGTCATGCAGCCCATCATTACGTCACTTTTGAATGAGCACAAATTCAGTCATACAAGTTAATGAAACAACCTTAATATAATCTTCTTTCATGGAAAAACATCTTTTTTAAAAACGTCCATAAAGCCTTTTTGCTTCATATAATATATAATATTTCCCTCCCTATTATCTATCACTGTGAAACATAAACAAATTCTCCTTCAAACGACTGTATTTACTCAAGTTTCTTGCCCGGATAGAGCTTAAAGGCATCATAATGTATCTCCATGCAGCCTCGATAAACTTTAAGTCCCAGCTACTGACTGCAAACAGCTAACGCTCACCAGCTCTCCTCCTCTCTATAGCCCATTTTAGATAGGAATTGTGCAAATTTGCAGGAAAGCCCAATCAGTCTTTTTTCAGAATTGGCAGTATAAAAGCAAAATCGGGGAGTGTGGCAAAATGCCGCCTACCTACTTTTGTTTATACAGAATGTGCCTTTTTCGGGGCAATGGGGGGCGTGAGCAAGTAACAAAACATGTAGCTCAGTGTGTGACGTAAACAGTGACGTGGGAGGGAAGCCACGGCTAGTCAGTCCTTCGGCGATTCTCTCGTAAGTCGGCCAGTTCTTCACCGTCCCCGTCATCTGACGGTTAATGGCCTCTTTGTTTGTGAGGGCGCGCAATTCCTTGTCTCCTCAGTTGCTCTTCTTTACTGTAGTGTCTGTCAGGTTTGCGTTTCCCTCTTGCTACTAGTACTAGCTGCTCACTAATTCCTGCTATCAGCTGTTTCCTGTTTATCCACCGCCAGTGGGTCATATGTGCGGCGTCATCAACAGCTCCTCCCACAAGTCTTGAACAGTCCCCCCTGTTGCGGAAGGCCGCCTCATTCTGTGTGGGTTCCGCCAATATGACTACCCTACGAGGTGGAAAATTGGGCACCTCGGATCAACTCGCCAATCCGGCTCTGTGTGTCTAAACGCTCGCAGCGTGCCGGCAAAACAGCCCAACATTCACGGAAAATCTGGCAGTGTAAAAGGGGCTTATGTGTTAGGTCTCAATAGCCAGCGATCTGTCCAGGGTGTACACCGCCTATTCCCTACTGTCAGCTGGGATAGGCTCCAGCCCCCTGCGACCCCTAACAGGATAAGAGGTTACAGAAAATGAATGAATGAATGTAGTATCATCATGGAAAAACTAGGGTGCATCTCTTTAAGCGTTGATCGTGAGTTTACTGCATCCTTTCCTCCTGAAGGCGTCCCATGGATAACCCCTGTTCATCCCAAACATGTTTTCTGTTGTCCCCTGGAGGACGGGACACCATTAGTCTTGAGCCCTGCTTTTTAGCCTGCTCAAAACTGGTGTGACACAACAAATAAACATCGGCCATTGTCATCAGTGAATGTCATCTTATTTGCCAATAGGCCAATGGCAGTCAACAAGGCCAATATCAGCCAATGCTGCAGCATTTCAGTATGAGAACATATATGATTTAAACAATGGATATGATGGCTGAAGATGGAAAAAAGAAAAGTCTCTGAAAGAAACTTGAATTACTTTTTAAGTGGATGTTACTCTGTCATCAAAAACCCATGACCTGAATACTGCTGAAGTCAGATAGCAGGGATCCCACAATTATAAATGCAGACTCTATAAAGTCCGCACATTTCTGCCGTCCTGTCTTCACAGTGCATAGTATACATGTGTTTCAGTACTTTTGACTCGGTGGTCTGGATCACTCTGTCAAACTGTCATTTATTACCATCAGCTTGTAAAACTGATTGATCCAGCCTTGTTATGTCCTTACATAGTTCCCTCTGGTGTTAACGTCTTTTCTTCTGTCCATCTCACTTCTGTACTCCCTCACAATAACTGCCCTATTTCTTGCTTTGTGTCCTTATTCATCCTCTCCTCACTGTATTCATGTCTGAATGCTGAGCAGTCAGAGTTTCCTCTAGCTTTAGTCCTAAACCACACTCCCTACTGCACAGATCTCATGTCTGCATTCTTCTCCTGTGAGGTCTTCAGATCAGTCCCTCATGAGTGCTGTTTGACATGATAATCTATGCACACAGTTTTGTCTACATGAACATGACATATTGTCTATTTTGTTGCTGCGTGTGAATGTTTCTGGCCTTGGACCCGTCCCGTCTCACACAGGTCTGACATGCACTGCAGGCCTCATTGCGAGGATCTTTAGCCAGGAGACAGCTTCCTCCTTTGGGGAGGTCAGGGCCGAAGCTAGGTCAGGTCTGGGTAGGTGGAGATCTTGGCGCATCAAGTGGCCGACGTGGAATGTTTGAGCCGGTTGCCAGGCAAAGAGGAAGGTTTTGATTTACCATTGCGTCTTGCGAGCAGCTTGTCGCAATTAGTGATGTCAGGAGGGAAAGAAACAAATATGAAGCATTTCTTCAAAGGGCAAGCATATCCTTCCCATGAGTTCATTCTTTCCTTGGGTTTCTCAAGGAAAAAGGGGGCAAAAGTGCAGCCTATTTCTCAACGGTCAAATTAGGTTTTGCAGGCCTGGGTTCTTCCTGTTCTCAGCAGAGTGTCACATTTTGAGATGACTAAATGGGTTGCAATGTATCCAAACAGTGACACGGCATAAAGATGGTCACGGAAATATAGGTTTTCATGTTTATCCTATTAAAGTTCTGAACCATATCTGTTTACTGGATAAGATGGATAACCCGTAATGAAACTAGTGACACTCCTGAGCTGTGCCTCTGCTTTGTACCGTACGCCTATTTCCTTGATGAAACAGCATGACAGCTTTGTTTAACGCACTGCTTACATTTCATTTGCCTGCAGTATTTTAGATAATATTTCACAGAGCTCTAGTTTGCAAGCTCTGGCTGTGTTCTTCATGGTCTCAGCTAGCAGTGCCAAGTTTCCCCACTCTCCTCCTGGCTGTAGGTATCCCATGCAGAGGCCATCTGTCTCTCCTCCCATAATGGTAAGGGTGGAGTCCTCTTTAAGCACTTCCCCCCTTTCTCTCCCTCCTTTCCTACTTACTCCCAAATGCTTACTGTAAAACAAACAGAACATAGCATGGATGGAGTCTAGTTTCTTTGTATGCTTTGACAGGCCTGAAAGCTGACTCTCAGAGATCGAGAAACTACGAACGGTAGCAGTTGGGGTGTCGTGTCAGGTAGCTGCAGTATGTAGAGCATGTTAGGGAGAAGGCTGGGCGGAGACACGTGTCTGCATGCATCAATGCAATGTCACGCATGCCAAGCATGTTAGTTTACCACTCCAGGGGTGGGGGTTATCAGCGTGACTTTTATATTCTTCAAACAGTTATCGATATCTCTTTGCAAATGTTAATCTCACAGTCATGCTTTTATCATGGCAGTATAATTTTATTATATTTTTCCAAGCAAAAAAAAAGAGTTGCACTTGTAAGGTGACAACAAACAGCTGTTGTGTCAGCTCAGATGACCATGGAGTGCAGAATGTAAAACCCACATGGCTCTGACCCTGATTCTCCCTCACACCAGTGCACCCAGAGGACTCCGGCAGACGCAATGCAAACACAGGGTAGCACATGCACTGCAAAGCACATTATGGCAGTATGGGCTTTTTTTAGACCAGGTCACGATGCAAGGGTGGGAAAAAGATGTAAATGGATGCCAAAATTATAGTGGAGAAATGGAATAGTAGTCCAAAGTGACTTTCCCAAGTGTCTTTTCAAGTGAATGACAAATAAGGCAGGCTCAGTGAAACACATTAGTTTAATAAGAGCCTAAATATGGTGCAGAGCTATGCTACACTGGGAGCCCTACATTGATTGGGTCATGGACCCCCATGTGATCAGATTTTGCTTCAGGGAGCTCCATCTGAACAGATTTTTGTTGTTAGATATGATTAAGCACAGAATTCTATAGCTGTCAACTACAGTTGAGAAGATAACTGTAGAGGAGGTGAAACCTATAATCAGATTAGTCACTCGTATGACTCTTACTCACATTGGCCTCACTTCTATAGTGCATTAAATAATAAACATAAACTATTCCTCATTTTTCTGGGGACCCCCTGGAACTCCCTTAAGGAACCCTGGGGGTCCCCGGACCCCTAGTTGAGAACCACTGGTGTACACAGTAAGGCAAGAAACACATGGAAAATATTTTGGAAATGTGGGTCAGCAGAGGAAAAAAAACAAACAGGAAAGCCCAAGTATTATAGCACAACATGAAACTTCACAACACAATGCAACATACATTTAGGGCTCAGCAGCCATTCAGACAAAATGCCTGACTCTTACACACATGGGAAGAGATACACATTTGGAGAGAGAAACTGTGTGTGTGTGTGTGTGTGTGTGTAATCACTAAAATTACAGGGGACGTAATGGAGCACGGGGAGCCTGAGCCTCCTTTGGCTATATTCCTCACAAACCAAGATAGCATTGCTGTGGCTTACCGCTCACATTCATGCCAAAGACTCAAAATACCAGCCAGTGGACCACTTTTATAAGCTTTACTCCATACACATCCGAGACTACGTACAAAGTGGAAATTTATGGCTCCCAAATATAACTTACTCCGACTGCAACCGTGTCAAGCAAACTGAGGGGTACTGTTTGAATAGTATGAATGAAAACACGTTTTTACGTTTTATCTACAAAACAAATATTTCCACAAAGGTTTACTGTAGATCTGCTCTGTAATTCACTTTTGAATTTATATAGCCTCTTAAACGTTGAAGCAGTGTTTCTATCGATGACTTTGTGTCATTATGCTCACAAAAAATGGAGCCTTGGATGGATTTTTTTCCCCCCATTCAGGGCTGTAGCTATAACCTGTAATTTAGGATTTATTTCAGGTTAGGTTTGCAAGATATAGCATTCGTTCCCACTGAGTTGGTTGTTTTGTTTGTTGTTTTTTTTGCTACTTCCAGAAGCACGTCTATCAACTGTGACATGGAGATTACTGTCCGTACAGCTTGCACATCACGACACCGAATTACTCTCTCCAATGCTGATTTCTCAAAAATAAAGATTCAGGCATTTGTTATTATCACATGCTCATCTTGTCTTGACTTTCTTTTAGAAATTACACCGTTAAATGAATGTTCAACACCAAGTTTTCATGTTGCATTAGTTTACAATAACTTTAATTTAAAAAGAAAAATCCTGCAGTGGGCTTCGTGTCAAATTAAGGGCCTCGTAAAAAGAGGGCATAAACTATAAAATTGCTCCTTTTGTTTCATCTCCTTCCAGTGAATTTTTTTTTCTTTCCTGTTTTAAAGGTGCTCTGATGATTAGCAAGAGGGACAGTCTGAGTGTCCTGCGGTGAAAGTGTGTTGCTTATTAAGAGGCAAAGCAGAGCACTCAGAATAATCCAGATGAAGTCTGGTCTGTGTTTTTTTTAACACCAAGAAAGTCTGTCGATGATGAGTGAAGGGAGTGAATGCGTAATGATAGCGTGTAGAAAGCTAATCAAGACTGTAATTTTAATCTGGGCCTTATTGCTGGCACATCCCATCTACTGTACTTTCTAGAGCTGGATTTACAGACAGTTTTCTTCCACTGTTAGATACCAGAGAACAAAAACTATACTCTCACAATCCAGTGAAGTGACAGTGTCATGAGAAATGTATTTTTACGATTTAATTAAAGCTGCAGCGATGATGTGTTGCTTGTGTCTCTGAATCGTATCTCTCTTCTTTGTCTCTCAGCAGGTGTAAGCAGTAACCAGGTGGTTGTTCCTGAGAAAGTGAACGCAGTGCTGGGGAAGAACATCACACTGAGCTGCAGGATAGAGATGGGCTCCAATCTCAATCTCACACAGAGCTCCTGGGAACGTCGCCTTCCTTCAGGCACCATTACCTTGGCAGTGTTCAACCCCGAGTTTGGAACCTCCATTTCTCAAGACTACATCAAGCGCGTCTCGTTTGTTTCCCCCTCTATACGGGACGCCACCATCACCATCGAAGGAGCTAGCTTTGCAGATATCGGGTCCTACACTTGCAAAGTTGCAACGTTTCCTCTGGGCAACACACAAGCATCAACCTATGTTAATGTACTAGGTAAAGTAGAGCTCTCTTTTCCTTTCTCATTGTACTTAGTGCTTCTTCACACTGTTCTATAATCTCACTTTTAAAGCAGGACGTCATTGGTTGTGATTAAGCAAAGCTTCGGTGACCACCAAGTGTTTGCCCTGGAGGAACAAACTACTCCCTGAAGCTACCTAGCTTTTTAAATTACAACCTGGAGTGTGGACAGAGGATATTTAAATTTAAATCCCTACAGGAATCTGCAGTGCAGTGTCATTCACTGTGGAAAAACCTGCTATGTCAGGTTTAAATTAATCTCTCCATAAGGTCCTCCACAAGGCTACTTACATACAAATCATAAAGCATACATATTAATACTTGTGAGGAATATAGAGATTCCCTTCTCATGTAGCAACCATGTAAACAGCGTGCAGAAAGTCCAAACAGTCCCAACTTGATGCAACTAGTTGCATGCAACAACAAGTTAATTGCAGGGTGTGATGCGGAGTAACTCTCATGACATTCACTTGCATTTAACCGCGCTGCATGAAAAAGTTTCGAGTGTAGCACTGGTCTTGAGACAACAATGTGCAGCCATTTCCCTTGAGGCAGTGAGGATTGTTGTTAGTTGTCTTCACCCTTTGTCACTAATTATGAAATCATACCTCAGGCTGAGTAACTGGCATTTGTGACGTTCTCACAGGCATCGAGGAAGCAGATGACAAACTTGGCAGTCTGTAGTGTAGAAAATATATAATTAAAGATGATATACTTCAGGTTATCGGCACATTTAGTATCATAATTTTCTTTTTTTGTACTGAAAACCTCTGTTGGTACTGATAAATCTGCCTTTCCGTAATGACCTTAACAACCCCACAGTGTATAATAAATTATTAAAGAAATATACATCTCATCAAACACGTACTATATCAAGATATATTTATTTCTTGCTACTCATTACCATTTTCCTGTTTATCCAAATTATTGCATACACACACTGTATTGTCTTTGCACTGGTGTTAACCTGTATGTTCTACACTGTATGGGGCACATACAGTAACCCCCTCTCTGAGGATTATGACCATTGAACTTTCTCTGTGGTCAGCATATGTTTCAAGCCCTAAATTGGCGGTTGGATTGCACTCAGGCAGCGCTGAGAGTCGGAGATTGCACTGTAGGCAGTAGTTTCTCGTCTCACTCCAGAGACTGAGGGAGACTCTGATGACTAATGAGTGTTACATTAAGTGCTGCTGTGACAGCCACAGTGTCTGGGACCTCACAGAGTTCAGCTACACCTTGTTTTCCTCTCCACGCAGCTTCTCACACGCATTGGGTTTTTTATGGCTCATACAAACACATACATGCACACCCAAACACAAATACATGCCTAGGCCTTCTTTACAATTCTCATGTAATTAGGGTGTGATTATGGTGGAAATATATGTTCTTGGCAATTAGATACATGTCATGTGGGCATAGGGTGTTTATCCTAAAGAGCACACATCACAATTACAAGACCTAAAGTCAGCAGATTTAAGTTCCCAAGGCAGCAATGAAGACTGGCATCCTCATCTCTGCCTCCTTTTGGGTTGACTTGTGCCATTTTCACAAGAATGTTTTGAGACAGGAAGAAGTAGCTGCATCCCAAAATTTCTGGTTAACAAGTCAGCATATGGACAATATATTGTTGAACTGGAGTTTATTAAAGGGGACCTATTATGCTTTCCTGTATTCTGTGTCTTAAATATAGTGTGACAGTGAAGGATGTTCGTAAATAACATGGCCAGAGTTTCAAGTAATGAGGTCAACATGTGTAAAAGTAATCCCTGTGAGCAAAAACCTCAGGTTTCCTACTGTTTTTAACACTATGTTTCCAGCAGTTGTTTCAACTCTGGCTACGGTATGACGTCATAGTGTGCCATATTTATTACAAAGCCTACCCCGCTAAATAAAGCTTCATGCTAAAGTCAGTGACACATGTAAACTCGATTGCCAATGTTGCTAATTCCCCCTTGTTTTTGAAACATATTGGTGATTTTTCATGGGAAAAAGTGCTTCTATTCATGGTGCAGTGATGGTGCAGAGACATATGCTGTGTCTCAAATCACATACTTCTGTACTTAGACTTAATATTTTGAGTGCATAAGTGGGTTCACACTGAGAAGTATGGAAAAAAAAGCAGTGCACTATGAGTACCCGGATGGTGCACTCAAAATGGTCAAAAAGTTGAGTGTGGAACTATGGACACTTCTCGCCCTCAATGGTCGCCATCTTGGCTACGTAGCGGAAGGGGAGGGACCACTTTTTAAACTGGAAATAGCGGCCGAGGACTGTGCGACCGTGAACGTTGCTGCATTGTACAAATACAAGTATCTTTTGCACTAAGCACCACTATACTGTTGTCGGGTATAAGCCAGCAGTATGTTTATTGGGTTAATTTAGCAGTCTGTAATGATTTGGTACCGCGAACGATAATGAGAATGCTAATGCTAGTTTGCTAACTAGCTAATTTGTGGTCGTCATTTCCGGTGAGTGTGCAACGGCCGTGTTTGGTTTGAGACAACACTACCCTGTTGAAATTCGCGCACTACGCCAACGAGTACATAGTGCACATAGTATACTACATAGAAGTGTACTAACGGAAGTATGTGATTTGAGACACACCAATAGAGATATGGTAGACCTGGACATGCCGACCAATCAGAGTAGACTGGGCTTTTTGGGAAGGGGGGCTAAAAAAACAGGCGATAAAACTGAGTAACTCAGACAGAGGGTGAATACAGGTGTTTCAGCTCAGATAGTGAGAGGAATTTTGTTTTTGACCATTAGAGCATGTGCACATGTTCTAGTGAAAACCTTAAATACAAGTATAAACCTGAAAATGAGCATAATAGGTCCTCGTTAACAAACTGTTTTAGATACAGAATATTGGTTTTATGGTGTATATTGTGTTTGTTTCAGTTTAAACTACTCAGCTCAAAGTTCCAAGTTTTGATCCATGTTTACGTTTTGAGGTTGAAAAGAAAGCACTTGACTTCATTTTCATTCCTTTCAAATGAACTAAACCAAAGCGATGAAAAGGCTCAAACCCATGAATAATAGATCTAAGTCACGACACACATTGTAATCATTAACAGGTGCAGCGGACATTGACTTACACTCTTGATGCGAACCTTGTCTTGTGTTTAATCATGAGACACTCAACACACAATATTTGCTTTGGCCCAACACTTTCTCGCTTTCCTTTTCACTGTGCGTCTACAGCTTCTCAGAGAAAAGGCCTCAGCATTTAAGGAACAGTTCAGCAGGAAGTGTGCTACAGTGCATTAGCCAAAAGTCTCCACCAATGAGCAAAAGGAAGGAACCAGAGAAGGAAAATATGACACGTCAAGTGAATGAATTAGATCGACCCTTTGTGTGAACGTGCTGACAGGTGAATGGGAAAACTAATGAACAGCCATTGACTTTCTTAAACATGCACATGCATTCAGTTGGCGAGGGAGATTTTATCAATAAGCATTTGAGCTTTGTCTTTCAACCACGAACTGCATTCTCTTTTGTTTGAAGTTGTCTGTTCGTTGATGTGGCAAATAATGCAAGTTCTTTTTTGCTGAGTCACAAAATTGAGGAATCAGCCCCACAGAGAGATGGTTAAAGACGCTTACTCACCAAAGCCAAAATCTGAGGAGGGTCATAGATTTTTTTTTTTTTTTTTTTTTTTTTTTTTGTGGTGAGAAATGTTTCGTTTCTTCTTTTTGTTTATTCAAATAATGCTGGACTTCCCCTTCAGTTTCTGTGAAGTGTCATTTTTTGCTTGCATGTTGCTGTATGTCTCATGTTTTATCTTTTCTTGTTCTGGTAACTATCAACCTTTTGCATCACAGCTTCCAAAATCTAAAACAAAAAAGATGGCTGATTATTTTAGATCTGCTATAGATCATCATACCAAACAGTAAAAATGTGAAATTAGAGGTTTTGATGATGAATCTTTACAGTAAAAGTGTCCACATGTGATGCATGGCCATTGGACATCCAGTCAAATCCCCTTTTTCTAGGGGTTTCCGCTGTGACGTCAGTGTTCAGTGTGCATATGTGGATCAGTGTGTACGTGGGCGGGAAAGGGCCAATGCAGCCAGTTTGCTGAAGGGAAATCGTTACCCTTTCCCCTAAAGCATTTCCACTCATCCAAAGCGTTTCCCTCCCTTCCTGACAGCAACTCCAAATTAACACGTCTCTCTGATTTAGTAATTCTGAAGCTTCGGCCAGCTTGCCTTTTAACATAGAGCAGCTACTGTTTATAGTCAGAACCCTGTAAGGAGGGGCCGGGGGAAGCAAATGAAGAATGTGAGGTGGACGACCGAGAGCGATGTCCCCGCCCCTGCTCCGGGTACAGGAGACGCCAGGTTATTTTTGGAAAAGCAGGGTGCCGAGAGTTATTTGAATTTGTTGTCGGACCTCCTGCCTGGCCGGAGGAGTGGGGTGGCAGATGTCTTAAAGGTGATGGCCTTGTCTTGTGGATTAAGCTGGTGTGTGCCCCCATGTGTCTCTTAAAACGGTCACCGTCGCAGTAAGTGGAACAGCTGTTCTTTGAGGAAGGACAGAGATGGAGGAGACGGTGCACCGCAAGAGAAAGAAGAAATTTATGTAAGAGGGAAATTCCAGTGATGGTACATAGAGGTATAACCTGTGTAGCCAGTTTACTTCACCACCCCTCCATTGTGTTCTCCCCTCCCTCAACAGACCATCTTCTGTAATTCATCCGTCCCTTTTCCTCTTTTGTCTTGCTGAACTTTGCAGCATAATCACAAAGTGTCATCTCTGACACTTTGTGATTATTAAACAGAGCCCTGTGTGTCTTTTTTTAGGCCAGCACAGCAGTAGATAAACAGTTTTACTGCTTTGCACAACAGGTAGAGGGGTGGTGTTATTCTGGTCACGTCCCTCTTGCATGGATCTGTTTTGCCTCTCTGTTGAGAAAATCCTTGTTCAGTCTAAACCTGCAGTTATTCTCAGGAAGCCGGTATAACGTTACTCAAAGTGCTGAGAAGTGTACAGTAACTTAGCTCCTCATCTTTCAGTACAACAGAGTCAAATACAAACACACCACAGTGTCGACTGTCAGTAGCCTCTGATTCTGCAATATGAAGTGTTTTTCCCCAAAGTCATACACAGACGTCAGGCTGTGGTAGAACCATACAGTTGGACCATTAGACTCCAACAATAAAGACAGCTCAGTCTCTGAAATGCCTCCATATGATTTAATAGCATGCTTCATCAATTTTTAATGCATATATGTGAAATGGAAGAAGTCAATTTGCTCTCTCTGGCAGTTAAGTATACTAAGGCCACTTCCCTCTGTCCATATATTACATGATGGACATTATTTATTCATATACATACACAAAAAGATCAATATTCATTTTGTAATCTTTTCTCCATTCTGTCATTTCCTCTCCTCCCTCCTTCTCTCCCTCCTCTTCGCACTCTTCATCACAGTGGAGCCAAAAGTCTACGTGTCCGCCGGCCCCACAGCTCTGCTGGATGGAGGCAACGAGTCACTGGTGGCCACCTGCATAGCAGAGCGTGGCCGTCCTGCTGCTGAGGTTTTCTGGGAGACGGAGCTGTATGGAAGAAGTGAGAGGCTAAGTCACGATGAGCTCAACGGCACCACCACCGTACACGTGCGCTACATGTGGCAACCGCAGAGCTACGCCCAGGGGAAGACGCTCACCTGTGTGGTGCGCCACCCGGCCCTGCAAACGGAATTCCGCATACCCTATACACTAAATGTTCAGTGTAAGTGCAACATAAAACGCTTCCTTGATTCCTGTGCTGTTTTTTTATTTACACTTGATAAGATAAGTCAGGTGATATTATTCTTATCATGAAATCCCAAAACCAACAATGAACTGATCCCACTACTTCAACTAAATATTGCCTGTGTAGCCACAGCCTGATGGAGCTTACTCCTTTGTGCCATGGACCTCCACTGTCCAAAAACTAGTGACTTGCAACATTGTTAAAGGGATAGTTCAGACTTTCTGAAGTGGGACTGTATGAAGTGCTTAGTCAGTAGATGGTGATCAGTTCGCTCCCAGTTTGGAGAAGCAGGCAGGAGTGCCACTACAGAAACTAAAGCATATTAAAAAAAGCCACTTAAAAAAATCAATATCAGTCTAAGTGGATGCTATGTTTAGAATATTTTAGCTCCTGTACCTCCCCATCAGACAACCTTTTCTTTGGCGCTACATTTCCTCAGCTGTTGAACTTAAGTATCCCTATGTAAAAATCCAACTGTGCCGTGCACCACAGGTTCGAGTTTCTGTTCGGGTCAGAAAGAGCTGCTGCGCGATCAGACAGAAACAAAACTTCACTTTTACTTCACTTTCCTAAGTATTTCAAAGATGGCGCATGCTTGTGTTTTTCCTGGCTGATCAAACAGGACCATTTATTTTCCTTCTGCAAAGTTCATCTTCTCTGTACTCTGGTTCATGGAGGTATCCCTTTGTCTCCACAGTGAATGACATTTTGTTGTTGCTGTCATAATCACTCTGTTTTTATAAATAAAATTTCTTGCATTTATTGTCTCTTCCACAAACCGCTAAAAGTCTGACCCAAACAAAAAAGAACACTTAACAGTGCTGCAAGTCCATCGGAGACAGAAAATACAGTTGCAGTTTTGGACTCAGAACCTGGACAACAAAGATGTGCATGTGTACACCGATTTTCCAAATACACACCAGTGAGCAGCATCATTGCACTGGGTAATGACGAACATAGGCACTGTAGTGTACTTTGAGTCAATCCCACATTCTGCATCCTGCTGCTGTAAATACTGACCAGCTCACTAAATCCAAGGTCCCCAACAAATGAGCTATTTACACCTGTTTCAGTAATGTTTGCTAAAATCTACAATAACAAAAATATAGAATATCTGCAGCTGTCAGTTATTCCTCAGACTGCTCAAAGAGACATAAATGAAACCAAATTTTAGTGTGAGTGGTTTTGTGGCATCATCCTTTTACCATCTTTTACCCGCTACACCAGATTGCTTCTGATCATGCTGCTCCCCACATTGGGTCAAGTGAAGCACTACAACTGCCCAATTAATTGTGTAAGATTATGCATTTATTGAACTTTTAGTTATTGTCATCAATAAGATAAATTGTTCCTGAAATCACCGATGAATGTTCTATGAAAGTAACGATTATTATAGCTCCAGTTGTGCAGCCCTAACAGGTACAGTGCATCTTATCGATATTAACCCATGCTGATAGCCTGATTTATGAATAGCCCGCTCAGTACCTTTCCTCCTTCGCCCATAAAGGGGCCATTTAAGAGTCATCTTAATGCTATAATCATTGATGCATACTTCCTTGGCGAGCAGTACTAAGGGTTAGTCTGTGTTTGGACCATGTGAGTGTAGGCTAATGAAGGTATTTTATGAAATATTGATCAGGCCTCAGCAGCAACACAAGAAGCAGGGGGCTACTGGGGGACAGCGCGTGGAGACGCAGTAAAAAACAAGGTTAATACAGGAAGAAAGAGGCTTCCCAGCTCTATAAATCATGTCAAATGCAGAGGCAAGGGATTTTAAGTGCAAAACAAGCACAATTTCAACGTGGAGCAGCGTGAAAAGGGTCAGTGGACACGATGAGCCGAGGCATCTAACTGTGCGCTGTAATGAGTTCCTCATTTGTCCTCGAGAGAAATCAAAATGAAATATTGGATATCTAAGTCAGTGTTTGCCATGTGTTATTACAGTGGCATGTGTCTGCTTTCATTTAGGCATCCTCCTGCTTTCCTTTGTTTTGTTTTTTCTTCTTTGTCATGGTGAGGCAGTAGAGTTTATTATTAGCTGCACTACATCTACTGTCGGAGTGAGTCTGTCATTTTCTAACTTTCCACCAACCCAGGGTCATTTGTTCGCTCTCTTGGCTCTCGTTCACCGGCAGATCCTGTACCCTGCTACAGTCCTGCACAGGCTTTGTTTTTGTCATCGCTCCGCTACTGTGCTTATAATGCACACTTTGTTCCTTCTGGAAAAGCTCATTTGTCATCAGGCTGCTGGGATCACAATGACTGATTATTGAGTGCTAGTCTTTTACACTATGAAGTAAAACTAAAGTACAGTTTGGTCAGCATGACCTAACAAAAAACACTGCTGTAATAAAAAATACATTGTAAAAAAAAATGAGTTTTTAGTAAATAATACACATTTTTTAAATCATAACCATTTGTTTTATTTTGTTTTACAGTTGCACCAATGGTATCAATAATCGGAATCGACAAAAATTGGTATGTGGGTCAGGAGAATGTGAGGTTCACCTGTGGCGCCAAAGCCAACCCACCTGCCCGTCGCTTCACATGGACCAGGTCAGTATCCCAAAAAACTTGCGTACCTTTGGAGCAGAAATACACATTTTGTCCAGAGTCTCAGCAGCTGATTGTGTTCTTCTAAGGGTCCGGTTATGCAGCATTAGGCAAACTGCCCCTTGCATCTTAGCTATACACATCGAAATTCGGACTTCGGGGGTCACTCAGATGATGCTACATCCTAATTCAGGGGCCTTCAGAGAGTCTCAGGTACTGTCTGGCGTTGCTGTCCTCCCCTGAAAGTCCGTTGTTCAAGACAGAGTATGTCAGAACAGGTTGACATCTTCTGTTAAAGTTTCTTTAATGTGGCAGCCATCTCTGACCCAAATTCAGGGGATACATCACTTAAATCTAATCAGTTGTTATAATGTGCAGTCCTTGCCAACTCATAAACTTGGAAAAACGTCTGATACTTGTTGTCAGGTTGTCAGCAGCTCATGTCAAAAAAGACATTGTAGAATGTGAATAATGGAAACCAGGTGTAAACTTGTTTTAGTCTGGACAAATTAAAAGTTTATCATGTGTTCAAGTAAAATCCCCCTCACACAGTTTACTGGGTTATAATGAAACTTAAATGAGTTTTTATCACTAGTATTTAGTTATAAGGAGTCTTTTTCTGTTTGATTGTTGTTTTGTGGATCACCAGTTTAATGACAAACAGACAAAAGCCACTTGTTTGTAGAGTAACTAATGTTATAGCCAACATGGGTGAAACATCAGCTGCTGTGTGGTCCAGTTGTGATAAACTAAACTGGGCTCAAACAAACTTAAAATTAAGGGTTGAAACGAAGAAGCTTCTGTCTATAAATTACCTCCAGCTTGACTTTTGGAGCCCGGACACTGGAGCTGTCAATTGCACTGCTGCACCCGTCGGGAAGACTCCCTGCTATAAATAAAAGATTCCAAATGGTTCATGCATCAGAGCAACACTGGCCTATTGGCAGCTCTTTGTCATCATCTTGCTTTGAAAACAAGAAATATGGTCTCATGTGAACTGACAGTACCAGAAAAGTCTAGACAGCCAAGCTCTTTATTTTCTTTTCTTTTTTTGCTCTGACTTTGAAACCTTGTGTTGCTATGAAAGAGCTTTCCTCCCTCATCTGATGGAAGTGCAGTCAGCTCAAATTATCGTAGTCATGTGATCATGTAATAGCTGCAACAGGCCTACGAGTGAGAGTCAACACAACCAGCAGAACAGTGACATCACTGCAGCAGCAACATAATGTGTTTCTTTGAGTCTGTGTGTATGATTTACTGTACACTGTGAGATTTATGTAATGTTTCATATCTGCACAGGTTGGATGGATCGATGCCCGAGGGTGTTGAGATATCAAACAATAGCTTTGCTTTCAATCGGCCGTTGGATCGCAATGACTCTGGAGTGTACCGCTGTGAAGTGCTAAACGATATCGGTCTCCGCAGTCAAGATGTAAACCTCTGGGTACAAGGTATATTTTGACTTCTTTACTCAATTTCTAAAGTGCTATTGAATTCTTTCATGTGCTTATTTAGATAAATTACATATAACACCCCAGGTTAAAAAGAGAGAGCAATCTGTGCCTTTTGACATTCATCGTGCCCCTCTCTGATGTAAGATTACCTTCTCAGTGCGATCGGCCCTCAGTTCAACACTTCTAGCAGAGCTAAGCCTCCATATAAATGTCCCTGCCCAGATCCACTTTCACACATTCCTGGCAACAGAGGAGCACGGATAAAGAGTATCAGTACCAAACGTTTCCACTGTTGTGGTTTTGGCAACATTAGATTTCTCAGATAAGGTAGAGGGTGTTTACCCCTGCTGGTTCAGCAAAGTATGCACCCATGTAGCCTTTGTCTTTGTTTTGTTTAAGGTCAGGTTTCACAGCGGGACGTAGTAGATTGTGTTCACAGATTTGCAGTACACAGAAGTAGGTGTGTGGTTGTTATTTAACAGTGTATTGTTTTTTTAAAGTTGTGTGAAATGTGATTATTTCAGTGCTTAATAGATTAAAACTAATATGCAGAAGGGACTTCCCCTGATCATCGAAAGGGGATTCCCTGCATTTGGATTTGTTAGTGCTGTTGATTCACAGGCATAAATCCTTGTTAGAAAACTCGTAGGTTATTTAACTACTCCCGTCTGCTTCCTCTGTCTGTCCATGGTTTGCTACTTGAGTTCTTTATTGTAAAGTCAGGGTGTGGATCCTGAGAACTCTGCATCTCTTTTTGTTTTCATTTCTCCTCTGCTGCTTTTAATCCTTTTCCAAACAAAGCAACTGCTGCTTTTGGACACGAACTCCGCTAACACACACAATCCCTTTCGTTTCTCACTGTCGAGAGGAAAAGAGCTGGAGGAGCCCCAAAAAAGGCTGTCAGGCTCCATCTGTGTACAGGCCTGGTTTGGAGTCCCGCTCCAAACGAAAGCGCAGCTGACATCCTGTCCAGGACGGACTTGCACCGAGCAATTATCTTGCTTCTCTTGTCAAATAGTAAGACTTGGGCATGCGGCCTCTCACTTCCATCCCCTGTGGAGATAGCCAGGTTGAGCTCAGCTATATTCCCTCCCCCCTCCGTGGCTGCTCGGTGTAGCTGTTTCACATTCCCAGTTGTCTGTGCAGCCTTGTGGTTTTTGGCTGCTCGTCCCTCAGATGATCAGCTACATGGTTGCAGATGCTCATAACCCTACATGAGTTTAAAATGTCGCGCTGCAGGGTGGGATTGATAGTGACTGACGATTGCCAGTATATCAGTTCACTGACCTTGAGCCGTCTCTATTATCCTCTCTCATGCTTTCACTTTAGCCCCGATCCTTCAGGCTCACACACAGTGTATAATTGCAGGTAATTAGAGTCTTACTCAGTTACACAAATTGTGGAAATCATTACAGCTCCACAGGGAATCCGGTTTTGATAACTAGTACCTAAAAACCTCCCGGAGATGCAGACCTCTATTAGAGCGAGTCATTTTGCTTTGTAGTCAGGCTTTTGATGTTCCTGTGCTGAGATCGACTCGTGGTATCAGGCTGCTCTTAGCCCCAGAGGCTGGAGGTCAGAATGGAGACACTTATCCTGACCTTGAGCTCCACACAGCCCGTTCCTCTCCAGCTCTGGCTGCTATCACAAACGCCGGCCACCGGAGGACAAATCACATGCAGGAGCCTCACATCGATCACACAGCGTTTCATCTTCTCACATGACTTCCCCACAGCAGGGCTTGGAAAGAAAGGGGGAGAGCCAATCACGCTCACTCAGATGCTCATGAGTGCATGTCCTCTGTCCTCCTATCCCTTGCTGTCTCTCTCTCGTGCACACACACACAGTGACAGTCAGCATTTAACCTCTCTCTGCCCCTCTCATTTCCTCCTTTTTGCTCCACAGCGCAGCTTTCAACAGATTCTTTAGTCTCAGGAGAGGCATGTCTCTACTCCAACACTGCACAGTGTTGCTATAAATTAATCTAAGAACCATTCACACTTGCTCGCCAATCGTTACAGAACATAAAGTGTGGTCTTTCCTCTCTTTATTTTTATGACTCCTCACTCAATCTGCTGTCCTTCTTCTCTGTTTAAATCTTTTCATCACATGTTCTCTCCGCAGATCCTCCCCCCACCACGGCAGCCCCCAGCACCACCGCATCTCTCCTCCATGACACCTCCGGAACCGGCACTGCTGTCGACCAGCGGAGAGCCCTGTTCACCTCCCCGACCCTGGCCTCCTTACCTGACAGCAGCCTGGGCACAATTGTCGGAGGGGCCGTAGGTGGAGTGTTATTCCTGATTCTCTTGCTGATCCTTGGCGGCGCCTGCTTCATGCGACAGCGCCGGACCTTCAGAGGAGACTACTACACCAAACAGTACCTGGGACCCTCCGACATGCAGAAGGAATCTCAGCTGGACGTGCTGCAGCCGCATGAGCTACAGGAAGTCTACGGGGACAAGACGAGCAAAGGCAGCCAGGAGTTGAAACCCAAACTGGGTGGAGACATCATTTACCCGGACTACACCCCTGACCACAAGGATAGGGATGACTGGGCCGACAGGGGGGATGGCCACAGGGGTCACAAGGAGGGAAACTACTACCCAGATCACTACAACACCCAAAACATGCACCCCTGCGGGCCTCCTGTGCACAGCCCCATAGTGAACAACGGCTCCCCCTATCTCCCGGATGACTGCTATGACAATGGCACAGACAGCGACTATGTGTCCCACATGGACGGATCTGTGATCTCACGCAGGGAGTGGTACGTTTGAGGAAACGAGTGAAGGAAAAAAAACGGACAAATGACTGACTGAGACTGATTTCACACGTGGCAGATATAAATATCATTAAAGGTGTCATTTCAGTTAAAGGATGAGTACAACTTCTCCACTCAGTTTCACAATGAGCTCTTTGAACAATACTGCTCTGCCTTGATTGTAACCACTTAACCTTAAGGACGTGTATGTGGATTGTATTACACATTTGTAGCATTTCAAGGAGCTACAAATAAGCTGGAACAGTGATACTATCTGTGTGGGCTTAAGAGGCTTTGGCATACAGTGACGTTTCAACTGATGTGAATGAGGTTTTCTATTCTGCTTGTTTGTGTTTGCACCTGTCTTTAACACAGGTCACAGGGCAGGTGTTGAAACCCTTGTTAGTGAAGTATTTATATCCCCGACTGACTGAGCTCTGCTCCCGTAAAACCTCGCAACTTCTGTGGCATTTTCAAAACGGTCCCATGATTGCTTACGGCATTTTCATACCGATGAGATGTTTATCATGGCTGCAACCAGTATTTAAGGCAAATTATAATGCATGCTTTCATAAAAAAACAAGATGTATCATCAAGTTAAAGGGAAGGTTCACTAAGCACTCATGATTAAAGGGAGAATTGCATTGTTTTGAGGGAAAAGCTAACTGACATTACAAAGAAAACCCCCGGTAAACCTTTAGTTAAGTTCTTCAGTGGCTTTAAAAAACTCTCAGTATCTTATGTAAATTATTCATGAAATGGTAACCCTGAAAGCTGAGACAGAGTGGCCACTCCCTGTGGAAGTATTTTTACTTTCAGCTCCAATTCAGCTTATTTATTTTAAAGATATCTACACTCTTAAAGTTGTAATCCTTAAGATTTCTTTCCTGGTTGATTGGTGACACCCGTGGTTACAGTTGTAAGAGGAAGTGTGATATAATACTGCAGCAAACACACAAAAGAAGCAACTTGTGTATCTGTTTACAGTGCAGCCAGACAAACTGATGCTTTAACAAAGATGTCAATCAGTAATACTTGCAGCTGATGTGCATCTTGTCACCTGCAGATGCGTGGCTGTTCCTTTTTGTTCACTTACTTGCTTGTGTAAAGTAAGAATGAGTCACTAACCAAAAAAAAGCCAGGAATGTCTGGTCAACTGATGAGCTGGTGAGCTCAGCTCTAACCACAGTGACAAATACTTAATGTTTCCCCGTTGGTGCTTTCACAATAAAAGCCACCTGGTGTCTTGCCAGCTGAATACTTTTAATGTGAAACAGCAGCAGTTGAAAACAGCAGTAACTTATTGCAGCTCTGACTCAGTGTAAGAAGAATGCGACACAGAGACTGATAACAATAACATAAAACTGTAAAAACTGTACACATTGTTTCCTCTGAATCCATCTTGTTTAGGATGGCAGCCTAGTGTGGGAACGGGACTCTGCCACTACCAGTAATAACTACATATTGCTTCAAATTTGACAACACAAACACACTAAATATATTTATATATAATATAATTTATATTATAGTTTCCTTGGTAGCTGACAGGAAGTAAACAGGAACCAAAGCTGTTGCCCTAGCAACGAAACAGCAATGAAACAGTAGAGATATAATTACTGCTGAAAAATTACCAATATAAAAAGTATTACACATCAGGTTTGATTTAATGAAAGTCTCAAGGATCAGAACTTAAACCAAATGCACTGTTATCATTACTGAAATGTGTTAATACAGTCACTTTCTTGCAGTGAAAAAGCACAACTCCATTATTACAGTTGTCAGTGAACATCAAAGGAGGCCTACCAGGCTTCAGCCCCTTCCACTTAGCCATGATAACAGGCTGCCTCGCTGTCTGTCTCATTTTCCCTCCTCTGTATCCTCTGATTTCTGTCTGCACACAAACACCAATTGGTCATTATAGTTTTTATTTTAAACATGGGATCAAAGCAATGAGATATAAATACCAGATGCGACTATCACAGCTGTCATCATCCGACATTATGCGGCTCCATAAACCACCAACAGTTTCACTGCTCCCGCTCGACACTCCAGGGTCGTGATTCACGATGGTGAAAGCAAAATACTTGTTGAAAAAAAAAAAAAGAAAAGGGGGGGGTGTCAGAGAGCTCAGAAAAAGGAGCACTAATAAAGTGATCCTTCAGCTTTAGTTTGTACGCGTTTGAAGTATGATTGCGCGAATACCTCACAGCACAGTTGGAAACATTGTGAGCGGCTGACATCACTACTGATCACAGAACAGGCTATAATGTTGGGGTTTGGCTCCTCCGGAGCTCCTCTGAGGATCTACAGCGATCATGGAAACTAGAAATTTAATCCATGAGTGAAAAAATTGGTTTAAGAACCATCTAGGTTAGAGCTGTCTGTACAATGGCTCCCAAAAGGATATGTATCTTTTTTTCTTTTCCTACAAACAACAAACCCAGTGACACTTATTCAAAACAAAAGAGTTGACATCATGAATGATCTCATCTCTCACGGCTTGATTTGACCTTACACTTTTCCACTTAGTGCTCCCCCTTTTTTTTGTTTCCTCAGGATTGATACATGGATCAAAGTGGCCTCACATGAAAGGGAAAACATAACCCTTTTTGGAAAGATCCCTGTTTAGTCAATCAGGGTGTTTGTTGCTCGAAGACGGAGCCATGTATGTGTGTTACAGTCAGGTCAGCACGAGGGGTGGGGGTACACTTTGAGGTCTCTTTCTTTCTTATTGGGGTTTTATAGATTGTGGGTGCGTTTTTTTTTTTTTTTTTTTAACCCTTCTCCACCCTGCTTTTCCCATGCCAAGACTTTGGTCGAAAGGTTTAGATGTCTGAAAATAATCTCGCTCTCACTCTCATCGTCGCACACACACGCACCCAGCCGCCACACATCTGCCACTGCAGCCCACATTGGAGGAGCAGTCCTCACCTCAAACCTTCAGCTTTTTAATTAACTTTCCTTTTTTTTTTTTTCCTCATCGCACTTGGCAATGAAAGTGCTCAAAGTTGCTGATATATAGCACATCTGTGTCTGCATGCACACATTTTTTTTAATTTTTTTTTTTACATATATACAAGGCTGATTTGTAGCTGCCAACTTGTTTCTTATTAGTCACTCCATGCAAACTGCTGTCTCTGCTCTAAAACTGATCTCTCAGTCTCTGTTTCATCTCTAAAGGACTGAGCTGAAGTGATGAATGTTTTTGTAAAGTTCTTTTGGATCGCTCACCAACTGGTTGCATGTAAATTAAGTTATTCGCTTCCTACAACTTTCCTTATTTCTCATCACTAATGTTTATATACATGTACATAATGCTAATAGGTTAGCATAGGATTAGCTGTTCTCTCAGTTTGATTTTTTATGCTCATGTACAGTTTGTTCTGGACTCCCCTACTGAATAGTTGGTGCCTTAGACGGGCTGAGCAATGCACAGAAACTTTGAAAAATGACAAGCGTTAATATAAAGGATATTAATATCGTTAAAGAGGAGGACTGACTGGTCCCTTAATATGTCTTCCATCTTGATATTTAACATTTGCTGTTATCAAAAGGTCGGAGTAGACAAAAGGTTGATTGTCATGCCTTATTCACTTTGAGAGGACACATGTAACAAGTTAGTTACTGAGAAAATTGTAATAAGTAAAGTTTCACTGGGAATTTAGGCAAGCCAGATTCATAGAAAATATTGTTGTCCTGTAAATATGCTGGCTGTTTTTTTTTTATTATTATTATTGAAAAAAAAAATCTTATTTTTTTTGTATGAGGTCTGTAATTTTCACAGAGTATTACTTTATCTTACGTGCGTTCGAGGAGCTCTCGTCTCATGATAACGTCGAGGGCGAGCCTGTTTTCACTGCATTTTATATTTGTTCACGAGAGTTTCAGACCCATTATTTTGTATGTTGTTGTTTGAATGATTGATGTCTCACAGGAATCAGAGATGAAAGTGTGGTAGATTGTATTTTGTTCCTTTGTTTGCAATAAAAGACCATGATTATTGCACTCGTATTTGTCCGGGGATTCTGCTTTCAGAGAGCGAGATTTTTATTTTGCTTTATTAAGTTCTTTAACTTGCATCAGATTCTTTTTTCTTTTGATGAGTATTGTGTTAATTTAATATTTAGATTGCCCATAACCATTTAAAGCTTTACAGATAGATACAGGTATGATGGCAGACAAGGGCCATTGAGTTACAACAGCCCGTAACATTTCCATTTGGAGAAACCTGCCTCAGCTTCAGAAATGATGGCAATTCTAAAACATATGAATGCAAAACAAATGCAACAGAAACATGCTGATAATGAAAACACATGCTGCAGAAAGCTAAAAAATACATTTACAGCAAAATGCTGCAAATACAGAAAGGAGGCATTCAAAGCCAACAAAAAACCCACTACAGATTTACAGGCTTGCATTAGCAACATAAATCTGTTGGTGTTTTATCACATTGTAAAACTCTAAGGCCAAATATAAAGAAGAATACATAACTTTTTATGTTGCCACTTTATTTCAATTTTCTTACTGTTTCAAAAACAGAACAGATGCTCTCGTCTGGTTTCTCTCTCTGTCGGGTCGAAAGTCCAGCTGTTCATCTAAGCGCTCCCCCTAGAGCAGTGGTTCCCAACTGGTGGGTCGCGTTCCAAAAGTGGGTTGTGGGTCCATTCTGAATGGGCTGCAAGTGACTCACGAATGTGTCAAGTTTGTACAAACTGCACTTTATTTTGAAGTATGGTGAATTTCCAGCTGTAAAATGAGTGAGGGATATTGAATTTTGGCCAGTATCATGCTAAATATAATGAACTAAGTGGACCTTGAACTAATGACTAATGAAGAATCTTGCCCCTGTTGCTGGATCAGTTGGGAACTACTGCCCCAGAAGACCAGAGAACTTTGGTTGGGTTGACGCTGTGTCTGCAGCGTCTTTCTGTTGCATTTGATTGTTGTTGTTTTTTTTGTTTGCAGCATGTTTTGGATTTTTGTATGTGCTTTTGAAATGGAATAGTTTCTCAGGCCTTGATCAGACAGAGCACGTTTTGCAGGTTGCAGAATGCGAAGATCACAGCACTGCCTTTTGTTGACGCCTGCTACAATCCAACAGAGAGTTGTTTGCAGCTTGCTACGTCTTTTTTTAATTATTATTTCTGGGCAACCACTAAATCATCTGTCCTTAGCTTATTTCTGTACCTTAAAATCTGCATAATAATGGACATACAGAGGGCACTTTGGGGCTGAAAACAGGGAAACAGAGATCCATGTGGGTACGTGAGACCCTCGGAGAGAGGAGAAATTACAAGGAGTACTAAGAGCTGGTCCAGGAGCTTCGCCTGGATAATGGTCAGTTCAAGGCATTTTAGGATAAATTTGTGGGACAGTCTGCTGTCAGCCCTAATTACTGTTGGTAAAACATAAGTGGTTAAGGCAACAATTTGTTCAGATTTGTCTTGCAGCTCGCCTAGGGGGACAATAAAAGAACCCTAATGTTTGCGTGACACAAGCCATGTACGCTGCTACTTGTTGTTAACGCTACTATAGTACAGAAGGCCCACCTCTCATTTCATCTGACTGGACAATGGGGAAAAAAAGAAAGACGTCAGGCACTTCTTCCACTGTCAGTTGAGGTGTTTTCAACTTGAGCCGATCAGGGTGCTCCTGCAAGAACACGAGGTGCATAGACCAGAAATATGCAGGGTGTTCTGCAAAATCAGCAAGCAAAAGGCTTCACTCTTTTTGAAAACGACTACAAAAAGCTGCTAAAATGCGCGCTGTTTGATTGGAGCCTTAATCTGCAACACGTTTATCTTAATGGAAATGTTTGGGGCTGTTGTAGTGCATTTGCCCCTGGGGGGGGAGGACTAAATTACAGAAGTTAGTTTAGTTTTGTTTTGTTTTTCTGTCTTTCAGTCAGTGTTGTTGAGAGTCTTCATGTTCCTCCTTTACCAGTTTCCTGTTTCCACATTACTTAAGTGTGTAATAATTGCAAAGTATTCAATGGCACAACTGAGAAGTGAAGTTTATTCTTGGCCTTGATGGATGACAAAACAGTCTTACTACAAGTCCAATTAGTACCAGTTTGCAGGATGTGCCAGCTTTACCACTACTCTGCCATTCACCAAGTTTTTAAGATGACACATGGCAACTTACAGAGCTACAGAAAAGATCCTTTTTCTCCCCTATATGAGGTAAAGATGTTTCAGCCTCTCAGGCCAGGGGCCATCAGTCTCTGTCACCTTCAGCCTCTTCCACTGTCCACACCTGTGATAGTAACTAACTGACCCATTTCACACAGCTCTCCATCCTGTCTAACTCAGCACCCTCTTCATCACCGGTTCACAGAGTGAAACGAGTGAGGCTGCTCGGGTTTTTTATCACGCCTGCATTGACCGGACGGCTGCTGACCACCCACAACTCCCTCCTGTCACCCATCAGCCCCAAGAGTAAGATGTGTCTTTTTGAATATTGTGAACTTATCACACTGAAATTATGCCCTCAAAACACTGACACAGGAATTCACAATGGCATCCCCAATCCGAGTCCTCCCACTCTAAGTGCCTGCGTTTAATCCCCAGTGTTAACCTGGCTTTGGAGGTGACACCAACACTATCAATGCGTGTTGTTTAGCACAGTGACAATCGCCCCCTCTGGTCCAGATTAAGAGCAGGAGGAGAAACCAGATACTTAATCCTCTGTGGCATGTTGGACAGAAATCTCCCTTCTTGGACTTCACTTTCATCACTTTAGTGTCCACGTTGCCTCGGCCCAAAAGCACTCACTCTATTATCATGGCGTTGCCTGACTGGGATAACCCCAGCCTAATCCATCACTGCTACCATCTGCATGTTTGTGCAGGCAGCGGGGGTAAATAACGCTGTGTTGGTGGGCTTAGGTTACGTCTCCTTTTTGCCTTTCTTAACTTTTTGGCAGATGGCTGTGAGGGGCATTTTTTCACACTTAATGAATCCGTCAGCAAATGTGTTTAGTTTTGTTACCTCGTAAAACAGCAGCGGGTCCTTTCAACATTCTTTAAGACCCCACCCAAACATGTTAAAGTCAGGATGGGTTTCTGCATCAAACTCTAACCTTTGGAAAGTATTCTTGTAAAAGTGCTGGTTTTCTTCTTCACTCCCAGTGTACCACCGGTGTTGTTTTCTTTGTTACCTTTCATGATTTATTAATTCACACTGAAGAAAAGAGAGGTGGCCACTTCTATTTTGTGCTCCTACCCTCCTCCTCCTCCTCCTCCTCCTCCTCCTCCTCTCCAAAAACACTGATTGTTAGCTAATGAACACGAACACATCACCGGGGAGCTCACTTCAAAGGCCACAGCTGACTGAGCTGAACAGACAAATTGTTTGAGCTCATGGGTTTGGAAATAATGAAATGCTGCAGAGGGTGGGAGAGTGCGGAGCAGTTACAACAAAAATGTTGTCACATGGCCTGCGGTCCTCCTGGCCCTCGTCTCGGTGTGAAGTGTGTGAGGCTTCAGGGCAGCAGCCACCTGCAGCTGAGAGAGTGGCGGCAAGTACCTGGAAAAAAACCCAACTCAGGTCTGTTTCAGTCAAAAGCAGTTTCTATAAGAGCATAGTGAAAAACATATTTTTCATTGTACTTTATTGCGATTTTCTTTAGTTTTTAAATCTCACTGCAAGTTCCATGTAATAGCTGTTTTTAAGCTTTTAATTGCATCACACAATCTTCCCTAGTGGACAGTTTGCCCACTTGTTGTGGATGTTCAAATTTAATTTGTTTTTATCTGAGATCCTTAAAGGCCTTTCAGTGACTAAAAGCTGCTATAATCAATATTTTCACATTTTGACAACTGATAAAATGACCGTAGCATCTTTCAGTTTTTATTTTGTTTTTCTGGCCTGTGACATCTCTATCTCTCTCTCCGCTCTTATGAACATTGTTTTACAGCAAAAAATATGCCCGTATCCCACCAGTTAGGCACCAAAATGCAGACAGACAAAGTCAGTAACTAGCTGGTGAACATAGTGGAGCAGCCAGCAACTAATTTCCATTGGGTGTTGGTGGAGACCAAAAACAGAGCTAAAAGTAACGTGAATATTAGACTTACCCAACTGGCACTGAATGTCATCATAAGGTGAGAAAGATGTTGGACTCATGTATTGGACAGATGTTCAGTTTTGGTTGACGATATTTTAAATGTCTAACAGTGTTATAATTTCATGTTATGGAGCTCAGCATAAGTTCAGACAAGAAGACTGTCTTTATGCTATATCCATTCACAACTGTTCCTCTACCCCACTCACCAATCAGCTGACTATGGCTTTTCCCTCTCCCGGTTAGCCAATCATGCTGCTGCTGCTGCCAAACTTAAAATCCGCTCTCCTCAAGATAATATTGGCATGAGACATTTGGACGTTTGTTACCATCGAACAGCCACTACATGGACCTCCACTGTTTTTTTTGTGTTGCTTTGTTTAGATTATGGCATAAAGCACACACACACACACACACACACATATATATATATATATATATATATAAAATGTATATACTGTATATATTCTAAACAAAGACCACCCTAAACAAATTAGTATAAACAATAGAAAAAAAAAACATTTAGAATGAGGCTACAAAAAGCCCAGGGCCTCTGGTCTGTCTACAGACCGCTACTGTTTCACTTTTCTTTTTGTGATTTACAAGCCACAAGTGTAGGGTTTTCATTGTTGTGTCCAATGGGAGCATTTAAATAACCCAGTGTATCACAGACATGACAGTCATATGCTTGCAGGCAGTCTTAATTATCTGCTCTGTGCTGCAGTGTTCATCTCTGAAAACCCTTTCTGTAGAATTTTCCACATGCGGAAAGAATTATCAAATGTTTCTGATTAAAAATCTCACATGAGCACAGAGAGAAATAACTCTTATCTGATTCAGGACGTTTACAAACCCCCCTACATGTATCACCTTTAAGTAGTCACTCTGACTTGTTTGCAGCATGAATGAAGAGAGGTTGGGCACCGTGACAGACCCCTCTTTGTGCAGCGACTCCTCTGAGACCGAGGGCAAAGACAATGAAGGTTTTCATGGATGAGGCACATTGTTACTCTAGATTGCACTGAGGGCCATTTACAGATCAGATCCTGTGTTCCCAGCTCGCTCTGCCACCGTGGAAAAGCTTGCTGCTCTGAAAGCACTGCGAGGCAAGCCTGCGTTTCTCTCTGCTGACTCAGAAAGTTTTCCAGAGACAGTTTAAAGAAAACTACTGAGAGCAGCATATCTTATTGCACAATATGAAATTAAACTGGGATGATAGAGTGGTTTTCTCTGGGGCCTAATATACAAGGTATAAACAAACAGATAGTTGTGAGGACAGTGAGAAAACATCCAAAGGATCATTCTTACCTTTGGCAGACTGACCATCTCTGCCGTCCACCACTGTAACAGGCACCTTTAAAGACAAAAACACGCACATGTTGGAGTAAAAGGGGCACGCAGCTAAAAGGTTTTACATACAGGGCTCTGAGTTTTTCTTATGGATCAGCCTTTAATTGGGCTCATGGCATGCCACAGGCTCTGATCAGAATGGGTGGGCAGCCATCTTACTGGGCCGTGACAGGGGAGACCCCCACATCCCCCTGCATTGTTCTGCAGTGCTGGAGCAGATATAATCTTCAGTGAATTTTAATCCCTGCAAAACAATGCAATGTGCCCTGGGAAATGTCCGTAGGCTATATTAAAGGAAACAACAACACACAAAGACTAGGCCAGGACTGGACTGGGCATGCAACTTTATATTTATGCTGGGAAAATATGTTAGGTGCCCGGAGGAAGGTTACATTGTGCAGTTAACAATACTAAAAGTCTGCAGCCATGCTAGCAGCACTGTGAGGCTGTGCCAAGAGCTCACAGTGACAATGCTAGCACGCTGGTGCTAAGCAGGTGTAATGTTTACCACATTCACCATCTTAGTTTAGCAAGAGAGCATGCTTATTATGTTAATTAGCACTAAACAGGAAGTACAAGCTGAGGCTGATGGGGATGTCATTAGTTGTGTCTTTTAAAATTTGCCATCCAGTCACCAGAGGAAAATGTTGGCACTGTAGATTTCTAGAAATGTAAGATATGATACATTTGTACGTGCCATACATAGGCCTATGATATGAACATTTCGTAAAGTGACAAAGTATATGAGCTGACTTTGTCTTTTAGAGGTGGAGAGGATTATGGGTGACGTATCAGCTAAGCGAAATGCGTACAGTACCAAGCTGCACGCCAAGCTTCAGACCATTCTTGTCAGCACCTTTTTAAGACAGTAGGTGTTTTTTAGTGACTCATCGCTGTGTTTCCACATTTTACTGAGACATCGCTACATGATTGTGCCACGAAAACCATGTATTTTAAGCCAAGACATGATTTTTCTTACTATAATGGACTTTATAATTGCTCGTAATAACATACAAATGTAACGTAGCTGTCGTTTGCAGAAACAGCAACATTTTTTCTGGCGATTGGGTTAAACCTTGACCTGATGGCACTATAGGAGAAGTCAATAGATGAACATTATCACAGTTCATCCTCTGGGAACCATGAATACCAAATTTCATTACAATCTGTACAAAAGTTGCCCCGACATTTCACTCTGAACCAAACATCTCAACCTCCTGGTGGCGCTAAAGGAAAAGTCACAGGATCATAAAACTCATTAAAACTGTCTGGGAGATGTACAGGATCTTGTGCCAATCTCGTCAGTACATGTTGAGATATTTCATTGTGAACATTTTGACCTGCTGGTGGAGCTAGAGGAAAGATCAGGGAATATTTGTAGTAAATTTCCTTTTAATTACCTCCACCAAGGAGGTTATGTTTTCGCCGGCATTGGTCTGTTTGTTTGTCTGTTTGTCAGGAAGGGTTGATAATGGGACAAGGAACAGATGATAACATTTAGGCGGTGATCGGTTGAAGCGTACTCTAGTTCATATAGTTGTTGTGCAGATATTTCACTCTGAACCACAGGCCTCAACCTCATAGTGGCACAGGAGAAAGAGTGAGGGGATCACCAAATCCATTAGGAGTTATCCTCTGGGGACTATGAACGTCTGTACAAAATTTCATTTTAATCCATCCAGTAGTTGTTGAGATATTTCAGTCTGGAGCAAAGTGGTGGACTGACTGACCGATTGACATTACATCATCCCTTAAGCTGCTAAAAAAGACTTTTAAAACAGACATAAAAATTCCACCATCTATCACTTTCAGGGACTTCTGTCCATCTATTTGTCTGTCTGCTGTTCTCTGCTCTTATTTTTAGTGTTAAAGCTCTGTTTCCTTCACCTGCTCGCGTCTGTCAATCTGCGACTACTACAAGGCCAAAGAAGCGGCCTCTAATCTGGCTGACCAGACACCCACCACTCCCCTTTGCATGCTTTCTGTGAACAGTTGGACAGAGGGTCGTGTGGATGCAGTCTGACAGCCGGACCAGCGGTCCACTCTCCGCTCGTCTACCACCAACTGTGTGCGTTTGTGCACGTGATGGCGCTTGTCATGTGACCGCTGCCTGCCTCGGTGTCAGAGCTCGGCAGCCAGCAGACCACCACCGGAGGCTGTTGTTGTTAGTTCCAGGTCCCTGGAGCAGATGAGTGGTCGTAAAACCTCACCTCGCATGAAGCCCCCGCAGACTCAGCATATTATGAATCAGTCAGCTAGTTTGGATTTTATAATGTGTTATACATCTGTTTAGCTCTGATTTGTGTTTGCTACCTTTGTTTTGCGGCCGTCCTCTTCAGTCTTTTATCTAACAGGGGGACCTCTGCTGACTGGGACAGATGAGCCTGTCACACTCAGCTGTTTGGCTGGATGATGTATCACCAGGGCTCGGGCTTACAGTCAGGACATGTGCTTTTTTGTTACAACAACATCAGCGTGGCCTTAACATATCTGATTTATGGCTCTGATCTACTGCAGGGGCACGCAGAGTATTCACATATCTCAAGCAGATAGAGGCCTACATCATTATGAGGACAGCATTGTTAATTTCATGACCTGTGTTAGCCTAATTTGTTTTTGATGTCTTAATTATGTCCGTCACTGCTGCTTGTTGTTCTTCAGGAACACAGTCTCTACAGTACATCTTTTGCACATTTTGTTGTTTTTCTATAATTTTACTTACATTTTTTTCCCCTAAGGTACAGTGTTGAACTGAAAACTATGATGACATTTTTTTCCATGATTAAAACAAGATGATGACGAGCTAAAAATAGATCTTGATAATAAAAACTAAGATGAAATCTATACTTAATTTCGTTGACGAGATGAGATGTGATGAAATGTTAGTAGTGGACTATCAGACACTGATTGCCGAGAACAGCCACGTTTACAATTATCTTCAAATGTCACATGAGTAACAGGCTGGTAAACTCCAGTAAATAGTCTGCACCAGGATGTTTCACTAGGCAACAAAAACACTCACACCGGGGCAGCGTCAGCTGTTGGTGTGAGTTATGAGCTGTAGTTCAGCAGTAAATAAGCAGCCATGCATGTCTGTCTGTGGATGCTGGAGCTGCTGAATGGTTTTGTGGAGTTGGTTAGTTGCAGTGGTGGCTGTTAGCAGCTCCACTTATTAGCCGCTGAATGGCAGCGGAGCAAGCAGCCACCAGCTGCCGGTCTTCACGTTCTTTCCCCTGGGACTCTACCCAGTCCGGACTGTTTCAGGGAGTTTATGGTTTGATGCAGTTTGACAGACAGGTAGGAGGCTTGGTTATCTGCGAGTGTAGCTGTGCTCTCAGTATACAGTCTTAACTCAGTGGAGTTTAGACCTACAGTCTAACATGTTGCAGATTAAGGACTCACACTTTAATTGAATTATTTCTCTGCTCTTGACAATAATATCAATATGTCAGAGTTTACAATGAACCTGGATATAAATCCTAGTTGTCTCAGATTAGTTATTTAAGGTGTTAGAGTTTTTGAGATCATAAATAGAGAGATGTTGAGCTTTTTAAATAATGATCAGTAAGTGTGTGCTCGTAAATCACCCCTTATACCTTTCAAAAACTTCTGGAGAAATGATAGTTTATAACTGTGGAGAAATCATTGGTAGTTGTAGAGACAGAGTCTAAATTAAATGTTTTTACACCTGTCACCGTGACTAATTTCTGATGCATAAAGTAGCCTGACTGGATTAGTTTAAAGATTAAAAAACATACAGAAAACATTGACTAAAAGAAGTGACTAAAATGTCAAAACAAACAACAAACAAAAAGTTTTTGTTTTTGTTGATTAAAACTAGACTAAAACCAAGAAGGATAAAGATGACTAAAATGTGACTAAAACTAATAAGCATTTATGCCTCAAGACTAAAACTGAATCTAAAATAGCGGTCAGAATTAACACTGCTAAGGTAAAACATTGTGCTTTCTCTCTCTTTTACTTTGGGAAACTGTGAAAATATGAATGCATTTATAATCTTAAAGGTCATCATAATTCTCTGGTAACATATACTTACATAATACATGTACACAATGGGCCCCTGAGCACAGATACATTAAAGGCCCCACCACCTCTCCAACATAGGAGCAAGACACAGCAGACTTTTGTTAATTTGAGTGATTCTGCATTCTGATACTTTGGGCCCCTGGGTCTGTGCCCTGTTGGTCCGATCTGATCTGCTTCTAACCTCTTACACTTTCATTTTGTGCACCACGCACTCCATCCCACTATGCTGAATGAAACCAAACACACACATATACAGGTTCCCACTCCTGATTTATAGATGTACCCTGAAAGAGATTCACCGTCTATAGGTCATTCACCGTTCACTTCAGCCATGGACCATTTAATTCTTGTCAGAACTATGACCATAATGCCTACTTAATACTTTATTTAGAGCATTTGCCTAACTGGTTAATATGGGTATGTATATGTTTAGTTGTCTTATATGTATTTTGTCACTTTTTTTCTCACACACATCTTATTTCAGCATTCTTGCAATGTGTTGTATGATGATCCTGATGAAGCCCACATGCTGAAATGCATTAATCTCACAATGAAGTCAGACTGAAAACTACGCACCAACTAATACGTACACAAGACACAAAGAGTGGGAGAAACAGTGAGTCAAGGGACCTATAGCTCATTTTTGTACCAGGGCCCCATAGAGGGTTAATCCAGCTCTAAACCTATTGATAAACAGGCTTAGGCACTTTTAAACGTGACCTGAACACATATTTCAATAAATGTGTGATCTGGGGTCGATGTAATTACATAACCAAAACAAATGGGACTAGATTAAGAGGCTAACTATATTATTAAGTGAATAAAGGACTGAAAAGGTCTCAAAGGTCAATTCAGAAGGAAAGGAGTGCTGTATTTATCTGCTGTTCCCTCTGTTTGTGTTGGATGTGTTTTCTCTTCCAACAATAGTTCCTTGATTGACCACTTGACTTCTTAATTATCTATGACCTCATCTAAAACAGAGGCACTTTTGGCTTAATTAAATCCAGCCACGATCATATACAGAAGCAGGGATGACAAAAGAAAATAGAGACAAAAGGAGGAGAGAAACTCCATTGTTCCACCACAACACTGGCGTGTGTTGCGGGAGAGGCGAGGATGAGGTGAAGCACAACTTGTGTCAAATCGAATAAATTACTTTCAACAAGGAGCGGCGGGAGGCTGCGGGAGGCCCATTTAGGGGCTTTTAAAGTCGAGCAGCGTGAAATCTTAATTACTGAGATTTAACACTGGCCAGTGCTGCGCTCACGCAGCGACGGTCAGGAGTTGGAGGCTGCTGCCCCCGCGGCTTCGGAGGAAGGAGAGAAGACCGAAAACTGAAGACAAAACAGAATATTTCCACCGTCTCTGCCAGCAGGAGGGGAAATAAAGGTTGATTGAATTTCATTTCATTTCTGGATTAGAAAAAAGTGGCTAAGCTCATCTTGTTCTCTCCTCAGTGTCAAGATGAGATGGATTTCCAACAAATTTAACTTTCTTTCCACCCTTTATCCCTCCTGTCAGACGGAACCTTCATGCACTCTCGGGTTTATTGGCAGTAATGATCCCAGGTTACTCCCTGCTGACCAATCACATGTTAATGCTTGCTGTTCAGATGACAGGTGGAGGGGTCGGTTACTTAGAAAAGGACCAGAGGTGGAGTGAAGCTCTGGTTCCATTAGTTTGACGGTGTGATGGTGTGAATGATTTTAAGGATATACATGTTAACCTTTGACCTTCCCCTGAGATGTCATACTTCAAATGTGTCGTTAATGCTTCAGCTTCACTTTCACAGTTTGGTGGAAAATATGGGCAGAATAACAATGAATAAGTAAACTAGAAAACCAAATTTGTATTATCTTTCAAACAGAATACAAATTGTTTATGTTGACAACTGCGCCAAAAGTCCTAAAGATTGCAAAAGGTGTACCACAGGATTGTTTAGCAGTGCCTGTTTTCTATTTAATAAACAATATAGGTAGATTTGTTTCTATGCAGATGATACACTTATCTTTACAGTCGCCCTCTGCCTAAAGCAAACTATGACCAACTTAAAACAGAATTCAATTTTACCAATAAAATTTACCTTAAATGTTCAAAAGGACACTAAGCTTAATATGTCCATTTTAATTTGATTATTGTAGGAATTTGGCAGTTTAGAAACCTTGGTAATTATATACTTTAATTTGATGAATAGGCAATCGCCTAAATAGCACAGTGGGTCTTAGTATATTTTTAGGCCAACCAAATATAATTAAATAAAGGATTCAGCATGTCCTCAACAGAATTTTATTCCTGGCAGTTTGTAAAAGGCTTTTTGAAGCTAAAACAGAATAAACAATATGAGGAATTCAAATAATTTAAACATGTTAGAGTTTATTTTTTAAAATACCTGAGGTGTCGTGTCGGAGAGACATTGGCTCAGGTCCTTTTCATGGTTACAGCCCTGCTACATACACAGACTTAATCTAGCTTGCCATTTATCTCTCTGTGTTGTAACTCATCATTCCAGTTTATATGTGTTGACTGGAAGGAGCTCAGTGAACAGCTATCATATGACATAATATAGACTGAGCATCTTCATACTGCACCCTGGATTTGAAATAATTCACATGATAAACTAAATTTTGGAACTCCGCCTCTGTATCAGTGCAGGTAAAATGTAGCAAGTCAAGTAATGTACTGAAGTACAATTCTGAGGTACTTGTATTTTGCTTGAGTATCTCCACTTTATGCTACTGTGTACTTCTACTCCGCTACATTTATTTAACAGCTATAGTTACTTTGCAAAGTAAGATTGTACATATAGCATGTCATCATAACAGATTAAACTACCTCATAAAGTGGTTTTAAATCAGCTCCACATCCACCAACTACAGAACTCACAGTGGCCATGTTTCTGCATTGTGTGCTTTTACTTTTGTCACTTTAAGTACAACATGCTTGTGTATGTTTTTTCAGTGCAAAAGTTTTACTTCTGACAAAGTATTTCTACAGTGTGATATAGGCTTCTATACCTCATAACAAATATAATCACTTCCTTTACTGCTGCATATTAGGCATTTAAAGAAACAGTGTGTACGATTTAGGGGGATTTAGTGACATCTAGCGATGAGGATTGCAAATTGCAACCAGCTGAAACTTCTGGTTAGAATTACTTCAGTGTTCATTGTTCAGAAGGCTTTTACCGGCAGCTGAATAATACACACAGGTCTCTTCCTCTCCAAATCAAATGGAGCAAGTGGTTAAAACCGGTAATAAAAAAAAAAACACTGAATAAAGCCGTTACATGTTACAATTCATTGTTTCCCTGACATTGTTCAGCATGTCAGAGATGGGCTGCTTACTACAGTGGCCAAAGCAAAAACACAAATGGCCCTATCCAGAGTCAGTGTTTGGTTTGTCCGTTTTGGGCTACAATAGAAACATCCCTGTGTAGATATAAACTACTCATTGTAAGGTTACACAACAATTTTTATTTTCAGGTGATGTATAACTAAAGAAAACATACTTATTATATCATATTCCATTCCTGCCAGTATACCCCCCTGAATCCTACACACTGAACCTTTAAACAACATTCAAAAAATGTTTCACAAGCAGTGTTACCGTTTGTCATGCCTCTCAGGTCCTATTTAATTTTATTTTATGTGAGTGTTGTAAAGTAATTGTGTGTGACTGTGTGTTAACGTCTCTATGCTGCTGTTTTGACCACGTCTCTCTTGTAAAATAGATGAAATATCCCAGGAGACTTGCTGGTTAAGTTAAAGTTTAATAAATAACACCTAACAACTCCTGTGTTATCTGTTAATTTGACATTTTGTGCATCCTATTTGCTATTACCATTTCTTATTAGACTGTTTTATAAGAAAAGTTTTATTGCAAAATCTCACCTGATTTGAACTTTGCTTTATTCTGCACAGTCAGGGCTCCTTTCTCTCCTAATTAGCTGAATAACCGGGTGTCTCCTGTGGTGATATCAGACCAAATGTCACGGCGCATTCTTATTTTGGCTGAGGTGCATGTCTGCTCCTGTCTAAGACTCACCCCGGGCTGTGTTACCTTTAGAGGTCATGCAATGGGCCTGCAGCAGCCATGAGGATCGGGGGTAGCTGTGACGATACACTTTCATTTCAGCCAGCTAGTAATCCCACAATGCAATAAAACTGTCTGGCCCCTGCGTCTGGCTCCAGTCAGACCAACTTTACTCACAAAAATGTCCAACCCCCCCCCCCAGTATTATTAAGTGGAATGTAAATCTCAAAATAGAAGTTTAGAGCTCGTTCCTCTTTTTCTTCGTAGATCGGAGATGTCATTAAACAGCTATTGGCCAGGAAAGAGTCAGTAATTATATAGGGGGAGAGAGTCATATGTGTTATAATAAGGGAGTGCATCTCCACCAAACCAAGACACCAGCAAGGACAGAGGTCACTGCAGTCTGGTCAGGCTGTGTTTACTTTGGCGAGGGAGTTGCAGCTGTGTGCAGAAAGTGTGTCTTTGGGTTTAGACATTATCTCACAGTTGGTTTTGGTCAACTTTTCAAAGCAAACAAGTGTCTTCTGCACTCCTCTCTACTGTCATGCACGCTGTTTTGTAAAGATGAATATCAGCCTGAATCTGTAAGGGAATCAGTGTGAGGAGGAACGAGTCTTTCTTTTAGACATTTCGGAGAACCCAGTAGATACATCGCTTTAAACTGTGATCTTCAAATCTGCAATGAGTGATATATTTTGGAACACTCTGAGGTATCAGAAACAATTTGTGATCACAACATTGATATATAGACTGCATAATAAAGTTGAACGACATGACCACTCCCCAAAAATGAAGCCAAAACATCTTGATCACCTCCTGGCGGCTGGCTGCAGTATAGGTCATAAAGCCCATCCCCTACTTGTCAGTGGATGGGACATGAGCCAAACTAAAAACTCAAAGCGAATGTCAAATAAATCTCTCCAAACGATGATGTTTGTCCTTTTAGGTAATTCTTATCACGCTGATGTGTGTTCAGGTGTTTGTTTATCAGATACGTTTGGTCAAAGCTAGTTATTTGATGCTATAAAAAGGCAGTTTGACAGCTGTGTGTGCTAAACGGTGCACTCGCGATCAGTTGCGGTGCTGACAATTGGTCAGACAATGGAACGTTGGCATCGCTGAGGTCGCTTCAGTGCAGACTCTGGCTCCAAATGATGTCACCAGCGCAAGATGGCAGCGGACATATCCAGGATATCTTTTTTACACAGTGGGAGAAGAGGCGCGTTCTCTATATAGCATTCATGTTATCAAGGTTATTTACACATCCAGCAGTTAAGGAGCAACTTTAGCCTGTTATTTATTTGGAGGCATGTTTCTGGCTATTTGATGAATGAATCTGAAGTCTAATATTCATTCTCTTTTGACTCTGATTTTGGTCTCCACCAGCTCCTTATGGAAATATCTGGTCTTTAGCTGCCAAAGGAGGATTCCTGAATGTCTGTACACATTTCCATGTTTATCCAATCCCAATAGTTGCTGAGATATTTCAGTCTGGACCAAGCTGGTGGACCGACTGACCACCTTCCTCAATACCATACCACAAGTGTGGCCAAAAAAAAAAATCCTTGTTTCCTCATCTGTAAGAAACTATACATGCATAGTATAACTTTTCATCCCTAAAAATAAAACTTGAATTCCTATTTGAATCTGTGCAGCACTGTGTCAGAGTGTCTCAATGATGCCCCACAGAACAGAAAATGTGAAACCTATTGATGACTTCAGTCTCCTTAATGCAGATCCATTTCATACACTGCGGCCTGAGTCGCTGCAACCTGACCCTCATATATTAACCTTGCCTCCTGTATCACATATTCATGTGAGTTGTTGAGCTCAAAATGACCCTCTCACCTTTACATGAACCACGTCTAATTATAAGCTAGAACAGAGGGTCTTGTGAGGTAAACTGGAGGTGTAATGTATCGGACCATGTCAGATGCTCTATGTAAGGTTTTAACGGCTGTGATCATACTGTTGCTTATTCTGATGGGACGTCAAAAACTTGGTTTTGGTGACATTTTGGTAATATCAGTTTCCTCTGAAGAATGGCCTTTATTACATATTGGTTTCTTGCATTCAAGACAGAATTCAGGTGAGTCCATGTAATGCTTGTGGACATCAAAACAGTTTTTTTATTTGTTTTATTGTTAACTTTGCCTCCTGTTTCTTGCAACTGCAAAATCAGCTACATTCTCCTTGGTAAAAATTGGGTTTTGACAGCAAAAACTGCAAACAATCACAAAAAAATGTTCCTTACTACACAAAAACCATGTATCAATCTAAGGTTACACTATTAAAACTGACTTTATGCTTCACAATAAAGTTATAGGGCAAAACTTATTGCTCATCATTAACTTTTGCCCATTAAAAGAATCAATTAGCCTCTGATCAGCAAGTCCAGATAGTTAGGATTTATGGCCTCAGGCTTTTTAGGCCTTTAAAATATGGTTAGGTGGATGTCGGACTGATTCTTCACAAATGCCTCTTACACCCAACGGGCGTCACCGGCAGCATAATCACTTAACATTAAGCAGCAAGTGCTGAGTCAGTGCAGGTAAGAGGAAGGTCAGGCTGTGTGTTACTGGCAGAGGCAGAGAGAGAGCGGTCACTCAGGGACACTGAAGACACCTCCTGGCTGAAAAGTCTCATTTGAAACAGTGTCTATTCAAAAACTACTGACAGATACAGTTCCTTCTGTTCGAGGCTGAAAGTGTGGGAATGCCTCTTTAGATTCTGTCAACATTGCCTTGAAACTTGTGTTAACATGGGCAGACCTACAGTACAGTGTGCTGCAGGAATGCACTGGTTGAGCGGACATTGCGTACACAAGAGGCGCCACGGGGATTTCTGAGGGCCCCCGTCCTCTGTGAGTGTGTGTGTGTGTGTGTGTGTGTGTGTGTGTGTGGTTCATGACTGCTCACACTGGTTATTAGGCTGCAACTCACCTCAGGAGCCAATTTTATTATCATAAACTCATACTTTTAAATGCTTTATTATGATGTGTGATCAGTGTAAAAACACTGTTACATGTGAAAGCCCTGCATTCAAAATTTTACGTGAGTTGAGGAACAAAGAATGTGCAGCTGATTTTAAAGTCTCATTATGCAGAGTGAGCTGTTCCAAGAACTGGATTATAATGATTATGCATCAAGCATCATGTTAATGTTGCAGCTGGAGACAAATAAAGATTCATCTTCATGCATTTCTTAGCATGCATACTGTATATGTGTGCATGAGAGTGCCATGAGAAATCATCTGGACTTCACGTGTGTGATTTTTTTTACATTGTTTTCAGTGAGCGAACAAATACGAACAAACACCAAGGAGTTGAAATCAACTTAACCATCTTTTTCCACATTCCTTTTTCTGTACAGGCAATTTAGTGATATCCCCGCCATTGTGAAATAAAATGCTGAGGCCAAACAAAAATGAAGCTGAGTCAGAGACGAGACCAAGACCTCCAATAAGTGGTCTTGACACAAAGGCTGATCTCGAGCACTACAACACTGGTGCAGCTAATTTTAACCACTTCAAATGTCTAGTGTGTAGGATTTAGTTGTATTTAGCGGTGAGGTTGCAGAACTGAAACTTTTCCTGTGTGTAAAGCTTGTTGGTGGCCAATGCAAAAACGTGACTGGCCCAATCTAAAGCGAGTGTTTGATTTGTAGGTTCCTGGGTTCTGTAGAAAAACATGGTTGACTCTATTGAAGAGGACCTGCTCCTCTTCTTACGTAGTTATAAACGGCTCATTCTAAGGTAAGAAAAACACGATTATTATTTTTAGGTTTGTAGGTAGGTTTAGGTATTTTTATTATTTTTATTTTTATCTAAACTAAAGACGTTATGAATATTATGCACCATTTTTGCCAATAGATGCCCCAAAGTCCCACACACTGGACCTTTAAACACTGTTGGGTATTTTAATCTATAGTAATGCATCAGAATTTGATTCTTGATTATATTTTGGGTCAATAATCTGATCTGTAAAGTCACTAAAGTTGTCAAATAAATGTAGTGGAGTAAAAAAAATACATAATTTATCTCTGGAATTTAGTGGAGTAGATTTATTGAAGCATAAAGTTTAAATTGTCGAGGAGAGTAAGAATATTATTAAAATAAACAGTACTTGAGTGAATGAACTTTCCACCAGTGTCATGGGGTTGATGGTTTAATGTTGAGGAAGATACTAAACCCCAAATTTCTGCCAGATTTCAAGAAAATAGACTTCTTCATTTATCTAGAATGTTTTGCATATAATTTTAAATGAAAATGCATTTCTTTATCATGTATTCATATTCTTTTAATACTCACTTTATGGTTTTGGGCCTGAATACTCCAATCAATTATCAGTTGTGCCCATAGATGGCAGCCATGAGTTTTGTTAAGCAGGAATCCAAAACACAGTCCTGTTGCACAAACTTTGCAAGCACTTTTTGTAACTTGAACCTGTGCAGAGCAATGTGGAGGACACTCAACCATAAAACCAGCTCCAACAGTCAGAATAGAGACTTCACATCAACTAATGGAAACATAATCATCTCCATCACAGCAGTCTGGATGTGTGTGAGTGTCGCCTCTCTCCTCTCCTCAGTAGCCATAAGACAGAGAGATGAATGAAAGTAGCAGAGCTAAGAAGGAACATTTAGGCATGATTCAGGTCTATAAAACAGTATTGATTTTCTGCTTGCCTTCCTGCACAGTCCCTGCCTGGCCGGTGCCAGAGTAATTTGTCCCCCAGGTCTAAGGTTGCATGTGAATTTTCTGTTGTGTCAGCTGAGTTTAGTGCGGTGCACGCTTGAGAGGAGATGAACTCTCATTATCACACACGGCTTTAATTAAGAGCTTGCTGTCAACGAAAGCAACATCTTTAACTCATTTATTACCTCCTGCAGTAGGCATCTGAAAAACGTAATATTTCATCTTACACAGTAGAGCATGTGTAACTTTGTCGTGGATACATCTGCAGTAAACAATCAGAACAGATTATGAGGGTTTTATTTAACATAAGACAGTCAGATGTGTGTGTGTGTGTGTGTGTGTGTGTGTGTGTGTGTGTGTGTGTGTGTGTGTGTGTGTGTGTGTATCCCTGCGTCCATACTGGATGATTCTACACCTCATGAACAACGTCTAGTGCAAACACAGGAAGAAGTGTTTTAGTTGCCAAATCCTAACTATACCATAACAATTTATCTTCTTAACACCACAGTCTTTGCCTAAACTTTAAACATGCCATAATCTGGGGTTTTGCTGAATCATTCAAATTTAAATGCTGTTCTCCTGCTAATAGAGTTGCATAAAGGTCAGTGGGCCTAGAGTATCCTTGAAGATGTGCAGACTTAAAAGAACAGTGTGTAAGATTTAGGGGGATCTAGCTGTGAGGAGTGCAGATTGCAACCAGTTTAAACTTCTTCCAGTTAGAATTCCCTCAGTGGTCATCGTTTAGGAGGTTTTTACTGGGAGCTGAATTATCCGTAGAGGTCTGCTCAAAACAACGGACCTGATGATTTAAACTGATAAAACACTGAATAAAACAGTTTCATGTAACAAATCAGTGTATTTCCAATGCTATTTGCGGAGGGGCTGCTAACTACGGTGGTTGACATATAAACCCAAAAACCCAAAAACCTAAAAACACAAAAACACAAATGGCCCTATCTAGAGCCAGTGTTTGGTTTGTCCATTCTGGGCTACTGTAGAAACATACTGATTTCAGTAGACGAGGACACACTTCTCATGTAGACAAGTAGACATATGATATTCCATCAATCATCCATCAATTGTATGAATTAACATGATACAGGAAATAATTGCACAAACCTTAGACTTTAGATTGTATAGGATGTGGTGCGTTATGTAGATTAAAGTCCTGCTCTATGAAAAAAAAACACCCTTAGCTCCACTATGTCAACACTGACCGAAGTTTTCATTGTTGTTTAAAGTGAATTTTGCGCTTTTCTTTGTTTAGGTTAAAATGCTATCAATAAGCTGATGGCACATTAAAATGTAAGTGAATTCCACCAGAGATAAAAACTCATAATTGTACCATTCTCATATGGTTCTAAGACAAGTCCGACCAATCATTACATTCAGACCAAATGTGGTCCTGTGAGACAACAAATAGGCTAGTAACATTGAGTTGTGGATATCAGTTGGCAAAAAGAATATAGCAGAAAAAACGAACACTAAGAGAGAACTCGATGCTGCAAGAGCCAAAACTTGGGTCAACATCGGCTCTGATTTCGAGCGATGGCGAAGACTGATGCAGCTTCATCCTGAGCTAAAAAGGGACAAGATGGTCGCAGAGTTTCTGCTGGACAGGGATTTTTAGTTTGCCTCCAATGTAACATAGGCTATAACGTTATATATGACACAACATCCAATTGCTAATGGCTAACGTTAGCCTGTAGCGTAGCCTCTGAAATATTAGTCGAGTGGGCGGAAGTTCGCTGCATAGATCAGCCTCTCATTGGGCGGAACGAGCCACCCGCTTAAGTCCCGCCCTACCACCTCCGGTTGTGTAGCAGTTTTCAACCGTTTTCAACACGTCCTTTACTAACTTTTGCGGTGTTTGATCTTGCAGGGATGTAGCCATTTTTCTGCCATGGTTCGCATCCTGTAGGCAATATTTTTGTGGCCGTGTTACACCAAAACCTGTTTCCCCCCGGCAATATTTTTGCAAGCGCACCGTTGCTGTGGCACCGCCCAGAATGATTGTGATTGGTTGAAAGAAATACAAGCAGCTGGGGCATTTTTTTCTCCAATCTTAAAGTGAGAGTCGGCCCAGCCAGACCTTTCTTTTCTTGAGAAAGGTCTGGTGAGCGAGACTACTGAAAAATCAATGTTATCTTCCTTGTTTCCACTTACTAGTAATGTTAACGCTACTATCTAAAGTTAGCACTGTAACCTTATTCTAAAACTCATCAGTCATCACTGACTCCGGTTGAGTTTTAAAACTCCGGGGTTGCGTTTGACTGTCTTGGTTGTAACGTTCCTCTCCGTGTATCTAACGTTACCATGCTAACGCCTACGTCTATCATAGACGTAATGAGGACGTAATGGAGGAGGGGGGAGTAGGCCTTTGGAGGGAGGTGGAGTTGTGGATGTTCAAATTTTGTGTTCAAAGTGCTGTGTGAAATGCAAGACAGGTAAGAGTAGCTTTAAAGTATGAATGTGGATTTTTATGTATTTGTTGTGTTTTGTAGTTTTTGATATAATGTTAGCGCCACACTTCCCTATACTGTGGTAAGGGTTCAGGTGCAGGCTATCTAAGGCTGCCATTTTACAGATGAATAAACACCTGGTTGGACTGCACCTCACATCTAACTCAAGCCTTCTGCACATCAACTCCAGCTGCTAAACGATTGTCTCAACAAACTGTGAGTACCTCATTTTTAATCAAAATAAAACACCTACTAGGCTGCCCCCATACACAGAGTTTAACGTGCTAACCACGAATGGAACAACCCCAATTTGAGTCCAGCCGGCGACCTTTTGTTGCATGTTGTTTCCACTCTCCCTCTCCCCTCATTTCCTGTCGTCAGATCTCAAAAAAGGCCCAAACACTAAATGCTTCACCTCTTAGAACCTGTATCCGCCCAACACTTCACAACCTGAGGAAGATGATGTCATGGAAATTTGTGCTGATCTGGCAGCAGTGATGCATCATCATTTTTGGACTTGCTGTCAGTGAAAAACAAAGAGGCCCCTATGAATAAATACATGTGCAGACTAATGCAGTGATTTAACTGAAAACATGTACATTTGGAGCTGCTGAGTTTCAATAATAAAGCTTGTGTAAGTCTTCAATATTTGGCATGCAAGTCGTTGTGAAAACCCCGCGAAGCAACCGCTGATCGACCATTTCACATGGCCACTGCTGGAAGTGGTTACAGAGGTGTGGTCCATTGCAACAACAACAAAACATCTTTGTGGTGTGTGTGTTGAAACAAGATAAGCAGTACACACGATTCAAATGTTACTTTTGTTATTGGTCCTGTATTATAACAGAAAGTGGTGCAGGAGTCTTCAGGTACAGGAGGTCTTGATTTGGGGCTTTATGAAGACTTTCTCTTAATCTAAGTGGCTCCATTTTTATTTGGATGGACTTCAGTAGCTCACCTTCTCCCCTGATGGGACTTGTACAGGTTGCATTAGCACAGACTCACAGCCTGCTGGTTGAGGAGTCCTGTGGTGGGGGAAGCCAGGACGGGTGCCAGGTCTAGAGGGGTGCAGCCATGCTCAGCACGTCCCAAACAACCGGTGCACGAACCAGAGCCATCTGCTGTCCATTTCACTTACACTCGCACTTGATGCTCTGCCAGCAGCTAGCTTTTTCACCCCTGGAACGAGACTAATCCTCCCGTCCTCACATGAGCCACCAAAGCGTCAGGTTCAGCTGGCAGGACACTCTTCTGATTTTTGCCTGAGAAAACAAAGAGCTTCACTTCCCTGAAACGTATTTCAAAGCAGTATCATTTATCACAAACCCTCTCTTCCAAGCTCCATCCTCTACTTACTGTAATGACCAGAATTGCCTCTCTGCTCTTCAAGAGCGTGTTTGAGTAATTTCCATCAACTAAATAACCATTAAGCACTCAGCAGCCCGACCTCAACTGTTGAAGTACATAAATGGCTCATGACCTGAACATCAGATGCATCGTCTTCAAGACTGCGGCATCACTGTTTGAGTGATTCCCATGAACTAAATAACCATTAAGCACTCAATGTCCCAGCCTCCTGTTAACGCTCACAAGGGCATCAAAGAAAAGGAAGAGATTGATCAGAGAAGTTATGACTCATGGAGGCAAAGTACAAAAAAGACTTTTCCATCATTTGAAAAAGGAAGCATTTATTCAATGTGTGCAGCTTGCGGTTGCATAAAATGTTCTATTCTTTCCTGCATCACAAACAGTGCCAATGTGAACATGTGTAATGACCCTGCAGACGTTTCCTAACGGTTGCAAGAAATTATAAGAAGCAGTATTTCACTATGAGTCACCGTACGCTACAAAAGCAAAACACAGAGAGCGTATAGAAAACTATGATTCATCAAGAATCAAACTTATCACTGTGAGAAGTTTTTCTCTTTGGGTACAACTGGGTCATAATGTAGAGCAATGCATTTAAGAAGCATTAAAAGTAATGCGACTTTAGAAGGTTGTCAACAAGACATAAACATTCACGAGATGATTATGATTCATTATGGATGTATAATGTTTTATAGGAGCTGATAAAATGCATCAGTAACCGTTATGTGCTCTTAAAAACAAGGTCAGGATGTTTTGTGAATGGATTTAAGTTGAGAGTGTCCTTAAAGGCAATGCATTACCAATCAATCCAACCTTTATACACCATCTTTTATATGACAGGTGTAAAAGAAGAAAGAAAATGTAAAAGAACACAGAAACAAAAACTATGAAGGACAAACTCTATCCATGAAACCAATAATGGGAAGTAACTTTTCTCAGGTACTATAGGCTACTGTTTATACTTACTTTTTACTCAAATACATTTTTGAATTGTTACCTTGCAGGTAAATGGTTTTCCATCCATCCATTTTCATCACCTTAACCGGGGCCAGGTCACAGAGTCAACAGGCTGAGCAAAGTACCCCAAACATCTAACTCATCTCAGCTTGACTCAGGCCGGCTGATGGTATTGCCTGCAACTCAGTTAGTCAAGTTGCAAGTGGCTTCTTTTACTGTGCAATCCACTACTGGGAACTCGGAGGTAAAAAACATTACATGGAAAAGTGGAATGGAGCGGTCATTAAAGATGGAATTCCGAGCCCAGATTCACCAACATAAATAACAGGCGCACACAGTGAACCATGAGCATGAGTTAACTTTTCATCATTTTTTATATTATGTCGTGTTTGTGGTATGAAACATGTTGTAATAACGCTGTAGCTGCCATGCAGTTGATTTGTGCTTGACAGATTTCTATACAAGCAAAACAAATGCACACAACTACTTTATGTTATTGTGCTGTGGTGCTTCACCTATTAGCTCTGCATCTATTTACACAATCTTTAGCTGTTGTACATTTTTTTTATGAGCAAAGATGAGCAAGACTTCTTTTATACACCGCACTGTGGTAGTCGGTTTAGGTCCTCTGTAGATGCCTGTGAAGCTCATAAACTTGCCATACAAACATCACTTTGCTGCAGGCATCCATGTTTCCCCAGGCAGATGCACTGGGACACATTTAGATTGGAAGTTAGGGATTCCAACTTGGCATTAACGACTGCCGACTTGCAGTGGATTGCAGCATCAGAACATAAAACATATCACCTGCTTCAGCATTCAGTCAGCTTGTAGCAAAGTCAACTGGCTAAGTCTGTTACAAACTGTCAGCAGGCAGCGCTTTCTGTGGCCCTCTGGCAACAGCGCTCCGTCTCATCCACGCCTGAGTCCTTTACATCCCCACAGCTGTTGAGACGTATGTCAGTCTCCATCCTCACTGTGAGTAGGTGTCGAACAGAAGGTTGCTGCTTCTGCTGGCTGTATGAATACATGTCACACATGCAGCTATACATACACGTCAGGGTCTGGCACTCAGGCTCTTTTTACTGGTGACTGGTGCGGCCTGCTGCAGCAGCAGTGTGGCCGCAGTAGCCTTCTGTTGTTTTAATGGACTGCTCCGACACTGTATGGTGAGTGATCTGTGCCTGCACAGTGAAGTGTGACATGGAAAAACCACGGATATACAGGGGGAAAAAACACATTAATTCCGAAAGTGGTGGTCTACATCTTTGGATTTCTGTGTCCACACTACAGTGAAAAAATCAGACTGTGTCACATGGGCCTTAGCTTTTCTGTTATATAAAACTTCTTAAGCAAAAGCCAGGCTGAAAGGTGAGTCTTAAAGCCTAAAGATGTCTCTTTGAGTGTGTTGTTTCAGCACCTTGAAGCAGAAAAGCCAAAATAATTTCAAATTAAACCCCACTTTTTACTTAATTCCTATATGTTTTCCATGTGCTGTGAAATGAGAGCCCTTCCCAGCCAGACTCTTTGTCCTTTCTCTGTGCTGCAGACCACACATGTCTGACTTCAAGATATGAAGCCCAGAGAGAGGGGTGCACGCTGATGGCACTGATATATCTATTTTTCTTTATCTGTTTTTTCCCTTTGTACACGGATGCCAGCAGTGTCACAGGCCAAGAAAGTTATGTGACTCGGATTGATAGTGGCAAATCAATCAAGTTTTGTGTCACTGTGAAATCTGTTTATGCGCCTGTGTGTGTGTGTATGGGGGAGTGCTGGAGGGTATGGTGATAATTCAGCTGTAAATGAATACCAGCAGGAAGAGATGGTGCAGATGATCAGTGATTTTCCTCCTCTGAACAAAGTGATGATAAGGTTCCACGGAGTTAAGTAGGTTACCACACAGCCCTTCGAAGGCAGGCTCGCCGGTGCTTTACTGTACACACATTATTACTGGCTGATCACCAACTACCTTGTTTTTTCCAGCTGAATTTCCGCATGTGTGTCCAAAAAGAAAGTGATAAAGAGAAAGCCAGCAAGGTGAAAAGCATGCCAGTTGTACATCTGCGAAGTCTATAAGTACCTTGTCTGTGAAATGTTAACAATTCATTGTCAGTAAAATGCATTAGCTCGCAGACAGTCAGGCACACCCGGAAAACACTGAAGGTTTTCCAGTCTCCGTCTCCAAACTTCACTCCATCTCCACCCACACCTTCAGGAAATAAACCACTTCAGGTAATTTAATTAGCTGGAAAATGATAATCAGCCCCATGTTCATGTGATTACACATGAGAGAGAGAGAGAGAGACTCCGTGTCAAGTGTTGCCCTCAACATCAAATGGTGCATGTAACCTCTGTGATCGACCGAAATGTGTTTTACCTTCCGGAGATACAATCATCTGCAGTCACAGTCAAGTCAGAGAGCAAGACTGCAAGTAATAAGACCTTTAATCTTGCCTAGATCATGCCAACAAAACCTCTCATCTCTGTGTGTGGTTCAGAAGCTGGTTTCAATGATTTTTAAATGTAGACAGAAAATTTGCTTCCCTTCATCTTGTTATCAGTCTGTGTTGTAAAACAAAATAACTCAAGAAACACTTCACAAGAAAGAAAGATACGATTAACACTTGGAAACAAATGTCTTACAACTCTTTGAAGGTCTTTCCAATGGATAGAAAGGTGAAGCGTGCGTGACAAAAGTAACTTCAAGGGATTAAACATCTGAATTTGAATCCTGAGCAGACAAAAGGTAGACCCTGAATGTTGCTCCTTCCTCTGCTCTTATAGTGTAAATGACCTGGCATGTAATATATGGTGTGCATGACTGGATATAGACTGTTGTCATTCTCATGTGGAGAAGCGATTGTAAGTAAACCCTCAAGTAAACCCCTCGCTCTCTCACGAGTGACCACGTTTACATGCACAAAATATTCTGAAAAAGACAACGTTCCCATGGGCGGATTCTTAGACAATGTGCCGCTGCGCACAGATATGCAAAAGGCCCCACCACCTCTCCTACACAGGAGCAAGACACAGACTTTGTGGTGGTTTTGCCTTTTTTTGATGCTGTTTTACATCTTGATGTAGTGGCTATGCATCTTTTAGTGATCTTGTGTCTCTTTGCAGTTCCTCCACATCTCTTTGTTGTGGTCATTTTGAGTCTCTTCCTGGTCAATACATGTTAATTTGAGTGACATTTTGCAGGTTAAGGCCAAGACCCAGGGCCCCTGACACTTTGGGCCTCTCTGCCTGTGTCCGTTAGGCCGGTTCAGTAATCCATATAATCCATGAATATTCCTACTAAATTGTTTACATGGCTAATGAAAATGAATATCCTGCAACCATGCATACTCACTCTAACATGTCGCTTATCATTCTAAATATGTAAAAGTGGAATGGCTGGAGCTGCTTGTGTCACTTTCTTGCATCAGATACGATTGTTTTTTTTAGTTTTCCACCAGATGGCGAGCAACTTTAATTGTGCGAACACAGCCTACCTCTTTCACTCCTTCAACCACCTTCAGTGTTGCGATATTTGCGCATATCCAAAAACTTGCTGATAGCCAAGTCTTTCGCAATGTTTAAAAGTTGCTGTGTTTCTCCTTCTGTCCAGAAATGGGGCTTTCCTTTTGGGCATGCATCTGTACTCCAGCTTAGCAAACTGTTGTTGAGCTGGTCTGTGTACAGTGTATCCATGACAACGCACAGAGCTGACCATAAACAGGCAAGAGAGGCTGTGTGTCGCAAATTAAAAACCACAACTGAGATGCATATTCTGAATGCACTGTATACATGTCCAAAGACTGCTCCTAAAAGCTGACTAATACGGGCTTCAATGTTTATATGATTCGTATCAAATTCAGAATATTGTAATAATTGTAATAACAGTGTGCATGTAAACATACTCAGTGATAGGTGTATCTAAGGGCCTTGGCCTCTTATCATGCTAGTGAGGCTTTACATTTAGCACTGTAAGGGAGGTCTGTGGATGAAAAGGCATTTAAGGGATGTTTGTGTAGTGCAAGCCCCTCTGAAGCTTGACTCTGCTGCAGTGTGTGTTCGTGTGTGTGTGTGTGTGGTAGAGAGAGAAAGAGGGTGAGAGAACTACTTTCTTTGTTGTAAAACCCACTTTCACAGGCTATGAAATGTCTCACTACGACTGCCAGTTTCGTACCAGATGATTCAAAAAGCCGTTACAAACCACACGAAATCAAAATGTGTTGGCAGCATTTTTTTTTTCTTTATTGTCAGGTCATTTCATTCACTGTCATCCTCTTGTGGTATCGATGACTCAACACTGAAGTTGATCAACTTTAACAGGAAATAAAAAACTCACACATAGACCGGCCTGAAATGCTGTGCAGTGCTTAGTCCCGTGAAAAACATCTTTACCTTTCTTACCCTCATTTGTGTCTGTTTGCAGTTTTGTCCTCAGCAAATAGGTCTTACTGAGGAAAACAAAAACAAAACACAGCCTCAAAGTGAATTAGAGGAGCATAATGCCATAAAGCAATACCCAGAAGTGAATGATTTCCCACACTGCAGGGCATGAGCAGCAGTAGCAAGCTGTCTCACAGACAGGCAGTCTCTGAGTGCCCGAGCAGGAGCGGCACAGTATGAATGATGCATGCTCTTTACCACTTCCCAAGGCGCCCTGCTATATGAGGTGACTGAATAACTGAGCAGACACATAGTGCATGGTGACTCGGAGAAAACAGAGTCTGAAGTGAAAACTGAGAGAGACATGCAAATCTGATGCACAAAAGAGCCCAGTTATTGTTTCAGAAGGAAGGGGGAGAAGCAGTTGTACGCACAGCTATTGTGTGTGTGTGTGTGTGTGTGTGTGTGTGTGTGGGTGTGTAGGTGTATGTGTGTGTGAGCCTGCACACATATGGGTGTATGAGCGGCAGCAAACATGCACACACACACACACACACACACACACACACACAGAGGCACAAACATCAGTGTCAGCTGGGTGTGTACCTGTAACCATAAACCACAGCACACACACACACACATACACACACATATTGACACACACACACTTTAAATACCCTTATGCTTTACATACAGTCAGTTGAGCCAACTCTGTTTCACTCAATGACACCAGCATGGGATGCTCAGGGCTGTTGATTTTGGGTTTTGTCCTAAATGTTGCTCACTCCTTGGAAATTCTGGGTAAGTCTGCAGGGTTACAATCCATCTGTGACTGTCAGCTGTTTATGGGCTTATTTTACTGGCCCTTAAGGTCTTGTTTAACCTGTGGCATTTACACTAAACAGGGCTGCTATGGCTTTCCTAAGTGATTAGTCCAATTATAAATGCACACGGGCAATAAAGCCACATGCTGGGTGCATCCTGAACACACTATGTAATAACTATTTTTGCAATATATTGCTGATGGCATATTGGCATTGTCACTCCAGCAGTCAGTTCATTATTATCGACCATTATTGTCACCTAAAGCCACATTCGTTTCCTTACAGCCTTTTAAAGTTAATATACGAGGGTTGTTAAGGTGTTTCTTTGTGTAAGGGGAAAACCCTCTGCAGTCTACACTAACTTAGAGATCCTACTGTACCGTTTTAAGTCTTTGTTTCTGCAGTCAGCGTGGGACTCTCAGCTGGAGATGAAAGTTTAAACGTGTGAAAAAGCTCTGTTTTTTAAAGTCGTATTTGTTTACCACATCCCCACTCTGCAAAGGAAGAGTTGCTGTGCACCACCAGTGAATGGTTGCTGTTTGGTGAGAAAAAGAAGCCCCTGGGCTCAGGAAATATGATGCAGTGCATGAATAACTGATTTTTTTTCCTCTCAGTTATTACTTAGTTTGTATCCTTAAGGTGTGCCTTTTCCATGCTTGGCTGACATTTATTTTGGCAATAACCTTCAAGGGCAAATGAATTATAAACCCACAAGGCATAATTGAACTGATACAGCATATTTATTTCTCTCCCTCCGTGTCCTCTCCTCTTAAAAGGCTTTGGCTCTCCACATTGTTTCCATTTGCTATGATGTATAGTGAGACCAACAGAGTTTCACCTTTTTCACTGTTTGATGCAAACACTTCACACTGCAGCAGTATGCTCTGTGGTTTTCCATGAAGCAGTGCAGCAGTATAATTTTACTCATCATATGGCTGGGGCCGAATAGAGGTTCTTGGCTTCAGCTGGCTGATGGGGCAACTGTGTCCTCGAGTGCACTTTGATAAAGTCAGAGGAGGGAGCAGGATGAAGGGAACTTTGTATGCATTAGAGTCTGCACACTGTCCTCTCTGCAAGTGTTAAAACCTGTCAGCTTCTATTAAATGTCCTCTCCTGTGAAGCCTCCCCTAATCGTGGCTGATTTCTCAACTGTGTGGAGGGAAGCGGTGGTCTGTGTTCGAGTATAGATCAGGGCGTAACTTTTGGACTGTTTTCATTCCATTAACATAATGGAGTCCTCTATTAAATATACACTGAGGGGACAAGGTTGCATTTGCCAAGTGCCATTGTGTGCTCAAAGTTTGATTCCTGTCTTAAGCCCTTTGATTATTAGAGGTCTTCTTGAACTTTCATAACTTTCATATCATTTCATAAAGGTTGCAGCTTTATGTTTGGCAACAATGGTACCGCTGGTTTGTTGTTGGGTCGGCCCGCCACTTTGGTCTGGACTGAAATATCTCAACAGCTATTGGATGGATTGCATTGGATCGACTGATTTTATACTTACATTCATGGTCTCCAGAGGATGAATCCTACTGACATTGGTGATCTCCTGATTTTTCTTGTAGTGCCTCCATGAGACTGACATTTGTTGATTGTGAATTTAATACACATTCGAATCTTATATGTTTTCCTTTCTTATAGCACATTTCAATCTAAGCTTTTGCATTTAAGCTGCTGTAGTTTCCATTTCAGGAAACCATCCATTTCAACATTCAATTATGACCTATAAAATCTGATTTATTTTCCATTTTCTTTTTTCATTTTAATTCTCGCCTATTGCCTGTCACAACTGTCTAACCTAGTTGTTCCCAACCTAGGGGTCCTGACTCTCACTAGGGGTCACCAGAAATTCACATGGTGGTCATGAGGCCTTATAGTTATTTCTAAAGTCTAGATTATTATTTAAGATATATCCTTAAATACCCCTTCACAGGATAAGGGCAAGGTGAAGACCTGAACACAAACTGTATTCACAGAGCCTTCACTCTCTGCTAACAGTGTCCTGCATAAGAAAGGTACAGAGTTAAAACAGCCAAAGAGCAAATAGAACAATGGGCAAGTGCCGCTGAAAACTTATCTCAGGTGCAATGTTCACACAATTAATCTAAATCTCCCACAAACTTCCTGCAGTTATTGCATTCACTGTTAATGTGGGTTAATGTGCAGCCTACAGTTTCAGTTGTTCTGTTCTGTTATTGCCATGCATTGACTATAAAATGAAATATCCATAAAATATGTCACTTAGTCAGGGGTCGTCAGTTTACTTGATGTTAGAGAAGGGGAAAAGTGGGATCCAGCACTGTAAAGGTTGAGCAGGCAAAGCTAATGGATGCATTTTAAGTCTGGGTAAATTGTATCATCTGTAGGTTCATCACCACATACCTGCAAAACAACTGACATTCCCATCAGCCTCAGCTGCACTTAGTTCTAAGTGCTAACTAGCTAATGTTGGTGTGCAAATATGCAATAAGATAGTTAGCGTGTTAGCATTGCCACTGTAAACGTGTCAGCATGCTGATATTAGCTTTTAGCTCAAAGCACTGCTGTGGCTGTGGACTCTTGTTTATATTGATTAGTCATTGGCACCTTCTAATCATGATAAAATGACTGAGAACCTCATAACCACTGACCCAGTTAGTCCGCCTCATCCATCACTGTTTCTCTTAACCAGTGAAAGACAATGGGATGTGCAGAAACCACTCTCACAGGCACAATAACGTACATCTATCAACCTGCTGTCTGTCTGAACAATCACATTTTCCCCTGTAAGACATTTCTGCTCTGCTAGTGTTTGCAGTTTTTAGGGCTGTTCAGTTGAACTTATGACCTCTCATTGTTATTGAAAAGTGTGCTGTTTTGTGTCTCAGGTCCGAGTGGAGAGCCACTTCTTGAGGTCACACACAACGTCACAGGAGTCCTGGGAGAGGATGTCTACCTGAGCTGTATATATCTGGGTGAGAGCGACATCCAGAGCGCTGAGTGGAGACGCCAGAGTAGCTCTAAATTTAAATCCAAGCGACTGGCAGGATTTTTAAGTGGCAGGCCATTTAGCCGTGAAGACTTCTCCTACCCAGACTCTTTGACCAACCTCACAGTTCAGATGAAGGTATCCAGTGTGGAGGCCGAGGGAGAATACATCTGCGAGTTCGAATCAGAGGAGGAATATTATTCTGACAGCGTATTCGTCACTGTAGTAGGTAAGCTGTGTGTTACTCTCTTGTAAGAGGAAATCAGCCTGATGAGGTTGCTGTCATTTAAGATGACATTTTTTACTTCTTTCACAGCTCGGCCTGACGTACAGATTGTGGTGAATGCTGAGACCATAAGCGGCACTCACTACCAGTCAGTGTCATGCTCTACAGTTGGTGGCCGGCCTGTTCCTAGGATCAGCTGGTTGGTCAGTGGCCGTCCTCCCTCAGGTGACCCCTTCACTGTGAACGTGACTGAAACCATACACTCAAACGGAACCTCCACTCTGAGCAGCATCCTCCACTTCCCCACCCACCTGCAGGACGAAGACAGCGTGACCTGCGTGGTTCAGCACCCGACCCTCCCAAACCCCAAACTCACCACAGTGAGGGTGGAAACCTACAGTAAGCTCATGTTCACAGCTGAGCATTGTCATTGTTGTTGTGAGTGTCCCTCTGTGTTGCCAGGAGGTGAGATATTGTATTGCATCACCAGTGAGAGTTTTGTAATTGTGCATCATGACTCAGCATCTCACACTGGCTGTTCCTTCCCACTCTGCTCCATATACAACAGTGACAGACCATAAATCACATTGCACAATGTAATGCATTCATGTGGGAATGCACTCTTTTCACTGACGTCGAGCATGTGGAACACCATAATGCAGCAACAACCAACCCAGTAACTGATAACAATATCACACCACAGTGCACAGCTTGCAGTTTGGTGACTGCATTTCTCTAGTTAAAATTTTTTGACCAACTTTGGAAGGTCTTGCTCACCATAAAATATTCATGATGTATAGCCTATGATTGAAGAATCTCGAATTAGGGGAAACTTAAAATCTAGCATGCTCACTTTATATATATATATATATATATATATAGATAGATATATAGATAGATAGATATAGATATAGATATAGATATATTTTGTTCTATAGACGTTTTTTTGTTGAATATACAATTAAAAAGTTAATCAATATTTTTATATTATTAACAGATAAAATGACTGTGTATATAAAAAAGGAGCTGGTCATAGTGATGAGTCCACAGAGACCTAGGACCTGACTCTCCAGTTTGTCTTGAGCCCGGTCTCACTCTGAAGTCGTCGTAATCCTACACTTGGGCAGTAACGTGCAGCGTCAGACACCAACGAAAAAAAGCATCCTTTAACATCAGCATGATACGGGGCTGGGTGCCATTATAGTTTAACAGTGCCTGGTAGCATCGGGGGGAAATGTGGCAGGACAAGGACGAAAGTTAAGGCGGGCAAAAGTTCAAGTGGGGCAGCCCGGAGCAGTGGTGGATGGGTCCAACAAACGTTGACTTTCACCCGAGAGAGCAGTGCTTGTGTCCCGTAATATTCCAAAGCCGAACCCTGTTCTTTTTTCCTAAACCTAACAACGTGCTTTTGTTGTCTAAACCCACCCATGTGTGTTTGGGTTAGGAAGTGTATCTTGAAAGAAGACAATGCATGTAACAAGCAAAACTTGACACGGCGTCCCAGAACGTCAACAACCAAAGCACCCAGGGTGCCCTGCACATCGCATGTGGACGTGGAAAGTCCATGACCAAAACGTCGATATGTGACGAGGTCGGAGTGAGAATGTGTTGTACTCTTAGCTCTACAGAGCATTTTAGCTTCTTTCCAGCTCATTATTTTGGTTTTCAGACCCATAACCTCCTGTTCTGGTTCACTCTCACCAGTGTTGTGTTTTCAGCGGAAAAACTTTGATTAGTCTGTTTGCTACCTGTTAACTTAACACCTAACAGACACAGTTAGTGACTAAGGGCTCATTTATACTCCCTTTACATACCGAAATTTGATCCGTTTGTTTAATTCTTTGTAACTGTCACTGCCTACATACTTCCATGCGTCCCTTATGTTGACATCCATCAAGCCGAATCAAAAGTTACCCACAACAACAAATGAGGTGATGGTGAAGGAGGTTATAATAATGGACCTTTTAACAGAGACGTGTCCTTACATACATTGAAACATGTGGACAGAAAATTCTTTTCACTATATTACCAATTCATTCAGTTCTGCCAGTTTTTAAAATGTCTCTATTGTGTTGTGTCTCGCTTGAAATACTTTACACTGCCCCCGTAAATTTCTGGTGAGACTGCTCCGTTTCATTCATGTCCATAAGTGTTCAGGAAACATGCAAAAATAGACAAAGTGAACGCAAAGTACAAACAGAAAGCTCTCTGTGTGTCTGTCTGTATACCTATCTAGCGTTGGGCACAAATGAGCCCTCAAGGGACATAGTGGAGCATTTAGCCTAGAGAGTCAGATATTTTCTTTAGGTGCTGGTGGAGACCAAAAAAACGGAGCTAAAAGAGAGTCAATGTTAGACTTAAATTTGGATGGTCAAATGGATGCTAATGAGACAATATGTCAATGTTGTATTCACAATTTGTCTCTGCTGCCCCCAAGTGGCAAAAAAAATTAGGTTATACAAATTTGAAATGAGCAACTATTAACATAAATTTACCAAATACATTTTTTTATTTAGCATAATTCATCCCAATATGACACTTTGCACTTGTAAATGCATGCAACACAATTTATATAAAACTATAAAGCAAAACTTAAGCACATACAACCCAAGCTGACATGAAACAGCTACAAACAAGGTTACAAAAACTGGTTCAGCAATGTTCAAGTTCACACCCAGCATGTTCTGGTTCCCATGTTACATGCACTGCCTCTAGCACACATGAAGTAACATAAGTGGCACAAACAGACCAAGTAAAGACTCTTGTGTGGTGCAACATAATGCTGATTGTCAGGACCATTTCAATTTGGTCATCAACCTTTTAATGCTCTCAAAATGTTTGTTTTCCTCTCCGCCTCTCAGTTTCAAATTGAGATGCTCCCCAGTGGGCACAGGAGGCTTATTGGCTGCCTTGCATTTAAAGCAGTTCATCTGAGTTAAGTGTTTTTTAGGCACTTTATGCAATGCAGGGCATCCAGATACCTGCATGGATACAGTGAGTGTGCATACAGCAGGCTGTACGGTAACAATCCCATTAGCACAAGCCAGGCCAGCCAACTCATTTGTCCGTGATACTTTCACAACCCATTGAAGTACTGCAGCTTAGGTAATTTCCGAACTGCGGTGATAAAATCTACACATTAACTCTTGGTGTTAACAGATGAAATTTTTTAAGCCAAAGTACTTTAACTCGCTTTAAATGTGCATACCCATCCGCAACACCCAAGCTCACTCCTCTTACTCATTAGGGATGGTTGGCTATTGTATGACACCATGACTTTTATGTATTTGATAATGGACTCTGATCTCGGCTGATTCCCTGTATTAAAGCCTGCAGTTCTCTCAGCTTTGGTGGGACAGCAGCTGGGCCAGACATCTGCTCTCAGCTGCAGCCCAGCCAACAGATGGGACAGGTGATAAGCCTAAGTCAGCACTCTCCAAAACCCAAGCAGAAGCCCCTCACGGCTTGTGTTTAGCTAACATTCAGCTCATCCGGCTCCGGCTTCCTATTCAACAAAAACACCCTGAGCCTCAACCTGATATCTGACTTTTTAATTTGCTGGAAAAAAACATTAGTCCTTGTGAAAGAATAACTCTTCTCGCCTTTCTTCCTGCTCTTTAGCGAGGCCAAATGTGACCATTAAAGCAGAGATGGTACAAGAAGGAGGAAGTGAGTTGTGGGTGGTCTCTTGCATTTCATCTGGAGGGAGACCTGACGCTGACATCTCCTTGGCTTTGAACATCGACAAAGAGCTGCAGAGGGAGGACAGCCCAGACTCAGACATGCAAACGAGCTCAGTCCTCCTCCCGGCAACCGAGTATGAGGGGCAGAATGTCACCTGTTTGTTTGACCACCCCAAATTTGCACACAAAGAGTCACGAGTCATAACACTGCCATCTTTTTGTGAGTACAATCAGTGTTTCACATTTGATAAGCTCTGCTGGTGCTCATGAGGTAGACGTTGCAGAAAACAGAAATGTGGTTTCTATTCTGCAGCTTTATCCAGAGTTCAGTTGTTGAACTCAGAGCTGGAAAGCAACAGCGATGACTTCCAAGGCACTGAATTTTTGGAGCTGCAGGAAGGACAGAGTGATGTCGTCATCAGCCTGCAGATCACGGGGAATGTGCCACGTTTCAATGCTACCTGCAAAAAGTAAGACATATTAGGTGGTGTAAAGTCTGGCAACTTCTAAGATGTTATTGTCTCTCTCTTGCTATGAGCATCTTTTTCTCTTGGAGGAAAAAATAAAAAGAGGAAACATATTGACAGAATCAGGTAACATCAATATTACTTTTTTTCTTGTGTGCATGGGGACTGAAACAAGCTACGTACATTGTGGAGGATGTGGTAACACATTTGGTGGCACTAAACCACAAGTGATAGACAGCAGGAACCAGATTTAGACACGTTTCCTGATTGAAAAAAAACAGTCATATCATTAATATTGGTAAAACCTTAAAACTGAAGCATGTATTTCCCTCTAGAGATGATGGGCCTTTGCCTGAGGGTGTGGAGCTGGTTGGCAGTAACCTCACAGTGAAGGGTCCCGTGGAGCATCAGCATGCCGGCCTGTACAAATGTGCCTTCTCGTATCACCATCTTGAAGCGATGCTGAAGTTAAATGTCACAGTGAAACCTTATGTTGTACAGCCTGGTGGGTGAAACTCTTTGCATCTGTTTGTTTTAAGACTTCCGTGGCTACATGTTGAATTTTTATCGTCTTACTATGAAATAGTGATGTGAAACTTTATTTTCTTCTCAGTTCCTCCCACAATACGAGTTGATTCAAAGACTGAAGATGGACACAGAGTGATTGAGTGCTCAGCAGTTGATGCTGTTCCTGCAGCCAACATGTCCTGGCTTCTACCAGAGGGTGTGTCTGGAGTCTCTTGGTTCAATTTCACTTCTCATAATGGAAGCCACTCTGTCAGGGGAGTTTTACTCCTCCCTGCCTGCTCGCCTTGGGAGCTCACTGCCGAGTGTGTGATAAATCACCCTGCGTTTGAGGAGCCAGAGAACAGAAGCATAACCCTCCCTCTTTGCGGTATGTTCACAAAAATCAAGCGATGGATAATTTTGTCTGAGTAGCGGACATATTTGGATGTATGAGCGCCACAGATTTTTATCTTTCTCTCAAAAGAAACCTTTCGCTTCCTGTAGTTTAACTTCTGTTCTCACGCAGCTCGCCCAAACATCACCATCGACTCCAGCACTGAGTGGAAAGACGGTGACGAGTACACAAAGGTGGACTGCTCTGTGACCAGTGTTGCCCCTGCAGCAAACATAACCTGGCATGTTGGAAACAAAGACAACAGCATCAGTTATGTGTCAGAGACTAAAGTCCAGGCTGATGGTTTGGTATCAGCCCGTGGCTCTGCGTACTTCTTGTCCTCTTTGTATTCCGGTCAGAATGTGACCTGCATGGTGGAGCATCTGAGCCTGGAGGCACCAGAAAAAAGAACAATACACATTCTTGTGCACAGTACGTTATTTCTTTCTTTGAGATATTTCTCTCTGTGACTCACACAGCTGCTCATCCCCTTGCTGTCACCCCTTGTTTTCTTTTTCAGAAGCCCCTGTGCTGAGTGTGTCTGTGGTGAGGCAGCAGGACTCTCCCTTCTGGCTGGCAGTGTGTGACTGCAGAGCGGAGGGTGCCGGGACGAACCTCGCCTGGGTCCTTCCCGAAAATGCCAAAGGCCAAACATCCCTGAACTCAGAGTATGAAGGGCGTGTCCGCAAAGCCAGGCTGACTTATCAGTTTCCTCTGGCCCTTCATGAGGGACAGGACCTGACCTGTGTGTATCAGTTTGAACATGGAGCCACAGAGAAGAAGACCATTCGTATTCCTAAATACTGTGGGTTTAACAGAAACAAGATTACATGAAATGTAGTATAACACATCAATGCACTCAGATAACCAAAGATACAAAGTTCATCTTCAAATTTCATCTGACTTTTCTGCAGATATCTCCTCCGTGAGAGTCTTAAACCACACGACTCCTCTGCAAACCCGCTACGGTGGTGAAACCATCACACACAGACTGACTCTCCAGGAAAATCATCGCAACCAGAGAGTACTGCTCCGTGTCGAAGGCAACGTGCCAGAGTACGACCTCAGCTGTAAAAGGTGGACTATCTTTTATTATCTTCCACCTAATCATCACGGGCAAGCACCTGTACACACTGTGGGCTGCACAGTTCTCTCTATTTAAAGGAGCTAACACATCCAGAGAGCTAAGAATATCAGTCTGAAGATGTCAACTGGATTGTTTCCGTAACATTAGTATCATCCAGCATCACTTTGACCTTAAAGTATAAGTTTAGAGATATTATATGTTTTCCAATCATCAGCAATTCCCATGAAAAGACCAAAATGAACTGATCATCAGTGTAGCCAAAGCCTGACACAACTTATTCCTCTGTACCACAGCCCCTCGTTGTATTAAATTGTAGGCACTGTTTACTTTGAATCAGTTCCACAAACACACCCTGCTATAAATACTCACTGGAGCACCGAATGCGTATTAATCCACAGCTGAAAATAGCCCCAACCAATGTTCATGTACTTCTGGCACATGTGTAGCCTCTGCTAAAATGTACAGTGCCCAGCTGATTTAGCAAATTACTGAACCTTCTATAGGGGCCAGGGTGTTGGATTTAGTGGCATCTAACAGTGAGGGTGCACAACTGAAACTTCTCCCGTGTGCCAAGCATGTAGGAGAAATATGGTGGCAGACACGAGAACAGGAAAATGCAAAAACACAAGAATGTCCCTATCTAGAGTCAGTGTTTGATTTGTCCGTTCTGGGCTACTGTAGAACAACATGGCGAACCCTGTGCAAGAGGACCCGCTCCATACGTAGATATAAAAGGCTCATTTTAAGGTAAATACAGCAATTCTTATTCTCAGGTTATTAAAAACTACTGAACACATAGTTATGAAGATGATATACGATATCTGCCAATACATGCCTCTTAATTCTACACAGTGGGCCTTTAAAACAAATTAAATTTCATGTTTGTTGTGCAGTTTTGAACATTTATGTCTATAGGAGACGCAGATGGAGTTAGAGCAGATAGAGGAAGGAAGTCAGGCACTCTTGTGAGATGGACCCATAAGAATAATTCAAAATAACCCCTTAAAGACAAACTCAGTTAAAAGTCACTTGTGTTTCAGGAGAGATGGCTCATACGTCGGCTCATACGTCCGAATGGAAGGACATGCAATGGTCTTCCAGTCAGAGCACACAGAGGCGGATGAAGGCCTTTACACCTGCCAGGCGTCCTTCTATCACCACACAGCCACTGTCAACATTCTCGTGGAGGTTATGAGCAAGGACAAACAGTTTGGTGAGAACTTACCAACCTTGCTTATCTTGTGTTTTCCATCTGCACTCAGACCGACATGTTTGCGGAAGACAATCAGATCATATCAGCATGCTGACGTAGGTTTTCTGTTTCAAAATGAGAAGACTTGCTTAATATTTGTGGCTTTGACAATTTTAATGTCTGTGTGTTTCAGCACTTGTGGCCATTATCTGCATGTCTTCGGCCTTTGCCATGATCCTCATCCTTGTCGTCACCCTCTGGGTGTGCTGGTGAGTTAAATGCCTCCACAGGTGACAGGTTGGAGCTCAGCAGGTGATGTGTTGACGGGTAAATGAGGCCAACGCTGTCAGTGGCACAAAATACGAGACAAACAGGATGCACAGATCGTTAACCCAACTCACCAAAACCAAAGTATTATATTCACAAACAGGAAGCGATGTGGCTGAAGCAGACAGGTGCCTCTGCCACCGCAGCCCTGCTTGTAGACAGGTAGAAAATGTTCCCTCTGTCAGTAACATAAACAGATTTATTTTCCAGTTTCCTGCTATGGCTTTTAGCAGCGTTACTTCTGGCACTCTCTGCAGCAGACTGCTGCTTGTTGGCACATTATCATCAATGCCACATTGCAAAAGCGAAGGTAAAAGGTTCAGAAAGTCCACATGAAGTTATTAGTGTAATGAAATCCAAACTGCTATTCATCAGTGCGAAAAATCTACAAATCCATTTCTTAATCTTATTGCTGTTGGAAAAAATCAGTGAGTCACTCGTCTTTTACGACTGATGTGGGATATCTGTCACGATCCGAGAACTGTTTATGGTTTCTGCCTGCAGAAGTTTCCACATTTTCACATTCGCTGCCAAATCTAACTTCTCTGAAGAATGTTTGTCAGGATCCGATCAGGCCCTGCTGTGAGTAAAGCTGCACTGTACAGCACAGCAGAGGTTCAGAAGCTATTTCAATAGGCCTGGCTCTCCGGTCAGAACATTTGGTCAAGGTGCCATTGGTTGACAGAGCCTCGGTCCCATTATCCCTCGCTCCAGTGGGAAGGTCCTGTCAGGCTAATTTGGGAAGGTCAGTCACACAGCGTACAACAAGCGTACACAAGAAAACATGACTCCCCGGGAGAAATGCTATTTTGGGACCAACGTCAACCTCCCCTCTCCCTTCTCCAGTAGTGGGGACACTTTTTGACAACTGCAGGTCATCATTGGGGTGATGTCACCGAGGTCATAATGTACAAAGTGAGCTGCTGCTTCTGACATCAGAGATCAATGATGAGGACTTGGGCCACCACTTGTCTCCATTCATATTCCCGTAACATAATGCATTCACACCTGCAACTTTGAGCTGAACTCAGCGTCAGATTAAGTCACAGTGCCATCTAGTGGTGCTGTTCAGCCCTACAAGCTGCTTTAAAAAATTCAAAACAGATGACTCATACACAAATCTCTTTTGTTTTACAGCAAAGGATGTTGCAGGAAACAACACAAGGTAAGACTAAATTCAGTTAACACGCAAGTTTACTTTCCTTTCAGAAATGTGTTTATAAATCCTGTAAACATATCTTGTTTTTCTGGTTTCTCAACTTGTTTTATTCTCTCTATATAATCAGCAGCGGGAGTCCCTCTCAGCGTTGACATCTCTGATGCAAGAGCCCGGCTCTCCTGAGGTGAAGAAGTCAGCAGTGGAGGATGAGGACAGTAAGGAATATGCTCAGCTGGTCAGTTACTCCATCGTCATTGATGTCAAGAGTACAGTGTGAAGATGAGACAGCTTTGGATTCAACCTTCTGCTTTACATTGTGCGCAAACTGGATATGAAGGTTTACTGAAACTGCAGCTTTTTTTTAACAAGTTCAGCATTAGAAGTGAAATAATCCTGTTTACATTCTGAAATATCTGTTCTTTTTAAGGTTTCTTTACTTTGATGGATTTGCATTAATGTTTTTAAACGCATTATTTTTGCACTTTTTCATTTTACTTGAATTTTGTACTGTTTTTATGCACATTGTATTTTCCAGTATTTGTCAATAAAGTCACCACAATTAACTTTTTTCCACAAATTTACTGTTTTGTTTAATGTGCTACCATATGACTGAACTACAACAAACACGTAGTAGAGATGACTGACTGGTGGCTGTGACTTTATCTTCACACCATCTGCCCTTGTGTTATCTTTGGTTGACTACATCAGTTAGAGCCATCTGCTGTGACAACCGAAGTTGCTCTATAAATAAATTCTCATGTACCATATGATCGAGATGGAGACACACTCATCTTCAGCTCATCTGCCCACATTCAGTTGCAGTGTTGTTACACCCTCTTGTGGCAAATTATTACACACACACACACACAACAGAGTGAGTCAGGATTTACCCCTTCATGTGGTGATGGAGTAATCACAGAGATGAGTTCCCGACTGGGAAAACTGGTTAATTGTAATAAAGTTTTTATTAACTCACATATTGCATGAGACGTAAATCAAAAATATGACATAATAAAATTTCAGTGTGGTTTAGTGCCACACATCTGTTCTTTACTACAAAAAAATTCAATACAATCAGTGCTCCTGTGTGTCAAACAGTCATGAGGCAGATTTATTTAAAAAAGTTGTGTTTTATTTTTCACTTTTTCTGGAGTTTTAAGTGTTTTGCAAAACAATCTTAACATTTACACAACTCGTTTTCTCATGAAATTTACTGAACTGATGACCTGTGTATAACGAGTCATCCAAATATGGATGTAGGTTTTAATTCCAACAAAACACCACACAGGGTTATATTCCAGATCAGCAAATTGTAAGCCAGAGAAAGGAAACATGGAAGGAAGGAAGGAAGGAAGGAAGGAAGGAAGGATGGAAATCTGCACTTGGATATTGATGGCATGTGATCAGAGCCCTGTGTTACATTAAAAATCTGTGAATTACAGAGGCTTTAAAGTGTATCAATACACTTACACGATACAAATACAATACATTTAGATACAAATGTACAAATTCAGCTTCGATTAACAGTCATTGTCATTGTCTGAAATCACACCAATTCAATTCACCTTTTCTTATAGACACAGGGCTTCAACTGTAGTCCAAATTTCTTTATATTTTCTGGAGCGTCTCCCGTCTTCATTAATTCAAAGGAGTAGAAATGAGTATTTTCTGTGTCCTTAAAAAGAAAGAAAACACCCATCAGTCTTTGCATACACTCACTGGGTAGATGTATTATGCACAGGCTAACCTGAGTACCGGCCTTTATGTGGCAGATTTTGATGTTTAAATGATGTTCATCTACTTTTAAATACATTTAACCAAGTCTGTTTGTTGCCAACAATGAACCAGCATACTGACTGTTCTCCTCCACCTGAGGTTTCCTGCCCAAAGCACCACAGCCACCTGCTATAAATTATGAAAGGTGCAGCTGGCAGCTATGAACTCCTTCGCTGAGCAAACTGAATTCTTAAAAAGGGAAAAGAAATAATGACACCTGTACTGACAACAAATGTTGTTGTGTATTTTTGCATGTTTAATTGAGATTGTGCAGCTGGAAACAAAAGTGTAGGGGGTTCTCATAACTGGAGTGTGAACTTACCATTTCATAAAAAAGAAATGTAAAAGTAGACAAATACAAAATTTCTTTGTCCCTGATGGGGGTGTACGAAAATATCGATGCACTTGAATATCGTGATATGTTTTGTGATACTGTATCAATTTTTGGTTAATAGTTTAAATGCAAAGTTTTCATGGATTAAAAAAAAAAAATCGCAATATATCGCAATATAGTAAATTGTAACCCGTGTCATGATATGTACACCGTATCGTCAGATTCTTGCCAATACACAACCCTAGTCCCTGATGTCATCCTATTTGTAGCCTTACCTTGGCCGACATCTTGAATCCCAGACTTGCCAGTGCATTGATGAAGCTCCGCACGTTCTCAAACCTGCTCGCCACTTCTGCTATTTTAAGGACACCCCTACAATGATTGTGCAAAACAGTTATACAGACATAAAAGATATAACTGCCAAGCCTGTACTGAATTAATGTGACATATTTTACCCCATCTTTAAGACACGATTGGCCTCTGCCAGAAAATCTGCCAGGTTGGTCCCCATGAGTGAAAGGCAGAACACAGCGATGTCCACAGAGCTGTCACGAAGCGGGACCTGCATAGAGAGAATTTTATTTTCTAACAGTCACACAATCTGTATGTCAATTAACATGCAGAGAAACAATGCACTCACGTCGGCCATGTCACACACTGTGACAAGCTCACAGGTGGCTGCCAAGTCGAAGCTGTGCACTTTGTTCTTCACACTGCGCGCTATTTTACAGTCGCCACAACCAAAGTCTGCAACCACCAGAGAGGAAGGCCTGAAAGGGGTGACACAATTGATGTGTTTACAACCACGGGATATCAAACAAGGTAACATTTAAATTACATTTAAATTTGCAATCTACAGAGCGCAAAAGCAGATTTTAAGTTCACAGGACCACAAAATACCAAAACTGTTGATTTTCCCACAAATTGCTGACGGTGACGAGGCTGTCTTCTCACAGCAGCCACATGAAGCATTAATTAAACACCCACAGTGTAGCATTATTTCCTGCATTATTCCCCGCTGACACATAGTCTTCAGAAGAGTAATGGAAGGTATACACTGTATACAGCAGATAAATTATGTAGATAATGCGACTTTTGGAAGCCCAAGAAGAAATGTCAGGGATATTTTATTCTTATGGAAGTGCCCTGTCAATGCCTTGAGAAAAGATAGACACTAAAGAATAGGACTTTTTCATCACACCTCTGGGTGCACCAAGTCAAACAACGCTGTGCTAATTTGCATTTCCAGATTGACCATCTCAGGAGTCGGGCCAAAAGTGCACCCGACCGCCTCCAAGCGAGTGGCAGTGATGTCTTGCCAACCTCACCCATCCCCTGATGAGCAGAGAGATAACAGAGAATGTCTCATCTTTGCACTATTCCTGAGATACTGTAAGGAAGCAAGACAGCACTGAAATTCAGGTAATTAATGTAAAATTAATTCAAAGTCATTACTTATTTTTGCCGTGATGAAAATGTATTACATCATCATCACACACACACATTGAACTTAAATGTGAATTTTGCAACTTAATCCTTGTAATTTAGTGTGTGTTTGTCCAACAAACCTCAATGTAAGTGAGCAAACTAACATCCTTTTAACCCTTTTGAAACCTGAGCATATTGGCTTGATTTATTTTTTTCAAAACATGGAGGAAGGCAATGAGCAACAAAAGTAGAAATGACCCAAAAAATTAGCAAGAAATTAGTAAAAAAAAAAAAAAAAAGGAAAGAAAGAAAGTTAAAAACAAACAAATGACCTGGAAAGAGTGCTTAAAGATTATAATAATTCTGTAACATAATTTTAAAATGAAGTGATAATAATTATGAATATTATTTCCCCCTAGCATTTTTTCATTTTGTCCCTATTTTTTTTTAATTTTCTGAATTGGGTTTTTTTTTTTTTTTTGGTTGCAATTTTTAGGTTTTTTTTTTATTAGATACAAAGTTGCTCACTGCCTTTTTTCGCACGTTTTTGAAAGAAACCACACCAATTTGCTCAAGGCTCAAAGGTTTAAATACTTACGAAAGCTGTCTGAAAGCAGCACAAGAAAAGTGATGTCACTCCAGGTTTTAAAGGACTAAAAGAGGACTGAACTAAGCTCATAGGTCCACTTACGAACTTTCTGTGGCTTTAAACTGCATCCTATGGTCATCTTCAGCAAATGGAGCTGACGAAAGTGTCCTCATGTGTGAGACTTTGATTTAGAATTTGTTGTGTAGGGGTTGTTCCTGTTATCAAGTGACACAAGTTTTACTCTTCATGGTCATGTAAAGACACCTGAGCCTGTTCAGCTGCTGTAGACAACCTTGAGATACAGCTGAAAGCTCAAAAAGGACTTCTGGACTTAATTTGACGAACACACTGTTCTCAAAGGCCAAGATTGAACTTCCATGTCCAAACTACAAACCTTAGTTTCATGAACTGAAATGAAGAAACTCAGCTAAATCCTAAATGTTGAATTACATGTAAAAAATGACATTGACCCTAATATCTCACTTTTGTCGGATGTAAGCGATGATGTCGTCCACTGGATTGGTTGGCCATCTTTGCACCTGCGCCGTGTAACCTCTGTGGTAGATCCCAAAGGCCTCTGGGTCCTGTCTGAACATGCGCTTCGCCTCCCCGCTGGTCGTGCTGTACAGAACTTCATTAATGTAGCGGAAACGAGCCGACTCCAGCCGCTGCTCCATGCGGGACCTGAGGGAGGCCGAGCGATCCGGTTTCACCTCTTCTTCTTCTGGTACCGCTGGCTCCTCATTCGTCTCCGTAGGAACCTCCTGTTGGACTGTTTCCTGGCTGTGGAGCATTTTCCGTAGCTTCTCTCTTTTCAGAATCTGTTCTCTGCTCAGGTCTGGTTTCGGTGTTTTAGTGGGTGTGTGGTGCTGATCATCTGTGATCTTCACTTCATCAGCAGAAGATTTGGCTGCAACTTTTTCAGCTTTGCCTCCAATGTGCTGCTTTCCTTCTCTGAGCGCTGCACCAGTCATATCGGTGTCCTCTTCAGTCTTTTTTCTTTTCTGTGCTTTACGATCTTTTTCCTTTTTCTTGGCTGGTGTCTGACTGTTATTGTTGCTGTTGTTGCTACTTGAATCTATTTTGACTTCCTCCTTTGGCTTGTGTTGCTCTGCAGATTCTGCTTTACTGACTTCCTTCTCAGGGCCAGGATCATTCTGTTTGTATTTATTTTTACATTTCCTCTTGTTCTTCATTTTGTTTTTCCATTGTTGTCTGCTCAGTTTCTCTGTGTTCTGTGGTGTGTTTACATTGACTGTTGCAGATTTGGTCATTTCTTCATGCTTTGTCTCGACTACTGATGTGTTTTTTACCTTTGAGGCCCCTTTAGGAAGAAATACATTTTGATGTTATATTATAATCAAATTGTGTGAACATCAACACTGTTCTGTCATCAGCACTCTAAAATGTAAATGAAATGACATGTAAGCCTTTAACCAGGTCATTACTCACCAAATTTATTGTCTTTCTTCCTCTTCTTTGTCACAGGTTTCTCCTTGATATCAGTCTGACCTAAGTCGTCATTCTCCTGCTGCTCTCCTGTCGTTTCTGCTTGCTTTCGCCTTTTCCTTCTTTTCTTCTTTTTCTTACTGTGTGATGGAGCCGCTTCTGCCTCACTGTTACTGTCCTGCTGATGGTCGTCGTTCTTCCACTCTGGTACTGACCCCAGTGTCTGCAGGGTGCGCAGCAGGCTCTTCTTTCCAACAGCCTTGGCCTGAGCAGGGGATAAATTCAGATACAAGTCTTTCAACCAAAGTGTGCAGCCTAATGTTGGGCTGGTCAGTGGATACTGGATCACTGAAGATAGGCAGAGGATGTTATTAAGACAGTGTGTAACAGTGGAAAATCACATTTTTAATAGCTTCCTGTGCTACAAACTGCATTTCTGAATTTTTAGTATTTTTAGATTCTGTCTTTTTTTATAAGGGAAGTAGAAAGTTTGATTTTTTTGTTGTTATGTTGCAGAATTTGTTCAGAAAACGAGCTGTAGCTTCCTATGTGTTATCTTTCATGCATGTGTACATATACAGTACAGGCCAAAAGTTTGGACACACCTTCTCATTCAATGCGTTTTCTTTATTTTCATGACTATTTACATTGTAGATTCTTACTGAAGGCATCAAAACTATGAATGAACACATGTGGAGTTATGTACTTAACAAAAAAAGGTGAAATAACTGAAAACATGTTTTATATTCTAGTTTCTTCAAAATAGCCACCCTTTGCTCTGATTACTGCTTTGCACACTCTTGGCATTCTCTCCATGAGCTTCAAGAGGTAGTCACCTGAAATGGTTTTCCAACAGTCTTGAAGGAGTTCCCAGAGGTGTTTAGCACTTGTTGGCCCCTTTGCCTTCACTCTGCGGTCCAGCTCACCCCAAACCATCTCGATTGGGTTCAGGTCCGGTGACTGTGGAGGCCAGGTCATCTGCCGCAGCACTCCATCACTCTCCTTCTTGGTCAAATAGCGCTTACACAGCCTGGAGGTGTGTTTGGGGTCATTGTCCTGTTGAAAAATAAATGATGGTCCAACTAAACGCAAACCGGATGGGATGGCATGTCGCTGCAGGATGCTGTGGTAGCCATGCTGGTTCAGTGTGCCTTCAATTTTGAATAAATCCCCAACAGTGTCACCAGCAAAACACCCCCACACCATCACACCTCCTCCTCCATGCTTCACAGTGGGAACCAGGCATGTGGAATCCATCCGTTCACCTTTTCTGCGTCTCACAAAGACACGGTGGTTGGAACCAAAGATCTCAAATTTGGACTCATCAGACCAAAGCGCAGATTTCCACTGGTCTAATGTCCATTCCTTGTGTTTCTTGGCCCAAACAAATCTCTTCTGCTTGTTGCCTCTCCTTAGCAGTGGTTTCCTAGCAGCTATTTGACCATGAAGGCCTGATTCGCGCAGTCTCCTCTTAACAGTTGTTCTAGAGATGGGTCTGCTGCTAGAACTCTGTGTGGCATTCATCTGGTCTCTGATCTGAGCTGCTGTTAACTTGCGATTTCTGAGGCTGGTGACTCAGATGAACTTATTCTCAGAAGCAGAGGTGACTCTTGGTCTTCCTTTCCTGGGTCGGTCCTCATGTGTGTCAGTTTCGTTGTAGCGCTTGATGGTTTTTGCGACTCCACTTGGGGACACATTTAAAGTTTTTGCAATTTTCTGGACTGACTGACCTTCATTTCTTAAAGTAATGACGGCCACTCGTTTTTCTTTAGTTAGCTGATTGGTTCTTGCCATAATATGAATTTTAACAGTTGTCCAATAGGGCTGTCGGCTGTGTATTAACCTGACTTCTGCACAACACAACTGATGGTCCCAACCCCATTGATAAAGCAAGAAATTCCACTAATTAACCCTGATAAGGCACACCTGTGAAGTGGAAACCATTTCAGGTGACTACCTCTTGAAGCTCATGGAGAGAATGCCAAGAGTGTGCAAAGCAGTAATCAGAGCAAAGGGTGGCTATTTTGAAGAAACTAGAATATAAAACATGTTTTCAGTTATTTCACCTTTTTTTGTTAAGTACATAACTCCACATGTGTTCATTCATAGTTTTGATGCCTTCAGTGAGAATCTACAATGTAAATAGTCATGAAAATAAAGAAAACGCATTGAATGAGAAGGTGTGTCCAAACTTTTGGCCTGTACTGTATGTGCATGTACACTACATGTTTGGGTTTTTTGGTCACCCAGAACAAGGATCATTAAGAGAACACAACAAGCTCAGGACACTAAATAAATCCATATAACATTGCACATTATATGGAAATACTGGTAAGCCTTGATATCAATACAACTTGCTAGCAGCAGGTAACTAAACTGACTCTTCATGTACCTTGACATTAGTGCTGCTGTTCGCCTTCTGGGTGTTTCTAAGGACAGTCTTGCTCAGGACCTGAGCGTCTGGTTCGTCACTCCAATCTTCATCTTCATTAAACATGTTTCCCGGAGGTCTGGAAGAAACACACAAACAACTGTAAACCTGCTGGAGATGAGAAAACCTCTGCCAGTGTCACTTCTTCTCTATCAGCGCGCTAACTGCTAACTCGGTTACTCACCAGTTTGTCTCTGCAGCGGAATAACAAGTTGGTTTACTTGTCAAACGGTTTGTTCCGTTAATGAAGGTGTTTTTATAAAATGTTTCCTGTAACAAACATGTAACTACATTTAATAGCTGCTGAAATTTCTTGTCAAATGCAAAAGCCACGTTGGTTTGTCTCATGTGCTTCAGGGAAGCAAAACAGAACTACAGGCGCATATGGATGACGTAAGCAACGCAAAGGTTTATGGGACCTGATGTTTTTGTGATAATGTTGTTATACACCACAAATATAGATTGATTTAAATTTTCTGTTGTTTTTCAGACTTTGTAGAGTATAAAATTTAACTATTTGAATATAATAATTATAATATATAATAAATTATAAAATAATTGTATATTCTCAAGAACTGAAGAATAACAAACAATAATAAATAGTAAATAAATCTACCAACAAAACCACATATTGTCATTATTCCAATAACAGTATTATAAATAACTTAGTAAGTAATAAGTAATTTTAAAATACATAATTTTTCCAACAATCCTCCAGAATGCGATCAAAACAAACATACTGTATGTATGTACAGTATGTGTTATATACCTTGTTTTATATAAACATACTTAGATCTTTTACTGCACAAGCGGTTTGATAAACTCACACATATTCAGTGTTTTCTGATTTTTTTTTCTGTTTTATGTAAGGTCAACTTTTTAACCTTGGCTACAACTAAAGCTAGATTTAAAACTAGAGATTTGGAGGGGAAAAAACATTTCCAGCCTATAGGGAGACAATTTTTTTTTATGTTTGTACATATTCACTTCACACTTCACAGGGCTAATCATATGACTACCATGATACAATATAAAATGTGTTGTGTTTTAGGGTGGATTTTCCCTTTAGGACATGCACATGACCAGTGGTGGAAAGTAACTAAGCACATTTACTCAAATACTTTACTTAAGTACAATACTGAGGTACTTTCCATTTTATGCCAGATACCTTTTAATTCTACCCCACGATATTGTACTTTTTACTCCACTACAGCTATTTGATACCTATGAATACTTGGATGCATTAAAATGAATGAAGACAAGACTTTATTGATCACCCATGAGAAATTCAGCAGATATTAAGCCACACCTTTACCAGCTACAACAGTCAAATTATTAATATAATGCATCATCATAATAACAAAAATATATGTTAAGCCCTACACATTATTAAATGGGCCACTCTGCATAAAGAGTACTTAAACAATTGTAGTTTAAATGCAAGACTTTTACTGAGTCACAGAGTATTTCTAAACTGTAGTATTGCTACGTTTACATAAACAAAATATGTTCCTCCGTCACTGCACACACTGTAACTTTGTTGATGCCTCTTATAAAGTACAATAAAAATCTGTGACCTGAGGCTGTGAATATTTTGCCCTCCTGCAGTTCCCTGTGCAGCCTGTAGGGGGTGGGGCGTTCTCTTCCTTTCGTCGAACGTTACCACGTACGTACGGCGGCAGTGAGGGTGTGGATGTCCCACAGCATTCAATCTACTGGACACAACACACAACGCTGCTAATAACTTCTATTCACCGCAACAGGCGACTGTACCCGGTAAGTTTATCATATTGGAGACATATTTAACATCGATTTGGATTGTTCAAACCACCAACTTATATTGTTTCATGTTCACTTCAGTCAAGTCAGCGTCAAATGAGAGAGACGGAGACAGTCCGCGGCGTCAGGGCAGTTGGTTAGCTTGTTAGCCTGTGTCTCATTTTGTCAGCCAGAGGATGCTAGCTAACGTTGGAGCTAACCCAGTCACTTTCAGTTTAATGGAGTGTAATAAACGTATACGGTGGTGGCGACAGGAGCTGAAGGGATAACCAGCTAACTTTAATGAGCTCTTCCTGTGTGTTAGCGAGATAGCAGTGTAGCTAGTCACAGTGCTGTACAGACAGTGGGTTGCTAACGGTGAACTCATTACTGTGGCATCAGGTTGATGCAGTGTTTATGTTATATACATGAACAAAGCCAACCTGCGCAGTGACAGCACATTAAGATGAGCTGCAGCTATAGTTATACTATCATCTACCAACCTATTTTTAATATGAGTGCTTGGCTTATTCAAACATGAATGAAGTGTGTCTTTTCATTTGTGTTGATTATAATTAGAGGTCAAAAACTGTGATCCCAGTCCTTTGCCAGTGTCATGCCACATTTGTTATCCCTGCCACAATCTGTTGTCTTCGGTAATGACCTGCAATTATGTTATTTATTCAGCCTACACATACTTTCATCATAGTTTAGGCTGTACGAAATATGAGGAAGCATGTTATTTACACTTAAGTCTCTCTCTCTGTATCTATTGTGTTTATTAAAATCAGACTTTACTAAAGCTGAAACTCAAATATCCTCAGTTTAGTATCACATAAGACAGAGAATCCACAGATGTAGGAAGCTGGCATCAAGTAGTGTTGGACTTTTTTGCTTGATAAATGACTAAACACTTGATTGATTAGCAAAAGAATACCAGATTAATTTCCAGTCAGTCATCTAATTGATTAAATGAATAGTAATAAAAGTGCTAATTCAAGTATTAAGGAAGTACAAGATTTAGCACCGCACTGGATAAAGATATTTATCTACCCTGGTGTACAGGGTGCTAGTCACAACCAAGTGTTGTGAGTCACAGTTGGGAACAGCCACCCACTCTTATGGGTGGATAAGATTACTCAACACTAGCTTGGTTGTTGAGCTTTGTTCGTTTTAGGTTTGTACAGTTGTCTGGAATAGAGATTAAACTGATTAAAAGATGTGTTAACAGAGCAAATTCCCTCATTGTGTCCTTTTTTCAGGGTTGCCAGAGTGCTGTTTAGTATCTCTGACTGTGTCGCTCATTATCCCAGATGAGGGACTGATGCTGGCCAGGAACCTGTTGAACCCCTCGGGTTGCCTCCCTCATCTGTCCCACTTCAGTTCTGTATCTACGATCACGGGTGCACCTTAAGAGAAGGAGAATACACCAGTCAAAATGGATGATATCTTCACGCAGTGCCGGGAAGGCAATGCAGTGGCAGTTCGCTTATGGTTGGACAATACGGAGAATGACCTCAATCAAGGGTGAGCCAGAGTTTATTTATGAGTGTGTTTCTTTGTCAGTAGGATGTTAATGGTATCCAGAGATCACAAATCACTTCTGTTGATGGCTCGATGCTGATTAAAAATTAACAGGCTCTTGTTGTCGTTAAAGATTTGATTTAGCTTGTCCGGGAAAAATATAAAAATAATCATTTGTTTATCTATACAGGCTCAAGAATCATCATAAAGTTAATTCACAGTTAAACAGACACTGATAGATTTTGTATCTTCACTTTTCAGCCAATGATCATTTTGACATTTATACTTTATCTGCATGAGACCTGCCACAACATGAGCCTGTGATGCTAGATAACGTAACCCAGAATCCCAGTTACATATCAGGTACACTGTCTGTCTTTTGTCTACTTTAAATGTTGCATTCTCAAACCAAATTTCTGATGCAGACTGAAAGCCCGCCTTTTCAGTCCCTAGCGAGAGCCTGACCTGCGATTGAACTCATTTCCTTGTGGGCACATGTTTATGTCCAGAATGCCAGCGGAGTAATTCAAAAGCATGATGTCGGACAGGAAACCCACTGTGATGGTCGAGTTAGTCACGCTTGCAGTTTTTGCTGTAATTGACTTTGGGCTTGATGGCAATTTAAAAAAAAAGACTGGACATGAATGCACAGAATGCTGCAGGCCTCTATAAGATTTGACATGTTTATTATACAAATATCAGTCTGATAGTTACAGATCATTAGTCCATCCTCAGCAGCTTCTGTATCCTCAGCTGACACTGTAAAGAGAAACTTGGCCGAGCTTGCTGTCAAGTAGTGATGACCACCCGTGAAGCTTCCCTTCTGGACTCCCAGATTTAGACTACCGGTATTTGTTTTCAGAGTAAACACAAAGAGACTGAATAGATCTATTTAATTATAATGACTGTTTGTGTTGGAGCTGCTCTCCTCTTTGTCTTTTTAACTGTTTTAGTACATTTATGATAAGAAGGTCAAACGCATTGACATCTGCTTGGATTGTTTATAACACTGACGAAGATTTGTCTGCAGTGGACACGTTTCAGAAGTGTCAGAGAAACTAGTGGCTGCTTTTTTCATTTTCTTTGAATGCTGTTGCAAAGTTGAACGTAAAAATGTTCAACTAGTAGTGTGACCGTCTAATGTCTCATGTAAGAATGGTAACAAAATGAAACATGGTTCTGTTTAAGAGGTGTGACTCTGATAACATCCGGAAGTAAACTAGTTAGTCTGATCTATTAATAATGTGATAAGACAAGCTAAGAAAACATAGGATTGTTCTGTTGCCATCTGAGACAATCAGACGTCTCCAGTTGCATTTTATAGGTTGGCTAATAAGAGTTGTTCACAGCTTTTGATATAATTTAAAAAAAAAAAAACAACAACGTTTTTTAATTATAATAATATGCAAGACGTCTTCTTGAAGCACTTTTGCTTTTTTCCTCCTTTTTAATTCAGCCATTTGTGCAGGAATGAAAAGAGATTTGTTCTCCCTTTTAATGTCAGTGCTGATTGTGTTTGCTCCGCTTTTCTGTTACTCTTATTCAATTCTCCCACTTTTGTAAAACAGTATGGTTACATCAAGCCAGTGTGGATCCATGCACTCCCTACATGTGACTCGTCCATTAGCTGATTACATGTCAAGTCCCCTTTTCCGGTTGATATATCTCCCCCAGTGGGTGAAACCCATTTATTCTTGTCTTTTCATTTCCCTACAGAACTTATTCCTCCCCTCTTATATTTAAGTAAACCCACTATATCTCAGCCTATCAGATCCTTACTATAATATTTTCTGTGCTCCTCGATGGTAGTGTGTTTACACTGATGTAACCCCCATACAGAGAGTAGTAGTGGAATGCTGAATCTCCTTACAAGGAGGCCCGAGGGAAACATCTACCACCTACCAAAACTGAGAGAGAGGGGGAGGAGATTAATGTAATGGGGCAGGACTGGAAGAGTTATGTGTGACGAGACAGAGGATCTTTGTGTGTTTGTGTGCGTGTGTGTGTGTGTGTGTGTGTGTGTGTGTGTGTGTGTGTGTGTGTGTTGAGGGGGGGGCAAATAATGAATTTTTCAGAAGAGACATTCACAGTAAGCTATAGCAGGTCACGTCTCCTTCCCCTCCTCCAGTTATGTGTTTCCGGTATTCGTCTCCCAGTGGTATTAGATAGCTGCTATCATTTCCCCTCAACATTCCCTCCAAGTTTACAAGAGTTAATTGCAAAGTTTAAAACAAATTCTCCTAACTGTTTACAATACAGTCATCCTCTATGGTCTTCTCTGAATATGTTTTACACCACCTCTTTGCTAGTTGGTGCATAATGTTGGTACGAGTTATAGTTTTATGTTGAAAATTAGCATGAAGGGTAATTTGTGGTTTTTAATTTCAAGTTATATGTAGAGCTGAAACAATAGGTCAGTCAATGGATTAGTCTAGGCTGGACAAGCTAGTCATTTTCTCACAAAGTCAATAATTTTGACTATAAAATGTCAAATAATAGATTATGAAAATAGTTGCTGGGGACTTTTCTAACAATCAGCTTAACAACTAATAATTTCAGCTGTCTACATTTGTTGAAAATTAATCATTAACTCTATTTTAACAATTGATTAATCACTGAAGTCTTGTGTCCCGGCCTCTCAAATGTGCGCACCTGCTGCTTTTCTTTGTCTTACATTAGAATAAATTGAATACAGTATCTCTGGATTTATATTGTTGGTCAGACGACACCCGAAGCAAACATCATCTCTGGCTCTAAGAAATTGTGATGTTGTTCTCAACTTTTGTGGAACAAAACAAGATGGCATGTTAATCAATATTGAAAATGATTGTTACAGCCCTAGTGGTATGAAAACAGTGTTTATTACAGGTTTAAGGGTTATGAGGTCCTGTGCCCAACCCATTCCTCAGTGCCACATTTGTGTTGTTTTTAGTCTCAGAGGACTGACTTAAGTGCTCGTGTGATTTCTTTGGCCTACGAGTGTGTAATCGTGGCTTTAATGGTGATCTGTATTTAGCCTCCTCATATGTACGTCCAGAAGAGGCCCTGTACGTGTGTGAATAGCGGTTTGAGGATAACACTTTCCTGATAGTTGGACAGCACTTATTTTTATGGAGTTTACCTTGTTGTTAATGTTGAGGCTTCTTTTTTGGGAAGGTGGTGGATATCATTGTGAATACTGATTGTAACCTCTTTAGCAGTGTGAGCCTGTTGCTCTGCAGTGGGTACTGTTGCATGCAGACTGTAGACTAGAGGCTTGTTCGTGCAGGTTGTAATGGTGTCAGTGATAGCAGTTTTGTGAGTGAGCCAGCACTAGGGTTGCTTGATTACAGCTAAAATCATCATCACGTTTATTTTGGTCAGTATTGAGCTGACTATTATTTTACACGATTACTCACAGACTTCAGAAACATCATGCTTTTATTAAGCTTGCTGTATTTAAAAGACTTGTCTTTTCAACAGTGGATTTCCTTGAACTTTAAATGGAATCGTTGGTAGCCAAAATCATAATGGAAAAAATAATTTGATTCATCGCCAAGCCCTAGCTAACACAGATTAGTGGGTATGTTTTTCACCACATTAGCTCTGCTTCTTGAACTTGTTCCATTCAGGATTCTTTAACCTTGGCGCTATTGAGCAAACCAGCCCACTTCATCAGTTTTGAATATAACCATTGTTATCAATGATACATAATCAACAAAGGATGTTGCACAATGCGAAACGGAAGTAAACAGTAGCAGCAAGATGGCGGGTCACATTGATTACCTTTTAGCTTTTGTTCTGTTATTGTAACAGATATTTCTTGTTATCAAAACACAAGCATGGACTAACTGTCAATGAGACCACTGCACGCTCTTTTTTCTGATGGTTTCTCACCACATGCCTCCACTTGTGTCTCTTTCTTATCTGTAGAAAATGTCATGCCCACTGATGTCGTCACAGTATGCACTTCAGGTCAAATAAAACCTGCTATGTTTAGTTCCAGCTGGCAATAAACATCTGACAGATGTAGTCTATATCTGTGTGCAGAGCATAAAGTAATTTGTTGACTTGTGATGAGATAACTGAGTAAAGACTATAAATTTCTCCAGTGTCACAGTCTAAGTATTGTTAGTCATTCATTTGTTAGATGTTTTCGTGGATGCTCTTTTCCCTGGTCTGAGTCCTGTTACATGACCTGGCAGGGATGTCCAGGCACAGACATACAGGGTGCAGACAGGGGCTCTTCCTCGGTCTTTTCCGTCTGCCAAACTGAGCACTGTTGGCAGGTGGAAGTGCCTGAAATAAATTACCGCAGCCAGTGTGGAGGGGGTGAGCAGCAGAAAACCCTGGCACTCAAGTGCCTTTGGGTTGTGGGGATGAAGCGAGCTTAAAGGGAAAATCTATCCTATAAAAAGGTCCCCCGAATAGAAATCCACACACAGAGAGGAGGCATGAGCCTCACTTGATGTGTCAGTAGTACATTTTTAGCAGCTGTATGTGGATTGGGGCCCTTTTTTTGTTTATAATAAATGATTATGGGTGAATAAAATCAACTTTAACTGTCTTGTTTTGTCCAACACCATAACTAGTTAGATTTAAAAGATGAAAGAAAGAGGCATCGAATTCTCACATTGGAGGAGCTGGAACCAGAAAGATGACAAAGAAAGACATGAACAATATTAATAAACTGTCAAAGTAGTTGCAGAGTAATTTTATGCATGTTTTTTAATTCAAGGATTCCCATTAGAACCACATGAAAGTATTTCTAGCCGTCCTGAGGTCCTGCACAAATTGACTGACTAAAATGTCTGTGAAAAATCCCCGCGATGTGAAAAATACATGCCGAGCAGTCACTGGTGCGCAGAGCGGAGTCCGCGCGATCGTAAAATCTGAGCTTTGCGCGCACAGGGCTTGCGGACGTCCGCTTTGAGTCCACGCGGACCTCCACGGAGTCCGTTCTGCGTACGCTCCGCCCGAGTATGTTCAGGCCTTAATCCATGAATCAGCTTCTCCTTTCACCTTTAGTTATTTGCAAATACTGAATATAAGATCATACAGATAAGCAAACCGATAATTTTGTGAATGTGTGCTTCAGAAGAACACAGCCATTAACTTAAAAAACTCTACAACCTAAACAGACTTAGCACAGAAAACTAATAAAATCACAGAAGTGAGACTGTGGGGAGTTTCTATCTCATAAACTTAGGCTAATTAGTTTTTAGGATTTGCCCTTTTGGTCTGAGAGGAAATTGCACATAGAGCAGATCTGGTGTGACTGCAGCAGGTCACCCAGATGCACCTATAGATGTGTGTTGTGGGACTGAGGGTCTCTGTGGGGCTCTTGATGCTGTTTTGAGCAGAGCTTTGCAGGATGTGCGAATACAAACCAGCGAATTCATGGCAGGAAGGGGGGGGCAGAGGGTTCAGATTCCTCCAGATTTATAATACTCCCTTAGTTCTCTGATCACATTATTATGCTGTCTGCCTACTCATAACTTCATGCTGGCCTTCAGCAAGTGCATAACTTTATTATCTGGGGGACTGTGCTGTGTTTTGGCACAAATAGTAAAGCCCACATGAAAAAAGTAAAGTGTATGGAAAGTTGAATACATCATCAGTATTGTCCAGCTGTTTAAGTGAAACTGAGAGGGAGAGTATGGATTTTACCAAAAGGGCGAGGGGGTTGTAAGACTCACATGAGGGAGGACACTCTTTAATAGAGGAGGAGGTGACCACAGCCAGGCGGAGAGAGCAGAAAAATGAAGAATGACACAATTACACACAGCAGCTGGAGTGTATGCGTGTGCAGCACTGCTGAGGAAGTCTCACTGGGCCTTATAAGGACTGCAGCAAATGCTCGGCCTACTGTTCTGTTTTGTTTTTTTCTAGTCTTTTCCTGATTGACTCTCTGTCACTCAGCTCTTACTGCGCCTTAATCTCTCAATCTTTATCTCTTTTTCTCTGAGGAAGTATGCCATCAGTCACTCTGCCATGTAATCGAGGCCACTGTCCTACATGTGTTGCTGCCAGTGTCATGGAGACAAAGAGAAATGATGAGCAGCAGAGGCCTGTTACGTGTTGTCTCAGCCTGAGTTGTGTTAACTTCCCTTTTCTGAGGAAGATGACAGAAGTACAAATGAACAAACTCTTCATTAGGCGTTCTGAAAATTCATAGTTTCAGATAAATACACACATTTGCCAGTTTATTAGTAGCTTAAAAAATACAGTCTAATATAGCAATCCTGCAGTAAATTATAGCTTTATGAAAATTATAACATTCAGTTTGTGTTGAAACTGTTATAGAGAGGTGCTAATTCAACTTAATGATGGTGGCTGTATTTTGCACTGCTGGTAAACTGTGTTATTTTTAGAGGTGTTTCTAATATTTAGTCTACCCCTTTAGATATAATTTGGATGGGGACCTAATGAAAGTAGGATTTATTGCAGGACTCTTATATTTGTTGGCAGTTCAGTGGGTACACCTAATGCAGGGTGAGTGTTTGACCCAGGAACATGCATTTATCAGTGACAGCTGAAAGTTTCTGATAATATTGCCAATAACAACTTACTTTCTGTTAACTATTTTCATCATTTCATTTTGTCACGATATAAAACATGTTTTTTCTGTTTAAAAAGTGTGAACGTTGGAAGATGGCAAGTACTTCTACATCTACATTTTTTAAGTGGTTACGTCTCCCTCAAATGCACAGCTGATATCCTACATGACTTGTTATGTGTTTACATGAATGAACAGCTAATTGATAGTGTTTTGTTTACGTGACATAACTGAAGTGCATATTTGGTGGATTCAGTGTGGACAGAGACGCTTGCTTGCTGTTAGGACATGGTATGAGGCCTATGTATTCTCAGAGTGAAATCTTTTTACATAACATTATTGATGGAGAGATTTAGATATATCAGACTTCCAACAAGTGTTCTTGGTCAAAAATCAGGTAATGGAAACCCTGAGGGCAGCAGTGTGGATGATAAAGCTGCTTGCTGTGTGTGTTTATGAGAGACAGACCGAGACAGAGAAGGAGAGAGGTACAGGGAAAGGGTAAGGAAAGGTGGAAGATGGACTATTGTACAATGTTTCTTTAAGTTATTAAAAACTTACTCAGGATGCTGCTTTATCACCTGAAACCCAAAATATTTTCTAACAAGCTTACCCAAACTGCCCCAACAGCGGGTCAACCTGTGGGACCTGCAGGTTGTGGGTGGACCCGTGCATCAATGCTATAAGCAGTAGGCTGTAGCAAAGCAGCTAATGGAACTTGTACATATTTGTAATTTTGACCACCCAGTTTGGAGTGCACACTTGTCCTTTTTTGAAATGTGTTATTTTCATTGTCATAGCAAAACGCACATGCTAAAACACAGTCCCAGTCTGTTAAGGTTGGCCTTGTGCCAGATGTGCCACAGAGTCGTTTGCGCGGGGGGGGGGGGGGTAACTTTTTTTGGATACTTTTTTCTCCCTAAAGTCATATTTAGAGTAACTGCAGGACAGGCTGGAAAAGTTGCTAAGTCCTTTGCTGTGCTAAAGGCTTTTGTGAAACATTAAGTCAACATGAATTTTCCTCTCTCGCTGTAGAGACGACCATGGCTTCAGCCCTCTCCACTGGGCATGCAGGGAGGGCCGCTCCAGCGTGGTGGACATGCTCATCATGAGAGGGGCTCGCATCAACGTCATGAATCGCGGGGACGACACGCCTCTGCACCTGGCTTCCAGCCATGGACATCGCGAAATCGTGGGAAAGGTAGGTTGCATGTAAACACTGGGGCGAGCACACAGTGATGCTTGAAAAGGTTCCTTCCTGGTTTCTTAGTCATCCTGTAACCCCACTGTAATATTGTTTCTGATGATTGTCAGAATATGAATTACCTCCATAACATTATAACACAACCTAGTCTCTCTCTTTGGTCTATTTGTCAGAGTAAAGCCCAAGCTGTGAAACGGACACTAATCTCTTCTAAGCACACAGGTGTTAAAATCTATTGCTTCATGAACACAGGATATTATGAAACCTAAAATGATGACATATGAATAGCAATTATAGACAGAAGGTCTTGTCTGTTCTTGCAACTGAAGGTAGTCAGTGTTGAGGGAAAACTTAATGTTTCAGTGGCTGCAAGTATGATTATTAAACCTGCTTATAACACGTGTGAAGGATAGAACAAGAAATTTGTGGTGTGAAAGTAGTTATTTACCTCTAAACTGATTAATTAATCTTTCAGTTATTCAATGCTTGCACATTTTAAATATTTCTTAAAAGGGATGGACAAGAGGATTAATACATCAGCTGCAGGCTGACTTAATGACAAATGGACTTTTTTTAATTTGCAGTTAATTGACCATTTAAAAGCACAATTTGTGCACAATCAGTAGCTATAATTCAACCAGCAATACAGGGATCCACTGGCTTGTAGTGTGTGCATGCACAAGCTCCTACGCAGCATAAAAACTCTGCTGCAGGAGTCCTTTTAAGGCACATCACATGGGTACAATCTATGTCCTGTTTTAAGGCTTTGTAACCCACTGGTTTGCTCTTGGGATGCAACTTGCAGTCCGGTATGTGGAGCTCACATATTATACATGTTTTTAAAACAGCAGCACCTGGTGGGTAAAATAGAGGAACACAAAGTGACCTGTTAGACTATTGTGTTTGCTTAAAGACATTACATTTTAGTTTCTGAAAGAATGCAAGGATGTCTTGTATCTTAGTGTACCATATGCCATAATGTGAGGCCTCTGCTCCAGGGTGTCTGATTTAGAATTGCTGCCAGGCAGCTATTGAGTTTAATGTTAGGCATGTCTCAATACCTCTGGTATGTGTCCACAGGCAAGACGAACTTCCATGATTTTTGTTGGCAGCATGAACACTAAGCCCTGTATACAGCCCAAACAAGATCTGACCAGCCTTGTTTTGCATATAACCCTTTGTTTCTGCTCCTCTTTCAGCTGATCCAGTGCAAGGCAGACACAAATGCAGCCAATGAACATGGAAACACACCACTGCATTATGCCTGCTTCTGGGGCCAAGATCAAGTGGCTGAGGTTAGTGCGCCCCCTGGTGGTAGTAAAGCTGAGACTTATCTGTATTCATGTGTAATTCTATTAAAATGTGGCTGACACCAATCTGTCCTTTAACTCAGGACCTCGTGACTAATGGGGCTCAGGTGAGCATCTGTAACAAATATGGGGAAACCCCTCTGGACAAAGCCAAACCTCACTTGCGGGAACTCCTCAAAGGTATCCTGACTCCTCATTACCACTTACCTCATACTTAATTGCCTTTGTGTTCAGTTTTCTCATCTTAAACTATACCTTTGACACACAGAAAAGGCTGAGAAAATGGGACAGAGCTTGACTAAAATTCCCTTCAAGGACACGTTCTGGAAAGGCACTACCAGAACTCGACCCCGTGAGTCCCACACACACATGAAACAGTTTATTTGCTGACCAGTTTCCATCAGTCGGTTTGGTCAGAGTGCTGCATGAAAGAGAAAAAATGTTCCTAGCTGGCGTCCCAACCAGTCCTGATGTGGTGTTTGAAATTTCCACTGCCTTTTCGTCTGTATGGTGTTGTGCTAAATTTGACATGAATAGTGGGGCTTTTGTCTGAACTCCATCTTGTGTTTTTAGGCAATGGCACTTTGAACAAACATGCAGGCATTGACTACAAACAGCTCGCTCTCCTGGCTAAAATAAATGAGAACCAGTCTGGAGAGGTACCTCTGATCTTATTTTTATCACACTGAATGGTCATGCAGAATTGCTGATTATCGTTTACACAAAACATGCCATTCGTGTCTGTTTTTCTGTCTAATTCTTGTTTTTAGCTGTGGCAAGGTCGCTGGCAGGGGAATGAGATTGTTGTTAAGGTGCTAAAAGTTCGTGACTGGACCACAAGGAAAAGCCGAGACTTCAATGAGGAATATCCCAAACTCAGGTTATTATTTAATCCTGACTTTTCTACTGCCTCTGTGTTCTGTGCAGTTGTCGTCACTCATTTGTCTGTTTGCACTGAACCAGATTATTTGTATTATTTCTTTTTGGAAGTGTTGCGTCTCACACAAGGCATCTGTTAATGACAAATCCTCTGTGGGTTTGCCTATTTCTGTCTGTCTGTCTGTCTGTCTGTCTGTCTCCCCTGTCCCTCCCTCTTGGGCTCCATCCCAGGATATTTTCCCATCCGAATGTCCTACCCATGTTGGGAGCATGTCAGTCTCCTCCCGCCCCTCACCCCATCATCATCACACACTGGATGCCTTATGGCTCTCTCTACAATGTGCTGCATGAAGGCACCAGTGAGTACTTCTACTCTGGTTACACAGTCTGTTCTTGTCACCATTTTTAGTGGTTTGCAACGATTTGTGATTTATGACACTTTCACATTTCTCATTATGTTGCCATCGTTCTTTGTACAGTAGCCATTGTACCACCATCCTCATATGTGGTGAAAGTAAGAGGGGCTGAAACCTGTTGTGATTTGTCACTCATTCTGCTGTCAGACTTTGTGGTGGACCAGACGCAGGCGGTGAAGTTTGCGCTGGACATTGCTTGTGGAATGGCTTTCTTGCACACACTTGAACCCATGATCCCTCGCCACTATCTCAACAGCAAGAGCGTTATGGTGAGAGGACTCTGTGGTTTCAGCATAACTTTCAGGATAATGAACTGACTTGTCACAGGAAACTGTGTTGCCTGAAAAAAAAAAAAAAACAGAAAACAGCAGAGAAGTAAGTGTCATCTGTTCAACTTTAAAGTGACATCTCAGTCGGCGCTTCTTGTTTCCACAGATAGATGAAGACATGACAGCCAGGATCAGCATGGCAGATGTCAAGTTCTCCTTCCAGTGTCCTGGCAGGATGTACTCACCGGCATGGGTAGCCCCTGAGGGTAGGCATCACTCATAAAGCACGGATCCAAAGTGACAGCTGAAACCACAGCAGCTCGAGCGTGAATGATGGATGCAGGGAACTCTAGACTGTCTCAGAACTAAATGTAATCCACAGCTGATGTCCCTTTGAGATGCAGTGAAATCAAAACATAAACTGATCACACTGTGTGAAAATAACCAGGGAACATCTGCAGCAGTGACAGACAGTAGCAGCAGTTCACAGAAAAGCGTTACATTGACAGAACAGTGTATGGAGCATGATGGTGGTGTTTGTATGGGGTACAGGAGACCGGTTACTATAGAAACAACCTCCATACAGTCTACATGTAATGGGCAGTGAGACATTAAATTGAGAGCACAGAGAGAATCGCTATTAAGGTGGCAAAAATGTAAATATTTAGCTAAGATGAAGAATTTTAATAGGTCTTATCTTCAGAAAGAACTTAAAATTAATTAATTGATAAAGTAAAATTTGAATATTTGAATAAAAAGAAAAGATGTATATGACCAGTTGGGGTGTAAATCACTAGTTTTATCATGATGCAATATTATAACATATTATAACTATAACATTATAACTTAACAAATTACACGTATTATTCATACTTTTTCTTACTCACCGTTGGGCTGTCACTCTGTTTCCCAACACAACAGCTCAGATGAATTTCAGCCTGCGTGCACATTTTTTTTCAGCTGAACATTGTTGAAACAGAGCAGCTAAGGCAGATACATCATGTTTCATGAGTATCTTATCTCATATCGGTATTGTTAACATGGCATGTGCTTTGTCTTTTAACCTGTATTTACTCTGAAATCCAAAATATTTCCACACCGCTGATTTGCTCCTGAGTAAATAACGTTATCTTGTCTGTCTTTTTCTTGGCTGCTTGCCGTTATCTGCCTGGTTTTGTTATGCGGTGTACCCTAAAAATGATGATATGAATCAATGCTTTAACTTTTCATCAATTATATTGGGTCGTTGATCATCAAATAGATACATCAATCAAAACTGATGGATTGTTACACCTTTATTGACCAGGCTATTACCATTTATCCTCTTTCACTGTGATTTCTCACTTTTGACATTTTTTTATTTCTTTCGTCCATATTTTTCTGTTGCCTGCATATCAAAGTTAAGTCCTTCACTTTATCCCACTCTGTTACATTCTGTTTCCATAACTTTATCCTACTACTGTGGGCAGTGTGGTTATCAAGCACTTCTTAGATTAGTTTACCACAGTGAATGTAAAGGCATTTTCTTTAACACTTTATGATGACCACTCACAGAGAATGGATGATTACTGAAGTCAGTGTTGTGAATTGTAAAGACACAGCACAAATGTGTGTACAGTACAGGCCAAAAGTTTGGACACACCTTCTCATTCAATGCGTTTTCTTTATTTTCATGACTATTTACATTGTAGATTCTCACTGAAGGCATCAAAACTATGAATGAACACATGTGGAGTTATGTACTTAACAAAAAAAGGTGAAATAACTGAAAACATGTTTTATATTCTAGTTTCTTCAAAATAGCCACCCTTTGCTCTGATTACTGCTTTGCACACTCTTGGCATTCTCTCCATGAGCTTCAAGAGGTAGTCACCTGAAATGGTTTTCCAACAGTCTTGAAGGAGTTCCCAGAGGTGTTTAGCACTTGTTGGCCCCTTTGCCTTCACTCTGCGGTCCAGCTCACCCCAAACCATCTCGATTGGGTTCAGGTCCGGTGACTGTGGAGGCCAGGTCATCTGCCGCAGCTCTCCATCACTCTCCGTCTTGGTCAAATAGCCCTTACACAGCCTGGAGGTGTGTTTGGGGTCATTGTCCTGTTGAAAAATAAATGATGGTCCAACTAAACGCAAACCGGATGGGATGGCATGTCGCTGCAGGATGCTGTGGTAGCCATGCTGGTTCAGTGTGCCTTCAATTTTGAATAAATCCCCAACAGTGTCACCAGCAAAACACCCCCACACCATCACACCTCCTCCTCCATGCTTCACAGTGGGAACCAGGCATGTGGAATCCATCCGTTCACCTTTTCTGCGTCTCACAAAGACACGGCGGTTGGAACCAAAGATCTCAAATTTGGACTCATCTGACCAAAGCACAGATTTCCATTGGTCTAATGTCCATTCCTTGTGTTTCTTGGCCCAAACAGATCTCTTCTGCTTGTTGCCTCTCCTTAGCAGTGGTTTCCTAGCAGCTATTTGACCATGAAGGCCTGATTCGCAGTCTCCTCTTAACAGTTGTTCTAGAGATGGGTCTGCTGCTAGAACTCTGTGTGGCATTCATCTGGTCTCTGATCTGAGCTGCTGTTAACTTGCGATTTCTGAGGCTGGTGACTCGGATGAACTTATCCTCAGAAGCAGAGGTGACTCTTGGTCTTACTTTCCTGGGTTGGTCCTCATGTGTGCCAGTTTCGTTGTAGCGCTTGATGGTTTTTGCGACTCCACTTGGGGACACATTTAAAGTTTTTGCAGTTTTCCGGACTGACTGACCTTCATTTCTTAAAGTAATGATGGCCACTCGTTTTTCTTTAGTTAGCTGATTGGTTCTTGCCATAATATGAATTTTAACAGTTGTCCAATAGGGCTGTCGGCTGTGTATTAACCTGACTTCTGCACAACACAACTGATGGTCCCAACCCCATTGATAAAGCAAGAAATTCCACTAATTAACCCTGATAAGGCACACCTGTGAAGTGGAAACCATTTCAGGTGACTACCTCTTGAAGCTCATGGAGAGAATGCCAAGAGTGTGCAAAGCAGTAATCAGAGCAAAGGGTGGCTATTTTGAAGAAACTAGAATATAAAACATGTTTTCAGTTATTTCACCTTTTTTTGTTAAGTACATAACTCCACATGTGTTCATTCATAGTTTTGATGCCTTCAGTGAGAATCTACAATGTAAATAGTCATGAAAATAAAGAAAACGCATTGAATGAGAAGGTGTGTCCAAACTTTTGGCCTGTACTGTATGTGGCTTATGGTTATGGTCCCACAGTTTCCTGGTCATCAGTTAATGGATGGATATTTGACCTCACACATAGCCTAACTGCGTAAGTGAATGCAATTTCATTTCAGATAATGTTTGCACTGCAGCCTATCTACAAAAAACTACTTCCAGCTTTTCATTCAGTAGTGTTAAATACATTTAGGTAATAAATCACATTCATATAGAAATTCTCCATTTTAACCTAGTAGTCACAAATGTGTGCTCGGCTGTACTTGAATAGAAGTGCTTTTTGCAGAAGGCAGAGGGAGGCAGTGTCTGTTGTGTGGGTTCACACACCACAACGCTTCAGTGTATTTGCTCTGCATAACCTTCACTTGTCGCCCTCTGTGATCTCCAGCCCTGCAGAAGAAGCCAGAGGAGATCAACCGTCGGTCAGCAGACATGTGGAGCTTTGCTATTCTGCTGTGGGAGTTAGTGACCAGAGAAGTGCCGTATGCCGACCTCTCCAACATGGAAATTGGCATGAAGGTCAGCAGAGCTATCTTTCGCTCATTCCATTAGCGGCTGGGTAGCAACTGCTTGCAGGCAAAATAAATTATTACTCTGGCTTTTAATGCACTCAAGAATATCTTCTCTACTGTAACAAACGTATATGTCTGTTTTGGCTCTCAGGTTGCCTTGGAGGGTTTGAGGCCCACCATCCCCCCTGGAATCTCACCCCACATTTGCAAGCTCATGAAGATATGCATGAACGAAGACCCGGCAAAGAGGCCTAAATTTGACATGATTGTGCCAATTCTGGAAAAAATGCAGGACAAGTGATAAACCCCCTCTGCCCTTCTGTGCTGGACTGTTGAATTGGGGGACATCTTACCCCAAATATCACTCTGATATGGTGGTGTGGTGCTTACCAGTATTGCCTTAAACTCTCACTCTACCGCTGCATTCAACGCCACTGTAGCTTCTGCTTCTGAGATGATTCAGCAGCAGTCACTTCTATTATGTTGTTGTTTTTTTTGCAAAGTGCTATTAAGTTTTTATTAGTGTCTCCATCTTTGTCCGCCGTTGCTGTCTTTGCAGGAGCTTAATATTGACTGTTCATTTTCTAAACTGTAATCATGTGGACTGAGTACAATCTTCTTCAATCCTGTAGACTGAATAACCTGTGGAGGTCAGCATGACAGTCTGCCACATTGCTTCAGTGGATTTAAGGCCTTATTTTTCTTATCTGGAGTGGGCTCACTATTAAAAAGTCACCCTGTAAGGAAACTGTTCCTCTGTAAATGGTGGCTCGTAATAAAACAAACGACATATTAACTCGAGCTTGTCTTGTGGGGAAAAGCTAATGTTAGCAGCAAACTGTATGCAACTGGGCAAGCATGACATGTCTGAAACCAAGCATTTAAACAACATGTAAGAAAATGTATATGAATGAGTGGCGGCCATGAGAGTACTTAGCAGTGTTGTACCATTCAGCTTGGCTGTGTAGTGATGTGTAGAGCTTGACCTGCCTTGAGCATTGATTTGTATCCTGTACAACCTACTGAGAGTGATGTAAAACCGGTCATACAAACTTTATTTTTCAGTGCAGCAAAAATGGCATTTGATCATTGAGATTTTGGGAAGATTACTTTCAAAATGCATTGCGAGATTGCTTATTTTCTCATCTGTATTACAATAATGTAATGTATTACTGTAATCTAGTTTATTTTCATTAATTTCCTTTCCCATTTATTAGCTGTACTATTCAACAAAAGTCGGTCTCTTTTTCAAGATGTCTAAAAGCGTTTCACGCTCATGTTGAATACTGGCAATCTATGTAATCCAACACATAATACCTTCTTTTCGATGTAGTGTCAGGAATGAATGCGTCAGCCGAGCCTGTAATTTATTCATGGGAATCACAGGTACAGTTATAGTTTGTTTTGTCAAGCATGGGGCCTGCCTTTTCTCCCAATTTCATGGCTACATCAGAAGCAGCCGCCAACAGAAGGTGACTGAGACATTAAGGGTTGGTGTTAACATCCTGCAAACTGTCATATTGTTTTTTCACTTGAGATTACTAGATTACTTCTGACTTTGAATCAGTCTCATGGGTTGTTTCTTCTACCTGCATCGTCTCTGTGCCTCCACCAGCTTGCTCGAATCACAGGTTGAAGCCAAAATTAAGAATGACTTATACAAATGTATGTATTTATATATAAGTATATTAAAAAGGAAAAATATGGGCAACATGAATGTGTAATGTGTAAAGTAATTTGCATCGGCATTAAAAAGCAACATCAATATCAGACCGATGATATTTACCAACTGATATGTAACTTAAGGTGGGATAGTGCTTTTGTGATCATTTTTTAGGGTTGAGTCTTATAACTGTCAAATGGACATCAGAAAAGGCATAAATAACATGAATTTACGATGATAATATTACTTAAGGAGCTCATTGTGGCCTTATGTCCTAATGATGATCAAGTATGTAAGTAATCTGATGAATAAATACTAAGATTTGAATATTTAATATATCATTTAATAATGTTTTATGGATCTGTTGTAAGCCATTGTTAAGAACAACTTGTAGGCTGCCAGGTAGTAAAAAACCTCCACAGCTAGTGAGTCACTAACAATTTATTACTTTCAAATAAGCCATTAATTCTTATACATTTCAATAGAGTTGTTAAATAAGCCAAAGTCTGTGAGTCATTGTGCGTTGTAATTTGTCATTTAAGGGTAATAAACCTCAAGTTAGTCAGTGTAGTAAAAGCTTTTCCAGAATGCACCAAATATTTCATTTTGAATGTGAATGAATAGTTGAAGGGATTCTGGTTCAGATGTCCTGCAGCTGTTCTCCAGAAGGTCAGAGGTCAAATGGTTCAGTGGAGTTGTCTAATGATTTCATAAAGCTGACACCACCATGGCTTAAACAAAATAAGTGTACCACCAGAAAAGCATGAACACGAATGATGCGTCAACCTAAATGTATTAAAGTATTGATCTATTCCTGATCCATAAACCCATAATAAATGATTGATTACACCTCATGAACACACTGCCATTTAATGCAGTAGTGGAAGAAGTACTTGGATCTTTTACTTAAACAGTAATACCGCAGTGCAGAAATAAACTCTCACAAGTCCTGCATCTAAAACCTTACTGAAGTAAAAAAAAGTATTAACATCAACTTTAACTGACATACCAAAAGTAAAAGAAATCATCATGCAAAATGGTCCGTTTCAGAATAATGTATATTGTGTTCTAGATTATAATTATTGATGCATTTATATATACATCATTTTAAAGGTGCTGTGGTAAAGGTGGGACTTATTTAAATTACTTGCTGGGTACCATAACGTTTAATAAAATATATTAGCTTATTTATATTTTGTGTCAGTGATCTGTAAGGTAACTAGTAATTTAAGATGTCAAACAGTGTAATGAAATAAAAAGTACATTATTTTATTCTGAAATGGAGCAGAAGTATAATGTACCATCAAATGTACCATCAAGTAAAGTAGGCTACAAGTACCTTAAAGTTGTACTCAAGCACAGTGCCTGGGTCTGTAATCTCCACCACTGCAACTATCAGGCATCTTAAATACTGCCGTTGGCACGGAAGCTATTCATTATGCTTCACAGATGATGCGGCACCGGATCAATATGTCTTCAAAAACGGAAAAGGTCCATCTTATTTCACTGAGCTCCCTCCGGCTCTGTCCCTGGGTGGCAGCTCTCTCTCTCTCTGAGCCCAGGCCGTGACGTTGCTCCGTGACGCAGGTTCGCCCTCCATCACCAGTCGAGCCCACTGACAGAAAACCACCTAGAAACGAAGCGAGCCCTCACGATTTATGGAAATATGTAGTTAGCTCGCACCGTACACCGTATTTCGACAACAGGGGGTTTGTTGGAGCTGGTAAGTGAAAATTATTATTAGAAGCTTCATAAATCACTGCCATTTCGCTTCGCTTTGATTTTCTTGTTTGGAAACGTTAGCAAGCTAGCTGAGGAGCTAACGTTAGCCTAGCTAAGATGACGGTGATGATGGCGGATGGATCCCGTTATATCCAGCTGCAGCGATGGCATCCGATTAATATCGATGTATTTCAGTACGCAGTGTGATTTTAGAAGTGGATATTAGTTGAAAATGTGTTGACTGAATCAAAAATGATGCTCTGAACTTCTGCCCGTCTTTATATCGATCTCAATACTAAAACATAAAAGGTCGTGTTGGCAAATGGACGGTGATGCAGCTGAAGTACGTTTCATATTCGTTGGTAAAATCCAACAGTGAAAAAAACCGCAGTAATACCCAAACCGGAATAGACGAACAGGAAACAAACTTCAGTGTCCATCTTAAAATGTTGCTAGCTAGTTGCTTTGCAGCTTATGTAACTAGTATATTTTAGCGATTATTACATGGTTAGCGCTTCTGGGTGTATTTGTATGAAGCAGCCACAGTTCATTTCCTCCAACTCTGATGAAAAACTCTGCCTGAATCTCACAATTTTGTAACGCTAGCCTGCTAGCTAGCATGCTAACGGTGATGCTAATAACGTAACATCTCAACCTCTTCCTCCATCAGCCCGATACATGGAAAGTTAACATGGGTGGCCATGATGATGAAGACATGCCATATGTTGTAAATAAACAAAAACAAGATGAAGAGCTGAAGAACAAGCTGAACGACAGCAGCCACTGGTGCGACCAGGAGTCCACTGGCAACAATGCCAAGTGGGTTAAAGAAGGCCAAAACCAGCTGCGGAAAGTAGCCGAGAACCAGCAGGACCAGGACCACAACTGCAATATCAGCCAGAATGGGAACAAGGATGACTTCCCTCATCAGAACACCACTCAGGAAGAACAACAGGGAAACGAGGAGCAGACCAAGTCTCCCAAAATAGCAATGACCCCTGGTCTCAATCAGGAGGAGTCCAAGAACATCCTTAATGAGCCTCTGCTCATCGACACTCTGGAATCTACAGAAGAGAAAGATCAAGAGAGAGAAGAAGATGATAAAGACAAGGAAAAGACATCAGAGGAAGACGAAGAGACATCAGGTGATACCAGAGGAGGGAGAGTGACAGAAGACCAGAGCAATGGGGAGTCTCACAGAGAGGGCAGTGTTGTGGGGAGAAATGCCTGCCTCCTGTTCTCCAACCTAAATGGGACACCAAATGATGAAGAGCCCAGCTGGCCTGCAGTGTCTCAGGACAACACAGCCGACAGCTCTCCAAATGGCAACAGAGGTAAATACAAGTACATGAATTTGATACTTAGGCCACACGTTTATGCTATATTACAACATAAGACATGCCTAATGGAGCATTTGGATGTCACAGGTTTTACAGACAGCAGCAAACATAAAAATGGCATGGTGAAAACGTCAGTACATGATTATGCTTTCATTATAGGCCTACTGTACAAGATTATATATTGCACTTTGAGTCAATGAGCTCCAGATTGGATAAGAGGGCACCACTTTACTTCTGGCCCCCCATATTTATCATTTATAAACAATATACCGGTATTTAATAAGTAGTTTATGACACTATAATGTAGTTATAAGCAGGATAGTGTTTATTAGTGTTCATTAAAATGTATTTGTTAACAACATAACTATGATTAACTAACCATAAGAGGAGGCTGCTGTAGAAAAAGTTAATGAATGATAGTAAGGGTTAGGGTTAGTTTGAATAACATCAAATATACCTCTTAAGGAGAAGTTATAATTGCCGACAAACACTGTAAACTTGAAAAGATATCCTTTTATCTGCTCATAACTTGATATATAGTGTGTTATAAATCATTTGTTAAATGTTTGCATACTGTTTATAGATGGTAGACAGGGGACAGATAGTAAAGTGTTAATGAATGAAGCTGTCATTCTTGAAAAATTACCTTTTTTGTCTGTTGCAAATCTGATCTTTTTTAAAAATGTTGTACCTACCTCGTGTGAACAGGTTAAGTGCACATATTGCACCCTTTATTGGACTTGTTTGCAAAAGCATACAGTATGCATTAGAGCTGCAATTATTAATGGATTATTTGTCAACTATTAAATTAATTTGCCATCTAATTTAATAATCAGCTAGTCAGTTTAAGTTTTTTTTGTTTTTTTTGTTTGTTTTTTTTTTTTTAAGAAAAAAAGGGGGGGGGGGGTAGTGATTCAAGCTTCTTAGATGTGATTTATTTTTTTTCTGGTTTCTTCACCCCTCGATGACAGTAAACTGAATAGTTTTGGGTTGCAGTGGAAAAAAACAAGACATTAGAGGATGTCATCCTGGGCTTTGGGAAACACTGATCGGCATTTTCCACCATTTTCTGACCATTTGTAGACCAAAAAAGGAGTGGGAAGAAACACTATATATGTGCTTTGGAGACAATTCCTGTGTTTTGCTTTTGTGCAATATTGTTTTGTTGAGTCAGCTTAAACATTTTGTTTGCTGATGCCAGTACAGTCTCATTTTATCAGTATCATTATTCAATAGTATTATAGCACAGTAGTATATAGTGAAGTATAGTTGTTAAGAATAGCAAAGCTTAGTTTATAGTAATAGTGTAGTAGTAATCTAATCTTATGAGCGTCATGTCAGTGGTCAGTTATATTCATTTCATACCACCAAGATGAGGTGAGGCAGCTTTACAAGTGCAACACTAGATGCTGCAAACAACCAGACATTTTGAAGTTTCCCTTCAACAGTGTTTGCCATAAACAGTCTCTCCTCCAGTGTTTCTCATCCGCTCCCTTCCTTTCAGAGTCCTTTTGGGATTCCAGTGCCTTTGAGACAGACACAGACCTGCCTGCGGGATGGATGAGGGTGCGGGATACATCAGGCACATACTACTGGCACATCCCCACAGGCACCACCCAGTGGGAGCCTCCTTCACCCCTGGGAAAAGTTGGCGACTCCATGATGTCTTCAACTATGTCCCTGGAGACTACGCCCTGTGAGGAGACTGAGGTAAGGCCAAATACACATAGTGCATAGATCGAGGAAATTTAATGTCAGTCTGTAGTCACCAATATCTTTATTATAATTTTCCAGGAATCCTGGGCTCATCTTTCCAGCACAGATGAAGGAGTCGGTGAAGGGGAACTTTGGAATGTAAGTTGTGGCAAGAATGTCACTTAGTGTAGTCAAAATACATGATAGATGGTTGATAGATATTTTCACATTTTGGCAACAACACATAGTTTTGGAGTGCAGTGTCTGTCAAGTTAACATCTTTGAATGCGAGAAAATTTCCATTGTTAACTGTTTTGTCGTTTTGTCTGTCTCTCTAGGAGGAGGGAGAGGTTGCATCTGATCAAAGTCTGAAGGAGTTTGAAGGAGCAACTCTACGCTATGCATCCATCAACCTGAAGTATGTGCTGTTAGAGCTTTTAGACTAGTTAGTAGTTAGTATACTTTCATCTGTTCTTCTTCTCCTCTTGATGTTGCATATCCTCATATCTCTCTCTCTCTCTCTCTCTCTCACTCTCACTCTCACTCTCACTGTAGTTACAACTGCTCCCAGTCTGAGGAAGAAGAGAAGCTCGCTCCACTCAGCACAGATATAGAAACCAAGGTAAAGCGGTTGTTTCATGCTCATATCTCTTTAATGTGCTGAGAGTAAATTAGGGTTTCAAAACCAGATTGAATATTGAGATAGAAGACTAGCCTCAGCACTGATCCTTGGGCGCTGCACTGACACTGAAAACTGCTCTGAAACAATTAAGATTGATTGATATTTTCTGCAGCGATTAATAAAGTATAATTTAATTTATTTGCTCTCTCCAATCATGAACTTGAAAAAGCAAAAACACTTGAACATTTTGTACTTATTATATTAGTATTATTTTTGATATTTTCTCCAACTTGGACATATGGATAGGTTTATTGTAGTTGCCATTTTTTTTTCGGTTTTTCAGTTTACTTAGCTAAATGAGTTAAACAAAGGAAATAATCACACCACACATTTCCACCCTTTCCTGGCAACATTGTTCTTCACCTTCCCTGTGCTGTCCTGTCTTGTGCTAATGTGCTGCATGTTTGTATCGTCAGTGTTTTGCAGTGCGCTCCCTGGGCTGGGTGGAGATGTCTGAGGAGGACATGGTACCTGGCAAGAGCAGTGTTGCTGTCAACAACTGCATCAGGCAGCTCTCTTATCACAAACACAACCTTCATGACACTGCTGGTATCTGGGGAGAGGTGAGAGGATGTTGACCTATAATGTTCACTTTAATGTGGATAGAAAATAAATGTTTCTGTGGATAAATTCATATTGGAATTTAGCAAAATAACTCAAATTTAAGTGTGTATTGATGGATGCATAGATGGTTGGTGAAATGTAGCTGCTCCTACTAAGAGTGTGTGTGTCCCGACAGGGTAAGGACATGCTGATGGTCCTGGAGAATGACACTATGAACTTGATTGACCCCCTGGGCCAGACTCTGCTTCATGCTCAGCCCATTGGCAGCATCCGGGTTTGGGGTGTCGGCAGAGACAACGGCAGGTCAGTGTCCACAGAACAGGGTCAAAGTGAAGACGGCAGAACTACAAATTGTTTATTTATCTTGCTTATCTTACTATCTAACATCTTAAATTTGCTAAGTCATGCTTCAAAAAGATTTGTTTTGATCATTGGCTGAATGTATTTCATTTTGTAAATGTACTCTTTTTAAGAACCCTATATTTTTCATTTGACTTGTAGGAGAAAAAGGTTTTTTTGTTCATATCCTGGTTCACATTTTTAATTTGTGTGAAGGTGCTCAGTCAAAACCTATTTCTAGTGAATTAATTTAAATTTGAAAAAAAGAAATAAAATTTTGTTTACATCTGTGAGGATTTTTCTGATTATAATAATAATATTTTTAATAAATTTATCCTCAGTGTTTGTTAAATATCCTTCCTGACTTGTATCAGGAGAGACAGACTTTTCTTACTTATTTGGATGTTCTGCCATTATCTTGTTGCACTGAATGGTTGACTTCCATTTGAAATAATGTACCACCTCCTGTAGTCGTGATTCATTCATGACTCAGAGGCTTTGCATTCCTAAAGAAATTTGTCATGACAAGCGCATTGCACTCCTTTGTGTACTCCTTTTATTGCACGCTGCTGCCCTCTGCTGGATTGATGAGAGCATTGCAGGCTGTTTCTGCCCGCTTCCTGCCTCACTGTGTTCTAACTATCATGTTTTTTCTTTCATGCTGCGTTTTTTCATCATGATCAGGGAAAGGTATATTACAACAATTATTATATTTAAAGTTTTATAAAATCAGTGTTTTGTGCTGTTGTGTGTGTGCTTCATGTGCTTATGTGTATGTGTTTGATCACAGCAGCTCACATGTATGCTGTGTTACTGAGTCAGTATGTGAGTTTGACCTTTGCCATCTGACTTCACCTGCAGGGATTTTGCTTATGTGGCTCGAGATAACCTGACTCAGGTTCTGAAGTGTCATGTTTTCCGCTGTGACTCGCCCGCCAAGAATATAGCTACTAGCCTACATGAGATGTGTTCAAAGGTCAGCCACAATTGGATTTAATCTTATTTCATTATATGTATGTTCGTTGCAAGATTGTGGTCCATGATCAACCATAAATTTCTTGCATTTTCTTCTTGTTAATTTGACTTTAGATAATGATGGAGAGAAAGGCGACCAAGCCAGGGGTGAGCAGGCTAAACTCTGACCCAGGTAACCCTGTGGTCGTCCCTATTGAAGGTAAATTACCGTTAAGGCCTTTCACACTTTTTGTATCCTCATTGTTTAAAGTGTGGAATCAGATTACTTAATTCTCCCTCCTTTCTTTATAGAGTTTCCTGCTCCGAAAAATGAACTCTTCCAGCGCTTCCATGTTTATTACCTTGGTTGTGAGCCTGTGTCGAAACCAGTTGGTAAGAAAACACCTTCAGATATACAATGATTTATGTGATTACGTCAGCTGGTCATGCCTTGAAATATTAACTGTACTTAATGTGTCCTGATCACAGTTATGATGCTCTATGATAAGGTGAATGTATTGTGTAATTTACTCTCTGTGTGTCTCCTGTGCACATTTCTCAGGTATGGACATAATCAATGACGCACTCGAGGCAGCAGTTAACAGCAAAGATAGAAATGAGTGGACTCCTGTCTCAGTGAACATTGCACCAGCCACCCTCACAATACTTTCAAAACAGGTAACAGACACCAAACTGAACATGAATGACAGGTGATATGGTAATTTGAAGTTAGGGGCTAAAGTTTGATCATGATGTGCTTTTACAGGGATATTAGTAAACATGCATTTTTAACATTCCCTACTGTCACTCAACTTTGACTACATAGCTTTGAAAAGCCAAAATTAGAGTAGATATAGTGGTGCAGGAATGAGTCCTACAACATTGAAATGAGTGAGCATTTTAGCACCAGTGCCCTTGTCTTGGAGTCCATGGGTTTTCGATTAGATGCCTGAAACAAGGTCTGTGGTTATCACAAGCTTAAGAGACTTTCACATTTTGTTCTCTGACATAAAATACATCAGTAAATACCCACTCGGGAATTTGCAAGCTTTTAGGTGTCTTAAAAAAAGGTAGTCATCGTCAGTCTCATTGTGATGGAGACAAGTTTGTGGTTTATTGCCTAACATTAGCTTTTTACTTCTGGCTATTGCATTTATGCTTCAAAAATCCTAAAGTAGTGTTCGTTTGTGACAGTCATCTTGCAGAACAAAATGTTTAAGTATCATCAACTTTTGTTTGCCATAGATACTTTTTTTCTGTGATAATTAAAATCCAATGGAAAATATCAACATCATACATTTTTTTGCAAGGGTCTGGGAATTACATTGAACACTGCAAACTGTGAAAATACAACTTATATACCATGTAAAGAATTTAAAGCACACTTGGTTAATTATTTCACTTTAATTTCTGTTTCTAATTACAGAGTGAGGAGGTGCTCTCAGAGTGCAGGGTGCGTTTCCTGTCTTTCATGGGTGTGGGAAAGGACGTTCACACCTTCGCTTACATCATGGCGGAGGGTCCCCGAGATTTCGCCTGTCACATGTTTTGGTGCGAACCCAACGCTGCCAGTCTGAGTGAGGCTGTACAGGCTGCCTGCATGGTGAGTCATTAACAAATACCTAAGATAAAAACCATACAGGTGGAGAGATGTTAATGACTCGTTAATTATTTTTGAGGAGGACACTGGAAATGCAGGAAAGTTTAAAGCTAATTTTCTGCAGAGACTCTGCCTTCTGCCTGTATTGTCTTCTTTTCTTTGTTTTCTGTGCATGGGATGTTACTTGGCGTGCACCCGCACAGTGTTCTGGCGAAGTCAGGGCTTTATATGAAGGTAGCGACCAGGTGCCAGGCTTTAAGTGGAAGGCATCCAAGAGATTGAATCTGGGGTTGCCTTTCATGTTCACCTTCGCTGGTGGGGTTTTTACAAACAGTAACCAACAATATAGTATACCTTTTTAATATGTGCACGCCAATGTTTGTGCAGAGTCTAATCTCTGTGGCAAACCATTTATGCTGTGTATGTTTTCTTTTTATAGCTTCGTTACCAGAAATGTTTGGACGCCCGCCCGCCCAGCCTGGCCTCCTGCCTGCCCACTCCGCCTGCTGACTCTGTGGCTCGACGGGTCAAGAAGGGGGTGCAGAGTCTGCTGGGCAGCTTTAAGAGCTACAGGTCAGGCTCTCAGTCCCCTTGAGTCGGAGCGAAGACGCTCCACAGTCCATTAAACACAAGGTCCATCACCATAGCCCCTTCTCAATGTCACTCCTCCCTCTTTCATCCTTCTGCCACAGTTTCGCCTTACGACCGTCTCACCTGTCTGGTCTCTAGTCTAGTGTGTGGAGTAGTTTGTGGGGAAATGTATGTGAACAGATTGCATTTATTTCCTTTTTTTATCTGTTACTTTATACAACAATTTTAAACTCCCATCTCTAAACAGATGAACCCCTGGCATCTATTATTTTTCTTTGCTGGGATTCTTTCTGTGAGTCTTAACTATTTTTGTGTTTTAACAGAAACAATGCTATGAATGTTGGATATGGATGTAATATATATTTACATGCAGGCGCTAGAATTTGGTCGCTAGATTCTCTCAGAAATGGTTCCTTTTCTCCTCCTTGGTGCAATCATCATCTCTAACGCTCCTCCTTTTCTACTTTTAAACAAGGTACTGTAACACAGTCGTCATCAGCTGGTGTCAAGTATCCTAATATTGGTTTTCTAAAACATCATCGCACCTCTCCTCTCCACCGTAGGTTGTAATCGAGGCGCTGTAGGCGTCTCAGTAGTGTGCCACGTGGTTAAACGTCCCCGACCCTCCCAAACAATGTATTTCAGTCTTCCAAAGAACTGTATGGTCATCTGTCACTTAGTGAGCAACCACTGATTTGAGTGTGTTGTGTTCCTCATACATTCTGCATGAACATTTGCAAGTTCAGTGCTAGTGTGCAATAATCAGATGTTCCTGTATGGTGTGCGGTGATGCGACGGCTGCCTTGCCATTTATTTTGTTCACTTTATTGAGAGAGTCTGGCTAGATTTGGGTGCGAGGCTAACGGAACAACAGAGCCATGTTGAAAATCATTATCTTCATCATCTTGTGATAGAAATAATAGTAATAAAAAAAAAAATACAAACTCTGGGTTTTCACACAGCCGTTTACCACCAACAACTACTGAATAGTACTGTAGAAACTCACCACAAGCTGCATGTTTTGATAGCTTAGAGTGCTTAAGACCCATCAATGTATCCTGTAAATTCTTTCTGTGTTTCTGTACGGTAAGAGGAGGCTGGAGTTGATGTGGTGTTTCGTGTTTCATAGGCATGTCACTCTAGTTAGTATCAGTGTTTATCATAAAGCTAGCCGTAGAGAGTTAGACTTCCTGTCAGTTCCTTCAGACTGAAAAGACGAGAGCAGGTTAATGTTTGTATCTACAGTTTGTGTATATGGGAAACCTAGAGATGATTTCTGCAGTGGTTTACATTTTTATTTCTTTCCTCGGCCACATTTTGACACGTGTGGGCCCTGGCCACTCCAGTTAATGTATTTTTTATTGTTTTCCACACATTACAATGTACACAATTAAGATGATAGTCACAATAGTTGGTTAGATTTACTTTTGATAAAGAAAACACTAATTAGCCAAGTTGTATTTTACCTTTACGTGTCTGTCGGTGATCAATACTGTATGTAGCACAATAGTAATAGTCATCTCTAATATTAAAGATGCAGTTTGTAAGATTTTTTTGGTAATGTTTGACCACGCTGAGACAGTGGTAGCGACTAAAAAGATGTCCTCAGGCTAACTGACTCCGCTGCATACAGATAAAAATAAGTCTATCATTATGTGTCAGAAAATAAGAGCAAATGTATCACTCAATTAAATTACAACAAAATATTGTGAAAATGAATGGAAAGACGTGCATAACAAATACAGCTTTGTCTTTAAAGACCAACATCTATGAATCAGTCATTTTTTAATGGACAACATGTCTGTGTGAGACTTAATGTTTAATGTTTGACTCTAACTGGTGCATAATGAAACATCTCTGGTCTCAAATAAAGCCATTTTTAGAATAATTTAAAGTCTGATTTACTAGCCATAAGCATAGAAATGTTCACAACTTTTAAACATTGTAGATGTTTTGTTTTTCAAAAAAAAAAAAATTATTCAATCATCTAATCTTTCTGTATTTTTATATTAAAAAAAATAGTCCTTAAATCAGTGCTAAAATAAGCATGGTACTTGTAAAATATATAATCCCTAAATATAATTATCCATGTTTGAAACATATGGATTGGAATTTGAGTATAGAGAAGCGTGACAGATTTCCAGCTACAAAGCTCTCATGGAGTCTGCTCTGCTGTCTGACCTTTTGTGCGACCTTGCCACCCAATTTAGAAAGTAACAGTGGTGCTTTCAATGTCCGGCCTCTCTCAAACTTCCATTCATGGATTCCTGTACATGCTTAAAACATCTACAGTTCTCACTAACACTAAAACTCTTACCAACTGCTTCTTTATATGTGTAAGATATCACACTAATGAAAATTAGACTACAGTGTCTCATATTACTGCCATGTCACATATGTGTCACTTGAAATTATTTTTGCTTTTTTAAGAGTTTGCTGTGTCCAGTCAGTGGCAACACTAAAGCCAGATGAGTTTAAGAACATTAGCAGATTAATTTATTTCTGTTCATGTAAATTAGGTGTATAAAATGTATGTATATAAAAGTCACTGCACAATAAATGTGAACATATCATAACTGCTCATCTTGTGGTCTTTTAATATCTCTGCAGTTTTGTGGTTGTGTGAAGCTAAGTGGGTCTGAGGAGATTGGTTTCCAAAGGGCAGGTGTGGATCCTGTAGCCTGAAGATGTCTCCTTTGGTTTCTGGTTGTGGACATTTTTTCATTTCGCGTTAATGGCTTTATCTGTCGTTCCCAGCTTTTCCATTAAAATGTAAAAGAAGCCACACACACAACCTGTCTGGCTCTTTTGCATATGCATTAAACCTGCTGACACCGGTTTTACCATATGTATTGACAGACCAGTCGCACAGAGCATGAACAAAAAATGCAAAACACCCCCACCCCCCCTTTGTCACCTGTTCAGTTCATATCAGCACTGCTGCCCCCACCTGGTGAGTTCAAAAGGATGGGGAGGGCTGGTTATTGTTTCCCTAAGAGATGGCTTTTGGAGATGAAAGGTGCACATCAAGTGGAATCCGCGGTGGCCGCAGACTGGTAATAATTGGCTTCACCGTCTCCACACAAATATCAGCACTGCCCTGCCAGCGGGATCCCCGGAGCGGTGGGACAGATCAAGGCTCTGGCTATAATCGCTTCCTTTTGAAGAGATAGACTGAGGCCTCTGTGCGAGGTGACTTATTGACTTCAGTTTGTATAGATGAAACATATCGAAGTCCACAGTAATAGTCTGCCCTGTTGCATCATGTGTGTTAATCATATCAGTATAATTTTAAAACCAAAATTGCTGCTTCTTTAATACAGTGCAAATCTTGCTTAGGTTTACACCACAGGAGTCGATTCTGGCTACGTATGTGTGAATTTTAACCACCTCGTGACAGATTATAGCTCATATATACACTCAGTTTTCAGTTTATTAAGTACACATAGTTAAAACTAGTGCAGTCTATGAAGATTATCATGTTCAGTTTTTGTTGAGACTGATTTGTTGTTATTCACATTTTAATCAGTTTTTCCACACAAACTCACGTAGACCACCAGCTGTGGGAAAAAATCACTTTCATCTCCCAATGTTGAGAACAACTCTGTTAGTTCTCCTTCAGATAGAGAGGATCTCAACTCTGAATCGATACCAACACAATCTACCTCTCTCACAACTTTTAATTTACTTAAAGCTTTATTGATGAGACGATCATCAATTTTCCTGCATTCTCTCTCCTGCTGTCTTTTCTAGCTTTTGAATGCTTCGTAAGTGTGTATCTTATATTTGTTTTTTTAGTCCACACAATTGTTGGTCATTTTTTTCTTTGTTTACCACTATTGGTTTAGCCATATTTTTTTATGTAAGATACTTTTATGAGCATGTTCAGGTTGTTTTCTATTTGAAACAGATTTTAAAAGTATTTATCCACTGGAAACATGGTCTTTTCATTGAAAGTGGTGCTTCATGACCAGAGAAAACAGAAAAAACAGTTGTGGCACTTGCTTTTGCTTAAGAGGTAGAAAACCTACAACTACCATAATGCACTGCGGTGCACTGTACCTATAAACACTCCCCCTTATTTTCCACATAAAATAATTTGGCGGCCAGCTGATGACAAACTCGAATCACAATTAAATGGTAAGCTAAATTATGTTTCTTAAAACATTTTTGACGTAAAACAGACGATACAGTAACATAATTTGGGGTTATATTTGATCAGCGCTGCTTAGTTTTACTATTTGATCTGAGTTCGAGAGAGCGTGAGAGGGGTGGGAGTCTCTCTCAATCCGCTTCCATCCCTATTTGTGTCCATGATGGTGGGCATACAAAAATATGGAAGTGCAATCTGCAGTAACAGCCCTAAAACCAGCGAAAATCCATCTGAGTTGAGAGATAAAGGATCTGGGTGCTGGTAAGATGGAGGAAAATTTAGAACAGTTAATTTACACATACAACCCACACTGTTGTGATACAAAGCTGGTTGAAAATCAGGAAAGTGTCCCTTAATAAGTATTTTCAGATTTTTAGCCATGCTAGTGATGTGGCTTAAGGGATTGCAGTGTTAGTCCATCAGTTTGGTGCAGAGTCCAGACTAAAATATGTCAACAACTACTGGAGAGACTGTCATCAAATTTGGTACCAACTCTTCATGGTCCCCAGAGGATGAATCCTGTCCACTTTGGTCATCTCCTGATTTATCTTCAGGCACCGCCAGCAAGTCAAAGTTTCCACCTGTTTTGTCAAATGTCCCAGCATTTACTAATTAGATTGGCTCCAAATTTGGTGCAGACAATCATGGTCCTCAGAGGATAAAGCCTACTGTCTTTAGTTATTTTCTGAATTTTTCTGTAGAGTCCAGCAGGTTAATATTTATGTTGTTGCATCAGCAATTATTGAATGGTTTGGTATGACATTCAGAATATATTTTAACACTTGTACAGCTTCTACTTGGTCCATGTTCAGAGCATATTAGCATGTGTAAGTATGCTAACACCCTAAATCAAGATGGTAAACATGGTAGCCATTTTACCTGCTACAATGATCGTATTTTGTCATTGTTGTTAGCACTTATCCAGAGCTCAGCTGTGCCTTCAGCCTCGGAGAACTACTAGTACGGCTGCTCAGATCCACACTAAATACTAACTCAAAGCAGGTTTTAGTATGTAATGCACTTCCACAGGAAATGCCCTCAATATAGTGCACTTACAACAGTCAGTAATGTCTGAGCCTACTGTTAATGGGTCATGTCCAGATGGTAACTCCAGTTACATGTACATGAGTTTCATGCTTGAAGTGATCATTTTAACACAAACAGTTATATTTCCCTAACCCTAACCAAGTGCTTTTGCTTGTGGCTTAATCTAACCAGATTTTAAGCATAAAACAGCGAGATGAGAATATTTGTAGAGTTTCACAAATCTAGGGTTACAATCAAGCCACAGCCCTCTTAATGGACACCTCTATCCCACAATGCAATGCACAAAGGAAAAGGAGGAGCTAATAGCAGGTGGAAAACATAGGCACAAAATTCTACATCCATGAACTATTTGTTGATGGGGATGAAACAGTTTGAGGGACATGTCAGAAGACAGAATGACTAGTGAAGTTTTTGGAGACACATTTAGTCTCTTTGTTATGATTAATTGGCTGGAGCATTCTGAAGTCACAGTTTGTCTTCGCATGGCACATAAAGTGCATCATTTTCTGTCAGTCGATCGAAAAATGTTGAGTCTGTTGATTTCTTGCACACTAACTGTAAAATCAATAAAGCCCACTATGAAGCGTGGACCGTCGTATGTCCTGTCTGTATTATGGAATTGGGACGCAGCTTGAATTTGTTTTTATTATCCATTGATGCATAGTACGTTTGGGCTTTCTTACCTCTGTTTCAGAGAGGTTTTTATTCAACTTTATAGTCATTGTGGGGACTGTAGCTTGTGGTGTTGTTTTATGCACTTTGACTGTTTATTCCTTAAACAAAAACATACATAAGTTGCACACAGCCTTGTATACAGCATGAATACGCAGTGGTGGCATGTTTACAGCCACCCATGCCCTAAATCCCTTTGTCTCCTGTGCATTCAGATGCTAAGTTATTGTGCTGCAGTGTGTGTCCGTGTATCTCTGAAGCCAGATTTATGCACTCCGTTTTTGCTGGGTGTCAATCACAATTTACATAGGTCGGCCCATGGAGAAACTAATCACATTTATAATTATTCCTATAGCCTAATTATGCATATGGCATTTGTTTAATGGAGATTTATTTTGAGTAATGAATGTGTAGTCTTGTGGAACATTGCTTTTCCTCTCTGTGTGGAGGAGACTCGCGCCTCCTCTGCCGGGCTCTTCAATCTAATCACCAATCTCAGGCTAGATAAAAGGAGCCGGTGCAAGCTCTGTCTTCAACCTGGTATCAAGGTCTGAGAGAGATGATGGGAATCCCTGTAGGGCACAGCCTTCTCTGGCTGATTCAGATTGCAAGAATACACCTCTTTGAACAAGGATTCTCATATCCTTTGCAGCCTCTATTTCAACACTGCTTACCCGTTACGATATCTGCCGCCTTTTTTGTGTGTTTTGCCCACTTCTGCAGAGATCTGTGCTTCTTGGTAATCGGGGACGACACCTATGTGTGCTGAGCTTTGGTCAGGACCACAGCAAATCAAACACAGCCACAGGATGTGTGTGAAGGCACAGAGTTGGATGAACTACAAAGAAAAGCTGAAAGAGAGGATGATACTTTTTTATGCTACCACTGTAGGGAGTATTATAAGAAAACAATTCCTGCTTCCACAGTACTCTAAAACCCCAAAATAATATGAGATGCATTAAAAAACATGGAAAGACAGGTGATAGAGAATAAACGACAGACAATACAGATGCAAGGCACAAATGTCGCTACAATCTCCCACCCTGAGCTTTTCATTTGAGGATTAAGCGGTCTAATCTCAAAATGTTCAGTAATTCATTCTCACCCAAATAACACAGTGATTGCTTTGCCACTGGGAGCAGCCAGCAGCCCACTGGTGTCTGGATAATCATTTCTCCAGTGGTCCTCCAGCGATTCCTGCAGCTCAGGGGCGGTTAAGTAGCAGTTCAGTGCACACACCAATCTGAGAGGAATCACTGTCTTTACTGACTCTGCTGTCCTGCAGCAAGCAGCATGTGAGGATGCATGACAATAGCAACCTAAACCACGAACAAAACACATCATGATCTTGTTTTTTAGAATGGGGAGATTTTCATTGCACTCAGTAAGAGCCTGATATTAGTAATTACCAGTAGAGAAAGAAGTATTTAACTTCTTTACTTGCGTGATAGCATCAATACCAGTGTGTAAAAATGCTCAATTAGGGGTCAAAGTCCTGCATTCAAAAACTCACCACACAAAAGTACATAACTGGGATGTGCTACAATACAAGAGTTTTAAAGGGAAATTATTAATGTAGTGACCACAACACAGAAGGCCACCATGCTTGTTTCCACAACACGGTCAAAAACTGTTTGCTTCCCCATTCCACACCTGATGCTCATTACCTGGAGCCCACCTATATGCCCTTCACATGAATCCATCTATTAATATGATCTCGAAAATGTCATTTGTATGCATATTCATTGGGGTAAAAAAAGTAAAAAAAAAAAAAAGATTCTTGAAAAGTAAAAAACTCCTATCAGCAACATGGACTTAAATTATCAAAACTAAAAATACTTTAAAAATGCCCTCTGTGGATGATATATAACAGAGTATTGATACTGATGCGTTAATATGTAACTTTATATACTATCCTGTAGTTTAATCTATAACAGTATCACTATATTTTATAATCTGATGATATGTTTAATATTTAAAATCATAATTGCCAAAGTAACTGCAGGTGTCAAATAACTGTAGCGAAGTAAAAAATAAAAATAGAATAATGTAAAATAAAATAAATAATAAAATAAAATATAAAATGGAGTTGAAGATAAAAGTATCAAAAATGGAAATACTCAAAGTACAAGTATCTCAACACTGTACTTATGTACAGTACTTAAATGAATGGTCATTTCCAGTGTATATTTTTATCAGTTGCTGATGGGCGTCCAACGATACATAAGTCTGGAGTGGTATTATTATTCAATAATCAACATTACTAATGCAAATTGAAAACATCGCTACATATTGCCATTTTTAAGATACACCTTTATTTTGAAATTCCCATGGCACATCTGGGTCACTGTTGCAGACCAGGCACACCTACTTTCTAAACATTCAGACAGTGCTAGCAGTCTAGCACCAGGCAGATAATGGTTAGCGGCCAAGGAAAAGACAATGAGCTTATTTACTGGTATCTTCTCATATTAATTACAGGCCCCTGAACTGAATCAAATTAAAATTGTATCGTGGCAGATAAATACTGTATCGCTGATAAAATATCAACGATACAATATTTAACGGCACGGTGGTGTGGTGGTTAGCACTGTCGCCTCATAGTTCCTGGTTCAGTCCCAGGAGGGAGTCCTTCTGTGTGGAGTTTGCATGTTCTCCCCGTGTCAGCGTGGGTTTTCTCCGGGTACTTCCTCCCACAGTCCAAAGACATGCAGGTTAATTGGTGACTCTAAATTGTCCGTAGGTGTGAATGGTTGTCTGTCTCAATATGTCAGCCCTGTGATAATCTGGCGACCTGTCCAGGGTGTATCCTGCCTTTCGCCCAATGTCAGCTTGGATAGGCTCCAGCCCCTCTGCGACTCTCAAGAGGATAAGCGGTTACAAAAATGGATGGATGGATGATAACATATCGTATTGTTGTGAAACATGTGTATTATAGTGTCTACCCCACCTCTTTATTTATATAACCCTTTCACAGGAGTTACATAGTGCTTTACAGAAGGACGAAAAGAGAAATATGTAATGAAAGAGACATAAAAGTCATCCATAAAAACTACATCAAAATGTACAGACCGTAAAAGCTGATAATGCAGTCATAAGGAAATGGAGAAAACACCAAAGCAAACACAGGAATATAAAGACACTTGATTATTTTGTGTGAGGTGGCTCCAACACCCCAAGCAACAACAACAAAAGTGCAATCACCTTAAATACCTAGTTACCTGCTTTTCATAAGGAGGTGCTAATTTGGAGGACTCTTGAGACTTTCAGCTTGCAGCGAAACCAGATACTCTTTGTAAACTTTGACTGTGAACTATTTATTTATTTGTAGATTTGGTTTATTGGATATTTGTCGTTGGATTCTTCAGAGGGATAAGAGAGAGATGCATTGTGGGGGAAAAATATGTCTGTTTGACAAATATTCCATCGATTCTCCCACCAGTTACCTCCAAATTAATCTTTTTAGAGTTTGTCATAGACCTCTTTGCAGGAAATGCATTAATGGAAATGCAGTCAAGATCTCAATATGAATCACTGACAAGCACTTTTGTTCTATGACAAATCTACGTCTCTGGCGCACCTTGGCCCCCTCTCTCCCACCTCCAATCAGTCATCTCTATTAAAATTTGTCAAATTCCATAATAGAGTAATTGCAATGAAGAATAGCGAATGTCATCCTGGAAATGAATGGTCTTTATATTTGGTGCAAAACCATGTCACTGGAATCTTTAATCATTAAACTTGAGATGAGAGACAGCAACCAATTCATATTCATAGATGGTGATGCTGGGGTTTGTCAGGCTGTAATGTTCAATGATTGGAGTTAGTGGGAAAATGACATGTCTCATTATACGTAAGGATGAAACATCCCAACAGCTAGTTACAGAGGTTGTTATCGTTTTAAATGTTTTCTCATTTCCGGATAGTCAAATAATGAACCGTCTCGCATTAATCTTTTGAGCTGTGTGTTTATTTGCTTTTTTGTTTGAGAGTTAGATGAGAAGATTGATACCACGCTCATGTCGGCACACTTAATGTGAAGCTACAGCAAGAAGCCGACTGTTAGCTTAGCAAAAAGACTGGAAACAGAGGGAAACAGCTCGCCTGGCTCTGACTGATGGTACCAAATACTGTATTTCTGCCTTCCAGCACCTCATTAATACACTGTATGTTTTTTAATCTTTTCCAAAAACAACATTGGATTTTACAGGGAAGTCACTGCACCTGGCCAAGTACATAATAACCTGGGTATTTTGTACAAATGAAACAAGTCACATATAACTTGTTAATTAGTGAGCTTTAAACTGGGTTTCTCATAGACACCAGGATGTTGATACCTTTGGTGGAGGTTTATTTATAGTGCTATAGCACCACTGCAACAGCAGACGGATGTATCATACCTGGTCGGACCATATCCTTCGTTACTTTGTAATATAGAGTAATTATTTGTTACATCACTGACTATTCCAAGATGCCATGATATAAGTTTTTTCATTCACTGTGAAGAGAGTGATCATTTTCATTAGCAGAGGGTTTGCACTCGGTTGCTATCGTGAAGAACACAATTGAACTTCCTCCAGTCGTTCACTCTTAACAATCTTTTCAGGCATCAGAGTGCATGAGTAAAAACATGAGCTGTCCATGCTGACACAGTTCTCTATCTGCTACAGAGATACGACATGCGAACTAGAGAACTGTGTCAACATGGACACAGTTCAATTGTCTAGGATGGGGGACTAGAAATAGCTCCCGTCCCATCTTTTATTACAAAGCGGACCTGCCATCACTAGAGTGTAAAAACCCCTGATTTGGGACATGAAATATGCAAAATTTGTGTGGAAATGCAATGGAGGACTAGAGTGGATGGTCTTTAATGTGGTAGTGCTAGACAGGAAGTGCTTTAAAATAGGAATGAATACTTCATCTTAGCGTATTTTGGCAAGGAGCTTGGGCAAGAGAAGCAGTGTAGTCTGGTTCCCTTTAGGATTGGACAACATACATTAAAATAGAGAACTGCGTCAGCATGGACACAGTTCTCTAGTTCGCATGTCGTACCTCTGCTACAGAGATACGACATGCGAACTAGAGAACTGTGTCAGCATGGACAGCTCATGTTCGCATGTCGTATCTCTGTAGCAGCTTCAGCCACAGAGGTACAACATGGGAGATACAGAGATAGCACTCTGTATCCCCAGAGCCTGCACACATAGCCACTGCAGGTACAGTGTCGCCTCTTAATGCATAATTATTAAGCTTTATAGGATTTTGTCACCTTGGGACTGAGCCAGGCTAACTGTTTCCTCCCATTTCCAGTCATTAAGCTAAGCTAAGATAAGCTAAGCTAAGCTAACTGCCTGCTGACTGTAGCTTTATATTAAACTGACAAATAGGAGTGTGGTATCAATCTTCTCATCTGTTTCTTGGCAGTAAAGCAAAAAGGTGTGTTTCCTAAAATAAAATAAATAAAGGCATAAATCCATTGACCCTCTGTGGCTGCAGCATTGGTGCAGTCAAACCAAGCATATGCAGATATTTAACAGTTTGTCTTACAGGTGTAGAGATTAAGAGTGAGAATAATTTACTTGCAGACGAGACTCTCTAAGAAGACAACAACTTCCAACCTGGTCTCCTGCGAGCCACTCCACAGACCCCAGCAATCTGACGGCCTGAACCCTCCCAAGGCATACTGCAGCAAATTGCATCGTTACTTTGCAAATTTGTTCAAGCAATCAACTCAATCTCACTTGGGGTACCAATCTGACAACAGGAATGATTAGAATCCTGGGCGGCTCGCCGCTTGTCACTTGGGACCGAGATGAGAGCAGAATTACAATGAAGCCTGAAATTGCGTGCTATTGTTACCTCCCTGTGTTCCTGTCCTCTTTCTCCATCCACCCCTTTTCCACATGCCCACGTCTGTCTCCTCTATTCTATCCTTCGGAGATGTGGTAACAAGGTGTGACTGCTGGCGACAAAGTCAAAGGGCAATTGTCTAGGATGGGGGACTAGAAATAGCTCCTGTCCCATCTTTTATTACAAAGCGGACCTGCCATCACTAGAGTGTAAAAACCCCTGATTTGGGATATGAAATATGCAAAATTTGTGTGGAAATGCAATGGAGGACTAGAGTGGATGGTCTTTAATGTGGTAGTGCTAGACAGGAAGTGCTTTAAAATAGGAATGAATACTTCATCTTAGCGTATTTTTGCAAGGAGCTTTGGCCAGAGAAGCAGCGTATTCTGGTTCCCTTTAGGTTTGGACAAAATACATTAAAATGACCTCAGGAATTGTGGCGAAATGCAAAGGGCAGAGGCAGGCGGCTCAACTTGCTTTATATTTATCAGTTTCTCCTCACATGTTGCCTTCGAGAGGAGGGTTGAGGGGGGGGAATGAAATGACCTGACGGGAGCTGAGGGGAGGAGAAGCAGGCTGTTGATTCTCATTTCACCGTTCCCATCTCCCAGCAGGATTGTCTGAGACATAGATAAATACTGCCAGCACTGCGATTTATAAGCTGTGCAGCAGACACAATTTCACCCATTACCTGACTGACTCAAAAGTCCAACACGCTTGAGTCCCCCTGCATACAGAGTGCCGTGATTTCAGCCGCTTTTGCCATTCTTCTGGCCTCCCTTTGCCTTTCCTCTAACTCTTTCTTGTCAATACTGCTGGGGGACAAGGCAGCTCTCAAACCCTGAATACTTATTTCCTCAGACACTAACAGTGATGTGCTTTGTGTAAAAATTAGTATGTTTATCATTTGTTGCCAGTCTGGCCGAGTCTTCCGTCTGCGGTGACTGTGTGTGTTTACTCTCAGGGCTATACTTACTGTAATTATAGTATTTGTGTGACTTTGATTATCCAGTCAATGCCAAAGGGTCTGAAAGTTGGCCTACAAACATATACACTGTAACATTAGTAGAAAAATTCTAACTTTCCAGTCTTCAAAGAGAGATTGTGACTGAGACTCACATTTTAAGTCAAATTCTATGTAATCTGGAGGCAATCTGGCCACATTTTACAAATAAGCATTGAAGGGAGATAGAGAGGGATTCAAACCGAAATTTAGCAGCTTATTTAGCAATTTAAATTATTTGAATTTTAATTCAACAACATTCAGGCTGAAAACAATCTCATGCTTGAACAATTTCTCTGCCTAGCAGCAATTTTTTCTCGCAACTTTTTATTTTCATTTTCTCGTCATAGTTGAGTTAAGGGGCCTAAACTACAAATAACATATTGTCTTACTCCTAGTGGTACCTCATCGTGCTCATAGTTTTATCTGGCCATGTTGTGAAATCAGCCCAAATTCCAAAGCCCAATTAGTCTGAAAAATGTCTTACTGGACCGAAAGCCCATTTCTCCAACAGGCCGTTATCCCAAGAACAAAGGCTCGTTGCTCCAAAGTCCTGTTTCTCAGAAAAATACCCTTTCCCTGCAGTTAGTTTCCGTTTCCCAGCAACATTTGAGCCACTGATCCCAGGTGTTTTTACCTACTTTTCCTGTTTTTCCTGCAAGGTTTGTGCCACCAAATATGGGCTGTATAGGGCTGTAGTCTCCTGGTCGACTAGTCGATTATTTGGTTGCTATGCTCTCGTCCGACCAAATTCTCATTAGTCGAATAATTGCCGTGTTACTTTCATAAGGAGAGAAGAGCTACATTAACAGTGGGGGGACAGGCTAAGTTACCTGTGAAAATGGTGGTGTTTTCAAAAAACCCCGTTGTTGACAGAAAGTTGAACTCGCCCACCCTCAAGCTCAGCCTCGTGGTGAGGCAGACCTCCTGTCTGTGTCTGTAAGCTGACACCATTTCCCTCAGTGGAAATTAAGGTTGTATTTACTTGTATTTCACAGATAAGAAACAATAAATTGTGAAGACAGTAAAGCCTCCACTAAAACAGCATTTTAAGTCTTGTGTGTGATTTATCCTTCAGGGATTTATACTTCGGGATTTATCCTGGCTTCATATGAACAGAGGAAATCTCCACTCGTCGCTAGGCTAATGTATACAATGTAAAATGCCATAGGCTGGCGCTATGGTTAGCATGTTGTATTTGCTTGGAAAACGTGTTTAGTTTAAGACAGTTGTTTTGTCGCTGAATGTTGTGAGTTGTAATGGAGCCGAATTATGTACCGTTACTAAAAGATCACTAGACGCTAGGCTAATTTATACAATGTAAAATGCCATAGACTTGTGCTAATAATTAGCATGTTGTATTGGTGGGGAAATGTGTCCAGATAAAGACAAGTGTTTTTCTGTTAGTTCTGCGATTTATAGTACTTGTGTTTGAAAGTGTCTCTATTAAGCCATATTTAATGTGTGTTTTGAATCAACTATATAAATAAAGTTTGATTTGAACTAAACTTTACAGAACACAGTCCTCCACTGCCGACTAGTGTTTTGGAGGTGTAACTGCAGAGTGACACAGACAAACCACCGCAGAAGTAAAAATAACATGCAGATTTTTTTTCCCCACGACTAATTGATTAGTTGAAGATTATGTCTGACTTTAGTCAACCAAGATTTTCTTTGGTTGACTACAGCTCTAGTTGTATGAGCCAAAACATGATCTTTTTCTCACCATAACCAAGTGGTGTTTGTGCCTAAACCAAACCACACATTAACCACAGAGTTGTTGAAACATAAAGGTATTTGCTACATAATAACATAAATCTTACATATCATGGTTTGCAGAAATGTACAATGCTAACATTTATTCTGGCGATTGGGTTGACGATATCTGTCTCTGAGATATCTTTTACTGACCTTATCGAATTAATGTGAATGACATTTTTATTTTGTTCTTTTTATAGTTTGGGTGAACTGGCCCTTTAATATAGACATTATGCCATGTTCCTCTTCTGCCTTTGGTCAACCATCTCACCATAGACAATATAAGGTGTGATTGTCTCTAGCTTCTATATATCACACTCCTCTCTTAATCTCTAAATGCTTCTAAGTTTTATTTTTAAGTGTGTTTATTCAGTCTGAATAGATTGGTCGTGATGGGTCATGGTTGACTCATCACATGCTCAAATGCACGTATTTCTATTTAAAATCACTGAAGAGAGAGAAAAAATGACAACCTGTGACTGTGACAAAAGCAAAGCCTGATATGTAATTTTTCTGTGCCCTTGACCTCCACTGTTGGCTGCAAACTATTAAAAACACATCAGTAACCCAGACTGTTACACTTGGTGACATGTTCCTTTATTACTGTGAACATGGGCTCTGTCGTTTACACCATCCTGCTGCTGTGTTTCACTAGGGAACCAAATGTGTAATTATCCGCAGCTGAAAGTAGTCCTGTGTAAGCTCTTTTTTCTCCTGCTTTAGTAACGTTTGCTAAAAAACAAGCGGTCAGCCACATTAAAAAATTACAGGGCTTTTTTTTTTATTTTAAATGAAAGTATATATAGGCCTATATATATTTGTTTTTCAAACATTTACATTTTCAGTTGGAGTGATGGTGCTGCAACTGTCAGGGTAACGAAGGTGAAAAGTGTGTAATACATTTTACAGTTTGGTTTTTCAATGGGATCTGTTGACAATACAAAAGATTAACCTGAGCTTTACCCTTTGGGCAGTGATAGCTTCTAATAGTGGTTGTACACTTGAACCAAAGACAACGGGGAACCAGTGACTTCTGTAGATATGCATGTTGGCTCCCATCCATCCAGTGTAGCAGTAACAGAGACCACTTGAATACAAGTTTTATTGTCGCTCGGATGAAATACTGGAGCGAAAATAAACATTATCAATCATTTACATCCTTTCACTGTGATAATGGATGACTGTTACATCATATTAAATATGTAAAAAGGATTTAGAGATGCTGTTTGAAATCTCTGGTACTAAAAGCAGCAAACAGGCTCTTTTCTGAACTTGAGGCTATTTTGTTTCCAGTGGTATTAAATACCACAGGCTTTCCTCCCCATTCTCATTCAAAGTCAAATTACTCCTTCAAGGCCTGCCAGTAATATGGGTTAATTGTTCTGGATGGCTGGATCACTTCCAAGCAGTTCATCCAATTTCCATTTAAATTGAGCTATCGGAGCGTGACATGGGCGACGCTTGGCTCGGCACTGTTGCAGACAGGCGACACCGGCGCACCGCTGGCTGGGATGCAGAGAAACCTGTTTACAGGTCATACCGGAGACTCTCAAGTGGCTGGCGACAAAGGAAATGCAAGCGCACACCTTGCTGGTTCCCTCAATAGGGGCTTTAAGAGGTAGCGCAGAAGAATGTCTCATATAGTCAAACTGGTGGAGTGTATATACATTGCTTCATTGTCAGTCTCCTGTCGGCTGTGGCTCCGATTGTGACCTGACAGTCAGAACAATAGAGGAGGACATGGTGCTCCTGATTTCTTTCTTTACCTGCTGCTCTCTGGTGATTCATTGCCTTTCGAATAGGAGCTGCACTCCTCCTCCTCCTCCTCCTCCTCCTCCTCTGTTTAGCTCTTAAAATCATCATTTTGGTACCAAGATGCTATTTTTTGTTGCTGTCCCTGCAGGATTCATGTCACAACATATCTCATAGTATTGGACAGATTCACTGTCACAAGCACACCCCACTGTTTTTAATCTTAGCTGCCTTTGGTTTCCCTCTCTCCCATAACATGTGGACTCTAATGAGCCCTGATTATTTCCTCCCACTGCTATTGTCATACACATCTTTGTTTTGTTTTTTTACTCCAGGTATAAAATGAAGGGGGTGCATTTCATTTCATCAAGGTGAATAAATCATCTTTCATCATGCACACCATGTTGATGATTCCTACCATTAAAAACAAACTTTCTGTAGAATAAAAGAGGCAGTATTCATCAAATACACCACAAGACTCCTGTTATTTCACTTTTTGTCCTCTTCTGAACTTGACTTTCAACACTCCTCCCTCTGATTGCACATTTATAAGAGATGTATGGTGTCTTAAATCACAAAAAATAACCCTCCATGTTCAGACATTTTACCACTACACATTTTGTGGATAGAGAGAGAAAAAAGATGAACAATAGAGGGTGGTAATGCAGCATTTAACCAAATGGAATCTGCAGTTAAACAACAGCTCTCTTTTTCCAAACTAAGGTAGACTCCTAACAGAGAACAGTGGAAGAAGTGGGACTAAATGCATGTAATAATGTCTTTCTCAACTGTAACAACTGGGTGATAATCTGCTGTTGTATGACAACAAAGAGGAAACACCAACTCCCCTTTAAGGCCCACCAAACTGACATTAAAGAACTAGTAGTGATGAAGGCTGACTGTTGCGTCACCTGTGTCTTGGCTGAGAAGTTGCAATTGAACACATCTCAAAGACTACAACCAACGGCTTACTAGCCAACACATTCTCACTCTGACCTCGTCACATATTGACGTTTTGGTCATGGACTTTCCACGTCCACATACGCCACGCAATAAGGTACCCTGGGTGTGTTGGTTGTTGATGTTCTGGGACACCGTGTCAAGTTCTCTCCTTTCAAGATACACTTCCGTTTTCACAGGAAATATAATGTTTGCATCCAGTCTCTTTCAAAATGAATGCACTACATCAGTACAACACTGCAAATTGACTTTTTTTCCCCTTCAACAACAACACACACACGGTTGGGTTTAGGCAACAAAAGCCCTTGGTTAGGTTTAGGACAAAATCAGAATCAGAATCAGAATCAGAAATACTTTATTGATCCCCGAGGGGAAATTATTTATGTTACAGGTGCTCCTTGCAAGACAGGAAAGATACATGAAAATATAAGAAATTTAAACAATAGTATTAACAAATATATAGTTAAATAAACAGGAATTATTAACAAACATAAACGTAAATTATATATGTATATATATATATATATATATATATATATATATATATATATATATATATATACATACATATATATATATATATATTGTAAACAAAATTTACACAAACAGAATATATACAGTCAGGGTGAACGGGGTTATTGCACAAGTTAAATTAAGTTATTGCAGTGTGTGAAAGTCTCAGGGCCACTCAGAGGGAGGAGTTGTACAGTTTGATGGCCACAGGCAGGAATGATTTCCTGTGGCGCTCAGTGGTACATCTTGGTGGTATGAGTCTCCCACTGAAAGTACTCTTGTGCCTGACCAGCACATGGTGGAGTGGGTGTGAGACATTGTCCAAGACAGTTCGTAGCTTAGACAGCATCCTCCTCTCTGACACCACCATCAGAGAGTCACACTCCGTTCCCACAACGTCACTGGCCTTGCGGATCAGTTTGTTAAGTCTGTTGGCGTCCGCCACCCTCAGCCTGCTGCCCCAGCACACAACAGCATAGAGGATAGCACTGGCCACCACAGACTCATAGAAAAGAACAGGGTTTGGCTTTATAATCTTACGGGACGCGAACACCACTCTCTCAGGTGAATGTCGGTGTTTGTTGGACCCATCCACCACATATCCCACCCACCCCACTTGGACTTTTGCTGCCTTAACTTTCATCCTTGTCCTGCCACGTTCCCCTGATACCGCCAGGCACCGATAAACTATAATGGCAATAGGCCGTGTATCATGTTGACGTTGTAGTAGGTTTCTGACACCGCGAGTCCCTGCCCAAGCGGGGTCCGTGTCATTGATCCGACAGCCCATTGGTCCGACATCCCATTAGTCCGACTGTCCACGGTGCTGAATGGCTCCCGGCGGGCGTATTTCTGCCTTGATGGTGCGCTGCGACCGGCTCTGGGCCAGCTGGAAAAGGCTTGAGGCGGAGCAGGCTCACAGCTTATGTGTTTTCCACTTTCCTTTTCATTTTAACCCACACCATGATCTTTTCCTGACCCTAACCAAGTGGTTTTTGTGCCTAAACCTAACCAGACCTTAACCACAGGGCATCATGATGATTTTGGAACAACGGGACTTCGGAACAATGGGTTTAATATGTTTGGAACAATGGGATGTCGGACCAATGGGCAGTTCCTGCCCAAGTGCCGGATTTCGACGACTTGTGAGTGAGACCGGGCTCAAGTAGCACATATGCCTTGGGCCTGAGTGAGAGGAAGTAACTCTCCATACCAGCAGGTGGCAGAAGTCTGTGTTCGCCATTCAAAAAGAGAGACTGGAAGACTAACAGGAGGGATTCAAGAAGCTAGTTAGCCAGTTAGCACATGAACAACATGACCCGATGTTGAAAGAGGAAAGGATATTTACTGTGTGCTCGCCAACAAAAGCACAAACAGTAATGAATCATTCCTGCTAAAGAGTTCAAGGGCTAAAAGAAATAATCATACCTTATATACAAAGTTTGTTTTGATATAACTCCCGCTTGACTTTAGCCATTTGTTTACTGTCTTCCCTTCCGTTTCTCTTCTCATGTACTGAAGTAAGCTGCGAAAAAAAACCCAATACAGACCGACTAGTGCCCAACGGTGTGGGACACACCACCAAGCTGGTGCAAGAGACTTTGTGATGACGAGACCAGCAAGAGCAGGCTTGGTGTGTCAGGGTCCTTAAACAAAGGCAAACCTGATGAAGGTCTTGTCACCGAAACGTTGCAGCATTCAAATACTTATTTTTGCAAGTTAGACAGTGTGCGGGAGTCTTTTCTACAAGTTTTGTTCTTCTCGTCCCTCTCCTGCACATTTGTTTGGAAATAGATGTGCAAAGTATTCCTTTGTTTTGAGGGCCCTTGAACAGCAATATCTAGCTCCAGTTTGTGCCTCTCATTAACAAAACATTCGAGTCACCGCGCTAAGCATCCAATTTTCCAAAAAATATGTGGGCTACCTGGAAATCTTTGAAACACCCAGAAGGTTAAGAAAACTTAACATTGTTCTGATGGTAATTTCAGAATCCTCAAACATTTTCCTAACCATCTGGATGACAAAATATTCCATGTTGCACAATAAATCTCTAATTCAGACCTTTTTTTCCAAATCCAAACAATGACCGTAGCTGTAACTGACGTACACTATCTTCTTGCTGAGTTTCTACAATGTGATTTCCATACAGACTGATGAAAAATAAATGAATATTTTGATTGTGTTTAACAAAAAGAGCAAGGCCATAACTACTGAAGTCCCAACTTGAGAAACCAGAATGTTATTTCATCCAGGTGTTTTAAGAGTTTTTAAGAGTTCTGCAAAGAGCTTTTGAAAAGTGTTGTGAAACAACCTTCTGGGTTTTTCAAAAATCACTAAGTATTTATTTATCAGAAAATCATCTGCTCAGCTCTGCCTCTTCCAAATCTTTAAAGTTTTTTATCAAATAGAAAAAAAAGGTTCCAAGGTGTGACTGAAAAGATCCAAATAACAGTGCCCTCTCTTTGTTCCAATGCCTAGTTTTCTGACTTCAATGTAATGGTAACTCATGAGCGGCACAAACTGCGGCTATATCCTCCACACATCACAAAGGCAGCTCCTGTGCTCAGTGGATCAGCTTGGATGGCTTGCATCAGTCATTCCCCCACAGCCAATCCAGTCCAACTTCTCATAAAAACCACACCAGTCTGTATCATCGATTCGTTCCCTTCTAGAAATGGGTCCCGTGTCACACGTATTGTTTCTAGATTGAAAAGGAGTTGGCCAACATCTGCTGTAAATCATAAACTCCCATTAGCCAGAAGGATCCATTCTGCTACCAGCCATCAGCACACTCCCTCTTTGTCCTGGGTCAAACCATTGTCCTAGTTTTATTTTTGCAACCTTAGCAGGCCAGACCCTTCATCACTGTCCCCACCATGAGAGGGAGGACTCTGGTTTGTGAACACAATGATGTCGGGTACAACATTAAAACGTTTAACCAAGTGGCGGGGCAGCGTGACCCCACACGCTCACACCATCAGTCAGGTCAGGATGAGAAAATGGAGGTCACATAATGTACAAACACATATTATTCTAAGACACTAAATGACACCGGGAGGGAGAGAAGGTCAAATACACTTAGGCTCATATTTGACCTGTTTTATCTCTGGATGGTTTTTCTTTAATTGAGTTAAAGGCTCAGTTCACCCAAACCAAATTAAAACATTTTGTTACCCCCAAGTGGCATCTGGTTTTATTTACTGAGATTTAAATGTATCTGTCTGATCTGAGATTTATGCAGCTTGTAATATATTCCTAAAATCACAACATATCAGACTTTATCAGGGATAGAAATATAGAGTATCAGATTTATTTCCATTGTTGTACCTGGTGTTTCACAGCCCGCCAACCCCCTCGAGACAGAAATAAGCATTCAATGTATGACCTTTTTTTTCCAGAAAGAAGACTAGATTAAAAATATCAGACACCTCCAAAAGAAATCACATTATAAAAAAAGGTTATTGTTTGAAATAGTTATAAATATTATGAATAGTAAATAGAATGAAATAGAAAGAGAATATTGTAAATAATAAATGGGACATCCACGTTCTTTTAGAAAATTCTATCTGGCAGCAACGCAACAGCCAGAAAAAAAATATTTCTGTGAACCACAGATTTATTACATTTGTTAACCAATATGTTCAAACCTTGAATTTCTCGACAACATTAGGTTTAGGCACAAAAACCACTTGGTTATGCTTATGAAAAGATCCAAACGAATTACCTGCTTTTGGAGGCACAAAAGTTGTTGGAAAAGCAGGGATAGGGTGGTGAGATACACCCAGGCTTGGTGGCTCAAATGCCTCGGGGAAATAATGCAATGTTTCAGTGAAAAACATGCTGCTTTTGTGGCTAAAATGCTGCTGGGAAATGCTGTGTCTGTGAAAAACAGCCAGGTTCGGGGCCAAAGGGCTCAAAGTGTCTCCAAAAGACATCCAGTATTGTTGTTAGATGGTCGGAGCAGTCTGCAGCTTGGCAGGCATCTCGCCTAGGTAACATGCCATCTGCTATTCCCTCCACCTCCTGATGACAAAGTCAGCTTATATACTACATCTCTTTAGAAACTTTGATATGCTATGTATGAAACGTGCAAATGTAACGTATCTGTGGTTTGAAGAAATATTTCAATGCCAACATTTTCTTTTGGTGACCGGGTCATTGGCAGCCAGTACATTAAAGCTTAAAGGACTAGTTAATAAACATATTTGGCGACCATGCCTGATTTACTGCAGACTGTAGCCTTATACTGTATCATATCACCTTATACTCACGCCAAAGTCGCAGAAATCCGATGCATATAGGCAGTGACCAACGAAAAAAGGCATCCTTTAACGTTGGCATGATATGCGACCGGTTGCTATAGTTTAAAGGCGCCCGGCAGCGTCAGGGGGAAACGCAGCGGGACAAGAAGGAAAGTTAAGGTGGCGAAAGTCCAAAGGGGCAGGCAGGAGTCAACAAAGACAGACTTTCACCCAAGAAAGCGGTGTTCACATCCTGTAAGATTCTAAAACCAAACCCTGTTTTTTTCCCCTAAACCTAACCACTTCCTTTTGTTGCCTAAACCCCACCATGTGTGTTTGTTGTGGGAAAAAACAGTCGATTTGCGGTGTCAACAACCAATGCATCCAGGGTACCTTGTACGTCAAATGTAGACACGGAAAGTCCATGAGCAAAACATCAATTAAAGTCGGAGTGAAAATGTGTTGACTGTACAGACATTAGAGTTGTATCAGTCTTCTCATCTAACTCTGCCAGGAAGCCAAAACGCACTTTTCCCAAAATGTTGAACTAACCCTTTAATATTGAAACAATCTGCTTTGCTCTATATCATAAGCAGTGAGAGAAAATTAGGTTTGTGCGTGTGTGTGTGTGTGTGTGTGTGTGTGTGTGTGTGTAAGTCGAGTGAGCTGACCCTTTTTGAAAATTGCCTTAAGGTTCAGAGAGGAATGTGGGAATGAGAGAAATAATGCCGTGCCTGCTTCATCTGTTGTGTTGTGGCACAATTTTTTTTGTAATTGTGTGAAAATACCAAAGAAAAACCTGACACAAATATAAAAAAAGTGTTTTGTATGTTCTACACACTATAATCAATGTCTACAATTTCATGCACCACAAGTTAGCCTGTGAAAGGCTAATTTTAAACCAGACTCAGGTCTCCCACATTAGCAGTTCCCCTTGAGCTGCCCTTGACTTGAACGCACTGAGCCCGAGGCGATGGGCTGAGGACTGGGCTCCCCCCAGGCTCCCCTCCCCCAAGGACACTCTGCAGGTTGCCTGCCTGTCTGCCGACAAAAAAAAAAAAAAAAATACATGTCCAGATACTTCTATTGTTCTAGGCTCTGATCTTCACACAGGTTGCTAAAACAAAGCCCCCTTATTAATATTTATAGCCTCTCTGATGGGACAGGATCAATGGAGAGAGGAGAAAGAGAAGAGAGAGCGTACCTGAATAATCATCATCCATCTACTTCCAGCCCTCTCTCTCTTCTCTCCATCTCTCTGAAGTACAAGTGATGTTTTAAAGAGGAATTCAGTGTGTGAGCGGGAGATGGAAATTTGATGAGATAGGAGAGCGGAATGGCTGTATCCGTGTTCACACGTGTGTTTATTTTTTGCTTTTGCAGCTTGCAGGCTGCCACATTGACAGGGCTGTTATTGAGTTATTTTTACTCCAGTTTTTCCTTACGTTAATAACTAAATGAATGAGACAGCACACACTGTATCCCCGTTTGCCTTCGTAAATATAATATCCATCTGTAATGACATCTGCTTAAAGCCCAGCAGTGTTTTGCATGTTTCTATTGACTTTCGTTTGCCTTAATTTCTCCTCCTCTCCCAGCTGAAGATGTGTGGGAGAGTGTTAAGAGTGGATTTGTAACAGACTCCTGGTGTCTTCATTGGCAGGCCCAGCATGGTGGATCTCCAAGATGAAAGTCTGACAGCCTGAGACAGTCTGCTCTGCGTCTTCAGTAGGTGGGCACGCTGCCCAGTGCTCAGTAAGCGAATTAGGTGGGCAGGACGCCCAACACTGCCCCTCTTGACTGACAGTGGCCCTGCCGAGCGGTCTTTAACTGCACAAGGAGAAAGTTATTAATCAGATGTGTTTGCTTCTTCCAGCTTTTCCTGCCGAGGTAGAGGAAGAGGAGGAGGAGGTGGAGGAGGAGGGGAGACCTGGCTTGGTGATGAATGCCCTCACTTCTACGCGTTTCAAAAGTACAGTTTATCCATGAGGAATGGAGCAGCTTGTACACGGGCTGAGGGGAAATTGCCTTTTCCTTTGACCTGCAGCCAAGGGTGAGGAAGTGAATGGAAAGCGATATGAGAGTGTCTGCCCTCTGAGGTGATGAATACGGTGTAAATTAGAGGAAGAGGCCCTTCAATCTCGAGTGCTTTGGCTTTTCCCATTCTCACCGCTTTAAATTGTTTTCTGTCTTTTGCTCTGCAGCCCGTTCCTGCCTCCCTTCTTTTTTCCTTAATCTTTCTTTCCTTTTTTCTTCCATTTTTACGTCTCCTCCACCTCCACCCCCTCCACGCTGCACTGCAGCAAGGTTTCTGGGGGCGTGCGGGTTGACAGGTTGAGCTCTGGGAGGTCGAGAGGGCAAGGGCAGCATTTGCAGATTGTGGGACAGAAAGCTGAGACAGCACGGCCTTCAGTGAGAACGCAGTGTGCAGCAGGAATCGCGAGGCCATGCAGAGTCACAGAGAACCGTGACCTTGAGGCGTGAGCAGAGAAAAGAATCAACACAAATCCATTGAGTCTGGACGTGGGGCTCACAGGCCCCGGTGCCCTGTGTATGTGTGCGCTCATTGGCATATGGTGTTTTGCTGAAAATGGATTAGACGGAGCCCCTCATGAATTATTGTGAAAGCCCAGGATATTGCAGTGCACCACTGAGAGATAAACAAATTAGTGCTTTTATCATGTCTGCCTTTAATTGATATTCATGAATGCAGTATTTCATATGCAACAAAAGGTTTGGTCCAATGCTAAATATTTAAATTTTGATTATTAATTACTATTATAACATTCCAGTAGATAAGTAGTGTTGGTGTGTGTGTCTGTGTGTGTATGTATGTGTGTGTATGTGATTAATTTGAGCACATGAGATCCATAATCTCCTGTTTTATCCTGCAGCTATGATGTATGTGTGTGTGTGTGTGTGTGTGTGTGTGTGTGTGTGTGTGTGTGGCCTGCATAAATGCTCAGTATGATCCTGCAAACCCCAAAAACTACACAAAGTATCCAACACAAAGCCTGTGGGACATGAATCTTTGAATCCTATGTGAGCGGAATAACAACACTGTAGCATCTATGAGAGGACTGATGGACTGCTTTAAAAATACATGTGATTCCAACTGGACTCAATCTTTATTTGGACCCAGTCCTGCTGGATTGATGCTAATGCCACCCTGGGAAAAAGAGTTGGCTCTGTTGTGCTTTTTTGAAAATTCCAACCACTTTGTAGTTCAAATTATTCCACATAGAACAAGATGTTTTGGGGCTTTTGAGCTGTGTTTGTAGAGTATGTGCATATATAAAACGGTCCTTCGCTAATATGTTAAATTTAGCCAAAGCTCCTTTAAGGCGCATCCACAAACTTAACATTTTCAAACCCCCGCAGAGCCTTTAGCAGGTAAAACTTTACTTTATACACCCACAGAGCTCCATTTAAAATTCAAGTCAGAATACTAAGTTTCATACCTTATATATCAGGCTGAATTGTGCATCAACAAAAATCATGTAAAAGACATTTTTGCTTAATTTTGCAGCTTTAAATTTGACTGTTTTATATTAACCCTTTCATAGATAGTGATCACTGCAGTGGACAGCTATTTGAAAGCCATTTTCTTGTATATGCAATGGTTGTAATGCTATAGTTGCATTTAAGTCACTATAGTGGACCCTAATGCATCATGCCTTAGGCGGTGATCACACAGAAATGAAACACTAGAGATGCGGACGCTTCAAAGACGTTTGAAACACTGGAAGCGCTTATTCAATGCGTGCTAGCTACTGGCATCTGATGCTCAAAAAGTTTAAAATATTTTAACTTTTCAGCGTCTACGCGTCTAAAAAGAAGTGTCTACAAAAACGCGTGTCTAAAAAGACACCGGAAAAACGCCCATTTTAAAAGACGCTTGAACGCCGGTCAGACGTGCCGTATCATAGGAAAACAATTGTTTTACTGGCGTCACGCTTCTGGCGTTTCATCTCTGTGTGATCGCCCCCGTACACTGCCACCCACAGGCCAGGTGTTGTCAGTGCAACACAAATCTCTCAAAACCAAGATGGCGGACGGAATGCAAGAGATGTTGTGCCCCTCAAGAAGGGGAGAAGCTGAGGAGTCAGAAGTTTATCGCCTTTGCATGGCATTAAGCAGTATATGAACATGTTATCATTTATTAAATTAATTTATATTTCTTCAGTTGGAAACTTAAACGCATGCTGTCCACCTGAATGGACGTGAAAAACTCCTTGAAAAATGCATGTTTAAAAAAATGAACTTCATAATTTTCGTGCCGAAAGTGGAATAAAACACTCAAGGAAAAAAAAAATCTTGACTGAGGTCGTAATAATTCACGCATGAAAGGGTTAATGACAGAATATTGATGCACTCTGATCTGATTTCTCATGGGAATCACTCCTGTCATTAGTGCAAAGACGATAAACAAAGGCAATAAACTTCTGACTCCTTTTTTACCTTTACCTTGAGAAGCATCATTTAATACACCCAATACTGCGTGTTCAACGTGTAAACTTCTACATAGAATTGTTGTACCCCAAAAAATACAACACAAAAACAACCAAAAACATGCATGTGAAATACAAAAAACACACAGTAACATCCAGCATGACACATAAAACATAATGAAATACATTAGAAATAATAATAAAAAGCATACAACACACAGTAAAAATTTTTTATAAGGAAACATACGGAACAATAAAACACTTTTCAGGTGCTCACCATCTTGAGGCAGGTTGTCATCAGTATCCCAGAGCCTGATGTCATGGAAGAGTGGTTTGTTGTTGATTGGAGTGTTTTTTTTTCTTTCCCTCCTAGAAATAGTTGGAAGGAGGGGCGTTTTCACCTGTGTGCAACCACTGCAGCTAGTTGCTTTCCCTTGAGTCTCAGTCTGCAGTCTGAGGGGCTGTTCCTTTTCTGCAATAAAGAAAACAAAGTCAACCAAATGCAGTGTCTAAAAACATGACACAACAAATACGGGGCTGTAGATTACTACATCCAGCACTGGTACAAATAGCAGAATCTTTAATTACACCAGCACTATGTCAGAAACACAATGTTCTGGATGCTGACTTGAGCTTTACAACAGCTATGACATCAAAATAGTGTTAATAATAAGTGCCTTTGTTTGTGTTATTGGTAAGAGAAAAGTTAACTTGCTGCATATCCTTTTATTTCAACTAATTTAAAATTAATTTATTTCATTATAACTATCTTTGCTCAGACCTTTGCTGCTCACCCTACCTCAATGGCAAGACAGGTTAATGAAAATGAAACAATAATGGCAAAACTCCATGTGAAGACAGATGGATGATTATTTTAGACTAGCAAAGTGATAAAATACTGGCCTGATTTATCTGTTAATTTGGCCAAAATCGACATCTGTTTCTTTTAATATAGGCCTATTTTTTATTTTTAATTAATTATTTATTTATTTAATTTTTTTTTTGACTCCTCTCTGTGTGAGTGCACACGTTGCCATGATTTATAATCTGTGTGTTTGTTTGCTTTTTTTCTATTTCCTGACGAAGTAGCTATATTTAATTTGAATGTGAAGAAACATTTTGTTCAAAAGCAAACAAAAGCTGTGTTTGTGTTCCTTTAAAGTCACATTAAGGGATACACGTATGTTTATTGCTGCTTTAACAGGTGTTGTGAATCCCAATTACAAAATCAGCAGACTCTGTTTGACCCTCACCAGCCACCATACACCACAGCAAGGCTAGCAGCTGCTGGTGTGCTCAGTGTGTGGCTCCACTGTTGTTCTTATTTGAGCAGTTTCTCATTTATAGTGTTGTTGTGCCACATCACAGTCTTGTTTGACTATCATGGCATGCTTATGAAACACAAAGCAGACTTAATTTAAAGGATTATTGCTTAAAAAAACATCAACCAGCAGCTCAGTATGGAACAGATTGTTTACCCCTCTACAAAGGAGCCTGTGGAGAGCTTTGCATCCAGATTGTCCTCCAAAAGTAAGTCGATCTTCTGAACTGAAAGGAAAAACATTTACAGGCAACTGTAAGTTGCTGAAAGTTTTCTAGCTAGAAAGACTGACACACCTGCGCATGACCAGGCCTGCAGTGTGCATATCAGGTGTGGGGTGCAGGAGGTTAAGTGGAACATTAAACATCTCTCCATTGTGAACTGTTAATGAGGTTTTAACATCCAGTTGGCCAGGCTTTTTCCTGTTTGGGTAAAGATTGCTTCGCCAAATGCTGCTCCAAGTGTCTCTGTTGTTCTAATCTTCAAATGAAAGCTGAACATGATCTCAAACTGCTTACAATGCCTCTCACACACCTGCTAGATGTTCTAATCCTTTAAAAGAAGCAATTAGAGGGATCCATCTTTAAAATGAAGCACAACCTCATAATATGTCGCTTAATTTCTGCCTTTTTATTTTGCAACTATTTATTAAAGTCCCCAGCTTAATCACTGTAAGAAATGGATCAGTGTTTGGTGTTTGTGAGAACAGCTGCTGAGTGACTGCACTGATGTATCGTCTCCTGTCTAGTGCTACCATAATGCTGCGGCTCAGTGATACCACCACCACCAGCACTCTGTGTCTGTTTAAATATGTGTCTTTTGTGGCAGCTGGCCTGAGCTCTGGCACATGGAGCAGATTCCCTTCAGTATGTTTTTACACCAGGGAGCAGATCCATGCAGCCTGTAGCTGCTCACTTATGGATAGGCCATACTGGGAGTGAACACCATCATCAGTCTGGAGCCTGAACGAGGGCTGAAGCAGCAGTAATGATGGATTAATTGTCTGTACACAGCAGCTTCCAGTCATCACAGAGTGAGGGTTTTTCATGCTGGGATATTGTGCGGGACAGTGTTTTTTTCTTCTGCTGTTTGTTATTCTCTAACTACACCCGTAGCAGTGAGAAATGATGTACAGTCAAGCTCTCTGCTGGGCGACTACTTTCCTGGGAAATGACGCTCGTTTTCTGACTTGCATATGAATATGTGCGTGAAAAGATTGGAGGCTGATTATGATTTATGGTAAACTGGGAAGCTGCAGCTGTGAGTTTCTGAGCCTGTGCACATACAGGAGAAGTAAATGCATAAAGATGCAGCAGATTTTCACTTTGCCTTTATGTTTAATGATGACTTTAAGGAGCTTTCTGTGATTTTAATCACTTTCTTAATAATACTGTCTCTCTAACAAAGGGACAACATGCACAGTAAAAAGTTTTTCAGCTCCTAAAGGAACAGTTCAACATTTTTAGAAGTAGTTTTTTTTTGCAAGTCACATTAGAAGATACTACTCTTATATATGTCCAGCATATTTAAGACTACAGCCAGCGTAGTTAAGGATAAAGACAGTGTTACTGTCAGCTGTAAAGGTGTATATAGTCGGGCTAGCTGTTTTCCCCCTTTTTCCAGTCTTTATGCTAAGCTAAGCTAACCAGCTACTGACAGTATATAACAGAACAATGTATCCTCATGCAATGGTTCATATAATGGCTAAAGAAATGGCGCCCCACGAATGGCATCGTCACGCCTTGTATTTAACATAAAGTTATTAGGGTTAGGAAAAGAAAGAAGGTTGGGTGTCGCATCTCAAAATAACTTGGTTTTACACGGGACACAAACACCCGTCTCCTGGGGGAAAGTCCTGTGTTTGTTTGACCAAACCACCCAAACCTGCGGACTTGTGCTCTTGATACAATTTCCTTCTATACTCCTGTCAATGCATTGGTCATGTGATGGCAGCTTTCCCGATTATGTAGATTATATAGGCTATACATGGCTGGCTCATGATAACAGGGGTTATATAAGAACAAACAGTGCTTGTGAACAGCCTGAACAGATAGATATGAAAGTGGTATTGATCTTTTCATCTAACTCATCTACTTTAATAGTTTAATAATTTATACTAGTTTAATAATTTAATGATAATAAGTAGTTCAGTGTAATGTTGATCCTTTGATCTCCGCTTACTGTATCTCCAGAGGGGGAAAAAAAGATGAAACAATGGAAATGGTGGACATTCAGTTGTGCTGACATATGTGCAAATAATACTGCTCTGAGAAGCGTTCCATACATCACCAAAATGAATTTTGTCTCATCATTTGCTGAGATTTCCGACCATTCATCTCGGTGAGTTATGGCCCCTCTTTAGAGGTGTATCCGTGCTACTTCAACCTTCACCTCACTTATATCTTCAACCCACTGTGCAGTGCTTTTGGTTTTGCTTGTTTGAGCGTGTAGTGTAGTGACACATCCACTGGGACAGCAGACATGAGGTTAAAGCAATTCACCACGGAAGAAAACTGGAGCCCGCTTTGGCACCAGTGAAGAATGGGCAGAGACAAGCATGGATACCAGATGGCAGTGAATCTGTAATTACAATTCTCTGGTGCAAAATGAGGCACTGGTGGAATGAAATCTTCCTGCGGCTTCAAATATCCTGCGTGCAAAAGTCTTTGTTTACTTGGCAGAAGGTTTAGCAGTCATCCTGGTCTCTTTGAAGTGCAAGTTTCTTGTTTTCAGTGTCTGCTGAGAAGTTCAAATGTGAAGGGAAGGCCACTGAGCACCATCAGACTGCAGCAATGTTAGTGTTGGTGTCTGCCAGTGTCTTTGTGGAATGGTAATTACCAGCCTAATCAAAAACAGGATGAAGATGGACAAAGACAGTTGAACTGAATTTAAACAGGATGAGCCTATAATGGCTCCCAAATGGAGAGCAGGGTCTGTGCTCGCCCCAGAGGGACTCACCTGTGATTTAGCCTCCTTACTTCTGTATGTGACAGGGTGGCATTGTGGCATCGCCCGCTCCCTCCCCTGTGACCCCGGATGCTCCCTCTTCCGTAGGAGGCTGCATAATTGTCTAATTAAATGGAGAGACAACAGCCCCAGCATACCTCATTAAAGACACCGCTCCATCAGCTCCCGCCTTTCCATTTCTTTTAAAAGACCCTCCTCATCCTGGCAGGAAAGGTCAAACAAAGAAAAGTGTTGAGATGGATGCCTGTCCCTCTGGTACTCGTGCTATAGAGTCGAAATTAAACCGTATTCTAATGAATATATATCATAAAGGCTTATCCAGATATCTTCCTATCATGTGTGAGTGCCCAGAGAGTCATGCTAACTTGTTGGACTGGCTTGATTTCACAATGTCACCAACAACCAAAGGAGGAAGAGGAAAGGGGGACAGTTTAGATAAAATATATAACATTAACCATGCTAAAATATAGTATGCTATGTCTATATTAAGTGGTGTGCTGCTACCCTGAAAATAAAGCGAATGCAGTCATCTTTTTTGTATTAATGAGGCATGCACCATTGAATAATTTCAACAGATAAATGAGCCAGGTTTGAGCTGCCTATAAATGAGGCTAGTTGAGCAAAAGGTTCCCATGTGACTTCTCTCAGTGCTCAGAATATAGTGAAATAATTAACTTGGAGATCATACCATCTCAGATGCATTATAAAATAATTCAGCCACAACTGTATTTATATCATATGGATTTTTAAAAATATTTTTCACACATTATTTTAGCATTATGTATATGTATTTTAGCAGTTATTTCATCATTGTCCATACTGTAATTGTGCTCCTTATTATATTACAGTGTACTTGCCTTTTTTGCCACAGATTGGATTTGCTAGGTTTGGCATTATCCCAGACCATGTATCTATATTTGTTATTGTGTTGTGGAAGTGTGTGAGAGAGCATGAAGACATGCACATCAGTATAAATATCATTGGTGTTGCCATGGTTGTGGTTACAAATGTGCCCCTGCCAATTTCAAAGCCAAATTTATCCATCTTACTCCATCCAGCTGATGCTAAATGTAACCTTTCCAAGTCCAATTATTTATGAAGTCCACAAACACGTCTCCCCGCTTCCTTTTCGTCCTGGTTCCCCCTCACATACATATATCATAAATATTTGAGAGGATGGGTGTTGGAGGTTAACATATGTCCCATCTGAAATGTCAGTGGCCCCTCCAGTAGCCAGCATGCTGTTGACAGAGCACCAAACCACTTTGTTTGGGAGGCGGGACTCTGTTATGGGTGTTGTTTAATCTCCTGGCCAGACACGAACATGGCTGCCCCTGAATATGTACTCACAGAGGATTGGTTTGTTCCTCCAGGTGTCACACATGCTTGAGAGAATGAAAGAAACCAATTTTTGTCAGTCAGGTTGCAAAGTGGCTCTGTAACCTGTCATCAGAATCAAATACTCAGCCTGACATCCAATCTACTCATAATCTGGACTCTATAGATTTTGTGTCTGGGTCTAAAAGTAGCCGCTTGAATTTAACTTTGGGTCTTCGGGGAGCGCAAATAATCTTGTCTTTTGGAGTGACAGCTTGAGACAGCGGAGTGTGTTAACCACACTTGAGCAGTGCTGCTTTATAGAGTGTGTCTGGCGTCTGGAGAGATGTGGCTGTGGTCAAAGATGGTGTAAGATTGAGGAAAATAATCAGGTGCCTCTCACAAGACATCTCTGAGACAGACATGCAGCACAAGTTAACTTCATGGAGCATTCTTACGAGGCTTCGCTTTCCTACTTATAAAGTTAGATTGTGCTGCTTTTGCAAAGTTAACTTTCTGCAATGAGTTCTGCCATGACAGATTTTATAAGTGACATCCAATAAAAGCCTTATTCAATACTGCCACTTCTCTACCATTCCTATACTTGTCCAGAAAATGAATTGAGTTCCTTGAGCCCCAGGTTAATCTGTGTTAGCTGCTCTCCACAACCTCTTTGAAATGGGAATAATAAGCATCCTGTGTTTCAGGCTGCACACTAAACGACTAAACTGAGATTTAAGGCTGGCTTTATGTGAATAATTTTGTTTATGTATTTACCCCTGATGTTGATGGATGATTGGGGCTTTGCTGCTTTAGGCCATGAATAATTCATCACGAGGAGAATGCGTTTCAGAAGTTTGCTCCCTGGCAACAATAATGACTTAGGAAATTGTTGGGGATAGTGTTATCTAATTAAAACGGGACTCATCGGGCAGTTCAGGTGATGGGACGATGCTAATTAGCGGAGCCTTGTGTTACTTGGTCAGCGTGAAGACCGGCTCGTGTCACGCAAACATTAGTTTATAAGATTAAAGAGGTTGTACCCTGCATGTCTTTACAGGACAGTATATCTTTATTAGTATTCATTATTACACTGGGAAAAATCTCTTTATCTGAAGCCTCTAATGTGACAGCTTTTGGCTTTATTATTTTTATCCACTGTCAGGGGGATAATAACATTTTTAACAACTTTAGAAACATGGTGTGTGCTTTGCATTGATGGGATGCACCCTGTGGGAGAACATTATCTTTAATAGAGCCAAAACATGTAGCTCACTGATATATTACAGGATGGACAGAAGATTAATCAGCAACTATTTTTGTAGCTGAATAATAATTACATTTTTTATACAAACATGCCAATGAATGTGCGTGTTCCAGCTTCTTAAGTGTTTTTCATGTGATTTTAAATCTTTGGGCTCTGGCAGTCCAGTCGCCAGAGGAAAATGTTGGCATTGTACATTTCTGTGAACCATGACACGCATCATATCAACAATTTTAAAAGTGACGTAATATATGAGCTGACTGTTTCATCAGGAGGTGGAGGTGGAGGTTACCTAAGTGAGGTGTCTGCTGAGCGGCAGAACACTGATCAAGACCAACAAACAACAAAACCAGTTATGATTTAGTGAATCATTGCCGTGTTTCCAGCACCAGGACCCATCACTGTTTTTCCCTGCAGCTTTTTAGCCCCTAAACATGGATGTTTTTAGGGACCTTTCTGGGCTGGGAAAGTGGTTGTTTTCACTAGACATTGCTGCTTTTCTTGCTGAGATAGTGGCACAAAAAGCAGCTGTGTTTTACTGAGATCACTGTTTTTCTTTCCTGGATAGTAGCTTGAAAAGTTGTTTTTTACAGACATCACTGCTTTTCTTTCTGAGATGAAAAGCAGTTGCTTTTACAGAGACATTGCTGCTTTTCCTGCTGGGATTGTGCCCCTGAAACAGCATATTTGAAGCCAATACATGATCTTTTCCTGATCATAACTAAGTGATTTTGTGCCTAAACCTATCCACATATTAACCACAGCTTGTTAGGAGTAAAGTTTCAATGTATCTGCGACATTATAAGGTGCAAATGTAACATATCAGTGGTTTGCAAAAATATACAATGCCAATTTTTTTTCTGGTGATTGGGTTGGTTCTGGACTTTTAACAAAATAAGACATTTGAAGGGGTCAGTCTGGGCTCTGTCTTTTTCCTGACATTTCACAGAATAAACAAATATCCAAATTAATAGAGAGAATGAAATAAATAGGTAATTGCAGCCCCAATCCTCAGCCATGAACGCACTTATTTAAAACATACTCCCTGTGGTAAACATGCTTATCAAATCATATAATATAGAGGCTATAAGGGAAACTCATGGGAGGTAGTCCAGTGTAAGCTCAATATGAGTCACTTTAATTACTTTATAGACAGTCTAGGACCTGCCTAGAAATTTGGTCACTTGCTGTTTTACCCTTTGAACCTCCTGCTGGACAGAATACAGATGGATGCATAAAGGCCAATAGAGGGAGCCCAATAGCTATTTGTCCTCAAGCTGAGACAGGGCAAAGGGGTGCCACTGCAGTTTGTTTACATGCAAAATGGTTTAATTCATTAATAAAAGCCACATTAGAAGTCACCAAGTCAGATGCAAGTAATCACAGGAGTTTTCTTTTTTGTGGTCTCAGGCTTTCTGACATCCTCTAACTAGAATCTGTTTGCTGGCCTTTGTGAAGACGAACTGAAAGCCAGGTGGACGGCTCTGAAACCGAGTATGTCCCAGCAGATGGGTGGTTAGGGGGGCGCGGACTCCGAGACAGCTGTGGTCCGTCACTTTTTCCAGAGGTTTCCAGGCAGCTATAGGAGCCTGTCAGCTGGTTTGCTTCAGCTCCAGAAAAAGAGACGAAGGGTCTCAGGGGGACAGAGGGCTTTTTTCTATTACTACAGTCTTCATAACCGCTGCAGTGGTTTACCCGACGATGCCTTCACGCTCTGCTGGTGTCCTAGACTCTAGTACTCATGAGGTGGCTCTTTACACATCCCCTAAAGATTAATGAGATTGCACGTTCATTGTGACAGATGATTTGGAAATGATGGGACTCAAATATTGTATCCATATCAAGGGAATCCGGATTTTGAAGCAGACGGCTGCAATGTATATTTCACTGATACTGCAAAATCTTTACAGTGAAATGTAAAAGGAAACAGCGCTCTCTCTAAATATTAGTTTAGTAGTGATTTGATCCACCTTGCCAAGCATGATTGATGGACTTAATATATTTCATTAAGTCAAGGATTTATATTTGTCTCGTAATGAGTTGCTGTGTTGAGCCCGGCTCTGCGGCCGCACAGGTCTGCTGTTAAACTCCAGACAGCGCAGTTGTTTGTATTTGAAGGGCTCAGGAATATTACTTCAATAAATATTTGATGAAAGAGGAAGTTCTATCGATTCATTACACTGTGAGTAATATGTGTATGTGTTCATTAGGCTGCCTCTGAGTATCCGTGTTTAATATTCTTTGTTTACAGTGGAGGGTCACATATGGGGAAACACATGAATATGGAGCAGGTAGCCTCCGCTCGTCTCTGGGCTTTGCACAGATGCTTGTCCTGTACTATTCTGCACACACTCGCACTGTACATACACATTAGGCATATATGTATATATATATATATATATATATATATATACACACATTTCCTTTCTTTAATTAAAACAATTAAAGCAGGTTTGTTGACATGCATACATTTCCATGAATGACAAAGAGATTTCACTGTTATCGTTCTGGCTTCCCAGTAAAATAAAACCGTATTGTGTTTCTTCCAGGATTGAAGCCTGGTGACAATCTCAGACATCACCTCCTGACTCATAAAAAGGCATCTTCTGGGGGGGGGGGGGCAGCAAAGAGCAACATGAAGGAAGTGTTGAACACAGGGGAGGTGAGTGTCTTTCTGTGTGTGCTTTCTGTATCCCTGAGTGTCCTCATATTTGTGTGTACAGCTGTGGCCTGAAAGCGGAAAAAAAGGGGGGGCTGGTCTGTACCAGGAGAGAGGTATGGGCTCTGCCCCGCAGCATTTGGCACAAAGGACCTACTACCTATTATGCATGCTGGCGGTATCTGTGGGAGATAAGGTTTGGTCCTGGGAGATAAGGTCAGGTCCTGCTAATGAAACACATGCAAAAGGTTTACAGGGAAACCTCCCCTTCTCAACTTCTCATTTTTTTTTATTTTGAAGTATTTCATTCTCCTCATGATATTACTTTATTGTCACTCACCTCTCCTGTCATTTATATGAGCAGACTCTGCACCATTTCATCATGTAATATGATTCACCTGCAACCATAACCCGAGACATTTGCATTTATGAAAGTTAAAACAATCCAAGGACGTGTAAAAGTGATGCTCAGTTAATTAGGACTGATATTGTGAGATATAGCAGCGGTGCCAGGAAGGTACCCTGCTGGAGCATCACTGCTTCTTTGTTTATATCCCTGTGCTATGAGTGTAGCTGGGAGGCATGGCAAGTGGAATTCGCTCAGGTGATGGGTTTAGTATGAGCGGATGCAGAGGGGGAGCTCTCTCCTCCCTGCTGACTCTCCCAGCCGGCTTTGGCATTAAGTCAGCCCAGCTCTGTACCAGACGACAGCACGACAGCTGTTTCCTATGACTAGGGGAAAACACATTGATTCACTTCCTCGGTTGGCCTCATTTGGGAAGAGATGGAGTGTAGCCAAAATACTCTCCACCGGCGCTGAGACGTGGACAGTAGAAAAAGGTCAGCGGCAGAGAGGAGAATGAAGGGGAAGCTCGGCTTTAAATGACACCACCAATATTTCAGCCCTAAATGGATTTTAACCTTTTCCCATTGTGGGAGATGAACCTTGATGCTTTTTAGTAATTTTTCTGCTCTACAAAGGCAAAACCCTCTCCAGCTCCATATTTCATTAAAATTGAGTTTAGACCTGAATCTCACTTTTTATCAGGCTATATGCACTCGGTTGCCAGTTTATTAGGTACAGGAAGGCAAACCTAATGCAGTCTAATGCCTAACAGTCTTGCAATAAACCCTACCTTCATGAAGATTATGATGCTAATTAAAGTCTTTGGTCATTTTGAAGGTTGTAGTTCGTGGTGCTGTTAAGTTGTACTGATGGTGTTTCTATTTTTTAGGGGAGAGCGGGGTTGGTTAGGACATTTTTGTATAAACATGAAATAAGCTTCTGTTACTCACAAACTACTTGAACAGTAATGAAAAAAAGATCCCTGAACAGATACAGGTGTCTGCTAACAATCTATCAATTAATTTAGAGCCAAAACCAAATATGAAATGCACAATTTTGTAAAATGTAGGAGTGCATTTTCCTAAATTTCTGCCTCCCCGTAACAGTTAGAACATTGGGAACAGTGGGTAGGGTTGGTTGGGACATCTTGTTTTGGGCTTAAAAAAAAAAAAAAAAAAAAAATTATATTGAAAAACGTCTAAATTTTAACACATTATATTTACTATGTCACTTGTTCACATGTTTCTTTGGGAAAAACAAAATATTGTAGAATTATTTATTATTTATTTTATAAATTACTTAGATATGGACTTTGGCTGTCTTCCACATCTTTAATTCAGTGGCATCTATCAGCGATGTATTACCATAGCACGATGTTATTTTGCCAAATAAGACATGCTCCTTGACCAACATTGCAATCAACCAATCACAGCCCTCTGCCCTTCTGTGCTTCTTTCAAAACCCCTTTGTGCTTCTTCAGAGCAAAACTAGTTTTCCAAATTGAAGTTAAAAAAACTGAATAAAATCCTCAGTAACAATGAACAAAAACCTTGTAAACTAGGCTACTGCAGAATTAGCATGTTAGCTTGCTAACTAGGTTGGCTATGCTAATGAGTAGTTTGCCTATAGACAAGAATATTAGCGAGCTAGCTTGCTAAGTAGATATGCTATGCTAACAAGTAAGCTTGCCAATAGGCTGGCATGTTAGCGAGTTAGCTAGCTAAGTAGATAGGCTATGCTAACAAGTAAGCTATTCACTAACAAAGAGTAAGGATAAGGGCATTTTTTGTTGTGCGATTACCACAGACTTTATGTAGCCTATAGGGTTTTGCAGTTTGAGTTTGCTTCATTTTGCAAAAAGAAACAAAAAATCTTAGGAGTTAGGGGTCAAAAGAAGCATACTGGTTTGACTCTGCACATTCAAGATACAGCCAGGGGTTGAAATGTAGGTTTATATGAGGTTCGTGCAGCAAACTTTTACTCTGTGACTTCACAGAGTCTTTATCAATCAGGAAAAGCCTTTGTCTTGTTTTTGTGTTCTTTTTGTTACGGTAGGAACTATAAGCAATACTGTCCCAACCATCCCTCAGAGAGAGACACAATCTTTTTTGTTGGTAGCTAAAGTCCAGACAGCTTACACAAGCATCAACTGATGGGCCAGGAATTCAGTTTTCCACCAAAATATTTTAGTATGTGGCATAACTCACAGTACTGTAGATGAAAAAAAAAATAACAAAAGAGACATAAAATGTACTTAGAAGCAGTAGATTTTAAAACTGTGAATAAAATGTAAGGAATAGTGAGAAGGTCTCAACTTTGAGACCTTTGGTCAATGACACAAGTATAGTCGTTTTCTAACTTACTAAAAAGACACTGTCTGTCCCAACTGTCCCCCTGAATCTTCCTCAATCCCAAATGACCCCACTCTCCCCTACTCCCCTACTATCCTTACTGATAGAAATGGGTTAGGACATAATATTAGAGAGAAAAGCACAACAAACTAAAGCCTCCAGAGTGACCATAAAGTTGAGGAAACACCTCTCGAAGATGGATTTCAAACAAAAACTGACTTTTATTTGGCCACCGGTTGTGTCTTACTGTATATGAAATATTTGAAAAAAATGTAATTCATGTGAAAAACAGCTTTTAAATAAGCAATTGCTACAGAATGAGCTGAAACCCAGGCCAGACCACAGTAAATGCACTCTGTGTTGGTAATATATGGCAAAGTTTATCATGATGAAAGACAGGGGAAGCAGAAAGCAGCCCAATGTTGTGTTTTAGGTAGAAATGTTCTGTACATGCGTCCAGACATTTGCATTCATCCTGCTGTCCATTGTATTGATTCGTCAAGTGAACCCTCATGCTGACAGCCAGCCTTCTTTTGTAAGAGCTGCGAAGGCTTTTAAAAAAGCCTCGGTGCTGTGCTTAGTGCCAGTTCAATACCTAAACACAGTCGTATGCAATCATAGTTAATACAAGTTATGTGAACATTTATAATGAGGAGGCCATAGATACAGGAGATATCCGTCAAGGGCAAATTTGTTTTCACAGCTTGGAAGCTGTAAAAGCAACAAAACAGGAATAACGTATTGGCAAAACAAACACAAATTTCTGCATAAATGATTTGATTTACCGTTTTATGCCTGATGCTGTGGTCTCTATCTGCTATGCAAATATTGTTTTCTGTGGAGGATATTTGAAATGACTCCAAACAAATACTTGTATCATGTCATGCAGTTTAAATCACTGGTATAAGAGACAGCGGTTGTACGATCAATAGTTCTCTCATGCTACTTCAAACATCGACCCTCTCCTTTGAGATTTAATTAGTTCCTGAATATGCTCAGTGTAACATGAATATTGTGGTATGGCTATCGAACGTCGGGATGATCTATACCGCATTTGTTCAGGGATCAATTATGAATGTTGTAATTTGCTATTGATGTAATTGATTCATTTGTCCAATTATACTGGAGACAGTCGTCAGCCCTTTTTACTGTGCAGCTCAGTGAGCGACTCATCAGTGGGGCATCCTCAGGAGGAACAATAAGCTGACTCCTCTCGGCCTGCCACTGGGTGGGCTCACCTCTCATTTACAGTTCCCACTGTCTCATTTACAGTACCCGCTGTTCAGCTATATTACCAATCTAAAAAATTAGGTACATGTAAAAGGAACATTCCAAATATATTAAGCGCAATTCTGAAGATTTCACATATTGTTAATTTAAAAAACAAAACAGGACAAAAACAACACTGATTACTAATAAGTTCTTGTATGGATGAGTGTAGGTTCCAATGATGTATGCATCAAGAATTGAAGAAATATTTCACTGCTGGGAGGATGGTCTTTTCATAAAACTGTGCTGTCTATGCGGTAGAAAGATCCAAATACTTTTGACATTGGTGCTACATGACCAAAGAAGCCAGCGGAAAGGTCTGTGGCATTTGCTTTTGCTCAAGAGGTAGATAACTTACAACTACCAGAATCCACTGAGCTGCACTGGACCAATGCTCCTGCAGGTGGGTGACATAATGCAACCCTGGCTGTTTTTCCACAGAAAACAATATGGTGGCCGGCTGGTAACAGACGATCTTGAGCTGCAGTTAAACAGTGAGCTAAAATATGTTCCTGAAAACAGTTTAGGTGAGGAATCAGCAATGCAGTAACAGAATTTTGGTTTATATTTGATCAGCACTTTGAAGTTTTACAATTAGATCTCAGTATTTTCAGCCTCTGTTTTTACAATACAGGAAAAAGTATGCCGTTGCAGTTTGCAAATTCTCATATTGCAGCCAAACAGTGCACTAAAATATGTTTCTAAAGACATTTTAGGCAAGAATGAAGCCATGCAGTAACAGAATCTTGGTTTAATTTTGACCAGCACTGCCTTGTTTTACCATTTGGTCTGAGTTTGAGAAAAAGAGAGAAAGAGGTGGGTCTCCCTTTCTCCATCTGCTTCTATACTTTTTGTGTCCATGGTGACGAGTATATAGAAATGTGGAAATATAATATGCAGTTCAAGCAACAGCCCTAGAGCCAGTAAAAATCGTGTCATCCAGTGGATTTTAGCATGAGATCTGGGCGCTTGTAAGATGGAGGGAAGTCTACCACAGTTCATTTACACATACGACCCACATGGCTATGATACAAAGCTCCTTGAAAATTGGCAAAGAATCCTTTTAATATTCTTGTGATAACTGTTAAAATGGCAATTTCTAATATCCTTTTTGAAGCCATTTTGATAGCAAAGATTGTATTGCATAAATATAAAATCTACCTTTCCCTCTTGATATTGTCCCTTCAATTTCCTGAAATAGGTTTTTGACAGTCTGTTGCACTGCTGTGGTTCAAACCCTTTTCACAAGCATCCCTAGACTTATTAGGTCTGCATCCTAGCAACTTTAGACCCATCTCCAGTCCTTTTATATACTTAAAAAAGATGGTTTCAACTCATCTTATAGGCTACCTTTTGTATCATGAGATTGGCTTCCTTTGTCTGTTGACCTTTATCTGTGTTTATAGAGGACACTCTGACCACATTTTGACTGACTAGTTTAAAAATCATGTGCATTTATCTCAGACAACACTGTATTGATTCTGCTTATCACCTAAAACATCCTTGATTGGTTCAGGGGACTCCATGTCTACATCAGCATCTATCATCCAATACCCACTGAGTCACCCAAGTGTTTGTTTTTTCTACGTGTGCTCTACTCTTTATACACAATATGCATCTAGTGAATAAATCAGTCATTAAAAATACCTTATTCACTGGCAGAAACTGTATGTGGTTAGCAATGTTTCCAGTGCCAACAAAGATGAAAAATATTAACACAATTTAAATTAGAATTTAGTTGAAACGCCACCAGAGGACTGTAAAATTTAATGCAAATTTACTAGTTTAATTACATCTAGTCAAACTACTCCCCTAACACTGCCAGTATACCAGCCGCTCACAGAGTGAACCAGCTTCCTGTTCTCCCACAGCTAATTAAATCATACTGATGGGAAAACAATGCAAAATTACAAACAAATTGAACAGAATCAACCAAACAGATGAAACACAACATGGCAGATAAACTTCAGATAGTTCCTGCACCTTCATTATCTCTCAGTGGTCATGTTAATCATGTGAATAGCTGCCGTGACACTTAAAATTTCTAATGAAAACTAACTGTGTTTTGATGGGCTGATGAGAATGGCATCGTAGGATAAATGGACACTTGCTGAGAGATGCCTCCGACGATTAAAATTACAATTTGAGAACTTTAAAACTCAATTTAATTATCTTTCTGTGAGTCATTATCGCTGTAGTAAAAATCTGTGTTTCTTACATCTCTTGTAAAACATCTTGCCAATCCACTCAGTGTGTGATCTAATCATTTCATTTTCTTGTGAACATTATACATTTCCTTTGATAAACCACATCTGTCCGCCTCATATGCACAGCTGCTCATTACAAAATAAAAGGCTCATTTTGCTCCAGGTACATCTGCAACTTCACTGTGATAGAAAGTACATAAAAAGATGCACTGTGGCTCACTGTTCTGTAGTTCTGCTTCTTTCCTTCCATTCAAATGTTTACCTTCTTTTTAACTGACTGTTGTTTCCACTGGGCTTCTTTGTGGTTAGTGTAGTGTCATGAAAAAGATCTGTCAATCAGATTGTCATCTGGTAGCCGACCAGTCTTCCTCTAAACTCATTCACTTAGTCATAGTCCGTGAGTGCAGATATAAAAGTTTGAAATCATTGTCTAAAGAAAAAACTTTTCAGCAATTGACAACAATTTTCATTAGTTGTAAACAACCTCTTAAAGTTTGCAAAACTTCACCATGTTTTGAGTTGAGTGATCTCAAACCTGTGTGACTAGTTGAATCTTTAAGTGGTTGAATTTCCTAATAATTTCCTGGGGGTGAAATTCCCATAGGTGGCATTGTTGACAGCACTACATAAAAATAACGCCGCTCTTGCCTCAAGTGAAAGTGAAATCTGTAACTTTCCACATTAATTCTTTTTCCATCAGTGAGAGGTAATTGAAATGGTGTTTCTTCCTGTAGCAAAAACAGCAGAGCTGTTGTCTGGCAGCTTTGAAACAACCATTGTAAAAACTAACAGAGGTGCCAGGTTGTGAAGGGTGATAGTCAGCGCTATTGATTTTGAAGCATGAAGACACATGCAGTTGTGTAAAATGCATCTTTTCCAGAGCGCTGACTCTATTTTGAACATTCTTTGTTGGCCGTGGATGGTTGTAACAGCCTACGGACAGCTTCCATAAATATGTCGATTTTGGGATCTTTCAACAAACATCCATCATTAAAAAGTATTGCACTGCTGGATGGTCTTTTCATATAACTGGGCTGCAGTGAAAAACAGATATACTTTTGAAATTGGTGCTATATGACCATAGAAAACCGAGGAAGACTGCTGTTGCATTTGCTTTTCCTCAAGAATTACAGAACTTACAACTGCCGTACACTGTGACCAATAAATACTCCTGCTGGTGGTTGACGCAATGCGAGCTTAGCCGTTTTAAAACAAAAACGGTGTGGCATCAGGCTGATAAACTATCTCGAATTACAGTTAAACAGTACGCTAGAATATGATTCTGAAAACATTTGAGACGAGAAATAACCAACACAGTAACACAGTCTTGATTCATATTTCATCAGCACTGCATTCACTGTCTCTCTCAATCCGCTTCTATACTCTTTGTGTCCGTGGTAGCGGCCGTTCGAAAATGCGGCTATACAATCTGTAGTTCATGCAACAGAGCCAGCAAAGACGCAGATTTGAGGATATTTCAGGAAAGCCTTAAAAGAATTTCTTCAAATTTGGCACAAACGTCCACTTGGACTCAGCGATGAACTGATCAGATTTTGTTGGCCAAAGGTTAAAGGTTTCCATGTTGTCTAATAGGGTTGAAATGATGAAGTGATGACATTAAATATCCAAAACGGTCATCTTCACTGTGACATAATAATGTTCTGCAAAAACGCTGGCCATTATTCAAAGCCATAACTCTGTGGTGATGTTTTAGAATTTGTAGTTTCTTTGCAGCAACATCCATACCTGAGGCACTGTCAGCTGTCATGGCTACATACTGTATGAGTCTGGAAAGATAGATGGAAACTGCGTCTTGGCTGGTTGGCAGAGACATACAACCGTGAGGCAATACTTGTAGTTATTATTACCCTGAATATTTCACTTTAATATCCTAAACATGATGAAAATGAGGCAATCATTTACAACAACTGAAATATAAGTACTTGAACTGCACTTCCTGTCACTCAGAGACACATGCACCCTGTAACAAGATACAATAAGCATGCATTGATTAACTATAAACCAAAAATGCTTGGAACCACTGAGCTGGACAAATGCAGTCTGAAACTGTGAAGAATGATCCGGTGTGTGATGTTTCACTGTGACACACTGAGTCCACCTGGACATGAACACCCAGTAATTCTGTTTGTCCAGTTTTAGTTTGTAGGCCTCTAGCAAACTGTAAACACATTGCACACACTTGATGGGTATTTTATGTTCCCACAAACACTTCCTCTGACAGTAATTGCACTGAAGCGTCACTCCTATTATCACTGGATTGATCACGTCTGAGTTACTTTCGCTTTAGAGAGACTGCACAATTGTTGTAATTTCAGCCGCTGGAAAAGCATCTTTCTTAAGCCTCCCCGCTTGTCGAGCTGCACTTTACGCTGTAGAATTGGTGCTTATAGAGGCGAGTGTTTCGAGGGGCTGGCGTCCACACAAAGCCCCCAACAGACGCTTTGATGTTTGCCTCAGCGGATCAAAGATGTTAGAGCGTGGACCTGCCAGGTGCACCGCTCTTTCATCTCACTTACTTATCTGTCTGCTGCTTCCCATTCTCAGTAAAAGGACAAAACAATGTGTCCCATTCAGGCCCACTCCATAATTCACACCAATAGGACTTACTCGATTTCAGATACTCCACTCAGGAAGCAGTGAGTTATTTTCACTGTGGTATGTAGTGTGTAAAAAAGCACAGAGTGATTTCAGAGTTTTACTGTGCTTATCATTTTGAATACCATACGTATGAGTTACAAAAGCTAAAGCAACAGTCCAGAGATATGAGCAGCATCTTAAGGCTCTATCTTAATCCTTTAACCTCCAACGGAGAAAAGAAAAGGACAAGGTTTTGTTGAAACTCATAAATATTTCAATGTCTGTCATAGCCTTTGGTTGAACCGGTATACCCAATTTTATTAGGTGTCCGACCTGACTCAGCAGCTGCTCCTTTGTGGAACAAAAAGACCCTGTGTCCCAGCAGGAAACAAGTGTCTGACTATTGCGTCGAACTGCGTGACATCAGAGGTCTCTGTCCACATTCGGCACTTTAAATATGCACTTCTGTTACCTAATGTAAACAAATCAGTTAATGGTGAAAAAAATTAGCTGTCTGCTCGAGATCACTCTGAACACGTAACCGTCTAAAAGTCCTATTTACTAGCCTACTACGTTTGTTAAGTTACTTTTTTAAACAGAAAACAAACATTTTATATTGTGAGATTTACTGGAAATGCCGTACAATACAGCCAACAGCAAGTAGCATAGCTTGTTATTATCAATGGTCATTTACCGAAAATGTTCAGCTCCCTGCCGATCTCCCTCCAGCTGTCTGCCAACAGTTTTAGGTTTTGTAGTGAAGTGAGGTATCATATAGACAATTCTTCATTTCAGCTTCATGAATCAGCCCTTCTAGCTCATGAGACTCTTAATCTCAGGGTCGTGGTTGGGGCAGCAGTAGCTCAGTCCATAGGGACTTGGGTTGGGAACCGGAGGGTCCCCAGGTCAAGTTCCCGCTATCCTCCAAATATGGAGTTTGGACTGGTAGCAGGAGAGGTGCCAGTTTGCCTCCTGGGCACTGCCGATGTGCCCCTGAGCAAGGCATTGAACCTCCAACTGCTTTTGGCCTATTTTGGGCCAGTGTGTATAATGAGTAAAAAAATTGAATTTCCCCTCAGGGATTAATTAAATATATCTTCTTCTTCTTCTTCTTCTTCTTCTTCTTCTTCTTCATTGCAGAGCTTTTAAAGTGAGCGACTGGAATAACTAGAGACAGGGCATCCAACAAAGGTTCAGCTTAAAGCAATGCACTGCATTGCTTGTGGTTATTTGGGACCCTTCTATTGTCAGCTTCACATCCAAAATGTTGCCATATTGACGCGGTTTTAGTTTTCTTGAGAGACTCCCCCTCCCACCTCTACTGAAACTTTGTTTCCGTCATGTTCCGTCATGTTGCCATGCTCCGTTCATGACCTCAGACACTAGTGTCTCTGTTAGTCCTTTTATAAACAAACATAATATCATGTTAACCAAATTGTTATTTTGCTTTTTCCTAATGCAATATGAGTAGGATTTAGAGATGTGATGCTGTCAGCAGCTTGTTGATGTAGGCTACTTTTAAATTTGCCAGAATGGGTCATAATGACAAATGTCGGTTTAGCTAATTTGCATTAAAGGCACTGTATGTAAGAATGTGGCCAAAACCGTTACTGCACTCAAATTCATAATACTGCCGCAAGTTGTGTCCGCCCCCCCTCCCCTACAGATTCGAGGTTGCTGGACAGCGGCACGCTGGAGACTGATTTGTTTGCCCATGGGCGGCTGCCGTGGCAGGGCCGCGTCACCGCGTCCTTGATCTTCGGTTTTCCAGCGGACCATTCAAGCAAGTCCGGCTTCTCTGCTGCTAACGCTGCTGCTGGGATACAGCTGAGGAGCCGGCAGCTAATGCTATGTACCGGGACACTGCTAATGCTGCTTGCCGTGCTGCTGTAGCTCAGTCGTAACTGTAACTGATGCTGAGACTCTACTGACTGCATGACTGGTAGACGGCAGTGGGTGGCGCAACAGGCCAAAACACAAATTTAAAACATAAACATGATTTGCAGACCGTAAAAATGTTTTTTAAATGCGAATATTCTGGCCGTACTATTGTTGTCGGTGAGATCAGTACGTTATATGAACATTATTCCTTAGTCTCTGTGACACATTAGGATGATTTTACGACTATTTGCTTTAGATTTCTTACATATAGCTCCTTTAAGTATAAACTGGTTAAACTTGCACACTGGACAGGGCCGGCAAAACTAGAAGTAGACCCAGCTCTTAAAAGTGTAGTGCTCCATACCTGTAGCCAGAATCCACTCTGACTGTCCAGAATGTATGTGCTAAGTTCACTCCCAGGTTCAGGATCAGATGTATGTATTTAGCATTTTTAACTCATCACTATAACCAGCTGCCTTTTGATCTTCCCATAAACCTGTTTAGATAAAGCCTGACCATTCCCTCTTTTCCCTGTCTGCTTTTTTAATGCTAGACCTCCCAAAGGACACCTCTGAGTGCCTCCTCTGAGAATTTCCACGTTATTGATTACAAATGAGATAATAAAAAGCTGCATCATTTCATAGGCTCTGGGGCACAGATAATGTCTCTCCATTTACATATCATGTTGCAATTTTTCCATTTGTATACATGTTGGGTGTTTCACTGTTGTCCTCTCCTCCACACATGACTTATGGATCATGTGTAGATAGATCCCTGGTTGCTTCAGCTTAGATCATTGACGCTTTGATCTCAGTGTAAGCGGATGACGTCCTCATGCATAATCAGGATATTGATTTCCCCCTCCTTTTCCTGGCAAATTGATCGGGAAACTAATTGTGCCCTTTTCTCTCTCTCGGCAGCATCTCACCGCGGAATCATTTCTCCTTTTCCAAACTACTAATCTTGTTAAAGGGAATATAAGCAGCCTAACAATTTAGCAGGCAAAAGAGCCCATTTAAATGGCAATTAACGTCACACTTTTCATTTTAAGTGTGCCTGCCTGGAGTTGTGGCTATTGTAATTGGGTAAGTAAACAGGTGATTTTACATTTTCTCCAACAAAAATAAACAAGACCATGAGCAGCTAAGTGCACTATCAGTGTACTCGAGGTTTCTGTACTTAGTTGCAGTATTGAGCTGGAGTGGCAAGCTAATCCTGTTGGAGTGAGAGATGGGCTCATCTTAGAGGCAAAATCTTGATAATCTATTCTCTGGACAACAGCAGGGGCTGATTTTGTTTTGTTTCTTTCTTTTTTTTCTGGTTGGTTGCTCAACCGTGCACACGATACAACAAACAAACTGAATAATTCAGTCCAGGGTAAAATCTTTACTGGGTTAGAGTATAGACATTGAAGAGCTCCTGGCAGTAGAGACAGGTAATTTCAGGGGGGACATTGTTAGCAAAATAACCAAATTGTGCCTCCCTTGTTAACCTGCTGTCCTCCTCCATACCCCAGGTCCTGACCCAGACGCTGTCCTATTCAGACTCATACCTATAACAGACTGATAATTATTGAGATTATTGGGAATTATTCAATTTTGACAAAGCATTTCTATTTTAACCTCCACAGCATTGAATCTATTGTTGTATAAAGAGACCTGGATATAGTGTTGGAGGCGAGATGCTGTTCATTTGTATGAAAGTTGCTCAGTGGAGCATGAAGCCAAAAACATTCAACTACCATGTATATAATGGTGATAAAATTATTTAATTGTTGGACTCTTGATGTTTCAAAATGTTACTGAACTGAATGGATGAAAACTCTGATAGTAAGGCAAGCCATTTCGTGGGGGTTGTGATGCTTTAAAAAATGTGTCACTGATTTACACATGTCTCTTTTACAATGTAAGTCTATTGGACAAAGTCTTTTGGGCCCAACATCACTTGACGGACTTGTAATTCTGGGCAGTTCCTGGGGGCTGGATTGAAGGACTGGTTTAGCGACCATGTAACGGATGAATTGCATCCGTTAAATAATCTCACATGATGCTTTAGTGAGTGAGATCCACACACAGGTGACAAGAGACAACAGTTCGAGAAGTAAGAGTCAGAGAGACAAGTAGAAAACAAAGCTTTTAATCAAGACTAGACAGGCTCTTACATATTCGTTCTTCCCACAGGCAGTTTAAAACCAGTGTGCCTCATGTTCTGAGACCGTGGCCATTATTGAAAGCAGAAATGTGAAGGACACTGTGCAAAGCACAGAGCATCTTTTAAGGTACAATACCCACTCCACTCCAGACTAAGGGCACAGAAATATAAATATCTTATTTGGCTATGAACCACTGAATCATAACGCAAGTAAGACATTACGACTGAAATACATGGCAAGGATGCAATGTGTCATATATGAGGGGTTAAGTGTGGTATTTTTTTTTTAACTTGCTGCACAATCTCCATCTCTGTTTAAAACAAATCACCTGCTGAGTAGAGCGACATGCTGAGAGTGAAGTCATCTATTTGAGAGGCATCAATATCTTACATAACCTCTCGGTTTAGTAATCAGAAGCTTAAAAAATCGACATTTCTTCAGACAGATAATATCTCTTGCAATAGTGAAAAATCAAATAAAGAGAATAACAGGAAAATATGTCTATAAAGAAAATGGGACATTAAATTGTGTGACATTTACCAGAAGTCCAATAAGTCCAATAACAAAAGCAACATATCCTCTGATGTGATGCACCTATCAGCAGTATGACCTATTGCCTTCCTCATCAAGTACATATTGTTGCAAAAATAAATCAGTATTCTGATCTGTCACAGCTATGGTTAAAGTTTGGATAGGTTTATATCGAAAAATGACTTGTTTAGGAAAACTTTGTGGTTTGGGGTAAATCACGGTGTGGTTGAGGTCAGGCCAGGTTTGTTGTCGTGGTTACATTAATACCATTTGGGTAAACTTGAAACACAACACTGACTTTCCCCTTTGAAAGATTAACAGTTGACTATTTACACATCCAGCTGATACAAAGCAACATCAGCATGCTTTGCAGTTGTTTATATTGACATGATGAATGTGCCTCCAGTATTTTTTTTTTTTTGCTACATAAATGCCCTGCTTTTGTTGGTCTGCCATTTGCTGCCCTACATTTTTTTTGTTTGTTTGTTTTTGCTCATAACAGCTGCTTGGTGTGAAGTGAATCAAAACAGTAAAGTCGTGCACCAGAAAACCAAAACAATGAGCTGAATGACGCTAAAAGCAACACCTTTCCCATACAAGGAATCACGTGATCCAGTGCAAATATACAATTATTACAGCATAGGTAAAGTGTTTATGGAAATATTGTGGTCATGGTTAAAAGAAACCAATGTTGACTGTCAGTAGAAAATGAGGAAATGATCAGTAGTCTTCCGTGACAGAATCATAACACTATCATAATATGCCCCACACAGACGAGTCATAATTTCTATAGCTGTTAGTGTTTTGTCACTAAATGTATTTCTTGGGACAGTGTCCAGAAACGATTAAAATCGTAAGAATCATATCACTGGACTGCCAAATATTTTAGACTGTGAAGCTGACAATCTTAAAGAAAATATATGCAGTGTTGACAATGATTGATGGCTGTCTTATGTGTAAGAAATCTCAATAATACTAAAAAAGACAAGAAAATGAGGTGTGTTGCGAGCTATTTGTTTCTGGGGACAGGCGGGCTGTTGTGTCCCACCGCTGCCCATGAAGCCCCTTCGCCTTGAACAAGCTGATCCAAGAGCTCATTTCAGCACAGCAGAGAGTGATGGAGAGGCGCCTGTCTGTATTTTGTCAGGCCTTTGATGGAGTCATTGACTGTGAGAGGTATCAGGGATGAGGAGCGTGGACTCAGATTGAGACTTGGAGCTCATCCTCAGCCGAGGTACACAATATCTTGGCACTGTGACCATTTTGAGCACAGAAGGCTGTAGATGGGTTAAGAATCAACTGAATTATTTCATTTGAAGCAGCATAATGACACATTGATAAACAGATTCATGGATGATTATACAACAGCCAGACCAATGGCTTTTGGGTGCAGAGTCAACACAGATCTTTCACTATATGGTGCATAACAATAAACATATACAGCAGGAAGTGGATCTAATGTGTGTGCTTGGGTATCCAAGGTAACAAATCCCAGTCTATGGTTCTTTCTAAGCTGGGGTCATGCAGACGGATTGCTAGTCACATTCATGAAAAGGGCAAATCAGACCGCTCTCTTCACCAAACACCACACTACTTCAGGAGGTTTAACTCTTAAAGGTACAGATAAGCAAAGACGCCAGGGATAGTATAACACTGCGTAAATGTGGAAATAATGAATAAACAATGTAGCTTTTTTTTCCCTGTAGCAGTAGTTTTTAATACCGTCAGTCATTTTATGTCAGAATATTCTGACTTAAAGGTCCAGTGTGTAGGATTTAAGCCGGATATACTAGCAGAAATTTAATATAAAATAATAAGTATGTTTTCTTTAGTGTATAACCACCTTTAAATGAGAACTGTTGTGTCTTTGTTAACCTTACAATGAGAAGTTAATATCTCCACAGGGAGCAGGTCCTTGTCCACAGAGTCTGCCATGTTTCTTTGCCATGTTTTTACCGGTTCAAAACACAGAGTCCGTTTGTTTTAGAGAGGAAGAGACCTCTGCGGATAATTGGGCTCCCGGTAAAAAACCTCTGTACGTCTGGATCTTAACTTATCAGAGAAAGAAAGGTGAGCACACATTAGCAGGTGCTGGGCTAGCGGCACGTCTGACAGCCTCTCACATCTAAAGACAATGTGAGTTTTAGTCATACACCATTAAACTTTGCAAAGACTGGGGAACTTGCAGGCTCACATTTTGAGATTATTTCCCATCTTGCTCCTGGTAAAAAAAATGTTTTGCTCCACTCTCTATATGACTGTATTTGCATGCAAACTTCACATTTCAGATTTTGTCATCTTTAGCTGCACCATTTTAGTAGCAGGAGAGTGTGGAAATGAGAGGGGAACTGTCTCTAAATTAAAATTTTTCAATAATTTAGGAGCAGGTTGGTGAATTAAGCCCCGTTTCCACCAAACACTTTCAGTATGGTACCTTTGGAATCAAAAGTAATCCTTCAGACATGGTACCTAGACCCTTGGTCTCCTTAGTGTTTCCACCACAAACAGTACCCTTAAATGTGGGCGAGGTTGTTGTTGCTCACTGCTCTCTCAATGACATCTTTAAAAATAGCGGGTGTCTTTAGTCCTTGTCAGGCAAGCTTGGGCAAGCCGCGATGTTTTTTTTTTCTTCAAGTGAGGATTAGAATATATGCAGTGCACATAATACAAAAACTAAAGTAATGGCCAAAGTTGTCATATGGAATATTTAAGGTGTGTTGACTGATTCACATCATCACCTCCGGCATTTAGTAACATTATAAGTAAACGTTCCACCTTAAAATTTGCCGGCAGTTGGCCCAATGAAATAAGCTTCTTTTTCTTCAACTGCAGCTGCTGCAAGAGGCTGCAAAACATCCTTTCATTTTGTAGTTAAAGTTTACTAATATATGTAAGACTTGCCACAACTCAGCCCTGAGCAGAGAGACCATCCGCTACTGACCAATCAACGGACTGCAGTGTTTACAGCTCCACCTTTTAGTACCAGATCTGTGTGTGCTAGGTACCCCAACAGAGGGGGGACCATCCACAACTTTCTGCCAGTGGAAACGGAAAAAAAGCATACTGAATTGAACTGAACCATTACCATACTGCTCGGTGGAAGTAGGGCTATAGACACACCTAATAACACACCAACTTGTTCTCCCCACAGCTCCACCAGTTTCTACCCCTTTTCCACAGTACAAGAGAACCAAGAATTTTTTCAAGGTCATGTGCCTCCCCAGGGTGCCCTCAGTGTTTGCTGTCTGCCCAGTTAGCTGCCTCTTGTTTGGTGCTGGAGAGAGAGCAGCTATTGGTTGTGAACAGTGTTCATGTCATTGAACTTCAGTATTTACATAAGCCAAGACCAAAAACTTAAGATATTGAACATGTTTGATTTTGTCAGAACAGGAAGACGAGAAAAAGACTTAAGATATAAACAGATTTTTTATAACCACCTTACACCAAATAATCAAGATCACAGGAGCGTGCACCAACTGAGGTAAAACTCATGATTTTATTCCTACATTTGAAATTTGTCTGTGACAGTGAAATTGCTTGGAAAGTCATTTGGTGTAAGGCCAGCATAACATGAGTTTATCTAGCAGAGTCTGACATCAGTCAGCAATAGAGTTCAGTGTTCCACTGTAAATTGCTTGTTCAGTTCTCAGTGCTAATGGCAGATGAATTTTTTATTAATATGAATGATAAAGTATTATTGGCCTTTTGTAAATGGAATAGTGCAGGAGTGGTTTATTATCAAAGTTATACCAGGACTTAATGTTGACATATCGTCTCTCACCCATAATTTCTCACTATGGATCTGACCTTTGGAGATGATGTTATCTTAGTATTTGATATGTGTTGATAAAATGTATTTCATTGCTCTAGTTAAGAGTGTGCAGCAGAGCTTTGAGCGTATTGACTGCAAAACTGGTAGAATGACATGAACTGACTTTGGAAGTAATATGGAGACTCATGGGGAGTAATCATTGCCCGAACAATAAATCTGTAGTTTTAGGAGTGTTCTGCACAACCCAGCAGGGCTTTGCTTTATCTCGACAGGTTCTGCTGGGATTAATAGCCCCTTGTCCTCAATACATCAGCAATATGCAGGATCACTGGATTTTAGCTGTTCAGAGAGCCAAAAAAAGTGATAAGAACTTAAAATGGAAATGCAAGTCATTTAGTTTGAATAAACAGCCTATTTTCATGCTTCATAAAACAACCATTTGACCCAAGATTAAAAACTTCTGCAGAAAGAAGTTGTGCCCAACATGTACAACTAAGGCAAGAAAATGTGCTTTTAAATTGATTTCTTCCCACCACGTCTTCAAAAATGTCCTGGGTGTTTTATTTTCCGCTCAATTTGTGATCCTATTCATAAAATATTACTGTCGTGTGCCCTGAAGACAACAAAAGTAAATATAATCTGCAGCTGTTCAATCAATTTTGCTGTCAATTATTAATTCAAATTGCAGCCAAGTAAAGAGATGATTATGCGGAGAATTAACCAAAAGCACAAAGTGAAATAACTACCAATTTAACAGACAAAACACACCAGACAAATACAGTCATATTAATGCAACCGAGTAAACAGATGGAGAATGTGACCAACAGTGAAGCAGAAACCGACACGACTGAAGGTTAAAAAACCTTGGCATAAACATGTACGGTGCATGTTAAGTGACAGAGGTGGGATAAAACTGGCAAGCATCCGTCAGTGTAAGCAGAATTATCTTGGCTAAGTATTTCATCAACATATTTGGCTGAAGTATCAAGCATTGATTTGAATTTAAAATGTGTGGAATACTGTCAGAAAGCCTGCATAATTGTGTGCGGCTGGTTTCAGAGTCTGATGAGCAATCTTCAGGCTGCACCAGTGAAGAGTGCATAGGCTTTTATGTTATGTTTCTGGTCACCGACCCCCTGCGTTGTGGGAAAATCAAAGCTAGTTGCTATGGGCAACAGTTGTTCTGGCATTTTCAGAATGTTTAAATGTTTGTTGAATACTGAGGTTGTATTCACAAAGTATAATATAGAAGTTACAGAGGACTTGACCTTGTTATGGCTGATAAATAAAGCTGGTTGTTTAGTGGTCTGAACAACAGAAATAGAGCTATGTTATAGCAACTGAGGATTATTATGAGTGTGGTTATTTTGAATGCTGATCATTAGGGTGTATTAAATATGTCCTACTAGTTCTCACTCCCATGTCGTAAAATACAAACACCTTGTCATGCCTTTCAGCTTCTCATAACATATATACATACACATTTGTCCCAATGGGACATTAGTGTTGTGAAACGGTTGCAGTTAGGTTCAGGCAACAAACAGGTTTGAGAAAAGGTGTTCTTGGTTAAAAAAAAGTATGTTTGTCATGTAACCTAATGTAAGTATTTTATGTGAGTGACATTGGAGGGCCATTGTATGTGATGTTAATTGAGTGAAACTGGGATAAAGTGTCAAGTTCAGGTATTCCTTGAACCACAAGCTAAGAGTCAGAGGATTAATATCTTTGAAGATAAGATCATGTGGAGCTTATCCAAACATTGCTGGGGAATGCCTGTGAAATCAGTAATGCCATTTGTTTTGATCTGCATATTTATTTGGTTATGTCAGGTACACACTACATGACATCAGCCCTATTACAGCCCGACACAGTGTTGTACGGTGTCTGCTCGGATCGTGAACGACAGTGAGTGTTGTACGCGATAATCCATCATTTCATCTTGTGTAGTGTGTCATGATAAACGACAGCCGATGCCACGTCTGGGACCCCTCACTATGTTTCAACAGAAAGTCTAGCATGTTTGATTTTCTTTTTGTCATTCACGACTGCTCCTGTCACAGCCGTCACTTTGACCAATAGAAAATCAGAGCGAGCTCCTGCCGTAGACGACTGCACGCCAACAGCCCAGCCTTTTTGATATTACCTCTTTGGAGCTAAAACAACAGAGTAAAAAGAAAAGTACTGCTATTAGCACCAAGCTAGCAAAGAATGTTACCGTAAAACTCAGAATATAAGTCACACTGGCATATAAGTCGCAGTCTATTTTTTAAGGTCTCAAACAGGGAAAACAAGGTTTTATATTACTATTTGTTAATAAAAACATTATACAAGTTATTCCTACACTGTTTCCCTTTATTTTTAATTTGAAACACATTCAAAACACAATAACCTCTTAAGCAGCTGTGATTACTTTTCAGATTGCAATTTTCCAAACAACCCCTTCAGGAAATAAAATTACAGTATAACAATATCGGTCAGCTTTCAGTGAAAATGTAGTGTAAAAATAAATAAAATCCTATTGTCTGTCCTGTTTATTGCTTGGGCACTGTTATTTACGTGACAACACCTGAACATAACACACACAGACACACATTGGCTGTTTGTTTCTACCTCTCCCTTCTCTGGAAGTCTCGGACCTCCAGCCGCCTGCCTCCGCCTTGATTAAACGCTGAAAATAAAATAAAAGAGGGAGACAGGTTTTTCCTATTTTATCTTATTTTGTTTTATTTCTCCCTCTCCTCTTGCTACAACCGTCGGACCTCCCGCTCCCGTCTCAAACATGGAGGTCTCCCTCTCCACAGCTGAGCACCCACGGCGCATGCCCGGCCTGTTAAATAGCCTGTAACCACTGTGTGACACAAACTCAGTGCTTTGGTCATTAAATAATGTCGGGCTCGGTTCGGGTTCGGACAGAAATATGCTGCCCGTGCCGCACTCTAACATGCACACACACAAACACACGGAAAACTGGACATTATCATCAGTTTATAAAAACCCCCCGGACGCCCTGGAGGCCCCGGACGGGACGTGAAAAGTGGACATGTCTGGGCAAAAGAGGACGTTTGGTCAGCCTAACGTAGCGCCATCTTGTGGGTCAAATGACCTATGTCAGCATTTACCTTGGTCTATAGGTCACACCAGTCTATAACCCGCACCCAACTTTTTAGATGAAAAAAAAAAGGGGAAAAAAGTGTGACTTATACACCAAGTTTTACGGTACTTCATAATGGCGACAGACATAAAGGAATAAAATAAAAAAATAGTGACTTTTACTCACCACAACTGCAGAGGCTCCCAGCTTCATTTGAAACAGACTACATTATAAACAGGCCGTTATTTATTAATCCCTCTGTGTTTTTATATTTTTACTTTTTATCCACTCCCGTTTGCCTTGATGAAGTTAATGCATCCCGCCATCATTTCAAACTCAACACTTCCTGTATCTGTTTCAAATTAAAAGCCCCTTATAACTTCGGTTGAGAGAATCCCTCCATTTTCTAAATAGGCTTTTATTGTGAAACCTTTGTAGGAACTTGGCTGTGGAGGATACAGTAGCTTGAATGTTTGTGTATGGTACTTCAAATGTAGCTCCTGCCATCTGGTGGCACTTTTTTACATTACTACAACAACATTTGAACATGAACAGACACAGTGACTGGAATAATAGTAATGATAATAAAAATAGGACAACAACAATAACCCAGTGACATCACACATTCGTGAAAGATGAAAGGGAATGATTGGTGTGGACCATGGTGTAGTGTGTCATGTCTGTCGGCCAACAGCACGATTTTATGACTCCACAATTGCCTAATCTGACAAAGTGACTGATGGAACAGACAAAAATGTTGTGTAGTGTGTACCAGGCATTAAAGTTGTATTAACCAAAAAGAAGAAACTGAAGTTTTATTCATTTTTCTGTAGCCCCCTTTTATTTCTTAGACTTGTAAAAAGAGAAAAAGTCATCTTGTATCAATGTCCGTAGGTTCGTAGGCTATAGCACAATGAAATGCTTCTTTTGGTTGCCCATGATAGAAGTTACAAGAGCGTGTCCTAGTGACAGTGGCTCTTGGATGTTAATCAATTGCTGTCCTTTCCAGAGGAATGAAGCTTGGACATTATTTCTGCAAATGTGGCCGGTGTGCCGCAGCACACCATTTGAGAACTGCTGGTGTAGTTTATATTTCATTGTAAAACAATCTCAAATTTAATTTTGAGTTCTAAAGGTAGCTTTTTGCTTACACTGGTCACATCTGATCAATAACCAATGTTCTTTTTATATATCGTGGCTGTGTCTCAAATAATTTGTAGATAATGAATGACAAAAATTACCTCAACAGTAAATTAATGCTAATGGGTCTTAGCATCTGTTTTATTATCCTGTGACATGGGAATGAAGAGCTGTGTCCTTATTATAAAACGGCAGTCTTTTATGATAAATAAAATGTTAACTGCACTTAATAAAGGTCAATTTGTTTACAGTTGCATGAGTCATCAATTTAGGAGGCTTCAAAGTTTTATTTGTATTTGTGAAGCCTATTAAAGTCCTGACTGTGCTACAGTGTGCCCAGTGTGCCTCTTTATGAAGTTGATTATAACGCCTGTGCAAACAGCATCGTGATGGGAAAGTAATAACAGAAAATATACATATACAGTCGCTCAGTTCAAGTTCAGCAATAAAAAATGACCAAAGTTTGGCTCAACTTCTGTAATGATCTTTTTTCCTTCATCTCACATTTCTCTGAATCATTTCTCCATTAAAGTATATGGGCAATTTATGATTTTTCTGGTCAAGTTGACGATTTCTGCTTAATGCTGGGATGCAGCTGAGCTTCGTAGTGTTGGCACTGAACCACGTGTCAGTCATGCTGTTGGAGAGATAGATGGTGGTGCTGTGAGCTGTCCAGATCACTGGTATTAACCCCAGTTTCCAGGACTGAAGGGGGTATTTTGGAGCTCAGGAAGCTTCAGGGAAATACTCAAAAACTGACCTGCAGCCAGTTTGCATCTTGCACTGACAACTGGAGGAGTATTCCTGGTTTTCTTCTTCCTGGGTGCCAGTTAGTGAGAGAGAGTTTGTATAATCATCCATATCAATTACTGGGCATGTGACATGGGTATTTACATTGCCAGGGTGGCTCTGCTGCTCTGACTAATGGAGCCACCATCTGGACCTGCTCCCTGACTTTCCCACAAGGAAAACACGATGCAAGACCACAGACGTGCAGCTAGAGTCATTTCCCATTGGACGAGGCAGGTGGAGACGAGAGGTAGAGGGTTCAGTGGAATGTGATACTGTTGCCTGTGAAATATCAGTGTATTCATTTAACATATCATTAGAAATATTTGACTTAAGTACACTGGCATCAATGTTTCAGAATAATACATGCAGAAATAGAAGTGCAAAATATGAGTGTAACACTGATTGTGTTTCTCACTCCTTTGTTTTCCGGCTTGAGTTCTCGCTGCGCCCCTTCCCCTGTTAACCTTTCACACTCCATAAGGTGCTATAACATTTGGCTCTCATTCGGATGTGTCCAGTCTGTCTGCTAGCGTGGCCGTTTTAATGATTTTGTGTTTAATCCGTGTGAATGTTCGGCAAACTATTCCCACACTAGAAAAGGTCACATGAATCCAGTGTTATTGGAAAGGGTTCAAGGATTTAAGAAATATCACCTCCCTTAGTTGCTCTTCTTTTCATTTCCTCTGGCCAAGAATACAACGTTCTTCTCTGTGGACCTCGGCTGACTCACTGAAACTACAGCCACACAAGTTTTGGGACCATATTAATCAAGCTGTTGGGTGTTGTTTTGTTTGGTTTCTGCTTTATAGATTTCTAAAAAGATGTAGGGAGTCATTGTTCACATTCGTCTCAAGGCAGCAGGACCTTACATTCAGATGAAGTAGCTGGATTTTTGTGTTGAGATAGCTGTTCTAGCTAGCTGTCTTTATGCTGCACTCAGCTGACCTGCTGCTGGTTCCAGCTACTTGTTCATCATACAGACGTCAGAGTAGTATCAATCTTCTCCTGTAACTCTCAGCTAAAAAGTGAATAAGTGTACTTCCCAAAATCATTTAACGTGACTGTTGTGGTCAGTCTATCTGTAGGACTGAAAGCAGGATTTATGTAGGCTGTCAAACAACTAAATCTTCCATTGCATTCCTCTCTAGAGAAATATTATTGCTTTAATGTTATCTGAAGTTTTGTTGCTTATCTCCATCTAAAGCCAGGCAGTAGTTTATTTGAAGTTTATTTTTATTTCAAGTTAGTGTATTCTCTCAATGATCAGGCTGTTCTGTAGTGGAGAGTACAGGTAGGTGCCATGATGCCAAGCAAGTAGCAGAGACAGTGATGAAGGGCTGTGCAAACAGCTTAAATACAGTTGCAAAAGAGTTAGGTCACTAAGGGATACTTTTAGGGATTCTTTGCCAATTTTCAACCAGGTCTTTGTCACTGGAGTGTGGGCATTGTGTGCAGATGAACGGTGTTAAGGTGGTGCCAGGCAATTGTTTTCGATGACCCAAACTCCAAAGCCCCATTAGTCTGAAAAAATGTCCCTCTGGACCAAAAGCCCATTTCTCCAACAACCCATAATCCCAAAAACAAACACCCATTGCTCCAAAGTCCCATTTCTTCTTAAGTACACACTCTGGGAACTCAGGTGTTTTTCACCATCCCCTTTCTGCTTTTCTTGTGGTTTTTGTGCCAACAAACATGGTGGTTTTAAGCCAAAACCTTTTCCAAACCATAGCCAAGCATGTAAACCTAACTGTGTATATTCACCGTGGCATGGTTGATAAAGGAAAAGTTTCAGTGTATCTGCTACAAAATAACATACAAATGTAATGTATCAGTGGTTTACAGAATTGTACAATGTAATCATTTTTCTGGTGAGTGTGTATTTCCTGAAAAACAGAACTTCGGGGCAATGGGTGTTTATTTTTGTCATAAAAGGCTGTCAGGCTGTCCAATAGGACATTTTTCAGGGCTTCAGAATTTTGGGCAGTCCCTAGTTAGGCACCTTGGGAAGTTCCCAGTGCTACCAGCATGGACTTCTTCCCCACAGACTGAAAAGAGACATCTGTAAATAAGTGGATCATTTTTTTTGTAGTGTCACAGTCCCTGCAAAATAACTCATTTCGCTATCGGAATTTAATCCATTCAGTCTGATAAAATTTTGACAGTCTCGAGAGCCTTCTTGCTCCACTGTGCAACTTTCATAGAATGAACGAGGCTTTGCCTTCAATGCTGTATCCAGTTATACATCCATGTTGTAGCCTCACAGTACTCTGTGGATATAAAAATAAAAAGTGTCAAGAAGATGATACTAAAGGTGTGTTCTGGTAACTCACCGGGTAGAGTTCGTACCATTAAAGCTGAGTTTTTGCCACAGCGGCTCAGGCTGGATCCCCCCTGGCCCTTTTGCTGCATGTCAGCCCCTCTCTCTCCCCTGCCCTTCCTGTCACTCTCAGTCACTATCACAATACAGCAGCAAGGCCCAAAAATAATTTAAAAAGAAAAGTAAATAACTAAAATTTCACTGACAAAACTAGGCCAAAATATCTATAGTATTTTTTGTGTAAAATTAAACTGAAACTACCAGCAATCAAATGACTAAAATAATGCTAAAACTAATGTATATTTTTGTTAAGAATCAAAGACTAAAACTAAATCAGATGTCACAATGAATGCTGATTCAAAGTGATGGTACGTAGGAGGTAATACACACAGTAAAATGTACAGCCCTCGGGCAGAGGTTCTGACAAACAAGGCTGTGCTCCCTGTATGTAACGGCAGATTATGGCACTTTACCTTCCCCGCTTGGTCTTACCATCCCATAATGCATCTGTGTGATCAATAGGAGCCTTGGCTTTGCTCTTATCCCTCTGCCTTCCCCAGTAATCAGCGGTGTGATGTGATCAGAGACGCCCGCCTGTCCTGTCCTCGTGTCATGTCATACAGGACCAAAGTATTCCTTCTGTCATATCTGACAGTCCTGTGATGGCAGGGCAGAGACGGGGGCTTTGTCCCAGCGTGATATTTATCTTTGAAATTGAGGAGTTAGGCCTAGAAGCGACCACTTCACGTGTTCCATACCCTCTGGCTTTCCTTAGGAACGTCTTTCAAATAAGAAGGATGAAAGATTAAGTGCCTCAGCTCTATTGGCCTCAGGATTTTACAGCCAGATCTCATTTTAATACCAAGTTATTTCAATATGCGGAAGTATGAGCTTTTACATAGAAAGACACACCACATGAACAAAGACATAAAATAGATGGCAAACAACAACTACCACTGAGCACTAATCATCATTATATGACAGACCCTTCATCCTGACTCTCAGTCACTTTCAGTGCTTTATGGTTAAAGCCTCTGCAGACTGGATTACAGACTGCAGACATCTATAAAATGAACAGCGTTTGACTTTTCTGCAGAAGAAGAGTAAGCTACGATCCCTCCCTCAAAAGCGGCTCTTAAAATGCTGTCAATCATGGCAGCACAGTGTGTGCTGGACTTGACAGGGCTTCCTCTGACACACTCACCAGGGAGCGTTTGTCTGCCGTTTGCAGACAGTTCAAGGTTAATTGATGTATATCATAAAATATTTATAACAAAATAATCACTTACTGCTCAGAGTGGGCAAAATCTCCTGTTGTGCGTGTAAACCAAGCTTTGCATTGCATATGAATGGACCCCGTGATAGGAAAATAATTCTGCAGCCCCCTCAAGTTAGTCATTTGCACATTTTGGAAGTGGGTTAATGAGTGCCAGTTAATGGGAAAACTTTTCTCTTCCCCCAAGAACCACAATGTAATTATTTGATTTATGAGTGGCTGGAGGAGGAGAGCAGCAGCAGATCACTCTCCCCAACACAGGGGGCTTCAGCCTGGGGTTTGTTAAACAGACTAGCTACCTCTGGGTGCCCAGTCCTCTGTCGCATCATTACAGCACCACCCTGAAGAAACGCACAACAGTTGTATTATGTAAAAGATCTGTGTTTGTTTAATATCCAACCATCATTCGGAGCAGATAGTGAAATTAGATGGAAAACAAATAATTGTCCAGAGGTTTGAGCGAAACAAATCAAAACCGTATTCTGAGCCTTACACTTCATTTGCACCACAGGGATTCTTTGTTATTTGGGCATGTAAACCACAAGACTGTATTAATACGAGGGGAGTAGAGAATACTATTAATCACCACACATTGAGAGGTATTGTGATAGCTTTGTTTTTATGCTTGTCAGAGTTGTTGGAAGGGTAATCTTCTTGTTACTGTAATCCAGCTTTTGGAGGAGACAGAAATGCCTCTTGGTTCATTCTAGTGCTGACAGTGTCTGGAACAGTGAGGGGGATTAGCTGATGCCACAAGTCTGGAAAAACGCAGCAGCGGACCAAGGGAAAACTACTTTTACCCTTCAACTCATTTCCGAATATTTGTAGACGAAAATGTATATTTTTCTACTTGTAGCTGACAGGACATTAGCAGTAAGATGCCACAATTTGTCTTAGTCGTTCTTTAATTAGGCTAAGTGAATGTGTTGCATGTTCAGAGGTATAATTACATACAGAGGTAGAAAGGTTGTGGTGTACTTTGTCAGTGCGAGTTGCTCCGCCTCATGTCAGTGAATGACTGCAATGCTGTGATCACTTACTGGAATGAGAAAGAGCTGCAGTGTGCAGAAAGAGGGAAAGATGGACAGATCCTTCCAGTGCAGATGAAATGGTTTGTCCTGAGTGCTGTTTGAGAGGCTGCCAATCAAATAAATGGAATAATTGCTCCGGCTTAATTAAGTTTATTCATTGCTTAATTCGTGGAGGATGCATTGTTTTTAGCCCCTCCTTGTAAGAAATTGATTTCCAATAAGGATAAGATGGTCACTTAAATCAAAGCAATAAACCAGAAATCTACAAAATGAATTATTTTTCTGCAGCTTGGCTAACAGTTTTGTTTATGTATGTTGTTAAATCTTTGAAAATGTGTCAATACAAATATTTAACACTAATTTTAAAGGGGAAAATGAGCATAGCCCAAAGCAAGAGAACTGTGATTTATTAGTCAAAAGAACATCTTTGAAACAGCAAACAATGAAAGTTTGGTGCTGCAATTTGTGTTTCAGCTTGAGTTTAAGCAAAAAGTCAGTGATGTTTGGCATCTGTCTGTCTCTCTGCTTGTGTAAAGTCTAACTTCATCCTCTCTGCGGGAGTCAAACAGAGAAAGTTGCACTTGAACCACAGTGCTGCAGGGCCAGATGGCCTTTAGTGACAATGGCCTCTGACTTTCATATTCTGTGACTGTCAACTCTGTTTCATCAGTGTCTGTAAACATGGCAGGAGAGTGAAAGTATTGGTTGTTTAACATTGTTATGGGAAAAACATAACCTGCTGTTGACAAAGTCATTATTGATCATATTTAGTTGGAATCACTAAGGCTCTGACATACATCCCACCATGTCTAGGGGCTGATGTGCCATCTAACAGTCAAGCTTAAGTGTTGTTTTAAATGTAAAGGTCTTATACTTTATTGAACCCTTTTTTGTAGTGCAGATATGATCTTACGCAATAAATGATCTCTATGTGTGGCTACAGCATCCCTCGAACATTATTTGGCTAGACAAATTCTTGTTTGCAGAAAAATAAGAGAATCCTAGTGGAAATTGGTGTCTGTGTTGCTGTAAAGGTCAAGTGTGTAGGATTTAAGGGCATCTGTTGGAAGGAATGTTATGTAATATTCATAAGAAATGAAAACATCATTAATTTCTCATTACCTGAAAATAAGAACCTTTGTGTTTTCGTTACCTTAGAATGAGCTGTTTATTGAGCATAGCGTTAGTGCAGGCAGGACACGATGTCATGATCAGCTCACATCCCAGCTACATCAGCTGAACTCAAACAGCCCAATCAAATGATGGAGCAGCTGATTGATGGAAGGGAGTCAGCTGATAGATCGCATGATTCCTTTCTATGCAACCAATTGGCAAATCTCATTCAGGGCACCCTATGTAAACTGCTCTGGCCTGCCTACTGTTGCCGCTTCCTCTGCAAGCCGCTTTGCAAGCCACCTCCACCCCAGCTCCTCCTTTTCATGCTGTGTCTGACTTATCAGTGTCATTTTTTTGTCATTGACATTTGCTCTGTTCTGTTTCCGTTGGGTTTGCTGCTACTCTCCCTGCCTCAGGCTTTCCTTGTAGGCGCATGGAAGGGCAGGAAGGTTTGCTCTCTCTGCCTTAGGCTTTCTATTTAAGCCTAGGAAAGGCAGAGAGGCCCCAGAACAGAGCCATACTGCCAGATATAATACTGCAAATGGAAATTACTGAAATTCAGTAAATTTGTGAATTTGCTGAAGTGTATTACAGGTATCCTACCTGTGGGGGCGCTAAAGTCACAAATGCTTACATTCTACATACTGGCTTTGGTCAAGAATATAATCCTGCAACTGGTAATTTGCTGATGTCTGCCCCTTTGTTTGGAGCTGGACTGTAATTCTGCCCACACTTGAGCCAATGTTAGTCCAAAATAAACCTGCACCATTATATTTATTTTTTCTGCAGATTCATATCCTGGCTTTCCTTCAGCTTCAAACAGAGACCCTGTGGTTTTGTGTTTTCTCCTTCTCCCAGACAACATCCAAGGTTGTCTTGAGTTTCTGTTTGCCCTCTGTCTTAGAAGTTGTCACACCGCTGACCCTCATGCAGCTTTGTGTCGCAGCATGAGTGAGGAAAATATTTGAGCGTCTCGCAAACATTTCTCCTTTTTTTTCCCACCTCTCACAGGTTGTTTTTACCCCTCTCTCATACCACCTCTGTTTTTTTTTCTTTAGCTCAGACAACCTGAGATTCTGTTTGCCTGAAGCTACAACTCATGTTGTGCCAGTGAGAGATGTTGTCTCCCCAGGCTCAAGTATAGGTCTCATTCAGAGTTTCACAAAAATCAGTCTTTCCATTATTAGATATGGCAGCAGCTTATGCACAAATAATCATGGCATTTGAAATGAGCTGCTTAAAGGTATTTTTTCGGGTAAATATCATTTCACTTCAGTTTATTAGTGCTGTGACTAACCAGGTTTTCTCGCAAATCGCAGCTTAATTACTTTAATTGGGATTGATTTGTCACGCAACAATATCTCTTGTTGAATTTATTTTGAAGAAAATCACTTAGGAAGAATATGGTTAAAATTCTATGGCAACGTTTTCTTTGTGAAAATACACATACAGTATGTGGTTGTTGAAAATCCTGTTTCAAAACTATAATATGCTGCTGTAACATCCTCCTCTCCTGTGGAAAGACCTCCAACATATATTGGAACGTGGCTGCAGGACTTTGCTCCCATTCTCTGCAAGAGCATGAGGTCGTCCGTTGATGTTCGGTGATAAGGGCGGGCTCACAGTTCACTCACTGTGCAGGCCAGTCAAGGTCTTCCACACCAGAATTGGAACACAGTTTCTTAAAGAAGTATTTCACTGCTGGGAGCATAGTCTCTCCATAAAACTGGCCTGTCTATGCAGTAGAAAGATGCAAATGACCAGAGAAAACAGAGGACTTGCTTTTGAACGAGAGGTAGATAACTTACAGCTACCAAAATGCACTGCACCACACCCAACCAATGAATGCTATTGCTGGTGGGTGACGTAATGCCAGCTTATCCATTTAGACACCAAGGTTTTGAAAACAATACTGTGGCTAGTGACATACAATCTTGTAATACAGTAAAACGGTAAAATATGTTTCTAAAATTATTGTAGGCGAGAGAGGCAATGCAGAAACAGAATCTTGTGTCATATTTATATAGCAATGTTGAATTTTACTGTTTGATCTCAGTAATTTTAGCTCTTGTTTTTACAATATAGGAAACAGTATGGTGTCCACTTCCTGCTGACAAACTCTTGAATTACTGCTAAACAGTGCGCTAAAATATGTTTTTGAAAACATCTGAGGCAAGAAATCGGTAATGAAAAACAGAAATTGCAGCTTGTATGTTAAATTTCACCAAAGTTCAACACATTTACAAGTGGAAGGAGCCATTTTTCCTCTCTCTTCAACTATATCTCCCTCTTTTCTCTCTTTCTATTTAGCAGTCTCTTTTTCTACATAAGGTGGCACTGCAAAACTAGGGCGAACAAAGACTGAAAAGTGTTGGTTCAGTCCAAATCTCTCAGTCTTTCTCTCTCTCTCTCTCTCTCTGACTCCTTCCCTCTGTCTTCATCTCTTTGCCTCTTCCTCCCTCTCTTTGGCCTGACTCCAGAAGAGTTGGTGCTTCAGGCACTCAGTTCCAGGTTGTTTGAGCTTCACAAAAAAAATCAGGAGTTATTTGAGAAGGGTGGATGGCCAAAGTTAAAAAAAAAAAAACACAAGCTGAAAGAAGAATTTGTGAGAGATCTCAAATATTTTCTTCAATCGCGCTGTGACAAAGAACTGCATGAAGGACTGTGGTGTAGGATCATCTAAGACGCAGGGCAAACAGTAACCTTAGGCAGCATCTGACAGTAGAAAATACAAACCCCACAGGGTGTCCATTTGAAGGTGGAGGACTGTGAGGGTGAATGCAATTCAGGGATTCTTAACCAAGAAGTTATCTGGCAGAGTCTATACTGGATGTATCTCAAACATGCCTAGAACTGTGTTGCAGTGTATTAGTATGTGACCTGTGAATCAAGAGACTGAAATCAGTCTCAGTATTGACATTTGAAAGATTCAACCTTTCACTGCTGCTCATAAACATCTGAGCAGAAGGAGAAACGAGCCTCCATCACCTCTGAGGTGAGTTCACAGTCTCCTGTGAACGTGACATTTCTGATTAAAATAAAGTAATCTGTGCAGTGCGTCATCTCCTGTGTTGTTCGTACCTTTTTTAGAACGAACTAATCTTGGAGTCTGGATGGAAAGCTGTTTTGTAACTCAGTCACAAAGAATTTAACTGTCAGACTGAATTGCTTTTTCACCTGTAATAAACTGAAAAATACCAAAATACAGATTTTGGTATTTAGATTATATGCATATAAACCTGAAGGGGTTCATGCACTACAACACAAGATTTCCAGAAAAAACATGAGGCACTTTAACACATGTGATAAGTTGGAAAAGACATAGCTGCATGTGGCCATTCAGTAGTCCTGCTTAGAAATAGCTGCCCCCTGTCAATCGACTCTTGTCAAGCTTGAGGCTAAGCCCCTATAGACATGAAAAATGCAATGTTTTCTACAGCAGCTTCACAGTACTAATATACCAGGGACATCTCCATGCTTCATTACTTTGGTTAGATTTGGTTGATCTTGATGTATACAGCGATGAAACTTCTGAAGAGGGGGATTTAGATTCAGAATGTAATACACCCCCTGAACAGCTGGAAGATGTTTAACTGTAAAGTAGTTGCAGGAAGCGCTGAGGAATTAACGAACAATTCACCATGAAGCCAAGTGGAACAATTGTGTGCTCTGAAGTAGTTATCTGAGAAACAAGCAGAGGAGAATTTGAAACCTCGTCCATTTTCACAGTTAGGCACATCTGCCATCTGCCTGTTGGAAGACTTCCTGTTCCAGAAAGCAGCACATATGTTTGGATACGTTTTTGACAATTTAGCTAAAAGAGAGATGAAATATCACTAACATTCAAACCAGGACCTAATTTAAAGCATGCAGCCAGTTGGTTAAAGGGGTTGAGAGGAGAGTTGCTCAGGACTTTGTACAAGGGCTGTCTGACAATAAACCTTAATTGAAAAATGAACCTCAGTTAAAAGCTGAATCCCCTGTACCAGCCAAGTGTGGCTACACATTTTGACAAAGAAATACAGGTGTCAACTAGATGCCAGGTCTGGTTGTCACTGACGTTGCAAAGCAGTTGATTTATTTGAAGAAGTTCTTGGGATATTAAAAACGTCCCAAAGCCCACTGTGTATTTTTCCATCTTTGCTGAGCAAGAGTTTTGTGCAAAAGGAATTAAAGGCTCATCCCATGTAGATGCCTATCCCAAAATTAAAGCCTGGGCTATTAATTGAAGTGTACAGTAAGTCAGTTCATTAATCATTATCTCTGTATCAAGTTTAGGTGTGAATTTTACCACATGCAATTCTCTCGCTTCAAACCTTATGCCCATCTGAATCATTTGAAAAAATGTTGATATTGTACATTTTGCAAACCAAGGAAATGTTACATTTACACATTATATGTAGCAGATATAACTTTATGTTTCTCAACAGTACTTTGGTGAAGGTTTTGATTTAGGCACAACAATCACTTGGTTATTGTTCAGAGAAGATCATATGTCGGCTTAAAACCCCCATGTTTGGTGTCACAAAAGCTGCTGGAAAAGCAGGGGTTTGCAAGTGAGAAACACTTTCGATGCGGTGGCTTAAACACCACTGGGAAATGCCATGAGTGGATGAAAAACCCCCAGGGCCTGCGGCTCAAATGCCATTGGGAAATGCTGCAGTGTGTTTGTAAAAACACCCTGGGGTGTTTGTGAAATACACCCAGGTTCAGTGGCTCAAATGCATCTGGGCAAACACCGCAAAGGGTCGCCAAAAAACAACCGGTGTTGCTGTTTTAAATAGTGGTCTGGAGTAGGGCTGTACCCAATTTAGAATTACAGCAGTCGAATCAGATTCGGTCATTCAATTCATATATTGAATGATTTTTTTTACCCATATAAACTTTTAAAGGTTGAATGGGCTTAGTGTAATGACAGTAGCATTCACATAATAGAGTAAATGAGCTGAAGGCGCTAATGACTGATCAGAAATGTGCAACAACATTTTGTTAGATATCAAACAAAAGTCAGAGACTGTGTCGTATAAAGTTGCTTTAAGCTGTAAATACGCCACTTTCAAACAGAATAGAGGAGATAATGTTATTTTGGAGCCTTACAGTGGAAAGTTTCTCCTCCTCTGTGCTGCAGCAGGTGTCTGCACCAAAGAGTAGCGTCAACGTCAAGAGTGCTCGCTCCGCAGCAAAATCTGGGAACCAGAACATCCCTAGAAGTACACTGAACAGCACGCTGACTAGCAACGATAATAAAAAAACAACAACAGCAACAAAAACTGACTGCTCAATTTGACTGAGGGATCTCTGTGTGATGATTAGAATCTCTGACATTCAAGGAGCAGCCCCAGTTTGCAGCTTGGCAGGAGTCTAGCCCAAGTGGCATGCCATCTGCCACCCCCTCCAACTCATGATGACAAAAGTCAGCTTGTTACATCACTTTAGAAATCTTGATATGACAGGTATGATACATTGCAGAAATGTATACTGCATGCATTTTCTTCCGGTAACTGGGCTGCAATATTACTATGTGTGCACTCTCCTTATTTAAACTACAGCTCCAAACACTGAGGTACAAAAATATTAATGGACTTTAACACATGGTTTCACGCATTCACTTATTCATATTTCTTGATTACTTGCAGTGCCATCCACCAGCAGAGATTAAAAAACGAATTTCATAGCCTTTTGCACCATAATGGAGGATCAGGGATATGCAGTATCTTTGCCATCTTTCAGAGTACTTTTGCTCGCTAACTTTCATAATCACCCTTGTAAAACCCTTGATCTGAGCTCTGGTGGGTGATTAAAGACTTGGGTGATAAAAACTGAGCTATTTGTGGAGCAGACAGACAGGGAGAGAGGGCGTGTGTCTTGTCTCCAGTGCTATGTGTGGACATGCCTAATCAGGATTAGGCGAGCCCACAAAACAAAACAGAAAAAGAGACCAGCTTCCCTTCAGAGTCTGTAACAAATGTGAAAAAGCGGTCAGTGGAGAATATAATTAGTGCAGAAGTTTGGGGAAAGTATCACTGGAAGCCCACTCACTCAGCCTGAGTGTGGTGGAGACATGCAGCACTGAGATCGTTCTGTTATTGCCCCAGGAGCTGTAGTTATTGCATATTTATTAAACAAATAATTAACATGAGTGTGTGAGTGTGTGTGTGCGTGTCTGCGTGTCTGCCACTGTGCTTTTTCATTACACCGCTGCGTCTCTGCTTCCTGGCAGTGATCCAAGGTGTTCCAGGCACAGATCAGGCCTGGGTGTGAGATGGCGGACGGAGGAGGAACGGGGGGAGAAAGGTGGATTTATTAGCCACAATTAACATCAAGCCATTGTATAAGGCTCCTGTGGACGATATCAAAGGGCTTGCTGAGCAGAACAAGAAGTCCGGTTTCATTAAAAAGGGCCTTGGTGGTGTCGGAGTGAGACAAAGGTGACACCCGTCAGAAGGCGGGGATGTCTTAAATGAGTCTCAAGCTCCTCCGACACTTCTTTCCCTGCCAGTCCGGGTGGTGGCTGCAGGGTGTGAGGCCCCTCTGCCTCACCAGTGGAGGAACTCCTCTCTTTTGTGCTGCACAGAGACCGCAGAGCTGCATCCAGTCATGGATCTGCCTCATGATGGGATATGAATATGTATGCAGGTTAACTGATGTGCTACACTCTAATTGCGATGGGAGAGAAGGAGCCTGAAGTGCAATGCTTCATGGGAGCTTCTCTTTGTCTTGGCATATAGCAAATTATTCCACAAAATATAAGGGCGGGACTTTTTAGGTGGTCTTTCCTCTTTGTCTGGTTGTTTATCTCACTCTTTCCCTCATGTCTTTTCTTCACCCTCTTCATCCTATTTAAATGCGTTTCTGAAAGCACGAACTAATTTTGCCGGCATTGATCTAATTATATTTGTTGTAGCTTTTGTTGTCCCTCAATTTCTGCCTCCTTGCCTCTGCCAATTACGTTTTAACTAAATGTGATTATGAAGAATAAATGCTAACGTTCGGCTCCACTAGAGGGTGGCACATCAGTTTACCTAAGGCAAGGCTTTCAAACTTGGGGGAGAAAAAAAAACCGAATGAAGCTAATTTTAAGGGATGTGCTTTTGATTTTGAGCGTTTGCATAAGCACAGTGGAGCATTTCAGATTAAAATCCCCCCAAAGTGTGGCAACCATGAAATCGTTTTAATTAGGCCAGCTGACAATCCAGTGGCGTGTCCAAACACACTGGACCCTAATGGTGATGAAAACAATCCAACCACCTTTACAGTAATTTAAATGCTGAGAAATGCAAATAAGATACAGCTTAACAGTTCAGAAAGACCACAGTGGTTAGTTCTACAGTTAAATACCTTTGGATCTATTCGTGTTTTTAGAGGTTAAAGGACCTGTGGATTATATTTAGGAGGATTTAGTGGCATCTAGTGGTGAGGATTGCAGATTGCAACCAACTGAAACTTCTCCCGGTTAGAATTCCTTCAGTGTTAATTGTTCAAGAGGTTTTCACTAGGAGCCGAATTATCCGTAGAGTCCTCCTCATCTCCAGAACAAACGGACCAGGTGATTAAAACCTGTTAAAAAATAAATAAATAAATAAATAAAAAAAGAGAAAAAAGTGAATGATGCAGTTTCACATAACAAATCAATGTTTTCTCTGACACTGTTTGGCTGGTCGCAGACCCAACTTCTGCTAGTGTGTGCACACCAGTGTTGGGGGTAATGCGTTACAAAAGTAACACGTTACAGTAATATATTACTTTTTAGCAGTTAAATTTACAATGTCACGTAACCCGTTACCACCCAAAATGCATTTTTTATTGTTCTCAGTCTTCATTTATCCACACTGATCCACACTGCTCCACTTCCGCCAGTGTGCCACCAGTAAAAAACATCCCTTGAAGATTGTTGTGTCTTCACATGGCATTACATACATTCACACTACCTCATAGAAGGGTGCCGGTGATCATGTGCGTTATCATGTCCAGTATGTTTACATTCAGATACATAAACCATATCCCGTTCTGCTTTTGTGTCCCAAGACTGCCCGAAAGCTTGGAGATAAAGAGTTGGCATTCGGTTTGTTTTTTCGTCATCCTGGTGATCAACATAAATGGATGATGTCAGTGTATGTTGGATGTGTTTCCATTCATGTCCCCTACAACTGCAGAGCAACGCCGACACACAGTCCTGTTCTTATGCATAACTCTCTCCAAGGCTAGCACACGCACACCATTCCATTTGTTGTGCTGACCTCATTATATGTTTATTGTGTTCCATATCATAGGCCCACAAATATTTATCCATTTCTCATAATTATTGGACTTTGATGCTCTGCCTGACCTTCCCTGTGTCCAAGGATATTCATTTATTTTAAAGGTCTAGGCTATTTAATTGTGCTATATCATCATGCTTTTATTGATATAATCAGGGGATTTTAATACAAAGTGGTAACCACTGTATGTGAATGCATGAATAGGCAAGACTGTGTAGCACTGGATTTTAAATGAACTGTAATGAACCTGAGCTTCTGTGCTTTGATTACCCGCTGTGAGACATCATGACCCTCATCCAATTACAATGCCTATTAGTTCTTCTGAGGTCATTTTGGTGAAAGCAAAGCAAAAGTAGTGTAGTATGTAACTTGTTACTCTACACAAAGTATTTTAACTTACTACTTTTTTTCAGATAACATTAGATCCAGGCATTCAGTTTTTTTTTAATTTTATTTTTTTTAAACCAGGGGCGGAATTATCTGGAAAGGTCTCCTCCTCTCCAAAACAAATGGACCTGGTGATTTAAATCGGTAAAAAACACAATAAAATAGTTACATGTTGCAGAGGGGCTGCTGACTATGGTGGCTGATGCTAAAACAAGAATGGCCCTATTAAGACCCAGTGTTTGGTTTGTCCATTCTGGGCTACTGTAGAAACAAGGTGGTGCAACATGGTGGACTCTTTTAACAGGGACCCACTCCCTATGTAGATATAAATGGCTCATTCTAGGGTAACAGAAACACAATTTTTATCTTCAGGTGATTATAATACACTAAAGAAAACATACTTATTATTATATATTCCATTTCTGCCAATATATCCCCCTAAATTTTACACACTGTATCTTTAGTTTAAATAAACATTACAAGACATCTTCAAAATAAAAGACCTCAGCAGCAGTGGGCTGATGGTTAAACAACAGACATCTTGTGAAGGTCAGGTTGTTACTGATGGTTGGACGGAGTGACAGCTGCCACTTTTTGAACAAAGGTCAATCCATCAGGTCACACCATCTCTTAGATATCACCGGGAAGAATTGCACGCACATTGATATGCATGTTTGCACACCACATGTTTCAAACCTTTTTGTCTCCGAAATGTACATTAAGAATCTGTTTGTGCAGTTTCGGTTGAAATCTTAAGTTACGAAAATAAAGCTGTCTGAATGGTATTTTTCACTGAAATCATAGTTACACACAGCACATAGTTACACACAACACACAACACACGCCTTTCACTGAACACATCTTAACTCTAACTATTAGTCTATTAAAGCCCAAAGCTGACATTATTCCACTGAAGTTGTTCATCAGATTGAAATTTCATTACCCATGTTTGTGCACACAGTGTATGACAACATTTAAATTGAGCGAACCAATTTTGACTTTCATCTCCAAATGTTTGCAAACCACATCATTACTGCACACATGAAAAAGGAAATTGTGTTGACACATTTTTTGTATCTCTGTGTGTCAATACAGATATCACCCTCATAGCAAGGAGGGAAATAAATGTCAGTATTAATTACAGAAATTAATATTGTCATGGCAACGAAATATGAACACTGCTGTGGACTTCCTGAATTACTGAGGATGGCTCTTTTGACTTGAGGGTTAAATGTCAGTGTGTTCACTTAATCAAATTTTAGATCGAAGCCATTGATCTTAAAAGATGATTTTGACTGATTTGGTCTTTTCACTCTGCACACCAAGCCTGAAGCACTTTATTTCATTTAACATTCATAGTTAGCTTGGGCGGTATCAAGCTATTACGGTATACTGGGGTATTCAGAAATCCTGAAGGTATGATTTTTAATATCGTCAAAAATGCAGATGCTCCTCTGTCTATGTAACTGATACGGAGATGCTGTATTGACACTATGTAGTGCACAGCACCCACCACCAGAGGTCAGTCTCTACTGATGGAACAGGCAGTTGAGCTGAGAAAGACGGCGACTGTGAGTGGCGGGGATAACCTTACATGACGCCTCTGCCCCTGTTTAGGAGTATTGCCAGGTGTATCTTATCTTGAGATGACTTCTACCAACTACAAAAGCAGTTTAGTTGCCAGTTAACTTATTCAACATATCACATCTGTTTAGCCTACTGATGTGTCGGCATTCACAGCGTCAACAAGTATCATCGGGTCCTTCAGAAAGAAGGCTTATTTCCCAGATTCATTATTCTTTGAGCTATATAAACTCAGCAAGACTTCTAAGTAGGCTAATTACACATTAGAAACACAGCATTTTAGGCTAGCAAGACAATGATATACAGTACAGGCCAAAAGTTTGGACACACCTTCTCATTCAATGCGTTTTCTTTATTTTCATGACTATTTACATTGTAGATTCTCACTGAAGGCATCAAAACTATGAATGAACACATGTGGACTTATGTACTTAACAAAAAAAGGTGAAATAACTGAAAACATGTTTTACATTCTAGTTTCTCAACAGTTTTTCAACAGCCACATTTTAAGTGCTGATATGTCCGATTTCCACATAGCACTGTGAACGCAGCGTAGTGTCCGCTTGCGATGATGGCGTCCAGTCGGTCGGGTCAATCTGCTGGAGCCCATACATCCAGCACACAGGTGAGAAATGTTAACTAAGCTTTGGGAAATCATAACAAGTATTAAGGGGTCGTTTTTGTGATAACATACTTTTTTTTTTGTGACGTCTTTTAAGTGGCGAATTTGTCAGAGCTGGAAAGTGTGATTGTCCACAGCTCCATCATCACGGCCCTGTTGATGCTTCCTCATCCAGTAAACGTGTCCCCTAGATGAAACCTTTGAGCTTGGGGAAAAGGAAACAATCCTAAAACGACTCCCTACTCACCTGGTGCCACAAAAATCACCTGGAGCCAGGTCAGGTGAGTAGGGAGGTGTTTTAGGATTGCTTCCTTTTCCCCAAGCTCAAAGGTTTCATCCAGGGGACACGTCTGGATATGGAAGCATCAACAGGGCCGTGACGATGGAGCTGTAAAAATGTACAGTACAGGCCAAAAGTTTGGACACACCTTCTCATTCAATGCGTTTTCTTTATTTTCATGACTATTTACATTGTAGATTCTCACTGAAGAATCTATAATATGAATTTTAACAGTTGTCCAATAGGGCTGTCGGCTGTGTATTAACCTGACTTCTGCACAACACAACTGATGGTCCCAACCCCATTGATAAAGCAAGAAATTCCACTAATTAACCCTGATAAGGCACACCTGTGAAGTGGAAACCATTTCAGGTGACTACCTCTTGAAGCTCATGGAGAGAATGCCAAGAGTGTGCAAAGCAGTAATCAGAGCAAAGGGTGGCTATTTTGAAGAAACTAGAATATAAAACATGTTTTCAGTTATTTCACCTTTTTTTGTTAAGTACATAAGTCCACATGTGTTCATTCATAGTTTTGATGCCTTCAGTGAGAATCTACAATGTAAATAGTCATGAAAATAAAGAAAACGCATTGAATGAGAAGGTGTGTCCAAACTTTTGGCCTGTACTGTACATTCTGCAATGACTTCCATCACCAGAAGCTCAGCTTTTATGTTGTTTTTGGAAAAACTGTATACCCCGGTGAAATGACAGGAAGGTGTAACATGTAGAAACATAGATACCGCCCAAGCCAAATTCAGTGTTTTTCAACTTGTTTCTCCTTTACATAATCGGTTATACATTACTATTGTACAAGTGATGACAAGGGCATGAACAAAATTACAGTTTACCCCTGAATGGAGATAGAATGAAATGGACCATTGCAATTCGACAGATATTGAGGAATGTTAAGTAGCAACTTGTTCTCTTAAATCTGTGATAACAATGTGCTGATACCATAATTTAAAAGCAAGAGCTGTTGCCATTGCAGAGATATATTTTTAATAAACACTACATGATTAAAATGATGTCTAATGTACTTGGCAGATTTCAGTGACAAGTCATTTGTTTTTGCCCAGAGGGCATCAGTTCGACCCGTGGGGGTTTGAGTCACAGCAGGGAATAATGTGAAAGCAATAAAGCAATAGTGTTTGTTCTTCAGTGACTCTTGAGATCTTGCCCACATGCACTGCACAATTTAATTGAAATCATCCGCCCATTGTTCGAGACGACAGTTTTAATTTACAGAGATAAGCAAGCTCGGCCTTGACCTTGCTCTGCCCTGACACGGATCGCTGCCCCTGCACCTTCCAAGGTGTCTTCAATCAACTCTGTGTTTTCTTTGGACTCTACTTCTCATTTTTTGGTGATGTGGAGGGGCTTTTTATTTTCTCTCCTGGCTCGTTTTTTCCTTTGACATCTGCAGCGTGAGAAAAGAAAATCTATGTAAACAGTACTTCAGTCAACAGATCAACACCTCTTTCTGTTCCGACTGACCAGTGATATTGATTACATAATGCTTTGTTCAGTCGGCTGCTTCCTTCCCTTTGTTGCCATTATCAGAGTGTGTGCACAAAGCCAGTCACTCTCACCATTCACTGTGAAAGAGAAAAGTCCACGAGTGCAATTATGAGGAGAGCAATAGCGGTGGAAACCATGTGATGGCTTTTTGCGCGGGGACTCATGGCTTCGAGACTCTTAAATCCTGCTTTTAAGCGCCTTTAGTGGAGTGTGAAATACAGTGCATTGGACTCGATTATATATGGGTCCCATTTGCTATCAAGGCTGTGTGGTTTCCTAACGTATAGGCATGGAAACTACAGTCAGCTGGTGAAGTCACATTCACACACTTTCCTTCAGTAATTGATATTAATTACTTGTCAGCTCCTTTGCATTCAATTCTCCATGCTCGACAGCTCTGTGGACTAACTGGAAACTGCCCAGACTGCACTGTGAGTGAGTGACTTACTGTTAGTTGATTAATCTTCGAACACATACTAAAACATTCAGCACCCACATAGCGATCAATAACACTCATATTGCTGTGCATTTTAGCAGGTAGAACTTTAAACTATTCTGCTCTTTAGACAGAATCATAATATATGTATAACCTCTCTTTAGATTTCATTTTATAGAGCGCACACTTGACTGACTGAATGACAACAGCTCCCTGAACACTTCATAAAGACAGCACAGGCATAAAATGGCATTAAAAACAGGTTTTGATTAAATGTTTATTTTCCCCTGAGTCCTGTATCAGTGCGTGTTCATATGAGCAGCAGTATAAGGGCAAAGGAGAGGGAGAGAGAAGGGTAGCTTTCCAGCATAAAAGGCCAAATGAAATGGAGAGAAACCACGTACTGCGGGCGGAGAGGAGGGGGCTCACTGTCAAGATGAGGGTCCCTTGGCCTTGCCTCAGGCAAAGATGCTGCATTAAAGCTGGCCCACTCTCAGGGCCGTTATTAAACACTCCCTCTGTAAATATGCACCTGTCAGTGTATTTTCACTTAAGTGTTAGTCCTAAAATGATGTTTTACCCTTCATCGCTATTGGCAGGTGAGAGAGAGAGGGAGAGGGGGGTAAATACAGATAAGAAGAAATAAACAGCACTGGCATTACTGAAGTGAGCAGCTTTAGCGGAGAGGGACTTCTTTGAAGACTTACAGCCTAATCCTATCTGCCGAACCGCCATCTATGCCTTAGCTTTTGTTTCTCAGCCTCTAAGACCTACTCCTGCAGGAGCAAACGAGAGAGGGTCAATGCATTCATCTTGTAGACTGCGGAGGAATGTGAGGGGTTTTGTTGATAGCATTAAACACAACATTTACAGCTGAATATGCTTTGTTATTGACCTACGGGGCACTGTGCATTTTCACTGCATGCTCTCTGCATTTTTCTTTGATATAATATTCTGATAAATTAGTTGGAAAGGACTTATAGAGTATGGAAAGGATTCATAATTAAACCTTTTCCATTTTACTCTTAAAGGAATACTTCACCCCAGACATGATCATTCATATATCGGTAGCTCATCCTGTCTTACGTTAAACTCCTGAAGAAAACTTTTACATGCTTCTGTGGTGAACAAAGAACCCAAAAAAGGAGAAAATTCTTGATGAATTGAAGTAAATGGGGCGCTGCGTTTAACAACAGCAAAACTATATTAAAACATCCATTTACCAACTCTCACACAACTCATGCAGTATAATCCAAGTCTCATTTATCCAATCGTATGCTCAATACTTCCTAAACACCTGCATTTTCACTAAAAAAATTACTATTGAAACACTTCCACATAAACAGTCTTATACACAGATGGAAAGCAAGCTTGGGGAAGTGCAAGAATTTGAACTATGCCTGTGCATTTCATTGAAATCCAGACTCCAATGAATGACCTTGGAAGCATTGAACGCATGAACAGAGTGCACTGCTTGCCCAGGTGCACTGCTCGTGCACTACTACTTGTGAAATGTTCGCAGTTTAGTTAGGTTTTGAGAAAACAAACCAAACAAAAAAAAAGAACAACTTGGTTATTATGCTTAGGGAAAAAACTGTGGTTTCATTTAAAATACCTACGTATAAAACATAAGGGAAGCAAACTTGCATACTTTGCATAGCTACATAACATAACTGCATTGACTTTTAGTTTCACGGGACACAAACAGCCATCTCTGGTTAAAAGTCCATGTTTGTTTGACCAATCTACAACCCCTTCCACACGCCCTACGTGGACTTTCTCACTCTTTAAACTTTATTGAGGTGTCCACCAGAACAAAAGATTTGCACTGACTTTGCATTAGCATTGTTTTTGTGTTGCCAGCGTTGAATTTTGACACATTTGTGCTCAGGACCATGTAATGTGTTGCTAAGAGATTGTGTCTACCTCACATATTTCCATGAGTCCAGGCTGGTGCATGAGACTGTTTATGTCTGTGTATTTGAAATAGTAAGGTTTTAGCAAAAATGAATGTGTTTGGGAAGTACTGAGCATACAACTGGATTATTTTTTTTCAAATGCATTAGAAAGCAACATGGAGGCCAATGAAAATGTTAGAGTGGTTACTTCTTTTTTATACCTGGTACTTAAACATGGTACATGATACTAGCTAGTTTGAAAAAACGTTGGAGCTGCTTGTATAGAGATGTGCAAAATCTGAGGTCATCATTACATCATGCTGGAAAAGGTGCGAAAATTAGTGCAGCCACCCATGCGTCATATTTCCAATAATCAGAGCTGGTGCCGATAAATACCCATGAGTACTGCAGAGTCATTTGTGCCGAGAGTGAATACTGATTGAAACCTTACCACAATTGACAACAGCCAGATGTTTGTGTTTAAGAGTTATTTTTCCAAGTGGGAAAGAGGATTTGGATTATACCACATGAGTTGTGTAAAAGTTTGGAAACAGGTGTTTTCATAAAGTTTTGCTGTTATTAAATGCAGACAACTTTTACTTCAAGTCATCAAGTTTTTTGGAGGGCATGCAAAGTTTTCCTCGCAAATTGAAGGTAATATGGAGTAACTGAGGTACACTTGATCACTTTAGGGGTGAAGTATCCCTAAAAGACCCAAAATTGGAGCAGAAATTAGAGTGAAAATGATTTGTGTTCATGCTTACCTCGAATATTTGTTAAATGTAGAAGGAAAATTAAATGCAGTATACTGTAGTTATAATCCTTGATGACTGACTTCCTGGAAATCCAGAGGTAAAGCACTGGAGTGTGCAGATTGCAGCTCTCCTGAAAATGACATTAAGCAGGTATTACACAGGTCTTTGCCTAAAGACCATAAATGTAGAATTTGTGTGAGCCTGCATTGCTTTTACCACATGACAAAATTAACTGAGATTAGATTACAAAAATGTGACAAAAATGATCATTTATACCCTGATTTCACTTCTACACATTGGTTTATCAGATTATTTGGAAGATTTGTGCAGACAGGGAATCTGGAAGAATGCACCATTGGAGTTTGTGAAGGTGGTCCAGTGGAGCTTAAAAAGAAGCAATTAACAGTTTGAGTTTGTCTAAAAGGAAATGGGAAGGGAAGACATGAAAGGCCTGCCTCTCTCTCTGAACATCAAGTGCTCTGACACACTAACAAAGGCACGAAGGTCCATATGGAATAGCAGCTGAGTGAACATGGTAGGTCTCTGTGAAAGCTTTGGCGCTAGTTTAGCCACCATAATAATGAGAAGCCAGTCCTGTGGACTCACAGTACAGTATTGTAGACTTATGACACTGGCTCCATTTATACCTCTCCCATTCAATTACGATCCCATCTGGTCACTGCTGTTTCTGCTGCCACAGCAGTGAAGAGCGAATTCACTTTTGAGGACATCAAAGCTGGTTTTGAACGCTCCAATCCCCCCTATAGCACCTCCAGCTCAAAGGACAGTGGGTACAGTGACTGCCAATTAGGAGTTCCAACGAGACCCATTAGACCCCAAAGAAAAATAGATGTTTCAAAGAGGGACACAGAAGAAAGTGCTGTTTTATGGAGGGTGCTAAAACAGTTTATGCCACTGGACTATAATGAACTATATCTCTGCCTTTGGCGTTAGTTTTTGAAGGACAAACTATTATTTTAAAGGGAGTTACTCACCTGCGAGTTGTCAGATGTTGGAGCTGAGTGCTGTTTGATGATACTTTCTAATAAACTCGTCGAGAGTGCCCTTCAACACGGTCATCACAATCATAGCTGCAGAAAGTGAGACTGAGAGAGGCGAAGGGAAACAGCAAAGGCTGGATGTGCCCCAATCACACACATAAAGATTTAACATCGCCCTGAGGTGTTTTTACAGCACTGTTGTACCTTAAAGGTGCATTAAGTAAGATTTTACTGGCCCATAGCGCAAATGGCTGTTATAAATCATCAGGGATTTGATAAAGTTGTCACCAGTGACTCAGCAGTTACTTTGCCCGCTGCTGGGATTTCTGGATTTCAGAAACTCACTTTTAGACTTAACCTTCATTCTCCTCCTCTTATTTTCAACAGCTCAGAGATGATACTGTACAGAGGACAGGGCTACAAGTCAGAAACTGGAAGCATCTAATCTTGTAAAAACACATTATGACAACAGGAGAAAAAAAACGATTTCATAAGTTGGTAATAAAACAGTAACATTTGAATTGGTAATATTTGGGTACATCAGATTAAAGTCATTAATTAGGACCAAACTAATGGTTTTACATGCTCGGATGAAGCTTTTGTGTTGAAATGCATCAGTGTGAATACGATTCATCCAAAGGATCAGCACAATTTATTCCATGCCTCTTCTGGGAAAGCAGAGTTGGGACTAAGTCGCTGTTTTCCAAGTCATAAGTCTCAAGCCTTTACACCCAAGTCCCAAATTCAAGTCAAGACCGGTATGGAGCTACATTAGGGTCAAATGTTTTGTACTTGAAAAAATAAAATTTGAAACTAAAAATTCATGTGTTGATCTTTAATTTTGAAAAATACAACAATGTATTCAAATTAAAAATAAGTGTATGAAACGTTTTTTCAGGTTAAATATAATTTTGATTCACTTTGGTAATTCTTTTGAATGAATAATTTATTTTCACTTTTCACTTCCATATGTATTAACATTTGAGGTCTTATTTTTTTCAGTTGCATGTTTTATCTTTTCAGATTCAGATCTTATTTTTTACAGTTTCAAATCTTATTTTTTCACTTTCAAATCTTTTTTTTCACTTTCAGATCTTTTTTTTTTCACTTTCAAATCTGTTTTTTGAGTTTCAGACTTTTGACCCTGATGTGGCGTGGGGGGCGTGGCATCAACTGAGAGGGGTGTGGAATCATGAGTGACAGTCTTACAAGTCTTACGGAGTAATCATAATGTGCTCTTCACCACCCAATGCCTTTTTTAAAACTTGTACTTCCTGGTCTCCATCTGTTTTATTTAAAACCCATGTGTTTTGCGTAATAAGACCACCACATAGTTTTTTGTACGTGAAGAAAATTATCTTTGGTATAATATTTTCCAGCTGGTGCTTAGTAACGTAGACTTTTTCATGGTTCTCTCCTGGAACTTGGTTGGATGCTGTTGGACTGGTTTAAACAAAGTGGATCTGGGGTATTAAGTGTTGACCTGCTGGCAGTTAATGGTGTTAGCATTAATAGATTCAGGAAATGAAAGGAAATGAATTGATTCATGGCACACTTTTTAAATAACATACTATATAATCTTTGGGCTTTCGGAAAAGGTATCAAGTATTTTCAAGTCAAGAGGCCTTAAGTCCAAATTCCAGTTGCAAGTCTTCTTTTATTTTGTGAAAGTCATCAAATTTGTGATTCAAGTCTTACTGAAGTCCAAGTCATGTGACTGCAGTCCACATCTCTGTGGGATGGTATTGAAAGTATTAAAATATCGAAATATGAATATGATTTTATTGTTGTGCTTTGAAAAACTAATCTAAAAATACCCTCCTCCTTTTGCACATGATGCATAAAGTCCAAAAACTTTTAATAAATGACCTTTAAAACAGTGTCATGTCATATTATAGGAGCCCAGCCACATGAGGAAACATCCCTGCTCGCAGCTGCACATGCTCAAAACAATAATGTAACTCTGACAAACTAATAGCGGCAACACAATGTTTATGGTTACAGAACTGTATCTCTGTGTCTCTACACTTTGAATTCTATGATAAAAAACAGGGAACCAGAGGCCTGAAAGGTCCAAAAAATAAAAAGTTATTAATTGTGGTTAATTGTCTTAAACAAGAGCTTCAACACGGTCCTCTAATTTTCCTTTAACTAAACATAGTTTGGACAATATGTCTCTTGGCTGGATTGAGACTTGGCATAGAGACGGATATATTTGGCAGCTGTCGCTGAACACAGATCAGCACTTCTGAGTGCCAGAATTTTTAAGCAACATAAGATTTCACGAGCACATGGGCTCTTTGTAGTAACAAAACAACCTGTGTTCCAGCCTGAGAGAGTTACCAGTATACCAGCACCAGTATACCAAGAAGACATACTGGTAAAAAATGTCACGACACAGTTGTTGATGGAAGAGAGACCCAACCCCAGTCAGCCCTTCTCATGTGGGTCATCTAACAAGCGACATCATACTGACAATCCAGGAGAGCTTTCTGTCAAACAAATTAATGGACACTTCCAATCTAATTTCATCCCAAGCCTATCCGTCATTCTGTTTGCACCATGAACCGTTCCACACTCTGGCTTTTCAATCTGGATGTCTCCTGCTGGGGATCTGTCTCTCTAAAACTGAGTTGTTGTTTTCTATTTTGTAAGAAAATACATTCCTGGATTATCAGGCTTTTTTCAAGTTGGGTTCTTAGTTCATCTGTTTGAAAGACATGCTAGAACGATTGATTCATTTATTTTTTGATCAACAGACAATGAATATTTCCAACTATTTTGAATATTAATATATCATTTAAGTAATTTTGTCAAACAAAAAGTCAAACTCTCACTGGTTTCAACTTCCCAAGTGTAAAAAATTTAACTTTTCTTTTTCTAATATAATTGCAAATGGATTTGGTTTTTGGAGTGTTTATCAGACAAAACAAGAAATTTGGGAACATTGCTATGGGCTTTGAGGAATTGTGATGGATGATGGTTTTACATTATGTTTTACATTATGTCCATGTTATGGGCAAAATGATTACTTAAAAAAAAGATGAAAATAATTGGTAGTTGCAGCCCCGAAGGAAATCAGTTTTATATTGACACATCAACCGTCACTATGATAAACTTTCAACACCAGTCACGTAGTTTCAGAAAAACTCCAGTAACCCTGTAACACCAAGCATCCACTTTACCAGTAAATTTATGATAATTATAGTTTAAATACACACCATAAACATGTAAACAAATATATGTTAAACACAATCCAAGCATGCCGTATACACTGTACTGTCATATCTACCTTACTCAAGTATGTAGGCAACCTCTTACATTTATCATTATTTGTGTATTCAGGCACCATTTGCACTTACAACCTCACTGTTGCTGTTTTATGAATATATATTTGTATATCCATGTATACGCTAACTAACCATCTAGCTATCCATAGTTATCAAATCTTCATAGTACTACTCAGGTGTTTCTGTATACCCTTGTACCACTGAAAACAGCAGACCAGAGTCAGATTTCTTGTATGTTACACATAGTTGGCCGATAAAGTGGATTCTGATTCAGATAATTTAACTGCTGTAACGATAATAGTCTTCCTTCTGCTCTCACCCTTTCTTAAACTGGAAAACCAGCATGTTTTCAGAGTCCTGCATCTTCCAAAGAAAGTTTAGATAAATGGTGCAAATGTATTTGATTGAGCCATATAAGTCAAGCAGGCCTTAGGCTGGAGTGCTAACAGACCAATTACCTTGTCACTCTTTTAGTTTATATCAAGTGCGTAGGAAGTGTAGATTTACAACTTCTGGGTCGGTCAGGTGATGGTATAGATCCCAAAAAGACTTTTCCCAAAAAACTTGTATTGCGAAAGAGACGTCTGTAAATCAGTGGATATATTTTTTTTGAGTGTCACAACTTGTAATGACGTAATGACTCGCTTCACTATCAGAATTTGATCCATTCAGTTCAAGTCTAGAAGAGCTGTAGCCTGGAAATCCAGGCTCAAATCTAGAAAAATTTAGAAAGAGTCTGGCCCTCACCGATACACCCTTCCTACCCAAGGGGCGGCACTAACTGAGGCATATTAAATGCCACCACACGCAATTGGATAGCACGATTGCCTATCAGAGCAAAAAACAAGGTGACATATTCATTGGAGTAAGCCCCATTGGTTTGCCGAGCAGTGGGGCTAACTGATATATTATGCTTTTGCCGTATCCCGTCAGCAAAACGGCAAAAACTCCCTCCCTGGAAGCGAAGGCCTCTAGGGCAGTCTCCTGTTCCTCTCTCAAGGAAAAAGATAAGTGTAGTTGGCTTAGTGTTTCTTCCAAAGCTAAATTGAATGGACACGGTCCTTCAGCAGCTGCCATCTTGGCTGTTTACTTTTCCACTCCTCCGGCACAGCGCTGTCATCACCCAGACCCCACCTCTGTCAGATAGACTGATCTGATTGGTCTGATGGCGATTCACCAGGCTCTGCTCACGGGACCAGATCCCCGTGCAGTGCAATTCAAATTTGCTAGGGACGGGGCATCTGGATTTCCAGGTTAGAAGAGCCACACTATTAAAAAGATTTTTTTTTCCCCATTCAAGGTAGTGGCGGGCTACGCAAGTCCCCTGTGCGCCTGCTCTATGGGCCCCATGACGCAGAAGATCTGGGTGATATCATACCATGGAAATCTTTTTTGGCTTCATGCACCACTGAGCACCTCTCATAGGTATAAACAAACAGGGTCATGTCTTTAATGCTGTTTACAGTTCTCTTTGTACATCCATGGGTTATATGTAAGATGCTAGAGCAATATTGGAGTATAACACACCCAAAATACACAACTGTCATATCACATTTAGTATCAGTTCTTCAAACGATAAATCTGCAAATGACACATTTTGGATAGCTCGATGATTTTCATAATATAACAATATCACACACTGACCACCACATTTGTAAATTGCAAATTAAGAACATGGAAGGGATATAAAAGTTTTTGACTTTCTGTCTGTATATAAAAAATGTGAAATCTGAAATATTTTTATGAGGTGATACATTTTTCTGCCGTTAGTCAGTGATCATAGAGGAATTTCCTCCCCCTCTGTCTGATGGTTTTCAGCTTTGTTTCCTGTCTGTACTTTTTACTCACAGTCTGAATAGACCAGTTCGTCTTCCATCACCAGAGCAATCATACGAAAACCTTTGTCCGTCCTGTCAATAATCCGATGGCAATTAGTTTCTTCTTCGCACACGTCCAGGTTTTAATCCCTCTGTCTTGGAACTTTGACTTCATGTCTGACCCCTGAACCTGTGCAGCCATTGCATCCTTGACTCAACCTTTATTGGATTCTGTCAGGTTTTTGACAGAAGTGTGGAAGCATCATCACCACACACTGCCATTGAATTCCCATACATTCTGCACTGGTCAATTCCTTTGACAGGTGATTGGTACGTGCCTGGGACCTGATGATAGTGTCTGTGGAGGAGAGTGGGGGCCGAGGCACATATGAAGGCAGTGCCATTCGGTCAGAAGGTCATTTAGGGGTTAGACTGGTCACCACATTAATTGATTATATCCTGGAAAGCACTTCTAGCCTCATTGTTGCCCAAAATGCCTTAAAGTGTTATTTCCTTTGATGCAAAATTTGCTGTGATGTTCACTTTGCTCCAGAACATCTTTCTTGTGGGTGTGTTTTAAAAACCATAATAATCGATTACAAGGTTAGAAGGTTTATACAAGAGGATCGAAGAATGCTATAAATATTACATCAAATTTTACCTATAATGAGGTAATGACATTTTAAAGTAAATCTGGGAAAACATGTATCATACTGTGTTATTAATGGAGATATATTTCCGTTTTCATCTTTGACTGTCTTGAACTGTGACAAGCATGCCTAAACTGATTTTCCAACAAAGGAGCTTACTGGCTGTTAAAAAAAAAAAAGTGTGTTGCAGAGAAGCAGACTGACTGCTCATCTCCTCTCAGTCCAGAAGGAGTGCATCCCGCATGATCAACAGAGATGTTTTCCTAAATGATATGTTATTAATGAGAGGCAGCACTTTGTGAAAGAGATTACAGATGGATTTGCCAAAGGCACCTACACACTCAGATCCTTTTGGAGAACCCAACTCTGTATATTTTTAAATATTTCCAAGGGCTTTTAAAATGTATTTTTATGGTAATATGAGGTGAAGGGAAAGGTTGAATCCCAGCACACTGTCAGCACTAGCTGTGTTAGAAAGACAACGCTTCAGTTATGGACCTTCACAGGCATCAAATTTACAATGTGAAAAAATGATTTTTATGCTAAAGCCACAGGCTATAACAACCAACCAAGGCATGAGGACACACCTCAAACACCGCAGACAATAACCACAAAAATAATTCCAAAAAACATCCTTGAAAATAGACAGAAATAGGAAAAAAGTTAAAAATATGTATATTGGCATGCTAAATAAGTGATTCTTCTCAGCTTCTGAACATAAAAAGCTCAAATACAAGATAGCAGAGGCAGATCAGACAGTCCAACTCTCATATACACAGCCTTGATGAAAATCAAATCATACATGCATTAAAGAGGTAGGTACACATGTTGGAAAAGTCAAAATACCAAAGAGTCATTAAAGGTATACTATGCATGATTGTCACAGTGTAAGCATGCTCGCCATTGACAGTGAAAGCCAACCCCAAATTTACTCTCGTTTGGTGTGTCGCCTCGCTATATTTGTATTTTTTCAGCACTGTGTCTCTTGGATGCCTGCTGCTGCGTCTGGCACCTGATCGCTACCTTTTTATAGAGCCCTGACCTTACCTGAGCACTGTGGGGGTACACGCCCACAAACAAAAGAAAATAAGAAGGAAATTTGAAAATGCAGGCAGAGGGCAGAGTCTCTACAGAAAAATACACTGCCACACACTTCTAGTGGGTTTTAAGTAGTGATTGAGAGGGATTACTTCTGTGTGAGTCTTTACATTGTTTTTAGGTAAATCCTGCAAAGTATAACCTTAAAAATATCTTTAAAAAAAACATTAAAGAAGCCAAAATAGTCAAAATTTTAAACCAGGGCTCATTTAAAAAATAGATTTTCCAATATGGCTGTCCACTAGATGTGCATTAGATAGCACTTGGTGTGATATAAGGGGCTAATCCAGATATTACACCAAGCAAACAACGGCAACAACAACAGATCTTTTGTCAGTACAACAGAGGAAATCTTTACCATTGACCATCTTTATAGCTACACTCTTGAAAAATAGCAACAACCAGGATCTAAATCATTAGGTCAACTCAAGTTCTCCTCAAAGACAGCCTCTGTGATTGATGGGAGTAATGTGTTGTTATGGTCATATTCTGCATCCAATTAGTACTGATCTATTGTTGCTGTGTGGTGTTTTAATGACCACAGTGGGCGGGAGATGATTGGCCCTAATATCATTTGTCTCCCTAATCATGTGTTTATCACAGCAAGGTCTATGGAGGGTCTCTTGTGAGCCATGTATAAACCCTTGCACTACTCTTTGTCCTAGATGAACCTACAGCACCCAGTCGAAAGGAAAGTCATCATTAACATGCAGAGAGGTTAGGAGTATCCAACTGCAGGGGCAGAAAGCCCTGCATGAATCATCATTAAAAGATGACGTGGCGCAGGGTCACATCTACCAGTTAGTACAGAGGTGGTTAGGCTGAGTGCATTGCCTGCAATAAGATTGGCACCATGCAGTTCAATAGAGATAAACTATTCTGCAAATAACTTCTGGGGGCCTCACTTTTGTGATATTGAACCACTCCATTCACTGTTAATTGCCTCAGTGTAAGGTTAATTGGCTTGTATTGGAGCCAGGAAATCCAATTAACTCGGTTGTTATTCCATCTCCATCTACTCATTGATCCCCTTGTTTTGATCACAAAATAATAGTTTTTACAAATAAGATCAAGAAAGACACAGTGGCTGTGGCAGCTGTATTACTTGGCGCAGACAAACCTTGACATTGTAGAAGCTAAACACGTTTTGTTGCCTTAGCACCTTGATTTAAATTCACTCTTAATGTGTTTAAATCTCAGAGGAAGAGCAATTGCATGCAGTTAAAAGTTCAAACTAAAGTAAAAGACTCTGAGTTGGCAGCAGAGCGGGGGGAAAGGAGGCAGGGGTGGCGGGGATGGGAGTGGGCTCTCTGAACCAGAAAATCACAGTTCCTCACCTCTCCAGCATGATCCTGCTTTTCTTTTCCCCACAGAAGATATAGGGCCTCCTGGTGATGCAGGTGAAATAATACCAGACACAATCTGAAGGACATAATATGACTCTGACACAGTCATTACTGGACTCAGTGTGCCAAAGCAACCCGGTCTCAATCCCAAGTCGTCAAATACTGTTGCGTGGTCAGTGGCCCTCAGTGACAAATACTGACGCACCAAGGCACCTTTTAGTGGCAGTATGAGACACAACGGGTGACAGCATTTTTTGACAACTACCATAGTATAGACAATAAGAAAGTTTGCAAAGGGCGTGTAGGAGGGTAGATGGATAGGTCAAACAAACTCCGGACTTTCACCTGGGAGATGCTGTTTGTGGAAGTAAAGTAAATTGAGTTATTTCAGTAACAACGTGATGTGCTAGCATTTCTAGCATACTGTGCTAGTGACACATCACCCGACATTACATAACGTTAGTAACAAGTATATTTATTTTTAGGCCAAACCTACATTTGTTGCCTAAACCCCAGGAAGTAAACCTTAAAACAAAGATTTTTGGCTACATTGTTAATTTTGAAAAGAGACCATATGCATAACAAATACAAACTTTATATTTCTTGTGAATCTGGACATTGACAATTGACATTTGAAAAGACACCATGCATGTAACAAACGGAAATTAACAAGCCATCCCGTGTGTCCAAAACTGTTGCAGGAGGGTTACCTAGCTCGTCAAATTTTGACATATAGCACCACTAACCAAACATTGGGATTTAAGAACCTGGCAGTAAGAATGTGTTGGCCAAAATATACTGTGAATTTAATCAAAGGAATGACATGTTTTGCAAGCCATGGCACATGGCTTGTTTTTTGTCATTGCGATGGATGAAATTTTGATCTCCGAACAAAAATCAGTCAAAGGTTTTCTGCGTCCTGACATTTTTCTATATCACAGCATGTGCACCAAAATTGTGTATTTTAAGCGATTTGAAAAAGGTGGACGGTTGGACTGAGATGTCTATATATAAAAGCACAGGCATCACGGAGGCCATGACAGATGGATCCACATGTGGAACAAAGGCGATATGAACTGATGGATGGAGAGATGAATGGATGGATAGATGAATGGAGGACTGGAGAAAAGTAGACAGGAATGATAAATGGGCAGAAGATGAATGCTGTAGTCTTTCACATACAAAGAATACCTGACAGTCAAAGCCTTTAGGGTGACAACAGCCTTTTCAACGATATCGGGTCAATGCTGCAGCATACAGATGGTTGTAATTCCAGTATGGTAATGTCTCAGGGTGGATTATTGCACCGTTTGAGGGATTTTATTGTTGCGAATGTTCGGTGGTTTTCTGGTCCACTGCAGAGGGGCCAGGATGGGCGTGCTGTCTGCAGGAAATGTCAATGACGATTAGCATAAGAAGAGGGAAGGGCAGGTCACTCGATGCATATTCCACAGCCCATTGGCTCAAGAGTATTAATAATAAAACAACACAATGAGGGCCTCGCTTACTACTTCACCACAGATCCATTACAAATCAATTGTGTTTCCTTGTGTGCGGGTGAAATATTTATTCTGTACACCTTGCTGCGCTCCAGTTAAAGATCTGCTGGGTGTCTATTTATGCCTCTACGCATCTCTCTGTATGTAAGACTCCAAGCCACTGACCTCAAGGAGATGCTGAGAGTATTCAGAAACAGATCTCCCCTCCTATTCCCTTTACCCCCCCTTTATCCATCCCCCACTCCCTTTTCACCATCTCCCCCATCTCTCACTGCAGTGTTGTCGCAGTGAGTCTGTGTGTAGGAGAGGCATGTATGTGCATACTAACACGGGGCCGCGCTGTGATTTCCCCCTATGCCAACACACAGCGCCTGCTGCCTGCACTCCAGATTCTTATAAATAAGGGAATAAGCATTGAGCTGTTATTAAAGTTGATGGAGACAGATGGCTGCTGTTGTTTACAAGTTTAACTAAATCACCAGCCGATCAGCTGTGACACCCCGTGGCAAGTTGAAAGGCTGGAAAAGGGAGGAAAGGCAGAGAATAAGAGAGAGGTGGCAAACTGATAGCTGCAAAACATCTTTAGCACATGATTGGTGACATAATTCATCACTGCCTGCGTTGCAACAGGAGTCTGTGGTTATTAGCATCTCAGAGATTAATGCACCTTTCATTTCTAGGTTTACCTACCAGTCCATCTACGCCCACGTACAGTAAGAGGGGTCAGTTTGTTTTGTCTCTTTTTAGTCACAATGATCATGTTGGAGACAAAAGCATACATCTTCTCAGCGTGACAAGTGACACTTATAGATTCAGAGTAATTTAGATGTCTGCTTTGAATGCTAATGTATACAACAGACAATGTACTAATGTAGTGATTCATTATTTACCATTCAAAGTCCTCAGGGGTGACATCTTGTTCAGTGTGGTCATCTCTAAGTGTCTGTCAGTGGTAAAATTGTATATTGATTACAGTGTTTGGTCAAGATAACTTTATTGTCACGAGGACAGATCCACAGAGAACACGCAGACTAGTCGTGCTCATAAGAATGGAGGACACACCAGGTATATTCAAAGTGAAATAGTTTGTCCCGATCCAAAACTCATAATGAATTGATATTTCCCAGTCTGCCATTCTTCTCTGTCAGAGGTGACATTGATATTCATACATCGCAGCAGGCTCTGTGTCAATTTCCAAGTCTTATTCAAATCTGTTCTGAATGGAGCACAAACCCCTCAGCAGTGCTGGCTGCGAGGATGATAGCCCGTCCTGTTTGAAGAGAAAATTACAAGAGCAATACACCCAGGGATCTTTTCTCATTCTGCGTGATGTCAATGCACAAGACATCTTGGAGCAATTTTGTCCAAATGAAGTATTTTCCCTCCGTCTCTTGTTTTTTTTTGAGCAGCATATACAGATTGAGTAGATTCATGCAGCTTGACACTCATGCACGAGCTCACATGGGAGTGCCTGCATGGTAAATATACACACACTTGCAATATACTTTTCAGGGGATCCTATTACAATCCTTGACCCTGTGACCTTAACCTTCACCCTCATCGCTACACCTAAACTTAACCTTTACCCTTCTCGAGCGCATTTATAATTCAAAGCTGTTCTGTTAAATCCCTGCAGCTTAAAAACATAACCGGTTTGCTTGTAATCATAATCCTTTGGCAAAGGGGCTGCTTTTCACTGAACCATGTAGAGTCATACAAGCTGGTGAAACATATGCATGACCAGACACACACACACAGACACACACACACTCACAGAAATGCAGCAAAAACCCTGTGATTATTTTACACACTCTTTGACGACTTCCTAAAAATAGCCAATGAGTTTTGTTAAAGTGTGCAAGTGGTTTGACACCCCCTGCTTGATCCATCAGCCCCTCTGACCCCAGGTGACCCCCCTCTCCCTGACCTTTACAAAGGCCAGCTGTTCCCCTTTACAAGATGTGACTGAAGAGGCGGGTCTCCCAGACACCAATTGATTAGAGAAGCATTAATCAAGCTGAGGGATTATCCCTAGCATGGAAAAGGCTCCTTTCTATAGTAAACCAATTATACTTTTTATGGGATGAGAAGGTTAACTGGCTGCATGAGCAATCCGTTTAAACCATTGACACTGCAGGTCCGGAGAGGTGAAAAAAAGGAGCAGAAGAATGGAGGCGGAGGAGTTGAATGTGCAGGACGGGAGGCCGAGGGCACGTGGGAGCGTAATATGGATTCATGGAGGAGTTGGAATTGAGAGAATAGAGTGAAAAGCATAAAATGATATTATTGGCCATTAAAGTTAATTGGGGAAGCTGCCGTAAAAGGTCCATGGAAGGCAAGGATGCATGATGCCGCCCTTGCTGCTCACATAAAGCAGTGTTTTCCCTTCATGCTGCATTGAGCACGCAGCAGAAGGAGGGAGGGCGTAGAAGGAGATTCTGATAAAGGTTCTTTCTCCACTTTAATGGCTCCCATGACTTTAATGACCGCTGCCCTGATCTCAGACTTAATGACCCTTCTAGTTTTAGGGGGGGCTAAATTAAACCTGTAAAGAGAAACATCCATTCATTACCACTCCCCCATAGCTTACAGTCACATCAGTAACCTGATAACAATTAACACATAAAGCCCTCCATTATAATGACAGATTTTAGTTTATGGGGCCTAATCTACTGAAGCAGCGTGGCGTGAATGAGTCGCAAATAAAATTGTCATTCAGAAATAGTCTGATCGATTCACAATATACTACATCACTAAAGCAACTTTAATAGAGTGGTAATCATCTTAAAACTTTGAAACTACTTACGTATTTAACTTTGTTTTGTACTGCTTTATTACATACGGTTATATTACTATAGCATTGCTGACAACTCTCATTTAGACACTTCTATTTAAAGCCTGACGAGGCTACGGCCACATCCACACTGATACGTTTTTGTTTTAGAACACATAACTTTTGATACATTTACACCTAATATCCACACTACTCTGACATATGCCAACCCCTGAAACAAAGACTTTTGAAAATGCTGTCGACTCTGTTTGAAAACTTCTGGAAAATGATGACACCGACACCCACGTTCGCTTCTTGATTGGATCTTATTAGTCACGAACTGTCAAGTCAAAGCATTACAACTTAAGCCACATTAGGGGAGACCGGGGTAAGATGAGCCACTTTTCATATTCAGGATCACTACATCAAGGATATTATAGTTTTGTTGCAAACTAATATGTGTGCATATATTTCAGGATATTGTGCATCCCTACAAACAAACAGAATGAGTGTAAACTTAACTGTTTTGATAATATAGCATGTCCAAAAAAAGTGGTCTTGTGGCACAACTTAACCCGTGTCTGGGGTAAGTTGAGCCATCTCCCTCCTTCCCTCCCCTCGCCCTCCCTCCTACCCCCCCTCCCCCCACCTCACCTTCTCTCCTCCCCTCTCTCCCTCCCTCCCTGGGTTAAGATATTCCACAGTTATACATGTCTGTACTGAATTAAATAAAACGCTTCTTCAAATCCATGTGTATTTTTATTTATAATACACAATTCAACAGGTACAAATCTTTTTTAAAATTATCATTGCATATAACAACTTTAAAACATTTTAACATAGGCCTGAGAATGCCTTAAAGGGTGCTTAGGAAGAGAACCTTAACAGCTGTGTTTTTGGAAAGAAAACACTGAACTAAATCTGTAGACGTGAATCCTAGTTTGGTGTCCTTGCTAACAGGAGGGCCAATTGTGGAAATTAAGGTATTATAATAATTTGAACTTGTTTATTAACACATTTGAGCATACTGAACCAAAACTCTCATTCTCTCATCATCCTTCCTCTATATGTCCTCCTTCATCCTCTCTAAACTCCTCCCTCCATCTTACTCTCGTTCCATCCACCCCCCTCCTTCCTTCCATCCATATCCCACCTGCCCCATTACTCAATATTCCACCTGTCCAGGTTGCAGGGGAATACAAACTGCCGGGACTTCCTTGCTGTGCCACCAACTCTGTGAGCCGGTGGCTCAACTTACCCCTGTTCAAATTGCTCAACTTACCCCATAGCTACCATATTGACTTTATTAGTCCCCACAGCTAAAATGGTGCACTTTCATGGTAGCTGTACTACCTCATTTTGTAGCTAATAGATACCACAATTGATGTATAAAACAAATGAAAAATGATCTATTTAGGTCTAAATACAATCCCCATGAAACTTATGACAGACTAAATTCACTTTCATGAGTGAAAAATGCTTTTTTGGACATAAATCTCTAACCACTTAACTCATGTGGTTCTTACCCTCACAGACTCCATGAAATGATGCCTTCCTCCTAAATATTTGGTCACACGCTCAATTTTATTTACGGTTTCCTAGCAGTAAGGGGTGGCTCAACTTGCCCCTATGCTCAACTTACCCCAGTCTCCCCTACACGATTTTCACCCTGATTTTGCGTCACGGAGACTATGAGTGTTCATACGTGGCGCCGTGTGTTTTTGTCAGCGGAAGTCTCGCCAACTGCGTTACGACCTGTGTGTGCACACCACAAGATTTCTCCACCGAGCCCTCGCCGACAGAGCCCCAGATAATGCGGTGACGTCACCAAACTTGGAGACGACACATCGTAAAGGCATGGCTATTCTTTTTTATCCTGGGTCCAAACACAACGCTCTCCGTGTGATCGTGTGGACGCCGCCATTGTTGTTGTCGCTTGCCGTCTGGCTTGACATTTCTTCTGTCCTCCTGCGTGCTGACGTGGGACGTATCCCGCCTCTCGTTGGCTGATGCTCTTTATCAGTCATGTCAGACTTCTCCAGTTTTCTAGCATGCCAGATATCCAGTCCCAGTCACAGACAAGGGGCGACTTGCTTGTAGGCTTGTTCACACATGAGGACTTGTCGTGGCAGACTCTCTGCCGACTCACCTCCGACCCAAGATGGCTCTCAAGATCCTCTGCGATGTCAAAATCGCGGTGGAAATCGTGTAATGTGAAATAAAGTTTAGTTAAAGCTGGTACTCCTTTTAGATTGCTATGGCTTCGTCCAGCATTGCATAATGCTCCCAGGACCACTCTAAAATGGCGCTGTATTTGTTTTGCATCTACTCCCATCCTTTTTCTACTGCCTTGACCTTCTTATACCCATGTGGTACTTCAGTAACAGTTTCACTTTGTCATCAGTCCAAGCAAATAAATCTCTGCTCTTACTTTTCGCCATTGCGAGACAATTTGCTTCCTGTTAACACCAGCATGCTCATGCCCAGTGTGTATGAAAGGTCATGTCATACGCATATCCAGATGTGTTAGTATGGCTGGAGATTATTTCTGAAACAGTGCTACAATGCCCATGTGTACAGATATTGTACCCATTTTAAAACTGCGCTTTAATATGTATATGTACTGGTGTGGATGTAGTAGACTTTGGCCTCACCTAGAACATGCTTGTCTGCTATTAATATTGGGATGAATGGCATTTATTAAAAAAGTTTGGAGTTTAGGGGTCCTTTTTGATTTTGATGAAAGGTTTATGGCTTTAAAAACTTGGAAGAAAGTGTAAACCTTAAGTCGACTCATTTCTTATGCTTTCCACATACACACTGCCTCCTCTGTGAGAGAGAAAGAGAAATATTATTCCATTAGAAAATGCTACCTTTCATCTCTGTATTCCAAAAGTTAGAAACACCGACCACACCACAGTCTGACACCACGCACGTTTACATGCAAAAATATTCTGTTTTTTTTCCCCCTTATTATGAAAAGACAATACTCCTATTTAGCTGTGTTCATGGCTGATGTTGATGCCCCAGCATGTAATTGACAAGTTTCTGTGTAAAAGTTGAACAGATGGAGCTGCATGTTCTATTTTAATGTTTTGCATCAAAATTTTTCCACAGGCTGTGAACTTGTTGGCCCGTGCAAACACAGCCTCCCTCTTTCATTTCTCAACCACCTTCTTCAAAAGCTTGCGATAATTGCGCATATCCAAAAACATGTTGATATCCAAGTCTTTCATAATGTTTAAAAATAGGTGTGTTTCTCCTTCTGATCAGAAATACGGGCTCTTCTCTTGGGTATGCATCTCTACCAGGCTTGTAAACTGTTGGGGAGTTGGTTTGTGTTCAGCATATCCATGACAACGCACAGAGCTGACTGTAAAAAGGAAAGAGGCTGTGTGTGCCGTAAAAAAAACTCCAATTGAGACCCACATTCTGAAACCTGAATAATAGCGGCATGTTTTAATTGCAAAATGCTACATTTGGAATAAGGTCTAATTCAGAATATCGTAATTTGGAATAAGATGTTTACATGACTCTAATCACATTTGCAATATTGTCAAATTCGGAACAACAGTGGAATTATAATGTGCATGTAAAGGAAGTGGGTGTAATCGCTTTTGAATTGTATATGGTTAATGAGTGTTTCAGTTAGTAGTCTGTGTTTTACTTATGCATGCTATGCTTTTACATGGCTCATTGTTGTCCTTTTGTGCAGCACTTAAAAGGCTCACGAGGATCTTTCAGAATGTGAGCAGTAACATCCATGTTTTTAAACAGTTTGTCTTTATTCTGCACATGATTATGACTTTTTGGGCTGGAGGTTGTCTGATGGTTTGATAGGAAAGTAAATGAATGCAATACAAAGAAAGCAACTGATTTCATGCGAACTGTGTCATGTGTGACACATGGCATTGTTAATAATTACACTGTAATGTCTCCTCTTACAAACAGCTGTCTCTGGTTTGAGAGGAAAATGTCTGTTGTGCAGCTGTCTTAGTATTTCTGTGTGCACTTCAGCTCTGTGCTCTTCTGAGGATTTGCCTGCTCCTTTTATGTGGGAAAGTAGGACTTGATATGTTTTGGTAGACGCCTTTTAGAAGCTGAGCTACATTCTGCCGCTTTGCTTGTTCATGACTGATAACCACTTATTTAATATAATATGTACAAAACGTAGGTTATAATTTATTTACACTTTTGTCAATTTGTTCTTTTTTAAAGCGGTGCTGCTCTACAGTTATTTTCCCTGTGCTGAGACAGACTATAAACGTCAGGGACGGAGACAGAATTATGCTCCTCTAACTTGAGAAATGGAATAAATCCAGGGAACCGTCTGTGGAGTGTTAGCCTATATCTGTCTCTTCATTCTGTCTTTAAATGCAGTTTGCAGATGACAGATACCAACCTCAGGGGCCTCATCAGCTAACACTGACAAGTATCACATCAGTGTGCTACAAGAAAACAGAGTGTGATTTAACAATGAGATTTAAACACCTATTTTCAATTGGATAATGCTAGACCTTCAGAATGACACCCCTCCTTTGCTGAATCATTTTTTCAGACAACACTTCATCATTAACACCTGTCGCCACTTCATTTGGCATAGACACAGATCATGCATTAATAGGTCATATGTATAAACGCATGATCTTGAATATATTTACCTATTTCGATTTGAAAATTTACACCTGATAGTACACTTCTGAGTTCAGATAATCTGAGAAAGTAACGGGTAATTTCATGTTTTGATTGACATTCACTTTAAAAGGACAGTTCACCCCAAAACCATTTTTTTTAATTGATTAATGAATTAATTTATTTTCAGCAGCAGCAGTCACTGTTGTGACAGACACTCAAGAAACTGGTGGTGGACACAAGCGTTGGAGAAAGGCAGGTTCTTGGGTGCATGTGCGCCACACGTCTGCGTGTCCTAAAGAAAGACAATGCCCTGCACAGTTTTACAGGGACGTTTAAGTTGCCGCCTTCCTCCTTCTTTTTTTCCTTCCTCACTCTCTCAGGTTCTTGCCTCGCCTCTGCCCACTTCACTTCCTGTTCTGTTTCTGCAGTCGTTTTTGTCTCCTTCTCCGGACTGCTGCCACCTGAAATAAACAGCATATAAAGGTTAAGTCTGGAGTCGAGATGTAAACCTGCACACCTCTTAACAGGAAAGAATCAACAGAGTGGTGAAAAGTGATTGTGTATCTATCACAAGCAATCCATGGCAATTTCTATGAAAGAATGTCAGTTGACTTTTTTACCTCTCTGTGGGAGGTGTTGCTCCTGCTGATTGAGTACTTGGATGTTGTCTTTCCAGGATTTGCGCCATGCAATTTGTACTCTTTTAAACAGAACAACAGTTCTCCAGTCCTCCTGAATCTCTCTCTCCTTCCACTCTTTTTCAATCCTCTCCTTCCTCTGTCTTTTTCTCTCTTTCTCCTCCTCCTTCCATCTCTTTCTGTCCTCCTTCCACTCTCTTTTTATCTCCTTCTTCACCATCTTCAGCCTCGTTTTCTCCTCCTTCCTCTATTTCTCTCCTCCTTCTCCATTTTATCTCTCTCTTTCACCTCCTTTCTCTGTCTTTTCATCTCCATTTCCAACCTCTCCAAATGCTCTTTATCGGGCCCCTTTCCCATCTTTCCTTCTCCTCCTTCCTTTGTCTTTCCTATATTACTCTCCTCAACTCATCCAATCTCGCCATCTCCCCCCACAGCTCGTCTCTTGCCTTTATCATCCTCTCCATCCTCTCTTTCTCCTTCTGCTCCTTTCATTTTCTCTCCTTCCAATTCCACAACCAAACCAAGAAATCATCCTTGATCAATTGGTTGGTGGAATCTGTAGAAGCCAAAGGACTCTCACCCCTTCCTCCCTGCTGCCCCTGGGTGGCTGAGGACTTGTTTTCCTCAGAGGACGAAGGTCTCTCATCCCTTCATTCGTGCTCTCTCCAGATAGTGGGAGGGTTGAAGTCTCCAGAAGACAAAGGGCTCTCACCCCTCTGTCCCTGCTGTCTCCTGGTGGTGGAGGACTTGTTGTCTTCAGAGGACGAAGGGCTCTCACCCCTTCATCCCTGCTGCCTCCGGATGGCGGAGGACTTGCTGTTTTCACAAGACCAAGGGCTCTCACCCCTTGGTCCGTGCTCCTTCATGGTAGAAGGTTTGATACCTCCACAAGACAAAGATCTCTCACCCCTCTGTCCCTGCTGCCTCGGGGTGGTGGAGGACTTGTTGTCTTCAGAGGACGAAGGGCTCTCACCCCTCTGTCCCTGCTGCCTCTGGGTGGCGGAGGACTTGTTGTTTTCACAAGACCAAGGGCTCTCACCCCTTGGTCCGTGCTCCTTCATGGAAGAAGGTTTGTTGCCTCCACAAGATGAAGGTCTCTCACCCCTTCGTTCATGCTCTCTCCAGATGGTGGGAGGGTTGAAGTCTCCAGAAGAGGAAGGGCTCTCACCTCTCTGTCCCTGCTGCTTCTGAGTGGTGGAGGACTTGTTGTTTTCACAAGACCAAGGTCTCTCACCCCTTGGTCCGTGCTCCCTCCAGATGGTGGGAGGGTCGAAGTCTTCAGGAGACGAAGGTCTCTCAGGAGACGAAGGTGAGAGACCTTCGTCTCCTGAGAGACCTTCGTCTTCAGGAGACGAAGGTCTCTCACCCCTTCGTTTGGACCTCTTTGAAGAACAGTCTCCCAAAGATAGAGTTCTTGAAAAGAGATTTTGTCCAAAAATGGACCTGAGCATTGTCTCAACGACGAATAACAGAACATGAATCTTGTGCTACAATGAAATAATTGTTTTCCACCATAACTTCAAGAGAAGCTTTTCTGTAACATGACAAACTTTTTTGTGATCTGCAAACTGCTCACAGGAATAACAATGGGAGCAGTCATTTTTAGTAAAATACCTATTAAGTAATTGTAAAATTTTACACTTTACAAATTTAAATAGTTTATTTTTGCAAGACAAAATGTGCATTTTTATCTCCTGATTACAGCACATGTTACTGTGCTGATATTTTGATTGTGACTAATGAACAGGTAATTTACTTGACAGTGAAATGGTTGATAAGTAAATGTACTCATCCCCCAACACAATTGAACATAAAAAAATCAAGTGAAAAACAGTTTTTTAACTCTGGTAAAAAGTGTCTTACCTCTCCAAGCGTTTGTGCAGCAATGAGCTTGGAGCTCTGTCCCCACTTGTATTTGCAAACTCTGGTGTTCCATGATGCACCAAAGATGGAACAGGTTCTACTGTTTTCATTTGAATTCCAAACAGAAATGAACCACAGTCAGTGTGATACATTTCCATGGATTAAACGCCACAACAGTTTGTAAAGTAGTAAAAAAAATTCAATGCATTCAATGGACCTGCACTTGTATAGTGCTTTTCTAGTCTTCTGATTACTCAAAGTGCTTTTTACACTATGAGTCACCCATTCACACACACATTCATTTCATACACTGGTGGCTGAGGCTACCATACCGTACAGGGTGTCACTTGCTACTCAGATTTTAACACACTCACACACTGATGGAACAGCCATCAGGAGCAATTTTGGATTCAGTATTGAGCTGGGGATCGAACTGCCGATCTTCTGATGGTGGACATCCCACTCTACGTCCTAAGCCATAGCCGCCTGGATAAAAATCTTTAATATCAAATAACGTGACAGTAAAACACACTCAAAACTGCAGAGCAAGTATTTTTACTTTGAGCCCGGTCTCACTGCAAAGTTATATACATAAGTTCAGTTTAAAGTTTATTCTAGGTTTCCCCCAAGTAACTGGCTCATTTAAATGTCTTCTATGAAAATAATTTAATAATTTAAAATATCTATTTCTGCCTTTATATTCTAAGGGAATATGTTGCATGTTTTCCAGTAAAGGTGACAAAACAAAACAATATAAAACTCCATATCTATATTATTATATAGAGAATAACAATAATATAAATGCATTTTAACAGACAAGATGTTTTTCCTGAAGGGGCACTCCACTGACTTTACATGTTAAGTTCAGTTCACTTGTCAAGAGGAGTGCGATGCAGCCTTTGAAAACTAGGCGTGAGCCAAATACTTGGGTCAACAAGCATCTGTTATGTATACTTTTTTACGATAACAAGCATCTTTTAAGTCAAATGTGTCAATATCTGTACTGGTGATAAAGGAAAATCTTTGTTTGGCTGGCTGTGTCCACATCATTTCACGACAGGCTAGCCACACAGACAGAGTTTACTGCTGCACCTTTGGTCACACAGACACAATCTCACCATCGTAACACCCAGCTAGGAGCGTCACAGCAGGGGGAAAGTGGGCAAGTTGTTATTTCTAGGTGATTAATGCCATAACTTACTGAAATTGGCTGAGTTGAAAGACTGAACTTTGTACATAAAAAAGTGGAAGCTTTCTGATGCCCCTCTCACTCCATTTTGCATAAGGGGGCAAAATGGTTTAGTCCTTCCTTGCTCTTGGATTCGTCCCTGAACTTGCTAAAACTGAGTGAATGACTGCTTAAGCTGTTGAAGCACCAACATACACTGCCACACTACACTACACTACACTACTGTTTTCTATCATCTGTAAAACAACTATATTGCTCAGAATGGCAATTACAGAAGCACATGGCTAATTATTTTGCACAAGGACATCCTACTCTGCCTGTGATTGGCTACATCATCCTGCATAATAATTAGCCATGTGTTTAGAAGCTGTATAGTCAGAGAAAGGCAGCTATGAATGTTTGTTCTGGGGATAATATAAAAACACTGGGTAGTAAAAAACGCCTTGTGATCACACACACAAACACCACACTGTTTAAATTAAAATTTTAAGAAGTAAAAAAAAAAATCATTAAAGAAAGACATGTTGAGTATAAAAAATTTTGTTCATGCATTTTACCTCGTACCTCTTAATACTGCATGCATGTGTTGCATGTTGCATGTGTTCATTTGATTCACTCAAGTCTATTTATTCAGGTTTATAAAAAATGTATGTTTTTTTTATATAAAAAGTTGTTTTACTCTTGTGATCAAAACATTGATGTGAAGCTCATTTCTGAGCTTTCTCATAAATAAGGCAACTTCTGATCAACCTACAATGCTGCTTGAAAGTTTGTGAACCCTCCAGACATGGCCATTGTTTTTGTTTTGTTTTTTTTAATAAAAATAAAACAGCCTTATGAAATGAACATCCAAATGCCAATTTGTTAAGCAGACCTTCCAAATCAGGGACACACAGAAAAAAGAGAGATATTTTCATTATTTATTCAACAAAAGTGATTTATCTCTCAAAAAACTGAAAATCTGCCATGTGAAATAGCTTGTGGCACCTCCTTTTACAGCCATTACTTCAACCAAACATCTGCTATAACCACGAACCAGTGTCTCACACCTGCTTTTGAGGATTTTTGCCTACTCCTCCTTGCAGAACTCAGCCAGTTGAGAGAGGTTGGAGGGACATCTGGCATGTACCGCCTGCTTCAGATCTTGCCACAGCATTTGAGGTCCAGACTTTGACTGGGCAAATCCAGAGTGCGAATCCCCTTTCTCTTAAGCCATTCCTTGGTAGTTTTGCTGGAATGCTTTGGGTCGTTGTCTTGTTGCATTATCCATTTCTGTCCCAGCTTCAACTTCCTGACTAACTCATTGTCCACTCTGTGAGCGCAGGAGGGGGAGAGGATGGCGTGACTGCATGGAATATGTTTATTTATTTAGCTAAATATTTCCAGTGCATTTATCATGTCTCGAAATACAGCCATTAAGCACAACCGTTACACTCATTTCATCAGCCCTACTTAGACATGTGCTGTTCATGACAAAACCGGCATGAAGAAACGTGTTCGCCTATTACACATTCATCTTTGAATTGTATTTCAAATTACACGTTGTATTTTGGGACAGGGATACCACTGGTTCATGCTGTAATTCAGGCCGGGAGTCTGATCAGACTAATTGCCATAAACATATAAATACTGCGGTGACCCTCGTGCGTAATTGCGCAAGATGGCACTGTCCGTGCAGTCCCACAGACACAGCTGACAGCATCAGCAGCGTTGATGTGTTGCCACTTTATTTCGCTTTCTTGTATTCGTGATCCCTCTGCTGTGGCCACCAAATAAAATCTTTTTTTCAGTCCTCCACCTCCCGTTAAAGGGTCTCTAGCTCAGTCTCGGAGAAATTCCGTTTTTTGGTTCGTTTCTCACCCGTCGTCGTGACTCACACAACGAGAGAACACTCGCATGCCGGCTTATTTATATGCAGATCGCATTCATGAGGTGATTTGCATGACCATTTATGGTTGAACTTGGGCGTGTAGAGGGCGGAATATGAGGCGGATCTGGGTGCGCACAACTCCAGGAGGTCTGTGATTTATAAAGAGAACATGGCGCACGGTTTTATAAATCAGATTATTTTTTGGCGCACGCCATTTTCAGCTTTTGGGCGCACGTCAACTTTTAGTATGAATCCTAAGCACTCTTTTATAAATGAGGCCCCAGGTCCGGAGGCAAAAAAGCAGGCCCAGACATTCACATTTCCATCACCATGCTTCACTGTTGGGAGGAGGTTCTTTTCTTGATATGCAGTGTTGACTTTTCTCCAAACATGGTGCCTGTGATTGTGGCCAAATAACTCAATTTTGGACTCATCTGTCCAGACACTTCCAGAAGGCCTCTGGTTTGTCCAAGTGCTCTCTGGCAAAGTTTAAATGGGCAACCTTATTCTTTCTTGAGACCAGAGGCTTCCTTCTAGCAACTCTCCCATGAATGCCATGTCTATTAATTTTTTTGCCCGATTGTTGACTCCACTTCGTGGTCATCCACTTCTGGGCAGAGTTGCGGTCATGCTGAGTGCTCTCCATTTGTAAATGAGTTGTCTTACAGTGGATGGATGGGGCTAGAACCTTTTGGAGATGGTCTTGTAGCTTTCCCCAAACTGATGGGCTGTCACCACCTTCTTCCTGATGTCCTCGGATGTGGTTTGGCTGGTTTCCTCTCTCTTTTAATCAGGGCTGCTCAAAACCTTTCCTAAGGATGTCTCATTTGATTGGTCTGCTTAATTGATTACTTGAGCACCCATATGCGTTTCACCTGTTCACCTCTATTACCTACTTGACTTTACCAATGTAGCTGTGTACTCTGATTCCATGTTTCACGTAGTCTGCTGGCTACTCACATAGTTTGCTCAAAACAAGTACATGTTTGATGAACATAAACCTGACATTTCATATAAAAACTGGTGATGATAAAGTAAGAAAATCATGGTAAAACAACAGAAAAATCTAAACTACTCAAGGGGTTCACAAACTTTCAAGCCTCATGGTATATTATTTTCCGGCTTGAAATATCAACTTCTAGTTAGGTCCCAATGGTTGCACATTAAGCCCCACCCACTTCTATTTTAAACCCCACCCATTACAGATATATTTACATATACAGATCATGTATGGCTGAACAGATAGAGATAATGGTGTACTTGCTCCTCCCTATTGAAAACAGTTGCAAAATGTCTTCTGCAGCTTTGGAGGAGCTTTGTCAAGTCCGATGCATCAGGGTTATCTCATGTTCAGCTCAGTACCTCAAATTTATAAGTCTTGAGGGTGTGGATCTCAGAAAATGTGGGTATTATTACAGACAGGGATGTAATGAAATATGCCATCAAGTTACATTATGGGAAGTGAGGGATCATGCATTTTTGGGGCTTGACTCATACTAGAAAATTAAGGTCAGGATATACAATCTGCCTCTGCTGCTTCAAATTTGATCATCCTGTTTTAAAATGTTGTTTCTCTCAAGCTTCTCAACTTTATGGAGGAGCAGTGCAGTGTTGTTTTGTTTGTTTTTGTTTTTGTTTCCTTTTTGCTCTACAGAGACAAAATATTCTGTTTATCACCACACTTACAAACATTAGTAAGGTGCTACATTTGCATCTGTTCAAGTGGGATTTAATTATTTTTTATGAATACTCATAACAAGGACAATAATATCACTGATTTGCAGATTTAACATGAAAATCAACAACATAATTTGGCTGAGTATCAATCAGGGGCTAATAATACCTCAAAATATCTTGAAAAATCCCCAAAGTAAATATGTATCAGACAAAACTGTGAAAAGTCTGTGCAAAGCAGCCATTCATCAGGTGTTCTCCAACAAAGAACTGCACGACACCAGAGTAAGGAAATGTGACTCAGTCACTAGTGGTTGACTGGCCATAGCTCTGCCTGCCTCAGTAAACACTTATATCAAAAGTCATTCTTGTGACCAAAACACTGAAACAAACACCAATTGCCACCTCCAAGCTTTTACCCCAGATGCCAACACTTCACCTGAGCAAAATCACTCTCTCACCCAAAATGCTTGGATTGTCCCTCATACAAACCATACAAATTATTATTTTATCTTTTTTGTATTATTTGTGAACAATTTGTTTCATAGAAATGAACCGCTTATTTTCTCCCTCTGCACCAACTGCAAATTTATTCTTCAGGTATAAAGGTGACCGGCTTTTACCAGTGCAAATATACTTGTCAGGCAAAGATAATTCTGATCCTGGTCCTGATCAGGGACTCTGTCTGCTCATAGACTCCCATTTCAAATGGATTTTCCTTTGAGCTCCACTGATCAACTGCAGAAGAGTGATGGTATTAAAAAGTCACCTTTCAGGTTACTGTAATGGTGCCGCAAATACAGACGTCCCCCCTCCTCAGGTGACTCCTCACATTTGCTTCATATCTTTTCATGTAAAGAGGACCATTCAGATACAAAGACACAGTTTTTTACTAAAATTAATTCATTGTTATAACACAATTTAAGCACTGTTATACTGACAACTAATAAAATATGAAGGTGATGAAATGGTGCTTTGTTTCTAATTCATGTGGAAAAGATTTAATATTAAGTGGCAGACTATGCACACAGTTTATATTTGGCATCAAGGCTGTGACGATAATAAACTCTCCCACATGGAGAGCAGAGCCTACAGGTGGATGCACAGCAGAAAGTGAAGTGTGTCATGTGTGAGTGTAGCAGCGCAACTCAAGTTTTCTGCCTGAAGTGGCTCACAGGCTTCACTCCATTTAATGTAACCTCTGGTCATGTACAGTTTAAAGAGGCTGGTGGAATAATATCCAACGGGTTATTTTTGTGGTAGTTAAAAGCCAGTCACTGCAGAAATATGGACTTTCTGATGAAACCACTGACATTTAGAACAGGGAGTTATGATTTCATTTTGGTCAGTCAAATAGACTGTCCTCTTTATAAGTGAAGTGTGGTCTGCTGTCGAGAGAAGACAGCGAAACCGTAACTTCCACAATTTGTTCCAGAGGTAAGAAAATCTCATTCACAGTCATCCTGACATTTGGAATGATGGAAATTATTACAAATCCAGCCCTGGAACATAAATTTACTCCTTAATGTCGTGCAGTTTGTTCAGTTTATCTCCTCAAGACTCAAAAAAGAACTTTTTGACACTATAAAAATGAAAGAATCTGCATAGGAAACACAGGTATTTTGTAATGTAATATTGTTTGATCTTCTCATACGCTGTAAAACATTGTGGATAAAATGTCACCAGTTCTAATATGTGGGTGGACAGAGTGGGGTTCCAACGGTCATGGAAGACCAGGAAAAGTCATGGAATTTAACAATTACATTTTCCAGGCCTGGAAAAATCATGGAATTAGTCAAATTCATTGAAAGTTTTGGAAAAGTCATGGCTTTTTTTGTTTTTTGTTTGTAATATTCCATGGATAACCTTACATAATGTAATATAAGGGCAAATTTATTTTCTGTAGCTGTCAGAGTAGCTTTAACATGTGTCAGTGTGTGACACTGTTTTGTTTACCATTGCGTATGTTTCGTCAATTTCTCCCAAGGTTCGTCTCTCTTCCTGTTTGCCAGCTAGCTGAAATTATGTTTGAATAGAGTTTGAATCTGATAAGTTTAAAAACGTTGGGCAAATGGGGCAAGAAAAAAACAAAACAAAAAAAGCCCTTTATTATAGGTCCTTGAAAGTCATTGAAAAATTTTGTCCATAAAATATGTGGGAACCCTGAAAAAGGACATAACAGTGTACATAATTTAGACAGCAGAGGTTATAGCCAAAAGCATTAAAAGACAGTATTGGTGATATTACTGTATAGAAAAGGAAGAAGGCAAGTTACAGTGGCTTCATTGACATGTGCACTAAAATGCCACTATTATTCCAAATATGACAATATTCCGTCTTTGATACAGGTCATGTCAACAGCATTTCCTCTTTGAATATTCCAAATTAGGCCTTATTCCTAATGTAGCATTTTCCAATCAAGACATGTTGGATGTACTGGTATTATCCGGGTTTTGGAGCATTCTTTGGAGATGTACACAGCGTATTCAGGTTCCCAGACTTCAGTATCCTTAGGACATTTACACCCAGGCTGTATTTTGCTTTAACCGGACTACAGTCACTCAGGAGCCCTATCTTCAGGTTGGTTTTCATTATGTCTCCACCGGTGGTGCACAGAAAATGAAGTGATTGTCCTGTGGGATCTCTATACCTTTCACAGTACTCTCCAGCTTGCCTGTGTGATGGTCTGTGGGCCTGATCCTCCTGTTTGGGAGATCCAGCTCTCAGACTTGCAATGTTGCCCCTCTACAGAAAGGACGACATTGTTGTTTGTGTTCGAGTACTGCAAAAAAGTGTCTTGCATTGTGTGCTGAAATAGGGCTCTCACAGTTGGCTTGCTTGGTCTCAGTATTACCTAACACTATTCTGCCATCATCCTGACCTCCAAGGGACACCAGATATTTGCTATCACCCAGCTGCCTATCGTTTTGTGTGTTCAGCTTGAATTACGCCACCCACCAGCGGGAATGTTTATTAGTCCATATCCGGCACAGTGCATTCTGATAATTGGAGGTTTTCTACCTTGTCACGTGATGCCTTATGGCTCATGACGAAAAGGCGAATGAGACATCTGTCAATCAGTGCATAAATTCTACTAAGTGTCACAACACCAGCAAAATAACTTGTTTCATTGTTAGCATTTGATCCATTTGGTCCACCAACATTTGGAATGTCTTTAAGAGCCGCACAACTGAATCATTATATCTCCATTCAAGTTAGAAGAGTGCTAAACCAGAAGTAGCCATCTTGGCCAGCAGAAGTCCCTGATACACCTGCTCTACAGGCCATACGTTGCAGAAGCAGTGCCGATCATCTGGCTAATTTTACATGCAGCAGTTGAACATTTTTGGCTTCATGTGCTACTGAGCAACACTCATGGGCATGAGCAGGGCCACGCCTCCAACACTGTATACAGTTCTCTTTATACATTCATGCTTTTCCTCTATTTCTCTGGCCATTTAGCAACAATGTCAAAAGTAATTGTGTTTTTCTACTATGTAGACAACCCAGCTTTATGAAAAGACCATCTTTCCAGCAGTGAAATACTTCTTTAAATGCCCATTGTCCTCCAGTATGCCTCAGGCTGTAGAAGTACAGAAAACAGATGGGGGCTGAGAGGTCGCTGGCTGTGTGACTCTGGGCTTTGCTCGCCACCTGTCTAGACATCAGGAAGATAAGATTCTCACTTTTAATCCATACTAGAGAGCCTGGAGGAGACGAATTTTAGCACCCATGACTGACTTGTTTATCTGCACACATGTCTTCCTTTCCCTTCCAACGTGTGCACTCTCAACTGTACAACATACAACACACTGTGAGACAAACGGTACACAATGTCCTTCCCCTGTGCCTGGCAGTAGCTTGTAGGTTTTGGTGAAGAAAAACCCATCTGTCCAGAGTGATGTGTCCTACAGTCGTTGCATTATTTTCAATCACAACTAGCAATTTAATGCAGAATCACTTCCCCGAGGGATGAGAGCCGTGCTCATACATAGATAAGTCATTCTTTCAGTCATTCCAATTTGCTTGAGGATGTTGAATTGTTAGTGTGACTCAGTTCTCAGGGAAAAAAAAGCACTGCCACCGGTTGGTTCCACACGCTGTCAGCCTTTTAGACTTTCACAGGTCGACTCATATAGTAGCTATATTTATTCATCTCATTTCAAGAGCTGTCTTGGCAATTACTGCTGGCACTTCAAAATGCCAGTGGATTTATGTAGGAATAATGACTGGCATGAGAGATGCTTTAGCCTGGTTCTGTACCTGACGGGTTAGTAATTAAAGAGGGCAGGAGATTATTGTATAGGACTCACGAAGAAGACATCAGGAGGAGATGACTCGTTCATGTAACACTGCACTGAGACTGCAAGAGTCCATGAATGACTTGGTTAGACTTGATGTTAATAATACCCACAGTGCCTGAGTTTTTGACTTCTCTAAATGCCCCTGTGTGTGGATTGTCTTTGTGATTATAGTCAGATTATTCTGGTGGTGTAAAGCTTTTGTTTATAGAAAAACATAAAGATGGGTGCAGTCTTTTCAAGCCTTTCAGTCCATTCATCTCAGTATCCCTAGGATGGAACCATGGGGGTGTGGATGGCATACATAATGGCGAGATAGAAACACAATCAAACAACTGTTAGATGTTGACTCAAAAGTTGCTAAACCCTGATTGGTGCACAAAAATACGTGCATTGGTCTGATTGAGCCCTGCCTACTTCAAAGGCAAAACCCCAAACAAAAACAAGAACAGAAAAAAGCCAGAACATCTTTGGTTATTTCACTTGAAAGACAACTTCTAACAGAAAGGGTATGTTTTATGTTCAGGTTCTGTTTTGGTTGCAAGGTGATGAAAACCAAACATTCATTCAAAGAAACCAGAATGATCACATTTCAAACTCTTCTACCATTCTGGGCGCACCCAGAACTGAGTTCACAGTGTATAATAAAACCAGGGGTTCGCAAAGCACCAATTGGCTCTGACTCAAGGCTAGAATGTATTATGTAGGTTACCTTGTGCTTTGACTCTTAAACCACACCAAATAGTTGTTAGCATTGACATCAATGTCAGGCATTTGTTGCCGTGGACAGGTGTATCATGATACAAATCAGCGCTCCAATAATGCTGTGTCTGTTTCTAGCTTTGGTTCTGTGTTATTCAGTTAAGTTTACTGATGCTATGCCAGCTTTCTGTGTATAGCGGTGCACACGAGGACGCAATGGGGCGGTGACATGTGATGTTAAAATGGGGCTCGGACATTAGTCAAAAGCATAGATATTTTTTCGATCAAATACAAACTTTTGAAGACATTCAGTGGATGTGCTTGGTTGCAAGTACCAGACACACACAAACCCAGCAGTATGACAGAACTATGTTGAGAAGCGCTTGGGCAACACTTCAGTGGCAACTCTGCGATAATGTAGCTGGTCACACTGTTGCTGTGTCGCTTGTAGTGTGAACACAGCACAAGAGTTAGCATGCTCCTTCTGTGAGTTTTTCCTTGATTGTTTGGGATCTTAACTTTAAAGGAGACATCTGCTGTCTCCTTTAAGGTAAGAAATAAGAAATTCATTTGAGCAATATCAATAATATTTATCCAAGATCTCATGTTCAGTATGGACAGAACAAGTGGAACTAATCAGCGGATACACGCTTGCCCACACAGTTTGAATTGAGTGCCTCGAGTCAAGATGCTCACACTGTGTGAAGTCTCTGATGGAGAGTTCTACCACCTGTTTGGCCCCCATCTCTTCACTGCTCAGTGAGGCGCAAGATGAAGCACTTTACATCTTAGTGATCCTCCTACTCCTGCTCATCACTCTTCATAATACCTTCCAACGCCTTCCCTCGGTAATCTGCTAAGCAAAATGAGCAATGCCCCAATCTCTCTGCCACCCCCCCTCAAATGCAGAGACACGCTTCATTTCAATTCAGCGGTGACAGTGATGAGACAAGAGACAGCCCTCCCCCATCATCACCATGAGACAGTGAAACAACAGACACATGGGCTCTGCCACACTGCTCTGTTTAAACTACAGATTCACTCGCAGCACCAGCAGATGGCTGAGAAGTCCGCCGCCGACTTAATGCGCTGTTTAGTTTTCATTATGTGAGGGGACACAAAGCGCGGAATGATCAATGTTTTTGCTGGCGAATAGGCAATTTGTGTTTTGGAGCTTTATATGCTTATGAAAAGCACCACATTCTAGGTGAATTTGTATCTGTTGTAGTTTAATTATAATGCAGTACAAACATGGATAGATTACTGGATGGGCCTGTCAAGCCCAGGTTCCAGTCTTTGTTTGAGGTGACCATTAATTTTACTTGTTGGAAAGTCAAACGCCTACAAAGAGACACCAAGCAACCACAAAAAGATGCAGAACGACCACACAGAGAAACGAAAAAACCACAAAGAGATGCAATACAACCTTGAGGAGATGTCATAAGACCACAAAGAGATGCAAAATGACTGCATGCACATAATGACTAGTGCTATATTGTAGGCAACTGGACTTGCTTGCGTTTCTTGACATTTCACCTCTCATCCAAGAAGCTTCCTCAGTGGTTAGAACTGAAGAAGTTTCTTGGATGAGAGGCGAAACGTCTTCAAGAAACACAAGCAAGTCTAGTTGCCTATAATATAGCACTTAAGAGTACCATGACCTGGATGACTGAGAATCTTCACCGACATGCACATAATGACTACAAAGAGACAAAAAGACCACATAGGGATGCCAGACAGCCACAAAGAGACACAAAACGACCACAATGAGATGCCAAAAGACCACGCAGAGAAACCAAACAGCCACCAAGAGTCATAAAACAACCATAGAGAAATTAAATGGCATCAAAGATGCAAAATGACTGTATGTACACATTGACTACAAAGAGACCAAGTGACCACAAAGAAATGCCAAAAGACTACAAAGAGATACAAAATGACCGCAGACAGACACCAGACCTCTACAAAGAGATGCAAACAAAGCGATTACAAAGACACAAAATGAGTGTCTCTTTCAATTTGTGGATCTTGTTCATATGCAGGAGAGGTGGGGGGCTTATTACATGTCTAGTCCCAGGGGCCCATTGTCTCATAATTCATCCATGACTACTTACAATTTCCTGCAGTTTTTCTCAGCTACTAAGTAAGTGACACGTTATTTGATATTATTCAGTGCTAAGTACTCGAACTTTCAGCAGTAGAGGTCTTAATCAGAGAGTAAATAGCTGACTACATATAGCAGATTTATCCCACATGGGCACTAATTCATAAATACATGGATATCCTACACAAACATCGCTTCCGGAAATTCATAATTCTCCTCCAGTCTAATATTTACTTACCCGTGTTGCCATCTATCTCAGAACTTTTAGCAGTAGATGCAGTATTGATGGCACCTTTTTATGACAGGTAATTTGAAATAATCCATTTAGACTTGTCGAGAGCCCTGAGGATTTGCATTTTAATTATACATTTTGATTCGCTGGGGTTGATTACTTTCATTCTCTAGCAGCAGGTTAATTGTGTGAGCTCAGTTCCGCAACACTGTGGACTTGTGTCATTACTTGTGTGAGTAATATAATGAGGTTCTGTTATTTAAGAGTGGCATGCTCACTTTTTTGGTGCTTCTACCATCACTGCAGATGATATTTCAATATTTTAAAGGATTCATCATCTGACTTCACGATCTTTGACGCTGTGATCTCAGTGGTTAGAATAGTGGTTCGCTGCGTGTTGATGAATTATGAACTCGTTGAACTGGTTGGAAAAATAGTTGAGCACATGCTGTTATTGCTATTGTATTTCCCCTATTGTTCTTCATGGAGGTTTCTCAATGATTTGCATCGATTGACTCCCATGCTTGGCCAGTCAGCTGAGCTGTAACCCCGCTCAGCACGGACCTGGTCCATTGGGAACCCTGCTTAGCTCAGTGTGTACAGGGAAGGGGAATTAGTGTGGGCTTTCAAAGGAGGGATGGTGGAGGGATCTGCTATGCATCGGAAATCATTGCTGCTTGCAGTTCCCAGTGGACATGAGCAGTGCTGATTTGTAAACACAGTGGGTGGGGAAGGACACGGATGGAACGTGTCATGACGGTTTGTTTTGTGGTGTTCTTTCATTTAAGAAAATGTGCTTTTTGCGTTAATCACATTACCGTTTGTGTGATATCTTTGGTCATTTGGGAGACAATGCTTGTCGTCATATCAATTAAACATTAAGTCTTCATATTTGGGGCATATTGCATTCTGAAATGTGCCTAATCTCCAAGCAATAAATGACACAATGTAGCTGAAAGCATGTTTTGATTAGGACCAGGTTCTGAGTGAGAAATCACAAAAATTAATTACAAGATATCGATGCACAGTCAGAGTTCTGGCTGTTGCTGAAGACAGGATTCATCTATGTGGATATAAAAGTAAATACAAGAAAAAATGGAAACTGTGAAATGTGATTTCAATTACTATGACTGGTCAAAGCATTTCCATATCAATAATTGCTTTATGTCCAGCAGTGTATTCTCACATTATGGTGTCCACAAGAGGAGGATATTTCCCCTCATTGTGGGTAAAGAAAACTCAATGTGATAAACAGTTAGCAACAGCCATTGTTTGGTGATGTTATCATGTGCCAAATAGGAGCACAGTCTGAGGAGAGATTTACAAATGAGGTTTTAAGAATTTTTTTCTAATGCAGTAATTTATTATTTTCCAGACAGATGAGGAAAATGGCTTGCTGCTGGCTATAGCTGTGGAATTCCATCTACTTTTTCCAACATTTAAGCTCCACCCTTGGGGATTTAAGATAAGGAAACTGACATATTCAGTGCACAGGAGGGAATGGAAATATTCCATTAGCATCTCGCTGTCCTCCTACAATATGACTTTTTCATAGCTATGAATTAAATCCATGTTTGCTCCTTTTATTTGTCTATTGATATTCACCAGTGTATATTCTGCCTCCCCTCCAATGTCTGCTGCACACCTGCTGTGCAGTTTAGCGTCAAACATCTAAAATCTAACCTTTCCATCTCTGGCCATCAGACAAACTCTAAATGTCAGTGATGGATCTCTCTCTGAGATGCTTGGCAATCAGAAATACTTTTGATGTACCAGACACCTCTCATCTTCATTTGGTGTGATTTGGGAAGGAGAGTCTGTTGCTGGTCTGTCCCATTGTGTGATGGGAGCTCGTCCATAGAGGGGGGAGAGGCAAGGGCCAGATGAGACCCCATCTGGACGGACCCTGCATCCTGCCAACTCTCACCCCAGTGGCTCAGGACGCTCCCTACTCATCAGCAGCCATCAAAGGGTGCCTGCCCACCAGCACACCCTGAGTGGGCTGCCAGCTCGATGAGTCCCTCGGCTCATTACAGACAAAGAGAAGTGAAAGCAGGGAGCTCCTCAATCATTCAACCACCCGCTGGTCCCTGGTAGCCACCTCTTACAGAATGCACTGTGTTGGTAAGCCTGTAGTTCTTTTGCAGATTTAGTTTGAGATTGAAAAGAACTCTTGAACACTAAACTCCACAGTCTGATGTCCAGCAGAACCTCTCTCCAGTGGTTATCAGCATGTCTCACAGTACTGTGGTCTTGTGTCCTTTCTACTGAGACTTTTTTCTTACATTTGATATTTGATACATACCAGGTCTGCACTGGTGCATTCTGCTTTCAGGAAATAGCCACAGTCTTGCACTCAGTCTGACACTGGCAATGGCCCCTATGTCCTCCTGCCTACACACTAAAAATCAATATAGCACAGGCTCAATACTGGGTTAACTTTACCCAGTAGTCATGGGTAGAAAACCATGAGGTCACCTATCAAACCAAGGAAAATGTGATGTTAACACAGTGTTAGACACAAAAAGCTCAAGTTTTTATTTTATAGGTCTAGTGTGTAGGATTTCAGGGGATATATTGACAGAAATGGAATACCATATAAGCATATTTTATGCAGATTATAATAATAACCTGAAAATAAGAATCATGTTTTTCATTACCTTAAAATGAGTTTATAACTACATAGGGAGCGAGTCCTTGTTCTTGGAGATCACCATGTAGTATGGCCATGTTTTTACAGTAGCCCAGAGTGGACCAACCAAACACTGGCTTTATGTCAACCTGCTTAAATCATTGGTTGATGGGGAGACCTCTGCAGATAATCCAGCTCCTGGTAAAAACCTCCTGAATGTCAAGATCAGAAAAAAGTGAGCATACATTTGCAGGTGCTAGGCTAGCGGCCTGTTTGTAACTAGCCAAACTGCATCACGTAAAACCCTGAAAGTGCTTCATTCATTGTTTTTACTGGTTTAAATCACCTGGTTTGTGTGTTTTGGAGAGGAAGACATCTCTGCAGATAATTCGGCTCCTGGTTAAAACCCTCTGGGCAATGACCATTGAAGGATTTCTAACTAGAAGAAGTATTAGCTGATTACAATTTCTGATCCTCATCCCTACGTACCACAAATTCTCCCTAAATCTTAACCACTGTTACGTTAAAACTATCACAAACTTAAATTGTTGTTTGTTGGTGACCCTATGATTTTGGATACAGTTAATCCAGTATTGCATCAAAACTATATTGACCCAAATATGCCAAACTGCTTCCTGTATGCTCAGGAATACTGACAATAGACTCAGTGCTAGGTAGCCTGTTAGCCTGTAGATGCTATTCCTGGCTGCCTGCAGAGTTTAGCAAGACTCACAGCTGCAATTTGGTTGATTGTTACTAAGCTTGTAGTGCCTGTCACTGTTAATATAAATATATATATATATATATATATACACATATATATATATATATATATATATATATATATATATATATATATATATATATATATAAATCTTCATTCATCTTCTAACCGCTTCATCCTCTTCAGGGTCGCGGGGGGCTGGAGCCTATCCCAGCTGACATCGGGCGAAAGGTAGGGTACACCCTGGACAGGTCGCCAGACTATCGCAGGGCTGACACATAGAAACAAACAACCATTCACGCTCACATTCACACCTATGGACAATTTAGAGTTATCAATTAACCTAGTCCCCAATCTGCATGTCTTTGGACTGTGGGAGGAAGCCGGAGTGCCCGGAGAGAACCCACGCTGACACGGGGAGAACATGCAAACTCCGCACAGAAGGGCTCCCACACCCCGGATCGAACCGGCAACCCTCTTGCTGTGAGGCGAGAGTGCTAACCACCACACCACCGTGCCGCCCTATAATGGTTAAATCATTCCCATTCATTTCTTATTTCTATTATTGTCATGACACAAGATACAAAATTGTTTGAAGATGTTTATTTACTGGAAAAATAAGTAGAATCAACACAGTTCTCTCAGTGAGTAAAATAAAAGACTCCATGGTGTCATATGATATCAGCTTATAGGTGCATGTCTACTAATACTTAAAAAACCACCAAACTTAGAGGTTCGCCCCAGGATATACTGCTATAACCAATCGTCTCGTCTCGTCTCGTCTCGTTGTCCTCCGCTTATCCGGGTCCGGGTCGCGGGGGCAAGACAGTCCTCTCCCCAGCCACCTCCGTCAGCTCTTCCGAGGGAACCCCGAGGTATTCCCAGGCCAACCGGGCGATGTAATCCCTCCAGCGTGTCCTGGGGTGGCCCCGAGGTCTCCTCCCGGTTGGCGTCCAGGAGGCATCCTTACCAGATGCCCGAACCACCTCAACTGGCTCCTCTCGATGTGAAGGAGCAGTGGCTCTACTCAGAGTCCCTCCCGGATGTCCGAGCTCCTCACCCTATCTCTAAGGCTGAGCCCAGCCACCCTGCGGAGGAAACTCATTTCGGCCGCTTGTACTTGCGATCTCGTTCTTTCGGTCACTACCCAGAGCTCATGACCATAGGTGAGGGTTGGAACGTAGATCGACCGGTAAATCAAGAGCTTCGCTTTCTGGCTAAGCTCCCTTTTCACCACAACGGACCGGTTAAGCGTCCGTATCACTGCTGACGCCGCCCCAATCCGCCTGTCAATCTCCCGCTCCATCCTACCCTCACTCGTGAACAAGATCCCGAGGTACTGAAACTCCTCCACCTGAGGCAGGACCTCCCCCCCGACCTGGCATGGGCAATCCACCCTTTTCCGGCTGAGGACCATGGCCTCAGACTTGGAGGTGCTGATTCTCATCCCAGTTGCTTCACACTCGGCTGCGAACCGTCCCAGCGAGAGCTTGAGGTTACTGTTCGATGGAGCTAGGAGGACCACGTCATCCGCAAATAGCAGGGACGAGATCCTCCTGTCACCAAACCTGACACCCTCCACCACTCGGCTGCGCCTAGAAATTCTGTCCATGAAGGTTATGAACAGAACCGGTGACAAAGGGCAGCCCTGGAGTCCAACCCTCACCGGGAACAGGTCCGACTTACTGCCAGCCACGCGAACCAGACTCGTGCTCCTTCGGTACAGGGACTGGATGGCCCTTAGCAAAGGGCCACCAACCCCATACTCCTGGAGCACCCCCCACAGGATGCCCCTGGGGACACGGTCGTAAGCCTTCTCCAAATCCACAAAACACATGTGGACTGGTTGGGCGAACTCCCATGCCCCCTCCAGCACCCTGGCGAGGGTAAAGAGCTGGTCCACGGTTCCGCGTCCAGGACGAAAATCACATTGCTCCTCCTCAATCCGAGGTTCAACTATCGACCGGACCCTCTTCTCCAGCACCCTGGCGTAGACCTTACCGGGTAGGCTGAGGAGTGTGATCCCCCTATAGTTGGAACACACCCTCTGGTCCCCTTTCTTGAAGATGGGGACCACCACCCCGGTCTGCCACTCCAGAGGCACTGCCCCCGATGTCCACGCAATGTTGCAGAGGTGTGTCAGCCAGGACAGCCCTACAACATCCAGAGCCTTGAGATATCCAGGGCGAATCTCGTCCACCCCCGGGGCCCCGCCGCCACGCAGTTCCATCACTACCTTGGCGACTTCTGCCCCCCGGCTCTGTTTCCTCACTGGAATACATGTTGGTGGGATTGAGGAGCTCCTCAAAGTATTCCTTCCACCGCCCGACAATGTCCCCAGTTGACGTCAGCAGCTCCCTGCCCCCACTGTAAACAGTGTGAGCAAGTTGCCGCCTTCCCCCCCCCCGAGGCGCCGGACGGTTTGCCAGAACCTCTTTGGAGCCGATCAATAGTCTTTCTCCATGGCCTCACCGAACTCCTCCCACGCCCGAGTTTTTGCCTCCGCGACTGCCGCTGCTGCGCTCCGCTTGGCCCGCTGGTACCCGTCAGCTGCTTCTGGAGACCCACAGACCAACCACGCCCTGTAGGCCTCCTTCTTCAGCCTGACGGCTCCCCTCACCTCTGGTGTCCACCAGCGGGTTCGGGGGTTACCGCCGCGACTGCCCCCCATGGCCTTGCAGCCACAGCTCGCAACAGCCGCCTCAACAATGGCAGAGCAGAACAAGGCCCATTCGGACTCAATGTCCCCCTCTGCCCTCGGTCTGCGCGGCGTCCTCCCCTGCCACCTGATCCAACTCACCACCAGGTGGTGATCAGTTGACAGCTCTGCTCCTCTCTTCACCCGAGTGTCCAGAACATATGGTCGCAGGTCAAATGACACGACTACAAAGTCAATCATTGACCTGCGACCTAGGCTGTCCTGGTGCCACGTGCACCGATGGACATCCTTATGCTCGAACATGGTGTTAGTTATGGCCAAACTGTGACCCGCACAGAAGTCCAATAACTGCACACCACTCGGGTTCAGATCGGGCAGGCCATTCCTCCCAATCACGCCCCTCCAGGTCCTGCTGTCATTGCCCACGTGAGCGTTGAAGTCCCCCAGCAGAACAATGGAGTCCCCGGTCGGGGCACTGTCCAGCACCCGTCCCAGGGACTCCAAAAAGGGTGGGTACTCTGAACTGCTGTTCGGCGCATAAGCGCAGACAACAGTCAGGACCCGTTCCCCGACCCGAAGGCGCAGGGACGCAACCCTTTCGTCCACTGGGGTAAACCCCAACGTACAGCCAGAGAGTCTGGGGGCTATCAGAAAGCCCACCCCGGCCCTCCGCCTCTCACCCGGAGCAACTCCAGCAAAGGAGAGAGTCCAACCCCTCTCAAGGACTTGGGTTCCAGAGCCGGAACTATGTGTCGAGGTGAGGCCGACTATATCTAGCCGGTAGCGCTCAACCTCTTCCACAAGCTCCGGCTCCTTCCCCACCAGAGAGGTGACATTCCATGTCCCAAGAGCCAACTTCCGTAGCCGAGGATCGGACCGCCAAGGCCCCCGCCTTGGTCTGCTGCCCGATCCACACTGCACTGAACCCTTCTGGATCCCTCTGCGGGTGGTGGGCCTGCAGGGGGACGAGCCCATGTAGCCGGTTCGGGCTGGGCCCGGCTGGACCCCATGGGCGAAGGCCGGCCACCAGCCCCAGGCCTGGCTCCAGGGCGGGGCCCCGGTAACCCTCCAGGCCAGGTACACCAACTCTTGTTATCTTCCATCATGAAGGGTCTTCTGAACCGTTCTTCGTCTGACCCTTCGCCCAGAACCAGTCTGCCATGGGAAACCCTACCAGGGGCAAAATGCCCCCGACAGCACAGCTCCTAGGGTCATTAGGGCACTCAAACTCCTCCACCACGATAAGGTGATGGTTCTCGGAGGAGCGCTATAACCAATATAATTCTCAAACTTCCTGTCCCTTTAATGGTCCTTTCAGGTTTTTTTTGCTGATTTTTTTCATCACTTTTGGATTTTGAGGTCATGTCAATATCAGTAATCTTCCTGATGTCCAGTCTTTGTTCAAAAATGTGCTTTTTCTCTAAGAAAGAGCAGTGAATCTACTGATCATGGATTTGCCACATGGGGGTTAAATAACAGAGAAAGACTGTCAAGTATGTCTGCTGATTACGAACAAAACATTTCATGGATGAATAATCAGACCCAATGTATTTATTACAGAGAGATCATTCCCAAAGCTCTTGAGGAGAAGAAGAAAGAGGAACGAGGCATATTCATCACAGGCTTATGAATAGAGAAGCATGTAAGGCATGACAGTGGTGCTCAGCATGAGGCGCTGTATTAGTTTGCAAAGAGATTTTCTTTGTGTGCATGCTTCATAACTCATTAATTTTCTACAGAGTTACATGACGGTAATTTGAGACATCAGAAATACCTTGACATCATTGTTATCTCTCAAATGTATGACTCCTCTACATGCAAAACCTGACTCCCGTCTTTGTCCTCCTCCATTCTTTCCTTCTCTTCCACTGCCACTGTTAGACAAAGAGCGATACTGACTCATACCAACTACGACACCCGAGATCGAGTGCAATGCTTTGTTTGGGAGATGACAAATACAAATGCACGTCAGCACACAATGAACAGCTGAAAGTAACCTGAGTGTGCCAACATCACAGCTCTCATCCTTCTATTGAATTGTACACTTAAAACACCCATCCATTATACATACCTGCTTATCTAACAAAGCCTATTCAAAATTGCCTTTACTATATGATCACTGTTACCCAATAATAACGTCATCCAGAAAATTGTAATTAAGGCTCGCATGACTTTTTTTCAGTGACATCAGTACAAAGATATTAGCCTCACCAGCATCTGCTTCAGTGTAATTTCCCTCTTAAAAGTAATTCCACTGTCATGAAGTTACTGCTCTGTTATTGGCCATAATTGGGGCTTTGTCTCCTTTACTCAAAGCTCTTAACAAAACAGTTTGTGTTTTATTCATTCAGCGAGGCAAAATGAAGTGTCTAAATGGAGTCATTAGAGTCCATTAAATCTGAAGTGTGACGCTTTGCCTTTTGCCCATTATCTTTCTATCTTTGTAATTTTTTTCTACTATCATGCCTGAGCTGATCTTGAATGAAAAGCATGTTGGTTGTCTGGGTATGGTTTTTCTATAACAGCTGCATGGTATATTTTTAGACTGGAAAACTTGCATATGTCTGCACAATTCAAATGGGGAAAGGGCAAAACCAGGGTAGTGGAGTTCAAGTATTTATTTGGCCTACAGGTAGAAATCTTCCTGTGGTGGTTGCGTATGCTCTGAGTCATGCTGTTCTGGATTCCAGCCTTTTAGGTCTCTGTTGATGGACAGAGTTTAGATATAGTTCAAGCCAAAAAACAGACCATTATGTAGGAACATAAAGGGAGACAATTGGATTTATCATGAGCCCACAATTACGAAAAATGACCTCACTGAACTAATCTCTCACTTGCATTTAGTGGTATCTATCAATGCAAATAGATTTCTTTGGGTTTGACTTATCTGTCTCTTAAATTTATTCCTGCATCCCAGCAGAGGTAACTGGAATTTTGTTGCTGATGCTTATAACTTTGTAATTAAACATAAGAAAAACTCAACTGCCTATTTTTTGGAGACCATCTTCTCTAGAGAAATGATAGCAGTGGTTGTTTGAGCAAATGCCCAAAACATATGTGATAATGTTGCAGTGACAAAGTCCTCTGCGATAGTAATCAGGACTTTTTAATTATTGGCAGCAATGGTGGAAGTCAGGTGACATTGTTATATGGTGACAAAGTCTGCACAGGGACCAGGTTGGGGTTGTTCAAAGGGTCAACAAAATGTTGGACGTTGCCGTTCATTTTCCATGTTCCCTAACTGTGATCAATCAGTTATTTTACCCCAAACCATGACTTGTTTTTGTATCTAAACTAACTTAATAATACCTTTTTGAATAACGCTGTCAGATCAGAAAACAGTTTTGGAAGGCACTGGAAAATAATCAAAACTAATTCATACCCACTGGTAGCTTTGTCACCTTCTACCTATGCCAATCCTCAATGCCTATGTGCAGTTTCACATAGATTGACCACGTCAGTGAGTAGAAAAACATGGGACTGACAGAATGACACAGTTTCCGTGATTATGTACAGCATACCATACCATGACTTAGTCATACCAAAAATTAGAAAAAAAAAAAACATTCGGCCACAGAGGGAGCCACAGCGATTTGTCGCATTTTAGCCATTTTTAAGCATTTTTCTGTTGTTATAGCACCACCCAGTTGCCAATTAGAGTTAAATTTCTCCAGTCACCTTGAGGCGTCCTGTTCTACATATCTACCAAGTTCAGTAAAAATCGATATGGTGGTTAGGCCTAGATAACAAATTTGCTCTCTAGCGCCCCCATTTTGTTTGATCGGGTCAATAATGGAGGGGTCCCCTCAGATTATGTGTGGTCATATGCCTACAAAGTTGCATGGTGATCGGTGAAACCCTTGAGATGTTATACACCTTTATGTGATCAGCCACGCCCTACACAATATTCATTGCCTTACAGAAGCTCAGTTTTAGTAAGTTTTCCAAGTTTTGCCAAGAGGGAACTTTAGATATTGGTCCCTAGATTATGTTCACCGAGTTTCATGCAGATCGGTCAAACTTCCTAGGAAGAGATCGATTTTAAGTGTTTTTCAAAAAATTCAAAATGGCAGAAGTTATGGGTTCTTGAGGCAACTTTGTTCCTCATGAGGAGAGGCATCTCTGTTCAAAGTTTCATGTCTCTCCGACATACGGGGCATGAGATATGCCCATTCAAAGTTTGCAAGTTCAATCGGTTGCTATAGCGCCCCCCTTTGGCCAATTGATGTAATATTGCTTCATTTGCATCCTCCCATGACCCTCTACCACTGTGCCAAATTTCACATGGATTGACCAAGTCAGTCAGGAGAAAAACGTGAAACAGACACACAGACACACCCACAGACAGAGTTTTCATCATTAAATAGTAAGATATGGTTAGCCAGATCAGAAAAATATAAACAATGTATTTTGTCATTTCATGTAGAGGACAGACGTCTGTCATTACCCAGAATAAATGGGACTAATGTGTGTTCAAGTTTGTAAATGTACAGTAGTTTATCAGTGGTTTGGGCAATATAAACGACAACCTTTGTTATTCAATTCAGATGAACTTCCTGTTTAAAATGATTTATCTATCTGAGACTGGAGCAATTAAGAGGCCAGCTATCTTCACCTCATAATTTAGCTCTCAGTCTGTCCCCTGGAGCCAGTTCGTGGGGCTCCATTCTGGAGACAGGCAGGGACGCTCAAGCCTCCAACCCTGCAGCTTTTTTCTCAGAGTTTCTGGCTCAGCACACGTTATTACTCTACAGGGGAGGTGTTCATCAGCCACAGACTCCATCTTAGATTGTTGTCAGCGCTATGGAAGGATACGGCCCATATCATTGTTCAGTGGGTTCTCCTGTATCTCTGTCACTATAAGTCACTGATGGGACGAGCTGCTTGGCCGTTAACACAAGGTGGAGACTGTTGTGTTGGGTTGGCTGGATTCACTTAGGACTGTAAAAAGAGCAGTATTTCAAAAGGGCTTTCCAAAAGGACATTTTGGAAATTATGCTAATTTGCTGTCTTGCCAAGTGTTAGATGAGATTGACACCACTCTCATGTCTGATGCTGTCTTCACACTACAAATGACAAAAGTTACAGTGTGACTAGCTTGGCCGCCAAGTTGCCATTCAAGTGTTTCTTGAGCGCTTGTTGTTGAAGTTATGTTGTCATGGGTTTGTGTGTCTACTACTTGCAAAGCCCCTCGACTGAACAAGTCTGCTTTGATCAGTGTCTTAGCCCCATTTTGACATTTACCATTGCTTCCACTAGCATAAAATCAGCTAACTTAGCTAAATATCACAGTACTACAGCTAAAAACAAAAACATATGATTGGTTGATGCTTCACTGTGTCATTAGAGCACTGAAAAAATTGATTTGCTAGCTCAAATTTGATTTGTAACGCGCCACGCAGAGACGAGTGTCTAGCATTCTCGGAACCCATCGGCTGTATTCGGCGTCTGACTTCCGCCGAAGTCAGATGGCGATACAGCCTCTGGGGGTAGACGCCCGATTTTTTGGCATTCCGGTTTGACTTGGGCAGAGGAGGCGAATTTCCGTTTCCAACTTCCGTTTATATATAAGTAAATATGCTGAACCATTGCGATGGATTCAGAGTTTGCAGTGACACCAATTATGTTCCGCCTCGTTAGTTCACCGCACAAACCGTTTAACCTGGCAACAACTGCAGCCAGCTCAAACGTGATTGGTCAATATAACGCGGACTACAAACAGCCTAGCACCAGAAACCAGGGCTCTTCCGCTCTTCTTCCGGAGGCAAGATCTCCGGGGTTTGCCTACAGACTCTACATTCACTGAATGTAGAGTCTGTATATAGAGACTAAGTGTCTGGCATCAGTTTGTGGCGCCATGTCACCAGCTTCAATTTAAAATGACTTGTAGCTTGTTGCCTTGTCGCTCATGTTGTGAACACATCATGAAAATGGTATTAATCTTTCAAACTCCTGGCAAGAATATGAATGTATTTCCCAAAATTTAAAATTTCTATTTTAACATAGACTAAATAATAAAAAGTAAGATAAAATAAACACATGTAGTGTTTGTAGCAATCATGTCCATAGACGCGCTGTTCTCTGGAATAGACCTGATCAGTCAACCGCTTTATTCACGGTGAAGCCAGACTGTTGACGGGCGACCTAGGTGACTTTTCCATGGACCGTTATCAATCACCTTCATCTAAAGTGAATTAATTCCAGATTAGTGAGTGTGGCTGTAATTAGATTTCATGAGCAGGGAGTTAAGAGGCTAAAGCAGAGCTTTGTGGCGCGGCAGTATGCTATGAAGGCATTGTGAATTAAAGAGTAGATAAGCATGAGTGGGACCTTCAGTTCTTAGGATGGTGAAGATGGGTGAAGGAGGTTGTTGGGTGAAATTCGTATTGATTCCTCAGGGAGGAGGAAGAGAGCCAAGTGATAAACTTGGCCTACTTAATTTGACAATCAATACAGATTTCAACCCTTCCTGAGGAAATAAGCATCAATTACCTGTAACGCAGCAGAAGAACTGCAGCAGATAATTACATCTCACACAACAGGTCAGTGGGTGGACTGACTGTGTCTCGAACCTGACAAGGTGGCTAATGCAATTCAGCATGCTCAGAAGGCAGCTGAATGCGCTTGTTAATGCAGCCACGTACCATTGAGCCAGGTCGTTTTCCCTTCAATCAGCTTGACCTTTTCCTCTGTGACTTTAAGTGGCTTTGTGAGTTCACAGTGTTGCTAGAATGGGGCGAGAAGCGTGAGCATAGTTTGTTGGGTTTTTTATTTTGTGGGAGTGTGTACGCTGGGTTGATTAGGAATTTTATGGTGTGTTGGCCTTGTTCAAGTAGCACTGCAGTCTGATGTTGTCCCCAGATGGTATTTCTGGAGAAATTAATGAGCTATCCATTGCTGTGATAAATATAATCCTTATCAGCAGAGTAGGAGTAAGAGTCCTCTGCTGAGACATTGTTGGATTCAGAGACAGATTTAGATGAGGCACAAGAAAGAGGTGTAAATACACTATAACTGCAGTAGGTAGTGAGATAATTAGTAATTGAACTGTGAGTCCAGCAATGCTCAGAGTAAACATTACAGATGGCCTTGATCATGTGTGTCTGTGATGTTATTTCAACATTTCCAATTAGCTCATCAGAATTCAAACAAAGGGAATCCAGGATTAACATGTATCTCCTTCATTAACAAGCAGACTTAATCTTTTGCTCTGCAGTTTCCCCCATTGATCCGGTGTTTCTTTGCTTTGTGCTTTTTCGGCTTCATAAAGTTCTCTCTTTTTAAAACCTTAGCTTGAATGATGGCTAGAGAAAGAATGTTTGAAAATGTTTCTAAATATACATGTTTTTACTTCAAGATATTTTGCAAGATAAGATAAGAAAAACATTGTATAGACTCAAATGGTCTATAGCACAGCCTTTCGTCAAGGTTATGATGACGCTAACGCTGCATAAAATATTCAAACACAGGATGGAATATTTTCTCTGGAAACACTATTCCATCAAATTGATTTTTAGCATCAGTTTAGATACATTTCACTTCAGTTTAGCCTGACATATTTGATATCTTTGACAACGTTTAGATCTGTGCATTTGTACAATTTGTACATATTTTGGTGCATGGCACAATTTACATTTACTGGCTCACTGGCAGATCAGTGATGATTGAGGAGATAAAGATATAATCTGTATCAAAATGTTCTGTTTAGTTCATCAAACATGCAAAGGACAAACTTTGAATAACAGTTACATGGTCCCATATTCGGCTATTAAAGTGTTTTTCCCAAAAAAAGATTTTTACTTTCATCTAAAAGTGTGAAATCCTAACCAAATTTGATTTGTTGCCTCCCAGTGTGTGATTGGTTGTTTTAGATTTTTTTTCTTTTTCTCTATCAAAACTGAACTTGACCCACACATCACAGCTCCCGACTGAGTGTGTGTACAGTGTAAACAGAATTTGAGTGGACTCTTCAGAACCATTAGCTGAGGTTACTCTGTAATTGCAGACTGATTGCTGACCTTTCGTGCAGATGACTCCAGCGTCAGCGGGAAAAACATGGCCTTACAGGCTCCATCTCATGTTTTATCTAAAAGCACCTGCCTGGCTTCCGTAAAACATTTTCAAGTGAGCTAATTAGCCTCTCTGACAACGGCATAATAGGGAAATAGACAAAAGGAATTCTTTGTGCAATACAGGTCCAATCCTAAAGCAAATTAAAGTGAGAGTGCACCACTTAAGCACCGCTGTTGACAGTAAAACAGCTCCATTGAAGCCATCTGGCCAGTAACGACAGCACTGTTGTTGCCAAAGAAACCACTGCCAACCACTGCCTTCATTTCTGAACACTTTACAGTCAAAAAAGAGACAGTAACTTTCTGCATTATTGCCAAAAATACACAGGTATCTGCTCTGTTACACAGCCACCAGTGCATGAGTGGAGACATTGCCTGATTAAAGAATTAAAAAAAAGGGTGAGATAATGTTCACCTGACCCAGTAAAACCCTTGGAGAGCTGAGAGAGTGAGCAGAGGGGACAGAGGGGAGAGAGTTTGAAAGAGGCAGGAGGGACAGAGAGTGTACGACATGCAGGGAGAGACAGACAGCAGGGGATAAAAGAGGAGTTTATAGCACCGTGCAGCTTTCCCCTTCAGCCCCAGCTGCTTTATACACTGAATCTTTTCATGTACAAGTGCCGGAGTCCTCCACTGAGCACCGGACCCACAAAGAGCCCTCACAGCCTCAAGCCTGTAGAAAGGTGACACAATCAATAGCCTCTCCCCTGTCAGCTGGTAATGTGGCTGTGGATGGATGTACCCCCCCCCCCAACTTTACAACTCAATACGACTTTGAACATATTCAAACAAAGTACAACTAAAAATAGGGGAGAAAAGGACAGTGAACACATGGATTCAAGTGGATTATTTCGTCTGCGTCTCCTGGAATTCATCTCAGAGAGTTCACGCTTCACAGAACAGAATCCCCAGAATTAGAAAATATTCCAATAAATCGAAGAGGACACATTTTCCTATTATTCCTCTTTGTATGGAGGTACTGAAATTTGTTCTTGGTTCAGTTATTCGATGCTTTGTTAGTGCAGGTTGCTCTGTCTGAGCACAATGCAACATGTCAGATTTAGCAGCACACGTCATTTGCAGATTGCATACACTCTTTGAGTACCGCTGGGATGCAGCTGTTGATTGAGATTTTTGAAAAAGCTTAAAGATTCAGATTGAGGAATAAGTCTAACTCTTCGTGAATTCCTGCTTTTTTTTCTTGCACATTTGTGTAGCTCTACTGTTAACCTTTAAAAATACCACATAAATACCTTTCAGTAATTGCAGTAATGAGAAATCTTTGTACCTCTCCTGTTGTTCCTACACTTCTTTGACAAGGCCACTGTAGACCCTGTTGTTACTAATGACAGTCCTATAACTGCCACCTGCTCCTGAATATGTATTGCGGCTGTAGGCATGGTGAGAGTGCATTCAAAGGTTGTGTAGCAGAGCTTTTATGACCTGACAGACAGGCTACTAAAATGAAGCAAGTAAAGTAGCACAATGCATGATGTTCATTTACTCAGACTGAAGTTTTAAAAACTTTAAAAGTTTTAACTACACCACAGTATTACAGTTGGCAGCGTATTGTGTGTCTCTGTGTGCGGGCAGTCTGATTATACAGCCCAGACACTAGATAAAAATGTGGGCATTGTACATTTCTGCACACATTTCTACGTTTCAAATGTATTATATCAATGTTTGTAGTGGGGATGGTAGATGGCGTCGCCTAAGCGAGATGCCTGCTAAGCCATAGGACACTGCAGATCGCTGTTGGAGACACCAAAAAAAATGGCTGTCATTTAGTTATTGCAGTGTTCCTGGTGGCTTTTTGGCCGCCAAACATGGGTGATTTGTATCAACCTATCGCTGTTTTTCCAGCAGGTTTTAAAACAAGAAGAGCGGTTGTTTTTTTTTTTACTAAGACATCGCTGCTATTCTTTCCGGGATAATGCCCCCAAACAGGGGTCACATATCTGTGACATAATGGTGTGCAAATGTACTGTGCTCTGCAGAAACATACAATGTAACTATTTTTCTGGCGATTGAGTTGGATTATAATGCATAAACACCATGGGCTCTAGTTTCGCAGACTGGGCGTGGCGGTGGCACAGCGCACCTGCGCTTCGCCAACTGGGTGTGGCCAGGCGGATTTTGTAAGTTTGGCACACCGTGCGCCCTGGCGCAGCTAGAGGGAGGAGAGAAGGCGTGGAGTGGGTTTTACACACATCACACCAATCATATGAGCCCCTCTCCTCACCCTTAAATGCGCCGCGCGAAGGCATAATGAGAGTTTACTCAATTCACCATGGCAGAAGAGAGCAGCAGCGTCAGACGGCCAAACTTCTCCCAGGAGGAAACTGTTGTTTTGTTCCGGGAGGTCCAAGCTCGCAGTGTCCGAATATACGGAACTGCGAGCAGACCTCCACGGGCTGATGATGCAAAGGTAGCCTGGGAGGAGGTCACTACAATTGTAAATCAATGTTGCGTTTCTCTCGTGCGCGCTCTCTCTCTTTCTCTCTTGCAGTCTCACTCTGTTTCTTTTCTTTTGACTTTTCTAAGATGACAGATGCTGAATATATACTCCCTATCTGATGCTGTGGCTGTTTGTGGTTGGCTGAGAGGGATATGAACTCATTAGTTTGCAACTGTGTTAATCAAATCAGGTTGGGTTTCTATTACGCGTGCCAAACGTGCCAAACGGTGCCAATCCCCTTTGATCTGACATCACATGTGACGGGACAGTCGATATAGAGATACATTTATGTGCTGATTGCAGATAGTTGCATTGAATAGTGGTTTTTTGGGTATTTATTGCATCGTTAATGTGCCTGATATTCTGGAAACCTGCCTGTGAGGTTTTGGTGATGTGTGCGCACTGTCCGTCGGTCAGCCAAACTTCGGCTTACGCCACCTGCGCTCCCCCTGCGCTGACAGTAGACGTGGTTTCAGTTGGCGAGCTTTTAGCGCACCTTCGGCGAAGCCTTTTGGCACGAAACTGTCACTGCGCCAAGCTGGATCTGTTGACACCTCCCCCTGCTGCGCCGCCACACCCATCTCAGCGCACCTCGGCCTGGCAAACTACCAAACTGAGCGCGCCTCGGGTTGCGCTGCTCAAAACTAGCTCTGCGCAGGGTTCGCCACCCTGCGCTGCGCCAGGAAACTAGAGCCCCATGTCATCAAAGCTGCATGACTTAACAGATGGCACCTTTTCAAATTTATCATCCGTAGCCACAGCACATCTCTGTCCAAAGTGCAGGACTACCTGACTCCTCCCCTCGCTCGGATCCCAACAATAGGAGTGGTGCCAGATGACAGATCCCCACAGGTGTGCCTTTATAATGTTTACCAGTTTGTTTATTCAGTGGCAGCTGATAGCTCCTATCTCAAGTAATAATAATAATAATAATAGTAATAATCATACCTGAAAAGCCACATCTATTGGCCGTTTGAATAATGACTGTTGTCATTAAGGTGCAGAGCATGATGCTGTTATGGCTATAAAATGTCATAGGGAGGTGGTCATTGACTCGAGTTGGTATAAGTCACTCACCAAAGAGAGTTGAGTTTTATGTTATCCAAGTCAGTTACCCAGTCACCCTGTGAGGCACTCACAGAGCATGTGCACCAGAGAAACTTCTGTTGGCAGCTAATTGCCAGTTTAGCCATCAGCTAACTTGAATGGGGATAAAATAATTTGATCGTGCAGCTCTTTCAGATCAATTCTGATAGTGAAATGAGTCATTATGCAGGGGATGCAGGGATGTAATTATTTTTTAATTAATTACACTGTTTGGCCACCATGAAACTTGGCTTTAAACCATGGTGCACTACACGGAACTAGAAATAGAGGGCTGTGGCATTTGCTTTTGTTCAAGAGGTAAAAAACTTACAACTAGCAGAATACATTGTGCTGCATCTTACCAATGAACACTCCCACTGGTTGGTGACTTAATGTGAGTTGAACACAGAAACAGTATGGCGGGTGAAATGAGTCATTTGGCAATGGTTGTGAAGTTTAAAAAAAAAAAAAAAATCCACCATTTTACAGCCACATTTTTTCCCATTATTCTGTGCAGTATTGGGCCCATGTCTGACAGGGAGGTTGTAATTACATGGTATATTCATTCATGGACAGTTACTGACGTGTGTGTGAATGAGTGATTCATGCAGCCTGAGTCAGACCTTCAGCTCAGGACAGGGAGTCGGCCTCAGCTCAGTTGAAACAAGCACCAAAGTGTTTGCTGTTCTCACATGGCTGGATTATTGCAGTAATTAACTTGATACATTTCAACAAATACAGTTAATATAAGAGTTGGCACAATAGTCTTGACTCATTTTGAGCAACTTGTGGAGATGAGGACTTGTAACCCAAGTCAGTAAGAACTGTCCATTTTGAACGACTGACTCACAGCTCGCACATCACTAAATAAAAATTGGTTTATTCCAACCATCACCACTGATCTTTCCTGAACCATAACAAAGCAATTTTGGACTGTGAATAAGAGCTTGCCCTCAGCACTGACTTTTTTGGGGAGAGAGAAGTCAGATGTGTTGCATCAAATTGTGCAACACCTGTTCTCATATTTCCAACCTGAGAATTACAGTACCACGTGAATGATGAAACCGCATCCATTTAATTGAATTCGTGTAGCATCATACATGTTGTATGGAACATCCAGGGCAGGTTTGAATGATTCATTTCAGGGAGCAGAGCTCGGTGATAAAGACAGAATCAAATATCACACAACATTTTTGATAGCTCCCGGTTAGTGTGATGCTATTTTAGGGTATGACTTTTGATGCCTTCACACAACAGTCAGTGTGGTTGTTATGGTATCTGAGTGGGTAAAATAGAAATGAATAAAGGAGACGCAGGCAGACACACTTACCTTTCTTTTCATGACACTTTGGAGATGTAACTTTAAGGTCAAGAAAGGCAACATTTAAGCTATGTTAGGATTTACAGTTATTACCACACAATATCTAGTCGTAGCCTGATATAATAACTCATATCAACCAAGCAACCCTGTTACCTAGAAATTACATTTGCATGTGATTAAATTGCTGTCTTAATTACGTTGTTGTGGCAACATAATCGCTGCCTGGATTATGTTCAGAGACAATGTTTCTCTCAGGTAATGAATCACTACTTTCATGCACCATGTGGGCTTTGGAAGAAGGTGGTTGGGATTGATGGCAGGATCTTGACACTAGAGCTTTGATTTGGCATCCAGACTCCTTTCTTTGGTTTGGGCGACAAATGCACTTTGGTTAAGGAAAGGGGAAGGTCTTGATTTGGTTAAACATGGATAAAAACTCTTAAAAAAAAGCAATGCTGTAGTCATGTGGGAAATGCATTCTTAGTAAACATTTGGGGTTAACTAAATATTCTGCTACTTCACATTTTACTGATTACTGAAAAATGTTATCACTGTTCAGTATCAAAATATTGGAGCTTACCAGATTCTTTAATTAGCAACATTTCCTTATCGTGGTAATAGAAAACATAATTTGTTTGCTGCTATGTTTCCCTCAAAACACATTTGCTGTCTCAGATTAGCTGTGTATGTAATTTTAAGAAAAAAGGAGACAGGGCTGCATCAAGATGGCAGATGCTTTGTTTGGAATGTGCTCATTTAATTAAAAATGTTTGACACAATAACTGTGTTGCCATCTACATGTGTTGGTGCACATTTTCAAAATTTCAAAAAATACCCTAAAAGAATTCCAGAAAGTTTCTGCGCTTGGTGGCTGAGGTGGAAGAGTGTGTGTATTGATAAAAGCAAAATGATGTCCTTGAAGCATGTGACCTAAACATCCACTGAAGCTTTCACTTGCAAAGCTTGCAAAGACTCAAAATGGTGATGAAAACATCAGATATGTGTGGAGCTATGAGAAGACTGTAACCTTCCACAAATAAATACATGAAATAAACTTAAATGTCATATTTCCATCATCTATTCTACATTGTTTTCTATCATTTAAGATTTGACTGGAGCTCTTTAAATGATCATCATCTTGTTGCATCTTCCTCCTCAGCAATGGTTTAATGGCACGTGTCTGGAGTATGAGCACCACTCACTATTGATCTCATTGACTGTGTTTGCATGCACAAACTATGCTGGCTTTTGCCCTCATTCTAAAAAAGACAATACCCCTGCTAGGCTGTTACATAGCTAATGAAAACAAGTATTTCAGTAATATTCCTGTTAACATTCGGCCATGCATACTAGGGCTGCCACTAACGATTATTTTCATTGTTGACTAATCTGTCAGTTATTTCTTCGATTAGTCGACTAATCATTTTATCGAAAAATGTGTTAAAATGTTGAAAAATGTCGGTCTGTCTCTCCCAAACCCCAAAATTATGTCATCTAATGTCTTGTTTCGTACTCACGCCAAAGGGTTTTAGTTCACCGTCATGGGAGAATGTGTAAAGCTGCCCATATTTGAACGTAAGAAGCTGCAATAAGAGTATTTTGGGGTACTTTTCTAGTACTTTTCTGTGACTCAAACTGATTAGTTGACGACTAGAATAGTCACCAATTATTTTAGTAGTCGATTCGTCATCGATTAGTCCACTAATCATTTCAGCCCTAATGCATACTTTGATTAACGTGCCTCACATGTTGTCACGTCAAAATATGGAAAAGTGGAACAGCTGGAGCCAGAAGAATAATACTTGCATATCCCACATATCACAATTGGATTATGCTTCATTTGTAATAAGGCCCAATTCAGAATATCCAAAATGAATATGCTGTCTACATGACCTGTATCAAATTCAGTAATGTAATGTACAGGTGGTCAGTGAACTAACCTCTAATATTCAGATAACTGCAGTGGGTGGAAAGGCACATTTGTTTTCTTTTGCTGATCTTCACTTATAACTTTAGCTACATTTGGATGAACAGATGGCTTATGATGCACAAATAATACAACTGTACAAACAGTTGGATAAACATGCTGTCCCATCATGGGCTTGCCTATTTTTAAATGTATTTACAAAGCTTCGGCTCCTCCATCATTTGCTATAAAATATGTTTCGTCATTGCAGCTAATCTGAATCACACAACTGTGCCGTGGGACAGGGCTGCAATTAATCTGCAGTCAGACTGTGGAACAGTGAATGTCTCCCATTGGAGACTATGTAATCTATATTCCTCACTGAAACACCCTTAAAAGTCTAATTGGAATAATAAACCATCTTACTATACGCTGACACCAGTCACTTAATGGAGTTTCATCAGCATTAAGGACAGTTGTTACTGAGCTCTGGCACCTGCAGTAGGGTTTGAGCGCCTGTACCTGTGCCAGACAGAATAGATCAGCTCAGTAGAGCTCAATGTAAAATCAAGAATAGATCCCCCAACTGCAAAATTCCTATTTAACTCCTGGCTGCTCTTTGTACATTTCTGACCACAGGCTATTTATCTCTGCACTGTTCTGTTCTGCACAAAAAAATGAATGAGATTACCTTATCTCCTGCTTCCAGCATAAAAGCCAAATCTTTCCAGTTTCTCTCCTCTCCTTTCTCTCTCTCTTGCATTCACTATTAATAGATATGTTGTCTTATACTTTAAGTCACATTTAATTTCACATTTAAAACGTTTGTGATATCTGTGTGCACTGCAACTGTCCTCTAATCCACTAAATGCTCAATGGCTACTAAACAGGCAAACCAATTCTGTCATTTCCTATCAACATTACTCACAACAATCTGACTGTGCTCAGTTCAATTGGTACTTTTAATGTGAAGAACTGACTCAGATCATGTCAGGACTCATATTAGGCAGAGTATTTGGTAGCAAGAAGGTGTGATGGATTTATGGTGGAGGAAGGCCAAGCAATAGTGAGGTGCAGTGCTGGGCTGTAAGAGTAAGATACTGTTTGTGTAACTGTGATTATGTTATTTAGTATGCACACACAGTGAATGCAAATTGGAACTGCCAGGCTCTGCAAAATGTGTTTTTATTGTGTAGAGCCTTGCAGGTGTTGACATAAATGATGCGTGTGTGTGTTTAACACCTTGTCTAACTTAAAACAGCAGATGACATGTACATTATTTAATTGTCTCCCTATAGAGCAGTGCGCATGGTATCATTATGTTTGATTAAGATCAAATGTCATTGACATGATGACAAAATCTCTCCTGGGTTGATGTTAACAGCAGATTATTAGTTCTTCTCATTATCATGATTATCATAGTGCAACTTACTGTAATTTCTCAGGGCTGGTGTGGCTTCTTGTGTTGTATCTAATTTTAAATATAATGTGATATTGTATGTAATGAATATCATGTAATTTGTTAAGTTAATGTCTATGTGAGTGTTCTGTGAAAAGTGAAAACATCAGCCATTATAGCAAATGCCCAAAAATGTCATTTGTTATTGCTGAAGTGACAAAGCTCTCTAGCGGCCATTGTAATTGACCAGCACAGCTGTGCTCCATTGACTCTAATGCAATCGTTTCAGGTTTCCTTCAATTTCAAGCCGGTTTTGTGGATTTGGAGCTAAATGTTGTGCCTGGGGCACATTGTGTATTAATGATACTTCTTACCTGGAGAGGTTGCAAAAAAATATACAGTTCTTCAGTCTTGCAAAACCAAATCAAACCCTGAAAAGTGTAGGGTTAGCTAGCTAGCTACTGAAGCTATATCTTACTGAATGTATACACATGCTGCTTTTGCTTTTTAATGATTATAATACTGAACAAAGACCTACCATGCTGCACAGGAACCAGTGAAGGGAAGCAGGGAAACACGGTTCATCTGCACACACTGCGATGGCACACAGTTGGTTCATTATCGGCAAAGTTTCCCTTTATATTCATTGTCTTCTGTGGCGATCAGCAGTGATGTGGTGGTTCACTTTTACACTGTGATGTGTAGCCTATAGTTCAGCTTTAACTTCAAACTACCTTTGTCTTTTTAACCTGTTTTTGCTGCTGAGTCAGTTTGACATTCTGGATATATCCCTCAAGCGCATTTCATAGACTCTTCTGTCTGTTTCTCTCTGGAATCACCATTTCACTTTTCCACAAATACAATAACATTTCATCAGGGAGTGCAGTTAGTTACAGTGTGGGCTCCATGCTTACCCTGACAGCTTGTAGGACCATCACAAAGGGGCGGGGCTTAGCAAAAGGTCAATTGTGACTCGTCTCTGTGGGGAACAAAGAGAACATGGTGTGATTTTGCTCTAGAGCTTAGGGCTCTAACACTTTGGAGTATTTGTACTGAACCATCATGGTAAGCCGGTCATGGTTTGCTGCACGCAACCATATGCAGAAATCTCACAAAATGCGAAACCAAATTTCACAAACCAGAGTTTAACCCGGAAACATCTTGCCATATGTCGTTAGCAACATATGCTAAGGTAAGCACAACAAGCTGATTGGTGTGCAAGTCAGTCACACTATAGTGATTGTAAATGAAATAATAAAGCTGTAAAACCCACCTGTAGGTTCCTAGTAAGCTACAATAGCGCTGGAGAGAGAGTTGTGTTTAAGACAAGGATAGTGTGTTGGCCTTGCTCCACTGTTGTACGGCGGAGTCTTGGACTGGGGTGGGTACACATTGAGTGACCTGCAAAAAAAGGTGTTTCGCAGGTGTTACTGTGTCCTGATTTTTTTCCCAGTTAGGTTCTGAGTGAAAATTAAAAACAAACAAACAAGTGAGTCGGACTGCAGCTGTTAGATGATAAATATATTGAAATAAAATGAGAATGATGACAATTTAATTGAATACATTAACATTTTAATCCTCTGACTGCTGACTTTGTGTGTCTGTCTTCTGTGCCAGCTGAAATATGAGAGCAGCATCAGTTAGGGGCATTACTAACAGGCACATTAACTGTGGAGCTGTGCTGCTCAATATTATGAGAATAAGCAAAAAATATTTGCTAAATTGTATTTCCTGAATCAGCTTTGTTTAAGAATATATTATCTTAGTTTAACATATATGAAATGTCTTAAAATGATTACTTCAAACGTGCTGCCTAACTAAATCATTTGATCAGTGCATGCTTGCTTGAAGATTTGTTGTTTTGGGTCGGACTGCACGTCTTGTCGTTTGGTCAGGCCGTGTTGTGTAACTTATTGGTCATATATGTGGGGAGTTGACAGGTTTGGTATTGCACCTCTCACTTACAGTTTGGAAAATCTTGAAAATCAGACTTGTGCAGGACTCTTTTGGAGGGGATGTGAATGGAAACACACCCAACATGCTAATGCATGTTCAGCAGCATCACCCAGATGTGCCAATCACTGGGACAAAAAAAAAAAAAAAACTGGAGCCAAACTCCCTATCCCCACTGCTTTCAATCAGCCTTTACACACGAAAGCAGAATGGAATAAAAAATACAAAAGCAATTGGCATTTACACTGCCATTTAGCCGAGGGGGTATTAACTGTAACACTCCCCCTAATGCACGAGTTTGACTTTTTTTATTACTCTGTTTCTTTTGTATCTTTAATTTCATAGCATGGCAGGAGTTGTTTTTCAGTTTTATAGACCAGTAGTTCCCAACTGGTCCAGCCATGGGGTCCAGAGTTGTCCTTAGTTATTAGTTCAAGGTCCACACAGTTTAATATATTCAGTGTCATGCTTACATTTGGCCATGTTGTCGAGCTAGTTTGCTGTCTCTGAGTAGTTGTCTGTTATTCATTCCCTCTACAGCAGGACAGGGCACTTTAGAATAAAAGCTCTGAGATGGATTTTCACTGTACTTCAAAATAAAGTGTGTTTTTTTTTACAAACTTGACACATTTGTGAGTCACTTACGGTCCATTCAGAATGGACCAATCACCAACTTTTGGAATGTGACCCACCAGTTGGGAACCACTGTTAAAGGCTTTGTTTAAACTGTTCCTTAATTTTATGATAACAGTAGTTAACAAAGCTGCCAGACAGCAATATGCTACCTCAGTCCCCAGCAAGAGGATTTTGTCTGTCTTTGACACCTACACTGCTGTCTTTTTTAAATAAAGGAAAAGAAACATAGTTATGTAATTGTTGTTATTTTTTTTTTCGCTTTTTCATAACTCACACCAAACTGTGACTTCTGTGTACCATTACACCCCTAATAGAGCCACAAAGTTCACAGAAGGAGGAGGTCAGAATGGATGTAGTAATTATTACCCAAACCACAATCGAGTTCTGTTTGTGCCTAAACCTAACTACATGTACATTACTCATAGTCTTGTCAAATTATAAAACTAATGTCATCCTGTTGATAGTAGCGTCAGATTCAGAAAAGCTTGTGTGTGTCATTCTAGAGGCTATTTCGTAATTTTATGGAATGGACTTTTCAATAGAAGTGTAGCTGTTGCATGCTGCTATGTAATTATGAGCTGTCGTGTTTATTTGAATTCATGTACATTTTTACAGCAGCTAATAGGGGTCCAAATAAACAACAACCAAACTAGCAAAACGTATAGTGTGCCCTTTACTGAAGAGCCTTGCTCTTTGGAGTGATTGACCTTCACACAGTCATATGTAAGGTCATGTGTTATTGTTTGTCAAGTGGATTTTGATCATTCACCGTAATCTCAGTGAGTGCGTGCTCCTGCTTCAGTTCTAGTCATGCACTTCCTCCACAAGGGTTGACCCAGTGTACCAGAAATGGACAGCTATCAAAAGTTGAGAGGTGATATAACTAATGTATATCCTGCTGAAGGCGATAGATGCTGTTCCACTCTGATCAATGTCTAGGGCTTTTTACTGAGGGGGAAAACATTACAGAAACTTGGCAGGAGAGGGTCAAAATAAAGATTGGCTTCCAGTCTAACATCTATCTTTCAAGTTTGGGTTTGCTCAGGGTCAACTTGCTCTCCAGACTATGACTCAGCATACAGAAGTTCATGCTCATTTAAGTATCTTATTCCCAGACCAGAAATTCCAGCATCTGTGAGATTTTAGTCTGGTCGTAGGCAGTAACACACTGACAGCAGCTGCCTTTGTCTCTGCTGAGCTCCAGCTAACAAGGACAGCTATATTCACATGTGTGTGACCTCATGTTTGAACTGCTTGTTTTTCCTCCCAGTGTGCAACGGGTAGAGCCAACCTATCATTCCCTCAACAACAAACGCCCTTCCCCACAGCCACTGACAACAGGTCGAGGAGCCCTCTCTCAAATTATAAAAAGAACATGATGAGAGGAGATGAATGTCTTTAACAAATGTCAGTCTGCTGCAGTCCTGCCTGTTTCTTTTCGCTCCCATGGTAAGCCCATGATCCTCTGTCCAGAGGAGATATTGGAAAAATACAAATGCAAATCCTCTGCCTCCCAACAATTCCACCTGGGAGAAGCCCGAGCTGTCAGTTAATGAATGGCAGAGAGAAAGAGTGTGTGTGTGTGTGTGTGTGTGTGTGTGTGAGATGGAGGAAGGGAAAGGGAGGGACACAAAAACAAAACAAAGACACAGTGAGATAGAGACAGAGCATATTTATGTGTGTGCAGGGGCTTATAGTTTGTATGTGCGACCCATGAGGACATGGGTTTGATTGACCATAACCTTTGTATTGTATGTGTGTGTGTGTGTTTGTGTGTGTTCCCAGCACAAGAACTGAATGCTATTTGAATTGGTCCACCTGGGACCCTGATCCCACCCGGCTCCCATCGCCAGCTCAGGTGTTCTATGAATGTGATTTATTTCCAAACAGGGAGATCCAAATGAAGATGAGGCAAGGACCACTGCGACTGTCTGGAGAGATGGAGAGAGAGTGAGAGAAATGCAGAGTGAAAACGTAGTAAATAGCAGGGAAAGCCGATCTGTTTTTGCTTGAGCAGAAAGCAAACTCATTGTGCTCCTCGGTAGCAACTGCACAGCATAAAATGATGTCGATCCATGAGTGTGAAATGAGAGGAAGATTTTGGGTCTCACTGATAGCATGAAATTAAGATAAATGACAGCATTTTTTAAAGAACTGAGATGTTGTCTTGTACTACATTTAAATATACTACATATATAACTCGAACAAAAAATTGAGAGAATATAGCCATAACACACACAGCAAATTAAGGAAGCACACTTTAAGGAAAAACAGTACAATGCTGTGTCTCAAATCAGATACATCCGTTACTACATTTACATGTTATACACTGTGCACACAATCTACTTACTTTTGTAGCACGCAAATTTTGACAGCATAGTGCTGTCTCAAATCAAACATGTCTGTTGCGCGCTCACTGGAAATGACTATCACAAGACATTTTACGATATTAATGTAATTATTAAATTATATATTTTGGGCGGGGCAACACAATAGGTTGAGTTCAAGGTGTGAGAAAGAATAGTATCAGTAACACTGTTAACACTGTGCTTCATTACGGAGAAATACAAAACCGTACTAATGAACCTTCATTAATATAGGCCTATATTTTATCTACAAGTGCACATCACACACTGAGCGAGCCGCCTGTTAATGACGCTGTCGGCAAAGCAGTAATGATTGTGCTAAGTGGCTAATGGGCATGTAGCTACTGACATGTTTCAGATGGTCATGTTTGTAGTCGTTGAGAGTTTACGTATCACCTTGGGTTCATCCAATAATCCCACACTTTGGATTTCCTGCTGGACATGTTATTAACTAGCCTGTGTAAAAGCTGCAGGTACCATCTCTGTAAATTAACATGACCCCTGTCTGACTGCTGAGCGTGGCCACTTCCTGTGTCTGTCCTTTCAAATTAAATTCCCACATGGTCCAGTCATATAGGATATAATTTATTTTGAAAGGCACAGCTCCTAATAGTTTCTTGTTTTTTCTGTGACTAAGGTACCAATGAAAAGTCAACTAATGACCTTTCTGGTTGACTATTAGGGGGCAACCCTGTAGGTGCATTATTACCAACATTAGACCAACAGTTGTCACTCACCAAAATATATGCTTGTTATAAATGCTTGTGTCCCAAAATAAATAAAAACACTGTCCTTCTACTGAGTTAATGATAGCTGCTGCATTTTGCAACTTGTCACCATCTGACCTCAGATCTAATACTAAAATCATCTGCAGTGAAGACAGCAGTTTAACATGCATAAACACCTAACATACCCCCCTAGATTCTACAGCCTACACCACAACACATGGAACATCAATGCTTAATGATAAAATGTGCTGTGGAAACTAGCTGGTAACGTAATGTTAGCATTGCATGCGGTACCAAATTATTACAGAATTATCCCAGTAGACAAACTGATGGCTTACCATAACACTTCAGTTAGTAGCCCGGGCTATTATTTGCTTAAATCATTGAAATCAACAGGCTTATATTTGGAACAGGTGTCTGTATGAGACTGGCCTTTAATTCCTTTTACACAAAACTGTTGCTCAGCAAAGATGGGAAATACAGTCAACTCTTTATTGGAATCAGTAAGAATATTATTTGTGTAAAAATTTGCTTCGCTTTGAAAAGCTTTGAATAACATATCAATTACACATCATTCATTTAATTTAGCTCAGACAGACAAAGCATCAGAGAGAGAGCATTATGACCAGGGCGGACTGCGCATAGGGAGAACCGTGAGTTTTCCTGAAGCGCTGGCCTGTGATTGGCCTGCTGGCCTGTGATTGGCCTGCTGGCCTGGCCAGACCAATGCAATCACAGCGGCACAGTGATGCGAGGAAAGGGATGAGGTGTGTGTAGCCTCGCGTCACCAGGCTCTTCACATACGGCGAAGAGCCTGGTTTCCATTCACTCTGAATTTTGTCTGGATTCTGGTTCCTGTCTGGAGAGCGGATCCGGAATTCATCAAATTCACCAAAGTAAAAGTGTTCACCAAAGTAAAACTTTAAATTCTGGCGCACCATCGATTTCCGTCTCCGGTTTCTCCACGTTGGAAAGTTGAATCGGAAAAGAAAGAAGAGTGAAGACTGTCACCACGATCGATACATTTTAATCATTTAAACATGGACGTACAACAGTCTGTTTTAGAAGAGGTTCTTCAAGAAACTTGTCAGGTACATAAAATAACCTCTTTAAAGCCGCTACAGAAGGTTTGCCTGATGAATTTGATATGCGAAAGAGACGTTATTACAACATTATAACATTACTATATTAATGCATCAATGCGTTCATCACCAGAATGTGGAAGTTGGTTAAGATTAATTTGTTTTTTGTACTACTGGCTACCTCAATTAAATAAAGCCTGTCATAATTAATTAGTTGCTTTTTAATTAAAATGTAAAAATGTAGCGAAATTTTAAATTAGAATGAAAGAGGAAATAAATTAAATAACTTTAGAACATTAAATAACTATATATTTTACCTCTTATAAAGTAATGTTAGGGTACATGTCACTTTAATGTCACGATGTGATAAAAATATATAACAAGCAAACCTCTTGGGTCTTGTCGCATCCTCTTTCACCGCTTTGACAGGTGTAACATTATCAGGCAGCGATATTGGCAATGCCATATATGTTGTGGTTGATAGAGCATGCTACATGGTGAGCATCATGCAGTTTTCCTCTCTCTCCCGCCCCCACTGCCCAAACTTTATCGAAAAAATGCATTTACAAACTACAGGTATAATGTACAAAACTAGGATCAAGTGCCCATTAAATAAAACAGACAACTGAAATAGACAATAACTTGTAATACAATTAAATACAATAAAAGAAAAAGGTTATCTTAATGGCTTGGGGCTTTTCTTGTAAATTATATTCTTTAAATGAAAAAGTTTCACCGCATTTTTATTAGCTTGGTGCTTTTATTTTGACGGAAAGGCGCATCCATCGAATTCCGGATCCTGTCTCTTTCGCCCTGGTTCCGGTAGCTTACCAAAACGGCCACTAAACGGTCCAAGTCTGGTGTGTGAGGTTGAGCCGCTTGTCAGTTGTGAAAAGACAAGACGTGATTGGTTTGTTTCGACTTACACCCGCCCCAACAGTCCTACGTTGTAAACACAGCCAGCATGGTGAGGAGGAGGTGTGTCAACTCGCGTCGCGTGTGTCCGCTGGCGCTGAGACAAAAACTCACGATGCTTCTGCAAGTAAGTTACCTAAAAACACTGGTTCTTCTCAGCATGAGGTCCAGGGACCCCCAGGGGTCCTTGAGGCCAGATAAATGAATGATAAATGGACCCTATAGTGCATTTGGTAAGGCTCCATTTGTACATTCTCAGAGAGAGTTAAATTAACACTGAGGACTGGACTTTACAATTACAATGCTGAAATATAGGCCCTTGAAATTCTGAAGTTTTGAAGTTAAAATAAGGATTGAGATTTGAAAGCCACGGACCTACTAGCCACATTTTCACTACTTTTGAGTAGGCTAGGGCTGGTCGGTATTCGAGGTGACGGTAACTTACCGCAGTAAACATGAGCCGCGGCCGGCCGGCCTCATGCACCTCCCTCGCTACGTGATGGAGGTGGCTTGGCCAACCGCCCCAAACTCAGGCTCGCGGGAGAAGGGGGCCTGGGAGCCGCCAGAGAGAGAGACAGAGAGAATTATTTTTTAATTATTATTTTTCTCCCTCTCCACTCTCTGGAAGTGGCCAACCTCCCGTTACCCTCTCCCCTGTTAAACACTGATAATAAAGCATGGGGGAAAAAAATAAAATAAGTAAAAGTCAAAGAGAGAGAAATATTTCTATTTTATTTTATTTTATTTTATTTATTCATTTATTTTTATTAATTTATTTTATGTTTAGGGTTAGGCCCACCTTCCTTCCCTCTTCCCTCTAATGTTTATACATACTGCATATGTTTTATACACAATAATAGATGGATTAGCAATCATTTTACTTCTGATGATAAACAGTTTACATCCTAGACTTGTATGGCTTTTTAAATTGTTTTATTTAAGGTGTAAAAAAAAAAGAGAGAAGACGATACTGCAATATCATACCGTCAACGCATCCCCCCAAAATAATACCGTGATACTGATTTTAGGCCATACCGCCCAGCCCTACTTTTGAGATGATTTGTTTGTGCAACAAATGGGATATGATCATTTCATTATCCTATATGCATACAAGGGCAAATCAAGTAAGAAATTCACTATTATATTGTATAAAGTATAAACAATAGTGTATGCAAAACAACTACAATTCTATGTTTGCTATGTAAAGGTGGAGGTGGTGTTGGTACCAGTCCTGCTGATGCTTCAGAAGGAGAGGCCAGTGCAGAGCAATTGGCAGAAGGTACAGAAAAATGTCATTGGGCATGTCATTGGTGCTACATAGGCTTGAGTTATGTGCATATTCCTTGGGATTACATTACAAAAATGGTATTTATTCATGATTATTATTATTATTATTATTGTTAGTCACCAGCCTGTAACAAGTTGCAGACACATGAACACCAGGCACTGGCAGTTGACATAAATGGCTTTCTCATATAGTTGTAATAATAGCCTTCTTGGCACTACAGCTTTATTCTATAAAGTGTGAGTGAATTTTGCTGTCTGTTGCCTTACTGTTATGTATCCCAGCCCAAACATGACCCTGGTACCCTGGTTTGATAATGTATGAACACTGAAAAAATACTGCATTGACCATTTGCCAATATACATAGAGAAGTGTTAATTATTTACCTCTTTTACATGGTAATGACAATCTATTTCATATTTTATTTCAGAATATTTGGTGGGTCAACACTGCCACAGATGGGTCATGACCTGAAAAATGTTAGAAGCCCTGTTAAGGTAGGATATGTCTCTTATCTGTCTAAGCTGACTTGACTTTGTCAGTGACTGATGTTATTGAAAGAAGTTCACATAAGTTGAAGTTGCTGTTGGCCTATATTTTTACTATTCACCGTTGCATTGAATATGGTATTGGCGTATTATATTGACTGGCAATATAAGCTGGCATCTAAATGGTTTGCTGACAAAATAATACAACCATGTTCACCACTTGAGCATAATACCAAAGCATTATTTCAGGAGTCATGTTGTGACTGTTGTATTGAGGGGCACATTTTGGTGAGAAGTTTCAGTGACATGTAGGGGAGAGAAAAGCACTGGACTGGACTGCTGGTGATTAGTTATATGGTGAATACCCATATGTGAAATGGAATAATGCTGTGACTATTGGATTCATATGGAGTGTCCCTGTGACACTGAAGTGAGTGTTGTAGTGACTAGTATGCCTATATTGGGGTGCATATTTGTTTTTCCTTAGCCAACATGTCCTATGCGCATGTCCTATCCCCATGCGCGTGTATGTATGTGTGTGTGTGTGTGAGCGTGTGTGTGTGGGCTGGGTGGCCTGGTTAAATGTGTGACTCCCGGCTTGAAAAATTCTCCCAGTCCAGCCCTGGTTATGACACTCTTTTGCATAGGGTTGGGTCGGTTCTCGGTAATACCAATTCGGTCCGGTACTCCGTCTTGGACCGGGTTTTATTTTTTGAGACCGACTGGACCGCATACTCAGGCAGAACGTACGTGGAGCGGACGCCGCGGAGGTCCGCCCGGTAAAAGTGGACGTCCGCAAGCCCTGTGCGCGCAAAGCACGACCGCGCGGACTTCGCTCCGCGCACCAGTGTCACACAAAAGACTATTCGGCATGTATTTTTCACATCGCGGGGATTTTTCACGGACATTTTTACATGTAGTCCACTCCGCTTATAGTAAGCCCGAGTCTATGAGCACCTGTGTCTCTTCACCAAGCGCACAGCAAGCAGGAGAGAGAGGGGGGTGGGGCGGGGACTGAGCTAGGAGGTGCGAGTGCACATGCGCCTCTACTGTAGCCTGGAGTTTGTTTAATAGTGACGGGGAGTTGATAATGGCGGACAATTTAGTCTCGACGAAATCAAGGAATGCGCCACTATGGCAACACTTTGGTTTTGAGCCAGACGAAGGAGGCAACCCTTGTTTGCACTGATTGAGTAAGCTGCAAAATTTATTTGTAAGGAATAAAAGAAACAACTTGTTACTGTCACTCTGTTGTCCTAAGGTCGTTTTTTATTTTAAATGAGTCAGTTGCGCCGAAAAGTTGTGGCGAAAATCCGGTATTACCGACTTGATGCGTTTTTTTTACAAAAAACGGACCGTTTTTTTTTTCTCATACCGACCCAACCCTACTTTTGCAACACTTGAGGATTACGGCACCTGACATACACACCACTTTATAACAAAATTCGTAACTTGGATTAATTTTTTTGAAAAAAACGTATCCTTTTCATCAATGGATCTTTACAGACTAAAGGAATATGAGTAACTTACAGGGTAATGACAAGTGACATCTTCAGAGGAAGGGAGTCGCCTTTTTTTTGTCATGCTGGTAAATCTCAACGAATTACTGTATTCTGTGGTGCTCATGGTTTCAGTAAATTAACTGAATTGTGGAGAATCTAACCAAGCTAACGATGTGTAGCATCTACATATTGACACAAGTTTAAACATTTATATCTGCATGTGCGATTTATTAAGCAGCTAACCAACGTTAGCTCAAGTTGAAGCCAACAACCTGTTGCATACATCCAAAGAACTTCTATAAAAGATTTTCCAAAACGAACTGCTTAGCAACCAGAGCAGGCCTCTAATTGAGACAGGCTTTTATCTGTCAAAATGTGTAGCCACACTGGGCTAGTAAAAGGGACTGGGCATTTAATTGAAGTTTTACCGTATATCCAGGGAAAAATATATATATTTAATAATACAATGCTTTGGTGTTAACCACGGCAGTCTTCCCTCGACCACCATTTCACAAGTTTAAAATGTGTTTGTGATCCTGCCCATTCTGCTACATAGGTAATATGGTAACCATTGAGAGTGAGAAGTGTCCAACGTTTCACACTCAACTTTTGGACTGTTATGAATACACCATATGCCATACCTCTCAGTGTGAACTCAGTCATGCACTCCCACAAGCAAGCAAAAGTACAGAAGTATGAGATTTGAGACACAGATCAAGTTTGCTTTGTGTTATATTGAGTTCTTTTCACCACCATACACACTTCCTGGGGAAAAAAGACAGAACATAATCCAACCAGCAATTATGTTTCCTCCACATATACGCAACAGCAAATTAGTATACCACCATATAGGAGGCAGGCTTGCATATGTATGGATACACAATGATAATGCTCACCCTGTGATTATGCAATGAATGGCATTTCCATTATGTTTCAGTGGACATATATGTCTAAGGCAGCTCTCTGGGCTGAATGCTGATGTGAAGGCTGTAAAGTCAGAGGCTGTGTGAGATTCTCAGAGGTTAGAACCTGCGTTCTTTTTCTCTCTCTCTCTTTTTCTTTCTCCCCCTCCTAACATCAATGACCTCCAGCTTCCAGCGGGAATGCGGCAGGGCTGAGGGGGAAAATGAGAAAGAGAAGAGAAGGGATACAGCGGTGTGTGTGTGTGTCTGTGTGTCTGGAATGTGAATGAGCGTGACACTCGGTGTGAGAAATGAGGATGTTTCACACAATGACTACAAATGTGCCCGTTCATTATTGTTCCACTTCTTCCATTTGCTCCGTAAGCGCTGTTTGTACGTTGGACCTGTTTACGTCTCTAATACCTTCTCAGCCTTCACATCTGTGGACTTCTCAGCACATGTGTCTGCAGTGCGATCAATGAGCTCCTCAGTCTGTACAACCTGACTTGTCAAAGCTGCTGATGCTAACATGACATGAGTGCATGTTTGAGTAGCCAGACGGAGTGTACTGCGCTGCACATTTTGGTTGGGAAAGGTGCTGTTTAGTTGCATTTACTCCCTGTGGGCGTCGGGTTTACACCTGACCTTTAAACACAAGCACCTCCGAGCTGCTGAATTTACACTCCGCTCGCCTCTGTCACATGTAATTAGATTGCTGTAATAATGTGATTAATGGTTTATTGCTCAACATGAGTAATGGAAAGTAAAGTATGTGAGTTTTATGATTAATTTGAATATACATCACAAATTCATATGTACTGGATGGCCATTTAATTAAATGCCAGAGTGTGTATATTCAGGCTCAGGTGAAAAGTCAAGTGTGTGAAATAGGCGGTGGCCGGGTTTGAATCAAGATGATATTAATTCTCTCAGCTACTGTAAATGAGATGTGCTCTATCACAGATATGACAGAGGAATTATGGGGAATGAATTCTGTGTCATCATGATGATCCTCCTTTCATTCAGTATAATGTGATCCAGAATGAAGTTGAACTGTGTGAAATTCAGTCTTTCTCGCCCGCTCCGTCTCATTCGCACTCTCTCTTGTGTGCAGAACTATTGACCTTGGGAGCGGCGGTAAAAGAGCTGACGGCAGACACAACTTTTTCCCTATCATTCACTTCCTGTCAGCCACTCAAATGGTGTTTTTTTCTTGTTTCTTGAGTCCAGTGATGTCAGCCAGGGGAAAATGATGGCATTGCACATTTCAGCAAACAACGGATATGCTACATTTGTACGTTTCATACGTATCATATCAGCGCTTCTAAAGTGGCGTGCTGATTACATATATGACCTGACTGAGTGACGAACCACTGTTAAAGACCAACATATGACAAATTCACCAGATTTTTTTTTAGCGAGATGTTGGCAGCATTTCCAGTGGGAACAGTGCCACAAAAGCAGGCGCTTGTTAGCGAGCCATTGCTGCATTTCCAGCAAAGACTGCGCCACCAAATGTTGGTGTGTTTTAGTGAGCCATTGCTGTGTTTCAAGCGTGGACTGTGTAACCACAAGCAGGCTTCAAGTAGTGAGCCATCTTTGCGTTTCCAGCAGGGATTATGCCACCAAAAAGTTTTTTTTTTTGTTTTTACCTTAAGCAACTGCTGCATTACCAGTGGGGATTAAGCCATCAAAACCAATTTTTTAAAAAAATCCACAACATGATGTTTTCCCAACATATCCTTGTGGTTTTTTGTGCCTAAACATAACCACGTTAACCACAGCATTGTCAAAACATAACATTTTATGTATCTGCTAAATGTACAAATGTTACATCCTATTGCAGAAACCACCAATGCCAACATTTATTGGGTTGCAGCCAAAGAAAGTTGAGCAAAGAAATGTTGATTTGTTGGACTGAATTTTAAGGGATGAATTATTCTTACAGTGTAACACTGTGTAGTTCAACTAAGGAGAACAGTTTGACCACTTACAGCATTACTGCCAGTGTTTAAACTGCATCAGTTTAATTGGCAAAGCTTAAATTGGAGTTTTATTAAAAATATCATTTTTGAAAATTAATTTATAAATGCATTTTTGGTTCAAAACTGGAAGCAACTACTGAGAGTAAATGTTTGAGTTTCAGTTCAGGGCAGTCGCTCTATTTAAATCCAGTCAGTTACATTAGGTAAAGCAAATGTCTATTTAATCAGGCTATCTGGACTAAACAACTGTTGCTTTTCTTAGTAAGCCATAGTATTAACTTTGAATTATGGTTCAAATATATGTATTTTTTTTACTTACTAATTCTAAATATGAAAAATGAATATTTCAAATGTATATATTTTTCTTTGTAGCCTTCACCAGAAAAAAATAACAGCATTAGTTGTTTCTTTAAATGCTTTTGTTTACAACCTATTTACCTTTCCTGTTTATGTTCTCCTGACAAGAAACCTCTTGGAGCTCTTGTCATAATCAAAGACAAGAATAGCTTTAATTGCCTAAACATAGCCAAACACTAATCATAGAGGTGGCAGATCAGAAAATACTCATATGAATCATTTTGCAACAGTCATTTGAAACATGGCATTCAGGTATAATGACTTGATGTACTTTCTCTAAGATTGACAAATAGCAGTAACACACAATAGTGCTTTGTATCTAAGCTCACTGAGACAGTCTGATTGAAGGGTAGATCAGTCCTTTGTGCATTTTGTTCCATGCTGCTGACTGTTATAAACCAATTTGTGAGGATGTTTAAAAACATCAGTTCCCTATTAAGTTGGTTCACAGTAATGAAGTGCTGGGTGGGCAGGTCTGTGTCTTGCTGAGTTTAGATAAAGGGGCTGTGGAGCAGAGGATGTAATTAGCTATATTTACCGCCGCCAGCACAAGGCCCGAAGTACGGAAAGACTGACTGTGTCACAACTCAGTAATTACACCTGCCTCCTCATTACGTTCATCTGACCACGAGCGGATCTAAGGGTGAAGAGAAAATACAGAACTGTGCAGAGGGACCGGGATTTTCACTTTCACTGGAATTATTTTCAGTCTTGTTTGAACAGAATTAAAGGAGGCTACTAGAAGACCCTGTTGCCATTGTCAATACAGCTCCATACAAAAGGATTAATTAGAGTGATCCACCACCCGAAATCAGCCCTTTGAACTTGAAAGGTGGATGTGAAAAATTTGTAGTTTGATTCTGTACAGAGAATCAAGGATGTGGTCAGTTTGGGTTCATGGCTGTTACATGGGACTCCAATAGTGATTAGTTCAAATAGGAGATAATGGGGTATCAAAGTGTTCAGTCAATCTTAAACCACTCCTGTAGCAAAATCCACTACTTTAATGTCAAACTTATAGTAGGGAGGAACTATCATCCCTATTCATCACATTTTGACAATTAGGCAGAAGCCACAGGATTTTTATAATGACGCAGGGAGCAACCTTTTGTGTCGTATCTTGACGCAGAAGGGGCCAGTCACATGAGTGGACTCACAAGGGGTCTGGCGTTTAGGTGTAGGCAAAAAACTACTTGATTGGAGATAGAAAAAGATTGTAGTAGATGGGGGTTGACAGTTGGGTTTAACCAACAAAATTACTTGGTGAGGGCTAGTCAGTAAGTCAACTGCTCTCTTCAAGATCCAGAATTAAATATAAGTCAATGTCCGTCATATAAAAATAATGTTTACCCCATCATTTACCTTGTCATGACTCAGCTGAGAGACGCTGAGTCATGATGTTCAGACAGGTTTGGTGGCGGCTGTGGATCAAACAAAGTGCTTGATTGTTAGTCAATAATCACGAGACTAATGGCTGACATGAAAAAAATAATTAAATGTTGACTTTTGGTTTCACACTGGTCTCCTGGGTCAAAGTCCTGTGCTCAGTGGACACATCCACCATCCCTAAGCAGATTTTGTGCTCTTTATAATACGTCTGTCACTCTGAACTTCCAATAATGGCCTGGATGGGTTCACACTGGAGTTTGCTGAAAGCCAGGTGCATCTCATACAGACAGTAAAGGGTGTCCTCGTTGTCACTGGGATGATGCTGGGGACACTGCCCAAGCAGTGTATTTTGACTCCCTCGGAGTGAGACCAGGCTGGTTCATACATGCCCTCTAAAACTACACATGCTATGGTTAAAGTTTGGCCCTTGGTAAAGGTTTGGTTTAATCTGGAGTAATATGAATACTTTGCTAAGGTGAAGGACTCTAGTTCATCATGGTTACAGTAATAAACATGTTCAAGGTTATGGAACAATTATCGTCATGGTTTAAAATAATATATTGTCCGTCTCCGTTGGTTTGGACGTCACCCCTACGCAGACTTTGTCACCTGACTTCCTCCTTTGCCTACATCAATTACTATGGTTGCCAGAGGGCTATGCCACTTGAATGTATACATATGTAGTGCTGGGGCACTTGCTGAAATGACTGATGCTGCCATTCTTCTTGGGAGGACAGTCTCCAACAAAACTACTTTGGTTAAGGTCAGAGAACGATTGTGGTTTTGGTTTGATTTCAAACAGCAACTTGTTGTAAATGCCTACATATAACCATAAAAACTATTAACAATGCTTTAGCTGATGTACGCATATATATTATAGTAGGTAAAACAAAAGAAATATAATGTCAGTCATTTTCCATTGCTTTCTATTTTATGACTTTGCAGGTACATTCATTAAAAAAGTTTCCTAGTTAGGTTGAAGAAGAAATATCAAGCAGGTGGCATTACGTAAATGTATCTGCTGATGCACATTAAAAGTATATAAACATAATTTCTTGGCTCTTGACTGAGTCATATGCAATAATTGAGACAGAAGCAGCCTATTACGCCAAGAAAATGTTCAGATACGACAGTTTGGGACATACTGAGCGCACAGATGGACAGTGAAGACATCGATTATGCTGCAGGAGTTGTTGGGGGGAGAAGTTTCTATGGACATTTTGATAATTTATTCCACTGTGGGATCAATGTAACCCTATCTGACCACTGCCTCTGTTTTCTGTGGAGAAGCAAACTAGAAACTTTTTTACAGCCACCTTTCAAGTCTCCTCTCTTAAATCTGTTCATGGTGAGGCTCTTATAGCTCCCTTAAGACTCTGTTTGTGATGTGCTGCACATTTATTCATGTGTACAAAAAAGAAGGGAGAAGCTGGATGGTGATCAGAGATTGGAGAGAGCATCCAGTGAATATTTTAGCCGTAACTCTGCAGCAGTATGTCAGCACACTAACATGGCAAACCCCCCGTAGTGGACATCAGTATGAATGGGACTGAAGATTGTGCCAAAATCCAAAGAGCCTCGGTTATGTGGTTCTGTGTTTAAGAGGCTCTCGAAACATATGCAGCGATGGTACCGTCTTTGACGTTTTTACTTCTCCGACAGATAATATCCATCTATCTATCCCTGTGCCTCTAAATAAGCAATTCCTTGGCAAAGTTATGCTAATTATCCACCCAAGACAAAGGAATACAGGGGTACAATGATGAATGGCTTTGTTGGAGCAGGTGGGCTTGCTCTTTTAAAGATAACCCTTTGTATGTAGAGGAGAATGTGTTATCCATTCAAATGGCCTTATCTAGTTACACAGGAGGTGTTCACAGCTCTGTACTGTTGTAATGAGGAGACAAGAGAAAGATGAAATAATAAAATGAGACATGCAGCCCTGCATTACCATATAGATAACCAGTACAGTACAAGTGAGAATGCGATCAATACGTGGGCATGTTTACTGCTATTTGTGAATAAGTGAGAAAATGCAGAGAGAGTTGTTTGCAGCCTCGTTGCCACAAGAAAAGGTTGGCATTGTAAGTTTCTACAAACAATGGATACGCTACATTTGAACATTTGATATCTATCATATCAACGTTTCTAAATTGATGTAGCTCTGATCACATGAGCTGAGTTTGTTATCAGAAGGTGGAGTGGATGGTGGATAGCATGACCAATGTTTGAGACCAACAACAAAATTGGATGTTTTTTGGGTGTGTTTTTTAGCAAGACATTGGTGGCATTTCCAGCTGTGACTGTGTCAGCAAAATGGATGTTTTAACACAAAACAGACTCTTTTCCTAACTATAACCAAGTTGTTTTTGTTGCTTAACATATGATTGATTGATATTTTTTTTTATTACTTTGTGTCACGCACACAAATATGTGTCTCCTCATGAGCAACAAATTTGCCTCAAGAACCCATAACTTCTGGTTGTAAAGATTTTCCGCCATTTTGAATTTTTTGAAAAACACTTAAAATCGATCTCTTCCTAGGAAGTTTGACCGATCTGCATGAAACTCGGTGAACATAATCTAGGGACCAATATCTAAAGTTCCCTCTTGGCAAAAGTTGGAAAACTTACTAAAACTGAGCTTCTGTAAGGCAGTGATTATTGTGGAGGGCGTGGCTCATCACATAAAGGTGTATAACATCTCAAGGGTTTCACCAATTACCATGCAACTTTGTAGGCATATGACCACACATAATCTGAGGGGACCCCTCCATTATTGACCCCATCAAACAAAATGGGGGCGCTAGAGAGCTAATTTCTTATCTAGGCCTAACCGCCATTTCGATTTTTACTAAACTTGGTAGATATGTAGAACAGTCCCACATTTTTCTGCTCACTGACGTGGTCAATCTGTGTGAAACTGCACATAGGCATTGAGGATTGGAATAGGTAGAAGGTGACAAAGCTACCAATGGGTATGGACTAGTAGAGTTAATTTTACTAAAAAGTACATTCCTTATGTCTGCATATACAGGACAGTAAAACAAGAAATCCCTCTCAACTTCACCTCTGCTGTGGCATTACACCTTCCAGTCTCTAAGGCTGATGGTAACGTTTCTGAGCACAACTGTGCACACAGGGATCTTTGTCTTTTGTTTAGATTATACTTCACTTAAGATTCCACACTATAGCTTTTTTTTATGAGACAGTTATAGTTTTGGTTTGTGCCATATGTCAACAGACCATTTTTCTCTAAACATGCGAAACATTTCACTCCTAACCATTAACCACAGCACTGTTAATTTGTAGCATTTCAACGCATCAGCTACATACTAGTGTACAAATGTTACATATCTGTAGTTTGTAGAAATGCACAATGCCAGCATTTGTTCTAGCAACCATGTCTCCTAGAAATTATGATTGTACGTTACCAAACTGCTTTTTTAATTGTGCTGTTTTGACAATGTAAGTACTTCCTGGATTATGTTCAGAGACGAGTCTTTCAGATAAAACACTTCATTAATGTGCTATGTAGGCGTTGCAAGGGGGTCGGATGGCAGGTGTACTAAGTGCAGGCCTTGACACCAGAAATTAGAATTCTCGTCCAGACTCCTGTCTTTTTTTTTTTTTTTTTTTTTTAAGATATTTTTTTGGGGCATTTTGCCTTTAATCGATAGGACAGTTAAGCGTGAAAGGGGGAGAGAGAGAGGGAGTGACATGCAGCAAAGGGCCACAGGCTGGAGTCGAAACCGGGCCGCTGCAGCAACAGCCTTGTACATGGGGCGCCTGCTCTACCACTAAGCCACCGACGCCCCCAGACTCCTGTCTTAGGTTTAGGTAACAAACACACTTCTGTTAAGGTTAGGGAAAAATTGTCACTTTGGTTAAGGTAATAAAAAAGGTAATAAAAACATAGGGCTGTTGTCACTACAAATTGATATTATAAGATTGCATGTTTTGGCAAAAGACGACTGAAATACATTGTTGGTTTGCTATGCGTTGTATGTTAGTTAGCAACATTTCGTCATTATGTTAACAGAAAGTGTAATTTGCTTGCCATTACGTCTCCCTCAAAATGTATATGCTGTTTCAGTTTAGTTGTATATAAATGCAATTTCCAACAGGCAGGGCTGGTTTTTACAAATTGGTTGCGTTTTTTCTCTTGAGCAGAAAACTAAAAAGTATAAGGAGGCAGCAAAAGCTTGCTTTTAAATCAAACGTTTCATCAGTGTTCAAGCAGCTAAGAGAAGAACGCTATGTGTTTTGCTCTGCTATAGTATGACTGTATCAACTGAGGTATTTACTCATTTTGAGAGGCACTTTCAAAAGGGGTGATTGGATAACCTTTCCAGTGCACACCTTAGGCTAAATTGTAGTGCATGTTTATAGGAGCAGATCTGCTGCTCAGACCAGGACCCATAAAACACATAATCCTTTATACTGACACATCCGATTGCAGAGAGCTTGTCAAACGTTTCTCCAATCCATAAAATGCGCTCAGAGGGGTTTTACGCTGGAGTCAGCATGGATGTATGACTACTATTTACAGTATCCTGACCTCCCAGAGAAACAGTCATACTGTAAAGACACAAAAGCATTGTTTTGTATCTAACAGTCTGTGATATGGATACTTATTTGACCTTCATTGGGCATTTTCCTCTTTAAAATGATCTTTCATGGGCACACTGAGCATTAGTGGAGACAAATTCAGCCCAGAGAGGTTCTGTTTATTCCAATATGTAAGAGAAATGGTGACAGGTTTTCACATTAATTCCACTACACTACCTTTGTTCAAATAGCATATAGCGCTAATAATTCACTGGAAAGGTTATATGGGCCTTTTTACTTTACATTCTTTTCATATATATTCCAATTATCTGTGATGGAAGGCACCTCCTGCCAAGTGAAAAGGTTTTGCTGCTTTACTGGGACTAATAATGTGATTGATTTTGACTTCTTTGTTTCTCGCTCTAAGATAAAGTCACAATTTGGCAATCACCTTAGTTACACAAGGGGAGATGAATTTCAGGGAAAAGGTGGTCACAATCAGGACGACTTCCATTGCAGATGCCAAGATGTCTGAATTTCGAATCATCAGAGGAGAACTGTATCCAGGCTTTATGACCGATAATATAATAATATATATAATTAGTCAAGATTAATCTATTTCAGCATCTATCAAAGAAATTTTCATGATATTTAAACAGATTTGGGTGATTCAAAGTATCCCATTAAAGGCAGGCAGCACAGGATGCACCACTACTATTTGGTGACTAACAAATTGTTCAGCCCAGAGCTTAACAAAGAACTGGTGAAACATGAGCTGCACAAAGTGAGCCAGAGAAAACAAACAGATGTCTCCTGAAATGTAAGCGTCTAAAAGCACAGAGACCCTCCAACCGAGGTTATTTATCCACCCAATCCACTATGTTGATTAGTAGACAATGGGATGCAGCTCAATTTACTTCTAATTAGAGCTCTAATGTGTGTTATTAAATACATCGCCATGTCCCAATTAGAAAACTCTGGGGCCATACATCATTTTAATTGATATCCACCTCGAGCCACATGGGCTCACCATATTCCATCAGTGTTCCCAAAATGATCTTTGCTTGTAGAGAGGAGAAGTGAAAGTGGAGTCTTTTTATTGGAGCGCACTCATTGACTTTATGGTGTGTGTCCTTGTGTGCACGTGTAAGTGTGTGTACGTGCATTCTGCTTGATTGTATATATCTGGATTTGTGCATTTTGTGAGCTATGGGACGTTTGAGAACAGCGCTGTGGCTCCTCATTATAAAACCACACATCTCCCATGATACCAATGCTTTCTGTTTATTGAATGGTAATGTGTTAGAGAATGCAAATGCAATCCGCCCCGTGCATTTTGTTCAAGCAATCACACTTAATAAGCTATAGTTGAGTGCAGCCAGGCAATATGGATATTTTTGATTCAGGTTTGATCAGTGAAGCCAAACTAAAGTCAATTCATTAAACAGAAAACATGTTTGAGTGCACAGGGTTTCAGGAGATGCTCACAGTGCTGCAATAAAAGAACAACCATGGAAAATTACATGAGATCAGGGGCGCCACCAGAGGTTTTCGACCCCATGGAAAGACATCACATCAGGCCCCACCACCACAGATCATGCAAATACTACATAGTTGCTATAACACACACCTCCAGAGCCCAGTGAAACCATTAAAAGCTTTAAATAACTCCACCGTTCCAGGCTTGCAACTCTGTTGTAGTCCAGTACTTAGTGTATTTACCGACAGTGAGCTGTGAAAATATAACACTGTGCAGACATGCATGCAACATAATACAAAACAATTTGTGATAACCAGTGGTAAATTATAACTAAGTACATATACTCAAGTAGAAGGTATACTTTACTTGAGTATTTCCATTACATGCTACTTTAAACATCTGTTCCACTGACACATTCTCACTCCGACCTTGTCACATATCATATATGTCTGGTCATGGACTTTCCACGTCGAGATATGACATACAAGGTGCCCTGGGTGCATTGGTGCATTGATTTGCTGTCCAATTCAGCCTGTTACATGCATTCTGTTTTCAAAATACACTTCCATTTTCACAGGAGATGTCCAGTTTGCATACACTTTCTTTCAAAATAAATGCACTATGTTGGTACAACACCGCAAATTGACATTTTTTTCCTTAAACAACAAACCAACATGGTTACGTTTAGCCAACACATGCACGTGGTTGGGTTTAGGAAAAAAGAACCTGGTTTGGTTTTACATTCAGTCTCCACCCTACTCAGACTTTTTCGCCCCCTGACTTTGGTTGTTGTCTCGCCGCGTTTCCCCCTGACACCACATTAAAGGACTGCTTTTTTGACGTTGTCTGATGCCAGACGTCACTGAACGAGTGACAGTCTTGACGACTTTGGAGTGAGACCGGGTTGGTCTCTGTACTTTAGACTCCACAGTTATTTGATCCTTACAGTTACTAGTAACTTTTAAAATAAAAACAGGTACTTGAAATTAAGTATCTTTAGACTCTAGTATTTCTACTTTTACGTAAGTTAAAAAAAATCTGAATACTTAATACTCCATCACTGACATCATAATGAAAATTTAGTTACTACTGACATGTAATTCAGCACAATGCTTCTCACCTCCTTCTGTAGGAGGGGTGACATAGGCTGACGGTCACCCTTTCTTTTTTCTCTCCTGTCGTGCTTTTCTGTCTTTTTGTTTTTGGTGCTCAGATTTGTCCTTTTGAAGCTGAGACATGATGCTCAACTCCACTGACAGTCCTCACGCCACTATGCTAGCAAGTCCAGGTGAATAATATTCTATTATAAAGTTAATATTCTGATTTTTTTTTTCTCAGAATTGTCCCGACTTTTTTTCCACCATACGGCACTTTAATATAGACTATAAAAGCTACAGTCAGCATGATTTTTATAGTAAGAATGGATCATACAACATCACTAGTTGTATGTGAAAGGGGTCACTCTTATTGAAAATCCCACAAAGAATGGTCATCCACCTCTGCAGTTCAGCTCTACTGTACAGAGGGTTTATGTGTCTTTCAGCTCACTGTTTTGGTTTTATGGCCTGCAACTTTACTGTTTTGGTTCAGTCTCACAGCTCTCAAGCGTACTTTCTGGCAGCAGCAGTCCAGCAAAGTGCAAAATACCAGATACATAGTTAACAGCAAGCTGAAGAACTAAGTATAGCATTTCAACACAGTTGCCAGAAAAAATGTTGGCGTTAAACATTTATGCAGATAGATATGTTACATTTATTTGTTATTATGTGGCACATATGTTGAAACTTGAAACATTTTAACAATGCTGTGGTTAATGTGTGGTTAGGTTTAGGCACAAAAAATACCTCTGTTCTGGTTAGGAAAAGATGATTTTACTATACCCCGTACTATAGGTTGCTACAAAACGCTCATTATTGGAGCCTAAAAAGCCAATGGAATCACACCAACGGGTTGCTGTAAAACACCAACATTTAACTTTAAAGCTGAGATAAAACATGCCAAAAGGTTGATAAAAAACACTTTCATTTTCAGCCTAAAAAGCTGATCGAAACACAGCAATGACTCATGAAAACACAACTGGTTTTGTTGTCTGCAGTGGTCTGCAGCAGCTGTCTTGCCAAGGTGACATGCCATCCACCACCCCCTCCACCTCCAGATGATGAAGTCATCTCATATATGATGTCACTTTAGAAACATGGATACATATGAAATGCACAAATGTAATGTATTTTGTTTGCAGAAACATATAATGCCAACAGCAAGTACCAGCTAAAGAGTCAGATATTTCACTCAGGAGTTTGTGGAGACAAATAACTAAATGAAAAGGAGATTGAATATTGGACTTTGGTGGCAAGAAACACGACTCCAGGTGAATGCCAGTGCTGCTCCAAATCTCCGTCTGCAGATATGCAACTAGTCCCTAACAAGTGGTCCTAAAATATCTGAGTTTTAAACAACTTTAATGATCGCAAAACCTTTTTCCTAAGGTGGTAATGTTTCTTTTCTTTTATGTTTCTGAGTAACATTTTACAATAAACTGTTGTTAATTTTCATGTCCAGCCATACAGCAAAGAACAAGCATGAGTTGGAATGGCTTCTAAGCAACATTACAAAATTGAGATGATGTAAAGCGTACAAATGAGAATAGTTTACGCTGAAAACCCATCAGCACCTTTGCACCATTTTGGACCAAGTTAGATTGCATTGTCTGGTCATCAGGGTTGAGGCAGATAAAGCCACCATCGATCAATAACCATTTCTTATCCTTACCCTTCATCTTCTCTCTATCAAAGGGCAAAAGCTCCTTTCACAAGTGATTCTGCCACAGATAACCACCTGTTCAAGCCTTGACTGGTTCAATCTTCTCCTCCCCTCGGTGTCTGCCATGATTACTGCTAACCTCCTCCGACTGTACATTATGTCTGCTGGCCTACCACTCAGCCAGGAGGAGGGCACAGAGATTATGTTGTTTATGTCTGTGCTTCTCCTCCCGCTTCTGTCTCTCACCTGTTACTGTATGCATCCATATGAAGTTCAAAGTCTACACAAGTTCTTGTGCGCATTGAGGGCCACAAAGAGAGATGTGAGAATGCAAATGCGCTCGAGCTTAACTGACAACGTTATTTACATGGAAGATCACAGTGAAGCAGAGCAAACATGATGCTTGTGTTTGAAGAAGAGGGGCTGAGCTGTAAGAAATGTCAAATAAATCATGTGTAGTATGAGAAGAGAGAGATTTTAAATTCCATCTCCTCCTTGCATGCTTATTGACTGCTAATGCATTTTGTCTCAGAAGTTTTACCAAACAGACTAATTAGTCCGACAAAAACATTTAAACTCTCCAAGAGCAGAGATGGAGTCGGATCAAGCCTTCATTAGGCCATATGGAAATCTCCTGTTTCCACATTCATTATGCTTTATTTACTTAACAAGCTGTACTTTGTTCATCATAATTAAAAAGCCTTCATTGACCTTTGCCTCCCTGTCAAAGTACCGTTTCAACAACAGCCTCTTTCAGCATTCATGCGGCCTTGCACAACTTGTCTTTGGCTTTCTAGTGAAAAAAAAGTCAAGGTTGGATTTGTCTCATGAAATTAATCATAATCTGAGTATTTGCGACCTATACTTATGTTTATCGTAGAGTGGGAGTCTCTATTGGCTGTGTAGTAATTATTTCAGGATTTAAGGAGGAAGTGAGGTGACATAAAGTGTCAAAGTCCGCGTGACGTTGAACACAGGACTTTCAACAAGTAGACCGATGTTTGTGTCCCAAAGTTGACGTTGAATTCTTTTAATAACAACGTAGCCTAGTATGCTACACTAGTGACGTGCAGTATCTCACATAAGTGAGTACACCCCTCCCATTTTTGCAAATATTTCATTATATCTTTTCATGGGACAACACTATAGAAATGACACTTTGATATAACTTAAAGTAGTCAGTGTACAGCTTGTATAGTAGTATAGATTTACCTTCCTCTGAAAATTACTCAAAACACAGCCATCAACATCTCAACAGCTGGCAACATAAGTGAGTACACCCCACAGTGAACATGTCCAAATTGTGCCTAAAGTGTCAATATTTTGTGTGCCAACCATTATTATCTAGCACTGCCTTAACCCTTTTGGGCATGGAATTCACCAGAGCTCACAGGTTGCTTCAGGAATCCTCTCCCACTCCTCCATGTTGACATCATGGAGCAGATGGATGTGAAGACACCTTGCGCTACCCCACCTTCAGCTTGAGGGTGGCCCACAGGTGCACAGGTGAGTTTAGGGCTGAATACATACTTGGCCAGTCCATCACCTTTACCTTCAGCTTCCTCAGCAAGGCAGTTGTCATCTACTAGGTGTGTTTTCGGTCATTATCATGTTGTAAAACTGCATTGCGGCTCAGTTTCTGAAGAGGGGCGATCATGCTTTGCTCTGAATTCATGTTTCCCCAAATGAACCGAGCTCCCCAGAGCCGGCAGCACTCATGCAGCCCCAAACCATGATGCTGCCACCACTATACTTGACTGTAGGCAAGGGACAGTTGTCTTGGTGCTCTTCACCAAGGTGCCACACATGCTGAAAGAATGGCCAAGTATGTATCCAGCCCTAAACTCACCTGTGCACCTGTGGGCCATCCTCAAGCTGAAGGTGGGGTAGCGCAAGGTGTCTTCACATCCATCTGCTCCATGATGTCATCATAGAGGAGTGGGAGAGGATTCCTGAAGCAACCTGTGAGCTCTGGTGAATTCCATGCCCAAAAGGGTTAAGGCAGTGCTAGATAATAATGGTTGGCACACAAAATATTGACATGTTCACTGTGGGGTGTACTCACTTATGTTGCCAGCTGTTTAGATATTGATGGCTGTGTTTTGAGTAATTTTCAGAGGAAGGTAAATCTATACTACTATACAAGCTGTACACTGACTACTTTAAGTTATATCAAAGTGTCATTTCTATAGTGTTGTCCCATGAAAAGATATAATGAAATATTTGCAAAAATGGGAGGGGTGTACTCACTTATGTGAGATACTGTAAGTGATGTGTCATATGTGACGTACTGTATGTCATGTTACAATTGTGACAGAAGAACTTATTTGATGCCAGACCATGATGTTTTTCCTTTACCTCACCAGTTTCGTTGCCTAAACCCAACCAGTTTACAGTGCAGTGTTTCATTCATGTGGATGCCAATGAACTTGCACCGCCCACCTAAACACCATTGCAGACCAGGTACAGCCGCTCATTGGCCACTGCCATACTGCAAAGCCTGCTCAAAAATGGCCTGAGGAATGTGACAAATAGTTCAAGGCGTTGACCAAGCCTCCAAATTCCCCAGATCCCAATCTGATCGAGCGTTAGTGAGACGTGCCAATATCCCAGTGGTCCTGTGTGGACAAAGGACCTTAGGGAGTGTCCTGCGGTGTCTGGCACAAGGGCATTGGTGGCAGATCCTTTGAGACCAGTGGGTTGTGAGGTGGGTTACCAGTGCATCCCACAGATGTTCGATCAGATTAGGATTAGGGGAATTTGGAGGCTAGGTCAACACTTAAAGCTCATTCTAACATTCTTCGAGCTATTCCACCATCTTTTGCCGTGTAGCATGGTGCATTGTCCTGCTGGGTGGGCCACTGCCATTGGGGAGTGCTGTTGCCATGGGGGAGGTTGGACTTGGTCTGCATGAGTGTTGATATGACCCAAGGCTTCACAGCAGAACATTGCATTGTGCCAAAAAATCATTAGTCACTCAGAACCCAGATGAACAGAAAACTTCAAAAACAGAAATGGTTGTAAATCATCTTTACTGAACAAGCAATTTTCATTACCAGCGTGATACTTCATGCCTTCTCCTAATTCTAAGTATGTTTCCTGAGCTGTTAAAGAGGATGCAGGGTCTCCAAACACAACATTAAAGTATTAGATACAGGTGTTTGTCGACTGTTGTTAAAATATTGGATACATGATCAATATCATAAGGGAGCAGCCAACAGCCAAACTGAGCAGCGCATGTGTATTTTATTAATTGTGCCAAGTGAGCAGCTTGTAAACATGCATGTGTGATTAAAACATGACATTCAAGTGATTTAGATATGAGTCCCCTGCAATCTTGTTCCATTGACTATCAGTTAAATACTTACTCCCCTTGATTTCAACCTGCTAGAGCAATAGTTAGTCTCTGGGGAGCGTGTTGTCCCAAAGGAGCAGACACGGGGACTGGTGGTATGTCTGTTTCCCACTGAACTTTGGAGTAAAGCCCTGCTATCAATCTACATGCATCATGTAGCTCTCTCACATCTAGTCTTAGCTCAGTGTAAGATTGGAAAAAGCGCACTGAACATTTTTACTCGTATCAGGATTATTTGCTTAGCAACATCAGACTGGATATCAGGCTCAATTTATCTCTATATCCCATGGCAATATCACACATGGTAATGTTTTTTCTTGCTGCGATGAGAAACCAAATTGTAATTGAAAGTGAGAATAAATGTTTTAACAGGTGAATCCCCCAGCGAGATGTGTTTGATAATATTTTCTGCTTTGACTTTCGGGACAGGGATGAAACCTGCTCTCTATAGATCCACATTCAGATGGCACATTAATCTATCCCTCAGCAGTGTAGTGCTTCTCTCCCCCGTGTGCCTCCACACCGATGGCTTCTGAAATGGGAATTGTACAGGAGGGGGGCAGCAGGTGTATTACTTCGAAGCCGGGGCCCTCCAGCTACGAGGAGAGAGGGCTCATGCGTTAGATTACTAATGCCCTCAGCCTGTCAAAAAAAAAAAGAAAAAAAAAAAAAAGAAAACGCACCTGCTTGCAGCTTGACGTTAATTTGTTTGGACATGGTTTATAATTTAATTCCATTGCAGAATTAACTTCCAATACACGGAGCTATTTGCTGGGGAGATGGCGATCGGTTAGGTATCCCTCTGTGCTGCTGTGGCCATCCCAGCTGAATGGTAAAACTTTGATGCATGCCTATAAACTACCCAATGCCTATGGATTTTGTGCATTGCGGAAACCATAATAAAAATCCAATCTAGACTTTTGAGAAGAATCCATCACAATAGAATTTAGTTGAATTCCCTCCACCTTCATGGTTTATGCTTTACTGCCTGTGCTGCTAATGGTATGAAGACTGCAAACTGCTTCATGGTAAGACTTGGCTGTAACTTACTTTAGCGAAGAAAAAAAAAACATTTTCACAGTAGATATTTTGACTTGTCAGGTATAACATTAATGTTGGTTCACTTCCATTTCATTGGCTCAGTAGGCCATGCCAGTGAGCCAGCATGGACAATACTGGGGCTACTGGGGCCCTGGCACAGCTAAATGGAGTGCAGCCATTATTAATGATATTTCCTACACCTGTGTTTGTTGAGACAAAATATCCACCAGGAAAAAGGTCTGTGGAGAACAATCAAAACATGTTTGGCAGTAGTCATTAAGGCAAACACACTCTTGTATAAATAGATATTATTTTTTACTTTAACATCCAAGGTATATCTTTTTCAACAAGTTTATCAGAGTTTCTATATGTGTGTGTGTGTATTTGTACCTGTAGTCAGTTTAATTAGTTTTTCGATCTAATACAAGTGTTTCTTAAGTTTTGACCCCTTGAGACTTTTGCCCTTTCCAATGCGCCTTGAGAGCAGGTGAAGTACTGTGACTAGTCTTTTACTGAACACATTCTTGTGGAGTGCCTTACATAATTCCAGGGATGGGGAACACAAACAGTACACCCAGTATTTAAAAACCAACACTATTAAAGAAGTATTTCGCTGCTGGAAAGATGATCTTTTCATAAAACTGGGCTGACAGTAGAAAGACACAAATACTTTTGAAATTGGTGCTACATGACCATAGAAAACAGAAAAAATGGGCTGTTGCATTCACTTTTGCTCAAGAGGTGGAAAACCTAAGACTACCAGAATGCACTGCACCGTACTGGACAGATAAACAACCCCGCTGGGGGGGTGATGTAATATGAACCTGTCTGTTTTTCTGTTTTGGCACAGGAAACAATATGGCAGCTGGTAACAAACATTTTAGGTGAGAAATAGGAAATGCAGTAACAGAATCTTGGTTTATATTTGATCAGTACTACTTAGTTTTACTGTTTGATCTCAGTTTTTTCAGCTTCCATTTTTACAATACAGGAAACAATATGGCGCCCACTTCCTGTCAACAAATTCTCATGCTACAGCCAAACAGTGCACCAAAATATTTTTCAAAAAACCATTGTGGGTGAGATTGACAAAACAGTTTCATAATCTTGGTTTATATTTGATCAGCACTGCCTAATTTTACAATTTGATCTGAGTTTGAGTGAGAGAGAGGCAGGTCTCTCTCGGGTGTCTCGCTTGAACCGATTCTATACTCCTGTGTCCGTGGGTGCCAGCATACGAAAATGCAAAAGTATAATCTGTAGTTCAAGCAACAGTCTTGGCTTATATTTGATCAGCGCTGCCTAATTTTACAGTTTGATCTGAGTTTGAGTGAGAGAGAGGGGTGGGTCTCTCTCGGGTGTCTCTCTTGATCCACTTCTATACTCCTGTGTTAATGGGTACCGGCATACGAAAATGCAGAAGTACAATCTGTAGTTCAAGCAACAGTCCTAGAGCCAGTAAAAATCCATTAAAAGATGCATCTTGTATCATTCAATCAATAGTTCTGGGTGCTGGTAAGATGGAGAGAAGTTTACCATAGTTAATTTACACATCCTACCTATATTGTTAGGACACAAAGCTGATTGAAAATCAGCAAAGTATCACCTTTAACAGTTTTAAGTGCACCATGTTCATTTTATAAGCTTACTTTTTATTTAACATTCACATATTTCTGCTCCTTTCAAGCTCCTAGGGATAGCAATTACAGTCAGTCAATTGGTCCCTATTTATACCTCAACAACTATTGGATGGGTATTAAAGTTTGTACAGACATTAAAGGTGCCCAGAGGATGAATCCTAATGGCTTTGGTGATCCCCTGACTTTTCCTTTTGGGACACCAAGAGGTTGACATTTTTGGTTTTGAGTTATATGTGTTGATAGCGTTTGGATTGATTGTTATAAAAAATTGAAACAGACAATCATGTCCCCCTCAGGATGGATTTTATTAAATTTTGTGATCCCTGAACCCTTCATTTATCACCATCAACAGGACAAAATTACAATTTATCCAATACTTTGGTTTATGACCAAATACCTGCAAAATGAATGACATTCCCATCAGCCTCAGCCGTACTGACATGCTGTGTAACATTGGGAACATGGAAAATATTATACCAGCAAAACAGCAACATGTTAGCATTTTCATTATGAGCATATTAACATGTTGACTTTTGCATTTAGTTCAAAGCACTGCTGTCTAAGTATAGCCTTGCGTGCTTGCATTGCTGTAGACTCTTAGTCTGCGTGGTTTACATCAACTGTCTGTGATTTTAAGGAGCTTATTTTTTACATGATCTGAAATGTGTGTTTGCAAACTATGAGGGAGCCACTCTCCTGCTTAGCCTATTTGTCAGATGTATGTTAATACACAGATCTTTTAGTTTGTATTGCGGGATGTCTGTTAACTGTGGCATGCATTTTGTAAAGCCACAGTAGTTACTGAACAAACAGGGCAGCTTTCACTGTAAGGTTCCAGACACACAGAGGCAGGAGGAAGTGGAAATAACACATAAACACAATGCTGTCAGCTCTGCGATCAATTTGTGACAACTACCTCTGTTCCTCTGTAAACACAGCACGGGGATTGGAGGCAGGGTCTTTTATTTGGAGTAGAGGTTGAGGGGAGAAAAGCATTTTTTGTCATGCTATGTAAGATGCTGACTTGCTGGAGGCTGTCATGAGGTGAGATGACAGCATCGCAGTCATAAGTGGGCCAAGCAATTAGGATTGCAGGAAGGAGCGAGGGAGTCTGAAATCAGCTCAGAGGCCTTTTATTGTGACAGAAGATCATGTGAGCCTAAAGACTAGAAGAGAGCATGACTTTCTCTTCTCCATCCACCCCAGTCAGATAGCAGAGGAGACCACCCCGGGACAGGATTCATAACAAAACTACACACTGCTCAAAAAAGAGGGGATGGTAGATGAAAACCTCTGACACATACGGTATTTCATGTCTTTATCCCACTGAGCAGCAAGCCAGCAGGCATTCATAGAGCTCTCCTTTTATCTGAGCTGTGTCCTTTCTACAGCTCAGGGATGTAGTGGCGGGCAGTGAGAGAAATTTTATGTAGTTATGACTTTCTCTGCGATATCTGTGACATAGAAAGAATGAGTAAACCAAGAGTCTTGAACAAAGGTGGCATGCAGTTATGTTCCAACAAAAGATGTGATAATGATTGGCTGAGAGTGATAGTTTAGATTTAATGTTAAAGCAGACAAGGATCCAGTCAGACCTTCACAATGCCATTGCCAAAAAAAATATTGGCATTTTACTGGTCCATCTGCGTCCCAACCCTCACCTATGGTCATGAACTCTGGGTAGTGACCGAAAGAATCAGATCGCAGATACAAGCGGTGGAAATGAGTTTCCTCCGTGGGATGGCTGGGCTCAGCCTTAGAGATAGGGTAAGGAGCTCGGACATCCGGAGGGAGCTCAGAGTAGAGCTGCTGCTCCTTCACGTCGATAGGGGTCAGTAGAGGTGGCTTGGGCATCTGATCAGGATGCCTCCTGGGCGCCTCCCGCTAGAGGTGTTCCAGGCACGTCCCACTGGTATGAGGGCCCGGGGCAGACCCAGAACACGCTGGAGGGATTACATGTCTACAAACCATGGGTATGTAAACTTTGTGCGTTATTATGTAGATGCAGATAATAATAATTGAATTTCCCCTTGGGGATGAATAAAGTTATTCTTATTCTTATTCTTATGTGTATGAACGAAACTCATTTCAATCAGGAACACTTTGGTCAAAGAAAACTTTATTTCCATTTGCAGTAATATATTTGGCGGTGTGTAAAATTATTGTTTACTTACACAATATTTTTTTGCAAATGTTGATGTCAATATCATCTGCCACTGTCTTGATAGTTATACAAGTCAGGGTTGCAGTAAGCGTCAAGCAAAGCAGGCTGAAGAGTCTTTTCCCGAAGGATCTCAGTGCACTTAGAGGCCATTGGGGAGATGAAGTGCAGTCCTTCCAGTATATCATACACCTGCATCAAGGTCTCGTCCTGGTCAACCATGCATAAAACGTCTCCACTGAACCACTTCAATTGGCCTAAGTGTTAAATAGTATACCCTACCTTATTAAGTACACCTACAAGTTAGTAACAATACAGATTATGTACATATACTGTACATCTAAATTTATTAGCAGTAAACACTGTTATAACTAGGGTATTGGCCACCAGAGTAGTGTGCTATCAGCCCTGTTGCTGGAAGAAAATGTTGGCATTGTACGCCTCTGCATTATTATATTTGCATGTTGCCTGTTACGGGGAGCTGTGGCTCAGATATAGAGCGGGTTGTCCACTAAGATCAGTGGTTTGATCCCCAGCTCCTCCAGTCTGCATGTTAAAGCATCCTTGGGCAAGACACTGAACCCCAAATTGCTCCCGATGGCTGTTCCATCAGAATGTGAGTGCATGTGAAAGCTTACTGAGTAGCAGGTAGCACCATGTAAGTTAGCCTCCGCCACCGGTATGTCATTGTGTGTGTGAATATGACTTGTGTAAAAAGCACTTTGAGTGGTTGGAAGATTACAAGATAATACAAGATGCTGTGGTTTCAGAAGCTGGAGGTGGAGACTATTGTTCAAGAAACAACAAAACAGGTTGTGAGTTTGTATGTCATTGCTGTTGTCCAACAACTTTTTAGGCATGAAAAGCAGTTGTTCTTTGCTGAGACATCGCTGGGTGTTTTAGCCAAAACATGATCTCTTCCTAACCATAACCAAGTGATTTTGTGCATAGACCTAACCACACATTAACCATAGCGTTGTTGAAATGTAAAGTTTTAATGTATCTGTGCCATTATAGCATGCAAATGTAACATACCCATGGTTTTTAGAAACGTACAACATTCATACTGGCGATAGGGCTGACACTGTATTTGCCGCCAATAAAGCATGGCACTGCATGTAAACACACTTGGTAAACACTCTTAATTCTCCTGCATGAAGTCTCATAGCAGAGGGTCTGCAGTCTTGCATCATCTTGCTAATGAGCAGAGCCAGTCCTTAGCAGAGGAACATTACTCAGATCACAAGTAATTCCATGAGAAAACTCCATCCTTGGCTTCACTTGTCATGCAACAAGCATTGCATTTTCAAAAGTGTCCTTCTCTTCCTATAAACCCATGTATCCTCAAGAACATATTAATACATGTTTAACTGCTAGTCAGTCCTGACACCCTCCAGTCATAGATGCTGTTTATGATTGTCCTGAGACCACACTAACTAACCTGCAGAATATTAATGGCAGCCAAAATAAGCTTTGCTTTGACATAGTACATGGAATCACTATGACAGTTTGCCTTGACATAATGTACACATGTTTTTAACACTTTCTACATAAGAAATATATTTCCAGCATTGTTCAATATGCACATTTTGGTTTTGACTTTATCCCCGTTTGACTTCAATATGGGCTTGACACTTGGGAGAACTGCTTTACTGTAGAACTGCTTGTATTGCAATGATGAGACATAATCACAGGTACATGATTGTGATAGTATCATGCTGTGAAATATCAGGTCATTTTTCTGTCTTCTGTGATATGCAGAGTTTACCTAACTACAAGTAGAAGCAACTTTGCGTCTTGCTAAATTTGTCTGAAACTTCACACCTTTGACATGTCCTAACAAGGAGAGAGACCACCCTCTATTGTGAGCTGAGGCTGTGAACAAAAGTGAGTTCTACTATATCTAATTGGTACTTTTCAACTGACTGCACCGGCTTTGGCTCCTTATTCCTTAGAGCGGTTACATTTCACGTATTTAGAGACAGTTTTTCCAAAGTCTGTGCCTTGTCAGACTCTTCCCTTTCCCCTTTCTCTGCCCTTCGCCCAGCAGGTATCACAGCTCTTGCAACTGTACATGCAATTTGTGTGGACTTTTAAAGGACTTAGACTCTGTCTGACTGACCCGTCTTGTACCATTAATCACTTGCATGTTCTAAAAGCAGATAACGAAATGCTGCCATTCAGACTTGTGCACAGTATAAGGATGAGGTACATCTGTGCAGTCCTCTCATTATTTAGTGTGTGTTTGTGTGGATTTTTGCATTGGAATAGCAGCATGGTATTTCTGGCTGGTTAAGCTGAACATGTGGCAGTCCTCCTGGAAAGCTGACCTGTGTCGGTCTGTCTACAAGTTAATGTTCAAGTCAACCGATGCCCATCTGCAACTGCTTCTGTTTTCTCCCCATCTGTTCTCCGTACTGACACACACACACACACACTTACACACACTCATTTCATCAGAAGTATTGCTGCAAGGTAGCTGAACTGAAAAGCATAAAATTCTTCATTCATCATTTCAGCAAGTACCTGTGAAATTTAGACCTTAGTGTGCTGATGGCAGTCACAGTTGATGGTGCATCATCTTCAAAGAACATAAAAAAGAGATGCTGTGATCAGATTTCTGCTAAAAGTCCTGTTAGAATCAGTGAAAAGTTTAATCTCACATTCTCCCACCTACCAGCTGCCCCACCAGCAGCTCAACACAATGTGAGAGACAGTGGTTTGCATGAGTTACCTCACTAACTAGCGCAGCTTTCCTCTGTCTCATGAACATATATTATAAAGACAATAATATATTTAATCTACCATCTGTTAATATTTATACACGATAAATACCTGGATGCTACATTTTTCCTCTGCTGCAGCAGCAGTACCTGTGTGTCTGTGTGAACAAAAGATGAATAAAAGATCATCGCATATTATTCTCTTATTCAAGATTGATGCTTGACCTCATTGTGTGTCATTGTGCTCTTGGTTTTATATGATTAACAAGTTGCAGATGTAGGCGCTTATCCTGCATATCAAGCATGGTTTCAGCAGCTGACTCCTCAGTTTTCCTCTCTATCCAGGCACACAGAGTGAATGTAAATGGATTTGAACTTTAGCTGCCTCTCAACATCACATTCTGACATATTGCAGGACCTGCGATGGCATGTCACTGACAAAATAAATGGCAGTTCATGGATCCGAGACAACAATGACAGTCTGCTAAGAGATATGATTCTAACCTATAATGTGGATGATATTTCATCCAGTTTTTCTCTTGCACATGTTATTACTTTAAGACCTTTACTTTAAAGCCACACTCATCAGTATTTATATATTTGCAACAGAGAGAGTTCAGGGTTTTTCAACACCGGCATCCACCTGACCCACAAAAACATGTTAATCAACCACCTAAACACCACCTGCAAACTGCCAACATAGTACACACAATTGTCAGGTCTGAAGACTGAGTCAAGGACAAAGACAAAGACTGAGCACAGCGGTGCTGTTGATAAAGCTCCTTCTGAGTGTGTTTGAGAGGAAGAGACAGGAGGAGAGGAAGAGATGGTGGAAGGTAGACTATTGCACTTGCCTGATATTGTCAGCTCATAACACTGTGTTTCCATTTTAAGCCTAATATTGCATCCACTTTAACCAATGACTGTGGGGAGGAAGATTTTTTCCCTAACCAATCACCAGAGACCAGTGTACAGTGGTATGCAAAAGTTTGGGCACCCTTTGTCAAAGTTTTGTTTACTGTGAATAGTTAAGTGAGAAGAAGATTAAGTGATTTCCAGAAGGCATGAAACAATTCTTCAATATTTTAAGCAAGATTACTTTTAAATATCAATCTTTTACAGTTTCAAAATAACAAAAAGGATAAGGTCCTAAAGTAAAAGTTTGGACACCCTTCATGGTCAGTACTTAGTAGCGTCCTCTTTTGCAAGTATCACAGCTTCTAAACGCATTTTGTAATCAGCTGAAGTGTTTAAATTCTTGTTAGGGGGATTTTCATCCATTCTTCTTCTAGTTCTGTAAGACTCTCGGGCTGCCTTACATGCACTGCTCTTTCGAGGTCTATCCACAGATCTTTAATGATGTTTAGGTCAGGGGACTGTGAGGGCCATTACAAAACCTTCAGCTTGCCTCTTGAGGTAGTCCATTGTGGATTTCAATGTGTATTCAGAATCATTGTCCTGTTGTAGAAGCCATCCTCTTTTCATCTTCAGCTTTTTAAGATGATGTGATGTTTGCTTCAAGGATTTACTAGAATTAAATTTAACCCATTCTTCCCTCTACCTGTGAAATGTTCCCTGTGCCACTTCCTGCAACACAAGCCCAAGGCACGATCAATCCATCCACCTTCATGTTTAACAGTTGGACAGGTGTTCTTTTTCTGAAATTCTGCATCATTCTTCTCTAAACATACCTTTGTATGTCCAGAAAGTTTTGACTTCATCAGACCACAGGACTTGTTTGCAAAAAGCATCAGGCTTGCTTAGATGTTCCTTTGCAAACTTCTGGTGCCGAATTTTGTGGTGAGGACACATGAAAGGTTTTCTTCTGATGACACCTCCATGTGGGTCATATTTGTACAGGTGTCACTGCACAGTAGAACAGTGCCCCACCACTCCAGAGTCCGATTAATCTTTCTGCAGGTCTTTTGCTCTCAAACTGGGGTTTTAAATTGCCTTCCTAGCAGCTCTTCTTATAAGCAGCTCTTTCAGAAAGTTTTCTTGGTCGTTCAGACTTTAACATTTGCATCACCTGGCCTTTGCTAACAATGACTGTGAACAACCGGAGCCCCAACAAGCTATTAATGGTCTGTGACCCTGGCAAAAAGAGCTCAAATGTCATGGGGTTCCCAAACTTTTGCATTGTGCTCCTTTCCTTTTTTCACTCTAAAAATACACCAATCTTGCTTGAAATGTTAAAAACCATGTTTCATCTTTAACTTAATGCCTTTTGCAGATCAGTTCATCTTTTACTTACTTAACTTTTTGCAGTACACGAAATTTTGACCTTGGGTGCTGAAACTTTTGAATGCCACTGTATCCACCATCATTTTAAGTCCACACTGATGTGTAGTCATGCCAGCGTACCAATTTTGTGGGGGTTTTAAGAGCGGAGCGAAGCAAATTTAAACAAACTACGATGTCAGGTGAAACTGGGAAGACATGTCGAGCCTCAATAGTAGCGTCTGTCTTGTCTGTAGCAGTCGCCATTGTTGTTATTATTCATCATTGGTTCCACCACCATTCGACAACAGCTTACACCGTTAGTCCCACCCATGGTGCTGATTAGCTGATCAAGTCCCCTCATGGTGCTCACTGGTAGTTTTTTGAAATGTAAACTGAGGGACTGCTGTTTAATGTCACAATACCGCACAAATCAGTTAACTCAGTGGAGTGGGTGGATTCAAAGGTCTGGGTCCATGCAACTATTGCAGGCAATATTTCTGCAAGTTATTCATAACTCACTCAGAATGCTGCACTTTTTTGGCTCGCTTGCCGCAACCTGCAATATTTTTGAGAAAGCTTACCCAAACCTGCCTGACCTGCAGATTGTGGGTCAACCTGTGCATTACTACACCCTACTCTGCACTCCCCCTCAGTTCTGGGGACCATTTTAACCTCTGTTAGTTGGTTGTTTTTGTTTTCTAGCCCGCAGCTCTCATCAACCATGTTTCCAGGTGCAGCAGGCAGTACTATTTGGATGTGAAAATCTGTGGTTAACACACTATATGCTACCTGCCAAACCCAAATGGATGGACACAGGTAGTAATTAGCTGGTGAACATAGTGGAGCATTTAGCAGCTAAAGAGCCAGATATTTTTCTCAGGAGTTCGTGGAGACCAAAACAAGATCTTGAAGGAGACTGAATATTGGACTTTCTTCATCAGGTGGTCACAAACATGAGACAATTCATATAATTCTGTGTAGCTCTATAATGACTTTGTTTGTTGATAATGCTGTTACAGGTTGTGTTTTGCAGTGCAGGGATGGCTGGGTGGATTAGATTATATGTCAGCGCAGTTTCTTGACTATGAAGTCAAGTTACCACTGTTTGAATTTTAGACATGAGCCTATCCATTTGCCCTCAACATGCAACAAAACAGCAACATCTTTGTTGTTAAAGTTTCTTTAATGTTACTTTAGTAAATGCAATTAAAGAATCATTTTCACCAATTTATCACAGATGTCTTACTTATGCTCTGTGACCAGTATTTGTTGAATGCTCAAAAAGAGAGAACAAAAATAAAGAATCAATTCAGTATTCACACAACCATAGCATTTCAGCAGCAGGTTTATTATAATGCTTTATGGAGATTTATGGAGCTGAAGGCATATTGGGTTGCCTGATTCACACTGTAATGAAAGTAAAACACTCAATGACTTAGCAGAAAAAAGACATTTGCTCTTTATGGCTTTTTTATTATAAACTTAGTTGATTTTGTCTCAGTAGACTCACAGCAGTGTTCATATTGGGACTGTTTACACCTGTGCTGCTACTAGTGAGATGCTTTCAGCAGTATGCAGTTGTCCGATTCAATATTGACAGCCATTTGTCATGTTAACCTCCATACAAGGACCTTGAAACTAATTACCCTAAAATATAATGAAGCGTAATTGTTATTAAACAACTGAACAGGCAGCACTTCTTATCTCTTCGATGCATTTAAATTAATTTAGTCATGAAACACCAACCCAGTTGGCGCTCCTGCTGAACAGACACCATATGCAGTGTGCAGATGATGAGGCTCTAAAGGTCCATGTGTGGGATTATGAGTTTGTGAGTAGAATTAGGACCAATTGGCGCTCTCCATTCCCTCTGGACATGACCTCTCTCCCTTGCTGGCCACACCAGACAGGCCTGTTAAGATGCAGGGAGAGAAGGGGAGCAGCCTGAATGTCTGCTCAATCCATTTCAAAAAGCCAGCCTCGGCAATGATTGACAGGGGGAGAGGTTACATCCGTATTTACCCTTATAGAAATACATGAGATTGTGAGGGGGAAAAAGAAAATACTGGAGTGCAAAATGGTCTTGCATTGAATAGCCGAACAGGGAGAAAAAAGAAATAGGAAGCATAATGCATGAATTGATGGACTGATTCAAGAGGAAGATGGAATACATAAATGCATCAATATAGAGATTCAATTTTGAAGCCAAATAGAATCTTTTGTCCGAGCAAGATTTTCCTTTGATAGGGGGAAAGAAAGACACTTCCTCTTTAACCATGAAAGATTACAAACAGATATGGATTAAGTCGGGAGATTTTAGAGTGGCATTAATGTATTGTCTACATTGAACTTGCGAAGTGCATTTTCTAAATGATCAAAACACTTGAAGCCATTTGAACTTTTTGGATCAACAACTACTGATTACCAGCCACCCATTTCTGTTAGCCAAATGTGACAGAGACATTCACAACTTGTAGGGAACTGTGTCAGTTAACAACATTACATCAAAATGTATGAATATGTCACTCCAAGGAAGTAATTGTAATATATCCTGGGGGACACAACCCCCCTAAAATTTGAATATGCTCAAAATGCCCCCTGCATATAAAGGTAATGTTAACATCAATACATCATTTTACACTGGAACTGTAATTGTGGAAATAAAAAATATTTAATCGAAACGTATCAGTAAATAGGCTGATTTGTGAGCACTAATGTTAATCATCATGGGTAAGTGACCCACAGATAATTAGCCACACATTAAACCAGTGACCAACAATGCACACAAGAATTCCAATGCCCTTGAACAATTGTACCTGAGCCAATGGCAAATGAAAATACTGAAGTCCAGTTTAGGACTAGATGTTACAATCCCTTGATGCACATACTTGAGACTATAAGTGGGAGAGACAGCGCCGTCCGGAGGTTTCAGAGTGGGAGCCTTTGGGTTAAGGTTAGATGGATTGAAAAGTAGGAGCATAGGTAGATAGAAAAGTAAGAAGGAGCATAGGGAAGGCGGAGCCAGGGGGTGAACTCACTCTCCCCCACCAGACCAAGCCATATACTCCACCTCCCCGTACTCCCTCATTTTGTTGAGGGCAGAAGAGAGAGGAAACTAACACGAGAAAGATGTACCTAACTTTAATCTACAGTAGGTGGAGTTTGACTGGTCAACTGTTGTTGCACATACTTGCGATTTAGAGTCATAGTTGTAGCCTTGCTGGGGTATGCGGTGGGTGGTTAGGGAGGGTAAAAGCTTCATTGGGGTCATCAGGTGGGTACCCTTGGTCATTGGTGTTTCAACGATAGGCCTACAACACTTCCAGAGGGCTCATCGGCAACACCTGGCGTCCCAGGTGCACCCCCCCCTCTGCTTTTATTCCCTTGAACCCTGCTGTTGGAGCCCGGTCTCACTCCGAAGTTGCTAAGGTCCAGCGCTTGGGCAGTGACTTGTGTGTGAGAAACCAACAAAAATAAAAAGCATCCTTTTAACGACTGCATTATATGCGGCTGGTTGCCGTTATAGTTTAACTGCACTCGGCGGCATCAGGGGGAAACGTGGCTGGACAAGGACGAAAGTTAAGGCAGCGAAAGTCCGAGTTGGGCAGGCAGGAGTGGTCCACCTGAGAGAGCGGTGTCCGCTTCCTGAAACCTAACCACTTCCTGTTTTGTTGTTGAAGGGAAAAAAAAGTCAATTTGTGGTGTTGTACCTACGTAAAAGAAGACAATGCATGTAACAGGCAGAACTTGACAAGGTGTCCCAGAACGTCCACAACCAATGCACCCAGGGTACCTTGCACGTCGAATGTGGACATGGAAAGTCCATGACCAAAGCGTCAATATGTGACGAGGTCAGAGTGAAAATGTGTTGGCTGTTGTTAGTGGTATTTCAGGGCCCAAGTGGTGTCTCTTCATAGCCATGGAAGATGCTTAGGTGTTATTAACTAATGTTAATGTCTTAATTATGTTATATTTGTCAGATAGCCCACGAAGTCTGAGGAAAGTGTCAATTATCTGTGCTGCAGTGCACATGTAATTTAGAGGATTATGAAATGTATGCATATTCATATTAGATAGCCCATAGTGTATAACTTTATGATTAATGATATAATAGAGGATGAGTTTTCAAAGTTTGAAACCTTTCCTGTGGGGGTGTGGGGGGGCCCCGGAACCCATGACACCTTTGCGCAGATGATCGCACGAGAGAAGCGTGTTCGGATTGCCCATTTGCGCGCATGATTGGTACTGATATCATCCGCCACGGTCAGTATCTAGTGCCACTTTACCAGCAGGAGGAACTCAAGCACCAACATTTAGACACTGACATCAGCCATCCCAGTGCAGTGGCCTTTAAATGTTGTGTTAGAGGGGATGTGACTCTGCAGATTTAAGAAACGTCCCACATGAACAGGACTACACACATCTGCCACTTGAGTATAATCAGCTTGATCTTGTCAAACTCATCAGTTGCTCTGCTAATGGGTGAGTCCAGGGTGATCCCGCGTGTTTGCTCAAGTGGGCTTAGCTTGATATCCTGCTGCACCTCATGATGACTCAGGTATAGACTAGTTTTGAAATCTAGTAGCTTCAAATTAATTCACTGCAAAAGATTCATCCAAGTAATACACAGTAGGCTTAAACCGTAATTTTGACCTAGAAGGATAGGAAGACAGTCAGGTGAGCTTGTTTCCAGTGTTTCATGGCAGGAATCCTCTGAAAATGACTCATCTTGAAACAAAGCAGGTGAGACAGATCATCCTGTGAGACAACACTTTATTAAGAAACGATTCTTGTATTTTGCGTGAATGTTTGGGATATGCATAACTGAGTTTTTCGGGGTTGTCATTTGTAGAGCAACAATTTCAAGAATGTGCGTGGCTCCAGTGTGACAGACACACAGGGTGATGCCGGTGTCATTAGTTTAGCGCAGCTTTAGGACCCGGGGAGGCTGACGCGGCTGCTCCCTGCAGGAGAAGCATGGACAGATTTGTATGCGCTGGCTCTTCACCGCTGCACTAACTGCACTATACATAACGGCACAGGATATTCTTTTTTTCCACCCCGAAGGATAAGCTTTATCAGCGGACACTGCTTTGCTTCGAGTTTCCAGCGCTTTGTTTCTAGAAAGAAGGATAACCAGCGTCAACTCAAGTGGCTCGATCACCAGTTGTAGCCTGTATATTATCTCCGCGGTTTTCTTTTCTCCACCGTGCGCAGCGAAAAGCCTTAAAAGTTTTACGGACTCGCCGGTATGGATCACTTCTGCTTTTAAGGGACACACACGTGCAGCAGCGTTGGTATCATTTTGGAGAAGGTAAGTTGGGTTTGACTTGTGTCTGTGAGGAATGCTGCGACACGCGCAGCAGTTTGGTGAAAAATGGTGCGCCTTGCTCTTTCTGCAGGTGTGGAGGCTGTGCAGTGTTGCCTGTGTGATTCATAAAGACTGCAGTTGTTCTGATTATAGACACAGATTTGACACACCAGCTCAAATTAAGCTATGCGTAAAGCATGGTGCCTTTACGCAAATCCGGAGTCGAGAGACTTGTGTCTTGATAGTGCACAACGCAAGACAGCAAATATTCTATCAGATTGAGTACATATCATATGGTGTGCAGTAAGACAGCAGTCTCTCCTGCCTCGTGTCGTGTTGTGATTTGATAGGTGTGAGTCTCTCACCTGTCAAAGCAGCCTGTTGACAGACTGACTGACAGGACGCTCGCGCGGCCCCTCCTGGCGGAGCTGTCCCTCTCTGTGTGGTGCTGAAAGTTTCCTAACTGGCCACATGGCTTGTCGCATCACAGAGAAAGAAACGACAAGGAGAATGCACATGCTGCATGCAGATATGCTTACTGAAGACAATTATGATTTAGAGGCTAAACGCTAGCAGGCGATTTATCTATCAGCCTGCAGGCAATGAGTGATCCACGGGTGGTAGGGGGGGGGTTGCGTGTAACTCAGCCGGCGCTGTCTTGCCGCACTGAGAGCAGTGTCTCAGCAGGGATTGCACCGGACAATGAGGGACGATGAATCAATACAGTTTGAATGAACACAGAAGGAATTCCGAAAGCTGGAGTCTCTTTCGTGTAAAGCCAGCAAGAGGCTGCATCTCTCTTTGATTATAAGTAAGATTTTAGACATTGTTAATCATTGTGGCATCGTGCATTAATGCATGCACCAGTGTGATGGTGAAACCAGCAGTTTCCTAATTTGTATGGACTGCTATAGTGGTAGTTATAAACTTTTGACATATACTTTGCATACAGTAGTAAAATAATCTGCATTATGATGTATTTTGTAGCATCCATAACTTTATTCTGTCAGTCAAAGTCAATAAGAAGGCAGCTACATGTGTTGTCACAGGTGTAAGAGGTGCTGTGTGTCTGTCCCTGTCACCCACTGTGAGGAGCCCCCTCTTTGTGATTATCACTAATCCGACTCTCTGCACTTCTCTGAGATTTACAACATGCCTGTGAGGATTTCTGTGGACAGGTGGAGTGTCGTCCACACTGCTGCTGCTGCTGCTGCTGCTGCTGTGGCATCCCTTCATATTTTCTCTTCCTGTGCTCATGCTCCAGACTGTGATGTAGTCAGCCCTGCGTGATATTGTGTGAGTCTTACCTGTCTTGGCAGTGTGGTACTTTCCAGATTGATTCACTTTTCCCACAGAAGTGAAGAGCCTCTTTCTTTTTATCTTTCCACTCCTCTAGTTGTGGTGATGATGGAGGAGATGGTGGGGGTGGTTGGGTGGATTTTCCAATCAATGCTTTGCTTTCACTTTATCAAAGCCCCCCCATTTCTGCAGGGAAAATTTTTGCTTTGCTTCGACTATGTGTGGATTTATTTTTGGAGCTGTCTTTTAATGTCATAAATTATTACAGACAATAATAAGATGAGATATTCCTAACGCAAGGCTTTCTTGTTTGAAAACTCTCTTCCTGCTGTATTAACATAATTCCACGAAGTTATCAATTATTCTTTTGTGTTTGTTTTCCATTTGTTACATTACAAAGAAAACTGCTTTTGAATAATTCCATTTTCCGTCTTTGCTGCAGCAGTGTTATCTTCTCCTTTTCACTGCACATCTGCTCCACATGTCAGTATGTTATCATTTCTTTGTCATGACCACGTCCTGAATATGACAGATCACACTGGATCAAAATGGCACTAATTAAGTCTAAAACTGAGATCAGATAAAATACAGAAATGACTGCGAAATTAGAGGCATAATCATGGAGAATAACGGCAGATATGAAAATTGCTTTATTTGCAGCTTATTCTTGCTTTTGTTAGTGGGATGGGTGACTTTGCCCACTGTGAACCGCTGGTCACACGTCTCTGGTTGCCTGGGTAAATCTCTGTAATCCAGAGAGGCGGACCAGATATGCCTTCATGGCAAATTTGGAGCTTATGAGCCAACTTGGAATTTTGTGTGTGGCAGCCAAAGCAGAACATTAATAGATTTCATCTAACAGGATTAGTGATATTTGGAAATAAGACAGGAGGCAGAAAATGAATAAGACATTAATACCCAGTGAGCAAAAACCAACAACACTAACTAATGTGTGAATAAAGATTCTTTGAAAGGCACACAGACTTTTCTTTCATAAATCCCCCCAGAACTGCATTGCAGAATTATCACTGTGTGTGCAATCGCATTTTCTGTTTGTAAAAAGGCTCATTCTCACTTATTCATATTCACTGATGGAAAAATTTGAAAGGTATCTAAAGAATGCTACAAACCTGCTCTCTGTTCCCTGTACAGAAAACATTTCTACTATAGAAACTGGAAAAAAATAACAGTAATAACCCTTTGTTAGGTGAAAATGATAGAGGAAGTAACCATCACTCTCCTTCATCTCCCTTCCACCCTCAAGATGTTTGAACACCCCGAGGCTGCCGACGATTGATTTCAGTTTTATTGTTTGTATTTTTCATTCCAACACTATACCGAATGAAATCACTGTCCTGCAAGGTCGCGTGATTGAAAAGCTCCAGTTGCCCGTCGTCTGTGGCTCATCCCCACCGAGCCCCAAGGCTGTGGGTCCAACAACAGGGAGATCCTGTTCCCTCTGACACCCGACCTCACATGCAAAAGGTCGAGCGCTGCTAGCTGTCGGCAGGTCTCATCATTCCCTCATGACACGGCCATTATGGTGCCCTCTGGATGGCATGTCAGTCACCCACGGTGGCAAGTCAATTAGTCATGTCTGGAGGGAGTTAGGGTATGTTTGCTGGTAGGATTTTGTCATTCATCTGCAGGTGGGGACACACTGGAGGCGGATTACAATTTCAAATTACTCTTTATGTACACAGTGTATGCCATGAGGCAACAAAGGGCCCAGGTATAATAGCTTTATATTTATATTTTAATTCAACAATTTTTCCTCATGCAAATTATTTTTTTACATCATCATGTTTGCGGCATGACAAACAGAAATCACTGATTCAAAGACTCTCGCATGCACTGAGGACATCAGCAGAATATTATGCTGTGAGTAAAGGGTAAGCCACTTCATCATCAACAGCAACAACAACGGGGAGAGGAGGATAAATGCTGTAGAGTAGAGGAGGGTGGGAAATAGGATAGAGGAGTTGGTGATCAAAGGCATGGATTAAGATATCTTCGGTTGCCTCTCAAGGAGATTCAGTGTTGTGTAAATCAAACAGACAATCTGCTGCACCACATGGAGATTAATGCTGTTAAGTACCTGGAAGATTGCTCTACAAAAATCATCATAATATACTCTGAATGTGTGTATGCGTGTGTGTATGCACAGATAGTTAGTTGATAGCTCATGTGTCAATCAATTTACAAGCACTTACTCAAACTTTATCCTGTTCTCATCATGGTAGAAATAGATCTCAAACTATGAGGATATGGATACGGCTATTGTTTTATTAATGAGGGCTATCAGAGATATTCTGCCGTCAGATAGTTCTGTTTGCCGACCAGTTTGGTTTGTATTTACTGTATGAGCACACTGTCACGGAAGAGGAATTTGCTCTGTCCCTAAATCTGTAATGTCATACAGATGTACAGCTCCATAAAGTGTGAAATGGAAGCGATAGAAAATGTGGCTGAGACTGTACTCTATGATTTGTCTCAGGATAACTGTGCATTTACTGCTCCACAACTCACAGTAATATAACCCATATAAAGTATGATCTTGATCAGTAGCAGTCGGCGCTAAGATGCTCCGTCCCACACTTTGCTGTGACAAATATTTAAAAAAAGAAAATAAAATGGGAGCCAATTCTGAGCTGCTTGCCACTTAGCATTAAAGGAAATGTATTGGGAGTAAGCCTTTGTGATAGACAGCTGTTCTATCCAGGGGCTTGTGTTGTACACCTGCTGTAAGCTGCTTCATGCCCCTGCATCGGGCGATAAGCTCCCGGCCTGTGAGCTGCCTCAGCGTGAACAAGGCTTACTTGCGTTGAAATTCTGACAGACAAATGTAAATGCTCAGAAATCATTCTGCATATGCAAAAAGCCTTCGTTGTTCACCTTCAACCTTAAGATGCTGGCAGCACATTGATTGTGTCAAAGATTAAAGTCGCATATATATATAGATATATATATGTTAAAAATTCAATTTACAGAGTAAAGTAGTGCTGAGGAGAAAGGACTGTACTGTTTGCTATGATTTTTGACAGTGTGATGATTTGCCATCATAGGACCGTATGACAGCAACAAACAGTAACAGCTAATGCTAGCTAGTCAATCTCTCCTTCTTATAATGTGGCACATGCATCACACTGACTGTGCAGGAGCTACCAACTCAGCAAGCGTTGACATAACGAAGGTTAGGATGTTCTAATTGTAGTTGTTAGCACAGGCAGAGGTGGAGCCCTCTCCTGGACTGTATGGGTAATACATTCCTCCAATCATGAGCATGCATTCGCCCACTGCGGTGTAGGCATGACAGGGCCCCTAGGTGGTGTGGCTCCACCTGCTCTATAGTACTAGGGTTACAATATTGTAACCTTCGTTCTATCTCACACAGGCCTCGCCCTCTAGTGGACTCTATGGGTACAGTGGGTGGAGCCCGATGAATGGACACCCTGTTTGCGACATAACATCGACCCAGCCACACTGATCCTGAACAGCTAAAGGTCAGTCGCCACAGCCTGTCTACTTCTTTATAACATAGGCCACTGCAGCTGAAGCGTAGGGGGTTTCAGCCAACCCAGGTGGTAAGCAACTGAAATGGGTAGAGCTATGGCCATGCCCTGCAGGGGTCAGTGGGCAATTGCTGTGGCTGAAATAAAATAGGATGGTAGACAGCGTTGCGGTGCCACCCTGTAGACTGTGGGCATGTATTTGGGTAGGTGTGTCCTGATTGGCTGGCTCCACTTAAGCAAAATTCAATGGGTAAATGCATGGTCATGATTTGAGGAGAGTATTACCCATAGTGTCCAGCAGAGGTTGGAGCCTGTGTGGGATAGGACTTGCACAGAATGTGGTAGGAATCAATGCTAATGACAGAGAGATAACCTATCTAGCTTGCACTAACTTTTTTTCTGACTGGAAGCTAGTCAGCCTAACTTGCGAACTATGTATTTTTACAAGGGCAGAAAAAAAATCATGGACTATATAGGGCTATGACATCTCTTAGCAATGGCGGGTTACAAATGTGAGTGAAATGTTGCCATTGGAAATGCCTAACCAGAAGACTGAAGCTTTGCAGGTTTTATCATCTTATGAGAAATGGAAAATTGTGCACTATAGCCACAGAATTGTCATTGTTTAGATTTTCTTTCATAAAGAGCAAGGGAAATTCAAATCTCCGTTCAATATTAATGTGAAAAATATTGTGTTTAAAACATTAAAACGTATTATTACACACACACGTTAAATAACAAATCAAAATAGGTGCAGTATAAAGATTACATTTGATGCACTGCTTTGTTCCATATCTTCAATGTATTTTTTCTCTGCCTCTGACTTGCTCTGATGGTAACTCTATATTACAGTCTGAGCATCCCCTACATCAGGAGGTAGGCACCCACACTGCCCAGCTTTTGGTTGGATATCTGTGGTCTATTATTTTGTGTTTCTTCTCGCTGTGAGGTGCTGCATTATTAAGCAGGTTTTAAAGTCATAAAACAGCTTGGATCCCAGTGGGAGGCACTGAGCTGTACTTTGGGTGTTTTTCATTCCCCAGGTTTTTAAAGTGTCTTTTGATTTGGGACTGTCCTGTACTTGGAGGCAGTTTGAAATGTGTGAATGAGGCAGCAAAGGGCTACTGAGGACCACATTTTTCTTCGCAAAGCAGTGTCCTCCCCTTTATTATTTTTTCCCTCTGCTGCCTCCTCCGCCTCTGTGTCCCTTTCAAGTTCTTCTGATATCACTGATACCCAGCTAACTACTGTAGTTATTTTGCTTGGGATGAGATTCCCTCAATCTCCAATCTTGACATGTGCCCCATGTTACCTGTAACATACATAATATCATCAATAATGTGCCTTTTATGGTGCAGCACAATGATGAGACTGGATGTGTAATCCATCAAAAACACCAAAACACATGGCAAGGTCACTTCTGCAGTGTGTCCGCGTTCGCTTGGATTCAGGATGCGGGCTGTTATTTGCATGCTCTTGTTTGTCTCATGCAGTATCTTTGAACATAGTGGCAAAGTTTGTGCATGCTCAGCAGAGAATCAATGTTTGATGTCAATACCCAATTCCAAACGGGATGAGGAAGAGTACACAGTTGGCTGGTGTGTATTGTCTGTCTGTGTCTCAGATGTCTGCACTGCTCTAATTCTGTAACAGAGTCAAATGTTCTTTGTGTGTGTGTGCATGTTAATTTGTACGGTTATGAAAACCCTCTTGCACCTCTTGTGAATAGTCTCTCAGCAGTGAGAATGCATTAAACATCTACTTTCATGCGCCTACAAGAGTCTTTGTAGTGCGCCCTATAAAGTGTATGCAGTCTGTGGGATCAGTGGTAACCCACAGCAGAGGCCAGGTCATCGGTAAAGGAGCACATCACCTTGTCTGGGTTGCCGTCGGAGACAAAGGCAGTAGACGCCGCCTTTGAGGCAGCTGAGAACAAAGTGTAAAATGTGCAGCGCTGCATTAAGCCAGGTAGAAAAAAAAACGATGCATGTATTAATCTGTGTAATAGATATAGTGAAATGTGCTCTCTCCTGGTCCACTCCAAATCAATGGCCATTATGCTTCCTGGACTGGTGTGTGAAGAGCCTATTTCTCCTCCTGTGTGTATGCATTCTCTGTGCAATAGTTGCTTTGCTTAATGATGGGCTGGCGTGGCCCCGTGGACATCGTTTGTCCCCTTTAATTACGTGAAGGTAGAGATTGTTATTCATGGTAAGGGACAGGGGAATAGCCCTCTGCCGCCCCCCTTCCCTGAGGCCTACTGCTCTTAGCATTGATGTGGGAGGATGTGCAGAAAACAGATGCTACCCCATGATTTCTGAGTGTTTGTACTAATGATGAGCTCCACTAGGCTGTCTTTCAACCCTTTTAATGGTGGTTCAGCCTGATTTAAAGTCAGATTTTATGGATGGAGCAGTGGTTTTTCAATCCCGCTCATCACCGAGGGCCATGCTGAAGCTCTTTCATATGGCGTGACTCTTTCTTTACACTGCATTGCTTATGTTAAGTTGAGCGCAAGTTCGCCATGCTGCCTTACATCAAGTCTGGCACTATTTGCTTTAGAAGCAAACTCATTTTATCTGATTCACTGGAAATTGTGTATACTTCACACGTGGTTATCTGCCAAAACGTAGCACAATTTTTTAAATGGATCTCCTTCCTGCCAGGCAGCCATTGATCGCCATTCATTTCAGTACAATATAAAAATTAACTTGCAGAGACTCGAAAAATCTTCTGAGATTGGTAATCAATCACATTTTTCACCCGTATGGCATTCCTTATTGTTAAGTTGAATTGTGAGCCCTTTGAAAAGTCTTGCTGATCCATTCATGAATGCTTTTCGATTTGAGAGTTGGCCGACATTGCACTGACAAGCTGCACTGTCCTAAAATCACACCCAGGAGACAAACGATGAGCAAATATCCAATTATTGAGAGGACTCATTAGTGTTTTGTCGTTAGCAATCCAAAAAAGTCACAGCTACATTATTGGGCAAAAATAAGGTCATTTAAAAGACCTTCTAGGAAGCTTCTACTGCAGAGGGCAAAGACTTTTTGAAACCTCAGACCTCACAATGATGTCACCACTGCACATAAGGACATCAAGTATTGAGGGTTCTTAGCATAGATATTGGTGTTATTGGTGATACTGGTGTGTTTCTCCCTCCTGCTTGTCCCGTGTATGAGTGTCTATCCTGCAAGTGTTTAAGTGTAGGATGGGATGTGTCCCGGAGGCTGGCTCTAATTCCCAGCGGTGTCCATCAGACCCCTGTCCCTCGAAGCTCTGACAGAAGGAGCTATTATTTTCACATCGCCCTGGTGGCCCGTGTCCCTTGGGAGAGGCCTCCCCACGTGACTGACAGCTCCGTAAACACAGCCAGCCCCGGGGTGACTGAGTGAGAGCTCACTGCAGTGACGCCCTTGTTCCGCCTTTTCTCCCCCCTCCTCCACCCCTCCCCAGACTTCTCATCTCTGCGTGTCTCTCCGTCGTGACCTAGTCCGCCCTCAGCCTCCTCGCATTACCTTCACCTGACGGGGTCAGAAGTCACCTAGTCGGGTTTTATCTAACCTTGCTGCACCCTTGCCAGCAGCTGACCAAGAAACAACAACCCCCCCGATACTTTTGTCATCTATTATATTCAGCCAAACCCCCTTTTCTCCCTGTGATGTTCTCAGTATTTTTAGATGCACTCTATTAGCTCCTTTTAATGCAGTATCATAACAACACAGCAGAGATTGCAGGGGCTGGCCCGGCTCCTCTGTGTGTGTGTCAGTAGGTCTAACTCCTGTGTAACTAAGACAGATGACTGTGTCAAGGTTGTTTCCCCACAGGGCTGGGAGAGTAGTCCTCCTCTCAAGCTCCTCTGCTCCCTCCACTTTGCGGGCTTGGTTGGACCACGCTGCTTATTGTAATGACCTAATGTAGATTCAGGATCAGCAGCCAGGGGCATCCATCTACATCAGGGTGCAGGAGACAGGAATACCCTCTGAGTCTGTCTGCGAGTTTGCGTGTCTGTGTTTGCCTGTGTGTGCATGTGCTCCTTCATGTCTGTGCGTGTGTGTGGCTGAACAGGAACGCTCATCTTGATTGTTTTTTCTCTATTTCCTTTTGTTTTGTGGAAGCAATAAAAAAAAATCACATAAAAAATGAACAACAAATAAGTACACAATAGTAGATACAAACCAGTAACAAACCATTACTGGGAATGAATGTTTATTTTTTTGGTTCTTCATGTAAAGCTATACTATAAGGGAATTGCATGTTGCTGTTTGTCAACAGTATTGCTGGTGAAAGTGAAATCGAAAGCCAGATCCCAGCTTTGTCTGCTTGGCGTTTCACCTCGACATATTTGCATGTCTCTGATTTTCATGGCTTTCTCTTGGATGTTTGCTGCTCATGGTCTGGCATCTTGTCGCCACATTTTTGGACGAGTGCTGTGCCAAGAAACTTCTTGACCATAGCAAAAATAATTTAAGAATAAGAAAATACAGGCAAACGGCAGGGTCTCAAGTGATGATTTAGAGAAATTACATTTGTATTAGTCTATATTGTTTATTTTAGGGAACTCCTGCACAGTGTGCCTTGAAGCAAACATTAAAGTTTCTTTTTGCTTTAACAGTTGATTGAAAACAATAAATTATCATGTCTGGCGAAGTTGCTGCCTGTTCAATGTCAATTAAGTTGATATCTCCATCCCCATCTTTGTTTACTCAGATGCCAATATGGCAGTGTTGTATTGCTATAATGCATAAACACCTCTCAGTTTCTTACTTTAGAAGGTATGCCTGTTTGTTTTCACAAAAGCATCTTTTCATCAGCACAAGTATTTGCATACATTAACTCTATTTACCATAAATTGTGCAATGCAATTAAAAGTTGTTTTCTTTTCTTGCTAAGTCACATCATCTCGTCTTTTGTTTACCTTCCAGCAGCTGATGCTAAAGGAAACAATGCACCTCCTACCGTAACTCGTCTCAGGGTTTCAGCTATTGACTTTTTATTAAAGCCCACAGAGCGGTATGTGGTTCAGTTGTTGAGTATTTTTGAATATCTAATTCCAATAGTAATGTTATCTTGTATCATAGGCTGTCAGCTATTGTCTTTGAGCTACTGTGTGTTAGCTTCCACTGTTAGCAAGTTAATGCAAGTTAGTGGCAGGCCGGCTAAAATTGTCTCTAGCTCTGTGCTAATGCTGATGATGCTTTTTGTGTCACCTGGTGCAAGCAGAGAGACTGCATAAAAAAATTAATTTATATACGTACATTAAACGTTAAGAAAATAATATATACATTTTACTCCCAGCATTACAATAATAGCATTTTTTTGTAAAGTGGATGAGAACAAAGTAAACTTTTGTATACAATCATATGATATGTATTATATAATCACTGTGTGTTCAACTGACTTTGTGATAATCTATGACCTTTTGTGACCCCCAAGCACTAACGCCAACTCAGCAGAACATCTATAATTTGAGTGTTGTCATGGTATTATGAGCATTTCATTAGTGCTGTCAGCATTAGAGATAGATGTTGTGGCAGTCAGTGAGGATCCACCACAGTGTATTTTGGGCTTTAAGCAGTATTTGTTAAGCAGTATTATTGTACAAAGATGTATTACCTGCTGTTTCTCCAAATTCAGCTTCAGAAATGAGGGGATAGTATTAAAAAGACTTGCCAACATGATATTTTTCTGCTTGCACTGATTGTTTTCAGTATTATTTTCTCCTGTTCATATCTCCTGTCTTTCTCTTTTTCCTGTTATGATTTTACATGTTTGTTTTGTTGCTATTTTAATGCATAATTGAAAATCTGGCTGAGACAACATTTAAAAATTATCCATCTGGCACTTTTACAACAATGCTGATCCTGTAGAGAATAAAAAACAATAAATAAACTACATCAGTAGTCTAGCCAAAAATAGCAACGCAGGAACTTTCAACCCCATGTTGTGTGTCTGTAAATCCCCATGTCTCCGACTGTGACACACACTCAAAACTCTCTAACTGGTCTCTTACCTTTTACCCTCCTGAGCCACTTTCTGGGTCAGTATTACAAAGATAAGGTCGAAGCCTCTTCAAGGAATAGTTTGACATTCTGGGGAAAAATGCTTATTCACTTTCTTGCTGGGAGTTAGATGAGAAGATTGAACAGTAACATATATCTGTACAGCATATGTTAGGCTACCATGAGCAAACAGTTGGCTTAGTTTAACATACAAACTGGAGATGGGTTGAAACAGCTAGCCTGGCTCTGTGTGAGGGTAGCAGAATCCTCCTACCTAATAGTACTTGGCCAGAACTTCTTGACATAACTGTGAGACACCAGGAAATCACTGCTCCTGAAATATTCTGGCACATAAACCCCTGTAAAACCTGAAAAAGTCACATGAGGACAATTTTTTTTTACAGATTGAACAAACAAGATATAAGGTGTTAATTAGTGAGCGCTGGAGGTGGGTGGAATCAACCTTGTCTTACTCCCAACTCTTCAAATACAGACACTGATGATACTGACACACTGTCGCATCCTTTAGCGGTGATATGAGACACACTGGGTGGTGGCATTTTTTGATGCTCCAAGTAGATGCCGTAATAAAGAGCAAGGAATTCTGAATTTGCCTGGACTTTGCTTTGACTGGATTTTCACTTAGGAGCCCACTGTTAATTTTCCATGTGAAACCAAACGTCAGTGGAGTTATTTTAATAACAGTGTAGTGTGCTATTATGTGCAGCATAATATGTTAGTGACATATGTCACCTGACATTACATTACCCTATCAACAAACGTACTTGTTGCCTGAACCTAAAGAAACTTGACACATTTGTGAGTCACGTGTGGTCCATTCAGAATGGACCCACGACCCACTTTTGGACCCCGACCCACCAGCTGGGAACCACAGACTTAAGCCCTTTTTAAACAGGAATTGTGCAAATTTGCAGGAAGGCCCAATCAGTCTTCGTTCAGCATTGGCAGTATAAAAACAAAATCGGGGAGTGCGGCAAAATGCCGCCTACCTACTGTTGTTTATACAGAATGCGCCTTTTTCAGGGCAATGGGGGGCGTGAGTAAGTAACCAAACATGTAGCTCAGCATGTGACGTAAACAGTGACGTACTCCGAGGGAAGCTTCGGCGATTCACCGTCCCCGTCATCTGACGGTTAATGGCCTCTTTGTTTGTGAGGGCAAGGAGGGCACGCAATTCCTTATCTCCCCAGTTGCTCATCTTTACAGTGTCTGTCAGGTTTGCGTTTCCCTCTTGCTACTAGCTGCGGGAACTGCCCATTGGTCCAACAGCCCATTGTTCCGACCATATTAAACCCATTGTTCCGAAGTCCGTTCCGAAATCATCATGATGCCCTGTGGTTAAGGTCTGGTTAGGTTTAGGCACAAAAACCACTTGGTTAGGGTCAGGAAAAGATCATGGTGTGGGTTAAAATGAAAAAGAAAGTGACAAACACATAAGCCGTGAGCCTGCTCCACCTCAAGCCTTTCCCAACTGACCCAGAGCCGGTCCCGTAGGAATACGGGAGCCGTTCAGCCCCGCCGACCGTCGGACTAATGGGATGTCGGACCAATGGGCAGTCGGACCAATGACATGGACCCCTAGCTGCATGCTAATTCCTGCTATCAGCTGTTTCCTGTTTATCCAACGCCAGTGGCTTGCACGTGTGGCGTCATCAACAGCTCCTCCTACAAGTCTTCAACAGCCCCTCCCGTGGCAGAAGGGCGCCTCGTTCTTTTTAAACCACAAAGGTTCCGCCAATATGTTTACCCCTACGAGGCAGAAAATTGGGCATCTCGGATCAACTCGCCAATCCGGCTCTGTGTGTCTAAACGCTTGCAGCAAAACGGCCCAACATTTGCCGGAAATCTGGCAGTGTCAAAGGGGTTTTAGAGTGTCATAGTTTGACTGTAGGGCCGCTGACCAAGTGTCAGTTGTTGATGAGTTTGGAGCAAGAGTGTGTCACCTTCGAACAGAACCAGGCTTGCTGTTTCCCTGTTTCCACTCTTTATGCTAAGCTAATGGGCTTCTAGCTCCAGCCACATATTTATCATACAGATGAGAGTGGTATCTATCATCTTATCTGAACCTCCTGTGAGAAAGTGAATAAGCATATTTCCCAAAATGTCAAACTATTCATTTAGATGTAGAACCTGAAATTGGAAAAGTTTCACAACCTTGAAATCCTATGTTTCGTCTGCACCACAATTCTCTCCTGGTATCTGCCGGAGAGGGAGATACAGTGTGATTCTTCTGACGCCTCTGTCCTCATATGCTCCCAAACTATTAAAAGTGTAGAGATTTCAGTGCGTGTGTGTGTGTGTCTCTGTTCTGGTACAGTGTGGGTGGTACCCGCTCATGAGAGGATGACACGCACAGTAACAAGGGCAACATCACTGCTCCCTCTGATTTACACCCAGATCCTGACAACAAATTAACGTTGGTGCTTTTCTTTCAGATACACTCCGCCATTAATAACAAAGCTGGCCCGGTAGCCATGCAATACTGCAATGAGACACTTTATGTTAATGCAGCTTGGTGGAGCATGTGAGTGCAAAGTTAATTCTACGAAGTGTGAAAGTCCTCTGCGATACAATGAATATTCATTTCAGTGTTCTCTCTCTGTTTGCCTGCCACAGTCAAGATAAATACAGAGTGAGGAATCTGTAAAATGCCCTTTTTGTAAGCGTTGTAAACAATCACTAAGGCGGAGCTGTGTGGGTGACAAGCTCTGTAATTGCCAATTTGACTTGGCTGGTTCTATCATTTGATGCAACAAAGACGGGAAGGATTGAAGGAGTAGAAAGATATTTGGCGAAAGACATTCCTGTATGAAGATACTCGAAGAATAATCTCAGAGAAACACAGAGGAAGCAAAGTTTTTTCCAATTTTGACCCTCACTTTTAATTGGCTGAGGGAAAGGGAGGCTGCGATCCCTGCCTGTCAATGTGCGAATACTTTAATTAACTAGAACCTTGGAGCATTGTAATCTCTGGATTTTGGGGTATCATAATGTATTAACTTTAATTAAGCTTGTGAGCTATGTGCGCTAATTAGATGAATGTGCTTATTTGTAATCTGGATAATATGAATACATTTTACACAAGCTCAAATCAGTCAGTCTTGCTAATTACAGTGTGCGTGATAGCTCTAATTGGTGATTGTGTGCCTGCCTGTGGATGATACACCATAGCTGCCGCTCCTATCTGTGCGCCCGGCTTAGGCTAATGTGATGAAATCCTCATGGAGAGATGATGTGCTCTGCTGAAGGCTGACAGTCCCAAGGAGGAGGAGGGCTCACCATGTCAGAGGCTTGTTGAACCACGTACATGTTCAGGACGGCTGCTCCTGTCTGTCAGCACAGAGGCAGTACAAACCCACTGTGCTCTCATTATCTACCTGAGCTTTTCTTTCTTTCCTGCTCTGTGGCAATCTTTGCACTTGCAGCTGTTTATCCCTGTATAGTTTTCATGTCTCATATCACACATTTGATCCTTGTCTGCTGTTTGCTGGAGCATGAAAGTCTACCACTATGAGTTATCGGGCCAGTGGTTTGAATGTTGCAAGGGGAAGGAAGAGCTGTACCACTTACACAGCTTTGATTTAAACTAGTTCATACACAGAAAGTTTTTTTGAGACCGGTGCCTGTAAACTTCCCATGATGCAACTCAATAGCATCTTTCATTCAAAGTCCTCCAAATAAATTAAAAAGTATATCCATGGGGCGTCGGTGGCTTGGTGGATAGAGCAGGTGCCCCATGTACAAGGCTGTTGCTGCAGCGGCCCGGGTTCAACTCCAGCCTGTGGCCCCTTGCTGCATGTCACTCTCTCTCTCTCTCTCTCTCCCCCCTTCACGCTTGTCTGTCCTATCAATTAAAGGCAAAATGCCCCCAAAAATATCTTTAAAATGCCGTCTCGATCGACACACGACAAGTGTTTTCTGATCTGATGCCCCAGTTGGCAAGATGACATTATTTGTCCATCCAACAGTTTCAATTGGCTTACATGAACAAAATGTTCTGTTTTTGTCCCTTATAATAAAAAAGACAGTTTTCCCACTAAACTGTTTACATGGCTATTAAAAAAGAATATTTCACTCATTTTCCTGTAGACATGCAGTCGTGCAAACTGTCATTACTCACGCTCTAACATGATGTTTATCACATCAAAATGTGGAAAAGAGAAACCACTTATGCCATTTTGGTTCTTTGCATCAACATAGGATTTTTTCAAAGCTTTCATCAATATTGGACTTATTCCACTGTGCAAACACAATCTTCTTTTATTCCTTTACTCCTTCTTGAAAAGGTCAGGGTTATGATATTTGCACATATCCAAACACCTGATATACGATTATTTTATCATGTCAAAAATAGATGTGTGTTTCCTCTTCCGACCATAAATGTGGCTTTTCTTTTGGGCATACATCTCTACCTCAGCTTTGCTCCTTGCAAACTGTTGTTTTGTGTACAACGCATCCATGACAACACACAGAGCTGACAGTAAACAGGCAAGAGGCCATGTGTCACAAACTGCTGGAAAAACCCCATTTGAGACACACAAGCTGTGTTCGAAATCACTCACTACTCACCATATAGTCCACTATAAAGCGTCTCTGCCATTTTGTAATGCTGGTTGAATGTATAGTGAGAATTACTATACTCTATATAGTGGACCCAAAGTATCCAACAATGCATTGTGAAAAGTAGTATACAACCAATTTCTCTAACTGCTTATTCTCTTGAGCATCACGGGGGGGCTGGAGCCTATCCCAGCAGACATTGGGCGAGTGATGGGTTACACCCTGGACAGGTCGCCTGACTATCACAGGGCTGACATATTGAGACAGATAACCATTTACGCTCACATTCACACCTAAGGACAATTTAAAGTCACCAATTAACCTATCCCCAACCTGCATGTCTTTGGACTGCGGGGGGAAGCCGGAGTACCCAGAGAAAACCCACGCTGACACAGGGAGAACATGCAAACTCCACACAGAAGGGCTCCCTCCTGGGATCGAACCAGGAACCAGGAACCAGGAACCCTAACCTCACCAGCCAGCGTTAATTTGGCATGTTTTAATGTGCTCACGAAATTGTTCTATATATATGTAGTAGGGAGTAGTGAAGGCTTGAATGATTTCGAACACAGGTATATTCTGAATGTACTGTATACATGTCCAAAGTATGCTGCTAGAACCAGAATAATGTCGGCATATCCCACATGCTTTAATCGGAAAATGCTTCATTTGGAAAAAGGCCTTAATCGTAATAATCAAACAGAATATGTTGTTGACATGACCCATATCAAATTCAGAATATTGTCATGTTTAGAATAACAGTGAATATTAGTGAGCAAGTAAATGTAGTCACAAAATGTGTTTAATGATGTAACAATGTTAAGGTCGGGTTAGGCAAAGAAGCAAGAACGACTTGGTTAGGTTTAAGGAAAGCCGTGGTTTGGATCAAAATGACTCCTAGGTGTTTTGTTGAGCCAACAGTCCACCCCAACATTCTCCCTATGCTGATGTTGTTGCTCTATAGTTACATCACCTGTTAGGGCAGTTGCTGAAACGACTAATTGCTGTAGTTCTTCTTGGTAGCAAAGTCTGCTTTCATTAGCTCCTCGACACCTCCAGTTTGTAACACAGACTTTCTGTTAAAAATGTCGATGTCTTCATTACGGGTGTCATGATTTTCCAAATCCACAGTTTGATTTAATTTGACCTTCAATTTCCCAGCACTGACAGCTCTGCACTGTTAGACATTCAGGGCTTGATTTGTATCAACAGATCATTGGTGTTATGCCCTGACTGTCATTTACATGTTCAAATTCTTTTTGAAAAAGTCTACAGGCCATATTGTCAAATTTAAATAATGTCTTAAAAATGTAATAATACTAACTTCTTTCACCACTTAGTTTGGAAAAAACTGTTTCAAAAACAACAAGAGAAGCCAGTGGATGGCAGATGGGTACTTTACAACAAGTTTCCTCACCTGCAAAAAGCCCCAGATTCTTTGAATATTTTTTTTCCTGTCAAATCTATTTGTTTATAATGGCTGTGAATATGCCATGCCCTTTGTGTCATATGGTTAAGGTGGCTTATGGAGCCCATGTGTAATAAAGCCTACAAACTATAGTTTTTCTGTCAGTGACTCATTTGTTGTTTACATAACTCACGGAGAAGGCAGAAAGTTGCCACATTGCTTACTTCAGGGAAGCAGAGGATTTCCCAGTTCTGTTAGTTCGTCATCATGTCTGACTCCAGCAGTGACCACAGTGTCTTAAAGTGCTGCAAGCTACCGATAAGCTATGCTGTGTTGTCTATGAAGGGTTTGTTTTTTTCCTTTGGATGCATGCAAATGAGTGAGGGTAGAGAGAATAAAATACTGGAGGAATCGCCAGTCCTACTTTTGAGTTCAAAGGTCGAAATTGAAAGCTCATTTTGATCAATTTTCGGTTTACAGGTAGAATTAAATTGGGACACTTCCAGTCTCTAAGCCCTATAACCCTGATGACATCATGGTCTTTTCTCAGACTTGGCAAAGATCCTCTAGAGCCACAAAATGCATTATACGCCTCATTCTACAGGCTAAACAGTAGACTTCATGACAAGTCAACTTAGTTTCATATGTAAAACTGGTGGACTTCACCTTTAAGGGTACCCTTTTTGAGCTCTGCATGGCTACAGTACAGAGACAGATGTGAGCACATACCTTCTGAGACATTCAGAGATATTATGGATTGACTGCATTGGAGCATCTGTCCTGATTTAATGAAACAATATGTGTAATTCAGAATATGGTACTGTTAACCTACCTGACCTAAACAAACATGTTGGGTTTGCATTTATCAGGATTACCAACAGCAGGAATAAAGCTATCATTGATTTAGCCTCCAGTACCTCTACATCCATCTTCATTGTCTTCAGTTGTCAAATCGGTGTTAGGTTCCCCTCTCCTGTTTTATTTTCATTTAGTTTCTATTTCAGCCATTTTTCCATCTCTCATATACTGTATATTTATAAACACAAATAAAATACCTTTGTTAAAATTATAATTGCATATGTTTGTACTAAAAAAGATATCACTGAGTAAGATGTAGGGATGTGTTTAAGTATGAACCATCTTAGCTGGCAGCAGACGTCAATATGACCTCAGAAGACATTGGACAGATGTTAAATTTTGGTTGGAATGAAAATCAGATTGATGGTATTGTTGATGTCTAACGACATAAGAATTTCACGTTGCAGACGTTGGGTTTTGTTCTTCATACCTTTCGTCATTCTATGTCAAGATGGCGTTTGCATGATGGATTTTGGTAACTTAACAACACATCTTTAACCTAACAAAATATCACCATCATCTGCGGTCAGTATTCTACATCAAATTGAAAATGGCATTAGACGTTGTCCTGACACTGAATATTGATCACCTCACATCACAACCTAAGTTCAACCAAATATCAATGTCTGTCTGATGTTGGTGGCAAGCTGTAATGGGGCAGATGTAGTGTAAGTCCTTGTTTCTAATTTGCTATTCTTATTCTAAGCATGCATGTGATGTGATTAATCATGTGATCACTTGAGAACTGCCTCTCCTACACTTTGCTGTAGTAGGAGTAAGTTACTTGATAAATGTTTCTCATTCTCCACTCTCCGTGAACTTTTTGTGCTACTTGGCTCTTTACAGCAAGTTTGATAAATACAGGGCCAGAGTTGTATAGCGAGAAAAGCTTTACAATGCTGTATTATAGTAGAGTGTGTTGTATTTGAACATTTAGTAAATAAAGAGGATCTTTTATTCTACCCCTCCTTGCAGAATTAGCTGTCTTACATCACACTGCTCTGATGACAACCAGCTTAACTTTACCCATAAAGATAAATGATACAATATAATTCACTTCACAGGCAATAAGAGGTGTATGTCAGATTATAAACGAGCAAAAAAAAACATGTACTGTGGAGGAAACATTGGGAGGAAAATATGCCTGTGGCCCAATTTGAAACAGACGCCTGCAGTCATGTTGTCTTCAGTCTGCCTGTGTGTTTCTACATTCTGTTTATTCAGCTTGAGGCTTTCTCTGACAGCTGTGCCGAAATGAGCTCCTCAAAGTTGGAAATAGGCTCATGTGAAGTCAAAAACAGACTTACACAACCACCAGTGTGACATACAGCACTGGGGAACTGCCAGCTGCAATCAAACATCACATTGAATAGATGAATAAGCAAAACAAGCTGTTACTATGATCTGTACACAGACTGTAAATGCAGAGGATGCCCAGACGTTATAGTCTGTCACATAAGCCCCTCTGGAAGCCTTACCTATTTATAAGTTATTACAGAGAGCAGGTCGAAATTCATAAGGGCATATGGGAGGCAGAGGGAGATTGCCAGCCGCTGTCACTTACAGTGAATGAAGCCTCTGCTACTCTTGTCCTCTAGAAAGTGCATCTGAAACACACTATTAACTTTCCCATTGCTGATGTCACTTTTTATTGCCCCATGGTTTCAGGTCTCTGCGAGTTGGCAGGCTCCGCTGCACTGCTTTCCAAAGCCAGATAGATGCTTGTGTCAGAGCACAGAAATACAGCAATGATGGAGATATTATTCTGAGGATTTAATTTGCCAGAGTGGGTTGGTAAAGTGCACCCTTATGGCGATTGATGCAAAAAGGCTGCTGCACTGTGCTCGGGGGAAAATCATCCTGTGTCTCGCTTCTGTTTAGAAAATCTTTCTGCTGTGTATTGCAACAAAATGCAAATTTAAACACCATGGTGGCATTTGTATGTTAAAGATTTCAGCACTGAAAGTGGGATATAATCTATGTTAAACTTAAAATAAAATGTGAAGTTAGTACAATTATGTCTTTATCAGTATTACCTGTAGATTTATATATTCACAGTATGCTTAAGTGCCTGTTATAAGGTGGCTCTGACAGATTTTAAAGCCGAGGAAAGAGGTCATCATCTATCTATATATGCAAGAACAAAGGAAGTGGTACCATGAGAATTAAAATGAACCTAAGTGTTTGAAAGAACACCAAGCTTCGCTACGTTTAGCTGATTGTGAAATTGAGTAATGAGATTGACCGTTTTATAGGATGAAGTTCATCAATTACAGCTACGCACACAGACATACTGGTTTATGTCAGGTAATCCAGTTAACGGTGATTCATTACAACTATTATTAATGAGGAATTATTAATGACAAGAGGTCTGTGATTGTGCCACGAGGGCTTAAACCAACCACCATGGGACCCAGCGTTGCTTTGCATATGGCAGAGGGTAAAACGTGTGCTGCTTTTGTGCGCGGCACAATACTGAGTGGCATTTGAACATGCGCTTGCTGCATTGTGCACGGGTAATTAACATTGTATAATCTACCTGCTTACAAAGCAACTTTTGTAATTAGAGTTATGATTGCGGCAGGATAATGACAGTGATTCTACAACAGATAATGACTGTTGTGCTCTTGGCAGTTGCTGCATTGTTTGTGCAGCAGACTTCTGACATATGGGACACAAAAGGACACAATAGCCGGGCTGACCGCCTTTGCTCCTGCACGGGCAGACCGAGTGACTGCAGACAAATTGCACTGTAGGTCTTCCAAATGATGCCAACCCAGGGAAAATGGTTGAGACACATGAGAGTGGGACCATAATGTAAAAGCCTGAGCTATGTGGAAGCTCATGGACTGTGCACCTGAGCTTGGACACAGAACATACTGCTGGCTAGTGCTCTCTGACTGCAGTATTACTGTTTCACAGGGAGGCATTTCTCACTGTGCCTTTCCTGCTGATCTTAGTGCATATCATATTATAGCTAAGAAATGTAACACAAAACATGAGAAACCAGATCAGGACACTCAGATGGAAAACAGTTGGATTGGTATTTAATAAATGCCAATATAACTTGACTATTATTTTTTATGAAGATGGCTGACTGTTGGCCAGCTTTTAAAAATATGTCTACAGAGTGCATCACTGCTAAACAGGGCTGGATGTTTGTATGGTAATATTACTTTAAAAAAATCAAAGACCCATCCATCTGTCTCGTGAAAAAAATGGAATTGTCCTTTAAAGAGATGGCGGAGCATTTATTCAAATAAATTAAGAGTTGTCAGAGATGGCATCTTGATAGGAAGCACTTAGGCCCGTGGCGTCCATGGCTGTGCAGTCAGTGGGGACAGGTCCACAGTGCAGGCCGTGGACTAATCCATCACCGCCAGCGAGGGGGCTGGGGGCCAAGCGCTTGGCTTCTCCCTCCAGGAAATAATCAGCTTTTAATTTATCACAGATCACATTCATGAGAAGACAGATCACTATGGGGAGGCCGCGTGTGACCAGGCCCATCTCCCCAGTCATGCTGGAGTGCTTTCGGCTCTTCTAATTTATTCTAATTTGGGGTTTTCTCATATCTCCATCATTTTACCAGTTTGGGATGAAGAGACCCTTCACCCTGTTAAATTATAGCAATTTTAACATCTTTCCCAGAATATATAAAACTTCCATTTAGGCCACACCAAACACTTTCTGAAATAGTGTCCACCATTAAAAACGATTTTTGTGACCAGCCGCCAATGCGCCATACAGTAACAGTGAACAGAAAGTGGGACAGTGATGCAGGGTCTTTCCCTGCGGAATGAATGGAGCATATGCTATTATGTAAGTCAACTGCAGGGCGTCCTAATGGCTTCAGATTTGTTTCTGGCCCCGGTGTGTTGCCACAGTGTGCACTGTGGCCCCCACAGGAGTGTGGATGATTAGTAGCCTGACTTGGATGAGCACAAGAGATGTGATCTACGCTAAGGGGGAAGGACAGTTCAGCCACATGTCGTCCACCCTCCCCACCGATCACTTTACAGATCCCGGGCAGGTTAATCCTTTTATTGTAATGAAGTGAGGAGGCATAATGTACTGCGAATGTGAGATGCTTAATCCAGTGGTGGCATTTTTATGAGGAAGGAGTAGCCATGGTGACATAGAGAACAGAGTGCTTGAGAGGCACAGGAACTATCCATCAAAACATGACGCTGACATAGCACAACACAACAACATGCACTTGGAGAGATTTGCATGCATGTCTGACATTCAAGATAAACTCCCTTACTGCCCTCCCATCCATGTTATGGTGTAACTTTGGACCAGAGCCCAGGAGTGGGTTTCACCAGTATGTATATTTAAACTTGGCACACTTATAAAATGAGTTTTAAAAGTAACTTTGTAATTAGTAATTTGCTAACTGCAAGTCAGAACCCACGTAGACGCTGTAAACCTTTACAGTAAAGAGGTAAAATGCTTTATGCAGGCTTCGCACACCAGCTCAACAAATTAAACATCACAGAAGAAGAAACTGGAATGATTTAGTGAATATTATGAAATTATTTCATTTAAAAAAAACACACACACAATATGCCTCACATTAACGGCCTCCTAAAACTGTTATATTAGCTCATGATGTTGTGATGACTTTCATTTTACATTGTTAAAGATGATTTATTGATGGACTGGGGACCATAACAGCAAGTAGAGCATCCGTCTACAAACTCTCACACAACTCGTGCAGTATAAACCGAGTCTCATGAATACAGTTGCACGAGAAGTACTCCTTGGAATCTGGCTTTGAAGAGAGCACAGATACGTTCCACTCTCAGTTCAGCTTTAAATAGCAATGTTCCAACTTGTCATTGTCCCATAGAAATCTCAACATGACAAACTCCTCAATAGAATTGTTTATTAATTTGTTATAAGGCACACAATGAGCAAATTTGCTACCTCAGTGAACTTCAGCCAATGATTCATCACATAGAATGTGTAATCCCCGTGCCCTCTCTTTTTGTTTTGATCCCTCCAGTGCTGTACCTGCTGTACATGTATTTATAGAAAATATATAGGGGCATGCATTAATGCTGAACTCTGGAGTTTAAAACTTTGTTGTTGATACTGAACTTGAATTGCACAATACACTTGACTCTCTTGTGGGTGGGTGAGCACTAGCAGTGCAGACAAGTGCAATATTGGTTGTGTAGGACCTGTGAAGGAGCAACTTTCTTCTTATTCAGCAAAGTCCAAAACAAACGGGCAACTTAGAAAAAGAAGTCTAACTTTTGAACAGCTCTCCAGACTAGGAAGAAAAGCAGAGCAGCAATCAATACACAGATGTCAATCAACGGATAGCTTTGGATCATTTTAAGTCTGTCTAAATTCTTACATGCCAGATGGATGATTTTAGAGAAGGGTTTTGGACGTTGTACTTGTACTTCCTCTCCATCTGATCCACAAAGCTATCCCTTTTTAATGCAACTGGATTGTCAACAATGAGAGACAAAATCTTGCTATATGCAAAAATGCATTCAAGTGTTTCTGTGAGCTTATATTCAGCAGCCTGAGTTAGCCAAGTGGGTCAAGTGGGTATCTTTGTCCTCGTAGATAACGTAGGTTGTGTTGTGTCCCCAAACGAACCTGCATTTGATACCAGGACGTGTATCTCTGCTGCAGCTCAGCAAGAAAACACTGAATTTTATATTAGAAATATGTAACTCACACTACTGAAGTCTCATATCAGGTTCAGCTAATATGAGGCTGATTGAAGACGTCTAACTCCACCACATGATGTCTTGGAGATCTGATCTGTCTTACTGATGTGTTTTTCGCTCATTTTTTTTACAGGAGAGGTTTGCCACTTTATTTTTCAAATGGCCATGATTGCAAGGGAATATTTTGTATTCATGTCACAGTGAATCATACACCCAGGGGCCACTTTATTAGATACACATATACAATTTATTGCAACAGCTCTGCCATAAATTCTACCCTTCACAAAGTTTATAGTGTTCAGTTTTTGTGGATATTACCAGAAATATGTAAATTTGAATTCATATGCTTGTTACTGAAGTATTTCACTGCTTTACATAAAACTGGGCTGTCTATGCAGTGAAAACATGCAAATACTTTTAAATTTGGTGCTATATGACCAGAGAAAACACAGAAAAGGGCTGTGGCATTTGTTGTTCATCAAGAGGTAGAAAATCCTTCAACTACCAGAATGCACTGTGCCACAATGAACAAAAAAACACACCTGCTGGTGGGTGCCAAATGAGTTGGCCATTTGGACACAGGAAACAATATAGCGGCAGGCTGGTAACCCACGTAGACTGTAAAAGTAATGGGTGTAGCCACCATGACATCACCCATTGGTTTGTTGACTACCGTTTTGAGGCCTTGAGTTCAGCATTTCAGCCGTTGCCATCTTGATTTTTTTAACCCAGAAGTGATCATATTTGGGTGACAGGGTGGAGCTTTAGAGGAGCAAGGTGTTGTTCTGAATTACATTACACTGAGAGGTGTTTCAAATTATTTGTCCTGTTTACATACAGAATATGAGAAACACCTCTGAATATAATGCAGTGCAGCACAACACCACCATTAACCACTAACATTATGAGCATCATCAGTGTGGACCTAACGGCAAAGCAGTTGAATTGGATAACATTAGACTGCACATGTGTAGCTAATAAAGTGCCCATTTTGTGTAAATATACTTTAGTATGTTTGTACTTAGTTTATTTTACATGTTCATGTCCACTTCGCTGCTTCTCCATACTTTTGCTTCCTACTTTGCCTCTGTATTGTCAGTGTAAGAATGTGCAGTGTGCCTCAGAAGCACAAAAGCAGCAGATGAAAGAGAGGCAGATTAAGCAGTCAGGGGTAGAGGTTCCAGTCAGAGGTAATATGAAGTTCATTCTTATTCTCAGAGGCCTCCAACTGGCTTCCCCTTAAGTTACCTGCTCCTTTTAAACATTTCACCTGTGTCTTGTCCGGGTTCAAGGATACTGCACATGAGCATCTCATTAGTGCACTGGGGAGCTTCTTTCATTTGCAAGATGAATGGGAAAAGTTCTGCATTTGCTCATCCATGGTTACAGTGTTATCCACAACTGTCTGATCTCTGTTGAGTTTAAGTGCTTGGGGCTCGTAGAAGTGTCACAATGAGAAACCGCAGGTTTTGAATGACATCGTCTTGGTTTAGCAGGCATCCGAAAAATCAATTTGTGGGCAGTGACTGTTCTGCTGATGGTTCCTGTCTTTTGTGGGAGTTGGTCAGTGAGCCAGCAGCAGTGCTTCTTGTCACTGCCTGATTAATTGGCTTCAATCCATTCAGCAGTCATTGAGTCAGATGAAGAGAGACAATAAGGGCCTTTCATTCCTCTCAAACTGAATTGGTAGTGAATGCAGAGGAAGCCACTGAAACAAGCCTTGTAAAACATGCTCATTTCCTTTGATGGAAGTGGGCTTAATAATGAGCACAGAGGAATAGTCATTGATTAGACTGTGATGCATCTTCACATACATGTTTGTGGTTCCTAGAGAGGAGGGCTCAAATAAATCTTCCTTTATCTCTAATTCCTCTATTCATTAATCAAACAGAACAGGGTGATGAGCTGAATTACGAGTCCAGCTCCCCACCACTTGCATCTGGGTTGAGGAGGCCATCTCAATGTTGTGTATCCCACATTCCCAAACCAAAGACCCCTGGCGACCACTTGTCACAGCCATCTCCTGACTGGTAATTGGGTATTTATCTGATTGCCTGCGAGAGGACGATGCAGTGTTTATCTGACACAATCATCAAGAAAAATGGGGGCACCTAGTCCGCTGCTCCTCCAGGATACTGGCTTGCTACTGGTTCAGGTGGCCAGGCAGAGTGAAAGCGCTGTAATCTTTCTGTCTAACCACTGGGACTTCTTTATCAGACATTTAGCCGCGAATACGCTTGTCATCATCACATGCAAATGGGGCAATTGTGAAAATATAACACATAATTCTTTGGCTCTTCTGTGACACTGGAGGGATGAGAAGTGACGATAACACACGCTGCAACAATGAGCTCCCAAATGATTGAGATCTGAGAGACAGCCTTTTCAGAGGCTCTTCTAATTCTGAGAGCAGGAAATGCATATAAAGGGGGTGCAAAAGTGTTCAGTGAGTACCCGAAGATAAGATTGGAGAAAAAGCTATAAGAGCAAATTGGTGTGCTTGTGCCTTCTTTTTCCTGCAAACCTATTACAGAAAGGGGAGTAAGAGAGAGACAGGAAGAAAAGGATGACATAAAAAAGAAGGAGCTGCCAGTAATGAGTGGCAAATAGTCCATTTGGTTTTGCATGAATTAAACGGACACGGAAGTTTGGAGGAATTAAAGGAGCATTTAGCACATGATTGGAAGGAGAACATAGCGCAGTACTGAGAGTGTGAAACTTTCTGAGCATTGCTAGCTTTGCATTGTGAGCATTTTCTTTTCATTATCACACATATTCACCTTCTTACCATGGTGAGGTGGTGTTTAATGCTCTTCATCATCTCAAAAGATGCAAGGCCTGAAGAGACTCAGCCACTACTGTAGCACCTTGAAATTTATGATAAAGGGAAGTCCATCATATTTTAGTTGAAGCATATCCAATTCAAGGAGTATGTCACGCCTGCAAAAAAGGCCCGCAAAGAGGAAATCATAGTGCATAACTGTGCAGAGAGGGGAGTGTGAAAGAGAGAGAGATATGGAGAAATACCAGGAGACGGAGCAGCCGAGGCATCCTGGCCCGCTGGATGTAATCAAACAAGGGTGAACAGGTTGTTCCACAGATGGCTGATCCGGAGAATCCTCCGATTTATTTCCATGCCACAGACGGTCCCTGTCACTACGCACAGGTGATGTCAGCAAAGCGGCATTGTCTCGCACACACCACTAAACTCGGACACTTTAGTCTCACCTGTCTGGAATCAGTTTGACACAGAGGTGTTTGTTGTGTGTGTACAAAAGGAGATACTGAGTAAGAGTTTAGCAGCAGAGAAAGTCGATTTTCAATCTTCTTAACATTCTAACACTGAACTCTCCCAGGATAATAAATTATAGATTCAGCTGCTATACTATTACAACATAAAGGAACTCAATTCTCTGTGGAGTTCCTTTACTTTGTTTATTGTTTGTCATGAAAGCTACTTTGTATTTACTAATGCTTTAAAGTGCCATTAGAAAAGGTTGCTTTATGTATCGTGGTCTTGTTGTTGCAATGATTGTTGTTTTCCCCTGCACTCTGGCATTTTATTGTAATTTGCACAACAAATTGAATATCCATTTTTCTTTTTTCAACCCAGTAAAGAGAGAGGTATCTCAGCATCACTCTTGACCTGTTTTCTGTTTATCTCCTTTCCTCAGATTGACGCCCAGTGATGCCAGGACAGTGAGCATCATAATGCATGGCACGTGGTCAGGGGCCACGCCCCTCCTCATAATGGTTCTGCTCAGGATGACACAGGGCCAGGAGGTTCCTTTAGTTCCAGGTAAGCTGTTTCACATTTCTCTGCACTGGCATGTTCTCATCAGTGATGAATACATCATTGTCTGGCTCCATCATCATGGTTTGTCAGTGTGTCTGTCAGTCTGCGATTGTCTGACTATTATGTGCCTGACACCTTTGCTGTAGCTTTAATGATTTATTTTCGGCATGTAACCGTAAACCTTATAGTGTGAGGAGTTACATCAGTCTTTTGGCATCAGAGTTGCAAACTGTTCTTAGCACACATCAGCATTTATATGTAGTCCAGTGCAGTCTTTAACAATAGATATTCATAGAAAGCTGAGCTGTCTCAGGAAACTTGTAAGCATTTGTCTTGCTATACAGTACACTGAGTGAAACAGCTTTCTGATTGGCTGGAAGATACCTGTCCTATCTCAATAGACACTGTGTGTATGCTCAGATAGGCTCCAGTCTTACTGATAAGGATATAAAGAATGGAATGAATGGAGTACGTTTGGGACATTTGTCACAAAGTAAAAATGAGTATGTTTCAGATTGTAAAAATCGACTGTGAATCCTCTGTGACCTGAATGTGCCGACAGAAATCATGCCAGTTTTATCAGTGTGTATAGAACTGGTCTCCAACCTCATCTGTCTCTACACTCTTGCTGGAGCATCTGTTTTGGGTTAACGCTGCACAGGTAATATCCTATACATTAAAATTCTATGAGTTGGTATCTACCCTGTCCCTCAGAATCGTACAAATGAAACTGATTTGGGAAGTTTAGAAGCTCTCTCTTGAGTTACAATGAATGCTCTGCCAGATGTGCGTAAATGTGGGTGGTGCAGCAAAAACTAAATATCCTGAAACAATGTGTTATCTCTTCTCCTGAGCACTTTTCATTGATCTTGGTTGTAAATGTGGACGAGGCATGTGGTTAGGGCTGCCACGATTAGTCGACTAATCGATGACGAATCGACTATTAAAATAATCAGTGACTATTTTAGTAGTCGACTAATTGGTTTGAGTCATTTTTCATAGAAAAGTACTATAAAAATACCCCAAAATATTCTTACTGCAGCTTCTTACGTTCAGATATTGGCAGCTTTACACACTCTCCCGTGACAGTGAACTAAAACCCTTAGGCGTGAGTAAGAAACAAGACATTAGATGACGTAATTTTGGGGTTTGGGCGAGACAGACCGACATTTTTCAACATTTTAACACATTTTTCGATGAAATGATTAGTCGACTAATCGAAGAAATTATCGACAGATTAGTCGACAATGAAAATAATCGTTAGTGGCAGCCCTACATGTGGTGCTATGAAACATTAGTTGAACATTCACTCTGCTACTCAGTGATAAAAGTCCTAATAAGAAATGCCCCAATTATCATTTGAATATTACTTAAACTTCTGGGTATTTTGAGTGCTGCAGACATTGGACTAAGCTCTTTTGAAGCACCTCACCTCACAAGAGGTCTGAATAGATATTGTATCTGGTGGTTGAGTATTTTGGGCTTGGTTTGAGAGAGGCATTGAGTCGGAAATGTATTACTGAAACTCTCTGTGGCTTCTCTCAAAAAGTTACAAGGTCACCAATGAATTTCAGATATTCCCAACATTCTAAAGCTAAGAAATGGGAAACCATGTGTGAGAGTCGGGGTAAAATTAAAAAAAAAAAAAAAAAAAGTTGTTGCTACCTCACCCTTTCTAGTTAGGCCAGTAGTGAGAAGTCTTTTTTAATGGCCTGTACTTCTTTTCTTTTCAATATTTTGAATTTTCTTTTTTGGTGCAAAAACCAAACAGTAGTGACTGAACAGATACAAAAATGGGGGAAACTCTCAGGATGTAATTGGACTGAAATTCAGCCTGTGACTTCAAAATGGAGAGGCCTTTAGAATTGTGTGGCAGTAATTTTTCACTTTAGGATATCTTGCTGACACCTGCCTCCCCAGTCTGTATAAGCCCATAGCCACTGATTTAAAAAAAAATGACCAGTCCATGCAAGCCTAGGCGAGCTGGTAACAAAGTCCCAGTATGCTGCCAACTACTGCTATCTTCCTTCCTGTCCTCCTGTCCATTTTCACTGACTTTGGACGGATGGAACTCTTGACAATTAGAATGACTGAGCCGATCAGACAGAAGGATCAGTCCAAATTTTGGAGGATCTGCTTGTTTCCACCTTCCATATCGAAAGTGTGGGATTGGCCCAGTGTGGCTGCAGGGGCCAGGCCGGCCCAGGCCACAGCCAAGAACCGTACCATACAGTAACTACTGACATCAGAAATTAAAAAATAAAAACTCTATGACCACATGCCGGTTTGGCGTGGATGACCCGGTCATTTGGGAGTCTTCCCGAACTTCCCAATGGCCAGTCAGTTCCTGAAAACACTAGTCCATGTACCATGTTAATCCTTGATCATGGTACTGTCTGTTGTGCTTCTCGTGTTGATGAAATTCCAGTCACTTTAAGTTGACTGTTGGTTTTTATGATTTTGAAGATTTTAATAGGTCCAGAGAATGCACATTCCCGGTGCAACATGCCATTATTTTTTGTCATCAAGGTGGAAATGTGTGGTAGGAATGGTGCACTTTTTAGTTGACCTTTGCCTGATAAAAAATACTTTCTCTCAAAATGTTTCACATTTCAGTCTCAACGCTGTCACGCATCTTGTTCTAAGGGTGTAAATCTCTATACAATATTTGTCGATATTACAAAGTCTGCCATGATACTATTTCAATTTGATGTGATTCAGGGGCCTGCGATCGATATGAGATGATTTCTTTCTTTTTTACTTTTTGCCATAATAGTTAGCCTATAAACAGTACATAAGTAATTGTGCAATAAAGTTTACTTTAAATTAACTCCACAGACACACAGCCATAAAACATGGATTAACAACAACATTGTTTAACAAAACTATTCAGTTCAGCTCAGTAACTGTCAAGATTCATAGAGCAAACAATAGTTTTTAGCTAGTCACTCATTGTTAGCTTTAGCATGTTTACATTGCAATAAATAGCCTAGCAGCTAGCGAACCTTTTTCCTCCACTCATAGCCTAACAAATTACATGTAATGTTATTAATTTTCTTACTTACCCTTAACTTGAGTCACTGCATCTCCCAACAGAACAGTACGTTTAAATTTCAACCTGCGTGGACGTTTTTTCAGCCGAACATTGTTGAAACATAGCAGCCAGCGTTGCTGTAGTGAGAGGTTAGCTGAGTGAGATGCCCAGCCAGGCAGGTGCATCGTGTTTTATCTCACAATGGGACTGTTACATACGCCATGTGTTCTGTCTGCTGACCCATATTTTCTCTATAATCTAAAATATTTCCACACTGCTGATTTTTTTTTTTTCCCCCGGAAGATAACGTTACCCTCACTGTCTTTCTCTTGGCTGCTTGCCATCTGCCCACTGCTGTTTGACGGTGACACAGACTTTTAAACAAAAAAATAATAATAACCTAAAGATGATGATATGGATCGATTTTCTCTCTTTGCATTGATGATATTGGATCGTTGATCATGGAATCCATATATCGATCCGGATAGATGGATCGTTACATCCCTATTTTGTACAGGGTGCGTCGCATAATGACAATGCCTTGACATTAACATTAGCTAGGTAGCTAACATAATGCTATGTTAACAGAGTGTTGACCACGCAGTTAACAGCAAGCTTTCAACACGTACAGTGATAAAAGCACAACACTCACCGGTAACACCCAGTATCCGACTGATCTGCTCCCACAAAAGGGCTCTTCCATCTGTGTTGTAATAGTTTCTGACTGACAGTTCGGGTGGACAATAGCTAAAGGAGCAGCAGTGACGAAAGAAACCAGCACCTTTCTTAAAAGTTCAACTCAGAGCCCTTGGAGCAAGAACACAAAAAAGCTGGAGATGCCAGCGTTATTTCTCTAGGCGGCTGCATACACTCTCCTCATTGTGACCACTTGAAAAAAAGACACCAGCACTCTAACAAAAGTGGACACAGGCCCTTATATGGGCTTGTTCTACCATGATTCAGTTGGACTTTTGACGAAATGTGTTTCAAGAAGTTTTGTCTCTTATCCACGGCCGCGTCATGTTATTGAAACATCTCCCCGTCAGAAGTAAGAGAATCACCTATAAAGTTTTATTGTCACCACACTCGACAGTCATCACAGTTACACCGTGTTGATTTCGCTCCTTTTCTGCCCAGTTCCCATCAGACAGGACGACAGGTCCATGCAGTCCTGCTTAGCAGGGAATTTCACACTTGCTGCTTTCTGTTATCTACTTTCTCGGGCTCCTTCGCGTCTTTCTATTGCCTTTCACCTCTCATTCATTTTCTTTTACCATGTGTGTGCCACAATCTTCTTTCTCTCCGTATTTTCTTTCGCCAGCACGATCTAGGAAGCAATTTACTTGTCAAGCAGAGGGCAGTGTGTGGCTTCCTGATGTAATGGTGTAAGTGTGTGACTGCATGTGTGCGCACAGGTGAGGGATCACTACCTTGGCAAAAATGCTTTCAATCACACCGTCGGAGCAGGATTTCTGACTGGCAGCAGTTAGAGCTGTTTCAGGATTAAATTCAGCTCATAGTGAATTCTGCTAAACACTCTGATGTCATCAGAGTGCTATAACCAGGGGCTTTTCTTATCTGTATCTCCTCTCACTCATATTCTGCTCTAGTTATAGCTGTAAAGATACAAGGTGATACCCACAAGAATTGTAAGAGCAGAATGACGTATCTAAGCGTACCGGAGTTGGGAACAAAGATTTGAAAATAGATATTCTTTCTTATGTAAGGTGCTTGATGCCTCAAGCGAGGCGTTCAGCTTCAGTGACAATTCACACAAACCAGAGAGAGATGTCAGATCCAAGTCATGGATTCTACTTTCTGCAAATGTGTCAGCATGGTAAAGAAATTGTCATAAACATCTAGATGCAGGAGAGTCGAACTCCGCCAGGACCCTACGCCTTCCTTGCATTGTCTTTCCATGAGAAAGAAATGTCAAGGCATCGCTTTGATTTTAATTCTTTGCATACTTGCTGACTGACAGCTCTTTTAATTTCCTTGCCTTAAAGTAAATACCAGCAGTTCCCCAAGGCAATGACTCCCTGTTCCCTTTTTTAAAAAGGTATTGTCATCCTCTGGGTTTTCTGAGGTACTTTGTTAACCCTCTCAGGCTCATATGTAATGAGCCAGTACCATACGTACTCAGTCTCACTGTAGCAAAAGTTTGAGACTGTGGGAGGATATCAGCCCAGAATGTTAGGAATTACATTCATATTGAACAATTACGCACCTTATAATTTACATTCAGTGCCAACATTCAATGCAGGAACGGACGTTTGCGTCTCTTCACAGCTCTGAAATTAACAAGTGTGTTTTGATTAACAGGACCTTCCCCTACCCTTAACCAAGTGTTTTAGTTGCATAACTAATATTTTCCCAACCCTGACCATACTGTATTTGCGATGTGCATATTGTAAAAAGGATTAACTTTGAAAACATTTCTATCAAACATATTTTTTTCCAGTGTTTATGTTCTTGTCTAGTGATAGGGTCAGGAGATTCACACAAATAACATGAGTGGTGGCTTTGTAACTAGGCAATGTGATTTGTGGTTGGGGCTTATATAAGCATGTTCGCTAACAAAGATCTACAGACACCATGATGTGTATTAAAGATTAATGTAGTGACACTGAAGTACTTTATTTACCACAATCCCAACTTTCCAGGGGTTTAATGTTACAATGTTTGGAGTCTGCACAACATACTTGAACTCTATTAATCTAAACAATGTAAACATAAAATGTGTTTTAAACAACCATTTGATCAGATTCAACTCTCAGCTATGCTGTGATTTTTAATCTCATATCCAGTTTGGTTGCATGTTTGCATCTGGGTGCATTTGGGAATACTCAGAATGCACTTTGGCATATACTGGACCACTCCTAAATACGGAGCACTGTTGCAACGTACCGTTCGGTTATTCAGAACACTCCGTTCAGATTCAGATTGTCAGATTGGATTTACGAACACATCCTTTGATATTTCCTGTCTATGGCAGGGCATGTTAGAAGGAGGGACATACAGGTTAAGTGGCTGGCATTTCTATAGACAAATATATTCATACATCCTCTCTCTTTAGCATCACTTTACACTGCATTCGACCAGTGCCGTCTGCTCAGCCAAGCATGCCGTATGTACAGTATATTGACCCCTATGTATGAGACCTCTGTTTAAAGATTATAAAGTGGCTCTCTGCTCACTGTAATTTACCTGGTGGCTGGTTTCTTGGGTGAAGTATCATCAGTTCCCATAATGCTCCTTCAGCCTCAATGCAACAGGTGCAACACACTTGTCGGGAGTAGGGAGCGGGCAGATATAGCAATTTAAGATTTGTTTTGGATTCAATTCAACCTAAAATTTCTGTTTTGCATGAAAGATATTGCGTATGTATTATGCCTGCATTGTAGGGTTGAGGCTGCTATCTATCTCACAGTTTTGTTTGCAAACTTCTAACGTTTTGTCTTTCAAAGAATAATTATACCGTAGAAAATGTGCAATATATACGGTACTGTATGTCTCATGATACAGAATTCAGTTTTCTTCATACCATGGATGGGCTGTCATTGGCGAACCTGCTCTTTAATTTTATTGCCGAGACAACCAAACTCCATAACACAAGATATTGTATCTTCCACAGCCACAGTGCATTTCAGACAAATTAAATTTACTCATTCTTCTTCCTTTGTGCAAACAACTTAAAACAAACTATTTTTCAGCGACCATCCAATTTTATTTTGTGCCATGCTCGCAGATAAATTCTTTATTTAAAAGATTAAGTTTTCCAGATGTTATTCTCAACTACAGTGGAAACACAGAGCCGTACAATACGCATGGATAAACTTCTCCCACATGCTGTGAGTCATATATCAGGTGGGAGAGCTGGGCCCTGTATTGTACTGCGGGCTCTACCTCTTCCCTTTACATTCAGTATTCAGTTTGCACACCACCCTGAGGGTGATTAAATATGTGGTTAATACAGCACCATGAGAGCATTGAATTACACAAGAGCCATGCTGACCTTTTTAAATTACAGAACCAATTGTGCAAGACGGCAGAGGAAGTTTATAACAGGTACTGCCAAGACGGAGCCGGGAGGAGAATGGATCTGCTGCCGCTGTCCTGCTGACTCTCTCCTTATTAGTGTTCTGCACTATAAGCACCCTATTTGACACTCACGCTCTCCTTTCATTCTCTCACTTTGGGTCTCAATTTGACGGCAAATTCTTTTGTCTCTTTGTCTCTCAATCTTGTGTACAAACAACCATTAGAGCATTCCTGCAGACGAGCTAAAACACACACACGCCCTCGCACAAACTAATCTGACATTTCATTTCACCGTTGATGAGACACGTATCACTCTTGACACACAGTGCAGCCTCACTCCATAAATCTTGATCACTGGCCTTTTTCTCTGATGCATCCTAGTCAGCATATTGGCTTTGCTGATATCTGAAGGTCGTTTCTGATGCCTGATCTAATTTGAAGCTAAAGCCAGAAAAATGAAGCAGTCTACTTTGGCATCAGTCGCACGAGTCCATGGAGTCACAGCCATTTTTCAGGGATGACTGTACTCATCTTCAATCCCCATCCAGAGAATTCGAAGCCTGACTGGCAGCGATACAACAATCTCTGCTTGGCAAAGGGCAGACAAAAGCTTTTTACCAATGAAAAAGTCAAAATAAAATATCCAGACATTAAAAACAAAGTATTTTTCTCTCCTTGCCAACTTTCAAGAGTGATTCCCGATTGCTTTATACAGCACTTTGCAAAATGCCCTGTAATTGTATTTAGGTGAAAAATCCACATTTCACCACTGTGTTTTATTCTTCTCTCTCAAGGGAGATTGTGCCATTATTGAAGTAGGAAAAGGATTGAAGGCTTGGCATTTCATATAATGAAATTCTTGTGACAGACAGAGAACGATACAATTTAGTGACACCATTCATTCCATTAAGACATATTAAAAAGCTTTGTCAAAAAAAAAATGAAAAAAGCCTTGACTAGGCCATTTCTCTGAACACTGTCCATACTGATTTCTCAAAGCAAACCAATCTTAGTCTTGTCAGTTGAAATTGCACATGTGCTTTTTCCACTTGTCACTCCATGCATGATTTTCCTCCTCACTTTCTTTCTCCGCACGATAACCGTTTGTTCTGTTGTGCATTCAGGACTGTGCTGTGTTTGTTGTGTGTGGTTTAATCAGTTTCAACACCATTAAGTATGATATATGGTAGTATTTGTGTTCAAGGAACAAAATGTTTGCTTTTGTGTTTAATGGAATCAAAACAAGGCGTGTTGATGCAATTGTTTACACTGGAACTAAACTCATTATTGGGGCGTTTGCAGACAAGGCTTGAATCAAATGTCAGGAAGTCTCTTGTGCTTCTTAGTGACTGAATGTGGACTATGTCTGCACTGTTAACTGGTATTCACTCTTAAGATCTGACGCAAGACCAATCACCCGGCATCTTAAGGCCTTACTTTCTGGTCCCATTGAAGCTCTTTTTCATTTTCTCCTGTTGGATAGTCTGTCGGAGGAATTTATACGATTGTTAGCATCACTAGCAGCAAGGCTTAGGGACTGCTTGTTGATCAGGCGGCCCAAAATTCCAAAGCCACGTCAGTCTGTTAAGTGTCCCATTGGACCAAAAGCCCATTCCCACTAATAGCCTTTATCCTAAAAACAAACGGCCATTGCTCTAAAGTCCTGTTTCTCCAAAAAATACAGAATCCTTGCAGTTAGACAACCCAAGTGCCAGGAAAAAAACCACAGTACTGTGGTGAATATGTGGCCAGATTTAGGCCCAAAATCCACTTGGTCATAGTTAGGAAAGATCGTCTTTTGGCTCAAAACACCCACGTTTGGTGGCACAAAAATCACTGGAAAGAAAGGAACGGGTCAGTGGATAACACCTTGGATTGGTGCCTCAAACACCGCTAACAAAAGCCGCAAAGGGTTGAGGGAAAATGCCTCTGGTGAAATTGAATCTAACTACAGGGAACGTGTATTTTCAGACAAACGGGACTTTGGGTGTTTGTTTTAGGGATAACAGGCTGTTGGAGAAATTGGCTTTTGAGCTAATGAGGCTTTGGAATTTTGGGCTGTTGGAAAAATGGCACGGCACCAAAAGCTCAAGGGACCGTGAATTTGACATTTGTAGTTTAAAGTGAAACAACTTTAATGTTTTTAATGAATTGTCATGGACTTTGGGAAAGACATTTATGTTCTCTTAGTTCATGGCAAAATACTTGCATTCCCATTCCCATCAGCTTCATCTTGACTTTGACTTAGGTTCAAATAAACACAAGAAATGTGTGCTCTAGATAAAGGATCAGCACTCAGTGAATAACCTCCCAAGCCCTATGATAAGCTATTAAGGCAAGGCTTAAATATACAGACCCGTGAGCAGTGATAACTAACACGTCTTTGGAAATTTTAGCGTGCTAACAAACTAATAAAACATCAGTATATTTGCATTGTTAGAATGTTAGCATGATTACTTTAGCATTTAGCTCAAATCACCACTGTACCTACAACCTTACAGAGCTGCTAGCATGGCTGTAAACTCTTGGTCTTATTTGTCCTTGAGTTTGTATTTAGGAAAATTATTTAGGAGGTCACAAATCCTAACATTTAAATTAGTTTTTGGAGCTTCTGTTTCCTTCCTGTCTGTATTCACAGCATGCACTATGCCTCTGAGCACAAGTAAGCATTTATATTGGTGTCACGTCTGATCTTATTTATTTAACAGTAACACACTCCTTATAAATACTTAAAAGATCACACTATGGGTCTTGGTTAGTGCAGCCACTTGTTACTGGAGTTATATAAAGTTACACTTACCTCACTATTCAAATGGCCTGCAGAGACATAATGGCATCCATGGGTCCTTTTCATCGTGCAAACGTATGCTTCCCAGCCTCCTCTCTTGTCCCTCCTCCACCTACATGAAGGATCTCCCAATTCATTAAATAAACCAGGAGGAGATAAGAGGAGAGGAGAGAGGAGGCTTCTGGAGGAGCGTAGAGGGACAACACACAGGTATATCCTACACCAATTTTTTTTTTTTGCTCTCCATGACTTATAATGTCACACCTCTACATGATTCTTTATTCAGACAGTTATTTTTACAGTGCATAATATGTACCATCACCTTGGGTGCAATAAGTCTAACACTTTACAATGTGTAAGATCATGTAGTTGCAAAGTATTGAGGTACCGCACAAAGCAGCCCTTTGTTTTTTTAATTTTAATTTACAATACAAGTAAATGAATAGCCTCAGTGGTCATAACAAATACTGATCACTGATCCATACATGAATTAGAAGATTTAAAAGGAATATTAATTGATAATTAAAATAATCAGCAGTAATAATAACATTTGGTTATGTTAATTTACATATCGAAGTGAAATAAAGGCCTCTTGTATATGTGAGACTTTTCTAGGCTTATAACAGATTTTCCTATCTGTGGAAGATACTGTAAGATTTTGACATTGTTCTTATATGGGAGTCTGTGGACATTCACACTCATGACATACATACATGTCATAATTAACCGATGTTGCTTAAAAGTGATGCTATGGAACCTAGGATTTCTCATTTGGCAACTCCTCACATATCTTCCTTGCCTCCTCCACTCGCATTTCCAGGATGGGCAGGACTAAGACACAAGGAAAGGAAGCAAGTGAGGAAAGTGAGGACACACATTAGCATGATGAAATGCACCCCATATGTTTGTCAGTTTCTAAACATATAAAAAAGGAACATATCCTGACGTATCCCTTTAGAGTATCTAAATTCTTGTCTTTTAAATCAGCTCATGCACTATTGTAGGCTTCCTGACAAATTTTTATTTTCATCTTACCCTTACCCTCATTTATGACTCATTTTTTCTCTGTGTATTGTGCAGTTGGTTGTTTCCTTAATGTAGACACATCCTTTGCATTTCTGTTTTCGAGAGAGGCTGCAGGGATTCCATTAGGAAAAAGTGCCAATCTGTCTGCCATCTTTGTTTTTGCAAAAAAAAAAAAAGAGAAAAAAAATCGACTTCGCTCGCAGATAACCGCATTGTTTAAAGCATCTGACAATATTCATCTGTCCTGGGGCACAGAGCCCAGTGCTTATCATCTCCCTGCCTCTCACTCCATCCGGCCACCATTTAATTACAGAGCAGGGCACAAGCCAGTGTTTCCTCATCATACTCTCTCCGCCCTCAGGCCATCATTTAATGATGAAAAATCTGCTCCAGGAGGTTTGGGCATTTGTTTTTATTATTATTCACCTCCTTTTTGTTTTCCAGGCATTTCTCTTTTTGTCATGGAGGTGTGTGTGTGTTTGTGTGTGTCAGGGGGTGTCTTTGTACACAGCCAGCTTTATTTATTTATTTATTTATTTATTTTTCTTTCATATTTTGCTCTCAGGCTTGAAATTTGATGTCCTTAGCTTGAGTGTGCCGTTTCTTTATTCCACACCTTCGGCTACAGCTTGCATCCAGCGTGACTTCACCTTGAACCTCAGCTCACTACTGTTAAATCTGTAACAGTGTTGGTCCAAGAGGAAGGGGAAATTAAGGACAGGTCGCACTTCCTGTAACAGACCAAAAGGTGCCACTCCAAATAAATAAATAGATAAATAAATGAAGAGTCATTAAGTTGAACTCAATTAGTCTGAAAACAAGTTTGATAATATCAGATGCATTGAACCCACAAGTGTGCAAGTCATTGCCGGCAGTTTAAGCAAGATCAACAGAAATGGCTGAAGCTGTAATGTCATCATAAAATATGCTGACTAATTTAGTAGTCATTACCACCTACACATGCATTTACAACCTCTTAGGCATTTGGGCATTTCTTAATTTAATTTGGAATATCCTGCAAGCAGCAATAGGAAGTTTTTCTTTTGCATATTTATCCAATATAACACAGCCAGTGGTTTTAATAAGGATTTTATTGATAAAAAATCCTCTGGACGCATTTGAATGCGGCAAAGAAAAAAACACACACAATGAACTTGCTTCCCATCTTGTGTCACTGCTTTTAAATCAAATACAAGGCAATACGGCAGCAGATGATACAATAACAGAATAGCTGCCCATTTTTCTGCATTCAACTCCTTCATACCTCTTCGTTCCCTGTGCTGTGTGTGTGTGTACACATGTATTTATGTGTGATGTGCTGTGCATTCGGCAGAGTTTACTGATTTCCATAGAGCCATGACACGGGCACTGCTGCATTGTTTCACCCCATTCCTCAATCTGCCCCTCACCCACCCCCTCACACACACATAACCACCCCCCCACCACCTCTCCCCATCCTCCGAGCCACAGCATCCCTCTCACGGGGTTTGTGCTGTGGGGCTGCGGGAGAGTGTCATCTCGCAAATGAATTTCTCTTCACATCCCTCTCTCCATTAAAGAACCTGTTTGTGCTCCTACAGCAGCACGCAGCAGTCCCCTGCAGCTGTTTGTGCTCTCAGACACAGTACTTGTTATTTATACCTGTGTTGTGTCTATTCTGGCTACCTACATCTCATGCACACAGCAGTGAGATGGAGTCAATTTTGCCAAATCACTGTGGAGGCTCTCCTGCGTCCAGATTACAGGGGTTGCTCTCCAGGCTGCGCAGCCTGAAGGCCAAAGTACAACGTACGTATCCGGTGGGAAAACCCAAACAGCAATAATAACTTCCCCTTTAAACACAAATCACAGTAATTGTCTTTTGTGTTTTTCATCTTTTATTCTTTTTCCGGTTCTTTGGCTCCTCTAATTGAGGCTTAACTCCTGCCTCCACTACAACTTTTCCTTCAACCTATAGCATATCCTTGTTATTTCATTCCTTTGAGTCCTATGAGTTATATTCAGGCATATTTGAATTGGAAATGGAAGTTTATAAGGACAGTAAAATATTACACATCTACTCTCAGCAAGAAAACATTTTCAGTTCCCACTCAACAGGCATCCGTCTCCACAAACTGTCAATTTGGATGCTGTACTCAGCTGTGTAGATCTGGCACACTGGGGGAAGAGCAGACAAATTGAGCGCTGTCCATGATTGGAAATCCATGAGTCTACTTGCTTGGCAGGACAAAGAACATCTCTGTTTGTCTCCCTCAAAATCTCACACAGAGATTACTAGACATATTTGTTGATTTTTGCTTTATGACCAAAGTAATTTTGGCTAATTATGTTTACATATAATGTATATGTTTGTGTGCACCCCGTATTTATATTCATCTGTGTGTACAGTGGATTAGTCTGCACAGCAGGAAAAGTTTTTAGATTTTGGGGAAAGAGCAGTTGGATGCAAATCCCGCAGAAAGTCGCTGCTTTATCTTGATGATCCATTGAATTTGAGCTTTAAAGCCGCAGCAATACCACTGGGTATTCTGTGCATGTAGCCTAAATGGCCTTTGTAAAGTTCTGAATTGCAAGCTCAATTTCCCATGCACGCTCATCTTTTCCCTTTCCCATTTGAGACAAGATATTGGAGATGATCCCCCTATTCTGGCAAGTGGCCGTTTTAAATGGAAGCTATTTCAGCTCTTTCATTTGTCAATCAGTCTGAAGAGTGAGTCTCCAACGGTGGCTCAATGTGAGGCTGTAATTGTCAGCGTCCCCTTCTGCCCACTGCGCAGCCTGGCGTTTTGCATCTGAAAGGATCCTGAAAGAAGACGTGAGCGCTGAATTAATACCCAAACCGCCTTTTGTCTCCATCACTTTGGCTTCTGCTGCCACGAGACACTGAGGCACAGACATGCGGACAATCGATGAGGAAGAGGAGAGGAGGAAGAAGGAGTCTGGTCATGTATTTAGCCTCTGTCTAAGTGAAAACGGCAAAGACTAGCTCAGGGGGTGGGACCTTTAGGTGCCTTCCTTAGTCTCCATCTATGGTGAAGAGAAATAGAAAGATTGGGCTGACTTTTTATTATATATATTTTGTCAGAAATGTCCAAGATGTTAGCATTGCTGCTGCTTAAAAGCTTGTTGGAGAAGCTTGAGCTTGGATTGAATGTATAATGATAGTAAAGGCATCCATACACTCTCATCTATAGATCAGTATAGTTTTAGGCCCAATCTCACTTCTTGTTTATTCCCTACCATTTGTTTTTGAGTTCCCCCTTGCCCTTTGGAACGGAGTTACAAGGGGTGTGTATAGTGGTTGAAATCGTTTCCTATAAAATGGGACCTTTCAAGGCCCTGATTCTGTCCGTATATGTAAACCGACACAGCTGTAGCAGTAATGGTTTCATCCAGAGATTGGGCAACTCAAGGCATATGACTTGCCTTGAGTCATACCTGAGTCACAACTTTGACGACTTAAGACTTGCTTGACTGATGATGCTAAAGGACTCGACTTCACTTTGACTTGGTATTCATGACTCGAGAATTGACTTAGACTTCACAGATGACTCAAAAAGACAGTTTGTCTTTCAAACATGATTTGGTAATTTCTAGTGCAATGCATGCAAACCTGGCAACCTACTAGGACATAGCAAACCAACAGAGGCCAGCGCACAAGGCAGCTATTATGGCAGGTGCTAGTCCAAATATAATAATATTTGGATTCAAAGGTTATATTGGTGATGAGGGTAGTAAGACGAGAACAGCAGGAATAAGTGCATAAACTCTGCTGCTAGACTTAAAAATTCATTAATCTAAGGTAATACGGTGGTTATCGTCATTTTTAAATCTTTATTGATGAAGAAAAATCCATTTGTGGTTTTTTTTTTTTTTGTCACTCTTGCAGCCATCCTGCTGATGATTTCTTATAAAACTTAGTCTGGAAAACCTTTGTTTGGATGATCATGTAGTGCCAACACTTTATCCTGCCCCTGTATCCCAACAAGAATCCGGACTCCCTAACCCTATATGGGAACACACAAATGCATGGGTAAGGGCTGAGATGCAACAGGATGAGATGTCCTGATGCCGCCCACTGCTACTATTAAAAGACACAAAAGATGGCCAATGCCGTAGGGAAGTGTTAAAAAAGGTTCAACTTCAAGTCTGAGTGAAGAAAAAATAAAACAAAAATGTGTAATAAGTTTGGTTCACACCACAGAAAAATGTGTTATTAAGCACCCAGCCTAATTCGAATGATTACAAAAGTCGTCCAGTATACAGAATTACATTTCGAAGTCATGAAAAATAGGTAGTATTCTCTGCTCTGAGATGCTGTGAGTGATTTTGCTGAACGCGCTGAGGGCACACCCACTCGTGGGAAAGCTGCAGCCTCTTTTAATTGTAGCACTACAGTGGATGCTCCATCCAGCAGCTTTATTGGACTTGTACAGCCATGTTTGAGCAACTAGAGCCAGAATCAAGTTCAGAGCCAGAGGACACTGACCTGTTCGACCTAGTTCTTCTCGGTCTTGGCCAAAAAAATCCCGGACAGAGAAATGGTCCAACTCCACATGTCAGTACTATGTAGTTCCCAGTCTTTTCATGTATTCAGCAAGTGTTTTCTAACACGTATAATGTGTTTAGATATAAATCTCATATTGTACTTTATCCCTACTTTAATGCAAATAACCTGCGTGGAAGTGAAAACAACCAATTGATTTGATTCCCTCCTGAAACTGAAGCACACAGTTGTTTTCTACTCCGCTAAACTACATCCTAAGATCTGTCAGTCTTTTTATATGTTGATGAGCGTACAGTGTGAAAAAGCAAGCACTGAATCCTTCTTGATTCAAAGATGTAAAACAAAATAACGTGAAATATTCCGCGGGGGGTTAAGACTTTTTATAGGCACTGTCTGTTTGTGTGAATGCACTGTAAAACACTGAGGGGGTTGCCAGGCTGCACTGTATGCTGTGCTGTAGAGACTTCCAGCACTGAGCTGTCGGGCAAAATGTGTGTATGTGTATCTGAGTTTGTGATATGAAATATTAATGTGCATTGTGCTTCTAAAGCAGAAGGTCAGGTGCATGGAGAGAATATGGATGGAGTGTAAAAGAAGCTTTAAAGTAAGGAAAATGATTCAGGCTAGTAACTACACTTCCAGATGAAGTACTTCTCACACTTTTAGCTTTATGTGAATGTGTTACTCTCCAATTAGGCACCGTTTTCCAATACGACATCATCTGACGCAAGAAATTTGCCTGTGTGTCAGCATCAACATTCCAGCCACAGCCGCCTATGTGGTGCTGCCGGTCTACCTTTCCATTCACAGAAATGATAACCGAGCTATGATTCTACAGACCAGCAGATAGTAGCCTGTCAGGCAGCCCTGGCATCTATTGTGTTTTTAGGAAATGAAACGCTGCTATTTTATGAGTTTCCCTTATCTCCTCTTAATGTTGTCATCCCAACTGCACCCTCATAATCTCTACAGACACTCTTAGTGCAGTTCCAACATACTGCTGCCTATTGCACATGTAATGATTTGGATGAGAAATGTTGGGGGACATTGGGAGATAGGATAACTGTCTACACTTAAGGAACTTTCCTGTTTTGATATAATAGTAAGTAAGCAGAAAGATTAAAAAAATAAAACATCTTGGCTCTGAGTTGAGCTATGGCCAGACGCTACCAAAATGTTTCCCTTCTGTATGACTCTTATCTCTCCCTAAACTCTCATATGGAAACCACAGCATTATACTTCCTTTACTGGATGACACAATGTGGACAGACCAGGTGCTTTTGGCTGCAGCAAATCCTCTGTTTGATGGGCTATAAGAGATTTCCCTGGACAAAGTCCTTGCACTGATGATCATGTCCAGGTAATAAGCCTGATATACAGCCCCATTTCCCTAATGTTTACAGCAGCCACATGCAGCTTTAATTAACGAAAGAGGTGCTCCTGTTGCTCCGGAACAACCTCACCTGATCAATTATTTCCATTTAGAAACACACATATACGCACACATGACTATAAAAGTCAAATGGAGATTGACTTTAAAGCAGCAAATTTTCCTAATGAAGGCTGAAATCAGGCGAGGAAACATGAGATAAGCTCGCTGTCAGCACTAAACGCCACCAAGGAAAATGGTGTACACAAAGACGGCGGGAAATTAATTTGGAACAAAAAGCCAGTGGCAGATTTCCTTCCCTTATCTCTCCATGTGAACTTCACAAGGAGCAGGATGACATTGGTTTTATTACCGCGAAGCATTGATGACGAGCTGGATGAGCGAAAGTGCTGACGAGAGGGAACGAGTGAGCGATCAGTCACTGGCTGGGTGCCCATCACAGGCGCTCAAGGATGCTGAGAGGACGTTGGCCTCTGTCATGTGATTGCTTGGATGAGGAGACCTATTGCAGGGCCAGGTATGTGGGGTTAAACACACACAGCTGGGATACAGCATTCAACGAAAGGGAAACCCTCATGTACGCACACACTGTACATTCAGCACACATTTGTTGGTATAGACAGCTTGATGGTGATGGTGATGATGAGGACGCCGGTGCTGGTAGAACCCCGACAGCATTCAGGTGACTTATGTCAGCTTTTCTGCACCTTTTCTCCCTCCTCCTGAATCCATATGGTGCACTTCCCCCACTCTCTGTCTCCCTCTGTCTCATATTAATGTCATGTCTCCGACAGTAAGGGCGAGAGAGAACAGAGCCGCTTCTACCATCTTGCCATTCTTTGCTGAGTTTTATTGCCTGTGTGTGTCACACCTTCAGGCTTTGGTGCACAAGTGCAGCTGTGTACTCAGCATTCGCTTTTATCAGCTCTGTGGAGTCGACTGCACAAGGCGTAGCTTGAAGGTTACAGTGCCCCATGAGCAGAAGCTATTCAAAATGATATATTGATATATCCTTCACGCCCATTTTATTGGTATAACATTAGTATTAGTCACAGTCTTTTATGCCTGAATAGATTTGATGGTTAGTTAATTGCCACTGTTTCTGACTAGGTCTATCAGTTAGAGCCTGTGGTTGTTAGAAACTCAGCATTTAGGTAATCATAGGTTGTACAGACATGAGCTCCATTAGCTCCATACGTTTAAATGTTCAGTTCTCATCATCCACAGATGTTTCCGAGCCTTTTGCAGCTTCTCAGATCATGTAAAACATTTTCCTTATCAAGAGCTATCTTCAGATCTTAATGCAATACCTTTTGAAGCTAGATCTGTCTTGTTGCAAAGTCTTCAGAAACCAAAGTTATAATCTTTCGAAGCTGAAATTCTCTCCTTGTGTTTCTCAGATCTGTGCGCTTTTTGAGCTGTGGTTGAGAAGTAGTAACACAAAGGAGAATGTGTTACTAAAAATACTAAATTAGGAGGATAGCCTCTCTTTTTGACTAACTCAGACTGCTGAATCCTTAAATTAACTTGAGAATGCACTAGTGAAGAGACAGAGGGGTAATACTTTTGTCTATATAATCTGGCACACTGAGGGAAGAGCAGGCAAATTGAGCAACGTCTACTATAATATGAAGAGATCGGGCAGGAGGAACAACTACAGACGCTAGGTGCGTGTACATAGACCCTACTATTCCACTCATAATTAGGGATGCACCGATCGGATATCTGGATAGAATATCGGCCCCGATATCATCAAAACAGATGGCTCGGGTATCGGAAAATGCAACCTATACCTGAGGCGATCCTTTCCCTTTAAATCTATTAATATTAATATTAATTAATATTATCTATTAATAATACATCATTGAATTAATCTGTTTTATCTTGTTTCACTTTATCTTAGGAAAGCACTGTGTAGTCATCAATGCCTGATGCCTCTAGTCTTTTCTGTTCTACATGTAAAGGTATATAGCTTTTTAGGTCAACCATGGTATCGGATCGGTATTGGGTATCGGCTGATACTCAAAACCACAGCATCGGGATCGGCATCAAAACCGAAAAAGCTGGATCGGTGCATCTCTACTCATAATAAGAATAGTAGTAGTAGTACTGGGAAGCAGTAGTCGTAGTACGAGGGAGGCTCCACATACTCCAGTCACAATACCATATTATTGCCATTTTAATCATGTTGCGATATGCAGAGTATTGCGATAAAATATAATGTGATATATTGCAATTTATTACCTCTTTTCAACTCCAAATAATGTCCCCAAATGAAAACTTTGTCTTAAGATAAAGTTTTCAGTCTGTTCATTTACTTTATTTTTTTTCTGGCAAAATGTATCTAGTGGACTGAAAAAGCACCTGATTGTATTATTCTACTAGGCTACCTAAAGTTTAATTTGTATTTGTCATAATAACAGTGTGATGATACGATATTGCTACACAAAAATATCGCAAAACATTTTTTTCCCCCACCCCTAAATAACAGCCCAAATAGAATTTAAAAAATCCTTCATATAACCACCTTAATCTGAAGAGACTGGTCCAATCAGGCTACATCGCAAGGAATTTTCAATTGTGTTAAAAGGGGTAGTGTAAACCTTTAATAATTCAGTCAATGGGAAAATATGTAGGGGATGTGTGTGTCATACACAACATGCTACAACAGCTGTTTTTGCAAACCTTTCTCTGCTGATTTTGACAGAATCGTTCAAAAATTTAAAAATATTTTGCTTTGCTACATTCTTATGTGCGTGCTCTGATTGATACATTGTGTCTTTGATTTGAAACAGTGGCCTTATATACCATTGTTGTTACAGACTGCAGTGTGGAGTCTCTACCAGTGGCAGTCAATCCTCTATCTCTACCAGTAGCAGTATTTTGTATATGAAATGTTCATCAGTAAACTGTAAGAAGAATAGGTCTGCCAATATATGTGAGGTGTTTAGGGGACATTTTGAATCTGTAGCTACAGAAAATAACCTGGGTTACACTTGTGTTACTTACTACGAAATTGTATTAATAGGCAGAACCACTTCTTCTCCTTTAGTACTTTGTCTTGGATGAAATGAAATTTTTTTAATGAGGTTGGAAAACTTCCTCCCCTGTTATATTTTCGGCAAATGAGAGGCTTCACAGCGGGTGGAACTTGTGCACAGATCAAAAAGTTATATTCTGATGAAATTCTTTGGGGCATGTAAACACACATCTTATTGGATCACTTTATTTAGCATCGGTGTAAACAGTTAAATTGGAATCTCCAATCGGAATGATTTCAGTTGGACTGAAGAATTATTCCATGTCCATGTGACCACAGCAACTGTTAAAAAGAAGTCCTCACCTTTGGGAAGTCATCAAAACAGGCTTAACACCATGCATAGACTATTATGGATGAGCTAAAGTGAGTGTGAAATATACCGGTGTGGCAAAGAGGGAACTTGAGTAATAATTTCTTGGGAGCCTTTTTATGTTTGAATAGGTTTACAGGTTGTCTGTCAAATCACAGACCTACTCATAAGACATCAGTCATGAGGCTGTTGTTCACAACATGCTGATGCATAATAGCTATGGGTAACCACGACACAAAGGCTGCTTTGTGGTGTGAAAGGACGTCGCTGTGCCAGATGAGGGACGGAATGAGTCTGGTTGATGTCCAAACATGGTTAAATGTGGGTGTGTCAGCATCCATCTGTGTCTAACTGTGGAATAGGGCTCCTGCACATGTGCATAATTTCACGATGACTGAGCTGCATGATGAGTGAGATATACTCTGTAATGAGATGTATAACAATATGTATGCAGGGGATTACACATTTGGTGCAAAGGCTGCTTATTCATATGCTTCCTTTGTGCATAAACAGACTTTTACTGGCTTCTCCTACAGAGTTTTCCTGCATGTGGCCCCAGAGATTTGGCAAGGATGGGTTACTCGCATTTTTCTAATGCAATTTGCATAAATTAATGGACAGTATGGACAGTTATTAATGGTTAAAGACTTCTGTTGTGAAATCTCGTGAGCGCTCTGACAGATTTGTGAGGACATAAAACTTGACAACGGCACAATGTAGCCTCTTCAGTGTCTGTGACATCATTTCCCTGCCATTCTCTATTCAGTATTTTGACTGAAATTAATTACCTCTAGTGCCCTTTATCACTATGACAATGCAGAGAGATGTGAAGTTGACAGTGTCGACTTCATTACTTCTCATTTCCATATGAACAACAGCGCTGAAGAGGCCTTCAACCTGCCCACTTACCTCTGCTCTGCTCATAAATTGCACAACGCCAACGTAAGCGCACGCGCACAGTTACTCACACATTCCACTCCGCTCGCCCATCCTAAAACCTGCACATTACCATAGATAACTGCCCTTCACAATCTCTGACAGGTCTTTTTTCTTCTTTCTGTCTGTGATACAGTATCAGATTATCTAGATGAAGTGCTGGCAGGGATGGGAGGCGGTGAGGGACAGTGTCGTTTGCCAGGGCCGCTCATTAATTGGCAACTGGAATCTGCAGAACTTCGATTCGTATGGATTGCGGCCAGGTGGCGGTGGGGCTCCAGGGTGCGTTATCAAAAGGCTGTGCTGCTTCAGACCTTTGTGTGTTGGGTCATTAATCTTGCTGTCAGTGAACTGTCATTCGAAGTATCTTTTGCCTTATCCTCACCCCTCTCTGTCTTCATCCTGACCGCCCGGGGTTGTGAGCGCAGAGGAAAGGGTCGCCGGGCTCTCTGAGGCTTCCATCCATACACCACTCGTCTAATCACTTGATCAGAGCTGTGTTTGATGATGAGTGCGCTGAGTGGAGGTGGGCCCGAGAGACCCACGGGGTGGCTCTTCTTTACCTGTTACTGATTGGAAGTGTGAGAGAACCAAACTACACAGTGTACTCAGCTTTTCTACTGTTACATGTTGCACAATGGACTTCTGGTCTTTTCTAAAGGCTCTTTGTCTGTTGCAAATTATACCGTGAAATAAATGTTCAATTTCTGTACAGCCACAGTGAAGCGTGGTAAATGTTTTTGCATGCTGAGCAAGTGGACCGTTGCTAGAAACTGTCCTCACAGTGTGCTGACATGGCCATTCTGTGCAGTCTAAGGGAGAGGCCAAGGTGCTGAGCTCATGTTTCCTGACCCAGCCAGCAGCAGCAGCAGTAAGCGAGGCATAGTGATGAGGATAGGACCAGTAAATTCTTACTCAACAGTGCTAAAGCCCAACTGTGAACTGCAGAGAGGGGTTTTCTGAAGTTTATACATGTGCCAAAAATGATGCAATATGATGGAGTTGTGCAATAAACCCTGGAAGGGCTTGATCAAAGCACTCCTCTTAATCCATTAGTTGATAAATATAAGGGTGGGAAAGACAGGAAGACAATAGATAAGATTGCACACAGTAGCAGAGACCCCTACTATGCACCTAGTACAGTGTGTGCCCCACATGCTCTTACCAGTCCTTTAAGGTCCTGTTATTGAAAACTGGAAACTCTAGTTGCGTTTACACGACATTGGCGTTTTGGGTGCCTGAAAACACAGTGTTTTGAAATCTGGTTCCAGAGTGCAATTTTTGGGAACAGCACCGTCTCTGTTGTCATGTAAACTTGCAATTCGCAGTTCCTCTAAAAAAACTTTTCACACATGCGCATTACGGTTCCAGTCACTAGACATGCGTGAGAAAGTCGACCATCACAACAACAATGGCGTACTCCCAAGCTCTGTTTGTGCTGCTCACCCTGTTGAATTTATCAAGGCCTCTCCAGTAAAATGTAGATTTACTGTAGCAACTCCACCTCGTCGTCCGTCCAGACAATTGTTGGTGCGGTTGCCATTTTGTTTGTTTGTACATCACCACTCTGTAGAAAGAAGTGCATTTCATTACAAAGTCACACTGCCAACTACTGGCCTGGCATGTATACTACAGCGTTTTTGGTCATTTTTGCAGATCCATGTGCACGTCGATCGTTATTAAAACATTGGCAGGAACTTTTTTTTAAAAAGAAAATGAGAAACGATTCTGTTTTCAGCGGATCGTTTTCATGTAAACATGACCTAAGCAGCACAGGTTCTATTCTGACCCGCAGCTGCAGCCCTCTGCTGCATGCCATCCCCCTTATCTTTCCCTTCTTTCCTGTCAGTCCATGGCTGTCCTATCAATTAAACCAAAATGCCAAAATAAAGAGTAAATAAACCTGGCAGTTTAAGCAGATCTATAAGTATAACACTAGGGAGATAAAATCAGACCTCTAAAAGCTTAATGGGCAGTTTACACACATAATCCGTGAGGATAATATTGGGGAGATAAAAACAAACCTTTAACAGCTTTCTTGAATTGTGTTATTGCATACTGTGTAATTAACCCTTTGAAACCTGGAGAGACCAGTTTTCTTGAGCTGCATTCAAACACCTTTCACATGTCTTTCAACTTTTGAAAACTGAGCAAATCAGATCGAATTCTTTGGAAAACGTGCCATAAGGGCAATGAGCAACTTGGCAAGAAATGTCCTGCAAATTACAAGAACATTGCAAAATGTGACGAAAAAAAGGAGAGGGGGGAATTATTTATTATTATAAAAAATTTAAAAAATATATAAATCATTAATTATTAAAAAATTATGAAAAAAGGGAAAAATGCCCCGAAAACATATTTATAATTATTGTGAAAATATATATTTTTTAAATTTTATTAGAGAAAAAATTCTAGCTTTTTCTCTCTATATATTTAGGACTGTTTTTCAGGTAATTGCCTTGATTGTTTTTGATCTCTACTATTTTTCAAGACGTTTTTTGATAACTTTCACTAATATCTTGTTAAGTTTGGGTAATTTCGCGGAAGGTTGCTGATTACCTTTTTCTTGTGTTCTTGAAAGAAATCAGGCCAATTTGCTCAGGTTTTAACCCTGATGATGCCTAACTGGAGACACAATGGTTGAGAATGAGTTTAATGTACACAGCTGATAGTTCTTGGAGCTTGTTCTCTGAAGATGAAAGTTAGGAGCAAGTCTGGTGGAATTACAGACTAAGTTACAGTAATACATAGGGGCGGGAATCACCAGAGGATCCATGATATGATATTATCAAGATACTTAAGTCACAATACAATATTGTTGGGATTTTAAATATGATGCAGTATGCTGAATGTTGTGATAAAATATATTTCAATACAAAGGAGAACTTTGTCAATATCTGTTTTATAAAACAGATATTGTCCCCCACCCCTAGTAATACATATAATGACAAACCAAAGAGTAGCTTTTTGCAGTCTTAGTTGTAATAATAGTTGATTCCTTTTATTTTGCCCTTCAGTCTTTCATTTGTGTGTTTTTGTCAACTTGGCTGCTCAGAGGAAGGAAGCCTGTGCTTATCATCCCAGAGAGATGAGTTATAAAATTGAAAGAGAAAGTTATTTATGAGCTGTGATGAAGTGTGATTTACCTACAGAGTGAAATTAATGACAAAATTCGGATAGATTCCTTGCCTTGTATGCAAAACCCAAATCTCTTTAAAGTGCCACTGGTGGGATGAATAAATGAATCCGATATTTCAATCTTTCATCCATCTTCTTTTGTCACTTTCAATTAAATTTCTGTAGAAACCTGAAGAGATGCGGGTAAAGCATATGCATAGATTTTTATCCCTCGTCATGCTTGTTCTCGGAGATCAAATGAGGTTTGTTTAAAGAAGGTCCCCTCTCTGTGCTCAATGACAAGAAGCCAGTCAGCACTATACATACTCTCAGATACCCTGTGACAGTAACAATAATGAATGGCAGGACACTCTCTTTTTAACAGCACCAAATGTATCCAGCTTAGCAATTACAGACTTTAATGAGCCCTTTAATGACAGATTTAACACTTGTCTTATAATTTTATTGTAGCAATATAAATCGATGGAGAAATTTCCCTGCCATTTTGAAAAAAGCCTCCAACTGAGCCCAGAGAAAGACATCGGCACTCTATCTATTTAAAAGCACATAGATGGTCATTAGGGATGTGAGTGTGTCAGTGTGTTAGGGCTTTACAGCATTGGTCAGCGCTGATTGCTCTTGGAGGGAGCTGCAGGGTTATGTCAAGGTGACTATGTCATTGTGTCATTCCTGGGCGCCCCCATGCAGAACATTGCTTATTTATACATCTGATTTCTCTATTCAATTGGTTTTGCTGCTCCCGTGACAACGAATCAAGAAGAATTCCCCAAAGAAGCCTGACAATCAATAGCGAGGTAGCTGACGCAGCGCTCTGGGACGGGGCATGAGTGAGGAGCTGACAGGGCTCACATCACTCCTGCGTGACATGTCCTCAGTACATCTGACATGTGCCGTCAAACACCGACCCCTCACCGCAATACCACATCAGCGCTACAGACGTCCGCAGGAAAGATTTACATTCAGTTTCATTACTTTCTTTGTTGGGATTGTTTGTTGACATGCTAGCTACGTCAGCTTTTTTACAATCAGCTGTAAACCCACTTTTACTGTACTGTATGTGCTGTATGTGTACCTGTCGATTAGCTGGTGTATGTGGTGGTGTCCTCCATTACCAAAGCTTTCAGAAGACTTGACATTTCCAGATGTTTCTGCTTTCCTGCCATATGTTCAATGAGAACTGGCCCGCTTAGTATTGATTTACCATCAGTCATGTGGTTATGCTGGTCCAGCACTGAGGAATACTCTCCGTGTCTGGAAACGGAATGGGTAGATAATGGATAGATAATGAGAGGATGGAACATACCGTCCTAATGTGCGTCAAAATAGCATCAAAAATAATATTACTCTGTTCAAATGTGCATTTTCCTAGGTCTATCTGAGTCTGTCTTTGCTTATATATCTGAACTATTCTACTCTCTTTGTTTCTGGCGAGGATTGGGCTCTAGGGATGGCAATGTCGACCTGTCAGTCAGTGCACTTTGGTCCAGACTGAAATATCTCAATAACTATTGCAGTACTATTTTGGACACACACTTATATCCCCCTCAGGATGAATTCCAATAACTTTGGTGATCTCTTAACTTTTCATAGTGCAATAATAAGGTCAAAAATAAACATTTCCACACTTCGTCCAAATACTTGCAGAAGTAAAGACATTCCCATCAGTCGCAGTTGTACTGTGTGTTTGGCAGTAACACAAATGTTAGCATGCTAACCAGCTAAATTAAGATGGTGAATGTGGTAAACATTATACCTAAATAGGCATCTTAATAATTCTTTAGGCCCAGGGTCATGTGAAGGCACTCACTGTGATGCTTTACTTGTGCTTCTGCTAACACATGTTGTGGGTAGTTTTGGAGGCCTTCCCTCTACAATTTGCCACAGCAGCATTAATTCAGAACCCCCCCCATCAAAGGACTGCTACAAATAGTAATTAGAGTGCCCTCCTAATCAGTAAACAGAGTATGAAACTCATCAGTATAAGACAGTACATCAACAATAAGTCGAGACAACGCAAGTTTATCAGCCAAGTAGGCCTGTGTGCCCAGCAGCAACACAAGATAAGTCTTTTCAATTGAGTTTAGTTCATTTAGCAGAGCATTTACTGCTCTGCTTGAGTTCCCCTCTCAAGCTGATCGGCAGTTATGGAAGACAGGAGTAACAAAACAATTTATTCTCCACATTACTGGTGTCAGACTTTCACTTTTATTCAATATTTAGTTCAAAGTTACATTGTTTATCCTCATCTCTTTTATTTTACTTATTGACGTGACACATTATCCTGGTTTCTTTAAGGAAAAGGTCTTGTCCAGGATGAGATGTATAATCCAAAAATACTGCTGCTGTACACTAATAGTCACGTAAAGGCACTCACTGTGATGCTTCACTTGTGCTTCACTGCAAACTCTGATCATTTCGGCGGCCCTCCCTTTGGTAGAAAAGATTTCCGCACACTTACATCTATGCAGTGTTTCACTTTATTGTTGAGCTCCTGGTCTATTAGTCCTCCATCAGAGCATACAAGTGGCCCTCCCTTAACATTAATTCAGAGCCCCCCATTAATTGACATGACAAATAGTAAATAAAACTCAACTATATAAGACATGTGAACAAGAGGTCAAGACAACACTAGGTTTTCAGCCAAGTGGACTTGTGCACAATGGCAACAGAAGAGGATCAGTCTTTTCAATGAAAAACCGCAAACATCACGAGCAAAGAACAGATAAAAACTGGTATAGAACCAGCTGCCTTCAGAAGTACTTTCTCCTGGTCTTCTTCTTCTTCACTGCAAACTTCATGATTGTCTCTTTAAAATTCCCAGTTCAGAGAGTGTCATGCTTGTTGGGCAACAAATGAAAGTTTAGAGAAAGATCACTCTTCGCTTGCTTTTGTGACTGGGATGGTGAGGGGAAAGGCGTAGAGCTATGTCTGTATTAGAGACAGTGGTCTGCAGTTTTCTTCACCGTAACAGTTTGAGTGGTTGAACTGTTGATGCTTTCACCTCGTTGTGCACAAACTCCCGAAATTGAATAACTTCTGCCGCAGAGTCCCTTTCCAAGTTCATGTGATATTTTTGTCGAGGCTGAACGCTGATGAGTGGAGCTCCTGTGGGGAAATAGACTGAAATTTGTTTAAAATGCCAAATCTTTCCACAATATTGTTGTATGATTGGTATCTTCTGTTCAGCTCTGCCACTAGCCTGTCAATCACAACAGTAAACACTGGCTATATCTACTCCATTTGTGATTTGTTCTACACTATACACTCTCTGATTGTGGGGTCCTTTTCATTTTGCATGAACATGTTTCAGCTTTTATCACATCTTGCTGCTACAATGGGCAATGTCAATATGTTATATTTCAGTTTTGTACTAAGTGGAATTTGTCTCTGGTGCCTAGGTGACCAGATCTCAGTGCAGCACATTTCATAGCTAAGTGTGTCTTTGATTTCTTATCGCCTCAGAAGTCTTTCATTTTTGTTCATTTGAAGATGAACTGAGTTAAGGCCATTTACCAGAGCATTTACTGCTCTGCTTGATTTGCCCTCTTCAACTGATCAGCAGTAATGGAAGATGGGAGCAACAAAAATGTTATTCTCATCATTACCTGTGTCAAACTTTCACTTACTTCATTCAGTATACCGTTCAGAGTTATTTTTTTTATTACCATTTATTTTGTTTTACTGACTGACTACTGAAGTAATATAAAATGTGAAGGCATCTACCCACATGACAAATTGATGAGGTGTACATGTCATAGTTTCCTGTCCTATTCCAGGTAGCTTATTCAGGTTTTTCAAAAGATGACGTCTTATCCAGGATAAGATTGATATCCGAAAACTACTGCCACAGCTACACTAATGAAGATGTAAAGGCATTCACTGTGATCCTTTAGTTGTGCTTCGGTGCAGACTCATGTTCGAGATAGTCTATCATTCCCCTGTATCTGTGATTCAGGCCAACCGTGCATCTGTGCGTCTGGCTTCTTTCTATTTCACCGCAGTTTATATCATACACCTAAACCTAACTTATATACCCGTCTTTACCTGCCGTGGCTGACAGCTCTTTTCTGACCTATGGTGCAGCGCTAGAGCTGTCACACACACTAATTTAGTAGTGACAATCCATCACCTAGAAAAGGCCCCATGGCTTTTAGTGTATTAACACACATTAACACTTCCCTCCATGCTGAGCCAACCCCCACCCAACCCTCCTGCCAGCCCGTCTTTGACCACTGATGAAGGAACGGTGAAAAAGACGTATTGTTCAATACTATTGACCTGCAGATTCGGAGTGATTTATCCACCGTTTTATTGGGATTGTTTTTTCTGAGCGTGTGGTGGCTTTATGTTCAGTAGTACCCCTGGAAATGCCCCAATGCTGCTACACATCCAACAGCCTCTGACTTGATTTATCTGTTTAAAGAAGGAATTGAAGAAAGTGGGAGAGCAGTGACATTCCAGTCCATTCATCAATGTAAAGGCCAGTTTCCCCTTGAAACTGGGGTAATTCCAACAGAGCCCTAAGTGCACCACTGTGGTCATCAGGAAAAACCGAAAACGGTTCATCTGAGAGTAATGTCCTGCACACTTCAAGAATACAAAGACTCGGGCACTTTCCTTCCCTTCCAGGCAAAGCTTTAACCTGCACACCACGTCTAGAGCCTTTACTTAAACATATCATACGGTTTACCCTAAGGTGGAGGGCACAGGGAGGGCTACATCTCTTTATACCCAATTAAGCTTGCCACAGGAGGTAGATAGTCATGGCTGAAACCTCTTCTCCCTCGGTGCCCCATTAGAGCACTGAGAAGCCTGTAGAAGCCGGAGTCCCTGGCGGACAAAACCCCTGACCTAGAGCCAAGGAGAAGCACTCCAGCTCCACATCACCTAAATATATAGACGTGAGTACAGAATAAGAAGTTGCCTCCAGTTCAGGAGAGATAGAGGGGGATGTATATGTGAGCGTGCCAAGAGAGGTGAGAGGCCGTTCTTTGTTTATTTTTAGAGAACAGTGTGTGTGTCTGAGACTGAACTGGAAAAACAAGAAAAGACTACAATGTAGTAGGCACACCTGGAAATTGAAAAAAAGCTTAAACACAATTTTTCAGTACACTTTCTATACCCTCCTCACCTGATGTGAGCTCTGTGCGCATGTAGGAGAATCAAACCTTGATGTCACACAGTATACTGTATTATTTATTTTTCTCTCTGCACTGAAAAGTCATTCCCATATCCATACACCTACCCAAATCATAACAAATGCTCCGGCATGCTTACCCAGTGGTTTTGCATCACTCATAACTCAATGTCCCCTGTCCTCCCACCCATCTGGGATCGGCTGGCCCCAACAGCGGAGTCAGAGTCGGCGCTGCTGGAGTGCTCCAGCGGCACCGGCCCATCTGTCCCTGCCTGCAGGCTATTGTGCCGATCCTCAGCTGCCTCACAATCGATGACCACGCAGATGAAAGGGGAGAAATTCTCCTCCAACAGGCACTTCTTTCCAACTCCACCTCTGACAAGTCTGCAGGTGCGGGGCTCTTTCTGTCTAGCAGGCTGTCTTTCTCTTTATATCCTTCTGTCTGTTGTCTGTTGGCCCACACCCACCATCGAACCCCAACCCCCCATCACACACACACGCACATTGTGGCAGACAAGAGAGCAGTGAGACTATCTGTGTTATGTTTGCAGAAGTGATTATTATCGCAGCAGCAAACAGAATACACCCTTTACTCCAACTCCAAACTTTCTTTTCCTTCAGTTTCTCTCTATAATTGTTAACCACTGATTAGGATCATGTTGTGTTCTTCTTGGTCTCACTTGACCAACCCTATCCCCCCAAACACCTGTGTTTTACCATTAACTTTACTGCAAAGAGCAAGGATTTAGAAACTTTAATTTCTTCGAGTGACATTTTCAGACTGAGAATGAAGTGTGAGGTGCTAAATGTCAGCCAGAGAGGCATATCACAAGTTATACTCTGCATTCTTGTCTCAATTTATTTAGCACCTTGGATGAACTTAATTCATGCTAGGTGAGTGATGGATGATGTGGATGGAGTCCTCATTTTCAAAAATAGGCTCGTGATCCTTTTAATTTCATCACAAGCTGCTAATTTATTGGGAGTCACAGGCTTAACTGTGCTAGCATGCACTGAAACGTTGGTTAGGGGACATTTATCTAATTATAGAGGATTGGATTCCATCACGTAGGGTACCATTAAGATGTTAGACGTGCCCACTGATGGCTTACCACATGTTGGCAGGAGTAGTTAAGGGATTCATATGCTCTTTCTGATCCAGTCCAAGTTGTCAAAATGAGGCTGATATAACTGTACTCAGAACCCCTGCTTGCTTGGTTTTAACTCAACCTACTTTCCAGACTGTCAAGTATGCAAGGAATGAAAGGATAAGTGGGAGTGGATCAGCTTTCAATGTATAGATCCAAACTCATGTTGATCACTCATGTTGAACATATAATCTCGGCGTAGCCTTCAAGGGCTGCAGGCTTTCACACATCAAGACATGGGCTGCCGCAGCCGTATCGGCATCTCAAGGCCAGAGATGTTCTCATAGGCAGAAAAATTTGGTGTAATTGGAAATCAGGCCAGCTGCTTTGAGGCTGGTCTGTTAACAAGCTAAATAAATAGGATGGCCAGAGTCTGGTGTCACTGACTGCAAATAGGCCTGTTAGGAGGGAGAGCAAAATGGAGAGACAGAAAGAGACAGGCAAATGGAGAGAGTGAGCAGCACAAAGACAGGCAAAGAATTGAGAATCAGCGAGTCAGAAAGATAGACTGAGGCAGAGACTTTGGACACCTGTAATGCTTTTATTGCAATTAAAATTTAGTGCATTCAAGAAAATCCTATTAAGGCCAAAGTGTGTTGTGTTATTCTCTACATTATAGCCCGTCTGGATGTGTGTGTGAGAGAGAGAGAGACAAAAAGGCAAAACAAAGAGGGCAGGGCGGGTGTGTGTACGAGGGTTCGAGTGAATGTGAAGCTTTATTACCGGCTTATATTGTAGCCCAAATTACAAATCTTGGAGCAGTTATTCCTGCCTCGAGATGTTACTTCAACCCCACGTTTGAGGCAAATCATCCTGTAATGATATTGCTTATTGCAAATGGGGGAAGTGATGGAAGGTAATGAATGAGGCGGGGGTACAATCCGATAAGGCGGGCACCTAACTAAGTGGGTCTCTCCTTCTCAACCTTCAGCCGGCCGACCCCGCTGCTTAGACCATTATTCAAACCGTAACAAGCCGATTCATTTAGGCTGTCGGTGAGCAGAATTAGATTGCCGCTTGAGCGACCGTTGAGAAAAACATAAAGATGTTTTCCACACCAAACATGCAGCATTTACATAATTTCAGCTCAGGTTTGGGGCAGCAATAATAAGTTATGATAAAACTGTCATTAGGGGCAGGAATGTGCAGGGAACAGGAGACGCACAGTTCAAGATTAATATGGGAGCTCTCCGCGGTGCTGAAATGTCAGGGGACACGGAATAATGAGACCGGCTTTGTAGGGATAACATACCTGTATGGGCATACTTGCCAGTCCATGAGTGTGCGTGCGTGTGTGTGTGCGTGTGTGTGTGTGTGTGTGTATGAGTGTGTATTAGTGTGCTACTTCAGTATGGATACATCTGTGAGTCAATGTATACTAATGTGAAGGTCAAAACGTATGGCCTTTAATGTGCATCTAGCGTGTTGCCCTCTAACACATTGCTTACTGCTTCTACACTGAGACTCGAACCCATGGCGTCCACAGCTGCAGGAGATATTAAAGCATTTTTGTGTTTGTCATTTGATCATAATTGGAAAATAAAAACGTACATACTTGGTTCTACAGACACAACAGATGTAAACATTTTGAGAATGTTACTTTTTCAGGCATGGAGGTCACTACAGTGGACTGATATTTAGACCCCATTTTGAACTAATTAATTTGAAGTAGCATCCCAGTCACTAGGTGGTGGACCCCCAAAGATCATCCCACAATTCAATTCTTTTTTTATCTTTGTATCTCTTTGTTGTTTGGTGATGTTCGACATAAATTAAAAATGGCGGAAGACAGAAAGACGCACAGAGTACCTCAGTAATAACTGTTGAATCCTTTAATTCTCAATAAATCAGATGGGTAAAAAATATATTCTTCAACAAACAAAAAGATGTAAGAAAAAATGTACAAGAAAAAAAATTGGATACAAGTATTTCTGGGACTAAACATTTGTCTGTCCACTCCAGTGAGTGTTATGCACCAAAGCGTATACTGTGTCTGTGCATTGCAGTGGACACCATGTATCAATAGAAGAAGTGATTCAGTGGAACTCAATATAGGTCCAAAAAAATATATGTGTATTCAAACCATTGGCTCTACCTATATTGAGTTCTATTGAATCATTTCTTATACTGTTAATGCATGAGGTCCACTCCATTGGACAGAAATGTAGCTCCTTTAAAAGAACATAGGCTATATGGTAAATGGTCAATGGACCTGCACTTGTATAGCGCCTTTCTAGTCATCTGACCACTCAAAGCGCTTTTCACACTACAAGTCAAATTCACCCATTCACACACACATTCACACACCGGTGGCCGAGGCTACCATACAAGGTGCCACCTGCTGCTCAGTTGTTGTTGTTTTTTTAAAGATATTTTTTGGGGCATTTGGCCTTTTATTGATAGGACAGGGAGTGACATGCAGCAAAGGGCCCCAGGCTGGAGTCGAACCCGGGCTGCTGCGGCAACAGCCTTGTATATGTGGCGCCTGCTCTATCCACTAAGCCAGCGACGCCCCATGCTACTCAGTTTTTAACATACTCACACACAGCCAATTTGGGGTTCAGTATCTTGCTCAAAGATTCTTCGACATGCAGACTGGAGGATCCGGGGATCGAGCTGCTTATCCTCCAATTAGTGGACGACTCGCTGTACCTCTGAGCCACAACGTATGGGCGTGATTTTTCACTTTTCATTCATGCATGAAAGGGTTAAGTATCACAATACCTGTCAATTAGTGTGGGATGGACATACTACATGACAGAAAGCATATGGCGCTCTAAATATTGCAGAATTCTGATTGGTGCACTAAAATTTTGGATTTGTTTTTTGTAGGTAAAATCCTGCTAGTTCAAAACAATGAGAGCATAGAAAGAGCAAAAAAATGAGGACTTAAAGGCTTCAATTTAAGCTATGGTATATAGCCTTAACCATGAAAGACAGCCACATACCAAAGTATGAAAAATAGATGATTTTCTGTACCTTTGGCTTTTAACTGTTTTTATATTCCAGTCCTGTGTTTTCAATTTTGGAGGCAGAACTACCATTTGCTTACACTTTGATCTGAATTGTGCCTGTTAACATGATGGCAATGATTCTTATGTTACTTTCAGGACTTGTCACACCCAATTTGGTACATTTCAAACAATACTCCGGTTTTTAACTGCTCATGTTAAACACTCTACTGAGCAGCACCTGTTCGTGGAGTGGGTGTTAATGGTCATAGTAACTCTTCAATTAATCAAACATACAAACGTATCCAATAGAAGCTACAATACAGGAACAGCTTCACAGGGACACGGCATCCAGGATAATGTGCAATTTGTCACAGGTAATGGCTTTAAACAGTGCATTAGTTGGAGATCAACTTGGATTTATTCATTCAGACAAAGGCAGGAGGAGCAGTTAACGTGATGTTTAGCCATTATGGATGCTTCAGATGGGGTTTGCTGTGTGGTCACTTCCACAATTCACAGGGATGCGCCTCCTTTAGAGGAATCATTCAGAGATGTTTTAACCCCAGGATGTAGTTAATGGTCACTATGTTGCTTTATGTGTTATTGGCTTTTATTCTAACACACAAGAAATACAATCTTTTGACACAGACTGTTATTTTGCTAAAGGGCCTGTTTCATCTATGTCTATAAAAAAAAATATTTATCAAGAAAAACTACATATATCTGCACATTTTCCCTCACTCTCCTTCCTCAGCAGTTAGACTGTTTTTTCCTGATAACGCCGAAGGCCAGTAGTTGAGCTACAGTAACTAAGGAGTGGGTGGGAAACAAAGACACAGTGTCACCATCACTGGGGGATTGGAGCAGCACCATAGCACAACTTAACAAAGATTAATCTCCTCCACTTACCGGGCCTTGTGTGTTTATTTTTGGAGCATGTCTTTGGAGGGGGAGCACTTACCATGGCCATTACTTTCATAACCTTTTCGTCATTAAACAACATGTGCCTGTGTTCGCACATGAACACAGTGAGGTATAGTCTCAGCCAGCATTGTTCTTTTTATAACAATATTCTCACAGTCAGATCAAAATGTAGCATTTTACATTATTATGTAGCAGATATGTTGAAACTTTATATTTCTACAACTCTGTGATTAATGTATGAATATGTTTAGGCAAGAAAAAAAAGAAAAATCACTATGATTGGGCAAAGTGGTGGCACAATCACCATTGGAGACACTGCACAAAATAACAACCAATTTTGTTTTTGGTGTTATATAGTGGTCTGGAGCTCGGCAGCTGTCTGGTCCAGATGTCACTGTATTCACCATCCCCTCCACCTCCTGATGACAAAGTTAACTCATACACTACATCACTTGAAAAATGTTAATAAAGTACAATGTAACATATTCATGGTTTGCAGAAATGTGCAATGTCAACATTTTCTCGTCGCGACCGGGCTTCATTCCCACATCCTACTCACACTCCTGCTCTCCATCTCGCTGTTGGTCTTGACGTGGTTTAACCTGAGTGCTGCTGTGGCATTGATGTGCTGCCTCTGAAGCAAATCAAACGCCGAGTCTCTGGCTGTGTCAGGCCGATCTCTCTCTTGACACAGGGCTTTATTGAAAAAGCTATAGCCCTTTATGGAGAGAGTGTCAATTTCAAGACAAAGTCAAGATGGCAGTTGCACAGAATCCATATTTAATAGTGGCAAACGGAGCAAACACAATTGAGGAAAATCAATACTGCTTTCACGTTTGATCATACATCACCTTTCTCTGAACTGCTGCTACCTCTGTCCTTTTGTCTCCATGAAAGAGGCGGTGAATCCCTGACAATGAATTGTAAACAAACACTGTAGTTCCACTTCTCTTTGTGGTTTGTGGACAAAAGGCCATCTATAGTTGCTTACACATACTGGAAATGGTTGTGAAAACATGGCATTAAATCTGTAAGTGTACTGACAGAAAGAGTAAACAACTGTTTTTTTCTTGTTGGCTTTCAGTGGTCTGCTCTTGTCTGACATGTTAGTGCTATAACAAAGCAAGTAGTCTGTAGTAATGGTGTCACAATGTGCATGTGCCGATTCAGTTCAGATGTGAATTGAATAACCCTGGAAAGGTAGTTGAACTACAGTGGGAAATGCAACACTTACTGCATTTGATGATTTCTTCATTGAATTAATTGAAGTCTATACAAGATGGAGGCAACTTTGTCTCGCTGAAGGCCGGGACAGTCACTGTGATGTAGATAAACTTGTACTCTCGTAAATCTTTATTCTGATGAATAATTGAATAAACTCGGTGAGCCTCAGTTGTTCATATACATGTATGTTGCACATACATGGAAAACCAACATTACACCTGCTCAGCCTCATACAGACTATCTCTTGCATCATACACAGGCACACGTGATCACACTTTCATATAGGAGTCAAAACACGTCGTCTAACCCTTGGTCCAATGTGTTTACCTTTGGAGTCTGAACATCTACAAGGTTGTTATCTCTACAGTATCTTAACCTTCAGACACCCCGAAGCTTCTTCACATATCTGCATGCAGACAGTGAAGGACTCTGAAGCCTTGAAATTGTGGCATGGGAAAAATGTCAATATTTTCCCTCGGATATCAAAAGCGGTATCTAATATTGGTATTTTTTGAGATTGTATCAGCGTCAGAAATTCCATTATCATAACAAGAGTACATTTTAGACTGAAAGTTTCAGACAAGTTTGACCTTGTTAAAGGGGCGGTGTGTAGGAATAGTGGCATGCTAAGCATGAACTCCCTGTTAGAATTCCTCCAGTGTTCATTGTTCAAGAGGTTTTTACTGGGAGTCAGTTACCTGCAGAGGTTTTTTCCTCTCCAAAACAAATGGACCAGTGGCCTGTACTATGATACAGGATTTGTAGCAGGAGTTAGTGAGGTAACTTCAGGGTTAACTCTGGGTTTTCAGTACTATGAAGCTGGTTCTCTTTTTACCGGGATAAATCACCATGGTAACTTATTCTGAACAGCTAACTACTTCAGAGTATCGGGTCACAAGCTTTCAGCACTCCAACCTCTGACTAATCAGATCACTAAAGAAAAAGTATCCATGGACAAAAGTCTGGAATCTCAGGTAGAAAAGAATAATGTATATATTGTTAGAGGTCAGATGAATCATTTCATTGTTTCAGGGCTCTTTTTTCACTGGTTTAAAACAAAGCTTCTAACACACAGATGGTTTATACACTAAACACATAAGTTTGGTTTGTTTATTTCATTCTGTAGTGATAGTTCCATCACTGCAGCTCAAAATAACATGAGACACCTGTGTGATGAGAACTAGGAAAAAAGACATTTCATTATATAATATTTATTAATATTTCACTTATTCAGATAATCCACACACTGTTAATTAGTTCCCGTTAGTTTAAATGCAACATTTGGGTCAGATAGACCTCATCAGTCATTAACTAGGCTACTTTTTCACCCTTTACTTCAGTAGCTTGCTTCCTGAAGGAAGCAGCTGAAACTCAGCATGTTGTTTTGTTTTGTTTGTTCTTCTGATGATGTCACTTGCAATTAACACCCCCGCCTCTTTCACATGAACGCACTCATGGCTGGATAGGAAAACCCAGAGTTGACTGAACTAGTTGATGACCAGCTTTGTAGTAGAAGGTTATCCAGATGGCCAATGTTGGGGTTAGTCATACCAGATTACGGAAAGATCATTTTCAGAACCCATTGGCTGTATTCAGCGTCTGACTTCCGGCAGACGGCGATACAGCTTCTGGGGGCAGACCCCCGATTTTTTGGCATTCCGGTTTGATTTGGTCGGAGGAGGCGAATTTCCGTTTCCGACTTCCATTTATATATAAGTAAATATTCTGAACCATTGCAATGGATTCAGAGTTTGCAGTGACGCCAATTATGTTCCACCTCGTTAGTTCACAGCGTGGAGCGTTTAACCTGGCAACAACTGCAGCCGGCTCAAACGTGATTGGTCAATATCATGCAGACTACAAACAGCCTACAACTGGAAACCAAGGCTCTTCTGCTCTTCTTCCGGAGGCAAGATCTCCGGGGTTTGCCTACAGACTCTACATTCACTGAATGTAGAGTCCTGGGTAAGTTGAGCTGGCTTCGTAGGACAGGCCTCTGGTGGTTAAAACCAGTACACTGAATAAAGCAGTTTCACGCTACTAATCAGTGTTTCACTGGCACTGTTCAGCTCGTTGCAAGCCCAGCGCCTGCTAATGTGAGCCCAACTTTTTCTCTGATAACTTACAATCCAGAAGTTCAGGAGGTTTTTACTGGGAGCCAAATCATCCCCAGAGATCTCTTCCTTTCCAAACCAAACTGAGCTGGTGATTTAAACCAGTGAAAATGCTGAATAAATTCAAAAATCAGTGTTTATCTGACGCTGTACGCCTCGTCGCAAAAGGGCTACCAACAATAGCAGGGCAAATGGCCCTATTGAGCCAGTGTTTTTTTTTTTTTTTTTTTTTTTTTTTGCTGTTCTGAGTTACTGTAGAAAAATGGCAGTACAACATGACGGACTCTGTAGACAAGGACCCGCTCCCAATGTAGATACAAACAGCTCATTCTAAGTTCAATATATCCCCCTACATCCTTCACACTTGACCTTTAAACTTGAATGTTACATTAGAAATGGTAACGGGCAAATGATGCAGTAATTTCCATTATATTCTTGACCAACTGTGGTTGCATTGTCCAGTTGAGATCAGGTTAGTCTGGGTGTCCGTTAACGCTGTTCATCAGCGGGCAGCTTGTCCACCAGATGGGCCTTGGGTGCTGACAGCCATAGCACAGAGAAAGGGTGAAAGATGACTGTGAAAGGACGATGGGAGGGCGCACACATGATGACCTGTCGAGCTCTGTCACCTTTCTTTGTGTGCCTTTCTTTTCCCCACGACCGACCCCCCCTTCCCTACCCCTGAGCCCCACAGGTAGCTTGCGATGTTTGGTGATGAAAGGCCTCAGTAATGGATCTTCTCTGTATCCAAGCCCAACTAAACTGGTGTGACAGCTCTTCTCTCTCCCCAGACCAGGCTTTATATTGTCTCTGTCTGGAGGTGAATACATTTTGAGTGAATGAATTTCATTACAGTCCCCTTTGTGCGCGTGTATATGTATGTATGTGTGCGTCCTCCCGCACATGCGTCTTTGTCAACGAGACACGGATTATTTGGCCAGTTCCCAGGTGGGCTGCAGAATGTGTGCATGCGTTATATCTGTCAACATTGACCCTGAAGGAGTGGTGCGTGGTGATGGTGAGCCCAAGTTGAGTGAGACGGAGGAGGAAATGGCCGTGTCAGAATCCACTCAAAAGGCAAACAATGTACCATAACAACCTCTGCACTGCTTTTCTTCACATATTTGCTGATAGAGGCGACTTGTAGCCGTGCCGTTTGGGTCTATTTTCTGGGACCTTATGTCGAGATCCATACAGGAGAAAACCATTCCAGTGCCAGCGGGGAGATGATTGACATGGGGGCCTTCCTGGTAACGTATAAAAATGTGCTTCTGATCGCTGTTCACTCATGCAGTGGAGCATGCTGGAAAATACCAAGCCCGCCGCGAGCTCCAGGTCCCCCGTCGCTGGGCAATGTGTCCCCCCCCACCAACCCCAACGCTCAATCTGGTGTACAAGTGCCCATCCCTCCCCCCGTCGTCTATCTCCTACCCCCTCCTCCTACTCCTGCTACTCTCTCCTTGGCACACACACTCTGGTATGCACTGAAATTCAATCAGATGCTTAATTACATCTTAACATGGGTTCCTACCAGCTGGCTTTATTCCCCTGTTTCTGATTAAAGGGATTAGAAAAATGAAATTTAACAGTGGATTTGCATACTGCTCTAAAAGGGGGACTGGCATGTCTCTGTGGCTGTCTGGCCAGTGTTTGCCGCTCACGCTCCCTGTAGTCCATCAAATAAGGAAGGAAATACACAAGCATGTTCCTCCCTCCAATTCTGCACAGCAGGTAGAACCAATTATGTGAGATAGTAGCTCGGCCGCAGCTCCTCTCTGCATCTCACTCCCGCTACTAGAGACATGATACCCTCTGACACAGGTATTCATATGCATAGATCGTATCATAAAAAGCGGCATGAAAGCGATACATAAATGTGTTCCTGTGTATTGCGAAGTGCGTATTTCATCGATGTTGAGAAAAAAAAAAGGCTTTTCTGTTGCTCATATCTGCCTGATGAATGGCGTACAGCGAAACCGGGTGGCTTTAGGCTTTTTCCTAATGGGGCCAAGTAGGCCCACTATCCAAGCTGTGCAAAGAAAATGGGCCCATTAATCACAGAGCCACCACCATCATCTCCATATGATTATTCTCCTCATGTGTTGGCGAACTCCTAGCTGCACAGGAATTATTGTGACATCCTGTGCTATTCTCTGCTCTTTCATCCTTTCTCCCTCAAAATAACTTGAAGGCTTACTTTTCAACTTAATCCGCCGTCTGTAGCCGAACTAAATCTATCCTGAGAGGAGATCTGGTTACGCATTCACTGTTTATTTCATGCAATTAAAAAGTGATTCTGTTGGAAGTTTGTATTAAAGGGATTAAAGGCTTATTGGTCCGTCAATTCACAGAGGGAGAAAGAGGAAACAGTGTAAAAGAGTGGGAAAATAAAACCAATAGGAGGGTCTGAAGGGAGAGGAGCAGAGTGTTTAATGTGATGTATACTTTAGGTATGTGTGTGTGTGTTAGTAAACGCTTACCCAATGCAGCCATTTTGGCATCAATTTGGGAACAAACCGGATCAATCATTAACATTTTGCTTTTGATGAAGGACACTGTAATTAGTCCCAATGAAACAGCATGAGGAGGATGTGCTCAAGGAAAGTACAACATGAGCAGTCGGAGCTGTGAGGAGGCTGTGGACGGACACTCGCAACATGAGACTCTACTGCCCTCTTTTGGAAAGGAAAAGAACTTCACCTCTGTCTAAACTGGAGCTAAAGCACTCCACATTGTTGATGGGCACAATTAAAAATGAGAAGATACACACATTTTGCATGATAAAACCTCAAGATAATAAAGTTATATTTATCATGTAGCCTCAGTACAGAGACAGTAGCATACATTAAGGTGCATACATGAATATATAATTTGTGTCACCATTTTGATTGAGGAATTAATCCAACTAGGAATTTGACTTTTTGTCCTTTTCCCCTGATCTGTGCTCATTTCATTATTGCTTTTCATTTAGAAAATGGGGAACTCAGACTTGGACTTGAACATGGAATCTGTTAGAAACCATGGGCGCATTAAGACAGTGGGCCCCTGGGCACAGACATGTAAAAGGCCCCAGTACCTTTCCTACATAGGACTGGAGACACACACACACAAACTTTGTGGAGAATTTGCTTCTTTTTTTTGTTGTAGTCATCTTGTGTCTCTTCATAGTCATTCATTTTGTTTCTTTTGGGGTAATTTTGGGTCATTTTATGTCTCTTTGTAGTATTTTTGTGTCTCTTTTTGGTTGTTGTGCCCCTCCTATAGATATTTTATATCTCTTTGTCATCATTTTGTGTGTCTTTGGTTGTTTTGTCCCTTTTTATTTTTGTCTTTTTGTGGTCAATTTGTGTGTCTGAGGTAATTTCGCTAATTTTCTGCCCCTTTTGTAGTTATTTTGTGTCAGTTTGAGGTAATTCCTGCATTTTTTAGGTTGTTTTGTGTCTCTGTAATTATTTTTTGTCTCTTTGTAGTTGCTATGTGTCTCTTTGGGGTAATTTTGTGTTTTTTTAAATTTAATTTTGTGTCTTTTTGATTCTTTTGTGTCTCTTTGTCTTTGTTTTGCCCCTTTTGTAGTTATTTTGTGTCTCTTTGTTGTTGTTTAGTGTCTCTCTGCAGTTCATTTGCAGCTCTTTGTTGTCTATGTCTATCTCCTCCTGATCAGTATGTGTTAATTTGAGTGACGTTTTTCAAGCAAAGACTGCTTTGGGCCCCTTGGCTTGCATCCAGTAGGCCCATTCAGTAATCTGTCCATGTCAGAGACCAAAAAGTTTAAAGAAGTTTAAATCAGAATTGAAATCAATAGTAGGTTCTGTAATGGGTTGGGACCATAAACACAAGATAAATAGAACCAATGAGTCAGTATGACTCAGATCAGCTCTTGGTTCGTTTGCTGTTACAGAGTGCCACCTTCTGGCCAGAGGATGTACTTCACACATATCCTTCCTATTTCCTTCTGCTTCACCAAACAGCAGGTACTAAAGTTTGATTTACAAATAAATACAGCTTCAATATTTTTGTTTTTATGTGTGACTGGATTCCCATACTATTTGATGATGTAAAGGTTTTATGTGGACACCTTTTGCAGCCCTTTAGAGATTTTCCTCTGGCGTATGCAATATCCTAGTTGCAGCACAAAAGATGGTGAGACACAGTTTTATTTGAAGCTTCCCTCTGTGCAACACAAAATTTAATAGGGAAGGCACTCACACACATAGACTCAGGAGATGGTGTATATGCATGTGTTCATGGCTGCACGTGTATATACACATACACACATCTTCTGCTGAGGTTTTCATAGTTAAGAAGTAAATTTAAGGCCAGAATAAAATAAAGGTGGTAATAAAAGTGAAAACACCTCTCCTGGTGTAAAAATCTTTTCTCTGTCTGCTTGTATATCCAAAGCTCCTCAGAAGCAGAGGAATGATTTCCACCTTACATAAAAGACAACCTTTTATTGGATTTCTTGAGCTGACTCATGTTTCAGGTGTGATATTTTCCAGATGAATAAAGCCATTAATATTTTTGCATCTGTGCTCTGCAATGAATATGGCTGTCCTTGGCTCAGCTCTAACAAATCAAATCACTGCGATGTCAATGATGCCACCATTCAGTGTGAGTGTGTCTCCCACATGCTCCTCTCCTCTCCCGGATCGACTCAAGAAAGTGCCCGTCCTTGAAGCTCTTGGAGGATAGAGGCTTGTGTACACGTATATGATCTGTAAATAATTTATACCAATCAATCTGTGGTGTAAGTGATCTTGTAGATAGAGAGTGGCTGATTTACAGATCTAATTTAAAAGGGTCTAAATCAGGACCCAGCTGCCAGGTGTCACTTCGACACCTAAACCCTGAGCTGCCTCGAGTTTCCCAGGCCTCCCTGGGGTGGAATCAGTGGCTGTGGTGTCTCATCTTAATATTGACTGAATGCTACACTGCCTCCTGCTGGGCGCTAATCATATTACAGAAGCTGACCTCAACAGCACCCTCATTACATCTGCTGTGTATTTGGCTACTCTTTTGAAGCTTGTACGGCTCTGCTCTTAATGCTCTAACACCTTTTATATGACACCAGATGTTTCACCTGGTTCTCATCCCACACTCCAGCAAGCACAAACTGCAGCAGGAGGCTCTTTAGAGACACATTGAATCAGAGGCACGGAGCATTAAAAGATGCAGATCCACAGTTATGACACTCCCATAATCACAAAAGAGGCACATTTACACAGAGGGTTATGTGATTATCACCTGTGTACTTGGGGGAAAGCCAACGTCAGTGTGCCTGAGTTCAGATGGTGTGTTCCCATAGATTTTTGTGTGGACTCTGCAAAAGACCCGACATAGTGGGAAGTGCAGGCGTCTGACGTGCAGCCTCAATGAAGGGGGACCACTGCGCTGATAACCGGCACATATCAAACATAATTTATGACTTAAGAGCTCCTGGCGGCTCTTTTTGTGTGAGCGAAAGCACTGTCTTGAAATGGGGTGAGCAAATTTGCCCTTGCCGTGAGTGGGAACGTATTCTGTGTGAATGTGTTTACAGGAGCGACAGAGAGAGAGATTGAATTGTACTGATCGTGCATTATGCAAACAGTAATCTATTCTGAATACCTCCAGTTATTACAGTTACTTTACATTCCATATGTAAAGCATGTACAGTAATTATAGTACAAATGGGAAAAGGTAAATGAGAGAAATGAGGGAAACTTGTTTTAGGTTAGTCGCTAAGGCACGTCTTGTTCTTCATTTTATGAAAGCGATTTAAATGGCATTCTGTGCATTTATCTTATTCACTTTAAATTTGGGTGAAGTCAGATTTTATGGGACATAAAAGGTTTTACATCTCAGGCTCTTTGAATATTAGAAGTCAGTCACCAAACGTTATTTATTGCATTGTTTCTACATTATTTTTTAAATTTGAAATGATCATTTTGATTGGTCTGAGATAACTGATACGGGCTGAGCAAAGAAGCAAAAAAAAAAAAAAAATCACTGGTCATGAACCTTCGCACTAAGATGTGGCATGTTGAGTTCCTCTTTTTGGTAATAAGATATCTGCAGCTAAATCAATAAGGTTATAACAATATAAATGCTTGTAGGATGTTTTATTAATCAAGTGTTTAACTTGAAAAATCAAAATCCCTTCACAATACACTTTACTCTTTATGGCAAAGGGTTTTGAGTAAGTGGTTAATGCATTCAGGTAAGATGGGACAAACAATTTAACTAAAATGGGACATTTCTCTGAAGTGAAACCAGCATGTTTTCAGGGCACTGGTTGCCATAAAATCATGACTTACATGCTGTTGTGTGCTTTTTTGTCACTTAAAAATATTAGAGACAGTGCAGTGAGTCAGTGTCTACCACAGTAGTTACACGCAAGTACACAAATGTCCAATGCAGACAATATGACACTAAGAGAAATGGGAAGATCCCCGGCTTCTCCAGTCCGCATGTCAAAGTTTCCTTGAGCAGGATACTGAACCCCAAATTGATCCTGATGGCTGTTCCATCAGTGTGTGAGTGTGTTAAAAACTGAGTAGCAAGTGGCACCTTGTATGATAGTCTCGGCCACCAGTGTATGAATGTGTGTGTGAATGGGTGAATGTGAATCGTAGTGTGAAAAGGCACTTTGAGTGGTCGGAAGACTATAAAGGTGGTATACAAGTATTAATGATTTAATGAATTAATGACTGAACTGATGAATGGATTTAAGTAGTTTAAAAAAGAACAAACAAATGTGACTGTCCTATTTTACCTGAACATATCATCAGACTGGGGTAGGGTTTCTTGATGTGTTTGAAGGTCAAAAGTATTTACTTAGCTAACTATTTTCTTTATAGAAATATAGCATAGATCATAACAAGTTCAAACAGTTATCATTTAAGGTAGTCTTCAAAAATTAAGGGGGTTATCCTAGTAATCTACCAAAAAGTGTCCCAAATTAGCTGACTTCTTGCTTTTCCCATGACACCCTACAACTATACAGAAGTATTAACAATAAGAATGCTTTATTTTGCATGCATTTGAATCCGGTTACCCTGCGATAACATGGATAAAGTTAACATGAATGGTTGTAGATAGAGTGCATATATGCAACAAAGAGACTTTGCATGTAAATGTGGGGCAAACAGTGAAAAGGTATTTATATAAAAGAGCAGGGACACAGCAAAACATGAAGCCTGTACTGAGAGAGAGAGTACGAGAGAGACGGAGAGGGATAGGGAGTCTAATGCTGAGTATTCAGGAGTGGTTATGGTCCAGATGGCCCTGCAGCAACAGCAGCTGTAAATCACAGTGTGTTGTGCGATCCGGACGATAGTGCTGCAGGCTGGAATCTCACTGCAAGGTGAGACCGCTGACGACAGCCATTACGGGGAATGAAACCTTTGGGGTGGCGGGTGGAGGGTGGAGGGTGTGGAGGCAAATGACATTAGCCCTGTTTGTCTCTGTAAAAGAGCAGATGCTGGCATTAGTACAGCAGTATCTTATGATATAAACAACAATCTGCTGTATCCAGTCACTCTTCTTTTTACTCGAATTTTAATGTGAGGATAAATCATAATGCTTTGAAAGTGCAGACTGTAGATTTAATGCAACATCAGTATTTTATAGGAGCAGCATTAATGAGCACTTGTACTGGTCAGCTTCAGTTTGTGCTTTGAGTTGGAATTCAAGGACATTGACGTACATATGTTTCTTTTCCAAAGCTGCTGCAAAATCATACAGTCTTATTGACTGCTGCAATCAAATGCTGCCTCCATCAAACCTTACTATAGTAACACAACCCTTTCCAATGCACATTTCATTTCTCAGAGGCACATGTTAAGTTAAAGCATCTTTAATTATAATGACAATCTGTAGCTGAACATGTGTGAGGAGTTTCTCTCTCTCTATGTCTCTGTAAGTGATCACATGTGTTTTCCCCTGCACACATTAACCTTCAGCCAGGTTCCTCCTGTGACTTCTCATTGATTGGAGAGTGGCACTGGAGGGGGAGGTCATGTGCATGTGTTGGAGAAGACAGATAGAGGGTTGGAAGTGTGGGTGGGACAGTGCTGTTGATTGAGAGGGCCATCGTAACCTGGCCATGCAAGGAATGCTGGGTGTGGTCCTGTTTATCATCCTCCGTACGTGCTGAGCATAACTCATTCAGAAACAGCGGGGGCTCCGCAGCAGATGCACTGATACATGTTTCCAAGTGCGGTACTGTATTACTGCACTCCTCAAAAGAGCATGTACAAACTGAGGCACCAGCACAGATCTCGTGCCGAACTGTATTTACAACCTGTAGATTAGATGTCACTGAGCTGTGTGTCATGCAGTAACTCTTCGCTGGGGTCGACGCCCCTTCTCTATAAATGTGGATAGATCCTGATTTCTCTTTGCATTCTGGAGGTTGAGACAGTCATGAAATATGAATCGCTTCAAACTCTGGTATGCAGGTTGAAAAAAAACTCTGTCATCACACAGTGTCACTGTACAGCCAGACTCCCGATGGCTAATTTATGCTCCATCTGCCTTCCTCCAAAGCTCTGTAATTAAAATTCTAATCCAATGCACAGAAAAAGACATACTGTAAGTTATTGTGTTTGAAAGTTACAAAAGCACATATTCAAGATTTACCCTACTTCATTTAAAACATTTGCCAAGCGAAATGTCAAGTCACTTAAAGATCAGCAGCTCCTACTGCTCCCAATAAAACTCTAAGAAACTGAGATATGCTGGAACTTACGGTGCTGTTGGGCTGCTGTGGGTGCTACTGACTTAAATGTCCAGTGTATAGGATTTAGGGCCATCTACTGGCAGAAATGGTAAACAGCATTCTTAACTATGTTTTCATTAATTTATAATTACCTGAAAATAGGAATCTTTGTGTTTTCATTTCCTTTCATCTCCATGTGTTGTTACCTTAGATTGAGACGTTAATGTCTATAGGGATCCTCTTTCATGGAGTCTGCCATGTTTCTACAGTAGCCCAGATTGGACAAATCAAATACTGGCTCTAGATAGGGCCATTCGCATTTTTGCATCAGCCACTGTAGTCCTCCTACACGCTTGGCCCATGGGAGGAGTTCAGCTCTGCAGCCTTACTGCTCGATGCAAGTAAATCCTTAACATCAGATCTTTAAAGGCAAAGGTGCAGATCTTTGGGGGGAGATACAGGGGACACATCTCCCCTCAACATTTAGAACATGAAAGTAGCAGAGGACTTTTATTTTGACCTAATTAATGACATTTACACCATAAACTGGTGCATGAAACCGTACCAGAATGCAAGAATTAAGTGTTTGACGCTCAAGATTTTCCGGCAAAGAACCTACAAACCCCATGTTTCATATATCTCCCCTCCAATGATGCAACAACACCTATGCCTTTATTCACTTTCTCACAGAGTTGGGTGACAAGATTGATACCAATTTCATGTTTGTCTATTAAATATGAGGCTACGACCGTTAGCCTGGCTCTGTCTAAGAGTAACAAAATCTGCCCAGCACCTACAAGGCTCAGCAAGTGGCACATTATTTCTTGTTTGTTTAAATAGTGCTAAAGACAGGGACTTTCTGATGGTTTAAAAGCTCTTGGTGCTAAGCTAAGCTAACTGCCTGCTGCTTGTAGCTTCATACTTATTGTACAAATATGAGAGTGGAATCAATGCTGTCATCTGACACTCAGCAAGAGGTACTTGGCAACATGTCGAATCATCTAGATATACCAGAATAGGACTATGTTCTCTTGGTGGTGTTATAATGCTGTTTGAGTTTGAACCCGGGGCTAGAACCCCGGGGGAGCCCTTCTGTGTGGAGTTTGCATGTTCCCCTGTGTCAGCGTGGGTTTTCTCCGGGTACTCCGGCTTCCTCCCACAGTCCAAAGACAGGCAAGTTGGGTTACTTGGTAACACTAAATCAGCCGTAGGTGTGAATGTAAGCATGAATGATTATTTCTCTCTATGTGTCAGCCCTGTGATAGTCTGGCGACCTGTCCAGGGTGTACCCCGCCTCTTGCCCAGTGTCAGCTGGGATAGGCTCCAGCCCCCCCACGACCCCTAACAGGATAAGCGGTCACAGGAAATGAGTGAATTTTTAATATAATGTTGAGCAGATATGCTTGATCGGTGGTCTGCTGTGGGTGCCTCTGACTTGCTACTAGATGTTCAGATTAATAACCATTCTTTCTTTGTCTCTACTCCACCATCAGAAAGGCAAATCTTCAAGTTTTCCAAATGAAATTTCTGACTCTACTGTAGTTCGTCCTCCCATGGGCCAGCTTTTTCATCTTTGTTTTTTTCCCTGCATGTGTGAGTGCAAGTCGGAAAGTGGGTGCCATTTCCCCGGAATCTCTCGCTGTGCTCAAGCTGTGTACTGGTGTCCAGTCCTCCGCCTGTTCATCCCTGCTGGGTGTCTTTGTACCACCCATCAACCCTGCTGTCACATCACGTTGGCCAGAATGTGAGCCTCATAAACACCATACTGACATGGGGGAGAGAGGGGAACATAATACAAAGAGGAGCTCATTTTCAAGGCTATATTGTGGCTGAGCTGTGAGAGATGCAGTTTCTGAAACACTGCCATGCAATAATCTTTAATTGCATTTCCTCTGTTCCAGCCTTCTGCTTGACAAAAATAAATATTAAACTCAGGAGAGTGAGATTGTTAAATATAACATTTACAGAGAAAATGAGCGAGACAGGGAGAGAAGGAAAGAAAGAGGCCACCACCTTGACCGGTGTTTATTACATACAATAGGACGTCAGTTATTAAATCACTTTAATGCACAAGGTCATACAGAGAAATCTCTCTGAGGGAGAAATGTTATGTGCATGTGTGTTTCTTCCTTCAGCTCCTGAAGCTATACAACACCATTAGGCAGCAATTTCCAGCCAGAACACGTAGCTTACTGTTGCTCCACTAAAACATGAGTGCAGGGGTATAATGCTAATACTAAGCATTTTAACTTTTTTAACCATAAGCATTTAATCATGCTTAGTCCTGCGGGTAGTCATTTGATCTGAGGTTATGAGGACTGCTGGGCTAGCAGTTCTTTCAGGCAGGGTGCTGCAAGTCTGTAGCTGCACTGAAAAGTCAGATAGAGGGGACAGGGAGCCGGCTGTAGCTGGTACACAAGGGTTGTGGTGTGTTAGCAGGGTTGCACGGAATATATTGGAGTCCCTGGAGACTCGAGCCAAGGATCCCAGTGAAGAGTGTGCTGCTGTACTTTAGCCTCGAGGACTGACTCCTCTGCATCTCAGGATATGGTGGGATGGAGTCTGGCAATATTGTTCAGGGACAAGGTCTTAGAGGGTTTGGGATGTAGTTCTCAAAGTTTAAATATGCATCAGACCTCACACCAAGACTTGTGTTGGACCTGGTAGTGTTGGAACTTTTATTCAGCTCAGGATAATTGTGCCTCCTCAAGGCAGTTTTTCCAGACACAATAAAGTTGAGGCTCAGCATGGGGCAGCTTATATATATTACGTTTTGCTATCAGCATACAAATTGAAAGGCGACTCATGCCTTACTGTTGACACAAACAACTGGGAGCATGTAGAGGATGAAAAGATAAGGCAGAGGTTTGACCCTGTGGGCCACCGTAACTGACAGCATGTGTGTCGGACTTATGAATTCTGCCAGATGCAGTCGATAGAAGATAAACAAGTCCAGGGTGGTGCCACAGATCAGTGTCGTGTCCCATGCATCCCACCCAAAATCTGTGCAGTATGAGCAATGCAAATTATAAAGCAGAGAAAGTTAGCATTTCACAATAGTTTACAGTAAAATAATGTGACTGTTTCTTATTGACATCACATGCATGTCGATGCTTGCCTCTCTTCTCTCTCAGCGCGCAAAACAAAAGAAGCTGACTTAAGTCTATAATAACTGTGTTGAGAGTCGACACAATTATCTTCTATCAATGCATCCATTCTCTGTAACCTGACAAAGAAACTTATTTGTGTGCTTTTGCTTGGCACATCATCAACCCGCAGTATACTCTGGCTCTGAGTAAACATGAGGCGAATCTCGGTCTTAGGCTTCGCATTAACAAAGATACACTTCACCTTAAAAAGATACACATTAGGCTACCTGTAGACAGTTTGTTAGTGCTGTCTCTGTTGTAACTTGCCATGCCATTTACTCTCCCCTGCATAGCATTTGCATTGCATTGTCCAAGTCTCTAAGCAGTTGGCATTAGCAGTGACATTTCGCAGGTAGTAGGAATGTTAGATTGGCGTCCTGAGGGGTTGAAGTGCCCCGTCCTCACTGCAGTGGTAATTATTCCAGAGGCCTAATCATTAGAGAGCTGTTTTAATCAGACTTCCATCAGTGGCTAATGTAACGCGATTAATTATATCACCAGGAGCATGGTCCTTAAGGGCCACTACATCAGGATTACATGACTGACAAATAGGGACACTTTGGTAGGGCATTGTCCACACCATTCAACGAAATAAGAACATCAGGCGTTCAGATGAGAGCAGTATCTGTAGATATAGACTCATATTCTATATTTTATAATAGCTTGTGAAAAAAAGTGTTCAACAAACAAGTCAGTATACAGATTTATGTTTTCTCTCCTCAGTCTGACCTCTCACACTGTAAATTCCCATTTATTTGGGCTACATTGTGTGTGTTTAGGAACAGTTTACACCGGTAATGGCATTTTGCACAACAGTAATGAAGGGCATATGAGAGAGACATGGGGGAGGGCAGAGGGGGAAGGGTGCTGCTGACACCTCCAGTTTCCCACGTTAACCTGCACTCACCTGCCTCCTGTCAGCCCGGGCAGGCGGAGGAAACGAGCAGTGTAACTCTAAACCCAGACTTGCTGAGCTTGTTTTTTTTCTTTTACAAAAATAGTCTTTGTGGTGTGTGTGTGCGTGTTTGTGTGTGTACTGTATATCAGTGCACTGGATGCATTTTAAACTCAATATAGAGTATGCAACTGTAAGACCTTAACGAAAGAAAGATGTGGTGAATTGTGGGAGAATTTAGGAAAAACACTATTTAATAAAGCCCATGATTGCATGAATCAAGTACCAATAAAGTACTGGCTACTTAAAAACAAGACTATGGGGAACAGGAGAGTTACAGTAGGCATGCTGGTTGCTTAAGTGGCACAGAACTGGAAGCCAAAATTAAGTTTATGAATTGGGGTTAATGACACGGATTTCCTGAGGAAGCTATTGAGTAATTATGTACAGGTATAATGTACGACCCAAACTGTGGAGAGTACAGTAATGTAACTGTTTAGTTTCCCAGTGCCGAACCATAAAAATAACCCAGTACGTAATAAACAAATAAAAGAGTTTAATTTATTTCCCCTTTCATGTAAAATGACCAGCTGTTTCTCCCTTGTTCCCCACAGTCTTGTTTTCTTCTTCTGTACCTACATTTAAGTAGGAGGAACTGGTAAAAATCCTACTGGTATAGTAAGTGTTACCTCTTTTTTTCTTTCCTGAAAAAGATCTTGCCAACAACTGTAAAACTACACTTGCTTTCTTGTTTTACAGGTTCACCAACTAAAATGAGATTAATTTATTTCATTAAGTGCAGTTTCCTTTGAGGTTGTTAGAGCTTAAACATTTCTCCTACTTCAGTGCACCTTAGAGGTATTGTGATATAATGGTATTGACAATAACTGTTATAAAATACTACACATATAATAATATTGTGTAAATAATCCAGTGCCTCGTGAATCAATCAGTGTCTCCTTCCCACAACGCTGTCTGGTCGCCTTTTTATGATCTATTTACTGTATTTGCTGTTTTTATACGCTTTTGTACAGCCATGGTTACAGACTCTCTCTGCAGCTCCCTACGCCTGTATTTTCAGTGTAATTCATAAAAAAAGACAAAACAATAAACAAAGATTGCATTTTTAAAAATCAATATATATATGGTGCACTAATATCGTTTTCATGAGTTGGTCACGATAATCGCGGGTGAAAATCTGCTGTCATGCCAGCCCTAACACAAATCTGCCTAAAGTTGTTTAAACTTACTCTTACTTTTAGTCCAACCTATTTGCATACTGTCATTAAAAGGAAGCCAGTACAAGTGCCTGTATCATACTCATTGCAAATCTACAGAGCAAAGAAAAAAAATATATATAAACAAGGGCAGTCCTCAGATCTCTCTCTTCTTCAAATTTTGATTTCATGCTTGGAAATTATGCACTTGATGAACAAGTGATACCTTCCTCCGCTCAATTTGAAACCATTGTAGCTCATGCATTTTGCATCACCGGCACATTGTTTTGTAAAGTTGAAAGCATTCTCGTATCTTTTTCAAACTGTGTTGTAAGTATTAATTTGCAACAATTACAGATCTATTGTCACACACACAAACAGACACCCAGTCAAACTGGTCTACGTGCTTGTCTATACGTGTATGCTTGGCAAGGCGGTTAGCTGGGCATGCAGGTACAACTTTTTTTTTTTTTGAGGTTGTCAATCTGGGGAAGCATTAGGTTACAGTAAACCTGCTTCAGTAACACACACACACACACACACACACACACACTTAAACAATATTCATGCACAGGTTACCGTTGAGCTCAGTCAGGCTGTGCAGGTATCTGCGATGACAACACACTCATGAACGAGCATCATGGGCGTGCAAAAGCACAAGAGCCTTTGCACTTGAGAAATTGCCATTCACACCCCCCACGCTTGTCTCACTCAGTCTCTCTCCTCCATATCTCCCTCCCTCCTCTGCTAGATGTGCTCTCCCTCCCTCCCTCTCCCTCAGACGCTCTGTTGACAAAGTCAAGGCTGCTCTGTAGTGAACTATCTCTGTGATTTATTCCATATTTTCATATCAACACTGCCTCATGTGATCTGAAACGAGAGGTACGTGGACGGAGGGAGAGGGGGAGGATGCATTCACATACACTCCTGGACACACTCACTCACTTACTCACTCACTCAGTCACTGCCTGGTGCGGGTGACAAGAGTTGGCTGCTGCTGGATCAGTGATGTGTCGCCATCAGTGTCACCGGTCCACACTGTGACCGGAACAAGTTCTGCTCCGTGAGAGGGAAAACAATTTGCTTCTTCCTGTGCTATCACTGCTCATGGGAGCTGTTACTACTGAGCTCAGGTTGAGGCTTTGACCAGGACTGCAATAAATACCTCCTTGCATCCAAGAGGCACTGAAAAAGAGGAAGAGGAAGAGTGCAGAGGAAAAGACCAGATCAATACTTCAGAGTGAAGCTCCAGAAATCCAGGCTTACTTTGCCTGTCTACCAATGCTGCTGTGTGAAACTATTGCCTTCAAAGGGATCATTCCAATCCCCCAGGAGGAAGAGGAGGGGTGTCTGTGGTGAGTGTGTGACCCCTCTGGGGCTTCAGTGTCGTGGCCCAGGGCTAACACTCCAAGGGAAGCCGTGTGGGAGGACGTGTTGTTGTTGTTTTGGATCCCTCCATACAGCTGTGTGAGATATGACTGAGTGTGGGATAGCACTCCCCATGGCCCTCCACTCTCTGCCGTAGCCCAGATGCAAGGTTTAGATGCAGGCATGGCCGGCAGGCGGATGCCCCTGCTGCTGCTGCTGGTGCTGGCGGAGGTGCTGAGTGGACTCTGTGTACCAGGGGACGGCTCTGGGAAGTACAAGGGAAGCTGGAGGTGGAAAGGTGACAGGAGCCGTGAGTAACTCCTCCTCCCTCTGCTACACTTTATTCGCTTTCCTTCCTCTTCGCTTCCTTTCCTTCTTCCTCTCGCATTACTTCACCTTATAAAGAGACCAACAGGGTCAAACCTCTTTTCTTCCTTGTACTTTTGTTTTACTATTCTTTTCCATTCCCTGGATTCTTGATCCGAAAAGCACTAAACATTGTGTGCCACTTTGATTACTCTGGTTGTAGTTTGAGTCTCAGCTCATTTCTCTGCGACAGGCACCTGGATATGAGAGTGAAATAAATTGTCTATATGAGGCCACCGACTTTGGCATGTGTTGCGAGCTCGAAGCGGTATCAATATGTACGTGACTGCAAAAGTGCCTCACTTGTGTTGGATTTGCTGTGTTGCAATTCAGAGTTTATTATCCCTCTCCCTGCGCCCCTGTTTCTCTCAGCATCACTCTAATATTCCTGTATGAATATCTCTCAGGGTCTCATTCGTAGTCATTAATTGATCAGTGTTGAGTTGTAAAAAGCTACTCAGAGTGATGGGACTGCCTATTTCCTCAGAGTAAAAGCTGAGTGTAGCTCCGAGTTCATTATATATGCTGACACATGAGTGCATAGATGTTGGGAGGAGAGAGGATGTTCAAATGAGCAGAGAGCTGCGGTTGATTCAGGACATAGCTGCTGTCCCTGGGCTTTTGGCTATGGGCTAATGGGATTGTTTGGCATGCCACCACTGCTTGACGCTGAGTGATGAAGTGGGGAGTTTGTCCCTTTGTGTCCGTCCCCTCGGTGGAGGTTAAAGGGAGATCGCTATCTTGATACTGTTCCAAGATTAAATGACTGGAATGGGATGGAAGAGGCACTAAGTCAAGCTAGAGCAGGTCACTTGCCTTTCCAAGGAGACAGAAGCTGGTCTCAGGGCGGCACGGAAAGCGATACCTTTTACATGATGGCAATGACACTGGAGGTCTTGTGTTTGGTGTTATATTTAGCTACTTGAAGATACAGTTTCTCATTCTGTAGAGTGGTCTCAAATCTAACAGTTTCTTATCAGCACAGTGTTAATAATGTTGAGCTCAACACAGCTGAAAGATGACCTGCTGGGATCAGTGAACCAGGAGGACATTTATGGATTTTGGCAACCCAATTGCCAAAATAAATGTTGGCATTTTATACTCAGCAAACCATGGATAAGTTACATTTGTACGTGTCATATGTAGCAGATATGATGAAACTTAATGCTAAAACTCAGCTAATGTACATGTAATCTGCATTATGTCACTTTGAGGTGTATAAAACGTATGGAACATATCCATGATTTGCAAAAATGTACAATGCCAACATTTTCCTCTGGTGACTGGGCTGATTTTGGCGCATTATTTGTTGATAAAAGAAAGTCATAGATTCTACTGTATCTTTAATTGATGAGTGTTTTTCACTTAAAGTTGGAAGTGGAACTAGTCGAAGTATTGTACATACTTTTACAAAAACTTGTACCACCTCTGTGAAAACTCTTTGTGCACTCTACAGAATACACTTAACTAAAAGTTTGATTTGTAGCTGCTGATAAATCATGGCAGAGACTATTTTTGCTGACTTTACAATGAACAGCTTGACCATATTAAATAGTTGTTCTGACCCTCTGCTCTCTTGCACCTGAGACACTGCGCACATAGTACTTCTCACAAACGTTGTGTACTTCCTCCCTCTCATTCAACTTTATTGATAACATGTGGGGTTCTTACAGCTGGAGTAATAAATCACAGTGTGGTTAGGAGCTGTGTGCCATCCTTTACCTGAACAAGCACCTCTTTGTGAACCTGGAAGCAAGGGACTCACACTCATGAACATTAATAAGCAGTTACAAGTTTCACTCAGTTAACATCCACTGGAAACACAGCTGTGTAGTGCAACTTCAGTTACAATATGCTTTTAATTTTGTTAGTTAAAGCTGCTTTAATCAATATTATTATATTAACTATGGATTGAATGGCTACCTGTTTATAAAGAAGGTTGGTTTTACAGCCTACAGCTTCACTGTTTTGGTTTTCTCTCCCTATTCCTATCAACATTGTTTCCAAATGCAGCAGGCAGCAGTTTCTCGCTGTAAAAGTAGTGAAGCATAGAAAAGCCTGGGTATGTCATTGCTACAAACCTTGACCCTACTGAATGTATAAATTTTAATAAGAGCATATATATTTTGGAATATGCTGCTTTATGTTAACAGTGAGTTACAACACTGGATGGAGTTGGAGGTATTCGCACATCATTAAAGTGTGTCCTACTTTTATTGTCATCCATCTTTTTGTACAGCATCCCAGCCCATGTTATGATGGTATCACCACAACCTCTGTCTCATGGCAGAGGGCCATGTTAGTGCTTTGTAATCTCGTCACCTTTATCAGCCTATAGAGAGAATGCTTTATCTGTAATAACCACTAAAATGTGAAAATGTTACAGTTAAAAGTGTGTTTGGGTTTATCTCACTCGTCTTTTATAAACTGGAGGTGGCATGCTGCAGCCTGTACACAAAAGTTCCATTTGGCAGCTCACAAATAATACAGTGATATGCATGAGGGCAGCCTGCTGATATAAGTCCTAATGTCACCAGCTGTTATTTTCTACCTGAGACTAAATCTCTTCTAAGACTGTGCAAGGCAAAGCTCCTCTCTCTGACAGAGCAAGATGTGCACTTTCATAGTTCATGTAGGCACACAATCTCTATCGCTCCGTCTCAACATCTCACGCACGCATGCACGCACACACACACTGGCCAGCACATGAACCCACAGTAAGACTAATACAGAAAGCCAGAATTGTGCGTGCGTTTCTGTGTGTGTATGTGCATGTGCGAGTGTGCGTACATGATAAATAAAATATCACATTTTCTATTTTTAGGGACAAGTTGTCTCCTTGAGTCCACGCAGCTTAGATATGTCCCTCTGTGCAATCCTTTCCTGAGTGTCTGTAACTTTACTCTGAGCTTTTCACATCTACTCCTTCTGAGCTCTTCCAACGATTTGCTGAACACGTTTTAAGACGACTCAGGAGTGCTTTAGTTGTGTTGATGCAAGCAGATGTCCTGATCCCTTTTAAAATGACATCATCGTTCATAATTAACACAGCATATTTACAGTATTCATACATAAAGATGAGCTTTGGTCGAAACTTGTGCTTGCGAGTACACAGAGTGGACCACCAGCCTTGTGCTGGTCGCTGAGGTTTCGGTTCTTCTCTCTGACATCGCCTCATCCTTATGATGGATGAGGAAGATTATAGGATTTACGGCTGATTTACTCTGCACTGGTTGCTAATAGAAGCCACAGAAACATGGCTGCCTCTCAGAATTCAAACCAAGTACAAGACAGTTATTTATTTCAGATACACCAGAGTTTTAAGATGTAAACATGTATAAATGTATTGGTAAAAATAATGGAGCCATTGAAGACTGTCATGACGGATGAGATAGCAATGTGTACTTGAAAGGTCTACATCCAGTAGGTTTCGGCCTGGGTAAGTCTAGAGCTTAATTTGACTGAATTGATGAGACCTCTTGGTGAGCAAGTCTGTGCTTTCTGTGCAGCTGCACCAACACTACCAATGTAAATGTGAGTTTTAGCTGTAGCTAGCATGAAATATTTTCCATGGGTGTTTCACATGCAGGGATATGAACACATGTATCCAATAGATGGCAACAGTGACATACAGCCTGGTGGAGCTGGAGGGAATGAATGGGTGCTAATGAGCTGTGCACTCGATCCTGTGGTTTGGGTCAGAGGCCAGGGGGAATCCAGACAGACGTAACCACAGACACACTGTCATCAGAAAGCACAAACCAGTTCACGGGCGTGTAAGACAATTATTGCATTGCACGTGACTGTACAGGGAATGTATGATATCTAGGAATGATCTCATAAGCATCAGGTCCAAATCTTTCTTTCTAGAGTAGGACATCAGATCACATCTAATATTATTTTTTTTCTCTTTACTTTCCCTACTCAGGCTCCAGGAGCTGGAGACGTTTTTTTTAATTAATTAGGTAATAATAAGCTGAGAATCTCAATTACTGTGCGTCACTCACAAAGTCAGGAGCAAGGCCGTGGACGGTCGATTTGTGGTGTGGTGGGCTGGGAAACGGGAGATGTAATGTGGGCAAGCCTCGGGGTCAGTGTCTTAATATTCATCTCACTACCGGGCATAAATTGTAAGGTGTTTGACTCTCAGTATGTGTGGAAAAGTAAGAAATACTTTTGTTTCACCCTTCACAGAAGGCAGCGTCTGATAATGCGTTATCTAAGCCTGTTTTGCGGCTACTTTGTGCTCACTTTACAGTCCTGCACAGCAAGCCACTGTATTCATTTTTTATTGTAAGAGACACACTGAGACACAAGTCTTTTGTTGCATTTATGTAAAGGAAAACATCTTCGTATATGCTATGAGGAGAACAGAGACTTTTTAGCCGGGAGAAGTGAAAAAACAGGTGGACACTGTGATCAGACATGGTCCATAAATATGGGGCTCTGACAGGCGTGGGCTGGAGTAAAAGCGTGGGGATCCGGGATTCTGAGGATATGTAGGATCAAGGGTCATTAAGTGCCGAGGCAGGTCTTCAGAGGTTAAAAATCAAATGGTGCCACTCCTCCCACTCCTTGATGTTTTATTTCTCCTTTTTCACGCCACTTTCACTTTAACATTTTTACAGGCAAATGTTTGCACATTCAGACGCCCCGGTTTCCACATCTGGATCGGAGACGTATAAAATGAAAAATACAATGGACAGAAGAATAAAAAACATATGCTTTTACTTCTCATTTGTATTCCAGTTTAGTCCTGACACCATTCACTTAGCAGACCTTATACCATTCTGGGCATTTCCATCTACTTTCATGCTGCGAAAGTGTATCCCATTTGCAGTTGCATTTGCATAACAGTATGAGACCACGTTCATAAACAATTACAAATATGGATAGTGGAGATGATATTAAGTGCTATTTTATTTATTCATTCATTCAGATTGGCTGCTATTCAAACAGTGTGGCGTGGCAGACCAAGTAGAAGTAACAATCTATACAATGACAGTAATGAACAGTGCATAATGGAAATGCATTGTTTATTATTATAACTAATTTTAGAATTACTATAAGCACTTTTCAGTAAGGTGTGTGTAAATGTGATATAATAAAGTGTTCTTGAGGGGTTTGAGGTTGCTTTTTAAATATTAAGAATGAAGTTGAGACGAGTTTGTGTCGCTGGTGTTTGGTTAGCGCAGTATCAGACTGTAGATCATAACATTTGAATAATATATTTAAAAAAGAGAGAAAGGAATTGAACTGAACTAAAAAGGTCTTTTTGTTAATGAATTAGCTAGCCTACAAAAAAATGATATGCTGCTTCTTATGGTGCCACAAGCCTACTTCCCGATAAATGAATTTTGTAGTTGCTGGACATTTATGCGCCACCTGCTGGTCGTCTGAATCCAGCACTACAAAGTTGCGCTCCCTTTAGCTGCGCGCCTCAGCTCTTCCTCTCTCTACTGTCTCTCTGTTGCATGTAGCCTGCTGCCTACGTGTTAGCCAGCTAGCTAGCTACCATGGGCTCACGCGATAGCACAATATAAGACAATACTGCACAATGTGTTGCAAGCTGCACATTGTTTGGAAGCATGTGGAGATTTTTATTCACAGGGAATCCTGTTGGTCAAGCCATTTGTCGTCAACCATTTCCACAACTTAAAAGGACTCACCCTACTGGAGCCCTCAGTGGTCGGCAACAACAGTGTCATATGGCAGAGGTCATAGGGCATTGCTTTGTGTTGTTGGTTTTTTACAATTTCATATTCCTGAAATCTAAGCAGATGCAGCTAGGTTTGATAGATAACAATCCCGACTGTATACTGAAGCAACAGAGGCAACAAAGGCATCATTAGCATCCACTCCCACTAGGTTGGTGATGCTGTCTGCAGGAGACCGTTGTCAGTGTTTGCGGACAGGAAGACGGGGAAGGATTGTGTTTATCACTGTACTTGTAGCCTAATTATACCGTCTGGTCTGGGTATCATACTCTTGGGCATGTTTTGTCTACCTGGTGAAGCCTCTTATTTGAAACTGATGAGAAATCTGCCAGTACCATGTGTATCAGGGGAGACACCTGGTATTCTACAGCCTTAACAGGCCGACAGTAGTAAGCAGTGGCAGGAAATGCTGTACAAGAAAATATGAAGTGAGAGGGTAAATGGGAAAAGTGAAATGTGGGTGAGGAAAAGCTAATAGTTTAGACAATGATAACACACATCATTTGTTTGCCCTCTTGGTCTTAGAAAAAGTAATTTTCAGGTCTCTTTATTCTTCCTGCCATTGTTTCAAAGAAATACTTGAGACTGTGCACATTTCTGCATATTCATTAAAATATTCACGTTTGACAGAATGAGTTCAATTTAAAGAACAGTTTGTCAGCTCTTTCATTACCATTTTCGCTGATGAGACAGCCTCTCTTTTGGTTTCCTGAAATACATACTGTAGGGCGCTCAGACATAAATGCATGCATATAGGGCAGCCACTCTGTCTGGTTGACAGCGGCAACGTCTACCAACCAACCACAGCAAAGACAGGGCAAGCTGTTTACCACGCGAGACAAAAAACTGCTAGAGCCTCTGTTTTCATTCTACTGCACTGATGAAGTGGTAATTATAGGAGAGGCCTCACACCTCTAGAGAGCACAACATCCTTACGCTCAAGGCTGCGTGTTGCTGCTGTCAGTTTGGTCACGCCATTGACCAGAGGCATTGTGTCTGAGAGTTGCGCAAGTTATGAGCAATACAAGCAGAAGTGGTCATTGCTGCTGCTGGTTGCATAGCAGGGGGGGAATTCCTGATGTGTGACTATTGCTCTTGGACCAATGCGATGTGATCACAGATGGAATTTTAATGGAGGTCCTCATCTATCTGTTGAGAAAAAAACTTTAGAGCAGCAACTGCAACTTTAATTTATTGGACAACCCTCGGGCTTTATAATCCTTTCAAGCAACACTGAATAAACAAAAACATATTTCCCCCATGGAACAGTTTTGGAAATCAGCTTTAATAACTTCCAATTACGCCTGTTTGCAAGGCTTCTGTAGTGGCAGATCCACCTCAGTGTGAGCACAATCCAGCTGTGTCAGTGGTTGGTCTTCTACGGTGGGAACTGAGAGGGCCTTTCGCATCAGCATCCCTCCGTCGCTGACACAGCATTTGCACACACCATTTCCTCACAACAATCCCCAGCTCTGTCTACTGGCATCAGCACGGTCATAATGGAAATACATTCCTCACAAAACACACTGGTTAACTGTGAGCTTGTGTTTTGCATCTGCGTGGAGATATTCAGGCCATCTGTTTCCACAACACAGACCAGAAAGGAGATTATTTTTTGGGTTTGAAGTCGACGTCAATTGGCTTCACTGACGGGTGTGCAGATTCCAAGGCTGAGTATAGATTACACTCATAATGCTAAGTTGAGCTTCATTCTCACCATATGTGGTACCCTCTGAAAATTACACTTCAGGGTATCCTATCTTCAACAGGTCCATGAGAAAGTCTTGGTTTTGCCTTTGTTTTAAAGCGACAGTTCACTCTAAAATCAAAAATACATATTTTTCCTCTTAGTTGTAGTGCTGTTCATCAGTCTAGATTATTTTAATGTGAGTTACAGAATGTTGGAGATATCAGACACAGAGATGTCTGCCTTCAACCCGGTCTCACTCTGAAGTCATCAAATATCGGCGCTTGGGCGGTGACTTCTGGTGTCAGACACTGACAAAACAAGCTGTCCTTTTTACATTGGTATGATCCGCGGCCGGTCGCCATCATTGTGTAAAGCGATGGGCAACAACATAAGTTAAGGGGGTGAAAAGTCCCAGTGGGGTGGGCGGAAGGGTTGATGGATTGGTCTAATAACCACTGACTTTCACCCAGGAGGTAGGTGATTGCTTCCCGTACGATTGTTGAGCCAAAACCCTGAACTTTTTTCCTACGTAACCACCTGTGTTTGTTGTTGAAGGAAAAAATAGGTTTCAATTGATGCATGTAACAGGGTAAAGTTGATACAGCGTCCCAGAAAGTCAACAACCATTGCACCTGCGGTACCTTTCACGTCATATGTCGACATGGAAAGTCCATGAACGTCAATATGTGATGAGGTCTGAGTTAGGCCTCATTTACACCGCAAGCGATGCGTTCGTGTTGCACATGCGGACGGTCGCTGTTTACTCGCATTTTCATTTCGGCGAGCATGCTAACAGGTTAGAGCATTCACACTGCATCCGTTCTACATGCTGCTTTAGCGAGCAAGCTCGAAAATAGAAGAGACGCCAATTTTTTGTGTGAGTTTGGAGCGAATGGTCACTGTATTCAACAAAAAATAGACATCTACGGTGGCCGAGAGAGGTCACAGCACATGCAAACTTGCATGTGCTGTGACCTCTCTTGGCATCTCTAGACATCTCCCCCTTGACCAAACGAGACCTGACAGCCACATGTTTCGCGTTTTGGAGATGAACGACTACAGATCAATTCTCACTTAATTAAACTCACTTCTTCTTTGGGGTTTATTGGAGATTTGCAAACACGGTGCACTACCACCAACAACTGCTCAGGTGTGGTTTGTATTTTGATGGGACATGACTGCTTCGCGAATGCATCGCTTGCGGTGTAAATGAGGCATTAGAATCTGTTGCTGCCTTCTCTCGAATATAATTGAACTACATGGCACTCAGCCTCTGGTCCTCAAAGCACTACAGTAAGTAAATAAATAAATTAACAGACAAAAAAAAAAACTCAACAGCAATGTGTCTTTCCAGAAATCAGGACCCTGTTACTCAAAATAATCCACAGACCTCGTTGTTTCATGCGGGATCTTCTTTCCACTGACCTACATCCGCCAACCGTATCACCGCACAGAAGGAAGTGTGCATTTTATCTCAACTGTGCATTTTTTAAAGTTGCTGGAAATAAGTAGTAACAGGAGATGGTGTCGCCTCGCTGTAACAAAACGCTGTGCTCCATAATGCCAGACAGAAATATATTGCGACATTTATGAGAGCAGTGTGAATGTGAGGAACAATCAGGAATCACCCACAACTTATGACTCAGTGAGAGGCCAGCCATGGCAGCGGCACTAATCAGCACTAATGAAGACTGGCAGTGGAGCCTCACACCATAAAACCCGAAATGAACCCCGCTTATTAATTTGCTAATTGGAAATCTGGAATGAGACAAGGTCAGTGTTATTATAATGAACAGTCTCTTTTGTATCTTCACTTTGAAAAGACAGTGGGTAAAAAAACGACTGGTGATTATCTAAAGTGGCATACATTTGATCATTGGGCCACTGCATTTGTTTTATTTCCAGTTTTACTTATATTATGTTAATATTGCTCTCTCCTCTATAATGTGGGAAACAGATCTATTCAGTTTTGAGAGTACAGAACAGTTGCAGGATGAAAGTGAAACAGCACAGACACAGTCCCACACCACATGAAGGCACTATTGGACATATTACCACCAGATGTCTGACACCACTGCATTCGTTTCCCCCTCTGCAACCCTTCTGAATGCATGAATGTAACAAAAATGTTGTTGGTGTCTTGAGTGATTTACAGTGCTGTGGATTTACTGCAATAAAACAGGAACAGTTGCATTACACATTGTATTGTTTGCAGCAATTACATTCTCAGCTTTCAAGGCCAGATAGACTCGTTTCTTTGGAATAAAAATGTGCTCTTTTTTTTTCTTTATGTCCAACTTTAACGCAAACAGATGGTAATGTAATACCCTGCACTGTAGCACATCAGTCCATAACCGAGCTGCAGTCCAGAGAGTCACCTGCCACCAATAAATTTGCCTGATTTCGTGTGGTGAAGGGGTGACAGAAAAGAGGACGGAATGAGGCCTTGACAGGAGGTGTGGAGAGTTGCACTTTGTCTTTTGTTGCATTTCTTGCCTTTTTCTGGATTTACGATCTGCTTCTCACAGCCTCTGGCCCTCAGGTGCCTCTGCATTCCCATGTGTCATGTGACACCACTGCTTTGTAGCGAGCAAAAATCATTATGCCTGAGAAGCCCGTTGCAGGGTTTATTTGACACAAGTAGTTCTTGGAAAATGATTAATATTTCATTATTTCTCTGGGTAATATCAGCAGTTTTTCTTTATTTCAGGAGTTGCTTATTTAAAAGTAAACATCAAGGGAAATGTTTAATTTCCCCATGAAAATGATCGGAGTACCAGTAACACAATATGAGAGTAAAAGAATAACAATTCATCTTTGTCAGTCACATGTGTTTATTATCTTTGTCACTTAGGCACTACTTTGAAGGTATACAGTGAGCAGTGCAGTAAATAACACAGTTAAGTCAGTTATCTAACCCATTAAATTGTCAAGCTGGAGAAGCAGAAGCAAATTGAGAGAGTTTAGACAAGCTCAGCGAGGATGCCAGGGACTATTTTTTTGCCTGAATTGTTATCCGTTAAAAACATTGATCCAGAAGACTTGACAGAAAAAGTTGGACTGCTGACCATACATTGTTTCCTCCAACTTCATACTAGGATATTACTACACAGTCAATAGATACTTCAACTGTGAATAGGACCGTTTGTAATATGTATACCTGTAAACAGTTCAGACACTATAAATCCCTTTAAGCCTGTAGACATTTCATCGCTGGCTGGATGTTGGATTTGTTTCCATTTCGATCCAGGCTGAGGATGTGTTACTGACATACTGTCATTTTTTTCCTATCATGTAAAATGAATACCTGATGTATTTCATCTTACTGTTTTATTAGTGATATTACTGAGGTCTGCTGCTAAACCGACGTCGTTTTTCACTCAGTAGAACTTGGATTTGATAAATCAGCAGTTATAAAAATGTGTAAACTGTATCGGCAGACAAGCTTTATCTGGGAAACATCATGTTTTTACACTTCACACTGAGCTGAAATTAATATTGAATTCTGGGAAAAGCTTGCAGAATTTGTTAGTGTATGTTTATGAGTTGTAAAAATCAGAAATCATCTTTCAGAAGGAATAGATGTTTACTGATAGCGGTCAACTCTGTTAAATGTTAGCAATATGTTGTGGGAGCAAGGCAAGCTTATCACTAACATGGGTGACTAAAAGGAAATGGGTCATCTGATCTAATTTAGGTTGCCTGTTTGAACAGAGCCAACTCTTTTGTTTCCTCTTTAGTCGTCAGGACGTAATAAACTAAGATTTTACAATATTTTTTTATCAATATTTTTCTCATTTCTGTTTTTACAGGTTAGTCATGAAATAAAAGTGATTGACAAAATAAACGCTGTGATGAAGAAATCACCACATGTTCAAAAGAGGGTAGGGAAGTTAAATCATCTAATCTTAACTTTTTTTACAGAATATAATTATCCTAAATTATCCTGTATTATCCTAAACATATTTAAAGAAAATGCAGAATGCCTTAAAATGGCCATTAAATCCACAATGCACTTTGGTTATTGCGCGTTTTACATCGTCTGTCAAAGACCTATTGATGCAACTGCACTTTGAGTACATTTGACAGTGGGGAGCATGTTATTTAGGGTTAACCAAGATAACAAACACGACTTTATATGGTCCCATATGAGGCCACTCTTGATGTAATCTCCATATAAATTATAGGCACAGCTGGTATCCACCCATTTCCATACACACACTTGCAAATGACTCATTCTGCAGTCTATGTGGCAAATGCAGAGAATCTGTCGCAACACTTTATGCTGTCTTAAAGTATACAGATTAATTTATCATACATTAATGGTTGTCATAATGAAACTATATATATACAGTAGAAGGTTGTTAAATATGTTGAAAGATATATGTCCTTGGGAATTAATTGTGAAATCTCCCTGACAGGATTTTATACTGAAATGAGTTAGGGCAAATGCGTAATGAAATATTATGAATTGTTTTATAACCTGTAATTATGTCATCACCTGAACACCCCCTGGCAGGATATCAAGTGGAAACAAGCTTTGATTTAATGAGGTGACAGTTGGAAGGATGTTGTTTGAGGGTGTATTTTAGGTCATATTTTCAGCAGCCATATACCATATTGTGCGGTAATAGTCATTTTCTTTCCTTTGAGGGCTGGTTGGATTGATATCTTTTTTTAAAATCCTCTGGACATTTTAAAAAAAAAAAAAAAAAAGCACTTGCCTGCTTTACAAGTGTTTCTCTGAATTCTGTGGGGAAAATGTATGGCTTAACCTGTCAGAGAAAGCACACAGCGAGTTCTCACATTGTAAATCTTGATCCAGCCTTCATCCCGAAGAATTTGGACTCCAGACTTGCCTTAGGTGATACAGGCTACATTTCCTTCATCCTAAGCCCTTTTTCACTCGACAACCTTATGAATTTCTGTATATTTTAACACATCATTTGTCTTCCTTTTAGCACAACACCACTATCCTGCCAATGCCAAAGGCGTTCTTCTAACAACAGATGAGACCTTGAATGGGTCTAATCTCAGCTGGCTTACCAACAACTTCTCTTAAATTCCTTTCCAGTGACTTGCTGGATGTTTGAAACACTGATCCCTGGGTTTCCTGCACTAAAAATGATATCACAAATTGTGCATGACTGTTTGACACACTTTAGAAGTGTCTAAGTATCCCTATCCAGTGTCATGTAGACCAAAATCAAAAACATGCCACAGGCTTGCTGACATTTCATCCATGTTCCCAGCTGTAAACTACAGCAACTTAGAATAGAACAACAAAAGAAGAGCGATGCTTGTCATGTTAGCCTGCAGATTTGGACTGTTTTTATGGTCCCTCTGTGGTCTCACCAGCTACTTTGCACATCTGTGAACATGAAGCAAAGAGCACTGAGATACTGGCATCGCCTCTGCTACCTAAGCTGCGAGTATTGATCTTGTTGTCTACTGAAATTGTTGGCTTTCTCTTCAGGAGTGCTGAGAAACTGGCTGCATGCCTGCAATGTTCTCACCACACATCTTCTCAGGGCCTCATTTCCATCTCCTCTAATCAGAACTAGACATATTGAGAGCATAAGTTGGTTTATCTGCACTCTCTCATTGGACTGTGAATAGTTAGTGTGTGCTCCAGTAAATTAGCATACACATGTTTCTCTCTGACAAGCACCAATCCGTGGTGGAATGATAGTGTGTGTTTACACAGAGGGAGAGAGAGGCTGGGAAAGGGTGATAGTGGCTGCTGTTTGTTCAATTTGCTTGACTTCAGATCAGATGGTGACTGAGCTGTGACCCAGGCAATCACAGAAAAAATGAACAGAATCATTACCTTGAAGTCATTAATAAACTGCCGTGTGCAAACTACCATGTCTGCGTGTTTCTAAACAACAACCAGAGAGGTGCTGTGTAGCAATTATGTATTAGGTTTTATAATTTGAGCACTAGTTTCAGGCTCTTCCATTAAAAAGTGACTACAGGTGGAATTTCTTAGAAACAGTCCTGATTCTAAACCTGAAAAGAAACCTGTAGTAATTTGTTGGCTCTATTTTTCGGATGCCATTGTTGGCCGGCCAGGCAAATACTTGAATCCAGTCAAAAATATTCCAATAGCTATTGGATGGATTGCCATGAAATGTTGTACATTCATGCATTTTCCTCCTAGTGCCATGGACTATTGGGTTGACATTTGTGGTTCAGAGTGGGCAGAAATTATGACACATAGGCTACTTACAAGTTTTGTTTGGCACTGACTTATAGTGCCTGTAGTAATTGTTACGGGAGCAAAGGAGGAGTCAGGTGACATAGTATAAAGCAGGGGTTCCTAACTCTTGGGTCATGTTTGTAAAAAAAAAAAAAAAAAAAAAAATTAAAGCACAGTGAACAGAGTTTTTATTTTGAGGTGCCATTTCCTGCTGTAGAGTGAGTGGCTAAAGGACAGCTATTTAATAAAGAAAGCAAACTAGCGCAACAACAATGCCAAGTGCAAGTAGTGTGTGAGAAATCTGGACCCCCTGGCTGGACCAGTTGGGAACCATTGTTATAAAGAGTATGACAGTGGTGGATGGGTCAAACAAGCACCGGACTTTCATCCATGAGACTGGTGTTTGTGTCCCATGTGAAACCAAAAAATCAATGTAGAGTTATTTTAACAACAAAACATAGTATCCCTTGTCAACGTATGTCATGTGACATCATGTGACATGCATTATGTTACCTTTGTATTAAAAGGTAATTATATTAAGCCAAACCATGATATTTTTCTTAAACCTAACCAAGGAGTTTTGGTGCAGCTGCAACTGTATAATTACATTACTGCAACCATTAATGGTCATACGAGCAATTTTCTCATCCACTGGTAGCAAAATTATGTTTTCTACGATAGCAAAGACATGACCAACTCTACTCTGCCTTACTCTGCCTCTGATTGGCTTACCCCAACATTCTTATCCTAACTAATCTCACTCCTCTTCCCTAAAGCTAACCAATCCAACCAATGAAAGCAAAGAGAACTAGATGCTCATAGGGAGAGAAGGACGAGGTATGCCTTCGCTATCTTAAATGCAAATTCACCCACAGATAGGTGCACTTAATTCAGTCAGTATTCAGAGGTATTAACATGTGACTTAAGTGGTTGTACAGGTTGGAGGACTTGTTGAAAAATGGCCATATTTTTCAACAGCAGCTCTACTGTCTATTGTGTTTTTTTAAAGTAGAGGTCAGGAAAGAGCCACAGTGTGAGGCAATAATTGCTTCTCTGTGGAGCTATTCTGCAAACATTGCCAAACCAAAAATGCATTTAGTGTTTGCTCATTTGTTTTGACCATAACACAGCTTGAGAGAAGAAAGAGATTAATAGGTGTGCCTGGTGTTAGCTGAAAGCTGGGTGTCATCACATCAAAGACTGTGAAGGTTATACATCACTGGTGGATATTTTCCTCTCTCTGGATCTCTAATTAAAAACTTGCAGAATTCCCCTTGGCTCACGTTAATGGCACAAACAGCCTGTAGGCATTTACAGGCACTGAGGGCACAGATGAACTTGGGATGATAAACAACTATCAAGTCTTTACATCTTTGTTCAACAAATCAGCATGATGTTACTCCAACCTAACCAGGACAGCTAAAAGATAAAAAAGTTTTGGAGTCATGAGTCAAGCGGTTATGGTGACATTTCCTGGTTGAAAAAAGTTACCACTGCTCATTTAAGTTATAAAAGCTCAAGTGAAATTTTCCTTGTGCCGGGAAAGTCAGACTTTGTCATTGGAGCAGCTCCAGCAAATGTTGCTGGGAGGGATGACAGATTAGAGGCTTGGTTTTTTTGGTCTCTAGGTTTGGGAAAGAATTGTTCACATTAACATATTGATGGAATTTTCGAAGATTATACAAAAAACACATGTGAATTCAGTTTGGGGGCTCTTTCCTTTCCCTTTGAATTTGTGTGTGCGTGTGTGTTGGTGAGTGTGTGTGTGTTTGTGTTTAGAGCACATGTGCCTGATTAAGCGAATCGGAGAGCAGGGAAAGGTAGCATCATTGTAGTTTGTCATTAATGTGCCACAGCCTTGAAATGAGGTCTGCATGATTTGCTCCACTGCCCTCTAAACTCATTTGCTATAGTCATAAGCCTCTAGTTTCTTATATACGTGACTTTTTTCCCTCCCCTTGTCTCTTGTCTTCTTTGTAAGGGTAGTGGGAAAAAGGATGGGGAATTTTTTCAGATGTAGGACAAGAGTATACACCCAGTGCATCTTCCACTTAGTCCTTAGGCTACCTTCCCATTTTACGCCTTAACGTCTAGGGGTAGGGTGCCCCAGTTCTTGTTGGAATAGAGGGATAGGGTGCAGTGTTAGGGCTACATGGCCACCCAAACAGAGGTTTTTCAGAGGCACATTTCACACCCAGTGTTATCAGAAATTACTGGCCCAATGGCTGTACAAAAGAACAAAAGAAAGAAACCCACAGATTTATTTTCTTTGTCAATTAAGACTTGAAAATATAGGTAACTATCTTATTATCTTAGCTTAGTGTTGTGTCCACAAAATTTGTTTCAGTTGTTTTTACCTGACACGCTTAGGCCTCCGTACCCAATATGTGGAACATTTGATACTCAGTTGCTGTACCCCTACATTCACCTTTGGGGGTACCCCACCTATAAAGGGGTGTCTACCACCTTGCCTCCCCCCTTTTGCTTTTGTGCTCTGTGGGAGAGGGCCTTGAGTTTGTATGGTTGTGTATGACGGATGATTTTGTTTTGCCAGTTGTCAGGAGAGGAATAAACAGAGATCGCCTCTGAAAATATCCATGGTCTGGGCCTCTTTATATCTACACAAGGCACACATCACTAGAGTCCACCCATTACAAATGTATTATGGTCTTTGTTATTGTTGGGCTTATTAAAAAATTAGCTTGGGTTGTTATTAGCCGATAACTAGCTTCTAGCAGTCCGGACCACTCTGCAGAAGGATGGATGGCGAGGCGTTCAGGTGCCGTTCACTAATAATGGCTTTATTGCAGTCTTCACCACAAAACAATAGACTTGGCCCTGAGCTTATCTAGACACTTAATTCTGCTGACTATCATCACTCTTCTTTGCCTGCCATCTTCACCATGACACCCTATAGAGCTGCTTCCCTTACTCACAAGGTCACTGCCCCCTTGAGTTTGAGTTTGCACTTGTTACTGTTCCTCTAATATCAGTGTAGACTAGCAGGGTAGGAGCACAGGTTGCTAATGTTAGCCAACAGAGAACTGCTAGTGGTCTGGTAACTAAGCTGTGTTATTTTTTTATTCAAGGACTTGTTTGATCAATCGATCCTGTGAAACATAAGTTGTGAACGAATTGGAGTGTCCTGACAACCACAAAAGGCTGTCTGTAGCCCTCGCAAGAGAAATCACCACTGCAGAAAACGGCATATTTGCAATGTCTGGCAACACTGGTTATGTCTGTTCACATAAAATTACAGCAACACAACTACTGATGATGTATCAGGGTTTTGAAGGGTTGTCTTATCATAGGAAGAGATTTCAACCAATATCGTTTTGGGCAAAGGGGCACTAGAAAGCAAGGGCTAGGGATAAAAAATGAGAAGTGAGATTGGACCAGAATATCAGAAAACAAGTAATAACTGTCATCACACAGTCAGCTCGCCCCCACATGCAAAGAAACCTCTTGTATTTGAGCTGCAGTACTTGCAAGAAGCAGGTATTGTAGTGAGAAGTCATGGAGGGTCACTATTCTGGAGGCTGTGGTGGTGCGGATGCTGACGAGCCGCCTTTGAGTCATGACCATGAGCTGCGGATGCCAGATCAGACTGATACACAACAAGCATTCAGAAGCGGCTCACCTTGGCTACAGCACTTTAAATCCTTGAAAGACCTCATTTTTTTCTTACCAAAGAGAAGTCTCTCGCTGCCTCCCTCTCTTTGTGTCCCCATTCCTTCAATCTGTCGGTCTCTGGGCACAGAAAGTATTTCAGTGTCATGGAGATGGACATCTGGGCTTTTGGCAGTTTGTAGGATGCTTGCCTCAGCTCCACAGGGATGTCAGAGTAAGTTCAGGCTCCTCGCAGGCTTTGAACTTATTCAACATCAGTGTTGTTAAACAAAGCTGAGAAGCAAAGGAGGCATGATAAAATGTGCCATGTAATGTAAAGGTGTGGGTACAAGATATCCACGGAAAGTGTTTCACAAAAGCCCATCTTTCAATTTAACATGCTCACTGGGGATAAAACTGCCCTGACAGCAGCTGTGACAGTTACGATGCGAGCTGCTAACTCACTGTGTGTCTGCCAGACACTGAGCATTTCCACAGAACTTCAGTCAAGTGACCATGCAATATTTAGCACCCTCTAAGCCAATCAGCTCTATTCATCTTGGAACTGCCTCTCTGTTTTTCTTTATGAGGTTGGTTGCTGATGCCCTCCAAGCAAATCTATCACTAAGTCAGTTGGCACCTATTTCTACCCTGACATCTGCACTTTTATTTAACCACAATCAACCATTCATGCGTTCAGAGATGAGTTACATTCAAACCTTGAGGACTGACGCGGATGTATTTACTACAGGTTTCGTAACCAACAAAACCGTGTTTGGGAAGAGATACTATACACATGACTGCAGTGTAACTGTCAACAACCAAATCCCGTGTGCATCCGCTCACTCACTCCCAAAATGGCTTTCTGTTTGTCATTGCACTGATGTTTCCTTCAGCTGGAGCAATGAGCTATGAAACTGTGACTGTTAAGTACATCAGAGGGTTTTGTGGAAAAAGATCTGCGAAATCAGTTGATGTTAACGTTTGCTAAAATCTGCTTTACACTGCAGTTCACCCACGAGAACTAATATAGTCCTAATTATTGCAGTTTGTCACTGTCACTATCATTGCTAGGATCTCAAATAACTGTTGAAAACATAATAGCAGTGTGTAAAGTTGAACCGTGGCTGGGACATAATCAAGTCTCTCCTCCTCTTGCTCTTTCTTCCATTCACTCTTTCACAAACAACACATAAAATGTGTTCATAATTTTCCAGTATATGAGCCAACATCATATGACATTTTAGTCTGTGTGTGTTAACTGGTTGATAAATTGTATATTAATCTTTTATTGCCAGGGTCTGAGCAGGGCCTAAAATATATACAATAATGATATATATCATGGTATATAGGTTTCCCTCTTAAGTAATGTATAATAAGTTACACAACTGGCACATAATTATTGCATGTGCATGGAGTTGAAGGTATCATCAATTAGCTATTAATATACTTTACAGTGGTTGTGGAGGCAGTATTTCATACATGATGAAAGTTAAGAGCCAGGCGTTCTGCACGGCTGATGCCAAGTGTGTGTGTGTGTGTGTGTATGTGTGTGTCTCTTTTGCTCTGGTGTGTGTGTGTGTGTGTGTGTGTGTGTCTCATTTGCTCTGTTTTCTCAAGACAGCTGCAGCATAACTTAGTGATTTGTGACTCGCTTTTTTAATACTGCAATTCCAGAGTTATTCGTCCCTTTGAAGAATAGTTTGATATTTTCTGTAAAATGGTCATTCACTTTCTTGGCGAGAGATAGATGAAAAGATTGATACTTCTCGCTTGTGATACTGGTATTGATTTTCTTTTCTAACTCTGGGCAAGAAAGCGTATGTGCATTTCCAAAACTGTCAAACTATTACTTTAAAGGAGCGTTGTGTAAAATTTAAGGGGATTTAGCAACATCTAGTGGTAAAGATTGCAGATTGCAACCAGCTGAAACTTTTCCAGGTTTGAATTCTCTCAGTGTTTATTGTTGGGGAGGTTTTTACCAGGAGCCAAATTATCCACACAGGTCTCATCCGCTCCAAAACAAATTCACCGGGTGATTTAAATCAGTAAAAGCAATGCATAAAGCAGTTTCACGTTAAAAAAATCGGTGTTTTTGTGATGCTTCCCGTCACAGGGAGCTGCTATGGTGGCAGACAAAAAAGGTCCTATCTACAGCCAGTGTTTGGTTTGTCCATGCTGGGCTACTGTAGAAACATGGCTGTGCAATATGGCAATCTCTCTGTATGAGGACCAGATCCTGATGTAGGTATAAACAGCTCATTCTGCAGTAACAAAAACACAAAGATTCATATTTTCAGGTGGTTGAGGTATTCACTAAAGATAACATACTTATATCCCATATCTGCGTATATCCTCCTGAGACCTGGACTTTTGTTTGGTATGCATTTTAAATTTCTCCTAGCTATTTGGGATCAGGATGACCTGATTGGTATAAAATACTAAACATTGTTAACAATAATTAAGCCCCAATGTCCTCAAACTAGACAACAAGAAAGTCCCAATGTCTTCAAATGAGCACTTGTTACTGTTGCTAGAATTAATCAAAATGTCATCAGGTTTTAGACCTTGTCCCCTTTTGTATCGGGATCGGCAGACTGCAGAGATAGCTGCCATCTTGTTTTTCATGGATTAGTGCATTGTGCTCTTACTACCACTAGATGGCACAAAAAAGTGTCCACGAATGAAGACAGCAAGTCTGAGTTAAGTAGAATGAAGTATAAGGTCAAGTAAATCCAAAATATGATGTCGTCAAGTGAGGACACAGGGTCTCAGGAGGATATATCCTCCCAGACCCTACACACTGGACATTTAAAGGCATATTCTCAGCAGATTGCTTCGACACCATGTCCTCACATAGTTACACAGTTATGGTGTATGCAGTGTCTTCCCACAGCTGGCTTTAATTAACATGACAACGACAGCAGCTAGAGAGGTGATGCATGCATTGTGGTTTTCTTTTTAAAGTAAAGCTAGATTTGATATTTGAGTTGTTATTTGATGTTTTTACAGGCAGAAACACCACCTTCTTATTCACACAGTATGTTATTCATCTCCAGATTTGAATCTCAGGGGCTTTGTGGTTAAATGTGGCTGTCTTTTTTTTTTTTTTTTTAGAGTTATAGTTATTTTAAGAGTTACAGACAAAAATGCTGCTCCACTTTGACTTTGTCCTTTTCTTTCTCTCTGCTGCAGTGTGCACTCACTGCGTATGTATGTATTATCTCAAGGCCTGATTAAAACTCCATTAGTCATGCAGAAAACAAAGAAAGTGTAATCAAAATGGAAATGAGTGTAATGGTGCCGTGGAAACAGATGAAGCGGACAGACTAGCTTCTGCTGAAAAAGACTTTTTTTTGGGGGGACTTTTTTTTTTTCTGTTTGTCTCCTTTTGTCTGTCTTCGGTAATAATGAAAGCTATTGAATCCGAGTTCAAAATGATGAAGATACTCTTAAGATGGCGTTGTGGACTGTGCGCCTAGGAGCAGGGACTTCATTTAAATGAACTTGCAGAATGAAGTCCACAAATGAACAGAGGGAAATCGTGTTGGCTTTGCCCCACAACTGGCTTTCTTGCTGTTCATATTTTTGCTCTGTCATCAGGCAAAAAGTAAACAGATGTTAGGGGAGAACATTTTCCAAGAAACCAATTTAATCATTGAAATTGCTTAAGGTCATGCTACAGAAATATGCGGCCTCTCTGATCAGGCTGTGTGAAGGAACTTGTCCTACAGCAAACAATCAGTCAGTCCTGTTAACAAGCCCCAGAGTCAGACTCCCCACACTCATCATTTTAAGGCCATCGATCATTTTATACAGGCTGCCAGGGCCGGAGCGCTGCTGCCAATACATGACAAGATGACAATGAGACAACAGCTATAGCCTCTCCAGCTTCTTCCCTTACATCTATTAGGAGCTCCCAGCGTTTGTCAAACTAAACAACCTTGACTACAGAAGCAATAAGTTAGACATCAGGTTTATTGCCGTGTCAGGTTGTACAGGGGGGTTGTGCTGATTGGGTCCACGTCACCACAGTGTTGCAACCAACCACTCAAGTCAAATCTAGTTAGAGCAGACCTCATAATTTATGACTACAGTATAGAAACAGAGCCAAACGCCTGCGTGGCACCCTGTGGATCAATCCATGAAGAAAGGCTTGTGACCCAGAAAAGAGGACATGCTCTCATGTTTTAGGAAGGCTCAGGGCCAGGACTGGGGCCAGTTTTGGGGCCCAGGAGGAATGACTGGAGGGAGGCAGGCCTGCCTTTGTATCTTTTGGTAAGCAGTCAGTTATCTGCACATGTGCCCCATTAATTAGCCAACAGGGGCGCTGGGTGCAGTGTTGAGGCTAAAAGGGGGTAGTGAGGCAACACTGGGGTCCTGACTTTCTGATGCCCCAAGGGCAGCTGGGTGCACCACCTGTTAATGAGCTCTGAAGTGGGCTCTAATTGGACCACTGACTGTGGACCACACAGGGATTCAGACAGAGAAAGGGTCCACATGAGGACATAAAGAGCAGATGCGGTAATCAGTAAGGCCTGATGGCAAAATAGAGATATCATGTATTCTAATGGTAATATTTGTATTGGTTAAGGCTCTACTATTTTTTTAGGTGTCTTTGTCAAATATGAAATTTAATTCTCCATTATAGGCTTGATATGTATTTAGATTCGATGAGACTATTATGTCCAGTCAGTCAGTGTGTCAGACATTGGAACATGTCATACAGCAGGTCTATTGGATTGCAAATTCAGTTGGACTGAATTTTAAAATCAGGTAATGTAGAAGTGCCAGACATTTTCAGCAGCCTTTAAACCAATGCAAATAAATGTCAATATCAATGCTTTCAATGCACATAACTATATCAAGTGGCAATAACAGGAACCAGTAACACTCTACATCTGTCTCTACCGGTGTCTCCTTACCTACCACTCCCCACATCATCTGATTATATTTTCCATCAAGGTCAAAGACAAGTTTTTAGGAAAAGACAGAGGACATTTTTTTGCCTATTCAACCACGGCCTTGATTTTTTGAAAAGCTTCTTAGCACAGTCTGAGCTGAATCACATGAGAAAATGATTTGTGAATGATATGATTGGTGGTGTCGCTATACCGATCCGTACATGCTGCCTGATCAATAGTGCCCATGTGCAACTCAACAGTGATGAAAAGGAAGGGAGATGGCTCATTTGTTATCTACTTCCATACACTGTATGTAGTTTGTATATTTTGTCAGGCAACCATATCAGATTTATGTACGCTGGGCCACTCAGATGTTGCTTCTGGGTCGGATGTGGCTCGCTGGCCACAGGCCTGCTGTACACTTTTGTATGTGTTTTGGTTTGTACATGATTGTTAGTGGTAGTGTGTGTGTGTTTTTTCCAAGACAAAATATAAAAGGCTCCTTGTTTTTGAACAGCTTTGCATTCTGATATTTGTTCCAAACTACTTTTTGTTTCCTCTGAAGCAGATGTTGCATTTGTTTTTAATTTGTCTGTTTTGAACAGATTGAAAACACTACATTTATCTGACTGGTGTCATGCTGTAAGTGTGTCAGACTCATCTTGATGTCTGTGTTTCTTCATGTCAAGCGTGTACTCATCTCATATGTCATGTGTATCATCGCACTTCATTCATGTGCATGACTCCGAATAACCTACGTGGTTATTTTTTGCGTGACTCAGAGGCTCTGCTCTCCTGTAGTGTTGTCAGTCAGACGCTGCTGTTTGGATAAACAGACAGACAGAGAAGTGCCAGATAATAGGTTTGGCCCAGCTTGAGGCCCTTTAACTGTCACATTAATTTGCAACACCACAGGAGCAGCAGGGGAGGAACATGATCACTGCATTTTGAATGTCTTTTTTTTGTGTTTTGTATCATTGATGAGTCCAAAACTGTTGTAAAGTGGGATTTGGGGTCATTGCTGCATTTGGAAAGTGTGCTTAGATTTTAGCTGTCAATTCTCTAATGGAGGGAGGGGCAGATGAAGTGACGGGTCACCCTCTTTTTTACACTCCGGTGATCTAAAGCACTCTCCGGTGAACGATTCTGTCTGCCCGTCTGCTGTTTATCAGAAGTGATGCCAGATCTCATTGAGGAAACAGATACTTCCGACAGACTGCCTCTCAGTTAGCTAAAGGGGTTGGGTGCTCTTTGATTATGATTCCTCTTACCTCCCCACCCCAGCCACCCGCCCCAAATTAACCCCTTGTCAGTGGGCCACAAAGAGAATGGGCATGGCCGAGTCTGATTTATTTCACACAGAGCCATCATAAGGGCCCAGTTGGCCTGCCTTCTCCCCCATAAGCCATTTCCACCCTGGCCCTCTTGGCCTCTCCTTTTCTCGCCACCCCCAACTGTTCCGCCCTCACACCTCCTGTCGCACACACTCAACCTGTCACTCTGGAGAAGACACAGGCACAAAGACGGGCCTGAATCAAAAGGAGCTGATTAGTAATTAATGGTGCATCAGTGTATTTGCATCAAGACGGTGTGTGTGTGCATGCAGAGTGGCGTTGTCAATCATGCAGAGTGTGCCCTGGCCCTCCCACCTCTGTCCTGCCCATGTGCTCCCTTTGGGGTGCAGCCACTTATGGCTATTGATATGGTAGAGAGGACTCTGTTTTACACCCACACATTTACACTCCAACACAGGACACGAGAACAGCCTCCTGCTGACCCCAGACAAAAAAGCTGCAGACTGCATCAACACATCATTCTGATGGATCTCTACTCATCGACTGGTTGACTTGTGTCATTTTGTTTCTACCCGACACACCTGGATTATACGCAACTACTGAGATTGTTAATGTTTGTTGGCTGCAATGTGGGTGTTTGGATTCTGCAGCCAGAGACAGAGTTTACAAGGATGGAGCCCGGCGCTTCTTTGTGTGTTGGCTCTCTGCTTGTGTCAAGGATGCAGAGGGCTGGAGGTTTGGACCGTGGGTGGGGAAAGTGGGCAGAATGCGTCTGGGTTTTCAGTCCCTGTGGTGTTATTGTTGACAGAGACGGGAGTCGCTCAGGATGGGGCCATTGAAGGGGCAGCAACACCAGCTCCCACCACCGAACACGAGGATGACAACTCTTTGGGCTACACAGGTACTGCTGCTGCTTTCTCATTACGTGTCCTTGCATACATACGTCACCACTGGGAAATGTCAAGTTGATCCTGGGTGAAGGAATGACTTTGGGTTATTTAGTACAAACTTCTTTCACTGAGACAGCACACATTTAGACTTTTTTCACGTATAATCAAGCAAGGCATGTGTTGTCTATCACCCCGGGTATACAAACCTGTTATATAGAAGCCTACTATTGAGAATAGTAATCAAAGAGATTACCTAATACACTAGGGGAGCCAATTGTTTACATTTTTTTTAACAGAATCCCCCCACGGCTGAAAAGACTGTTTAAATAAGCTTCATTGTCAGAAAACAGTTTCCACATAAATATACATTTGAAATAGGGATGTACTGACTGTGAAATTGTGGGCCAATCACAACAATGCAGCTGACACCAACACCAGTGCTTTTTGTTTTGGTTGTTTATTTTGTTTCTACTGTTATTTATGTCCCCTTCTGAAATAAAAGAAATAAAAAAATCTATTAAAAACATTATACCTGACTTTTTTAAAATCATTCAGCCCCTAATTAGACTCTGAATGAGCACAAATTCAGTCATAAACATCTATGCAACAACCTTGAATATGACATGTAAACATCTTTTTTGGAACTGCCTCAAAAAGCGTTTTTACTATGAATTAAGGCTGTCAGTTGATTAAAATATTTAATTGTGATTAATCACACGATTGTCCATAGTTAACTCCTGATTAATCACACATTTATTATCCATTGTAAATTTGCCTTAAAGGTATATTTTTCAAGTTTTTAATACTCTTATCAACATGGGAGTGGACAAATATGCTTACCTTATGCAAATATATGTTTATTATTATTGCAGCAATCCAAAACAATGACAAATACTGTCCAGAATATTCTCCCGAGTAACCTCAAAGGTACTGCTGAGAGCATACCATGGCAAACCCAAGCTCAGCAAGCAACAAAAGGTGGACATATTAACCTGAATGTAAGAGTACTTAGCAATAATAACACAATATACTGTACAACTTTACACTTGTAAAGGTTAACTAAACATCCCTTTGTTTTAAAGCAGCTTGACGTACTCCTGTGGTAACTCAATTCACATCGACAGCAAATGCAAATAACTTTGGCCTTGTGGAGAGGATCATCTGGCAGGGATTGGAAGCTGAACTTGACATTCAAATGATGCTTTTCTTTATCCATTTCTGCTTACCATCCGTAGCGTTACCTCTGCATCACTTCCCGATTTTCCCAAAATACGACATAAAATGTCATATTTACCTCTGTAAGATCTATTTATTATTGCTGTGAAAACATCAACAAATTTCTCCCTCAAACAACTGTATTTATTTTAGTTCTCTTTGTCAAAAAACTACATTTTACGAGGTTGCATTTGAACTCATCATGAAAACTATAATTTACCATCACCCAATAGTCATTTTTACTGAATAGAGCTTAAACATGTAATATTATAAATCAATTCAACCTCTATCAGCTGTCTGTCTGCTAACAGGTGCTGTTACCTAGCTCTCCTACGCCGATGGCAATATGAATTTGTTGTTCACAATGTAGCATAATCAGAGAAAAGATAGGGGCATCCTCTGATGTGTCGATCATGAGTTTACTGTGTCCTTTTGTCCCAAAGGCGCCCCAGGGAAGATCTCTGTTCTTTCCCAAAATTGTTTTCTTTTGTCCTCAAGACAACATTAGTCTCAAGCCCTGCTTTGTGGCCTGCACAAAGTTGATGTGACAAGAGAAAAAGATTGGCCACTAACGTCAGTGAATGTAATTTTGTTTGCCCATAGGCTGATAGCAGTCAACAAGTTGAATATGGGCCAATACAGATACTTGAATCGGTGCATCCCTAATTCAAACATGATCTTCATGTTGTTGCTGCTTAGAGTTTCTCAGGTCTGAGTGTCGAAAGAGGAGAATTATGGGAAAAAGAGGCACACAGCGCTACTCCAAATGCTTCAGTTAGTGCAGCCGGTATCTCTTCAGACCACATAGCTCTGTGGGGAAATGAAGAGTCGGAAATGGAGACCTCACCTGAGGGACTGGTTTGCACACACATGAACACACACATGAGCACACACAAAGGATTCATGTCTGGAGTAAATTAGTGATGACACATGTGTTTTGGTTGAGGGTTTTTTTGGGCCCTTTCCCCAGAGTAAGAGTAAAAAGTGTTCTCAGTGTGTTGTCCCAGCCAGGGGACCTACCTCAGGTGGTTTACTGGACCACACACAGCTTCAGCAAATGTTGTGCAGAAAAAAGGAAGTCCAAATTTACTGCCAAACCTGTTACAGTATGAGCTTCATAACTGTGTGTGGTGGCTTGGCAGCTCTAGATTTCATTTTGCTTGAAATTCAGACAATAACTGACAAAACCATACAATTATCATCAGTATCATGCTGCGGCTTTTGTCAGTGATGCCAAGACATTTCAAAAGTTTGAGCCCAAACAGCTATTAGTACAGGAATCTTTCAATTTAAACTCTGAGTTTGCCATATAGTCAAGGATCCCAGTTTTCAGCAGACTTGGCTTTGAATGAGGCTTTAAAGAGGAAAATCATGTTATATCTGCCTGACTGCATTTGGGTTCATCTTTAGAATGATAAATCTGTCGGGTGGACAGTGCCAAGAGTTCATCTTTAATCTGGCCATTTAATCCCATCTGTGCATGAAAATGAAGGAAATCGATCTGGCCCAGTCAGTGAATTGGAAATGAGACTAATGTGCCCTAATACCTCAGTCTGCCGCTGATAGAACAAAGTGGGCGGCTGCCAAAGACTCCATTTCCAGAGAGCGTGACTCTTTGGATGGAACGTGAGGGTAATCTTGACAGCTGCCAGTTTCAGCTCAGGTGAAAATGGAATGGGCCTTCAAGCATTACAGTGAAGAGTCTTTTTAGTGTCTGGTTGTTTTAAATTGTGTCTTTGTCATGTGATCTCAGTGACCCTCATGGAGAAAGGTTCATCAATTTATGAGTGAGTGTCAATTGTTTGTCTGATCTCACTCTTACACATGACATCGAAGAAGAAGGTGGTGTGTCCTTGTCGTCCTTACACAATGACCTGTTGGCAGGGGCATCGTAGAGGGAAAAAAGTGGGACTGATTACCCAGGGCCCCAATGGGAGGGGGGCCCTCAAATGCCTGGAATGAAAAATTTGGTTTTATTTGCAATTTTTTATTATGTTGTATAAAAAATAGCGGAGGTTCTTTAAGGTCCCTCTCACCCCTTAAAAATGCAGAATGGTTTAGTCCGCCCCTGCACTATCATCTATTAACACAGCTGGAGCCGAGTGACCGACTGCTAATGCTGCTGGAGCGCCAACGCACATTATCATGTCTTCCCCCAGAAAGGAAAATCAGGTTCCAAAAAAGTAAAGAAAGAAAGGAAAGGGAAAGTAAGCATACTGACACTGTAAAATAAAAGATGCATTGAGAGATGGGATCAAGCGGGAAGGGGCGGGGGGCCCCCAGCGACTGCTTATGTACAGGGCCCAGACTTTGGTGCTGCGCCCCTGCCTGTTGGTGCTTTCACTTGATTCTGAAATAAAGGATAGATGTGTGTGGAGTTGAGTGAAGGACTTTTCATCAGTGTGACTAATACCGTAATCTGACCCATTTTTACATCATATAAAACCAAAAACAGCTGTAGCGGTACTGGCCAATGACACGGTAATGTCTTATATGATAGTCACCTGGGATTAATACAGCCTACTGTGAATTTTATAAGGAACCACATGCTGACCTGAAGTTCGCAATACATTAAAAGTGTTTTTTAGTGGTCCCCCAAGACACTGACTCTCAGCCAGCTCTAAATTGTTTCCCGATATCAAAGGGCTTTGCACAGAACTTCACATCCATAATAAATGAGACTGACCTGCGCGAAGGCAGTGGATTAGAGAGGCACGCTAAAACTCTCGCACTTACACTTTGCTAGCCGCTGCTTGGCAGGCAGACACACACAGAGGAGACAGGTCTTTGGTTCTTCTGCCTCGACATGAAAGGCTGAGCGTGACTTCAGAGAGCACATCAGCACTCACATCCTCCCTCTCCGCTGACAGCTTCCATTGCGTTTGTCACAGATCACAAAGGACGGCAACTTCAGAGAGCTGCTCTGTTTGTCAGGTTATGGAATAAAGATAGGGAGAAAGTGAGGGAATTTAAGGTTGCCGCACAGTCACCACTGATTGGCTGCAGAATAAAAGGGTCCAGACTACTGTAATGCTGCATTTTATTCTCCTCTCAAAGTGGTCACCCCATAATGTCTACAGCAAACCATTCACTATACTGATATATAGTATATATAGACAGGTGATGTGAGAACAGAGTCACTGCTGAATGATGGCAAAGATTGAATAGACAGCATAGAAAATATCTGTCACACACACACAGTGCAATGCAGGCTCTTATCTTTTTGGCAGAAATACATGCACAGCCAGTGATGAAGATAAAAGGAGTCTGTGTGTGATTATGATAACTTGTTCACACTTGCATCTTTCAGCTTGCCAGCTGATGCTACTGAGACTAAGAAGACTTCTGTGTAATTCATACTAGAGCGATACAGTGCTGGTTGACGCGTTGCAGGGCATAAATGATGCAACATCATATCTTATCGCCCCCCTCACCCATCTCCCCAGCTCTCCTTTCTGCAAACAAGTTAAACATAAAATTGTCTTTGTCTTCAACATCAAACATTTGGGCACGCTGACATTTCTCTCAAACAACATAAACAAGCCTCAGAGGAGTTCTGACCTCCGGCTGCTACAGTGAGAACGCATACCATCACTGAGCTATGAATTCAAAGTGTTGTGTGACACAGTTCTGTCAGCTGACACTTTGTCACATGCCACATTTTCACTGAAGTATACATTAGCCTAAAGCCTTATTTATACTTCAGTAAGAATGTGTCATCCAATATGCCACAAAATTCAATATACAAAACCAACTGTGAGTGTTAATAAAGGGGTGTCGTATTGGTTTTTGTAAGTTCACAGCTGTGATTCATTTGGCATTCTTAAGTAGAAAAGTTCAAACTGGTGAGAACAGGGTGATGGCAGCTTGCCCCCAAACATCTGGCAGAATGGTACAAATGCTTTGGTAAGACATTTAGAGATCTACTTGAATTGTTTGCAGACATCAAAACACTGTGTGCCAATTTTTTCTTTGCAAATGCTTCTTCATGATCCATGTATACACATCTGAAGGAAATTAGAAAAGGTAATGTTCCTGTACTGACCCAGTATGTGCTTTTGGATTGGAAATATTGCACAAGAACTATGATAATTGAGGCCAAAAAAGCTGGAAGAAACAGATTTACAGGTCGAGTCAAAAGCAAAAAAAAGAAGAGTTTTTACTAATTCTGATGACTATTTTTTTTTAATATTGGTCTTTTAATGTAATGTGATATTGACCTTGACCCCCAAACTTCAAATGAAAGCTGTCTCAACATCTCTACACACTAAAACTGAGAAAAATGTCTTCAAGGTTTTGGATATTCAGCCAAATTTGTCAAAGGTAGAAAAGTGGTATTGCATTTATTAAATAGGTATTCATAAAGTTATTTTAATGGCTAAGACACATGATCAATTACCAGAATTGGGGGAGAAAATTGATACAGCATAGTATCGCAATATTTTTGTCCGTAAATATCGTATCGTCACACAATGCAAAGTATTGCTTTTTTTTAATATAAATTATTAATGCTACAAATACATATTAAACTTTAGGTAGCCCACTAGAATAATGTATGACTTAAGTTTATTGAGTTTCAGATTTTTTTCAACTACACAAACCACCTCAACAGAAAAAAAAACACTAGGCAGAAAAAATAAATAATGCAAGGACTGACTTATACTTATAGATAAAATAAAAACTAATAACCATAATGATAAAACAATAAACTGAAGTAAGATAAGATAAGATAAGATACACCTTTATTGATCCCATAATTGAGAAATTCCAGAGTCTATTAGCATCAGTTGGAACTGCCTATGTAACACCCACCACTGTGTTTTAACATTCATTGTCTTGTTCAATTTTATTTGAAAATGAGGGGACACCCGGAAGTAAATCAAAATACCAGTATTAACATGACATAAATAATCTTGTCAGAGTCCAGCCATACCACTGTCAAATGTCCATTCACAGTCCATGACAGGTGTCAAAAAAGTGTCCATGTAATAGCGTCCATATAAATGTTTCCTTCCTCCAGCTGCGCCATCGCCACGTCCACCCACCTGCAATCAATTGCTTTTTCAATCCAGTAGATACATTTTGCTGCAAAAAAAAATGGCTAAGGCAAGATGAACAGACTAAAAACCTTATTTTATTAGATGAAACAAATGTTGACAAAGTTTTCTTTTGGGGACATAATTTACAGTTGAAAAAAGATGATAAATTGCAAAATATCACAATATATTGTATCGCAATACTCATATTGCAACATATTTAAAATCGCAATAATATTGTATTGTGACTTGAGTATCGTGATAATATTGTATCATGGGTGATTCCCACCCCGATCAATTACTTGACATATGACCCCTAAATGCACTTGAATAGTAGATCCTACCTTAGTTTAACCCTAAACAGCTATATAGGTAATGCAAAGACAGAGTGCAGTAACTACATTTACTGTGTTTTGCTTTGGCTTTTGTTTGAATTTTGTAGTTACTGCAATTTTTACACCCTTTTTTTACTAGAACAGAACAAGATGGAACCAGGACATTTTGTCATGAGATAAAAGTGATATCCAAAGGTAGAATTTCAGTCATGACTCAATTTTGACCCAAATTGTAGTAACTGTAGTTTGCCTTTTAAGAGCAGATCTGACTGAGTTTAACCATAATCTACCACTATGTCATTATTTTTAATAATAGGGATGAAATGTTTCATGTATTACTTATGTTTTATTTGTTTACTCAGCATTCAAACAAATGTAAATGCGCCTGGGTTAGCTAAAATATTATATATATATATATATATATATATATATATATATATATATATATATATATATATGCAATCCTGTTGCTTGATACTATGTATCCCAGAATAATAATAATAATAATACTACATTATGTACAATAGTAAAAAACATATACCATATATTTAAGATAAGCAAATACAATATGAATATGAATACAGTCATAGTAGAATTAAATAAAAGTAGCAACGTTCTGAGAGCTTTGCAAAGTCCCTCCTTGCACATCAGATAACACTTTGTCAGATGCTGTTCACATGCATATAAGCGACAGCCAAGCCAGTTTAATAGGAACAAAAATCAGCAGGACATGTTGCTACAAGTTGTTGCTCCCAACACTTCCATTGTTTTGTGGAGGAATAAATAATTCTTAGATCACTGCACAGTTAATCTCTGCACAGAGCTTTCTTGTTCACATTGGTGCCCAGCTAAAATAATTTTATTTAATTCAGGTCACACTTTTGAGCAGAGCATATTACTACAAATTGTTGCTCGACTTCATAAGTGGTGTCTATTCTCCACTTATTGATGCAGAGGTGGAGATACAGGGCACTGACAGCTTTACCGTGAGAGAGATGGAGAGCTCTACTCTCTATTCATCCTTTGCTCTCATTACTGAGCTGTTGCGCCGGCCTTGAGTCCCCACCCTGAAATCCAATTTCTTTGACAGTGTCACCCCCACATATATTACCCAGGAGTCACCACAGCATCACAGCGGCACATCTCCACGACCCTCACTTATGTTCATCAGTCTTAGTGTCATGATAATCATGATACAGGAAGCACAGAGAGTGCTACAGGCTCTCTCACATATTATCCTCACATATTATCCTCACCAGCAGTGGTGCTCATTTCCTACCAGTGCAACAATAGAGACAGATCTCTGTCCACGCCGCAAGGAGCGATTCACATGAGATATAATTAGTTATAACCATGTACTAATGTCCTACACGCAGTTTCCCCACAGCCTCTGTGCTGCTGAGGCCAGTTGAGGTTTTTTTTGTTCCCCATCCAATCTCTTTTCATCTCCCTGATCCACACAGCTTAGCTTAGCACTGTCCCAGGAAATGGGTCTATTAGCCATTCTTGTCAGGATAGATAGTGGAGTAATGTGGTCAAGAGGCACTGGAGTGGGGGTAAGATTTGAGATGGGAGTTAGCGCAAGTGCGCAAGGGTCGAAAGCACAAAGACTATGAGGTGAGAATTAAATTAGAATATTCAGATTCACGTTTCTAGTGTCCTCATGATAATTGGGAAGAAGATTGGATAGGGTTTCACTAAGTGCTAATAATCAGCTGCTCCTGCCCAGTCAAACACACTTAATTTCTCAGTGAAAGGATAATAAGTGTTTTCTTGGGATGTAAAAGGGTCACATTCTTCAGCGTCTCCAAGAGGAGAGGAGGAAATGCTGTGGCTCCTCTATCGCACACACAAACTTGTGTGACCACTTTGTTCTCCATCACTCATACACATTACAGTGCAATGCAGACAAGTCCAAAGTGGAGAAAGATGTGATAGAGAAGGGAATCTTTCACATAGGACACCAGAGTCAGGCACCCCCTGTGTGCTGCTGGTAACCTATCTTCAGAAATACATGACTTCAGTTACACAGACTGAGTGCATTCAAAAATAGATTCTGATGATCTGCTCAGTTTCCAAAGCATGTTGTTGTACCTGTCACATAATGCTAAAGAATAACTACATTACCATAAAGCAACAATAGTGTTAACACCAAGCCCTTGTATGCTCGTCAGGCCCAAAAACTCAGAAGTCAGCAAAAAAATTTTTGGCACAGTGAGCAACTTTAACACAGGTGAATGAGGGGCCATCTTGGAAAGCAGTATCCAGTTTTCCTTAAAGATCTTAAAGCTCCAGTGAGTAGGATTTCAGGGGATATGTTGGCAGAAGTTGATTTTTATATGTAAGTAAGTATGTTTTCTTTAATGTAGTCTTACTCATAAATAAGAATAGTCATGTGTGCGTTAGCTGAGAATGAGCTGTTTTTATCGACATAGCAAGCAGGTCCTCATCCACAGAGATTGCCATGTTGCACCAGCATGTTTCTACAGTAGCCCAGAACAGACATACCAAACACTGGCTCTAGATAGGGCCATTCGTGTTTTCGCGTCGGCCACCATAGTGAGCAGCCCCTCTTTGATAAGAGCGCCAGGAAAACACTAATTTCTTTAATGTGAATAAAAGGTGAGCATGCATTAGCAGGTGCTAGGTTAGCAGCCTGTCTCCAACATGCCGCACAGCCTCAAAGAAACATCGATTGCTCACATGAAACTGCTTCATTCAGTGTACCAGTTTAGATAAAAGGGTCAGTTTGTTTTGAAGAGGAAGAGACCTCTGTGGGTAATTTTGCTCCTGGTAGAAAACGATTTACACTGAAGGAATTATTACCAGGAAAAGTTTGCAGCTGGTTGCAGTCTGCAGCTAGATGCCACTAAATCCCCCTAAATATTACAGTACACACTGTTCCTTTAGCACACCTGTGTCAATACACTGTCAGATCAAGACAGCAAACTAGAGTGTAAAATATTGTATTAGCATAGTGTCTTTATTTGCCAAAAGCAGTTACAGCCACTCTGTAACATACAGCGAGGACTGAGTTATTTTTTTCTTGGACAACACCAACTTTGACATATATTTTATAGTGTTAGCTGTATAACAGCTGTAACTGCACAGCTGTGTAGATATGCTGGCTCACATAAGGTGTACCTCATAAAATCCAAGCCACTGATGAATTTTAGGCACAGCTTCATCAGCCAGAGAGTCATTATTTTGTACAATAGAGGGTCAGGAGTGTTAAGTGAATGTTATAGTGACTCCAGTTCTTTGTCTGCTGCCCAGTACTATGGCTGACTGAGTTTTCAGAAGTGTTATTCGTTATAAAAAGCATGTAGCCTACTGTTGATACACTTCTGAGAAGTCATATGTTGTTTTACAGTGCATTTATACATGATCGGCTATGTTATAGTCAACTTGTTCAATGGAAACAAGCTGTTTACTGAAGTTTCTGGTAATACACAGTAATTGCAGAGGAACTGTGGGTCCCTCGTAAATTAGATCTTTGTTAAATGATCCACCCACAGCAGCGTCTTTCCAATTACATGACAAAACACCTCGCCTAGTTTATATGTGCATTTCCAGAGCTGACGCTGCCTTCAGATCAATTAGCCATCTTTATGAGCAAACACATAAGGAGTGCTTACCACCCTGTGTGCTCCTCCCAGCAGAAATTACCCTAATAACTGTCAGCCGTGACTGACGGCTTGATGATCTGTAAAATCATTGCCGGTTTTATTGGTGGTGATGTGATTCGTGCAAAGTCATGTTGTACATGAAGTTCAGTCACAGCCAATATTAAGCTTGTTTCTCTGAGACTCAGTATGAGCTGTAGGGGGCTGTGGAGCCTCAGCGGTGCGGCTGTGTTTCAGCAGGGCTCAGCGTCTGTGTGTAAGAGAGGGGAATATCACGAGATTGGGAGGGGGGCTGTAAATCTGAGCAGCACCTGCTCCCTGGACTCTGGCGCGTGGTGTGAGGTCAGCAGCGCCAGATATCCCATCGATCATATTTATTACATTCATCACAGCGCCAGTTTGTTTTGGCAGCTGATCGCACCAGGGAAAGAGACAGAAAGAATAGGCTTTTTATTTGAGAGACAGGGAATGATTTTAGCATGAGCAGTGTCTTTGCATTTTTCTCTGCTCGGGGTCTTCAGAGAGAGATCAGTCACTGATGTTGGCTCGAAGACCCCACTGAAACCACAACTACTGCAGAATGATATTCTAAGTTCAGTTCTGGAAAGTTTCTGGAAGAAATAACTTTGAAAAAAAATATTAATGTCCCATCAATTCTCAGCTCTGTGACAGTTTGGGTTTGCTTTTGAGGTTTGTCAAGAATATTGAAAAAACAATTTGTATTTTTACTCCTTTGATTGATTTCTTCTTCATAATATGAAAGAAAACACTTAGGAAACCAAAGTATTTGAATCAGGAATGTTTATCTATCCCACAAAAACTGCAGAGAGTACTATAACGTGGGCACAGACTGACTTTTTAGCCACAGTAGCGGTGCAGCTCCTGGGACGGCAGTGTTGTTCTGACTGTTGGTCAGTCCACCCACCAGTTTAGTCCAGACTGAAATATCTCAAAAACTATTGGATGGATTCCCATGACAGTTTGTATAAACATTTATGGACCCCAGAGGATAAAGCCAACTGACTTTGGTGGTCTCCTCATTTTTTCTTCTAGCGCCACCATGGGGTTGACCTGTGGTTTTGAGTGAAATGTCTTGACAACCATTGAACAGATCATTTAGAATTTGGTAGACACATAAATCCCCCCCTCAGGATGAATTTCAATATAGTTGGTGATCCCCCAACTGTTCATCTAGCACCATCATCAGGTCAAAACTTTAATTTGTCCGTTTGATTTAAAGGTCCAGTGTGTAGGATTTAGTGGCATCTAGTGGTAAGGTTGCAGAACTGAAATTTCTCCCATGTGCCAAGCATGTAGGAGAACTACAGTGGCTGATGGGAAAACGCAAATGGTCTTATCTAGAGTCAGTGTTTGGGTCGTCCATTCTGGGTTACTGTAGAACAACATGGTAGACTCCCTTGAAGATGATCAGCTCTATATGTAGATAAAAATGATTCATTCTAAGGTTAATAAAACACAACAATTCTTAGTTTCAGATAATTATAAACTAATGAAAACATAGTTATGAACATTACCACTTCTGCTGATAGATACCCTAAATCCTTCACACTGGACCCTTAAACCAAATACCTTCAAAACGAATGACATTATCATCAGCCTCAGCTGTACATTGTGTTTAGCGCTAAATAGCAAGTGTTAGCATGCCAAGATGCTTAACTAAGATGATGGACATGGTAAACATTATAACTGCTAAACACCAGCATGTCAGCCTTGTCATTGTGAACATGTTAGCGTGCTGACATTCATATTTAGCTCAAAACAACAAAAGTACAGCCTCACAAAGATGCTAGCATGGCAGTAGACTCTTAATGCCTTTGCACACTGAGTCGTTTCTTTTCGTCTGAAATTGTTGCACTTCTCAAAATAAATATGACTTCAAGTTGTGTCAATCATGTTCGCAAACTGAGTACGAAATTTTCATCCGTCATTAAAAAATTCTTTTTGCATTCATCAGAAACCTTGAGACACGTTTGACCAAGAAGCAGTGAAGGAAATGTTGCGGCGGGACACAGCCGCAACAAGACAGAGGAACGAGGCATGCAGAATAATTTCATAACTCAGATAGCTCAAATTTCCATAGGTCAGGTAGTAATATTCAGGTGGACAATGATAATGATGAGGAGGAGGATGTGGTCCGCACACAGAATGTGAGGACAGAGAGGGAGGACAGCTCCGCCCCTTCAAGCAGCTGTGGTGCCACATGCAAGACTGTTAGGGAATGATGATGGCCAGATAGGTAACTCCTGGTAGTAGAGGTAAAGGGGAAATGTGTCTTTTCATTTTATCACATAGTGCGAATTTTCACAACAAATAGAACAATAAAACACACTGGAGTCAGTGAGCAAGGTTTCTGTACGTAACAATTTTTTTCAGATGACAGATTAATGAAACACATATGAAAAAAATGGACTCATTGTGTGAAGGCCTCTAGTCTTGTTCAATGATGTGCTTTTGTATCAAAATACAAAATGTGGTTCTGATGAAAAGGGAATTGAATGAATGTGGACAAACTGGCCAACTGACCTGAACACACACACAATCTGAAAACTGAACGTTTGTACTAGTTTGTCACATCAAAGAGTCACACTGGTGACAATGTCCTGAATGTGTTACTGGTTCTCTTTAGTTGAATTGGCTACTAATTGTGTCATTTCCTCTCTCACTGTCCGTGCTGTCAATCTGTATACTGAGAAAACTTTCTCAGCTTAGCTCACATATAGGATGCAGTTGCGATGTATGAGTTTTGAATAATGCGGAAATTGCTGTTTATTTTTCCCTTTAAATAATGGTCACATTGTTGCTGTGATTGAGCTCTGCTCTCTATTGTCTTGTATCTAGCTGCCATGTCATTGGCTGAGGTCCAGAAATGATAAGAACAAAAGAATCTCTTGGCTCGGTTACCCTGAGCGCTACTGTCACTCATTAAAGCTCTCCTGACTCTAAACCAATTAAGCCAATTAAGCATGAAACACAATGCTGCTTGTTTGTGCCATTATGCAGCTCTGTGAGGGAAGAATGAAAAGAAGAGCAATCCAAGGACAGTCAGAGATACTTTAATATTGTCTAATTGTTGTCAGATCTTATCTTCTTGTTATGCTAGTGCAGTCACACGTGGAAATGCACAAATTGGATACTGTAGCACTGAAGTGCTGCATTGTAATCATAATGTTGACTACTTGTTACTAACATAATAAACTTCATATCTCTCCATATGGAACATAATCTCCCAGGAGCAGAGTCGAACAGAAGCAGCTAATAAACATTTTTTCTGACAATAGAAGTGCAGAACATTCTTGGTAACTTCCGAAACGTCTGTTGCTGCAAATATTCCAACATCTGACTGTATTTTGATGTTGCTGCCAGGATGTTATGTGATAGCTGGGTTATTTTAATCAGCCTCCACAGGCCATGTCGAGGCTGACGCTAAACAGATGCTAATGTGAGGCCCATTAAAAGACACAGGGAAAGAGGGATTCAGTGTGCGCAGGCAAGCGGAAAAGCAACAGCCTGTTTATCGCCTCATCCTGCTTTGTGCTCCAAACCTCGTCGCGGCATCCTGTGAAGCTCCCCCTCTTTCTTTCTCCTCAGTGTCTGCGCCCCCCCCCCCCCCCCATCCCTCCTTCTGCCTCACATTTCTTGCAGCAGCGTCATGCATGGGGGCATTCCCTGAACAGAAACAGATTTGTTTAGTTCTCCGTCATTTTCTTTCACTGGACCCTTGTCTTTTTTATCATGTCTGAAAGCAGCACAGAGAGGCTATAGTGAGAGGAAGAATGTTCTCACTCTTCTGTTTATGTTTTGTTACAATCTGCCTTGCGTCTTACTTGCTTTGTAGCGCCTGTCCCTTTCACTCCTCTCTGGCAAACGCTCAATGTAATAGTGACGAGACATTTTCAGTCTTTTCCAGATTTTAAAGGACTTTTTGGCTTGTTTCTGAGGTTCATCTGAGTGGGCTGACTGTATTTATTCTGGGATGGAGCCCAGAATTCTACATTCTTGGGCTCTTGTGTAGAGCTGAGGGGCCAGAGTATTGTCCACAGTGGACAGGCTGGGTGAATTGTCCTGACAATCACTGGGTTTTCTGTCATGGATGTTCCAGAAATATGACAAGACTGCACTTATTGCCTCACTTCCACTCTCTGCTGATGTGAGTCAAGGTCTAAATACAGTTGGCTTTAGTATGACTGACCAGCTGTGATTTGAATTTAACTCAGTCTTTTGGCCCTTAGCTGTATTAGAGACAAGTGTCTAGATACTGATGATGTCTGCATTACGCTGTAGCTCGTATTAATTCATCTTAACTGTGTTATTCATACTTTTTGACAGCCTTTACTTTTAATCAAAAGCCATGTTAGTTTTCCAAAAGTCAAAATGTTTGGTCTGCTGTTAGAAAAACTACAGAATGTCATTTCTAGTCAAACATTTCTTATGATGGTGAGGTAGTATGAGGAGCTCAGACATCCGAAGGGAGTTTGGAGCAGAGCTGCTGCTCCTTCGTGTCGGAAGGGGCCAGTTGAGATGGTTTGGGCATCTGATCAGGATGCCTTCTGGATGCATCCTGTTAGAGGTTTTCTGGACACGTCCAACTGGAAGGAGACCCCTGGGTAGCCCCAGAACATGCTGGAGGCATTATATATCTCATCTAGCCTTAGAATGCCTCCAGATCCCCCAGGAGGAGCTGGAAAAGGTTGCTGGGGAGAGGGACGGCTGGAGTACCTTGCTCAGCCTGCTGCCCCACAATCCGGCCCCGGGATAAGCGGATTAAAGTGGATGGATGGATGGCATTTCTTATGATGACAGAGGCTTGTGCAGTTAGCTGTGGCATGGTTTGTGCTCCTGGAGCCTCACCACTCCCTCAGCAACCAATCAGAAATGATTTGTTGCCTCTTTTAGCCACTGACACCGTAACACCAATATGATCTAACTTCCTCAGGACTTAAGGTCATCTCTTCTCTCACTCCTTCCTTTCAATCTTTTTCAGTCCCGTGTTAACAATCTGTCATCCCACCTGAAAATCATTTCATTCTCAAGAGTGCCATGACAGAGCAGGGAGTGCTCTCCTCCTTGTACGCCCACTGCATGACGAAGCACTCCTCTTTTAACACGATATATCCCCCAGATTCAAGCCACCACATGTATCAATCATGCAACAGTTACTTCTTACAAGAAGTTTTAAAAATAAGAGATTTCCAGATGTTGCAAGGGATTGGATAGATGTTGGCTCAGTTGAGTGAATGCATTTCCATATGTTTACACTGGTCCTCTGTTGGGGTGGTTGAGGAGAAGAGGACAGAGCTTTACAATGATGGAATTTGATGCCATCGTTCAGCCAGTGCTTTATTCAGTCTCATTTCACACAGCTTCAGGGGTGTGTGTGTATGTGTGTGTGTGTGTGAGAGAGAGAGAGAGAGAGAGAGAGAGAGAGAGAGAGAGAGAGAGAGAGAGAGAGAGAGAGCGAGAGAGAGATCATGAAACAGCCCTGGGAGTCTTGCCCTTTCTTGTCAGAGGACATTGCACTCTTGACTGCTTCACTCAGTTATCACAAAAACTGCTTCTGATTTATGATGGGCTACTTGTGTAGCTGTAAAATGAATCACAGCCCCAAAACGGAAGCAGGACGAAGTTACCCTGTAGCTATTTTCTGATTGTCTTAGAAAAATGCTAAAGGAGCTCAATCCAACATGGTCTTTCAACCTCGTGTTATTCGTGTTTATCTTTCCGAAACACCTTGGAGACGTTCTGCCCATTGCAAACTCACAAAGACTACAAATTCGAATTGCTGTCTTATAAAAAGAAAAGTAGCACAATGAATAAATAAAAGGATGGCTCCTCAAGGACAGGACACAAATGAGAAAAGGCTGTGGTGAATGTGAGGCAAGTGAAGTATGGAAACCATCCAACTAAAGTGCCTGTGAAGGGAGCTCAAACATACTGTACCTGTGACTGCCACATTCTGTCCAAGGTGACTCTAACTTAGAGTTTATGTTTACTTCCATCATATTCAGGAGGTAAAACAGTGTAAAATCCCTCCAAAAAACTTTTTTCTAAGGATGTAAAAGTGTTTTTACATTTCTGTCCATTGGGAGAGTGTGTTTTGTTTGGCTCTCTACAGGGAGTATCTTTTGGAAGGAGAAAGGTTTTGTTTTATGCCATCTTGTTTGGTGCGCTAGTGAGATGGGAATGAAAGCCATTTAATAGTCTTAGTCAGGGAAAGCGGAATGTGGGCTCCCTCGTCCTACCCCGCCTGTGTGTCACCCCATCACCTCAATGCTGAGGGGGCCTAGGTTTTGTGAGGGGTCCAACACATCTGAAAAGGGACTCAGCATGTAGCCTACAGGATCCCCCGTCCTGCTGCATGCATAGAAACATCATAAGAAAGACGAAACGTCCACAAACTCCTTTTGAATATTAAAAGGAGAATTATCAGAGATAAAAAAGGCCGGGAAGATGAGAGACAGTCTCTCCATTGAGCGATGGCATGGTGAGATGGAGAGGGGAGTGAACTTCACCATGCACATTGTATATAGAGTTGCCCTCATTAAGATCCCATCGTACACTGGGGGGAAACATTGTCACAGGATTTAGGAGACTGGCCAAGACTGCAGGGGTTTATGTATTTGGCAGATCTCAAGGGTAGCAGCATGAAGGACTCTTGGTGGGAAGTGCGGCAATGTTTGCAGTTTGTTGCTGTTTTTGAGAGTTTTCAAGAGGATCTTTGGATCGGATTTTTAATTATTTCCCACTTTTTAAAGAACACCAATCTGCAGCTACTGAACTAGCAAGAACAGTGTGTGTTTTTACAATAATTACATGCGCATCTAGCTGCTCTGTGCTGTCCGCACATATCACCATGCGGATTGGGTGTTTGCTGGTGGTGCTGTTTGCCATGCTGGTCATGCTGGGAGTTCCTAAAGACCATAAGGGTCCACTCGGGACCCATCGCCATGCTGGGATACAGAAGTCTCACTGGTGCAAAAGGCTGCCTAATAATTTTGGACTTCACCAGAACCACCAGACTTCGAGGCACTCCCACAACAAACCACACAAATGCAAGCAGGTCTTTCACAGTAAGTACAAAAAAACAAGTGCTATATTACATAACTGTCTTCCAAAGAATAATGACTCATCAAATTTTTGACATCATCCAAAGTTGCTTTGGTTTAGTGGTTGTTAAAGCGTTAAAGGCTTGGGGCGCTTTGCAGTTCGGGATGGGGGATTTTTTTTTATCCTTTTGTACCTTTTATATTCTTGCAAGTTGTTTTGTGAGAGAACGATTTGGCCAAGCTCTCTGCTGTCTCCGCTGCCATCACAGCCCTGACAGTGTGTCATTTTTGCTGTCTGTCTGATGAAGGTTTGAGGGAGGGGAAAGAGAGAGGACAGAGAGCCTCCCTGTTCACGGAGCTCAGTAGTCATAACTGGTGCTTACTGAGGGATTTTTTCTTTTCATAGTAGAAGGGTGAAACCAAACCTGAATACAAAAGGGTATGATGCAATATTAAACTGTGAAAATGTGGTGATAGAGGTGGGGCCAAAGAGGGGTTTAAGCATGTATACTTTTCATGTGGGTTGTACTTTGACATTTAACAGTACAATAATACCATTAAAAAACAATTGACTGATATCAGTTTCTTTCTACTTTGTGCACAGTCCTCTCCTATCATTCAGTTATGTGCAGGTCATGTGAGAAAAGGATAGCAATACTAGTGGCCTCCGATAACGGTCTGTTTTGTGCAGCCGTTTCAAATTTGCACTTTTTTTTCTTTGCTAAGTCACACAGAAAAATGAAAATGCTCATGTCCTCTTGTAGCAATCAGCCCTCCTTTCTGGTTGCTCTAAGTGAGGACTAATAATTGCTTTTAGGTTACAGTTCCCTGCTGCTGGCTAGAGGAAATTTTACTATTCAGTTGGTGGTATTCAGCTGAGCAACCACTTTACAGATCCAGGGCTGAAAAGCGTTCAGGAAAACGGGGCACATGAGGACCAAGTGGGAATGGAGTGTACAGAACTGTAATATAATGCACACATGGATGAATGAGAAATAAAAACATGGTCAGGGTTGAAAGATGGACTTTTGCTTGAATTTGTCACTCGGGTGGCATTCATCGTTATGCAGACTCTATAGGTCTCAAACTGGTGTGTACAGGCATGAGAGGGTCACTGAAGGGAATCCATGGGGTTGTAAAATTCAGATATGTTATAATAGATACGTTTAGAGCAAAGAGCAGGATGCTCACTTTTTTGCTTTTCTTATTATTCATATGAGTTCAGCTTTTCAATTGTATGAGAAATACTCCTCTTCCTAAATTTCAATGATTGTGTTTAAAGTACTTCCATTTGTGTTTTTGCTGCTAAATGGAGTCTTGTCGTGGTCCTGATGAAAAATCTACGCAGGCTATTCATACTCTGTCATTTCTGGGACAAGATCGTCATTAAGCGTGGGTGTGTTTTCTGAGAACTATTTGAAACATGACACACTTTGAAAAAGCTCTGGTTCTGATGACTAATGTGTCACCCGGCTGACATACCATATGCAGCTTTTCCTGGTGAAAACAGGGTCTTTTTTTAGATTAGTTCAGCCAGCGCTCACTGGAGGGCGCTGTTTGGTAACTAATGCTCAGTGAAGCTGACAGAGACGCTGTGAGAGGAGCTGTGGAAGTCTTTCAGATGGTCTTTTTTTAGTCATTCATGTTTTTTTCCACGCATATTTTAATGCAAGATAACCTGCACAGTTATACATTATTCTCGCAGATATAAAGAGGTGATCTGTGGCTAAAGTTGGTTATGACTCAGAGGTGCAAAAAAATGGCAGGCTGGAGGCTGAAGTGATCACATTGCAGGGAAACTCGGGATCATGAAGTCTTGACTGAGAGGAAAAGAGACGAGAAACACATTGGGGAAATTAGAAACATGGGTCACCAGATAAATAGTTACATAGTTGGATCTTAATTAACCATGTGTTGGCATGGTGACCTATTGCGCATTAACTGTAGGTTGGAAACTGGCTGCTGTAGTTATGAATAAAGTTCTCAGTCTAACAGGACATAAAAGCTAGATTCACAAGGTTTTACATTTAAAACAAAAATAATTTTAAAGAAAATGATACACCCATATAATTTATCATATTTTGACTTTTTTCCTGTCATAAATTTCAAGGGAAAAATAGCACTCATAGCTAATCTACTTTGTATTATTGTGATATTAATAGACTATGAAACCACAAGAGACTAAACAAAACCATAAAGTATGTTAGAACCATTATACAATAACTATTAAGTTGCAGAAACATACTGCTAAGTCCCTCTAGGAATATCACTGGAATAGGCTGTTACATTTGTTTTTAGTCATGAACCGCACAAAGGATAAAAACAACATGTCCGGATAGTTTCATAAGCTTTCTCTTATTATTGGACATAGTTAAAGAAAATACAGTAGCTTGCCAGTGCGCGCTGTGGCTGCGCCGCTCGGTGGGATCCAGGCGGGAAGAGGTTAAATTTCTTCTCTGGGAAACATTGTCGGGTCTATGGAGGGGGTAGAAAGGCGCATACCAATTGACGAGGCATTCCGCTTTCCTTGAATGAAATGCTGTGAATATGAGTCCGTATTTCCCCCCTCGCGCCTGAGGTCCGGGGTCTGCGACGCGCACCAGGATCAGTCGGAGTTGCAGCGGAGGAGAAAACGGGGGAAAAGTGATGGGAAAGTTGCACTGATCTCGTGTGTGGATCCGGTGGATGAGGGAGGACAGGACTTACTCGCAAAGTTTCCGATCTCAAGTGACAGATTGAAAACTGGACTGAAATAATGTGACTGCAAGGATAGAGCCTTTACGCGTGGACTACAGCGGCCGCTCGCGTTATTTTACACACTTTTGACTCAACTTTCAGTTCCAGTGGATTTATTATTTTGTCCCCCTGTTTTTTTGCACAAAGGAACTAAATGATTTGAATGAGATCGCCTGACTGGTCTGAGCGCATTGCAGCAACGGGATGAATTCAAAGAAAGGATAGAGCTGCTCTACTTCTCTGCTCAGATATTCCAGCATAGTTTTTAACACATGCCATCATTCAGTTCAGCTCAACTACTGAAACAGAGAATGTGTTGAAATCTGTTTGGAGCTGTTTTTGTATTATTCCCCCCCCCCATCTTTTGAAGCTTGTTTCTCATCCATAACAAGGAGCCAAGGCAAGCTCTTGATAAACTGCTCTTGGACTGTTGTGATATTTTGCTTGTTGTGATTCACAAACTAAATTGTGGGTGTTACATTTTTTGGAACTCTGGATTCTAAGATTTTTGTTTGTGCAGTCTGACATGAAGGAGCGGATGCCTAAATTGCTTTTTGAATAATTTGGATTACACAAGAACATTTCTCATAAGAGAGGCGTTGAATGATGTCTCCAACTTCTATTGGATTTGTATTTCTGTTAGGATTTCTCCATGTGTGCTCAGGTAAGTCAGTTATTATTGTTTAGAAGTTATATGGTAGCTGTAGCCTTTAATTTGCTACAAGTTTACAAGTTTTACAATCTTTGGAAAGAAAAGGTCAGGGGTGAAAAAATACCCCAAATTATTTATTTAATTATGTGTAAAGCTGCAGGTCATACAGATATTAAACTGGATGCAGAGCAAAACAGGTTCATTTGAAATACTTAAATACAGATAATCAAAATGCATTACTAAAATTATATATGCCTTCTCTGTGGAAAAAGGTTGCTCAAGGGCAAATGTTGACACAAACCTTTCCAACCATGAGAAAACACTTTTTGAACATCGGACTTTTAGGCCTCGGTTCAATGAGGCTCATCTCTGCTGTGTTTCCAGTCTTTGAAATGAGGAAGGCAACATTCTGATACACCATTCTCTCTTGACCGAAACTCTCAGGGTGAAGGGGGGCTGTCTAACTTTTAAAAGCTGAGCACACATAAAGTGCTGTAGCCATGTGGGATCAGCGTAGAGAGTGGCTATCATCGGTCATACAGACAGCATGAGTCCCTGTGGAGACCATGTTTCCATGTATGTCATGATTCTGCCCATGCATTACTGTTACTGCTGAGTGCAACATTTTGTTTATGTTTTTCAAAATGAAAATGCAGCATCTCAAAAGACAGGTTCTTATTTTTATTTGTTTCCTGTTTTTTATTTTTCTCCACTGACTCTGTTGGTCTTGTTTTAATGCAGCTTTATGTTTGGCTCCAGTTGTCTTTGTCCTCTGATGCTGCTCGTATTGTTCCTTTTTATCTCACACATTATTGCTCCTCACCCATCACATGGATGTCTTTATAAAGCACCAAACCATGATCGCTGGGGTTTTCCAGGTCAGTTGCTTCTGTGTTATGAGGAAGCAAATGCATGCCACCCCATTATTAGACATTAGGGAAAGTGTGCCCTGAATGGCAGCAAGTGGGACATTTTACACAAAGAAACCCTTCTACAAAGCCTGTACAAAACAGACAAAAAGCAATCAAAAGGTAGTTTATATATTTATATTATGCCAAAGTAAAAGCAGTGACGTCCAGGCCCTCTACCACTGTTTATCAAAGCTCTAACACACCTATACAATTACCTCAGCAATACTGTAATTGTATTCAAGTTTAAACCTGAAAGCCATCAGGGTTTAACTAGCCCAACTCTTAGTTTGTTATTAGATGTCCCTGAAAGTGAAGTCCTTCTGCATGAGGAAGCCTATAAATGCTAGGGATCACACTCATGATCAGACTGAAAGGTCTTTATTCAGTGTCTTCTGGTTCTCCTCCAGTTTCTGGTTCACTGTTTTAAGGAGAATTTCATTGACATTTCATGCTTCCTGATTGGTTTCCTGAATTGGGTCTTTGTTTTCTGTATTGAGGCAGAGATGTAGTGATGAGGGAACCCTGCGTGACACAGCAGTCAATTGAGGAAACACTGTAGCACCTAAACAGGAAGTGGGGTCAGAGGTGAGCGTTTCCAGCTAGGTGGTGGCTCCATCTGCTCCACCCTGAGCCAGATCCTGAGCCCTGGTTGAGCCGCTAATGGTCCCGTTCTGTGAGAAAGACCATCAGACACCAGGGTTTCCAATTACGCCAGGCTGTGGATATCTGGGGAGGTTTTCTGGGGAGAGGCGTGAGAAAAGGGCCTGCTAATAAAGATGGACTGGACAGCAGATACTCAAAGGACTGGTCGTGGATTAGACACTAGTGTCAGGAAAATTGCATTACACACCAATTGCCAGGAAAAGATTTCATATTTGCTGCTAATTGGAGGGTTAACAACTTCATTCTGGTGCAGGAAAGTTATCGGATCTCTTAAGTAAACTCAGAATGGTGTCTCATAACATCTCTGTGGATAATATCAAGATTATTTTCACATTGCTGGCCTGGTTGTAAAAGTATGTTTAAACCACTTGTATGTGTGAAATAGAGGGTGAGAGATGAGATGACCTTTGTCCCTGTCAAACTTGTGTTGACTTGCTTATTGCCGCCTTGCTCCGTCTGATGGTTGTAAATTGATACCTCATCTATCATGTCTGGCCCTGTTATCAGGTGATCTGTCCTCCTGCTGTACACTAAATGGTTGTTATCTCTCCTCCAAGTGCTCGTCAGACCTTATACTCACCTCAGAGGTGACTATTCTTCTCACACTTAAAATGACACTCAGGATTACTTTCAGGAGGTAAGGGTTTCATATATATATATATATGTCCTATGGAATTGCTTGCCTGCCACATACGCCAAGTTTTTAGTTTTCTTCCGTGGTATGCTGCCCGCTGAATATGCACAGTAGAGTTTCTCCTGCTGGCCCGCTTGCGAGTTCCTGTTCGTAGATAGACTTTACAATAGACTTTACATTGTGATGATGTCACAGATTTTTAAATTGCTTTTTTCAGCTTGAGGAAAGTTTTCCGAATATAAAACCTCCACGGAAAAAAATCATAGAAAGAATCATTACTGACATTGTTTGCAGTTTAAGGTCTCTTTTGCAATAGTGGTCTATCAGGAAAATGCTTTTTGAGCTGTAGGGGATTTTTTTGCTGTAGTACCACTAGTGGCCACTAGAAGCAAGGCAGAGCTGCTTTCCTGGTAGTCTCCTGTGACCAGCCTCACTTACTTCAGAATGGGAGTCTGGGGACATTCGTCTTTCGTTTTGTAATAGAAATGGGCGGGGATATCCAGACCACATGACGGCGTTGCCATAGGTGCGGCACGTGTGTTACATGTAACAGAGACGTTGCAGCTCTGCAATATAGCTGAATCAAATGACATCATATCCATTTTAATCTCTTCTTGCGATGCACTGAACACTTCCTTTTCTGTTGTACTACGGACAACGATTCGGGGAACAGCCTTTCCAGTGTAGGCGGGTGTAAGGCAAAGCTTATCAGCCGTTGGGCGAGGAAGTACGGAAGTACATGGATTTGGATCCAATCGCATCACTGCCGCTGGGGGTCAGCACTAGTTCTATTACAACTTTCGTATGGGAATGACAGAGTCAGCCAGCGTGCCGACGTCATCGGCATCTGTGTAAGAGACTACTTTCCTGAGGGGTCTGAGCGAGCCTAGGTGCTTTGACACTGGAAACAATATGGCTGCCGGCTGGTAACAAAAAATATTGAACTACAGTTAAAAGATAAGCTAAAATATCTTTACGAAAACATTTCGGGAGTAAAATAGACAACCCAGTAACAGAATCTTGATCCATATTTGATCAGCACTACTTAGGTTTACGATTTGATCCCAGTATTTTCAGCCTTCATTTTTACAATACAGAAAACAGTATGGCGCCCACTTCTTCAGAGATTTTTGTCTTAACAGTCATACTGTACAGGGTACTAAAACTTGTTTCTGAGGAAATTTTTCATTTTAGGTGAAAAGTAAGCAATACAGTAACAGAATCTTGTTTTATTTTTGACCAGTTCTGTCTAGTTTTACGGTTTGATCAGAGTTTGAGAAAGCAAAAGAGGGATGGATCTCTTCTCTTAATCTGCTTGTATACTAGTGTCATTGTTGGAGGGCATAAGAATAGGTGGAAGTACAATCTGGTAGTTCCATGAACTAGATACAGCATTGGAGGCAGGACCCCATTCATTTGTATAAAGGTTGCTCAGTGGGGCATGAAGCCAAAACCATTCAACTGCCGTGTATAAAATTACCTGGATGACGGGAACTGCTTCCTCATCGTTGGGCCCATAGAGCAGGTGCACCAGAGATTTCCACCGACTGAGCTGGGTTCATCTGGTTTAGCACTCCTCTGACTTGAATGGGGAGAAATTGATTTAATCATGCAGCAGTTCCAGACTTTCCAAATGTTATTGGACTGAATGGATCAAATTCTAATACTGAAACAAGTCACTTCACAGGGGTTGTAGTGCTAATAAAAAGTATCCATTGATTTACAGATGTCTCACAATCTAAGTGTATTGGAAAATGTTTTTTGGGGCCCAATGGCATCACATGACAGGCTCAGAAGTTGTAATTACGCTGTTTGGCCACAACAAAAATTGGCCTTAAACTTGGTTGCATCTCTTGGGGACCTGAGTGGTGCGAGCAACAATACTAGAGCCAGCAAAAATCTGCCGTCATCTGGGAGTTTTGGGCGCTGGTGAGATGGAGCGAAGTTTACCACAGACCATTTACACATTCTACTACCCACATTGTTTTGATACAAAGCTGGTTGAAAGTCAGTGAAGCATCCCTTTAACAGACAGGGTGCAATTTCAAGGCAAACATCAGACTCCCTTCTTTTTTTAAATTTACAGTCATGTTGTAAACTCTTTGGGTGATTATATCCAGCCATAACCCTCTGTGTCTAAGTGTGAGTATGCACTAGTGCTGATAAAAACATGGGCTGTGGGAGCGCTGCCCTGGTAATCAGCCGCAGCCCCAGCAGCACCTAGCCGTTGAGGTTTTGACAAATTGACTCATAAGTGCTGATGAATTGCGGAGCCCTTCCACCTCCTTCATCATGGTGATATGACAGGACACAGCAGGCTTCAGGGCCAATTAATGACCAGAGACCACAGGTGAGACCCATCTCTGTCTGCTGTCTTATGATTACCTTTCACATGGCCTGAAAACATACTCATTAAAGCCGGCCTCTTCCTTCCAAGATCTCTCACAGTTGCCCACTTTTTTATCTGTTTTTTTGCAAAAGTGTGCTGGTATTTCAGATTCAAATCCTGTTGTTTTTGAGGGTTTGACTCTCTGAACTGATGTTGTGTGAGGGCAGCAGGTGTCTTGAGAAACCAATGGGTAAAAGTCCCGGGTCCGCTGTGTTGAAAAATCTTACACCTGTGTGAGGCGACAGTGCTCATAAAGCTATATCTCTATAACTTCCACTAATACACATTAATCTGATCCTAATCCAAATCAAGCAGGGTTTTACACCCTAAAATCCAGGATTAGGCAGACTTCGGCTTAGTGAAACCACATGGAGGAATGTGGGAGGGCAGCCCGTGTCCTCTTCCTGTTCATGAGAACTGTGGCTAAGTCATTAATGACTGACGAGATAAACATTTCAAAGCAGTTTGTTTTAGGGCAGATAATTAGGCGGTGACTCTTAATGATCTGCTTTCCCCCTAACTGCTCTTCCCCTAATGACCTAAAAGCGCTGCTTAATTGGATTAATTAACAAATCCATCTGACGTCAATAGTTTGTAATTTACCGTGGCTGCAGCTTGACTGATAGGCATTTCTGCACGGAGAATCAGGAGGATTTAGATGACTTTATAAAACCGAGGATACATCTCAATGCCCTGTGTGTTGCAAATTCCTCAGGAATTAACTGCTGTGTCTCACCAGGCTTCAGTTCAGACGATTAGAGCTGAGGAGAGTTATGCTCATTGCTTGCTGATAATGTTGTTATGACTTATTTAGCAAGTATCACTTTGTCTGTCAAATTGTCTGTCAGTCTAAGCTCTACAAACGTACAGCCAGACAGAGTTAAGCTGTCCACACTAAGAATACTCCAGAACTTAACTTCATATAAGCTTTTTAGTCTGGAGCTGGCTGATACTAAAAAGCAGCAGACATGTCCAGGATATAAGACTCATGGGTCACTCGCTGTAGTAAATGCATCTTGTTCTGACTGTTGACGTGGAGGACAAACATTCCATATTGCCAGTCGGTGCGGAGGTGATAAATGACACGTCCTTATGGGATGAAAGGTGTTGTCTGGTTTCTGTCTCGGTTCACAAATGGCACGCTTTGAATTCCCACAGCTTTGCATCCGGTCATGAAAAATGCAAAAAGTTTGTATTGCAGACGCAGTAATGCACCAGCAAATTACATAATGCAAATCCACATTTGATTCTGCATTGCATATACATGTTTATATGCTTAATCTAGCTTCACCGTGGATTAGTTTCCCCCTTGACACTAATATAGATGTGAGTGAGGAGGAAAGCCGGAGAGGTGGGGAGTGTGTTTGTGTATGTGTGGGGTGGCGAAAGGGGGCTTAAGGAATCTCTTCATCCTCTTACCCATCCCCCACATTTTTTTGTTTTGCCCCAATTTTTTAAGACTTGCCTTTTTTTTTTTCTTAAATAAAGCGGGCCGACACGCAGAAAAAGCCTGTGGGGACGGGGAGGCCGTATTGTGTCGCCTTAACAGGGCGATTGTAAGGCATGGAGGAGGGGAAGAGAATGGTTCACCAGGGACTGAGGATGTGTGAGGAGCGTAGAGGGGGGGTGCGCCTACACAAAGGCTACCCCAGGGTGTGGAAGGGGGATGGAGGGGGAAGAACGGAGGACGAAGGGGAGGACGGAGCAGTCAAACATACCATGATACACCAGCTCTGGGAATACTCTGGATCTGGCTCTCTGTGCTCACATTGCATATTCTTACTGGTCCCACATGGCAGCGAATGTGCTGATTAGGGTGATAGTGGTGGAAAAAAACTGTGAGGCAAGGACGCTTGTGGTGTTTTTTTTTTCTTTCAAAGGTGGAAATCTGGGGAGAGGTGAGGTTGATGTGCAGAAGTGCTGAGTAAATAAATGATCCTGGTACAAAGCGTCAGTGTGGCATTGAGGGTTTGGTTTGGTGTTGTACGGCCAACATCCCTCATATATCTAAATTCTGCATGCTCAGGATCTCCCAGAAGGCTTGCCCCGAGCCTGGCGTTTGCTGTGGTGGAGAAGCCATGCTACCGTGGGGTGCTCTGCCTTGTGCATTTTAAAAAGGCTCAGACCTCCCTCCCTTTCATTTTCTCCACTGGGGAGACTGAGAGGTGGCATTGAGGACAGCCTCTCCCCAGTATCCTTCTTTTCTTCCTCCCTCCCTGAGCTCAGGCCTCCTCCCAGCCCCTGTGACCATTCTATTACCCTCTCTCTGCAAGGCCTGGATACACTTTTGAAATGCTAAACCTCTCTTTGGTTATAACTGACAGGGGAAAATACCATTAAAGTGGCTGAGAGGAATAGATTAAATTAGCAGTTAAAAGAGAGACTGCTAATTAGTTGATTAATGTCTTTGGTTCCTCCCCCTCTTCACTATACTGTCGTAGTTAAGATTCCCTCTGGTGACAAGGTTCACCATTCCCCAAACATTATTTCCTGTGTATTTTAGATTTTGAAACATATTTTTTAAATCCACACCATGCAGCTGGTGCTTTAGGAGATTCATGTTGAAAAGCCACTCTCATCCAGAGCTGCATCAGCAACTTTATGCGTGAGTTCCTGGGGGCTAATTCTGTCACACAAAGACAGTGATAAAAGTAGGAGGGGTGCGCTCTATTTAAGAGGAAGTGCTGGAAAACATAATTAATGAGAAGGTGACCTTGAATTTCACTATTATAGGACTGCTTTTGGAGCCGCTCCCACCATTCTGCTGTAACCATGGTGAGGAGGATTCACATAACTGGGTGAATTTCCAACATGTAAATACACAGTCACTCTGAGCTGGGAGATTACCTCTAATCCTGATCTATTATTAGGCTTACCTACTTTCTGCAAATTTTCTGCAAGTTTTTTTTTTATTTTCTTTGCTGTGGATAATGTGTGTTTTGCTACTTTCTGCTTGTAAAAAAGTGCCATCATTATTGAACCATTTGAACAGGAACAATACTTGCCTTCAGCTGAAAGCCTCTGGATTTTCACCTTTTTTCGAAAAGCTTTTAAACTATACTTTTCAATTTTGAAAGACTTGCAGAGCTGTTTATCAGTCACTGTTTGTCTCCTTCCACTGTACAGTCTTGCTGTATGCAGTCACTCTCTCCCTCCCACGTCCCTTCCCCTCGCCTATACAGTGTGAGCTCTAATTGAATAACAATCGTAGTCACCGGGTGAGAGACAGGCTCTCCAGGCTTTAAGCGCAAGATTGCTTTTGCATTTTTGCTGCATGTCTGTCACCAAGTCTTAATCGGAAGCTTCATAGTTCAAACTGTGAAAAGAGTGCTTTAGGTTCAGAGCCTCACCTTCATTTCCCTACGTGCACTTGGCTTCAGTAATCTCACCTCCTTTTTTTTCTCGACTCAGAAGGCATTGTTGCAGAAATGTCTGAAGGTGCTCTGTTATAAATGCTGTCCTGCTTGACTGTTGTGATTCTTTCTGACATTTAGTCTTGACAGCCAGCGTTTATCCCATCTCATTATGTCCTTTAATCAAAGCATACTATTCACTTCTGTCTCCACCTCTGCTCAATGCTTTAATGATAATGCTGGCCCTCCTTTCGACATCTTAAAGTGCATTTCCTCTCTCTGGGAAGCCAAAGCCAGAATTATTCAAAGTGTTCTCTTCACCAGTTGACTTTAATTGAGCTGAGCTTATGCTTTCTTTCTTTGCATTTGCTTTTTAACGTCATACATTTAAATTCCATAGCATGCATGAGCTGTATTTTTGCACCCATGTTCTATTTGTCTGTTTTTAGTATGGCAGGGCAGACTACACCCATTTTCAGAGACACTAATAAAGCATAAATGATGGGTTTAAAATCATTTCAAGCATTGTCTGAAAAAACAGTCTCTCTTTTGGCTGTCTTACTGTTGATCACTTTTCAAGGGAGAAGTTGGGGAAATCAGTGAAATTCAGTGTTAGTGGAAAGAAGGAGAGCTGTCCTCAGGGTGGTTATTTCCACTTACAAAACAGTTTGGAAGGCTGTTGGTGATAGGGATATTTCTCCTCTTGCATTTGTCATCACAGCTGTCTTCTGCTGATCTTATGCTGCTGTCAGATGTAGAACACTGACAGATGCCAATTAAGGAAGTGGGATACATTTATGACCAAGTCATTTTCAGTTATAGCATGAAAAGAAAACAGTAGTTGGTTAGATACACTGTGTACCTGGACAGTTGGTATGTGTTTTGAGGAGAGGATGTGGTAAGTGGGTGCTGGAAAGCAGACAGGCCAGTGAGCAGTTGTCTGCAGAAGGAAATTTAATTTTAATGCCAGACTGGGCACAGTCTCCCCTCTGTGGACATCTAGAAAAAGGCTTCTTGGCAGACTTTGCCCCTTCATTAATTTTGACCAAATATTTACTGTGCATCACATGGCATGCCTTACATCCCACTCTCATTTTTCCAGGCCAGGTTTCGAACAGTTTGGGGCGATTTGTGTTCCATTTGGCTGGACTCGGGCCATGCCCCACTCAGCAGGCCCATGCTGGTGTCTCTGGGATCTTGCCACATATGAAACTGGCTCCACTGAGTCTTAACCTACGCTATGCCTCTGGGAGCCACGTTTCACTTTAATAATACCTTGTATCCACAGCTACAGTGTATGAACCACTGTCACATATGTGCATGCACACACACAAGCTTTCACACGTTGACAGTCCGATGCTATGTGCTCCGTGCTTACCCTTTTAACCTAAAGGGCAGCAGGGGGAAATGTGCCAAGTTTCTGCACTCAGGCATTACCGTTGTACCCTGGTCTGAATGCTGTAACTAAAATTCCCTTTCAACACCCAGCTGTCTGAGATTTGTTTTAGAATGTGTTTGGCCGAACATTTAGAATAGCCTACATAAGGTCATTGGCTCCGCTCTCAGGGGCTGTAACATAACACTGGCCCAACAGTAGACCTGTATCAGCCGCTGCCATCAACTAAATAACATTTAAAAAGCATTAGGTCCTTTTTGGCCGTGCCTGCCCCGATTCACTTTGGCATCGCTTCAGAGCTACTCTTTTTCTTGGCCCTGAGCCCAAATGCCATACTCACTGTGGCTGGACTGTGCCAGCTGAGTGTGCTGGTCCTCACTGTTTGGCCAGGCCCTCCCCTTTTTTTTCTACTGTTTTTTTCCTAAACATTTCTTAAAAGACTTCAATGCCACACTGTAAACATATTTGTTGAGACACTTCCAAAGTGAACAGTTAGCCATTTGTACTTTATTTTATCTTACTTTTTTCTGTGGAGAAAACATAAATAAAAATGTATCATTCAGACATTTATTAATTTGGTATCAATCATCAGCATATACAGTAAGGGGAAAAAATAGCAGAAGAAGAGACTCAGCCTTGCTGTATGATACCAATGTCAAGAGCCACCGTCACCCCAATCTAATACCCCTTTTTTTCACCAAAATTAGCATGTGTATGCAGGTTTTTTAAACATGCAAAAACCTGTAAAAAATGGCCAGTAAACTTCTGTCCCATTGCCAGTAGATCAGAACTGTGTTCGTGGCTCTGCAGGGCATGAGTTGCTTTTTTTCCCTGGTGTGTCATATTCTGTGTCACAGATGCACTTGAAAACAGGTTAGTAAACAGTAAACCATGTTCAAACACTGTTTAGATGGGACGGACACTAGCTATTTTGTGGTGTACTGTCTTGCAGCACGCTGGTAAAGGGGCTAAAATTTCTGGGTGTCGTATTTCCATAACTGCTGAGCAGAGTTGATCAGAGATGGAGCCAATAAATAGCTGAGACTACCACAGAGTCATTTGTCCCGGGAGTGAATGCCGATTGTAACCTTTCCCATTCAATAATACAGCCAGGTGTTGGCGGGTGTTTGGTTTTTTTGTCTAGAGGGAAAGAAGCTTCACACATTTACTGCTCCCCTCTACTCACCTATCTCAGTCCCCTCATGGCTGGTCATCACCACAGAAACACTGCAGCCAGTCCACAGAGTGACCTTGGGAGGAGCAGACCACCGCACCACGTTGTTATGAATGCAGAACTGAGCAGACAGCATATTTTAAATTGAATTAAGCAAGCCGTTGTGTTTACATTAACCCTGCTGGCTGTTCCTATTCCTCTGCAATGATTGCATAATGTAGAGTGTGAAATAGAGCCGTACCCATCCACTTGTGTTAAAAATATGCCCATAATCCAGGCTTTTAACTATATGTTTGTTTTCCAAAATGCTTCACAAATTGTTTTGCTGAAACACAATTTATTAATCTCTTGAGAATTTCAAGTCCAGCAGCTGATGGAAGAAAAAGTCAGTAGTGAGGCTCTTGCTGTCCCCTGTTGGGAAATAAATGTAGCAGCATATTCAATTACCCCTGCTTCTCCTATCCTGCTGTTGCAGGCTGCTTTGATGTATCACTGAGAACGCGCTGGTCAAACCTCATTAAAAACTGGCAATGCTGGAAAACAAAAACAAGAAGTAATTGCCCACTTGCGCTCCCTTGTGCTTCCTCTCTGTAATCCCCCCCCCCCCCCCACGCTCTAAACCTTTACAGTGGCGCATACAGAAGCTTCCTTAATAGAGGGTCTAAGCCTGGCGCATATTAATTACAGCTTTTTCCCCGGGATCTCTGCTTGGTTGAAGGAATGACATCTTTGACACCGGTGCTGGAGTTCTTTCATGAGAAGTATAGGCTCGGTTTTCTTCTGAGGTCATCGCTGTGAATATACAGGGTCAACTTGAGGGGGCTGCTCAAAGTCACACACAGACATGCACATCTTGAATATATTGATAGAAACTAGTCAGACTGACATACAACCATACATACATACAGACAGACTCTTTTCTTGCATCCGCCCTGCTCTGTTCAGCCCGTCTGTCTGCATGGTCTCCAGAGCCAATTTGACAGGCAGCTTCCTAACAAGCATCCCAGTCTTTTCCACTACAGATTTCCTGCTTGTCTGAGTGAATGGATATAATAAAGCATAGGAACTGCGTTTATCCTGCAGGAATGAATTCTGCCCTCATGCCCTTCTGCAGAGTTTGACAGCATTTATTTGTGTCTAATGACACTCACTGGGGCTACTTGGCATCAGGAGGAGCTACAACTCACCCACAATAGTGTCCCCTGGGTTTTTGTTGAAAATTCATTATTGCGTAGTATTTTTTCCCGTTGTTATGTCTTTTCACAGTTACTCCATGTTGTTATGTTGCTGAGAATTGATGTGAAATTACTATGGATAGTTAAATTGTGAGAAGAAAGCATTACTTGTATTGTCAATCAATAAACCATTATTGTATAAGGAGCTTCCATTCATAAAAAGATGAGTTTTTAAAGATGGACGAAACAAAGATTTCCTTGTTATCTTCCGTTGACTTAAGAGGTGTTTCACGATCATCAGCACTCCTTTATCATCCTTTCGATCATGCCTGGTGTCTTTCAAATGTGTCAGGCCCATTTGGAAAAAGCCTGGAGCTGAAGTGGAAATACTGCTCCTATTGTCATAGCTCCAGATGGGGGCCCCAGCGCAGGATGGACCCCAGCCTCCCAAAGGAGCACTGTGCTGGGGCTGTCTCACTCCTGGCTTGGCCTGCCAGGGGAGAGTCAGGGATGTTTCCCAGCTGACACAGCCAGTTTTAGGGCTAAGGGGCTTTTTGTTGGATCCCATCCTGATGAGCAACAATGATTAAACCACAGCCCCAGAGCTTATATTTGTAACCTGTGGCCTAAAGCAAAGGAGGGAGTGCTGCTTGTTTATGGCATTGTCAGCAGATTAGTCACCTCTGTATTGTCTATGACAAATCAGGACGATCAAAGGAAACGACAGTGATAATTATTTGCTGTTGACAGACCTTCATATTTTAAAGATCTGTCAGTATCAGTTTTGTGGTTTACAAGTTGACTTTTAACCAATGGCAATGGTCCTGTGTAGCACACCTGACAATTGTTTGAAATAAGATAAATAAATGATTGTGTTGGAAACCCTGCAGACGTTTCCTGATTACTCCCTTAACCTTGTTCAATGTCTTGGCCGCAATAATAACAAAGGAGCTTTATAGTCTGCAGAAGCCAAATGTCACTCAAATATCAATGGGAGCATTGTAATCACCTGTAAGTGTATGGACTTAGTTTCTATAACAGCAAATAAAGATAAACAATCAAATAGTGTAGTGTTGGGTAGCAGTGTTGTGTGTAAACTCTCAGGTAGCGTGTTTCAGGTTTGCTTTGATTAAAAAAAAGCACAGATTTGGACAGTGGTACTATTTTTTTGGAAGCCGATATCGGTTCTCAAGTGCTGCTGTAGTATCAGCGAGGTAACCGTACCCCGTTCTGTTTGGTAAACGGAGACAAAGAGATGAGGAAAGAAAGAGGCCATAAAGATATCCATCATCCCCCTCCATCGCCCCACCTCCTGGTCCCCATACACACTCGCACACAGGGCTCTAATCCTGCCTCTTAGGAGTGTAAGTGATAGCCTTGTGTAACATTAAAAACAGGTCTGATCTGATGCAACTGGCAAAGTAATTCATGCAGCACATTCCAGGGTGGGATCCTGATGTTGAAACGGCAGAGGATTCAGTTTCCCTTTCCTGTTAATGTCATCTGATCAGTAGGAGTACGCTACCTTGCCTTTTCGCTCCGCTTCCGTCTCTCCCTCTGTTTCTCCTTCTTATCTCTGCCCTCTCTCTCCGTTATCTCCTCTAATTCAACTGAAAAGGGTGCCTTTTCTTTAGCTCTCAGTCATTTATTGGCCGGCACCGTCCCGAGCGGGCGTGGCTCCAGTCTCCGCCTGGCTACTCCAAGGGACACGCCCTCTGCTCTTATCTCTGCCATAAATCCCTCTTAAGTCCCCTAATCACAGATTAATGTGACTGTAGATAGGGAGTGCCCTACTGTGCTCGGCCTTCCTTATCACAGACCCATATTCCATATCTCTGCCATTGCTCAGCTGGACATCTGATATGGTGTGTGATGATATGGCTCATGCTCCTGCAACACCTCTTAATTTTAGCAGCTGTCTCTGTGAGATTCCGCGACCTTGAACATCTTTATGGGGGTAATTTAAAGTTTACCACAGTAATGCTCACATAGTCACATGCAGTCCTCTGCTGGGATCACTTGTTCTATAGCAGATCAGGCTGAATGACTCTGCATTGTGAAGTTTGGTTTATCATTCAAGGAAGTAGACACATTATCCTGGCTCCCTACCTCAGGGGACCACAGTGACAACGGATCTAAATTGCCCCACTGTCCCTCTCCCCTGTGAGTTCTCTGGGGTAAAGGGCAGGTGCCTGGCTCCGTTCCTTTTCCCCACACTCTGCCAAGAGTGTGAGAGCTGTGAGAGACAGAAGCACATTTGCTTTTTAAGCTAGGAAAGCCACTGGACCTGAACTTATTACTTCAGCTAGGTGATTGTTTTTGTCTGTCTTTTGGCCTGCCTCTCTGCCTCTCTCCATCTTTATGCTGATAGTGATTAGTAATAAAAATGCACCATGCATGATGATGCCTGTGGGGTTACATGAGCTTTTATTGGCAAAGGTCAAACATGCTCTGTTTAAGGAATGACCCTGGCTCTGACAGAGCTGACCCTGTCTTGCCGCTTCTTGTCCTGAGGCTACTCAGAGTCTAGGTTGTAGTTCCAGGGTCATCTTTTATGCTTTCCGTCAGAGTAGTTAAATCGATTGCTGCCTCCCAGACACGTACGCTTTGTAGCACCACAAACAAGATTTTATTACATTTTCTTGTAGTTGACATCTTGGCTCTTTACTACTGACAGTAAATGTTCTCGATGAAACTCTTCCATTACTAAATGTGGCCTTATGTAATTATACACAATCGATAGTGCAGCTCATCCCTTTGCTACAGTGTCAACTGCATGGATGCAGGAAGTAAGGGTGCTGAGGGGGCTGCAGTGATTCAGGCATTACAAAAAAAACACAAGTTGAAGGGGCAGTGATTTTGGGGAATTCAGTGGTATCTAGCGGTGATGACTGCAGAACACAACCAGCTGAAACTTCTATCAGTTAGAATTCCTTCAGTGCCCATTGTTCAGAGGGTTTCATGTTTAAAAAAATTAGTGTTTTTGCGGGGGGGCTGCAAACTACAGGGGCCAACACAAAAATGCAAATTGCCCTGTCTAGAGCCAGTGTTTGATTTGTCCGTTCTGGGCTACTGTAGAAACATGGTGGTGCAACATGGTGGACTCCATGGAAGAGGAACAACTCTGTATGTAGATATAAACATCCTATTCTAAGGTAACAAAAACACAAAGTATTAATTTTTTTAGGTGATTATACACTATCAAAAAGATAGTTCTTGTATTATATTTGAGTTTGCCAATACGTCCTACACACTGGACTTTTAATAAAACTGGTTAAACTTAAATAATATTCTCCCTTATCCCACTGGGATGTGGGCTGTATTTGTAGTCTTAGTGGTTGGGAAAGAGATTTACTTGGATTTTTATCTATTTATTATCATTAAATTATTATCATATGTATTAGCACATTATTCTATTCATTGCAATATGGACTCGCAGCAAGAGAGAAAGAGAGAAAGCATGCATATGGTCAGAAGTGAATCATGACGCCTATCTAGAATTATACAACTCAGTCCATCAGTGAAGTGTAGGAGCTACACTGCAGAGACTAGTGTATTTCCGAACGACTGACAGCTGTCTCATGAACAGGTCCAGCACAGGTTGAATGTAGGGGGTTGGTGTTATATTCTTGTCTCCTGTATACCAGTCCTAAATTGGCTGTCTTCTCACTGCGCTGCATTTTTATGAACTATGATAGCATCCACAGTTACATCACTCTCGCCTGCAACCATGCACTCTCACTTCATCTTCCTCTCCTTGCAGTTCTCATGCATTAGTTGCTGTGGCTGCTATGCAGACAGTGTACTGGTGTCCAAGTTTGATGTCTGCACAATGTCCTACAATCTTCGTAAACTGTTCTTAATAACAGTCAGATATAAATGATCCTGGCTATTTAAATCAAAATGAAGAAACTCATGAATGTCACCCAGTGATGTCATGAGTTATTCTCAGCAACCCCAAATCTGATTTACTTCAGTGAAGTCCAGTGCAGTGTAAGTGCCCTGCTCAGTGGATCACATTATGTTACGATGTATTTGCATGATCAGTGGCACTCTTATCTCTTATGGGTATTATATTATTATCAGATTGAGGAAGCTGGCTTATCTCGTGGAATATAGATTCATCAACTCATGTTGCAGGGTGAAAATCAAGTGTAGCCCCAAGACACAGATGAATCAATATAGAGCTGGGAGCTGGTAATGTTAATATACAATGTATGTGTAGTGAACTAATGGGCATATGAGTGACCTTGGCATCTTGAAAAGGGTCACAAATCATGCCCTGTTTATGAATGATTGGACTGGGGAAGGAGCCTGGATTTCGTAGTGGGTAAATACTCTGGAGGTCTTAATGAATCTGAGGATGCATACATATACTGTGTGGCTGTATGGGTCAGTGTCTGGGTCTAGACCCTTGTGGTGGCTGTATGGATGAGTGTGAGGCTGTTCAATTCAGTGTGCTTGTTGTTGCTGTTGGGCTCTCATGGTTTGTTGTTCATTACTGAGATTGCTTTTAGCATTGAGCGCAAAGTCACAGAGAATTGTAGGTTTTTTTAATCACCTCCACTGAAAGCAAAGGCTCCCTCAAGCATAGTTTAACTTTGTGCGTGTGTGTGTGTGTGTGTGTGTGTGTGTGTGTGTGTGTGTGTGTGTGTGTGTGTGTGTGTGTGTGCGAGTGTGTGAGTAAATGAGAGAAAAGAAACACAGAGCGCTCCAGCAAGTGAGAGGGTGAAGAGAGAAGGAGAATCTTGCCTTAGGCACCAATCGATGAGATCCTCGCAGTAGAAGTCCCAGCTTCCCTTTGGTGAGGCTGTGTATTGCATTAGCTCATCTCACATTTTCTGTCTGAGAGCAAAGAAGGGGGGAAGAGGGGGATAGAAAGTAGGAGAGAGGGCGTTTGAAAGCGGCAGAGGAGAAGGAAGGGCAGCGCTTTGAAATAAAGGGAGGGTTAGACAACTCAAAGCGAAGCGAGAGAGAGACGCCGAGCAGCTTGGTTCAGCAGTGAAGTGCACACTCTGCTGCTCTCTTGTTTCTGTCTCAGATTTGGTCTTCAGAGCGTGCTGTAGCCAAGTTAGCTGGTTGGCCATCTTCTAAAAGCATGCACCTGTAGACTGGGGCATGGGAGTGTTTGTGCCATGACAGAATAATCCTTTACACCAGCTGTGTCTTTTTCCCCTGGTGAGGGGTAATGGAGCTGAAGTAACTGGGGTCACTCAGAGAGTCTGTGGGGATCAGCACAGCAATGCATACACACACACACACGCTCACAATTCAATCAGGAACAAGGAATGCATAATAGCATTGTGTAACTGATACATTCTCACACACACTCTCTCTCAGGAATCACACACAAAGCACTTATTAGAGTTCCATATGAACTGCTGAATATTTATTTACCTGCTTATTCTTACCAGCTCCCCTGTAACAGGATACTGTACCCTATTGTATATTGTTGTCTCAGCCTGCATCTTAATCATGCAGGTCCCGGGTAATCATCTACAGTAAACAGCCACTGATCAAACACAGCGCTGCCTGCTGCACAGCTCCCCTCACAGTGGGCCACATCTAAATAGTTAATGGTTCCCCCATAAAACCCCAAACTTCAGTCCATTTCAAATTAGAGAGGAGCTATCTAAATCAGGAAGGGAACAGGCAGAGTAGATAGCGGCGGAGCTCTTCAAAGTCCTCTTTAATAAAACATATTAGCCTGCCTTGTCTGGTGGAGGACGGTGGTAATGGTGCAGTCGCAGTGCTGGTAATGGGCCTGTGTATGCTAGCATAGCGAGGAGTGTTAGCTCAGCCCCTTGCTTCAGTATGCTATCCATGCAGTGTGCTGGGCCTCGTTAGTTCATGGTCTGTAGGTTCAAAGGCTTGTGATGGGAGCAGGTTACAAATGGAGGTTAATTAGCCAAGTAGTGGTTCGGGCAGCTCCAATAGCCAGGAAGCACAGACATGTATTTTTTATAAACTTTATTCAGCCTCAGATAGCAGACTAATTCATTTTTGCCAAAGGCTTGATACGCCGCTCTCTTTCCGTCTGTTTCTGTCTGTCTCTCAGAGATGATTAAATCTCTGCAGATATGTTTTTATACCCACTGAATATCTATAGAATGACTTGCAGAGTTACAGGGATTTCTGTGTGAGACTTTGTCTTGTTTGTTGAGTTGCCACTAAATAATTAATCATCAACTTTAATCTAATTGCTCCAAATGGAGTATATGTTACTGGCAAAATTTGAATAGTAATGCAACTGTAATATTCCATCTTCATAAGCACATAATCTCATTAAATTTTTTGTCAACCATAGGCTATCTGAAAATAAATGCTTGTGTGAAGAGATACCAAGTAGTCTTGCCTATTGTGGCTAATTAGGGGTGTCTTATTGGCTATTGTGATCATTTCTTTCCTACTGTCTCTGCAGCCATACAAAGCCACTGCATTTTAGTTTTACAAAACATATAAGCATGAAACTAAAAGTAGGTGCAGTGGCAAATTTTTCATAGGGGTGGCTAGATGGGGCCACTGAAAATCTTGAGACGACGCATCAAAACCAAAAAAAAAATAACTGGCTGTCAGGGATTTGATTATGCTGTTAGGTGAGATGAAAACTATGTTAATATGAGAGTTAAGAACCTGCATACTGATACACTATGATTTCTTACATTTAATATTACTAACTGATGCGCATAGACAACACCGATACAGTTAATATTTTGAGTTCCACAACAATCCTTTTAATGTGTATCTGTACATGTATTAGGTGATGCATTGTTCTTAAAGAGGCTAGTTGTCCTTTCCCCATGGTGGCCATGGCCCCCTCTGGCCCTCCCTGGGGACGCCACTGAGAAGGAGCCCACGCCAAAGCTCAAGTCTCAGAACATAGTCTGTGAATAGATTCTTAAACAACCACAGGTGCAGATGCATGCTCCAAGTAAAAAAAAAAAAAAAAAAGCCTGCCCCGTCATAAACGTTCATTTAGGACCAACTTGAAAAGACTCATGATCATGATGTCCTTCATTGGGGTACTGGATTAATTATATTTCATAGAGCGCAGCACACATTTGCGTTGAAGTGATTAATCTTCCAACGGAGCTGTCACTGATTACGCTGACTCTACTTAAAATATATGGCGACCACAAGAAGATGCCTCCTCAGCACCAGATTTGTAGGGTAACGGGGAATGGGTGGAGGGCATGGAGATGAGGTGGTGTGGCAAGTTCACGGAATGCTGGGTAAATTAATTGCAGGCCTGTGCCTCCAATTAGACCAGACTCGTTTTAATTGGTCCTGAATGGGCTCCAAAGGCCTATGCTGGGAGATATGGCGAGTGGGGAGAAAACTCTCTCCCTTTCTTTCTCTCTCTCTCTCACACACACACACACACACACACACTTTATTGTGTGTAGGCATACAATGCATTCACAACCATCAAGTCCCACCCTTCAGGAATTAACAACAGGAAGCTCATTTGCATGTAAAGCAGGTTTGATAGCCACAGCTGACTGGTCGAAGAGCAATGGTAATGGCCTGAGATAGCACTAGGGTGTTAACCCCCTTGGCATTGCTCTTGGCACTGCTGTTAGCGTCTCTGTCTTTTCTTCAATAGTGTAATCTCTGCTCCCGCTCCTCCTTTGTCCCTGAGCTTTGCACTGCATCCACATCTTATCTTTTATCTTTTAATTTCCTTTTACCTTAAAGGTGTGTCATATTCTTGTTTACTGTTGCCTTCTTTTTCTTCATTTTTGCCCTTTTATCTGAGAAATGACAGAGTCACATAGCTGGAGCAGTGTTAAATTATACTAAAGGAGCTGTTACTGTGATTAAAGGCTGACTTTGCTCACAGTTTATTTGGTCTTTGCTACTTGCATCAGCAGTACCTGTTATCATATCTTAAAGAAAACATTCCAATATTTCCACATACTATCTGTATGTTAAATGTGATATACATATGTCAGTATATTTTTGTAGAGGGGTGAAGACATAATATTCAAAGAAACTCAGCTTTTACAAACAGTTTTCAGGTGATTTGCCAAGCTGGTTGTAGATGTGTTATATGTCATTGTTCTTTGGCATATCTGGAGCTCGACTTTTTGGGGGTTATCTTTGTGAATTTGGAAACGATTCCAGATGCTTGACTTTTTCAATGTCTAGCTAGTGTATCTGTAAGCCTGTCATGGGTGGAAGTCACTAAACTAGGCCAATCACTAAGTTTAAATGTCCTTGTCTGAAAATAACTGGTAATTAATGTTGATGCAAAAGGAATAATGTTTAAGTACTCTTTCTTTATTCAGAGTTTGGGATTTTTTGGGATAGTAGAATAGAAAAACAAAGTATTTGAAAAATGATTTGGACATTGATTACCATGGCAATATTCAAAGCTTCAAGGCAGTCAATGAACATGGATAGTGAACTCCAACCCTGTATGGCAAAAGATTTTTGCTAGGTATTTCGAGGATGCCTGCGATCAGTTGCTGATCACATATATCCAGAAGAAGGTGTAACTGCCTTTAAAATTGTCCTGTTGACAGGCCCTATGTACCATATTTTATTAGATCAGAGTTAGCTGAGAACTTTAAAATCCATTCAGGGGTTCAAATCCTCGCAGATATAAACTTTCATTTTTGTCATTTCTTCTCAGGATCCCGTCTGCGCCAAGAGGATACTCCTCCCCGGATTGTGGAGCACCCATCTGACCTGATTGTTTCCAAAGGGGAGCCCGCCACTCTCAACTGTAAAGCAGAGGGGCGGCCAACCCCGACAGTGGAGTGGTACAAGGATGGAGAACGTGTGGAAACAGACAGGGACAATCCCCGTTCTCAGCGCATGCTTCTTCCTAGCGGCTCCCTCTTCTTTCTACGCATCGTCCACGGACGACGGAGCAAGCCGGACGAAGGTTCCTACGTGTGTGTTGCCCGCAACTACCTGGGAGAGGCAGTAAGCCACAACGCCTCACTGGAAGTAGCCAGTAAGTGCAGCATGTCTTCCTATTTCTTCTTCTTTGCCTCTAGTGTGGGTGTGAATGAAGGAGTTTGGGTTTAGATGCAGCTGAATAGCAGGCTCCAGTTTCCTCCACTGTTTCTGTGCTCAATGTGTTCATTGAGTTGGATAATCTCTTAGGAGATGGGCAGGATGTGTTTGGCCCGGCGGTCTCCGTAGGCCTGCAGAGCCTTGGGGGAGAAGTGGCCTGATCATTCCAGGGTGAGTGCTTCTCTAAAGGGCCCATGGTAGGTGGTCATGAGCTACAATGGGAACAAAGCCCTTTCTGTTTTGGCCCTGGTCCTACGTTTTTGTCAGAGAGATAGATATGAGGTTTTATATTGAAAGGAATGCAATCATTGCATCTGTGTTTAGTCATCTTTTAATGAAGAGCTTTCCCACTCATGTCATTGAAGTATCAGAGATTCCCTTTATTGTCTGCCACACTCATGTAACAACAGGCAAGCTTTGATGTAAAGTGGATTTAAGCATCTCTATGGTCATGGAGACATTTTAGCAGTGAGGATATTTATGCAGTCATTGAGTATGCGATGTAGGAAGAGAAAAATAATCTTTCTAAACCATTTAGTCTTTTTGTGAGTGGTGACCTGTGTTGACAAATTTGTTCCCATGATTCTTTAAAGGCTGCTGTCGTTGGTGAGGTCAGCTCTTCAGATATATTATCTCTTTGCTCTCTTGACTGGCTGAAAGTGAAGGCTGAGGAGGAGAGCTCAGATATCAACCACTCCTCTAGCATGCCCAGAGGCTGTCACCAACCCGCTCACTGTAATCTAATCAAGATGGGGAAAGAAAGAATTGTGTGTGTTTGAATATGTACATGTGTGAGTGAATGTCGAGTAAGGGGGGGCTGGGCATGGGCTCCCGGCTTTTTGAGGGTAGTGGTCTTGGGTATGAGGTGTCGGTGCTTTGCATTGCTGGATTTTAGCTGTATTAGTGGGATCTGTGGAGGGTACATATGTGACAAACTGCTCTGCTCTTAATGCTGATTTTGATATTTTCCATCTTCAGTGTCAGCTAAGTGAAATGTAAAGTAAGAAGCATCAGATTAGAGACCTTGACAGGCTTCTTGATAATACTCCGGGTTTTAATGGTGTATTCCATGGAAGTCTCACTTCAAGTGATCAAAGTGGAGATGCAATGCAGAGTAGTGATCCTGCTCATGTTTGTCCTCATCTATGTATATATATATATATATATACATATATATATATATATATATATATATATATATATATATATATATATACATATACATATATATATATATATATATATATATATATATATATATACATATACATATATATATATATATATATATATATATATATATATATATATATATATGCCAGCCAAGTCTGTGAGCATAAAAATGATGACTCTGCACAATTTAAATATAATTATCCAAACTATTTTTAAGGCAAATTAATAATATGAGTACAAGAAAAATAGAAGTGAACTCAAGTGTTTGGCACATACATTTCCACAGGTCAGAATGCTAAAAATATTTTCCCAAGTAGTACATGATATACAGTGTTTATTTCAGAGGTGGGTTTTTCAAGTAGAAAAACAAGACACTTGGCAGGACTCACGAGGACCAGAGTACAGAGTATCACTGGCGCAGGCTCAAGTTTGGGCTGCTTATTCTGTATAAGGTTCAAACAGACCCATAATGACAAGCCACTGTGCTCCAGTCCTCTCTCTCCTTCTCGCTTAGTTGGTGTCTCTCACTCCCCTCTCTGCAGCTCATGCTTAACTACATATAATTATGTTGTCGGAGCAACCGGGATGGAACCCTGCCGAAGAAAAAAAGGCCGTAGAAAAAGAAAAAGCCCAGAAACACTGAGTTGTCTTTACAAGGCTTCATTTAAACTCCAGAGTGAAGAAACTACAAGCCATAAATCTGACTCACGAGGGCGTCTGAGAAAGTTTTAGAGCATTCTGGATTCTGTGTTGTCATTTAAGATGCTTGTCATGCCTTAACTGTAATGAGTTAAACACTGTAGATGCGTTGTTGTACTTAGACCCAGTGTAAGCTGAGTGAACAACCACGCTTTTAATTTCCAATGAAACTCCAAAGAAGGAAGTTGTGGTTTTAATTGTGTTTGCTTTGCCGAGCTCTCCCCCTCTAACGTTTTCACTTTAAAAGCTAAAAACACAACTTTTTTTGGAGATGTTATTCTAAGAGCCTGGCTTTTACAGTTTCCCTTACTCACCAGCGATTGTTAACATAATCCACGTTTCAACAAGTCTTGTTTTGCCAGGCTAGGAGAGCTAACCCAGTTTGTTTGGTTTATCATTAACCACATGTACAGTACAGCCCGCAATCTCTCTATCTCAGCCTCTTAACCCAAAGCCTTGGCTAATGCATTTACCATGATTCCTGTTTGCCTTGTGAATTCAAACAAGCTAAGATAGGATTCTTTTCCTATTATGTGATTGTTTTCTTTGTATTAAAGATGTCGACGTCAAATAATGAACTTCCTTTGTGCTCACTGACTGCCATAGAATAAGGCCACACTGAAATTTGTCCTAAAAGTATTTGTAGCACTGTTTCTATACTGTGTATCTTTAAATACCATTCATGTTTTTACAAAACACTATACAAACCAAAAATGTGTAAGAGAATTTGATATTTGTAGAAAGTGTGCTCATTCTAATTCACTGACAGACACACAGGCACAATACAGTATGTGTGCAGAACATTGTAAACTCTGTAAAATGTCACAGTAATTTCCTTTACTCTGTGCTGTGCAGGAGGCCATGAGAGGCTCTATGAATAGCTTGTTTCCCTTTTCCTGGATGCGGAGATAGTAAAGTGAGGTAATGGACGGCACACTGCTCCACTTGAGCAGGCGATAACCTCAGGGCCTGCTGTCTAGTGGCCTGGCTGACTGCACAGCACCGACCGCACAGGGTTGGCTGTAGGCCTTATATCCACACACAGGCTCCTCTCTCCAGAGGCAGAGTTTACTTTTTACAGCCACTAACAACAGAAGCAAAAGGGTGTTTACTTGAATTTGGCCCATTTCATAAAACTCATGTCAGCCAAGTTTATCTCAGAATCTCATTGATCTTGATGCTTCTGTGAAATCTCTGTCACCATGTGCAGCCAGCTGGCTTCACTGACTCTCCGGTTAGTGGGGGAAGGTCGGGGCTTCGGATGTGTTGAAGGAGGCAGGGTTTCATCCTGACAGATTTGGGGCCATGCCGAAGGGTCATCTGCAGAGCGGAGGACAGTTGGCTGGCATGCGCCAGTCTAAAGGCAACAAGGCCACCACCCACTGATCTGAGGACCCGCCTGTCTCTCTTGCAGGAAGTCCCTTGTATTACATCTGTTGGCTCTCAATGACTCGAGGTCTTCATGTTGTCCCCTTCAGCACACCCCCCACCCCAAACTGAACCCCTCCGCTTGACATGTAACATCTGAGTTTGCTCTCACATTTCTTTCTCTTCCCTCTCACCCATCTCTCCTCTTTGCTCCTAATTATTACTCCCTACCCACTGAAAGGGAACAAGCCCCATGACTGAAACAGCTTCTCTCACTACCTGGCGCCACACTAATTATTTATTTGTCATGGTGTTTGCCTTTTATTAACTTATTAAAAGAGTGGCAATCTAGTGCATTAGCCCTCTGCTTTTGAATTTCATGGACTTGCTCCCGTCTCTCCCTCTGTTATTGTTATTTTGGGTACTCTTCTAACCTTCTTTTTCAGCTCGGCAATATGAAGTAGCTCCAATGATGAAATTAGAATATGGGGTGAAGAGAAAGAGAAAGTGAGTGAGGTAGAGAAAACGAAATGGCAGAGAAGGAGAGCGCAAGAGCAGAAGGAGAAAAAACCAGGACAGCTAACCCCAGCAGAAGCAGCAGTGAGTATGCTGGCAAGCTGCCAGGGGACTGGAGGCGGAGTGTGTTACAGCTCTGTGGCAGTTATTTGTCTCAGGGAGGTTCAGAGCAAATTGGTGCAAACGGCACAGCCAGGGTCTGCTTCATGAGTCAACATGCAGCTGAGGCGTGGGCTCCACACCACAGACTCTCCTTGGCCTCCACTCCAATCTGTTTTATGTTGGAATGCAGACCCCTTCCACAATCTCAAAGCCCAGTGGTGTTTGTGTGTGTGTGGATGTCAAAGCTGAATGCTGCTGCTCCGAGAAAAACTTTGTTTCACACCAGTGTGAAAAGTTTTGCATGCACGCCGTTGGCTTTAAAACAAATCCCTGCACATTGATTTCATAAATTATGTTTATTTTTAGTTCATCTTGCTCTGAATAGCTGCTGCGTGTGTGCTGTTGTTTGAGGCTGTGTCAGTCCAATGCTGTTAATCTTGAAATAACAGTACATGGGATACAACTGGCTACTGTCTAATTACACTGCCCCCCAGCACATAACTGTCAGCTCAGTCTTTGTGAAACCTTTGCAGGGAAGTTATGTTCCACACATGCATTTCAATTAGTCTTCTATTAATCCATATATGCAGAGAGCCATTTTTATCATGCATGTTGCGTGTGGTCTGTTAAACCTAGCATATTTAGCACTTCAGGGTGTTTGCATAAATCAATGCAATCCATGTAATTAATCCTGCAGCATATATTTGCCGTGTTCGGTCGATACCTAAATGCCAGTCTGAGTAGAGAATTTCTGCGATACACAACAAAGACCAGCATAACAAAAATGTGCGGTGCCTCTAATAAAATGCTGCGCTTGTTAGTGACCTGGATGCGTACCTTTAAACACTGACCGTGTTAAAATGCCTGAGACATATCCTGGCAGATATTGGCTGACATAATTGACCCAAAATGCAGTTGTCACTCCCTGCAGTGACAGCAGCCGGGAGTGAAGAGAAAGAAGATGCTCATGTCTCTTTCAGTCATGTAAAAATGTGTCAAATGTCACGCTGATTTTTAGATTTTTAGAACACGGTTTGCACAAGCATTACCTCGCCCACACATAGCCCTCCCCCACTAAAACTAATACTGCTGGCTAGATGCAAGGCCAAGAGCTCAAAATGCTCACCACGGGATAGAGTGCAGTGTAGCAGCGGATAAGAGCCAGAGCAGGGAAGCGGGGCAGCGTTTTAACAGAGTTTTAGCTGCTTTGTGTTGTTTTACAGCAAACACTGGCACAGAGCCTAAAGAGAACACACATCCTGCAGAGGGAGAGAAAGTGGTATGAATGGATTGGTTTATATCAGAATGAAGCTCTCGATGGAACAACATTGGGTGAGGCAATGCTTCCTGTGTTTGGGGAGTGCGTGAGTTGTGTGTATGTGTTTGAATCCATCAATCTGTCAGTGTGTCGACATTGGTCTAGTGAACAATGTGTAGCAGAGTGTTGTGTGAAGGAGTCTGTACAAGAGCTAAAGGGGCAGGTGTACAGACATGGGTAAAGGAGCCTGCCGAAAGTCCCATCAATCACTCCATGCTCCACCCGTCTCTGACAGCCTACTGGGCCAGGGAAGACAAGGGAGACACAGCCTCCAAAAGTACAACAGAACCCCTTTCATCCCTCCTTCTGTCTCTTGTCTTCTTGGAGAAAACACAGGATGAAGACAAAGTTGGGCACAGTTTGAGATCTGGAGACAGGGAAAATGAAAATTAACAGAGTGGGAGATAATTTCATGTGATGTCCCCATGATCCCTTGTCTGTATCTTATCATCGGCATTATCAGATTGTCACGGGTGGAATTTAGGAGGAAATTGCACCATAAAGCAATAAATACAGAGCCTTGGTGTTGGTGAATGAGCTACTTTTTAATGGCGCCTGTTTGATCTCTCCCTCTCTATTAAGATAAGAATGAAATGCATTAGATGTGCATCCTCTCTGTTTTTGCTTTTTCAGATCTCGTCTCAGTGTGCATTCATGTAGGAAATAGCTTGCCTCTGTTAACAAGGAAGGCAGCGCTGACTCATTGAGCCCACTTAAAGCATTTCCTTCTATTTCTCTGGAGGTTTTCTCCATCCATCCATTTACACACAGTGACATTGCCCAGATATCTCGGGACGTCTTTGAAAAAGTTGAGCTACTGCACAGCGTTCTGTCTGGCTGTGTGAACACTTCCCTAAACTCTAGTGCGTCAGAGCGTTTTTTCTGGTCGCCACAGTGACTGCTTACTCATCTCTATGTAATCCTCGCCTCTGGCTATAGCTCAGAACAGGATCATGGGTAGGATGGGTGCAGGCTCCCAGGATAGTGAAGTATGATATTAACATTATGAAGTACCAGTCTAGAGCAGATAAGATACAGTATGTGAGCTCTTGAGTCCAGTGGTCCTGCACTTCCATTCAGGAGGACCGCTGATAGCAGAGTACTTTCACTTCCTCTCCTCTTAAAAACCGTCTACGTTTTTTGTGTGTGTGCATGTGTCAGTGTGCAGTATGTGTTTTTTTTTATGTGCATCTTTTATCAACATGTTTCCATATTTGTCTGAGGTGTGTTTTTGGCTCTGCTCCATATGTGATAAATGCTCTTGGTGGTAAGCTGTGTGTCAGTGCTTGTGAGAACCAGATGAATGTATGCTGCTGACTCTAATCTCCACTTCTTCTGCAGAGACCTGGGTATTACTCTTGTTGTGAGGTGTAATCTCCTCTTGGTCTGAGCCTGTGCTGTGGCCGCAGAGGCTGCACGTATGTGTGTTTATGTGTCTGTGAAGTTTGTGTGTGCGTACTGGTGTCTGGTCATATGACGAAGTGTTCTGCTCTGCGGACATGCTCTGGTTATTAAACCTGGGTTAAGCCCTCACTTGAAACCTTCTATCATGCTCCTCGATCCGAGACGATGGAGTTAGGGAGGATTAAGGGGTTTGGAGACTGGAACTTCAGGGATTTTCAGACAACATTTTGGCAAAGTTAGAAAAATGTGCACAAGGGGCACACTCAGTCTACCTAAGGTGAGCCGGCTCAGACCTTGTGATAGCTTTTTATTTTTTTTTCTTTCTTTGTCTTTACTGTTTACTCCCAGGAGAGAAGACTACCATTTTGCCACCTATTGATAGTTTTTCAGCTATCCTCTAACTCTCGGCAGAGTGCACACATCTAGCTGTGAACTCTTGGTTAAAGTACAGCAAGGGCACAAAACAAGTCCAGTGAAATGTCAGGCACGTACTTGACAAGTTTACTCCAAAACACTGAGCCTGAGTTGCTTTTGCAAAATGAAACAAAACAACATACAGTATGTCTCCATACTGGCACAATAACAATAACATACCAGTAGGTTCTGGATATTTAAAAGCTTGTTTGAAATTATGTAGCGATTATGACGCATCAAACAATGTAGATAGAGGGCAGGAAGTGATAAGTCCATATACTATGTGATTTGGAAATAGAAGAACATAACTACATGAAAGGAGTGGATGAATCGCAGGTATCATTAGAAAATTGAAACTCATGTTGGATGTGATCCATACAATAAAAGAAAAGGGATTTTTTCCACAACTTGACCAATTTGACCATTGTGGACACGGTCGTCGTTGCAAATGCCTCATCCTCCAGACCTCGTAACATGTTTAATGTTACAGGGCGAGCGGATGAAAGTGTTTTTGGCTGGATGAGTAAATGTTTTTGAGTATAACTGTCTTTTAATGTACATTCTGACTCTGTACATGGATGCACTGATGTCAGTGATGTGATGTGATGTTACTAGCTAACATAAGCGAACTGTAGGTACTAATTTTTACCCACTAGATCAACTGTTGCCAAAAGTCTGGTGAAACACCATTAAAAATCTAGGTCGTGATCAAAAACACGGAGGCTTTGTCACAGCACATTGTAACCACATCCAACTTGAGCACTTAAGCATTTGACATTAGATGACTCCGCTCCTCCAGACTGAAGACAGAGGTTTTTGATCCACATCTGCTGCTGTTTCTCATTGAGTTTTTCTTTACTTCTTTCCTTTACATATTACTATTTTCGGGATTCAAAGTGGCCATTGTTTCTTCCCAATTTGAGCAGCCATAAACAGCTCAAATCATAGGCACTTTTGCAGTTTTGGTTGTATATCCCTTCAGTTGGCTGCCCTCCATCTGGATTGCCCATTGATGTATGATGCCATATGCAAAGAAGCTATTGATGTTGTCAGTTAACGTTAACGGCATAATTAATGTAAGCATATGGTACACAGCTTTGTATTATCTCTGACATGGATGTCTCTGTGATGTGTAGATTTGTTGGGTTTGTGGAGGTGTTGAGAGGCAGAGGTTCAGTTGCCCAACAGTAGCAATAGGAAGACTGATTCTTAGGTTCAGTGAACTGATAACACAGGAAACAGTGTCTGTGCCACCCTTTTGCTCTATCAGCCATTATCTGATATAACCTGCCCCTCTGACATGCTATCTCCAGTTTTCCTCTCCTTTCTGTTTCCCTCTCTGCCTTTCCCCAACCGTGTTGCCTTACCTCACTCCATCTCCTGTGAAGAGAAAAAGATTGAAGCAAGAGAGCCAGGTTTTCATTTCCAAGGCCTTCATGAAGGAGTGGAGATGGGAGAAGGGTGGGGTTGGGGCATCTGAAATTTTATCAGAGTTGTAGCGTGTTGCTGAGCCTGGAGTAAGACATGCAGGGCGAGCTGGTGAGGTAAGCAGTAGAGGCAAACACTGATAATGATCTGCCTTGTGCCGTCTGACTGCAAATGAAATGCAGTCTGCTTGCTGCTGACTGTGGATAGTCACAGTCCTGCCATCAGTCAATGACAGACGCAAACAGGGGATACATGATGGCATTCAATTGTCATCTAATTGTCCTTGGTTGCTGTGGTAGCTAATCTGATCATTAAAGCAACAATTTAGAGAAAATGAGTTTCTCCTTGTCGTGTCACAACACTGTGTCCTAAAATAGGGCTGCTATGAGTGAGAGTCGTCGCTCATTATCACAGCAAAATTCTTATGCAAGCTTTCTGTTATCTTGACCTCCCTGTAATGCTGTCAGTTAATTTCCAAGCCCCAGATATTCAGCATACTCTGTCTCACGTTACAAATGAAGGGATTGACTCTATTACTGCAGTAATGATACACTAATGACACAAAGGACATAAAAAGAAGCAGATGAACAATGACTGCAACAAACTTAACACCGAACATCATTGAAAGTATGCAGGTCCTATCTGAATGACTTAGCTTGACTTGTTTAAACATCTGTCTCATTTTATTAACTCTGAGAATGTTGTTTATGCACCCCAGGCTTAACTGCATGTGTGGTGAACATAATTATCTACAGTGGAGTGTATGTAAACATACACAATAGTCTAATTAGGACCACGAGGAGAAGGGCAGCCTGGCTGAGCCATGAATAGAACAGATACACCTCACCTCTTCTTTGTGCCTGTGTGACCTTTCTGAGCAGGGTGTGGCAAGGACACAAAAGGATCTCCATGTAACCATATACTGCAAAGAGTTGGATAAAAGACAGACAGGGGGACGTCATGTGTAAAAGGAGAAAAGTGGAGAGGATCCATTCAAAATTCAAACAGTAGTCAGGCGCTGTGGGTAAGTTTGGAATAGCTGACATCTGACTCAGTGAGGCCCGGTATTGTATGACCATAGTGCTGCTGTTAGGCTCGGGGGTGACATTTCTATTCTCCCTTCCAGACCCCTCTCTCTCTCTTTCTCCGCCTTGCACTAGTATCAGATTCTAATCTGTCAGTGGTGCCTTGGCTCCATTTAGCCAATTGGCTCCCATCTGATGGATGAGTTAGAGAGCCCTTCAGTGACCGGGCAAGATATAGCTTTTCCCAGAGTTCTTCACTTCCCTAAAAATAGTTCAGGATTTGACACTCACCTTTGCAAGTTTTCAACACATATTAAACCACTATCCTTGTTCTTGTTCTTGTAGTGCAGTATTACTCACCCTCTTCCCTACAGTCTGGCAGTGTAGCCACTGGTGCCATGTTTGGACCCCAGAACCTGTTTTGATTTTTCTATGAGCATCATGCAGGTAATCATGGTGTGGGAGCAAATGATCTCAGGGCCTGGCCTTTGCGGCCAGTCTCGCTTTTCCCTGCCAATGGGATTAGTGGAGAGTGCCGACTCTGCAGGTGGAGCCTTAAGTTAATTTACCCCACTGTTTGGAGCTATAATAGCTTATTGATTGCCTGACAGAGATGCAAGAAGCAGCATGGAAGGGCACAGAGAGGGGAGAGAATAAGTTAATCATCGCTCAGTGTGTTGCCAGGATTTAATCATATTACCCAAGGTTCACCACTGCCATGTAAATTCACTTTCAACCTCAGAGGAGTTGAAGTGAATGCTCCGAGACGGAGGGGACCCTGCTGATTTTCGTCAAACCTTTCCTCAGCTGCGGTCTGGTCCCTGCCGGCTTGGTACTCCCTGCCCGGCACCCGCCTCAATCCTGTGGGATGCAAGCTCCCTGCCCGGGGGCCCAGCTTAATTCATGCTAAGCTGTTGAGTTAATTTTAGCTATGCTACCCAGTGGTGACCTCCATCTGCTATAGGGCTGCTCAAGTCGTCTGAAAAACAGCAGTCCGGTCTGCACGATTCAGACCATAACTCTCAAGACAGCTGGTTGGGCCATCACTCATTTCTTCCACTATAGGCTTTCCCAGGCTAAAGTGCTCCTGTGCTGTGTGTACAGTTAGAGCAGGAAGGTCTGCGTGCATGTGTGTGTATGTACTCTGGCCCATTAGCGCTGCCATCATATACACATTCTCACTACAGCTGGTTACCTGGAAACTGCTTGTGCTGCTTTTATTTGACTGGCGGCCCCCTAGCTGCCAGCACAGATTGTGAGAATGCTCCCCTATTTTAACAGCTTCAAGCAAAGCTGCCATTAACACTGTGCTCTACATCAGTACTTGGACTGTAGCAGAGCTGAGGAACTCTGTTTTAACGCCAGAGCCAGGATTGATTGTGCTATCATTTATGCTTACTCTCAAGGTTCTGTGAGCGTATCACATTGGCTGGTGTTTACACAGAAAGCAGCAAAACCGGGTTAACTTTGGTTGGAGTTTGCCTGTGCCTCAGCCTGGCTTCTATCAATCTGTCTGCACCCGAATGCTTAGCTAAACCAAAAGCAAAACAATGGCACAGAAGAGGTGAGGGAGTGAGATAATGTAAACACAGAGACAGAGAAATGTTGACCTTGCACCCCATCGCACACACACACTGTCACTGACCTGGTGGCCAAATTCCTGTCTGGCAACAACAGGCGCAACATCTGGCTAAACTGTCCACCTCAACCCAAATCTAAACCTCATCAGGTCTCATCAACCAGCAGGACTCCAGGTACATTTAAATGACTCTCTCATCAGAGAAGCCTTGATGTGCTTTAAAATAACAGCACGAAATCTAGTGCTTTGAGATCAAACGCGCAGAAGGAGAGATGGGATGGAACAACAAAGACAGGGATAAATTGTTGAAGAGAAAATAACGGACAAGCTGCCATTAGGATGAGAGAGTAGATGGAGGTGGCTCCAGTTGGACGGAGATTCTCTCTTGGCTCTTGAGGGGAAGATAAGGGGACAGGTGGTGTTCTGTTCTCTCAAAGATCTCCGACAGCTGGCAGTTCTCTATAAGCATGCTGCCATAGAATGTATGTGTGCGTGTTGTTGAGAGTGTGATGTGCGTGTTTGTGTGACATTTGTTTGTGAGTGTGTGTGTGTTTATAGCTGCATGTGCCTGCATTTGGAGGTTGTTTGAGCACTTGCCAGCTGAGATATCTCCCTAAAGTCAGTCTCAACTCTGTTACCTAGGCTTTTTTTTTGTAGTTTCCTTGTTCTTTTTTTTCTACTCACTGGCAGCCCCATGGCACTGGGCCATTTTATACCAGTCTGTTCTACTAGAATATTGTTCTTCCACTGTGTTAGCGCTTCACAGTGTAGCAGTAATGTGTGAAAGCCTAGCTGCTATGTTCATGTTAATCAGTCTGATGTTTGTTTTTTGTTGCAACTTACCTCCCTGCCTTTTTATGAGACTTTGGGCTTTGTCGTACTGCTAAAGACTCATGTTAATATTTCTATCATGAATTCAGGTCTAGCATAAGTGACCAGTAGAATAGTGTACTTTTTCTGATGCCTTGTCTACACATATACAGGATATATACTGGAAATGGATATTTTTCCCCTCGAAACAACCTTTGTTTTGTAAAATATCTGCCTTCACACTAGAGCGCAAAAACGACTGTCCCCTTGTCACAAAGGTAGTAAAGCATACAGTCTAACATTACCTTTTTCAAAATGACAGTGATAGACCTCATCACCATTGATTCCTCTTTGATATAAGGACGTTAGAGCTCATTCAACGATATGACAGATGCTCTGGACAAGCTAAAGTTTTCCTTCATTCCACCAGCTGGTGGTAGGACACTTTCGAGAGACTTTCCACCACCTAACCCTAACCCTTACCCTTCAACAATCCCACTCTCCAAAGTGTCCCACCATCTGTTAGTTCGACAAGGCTTGATCCAAAACCATCATTTCTGGTGGGCCAGAACCATGGATGGTGAGGTGGATCCAGAACTTTGGGTGCATCCACCCAAATCCCTGAGGGGATATTCAATTTTTTTTATATACACAGGCCCGAAATACACACACATGCACAAACAGGACCTATACATCCATTAAATGGAGGGATGTCAGAGCGAGGGGGCTGCCCATGAATGGGCGCCCCGGGCAGTTGGGGTTCCGGTGCCTTGAACAAGGGCACTTTGGCGGTGCCCAGGAGGCAAACTGGAACCTCCCCAGCTACCAGTCCATGCTCCAACCCAACCCAAGTCCCTATGGACTTAGCTACTGCCGCCCCCAGTGGTGCAGTTACACTGAGTTTAAGAAATCACGAGACAAAGCAGTGCTAACAAACATTAGCAAAATGTCTATTGTTGTTTGTAGTGTATGCCTATTACACAAAGCAACAATTGGAATGCACGAATTGAGGACACTACATCATCCTTTACCAAATGCTCTGTGCGAGACGTTCACCTAGATAAACAATAACTGGAGTTTTGAAAAATCTGCACCTTAGAAGGCATTTCCAAAAAATCAACATTTTCATGACCTAAAAGTCAGTGTGCGTTTGGATGAGAGGTCAAAACTCAGAGGAAAATAGCCATTTTCAAAAATAAGCAGATATGTGTAGACAGAGCCTAAGTCAATTAAAACTCTAGGTATTTATGTGTGCTAAGTTTGCTTCTCTCATAAACTTAATTTCATGACCAATGAACACTTTTCCATGCAGAGCAGATGCTGGGATAACAAATGAGCCTAAACAGAAGGGACTTTAAATTCCTCTGTGTTGGCCTGGCAGTATGTAGTGTTCATGTACTCTGGTTAGTTCAGAGTTCTTTACTGTGTTGGCTTTGGGCTCGTTCCACATACAGCTCTGTGTTTGATCGGGCGGTGTAGCAGTAGCCACTGAGAAGAGCTCATGTCATCTCAGCGGCAGACTGCTTTTGTTTGCAGAAAAAGAAAAAGAGATGGTACTAAATGGGCCAGAGGCGGTTATTTGCTGTTGGCAAACAGACACTGTCCTCAGTGGTGAAGCACTCAGTTGCCACTGCGGCCTGACAGCTGGCTTTCATCCCCTGGCGCTGCAGTGTTTGTTCACAATGCAAGTTGCTCTTAAATGTAATTCATGCTCTTAAACTCTTCATGGCCATCGCGCTCTGGTGGAGGCTCAGAATAAAGATTCCCCTCCAGCACTGCTTTTGGTCATCAGAATGGGAATCCATTTCCCAAACCATTATTGATTGATGTCAACTGTTATAAGTGCTCTCTTTTTTCTCTGTGTTTTGCCAATGGTTTCTTTGAAGTTACTGTGATTCCTTTCAGCTTCCCACCTTCAATAGAACAGTTGGCCTGCACCTGATCCATTGATGTTTCACGCCCCAGAGGTCACCTTGACTAGGATGTCCTCTTTGTGGCGGGGGAACTTTTTCATATGCAAAAATTAATGACACTGTTTTAAGATGAAAGAACTCTCCTCGCCAGCACCATCTGTATCCACTCGCCACCTTTCTCTAAATATATTATTCCCCACCCATCTTCATTATAAGCTATAGCCTCCACTACATATGAATCACGGTGATGGGGGGGGTATCCCTGATCTAATCAGCTGTTAAAGTAGTCCCATAATGACATTGAATATCCCTTCAAGACCATAATTACACTTACCTTCAGCCCATCAGGCACATATACTTCATCATTTATGCACATTGACTCTGCCACGATTCCTGTTGGCTTATTCGCACTGAAATGTGCCTCTCATCAGGTATTCATTTACACTCAATCTCTTCACAATTAACAATTGTTGAGAAAATTCTTCAGTTCAATAACTTCTAATTGCTTGGGCTGGTTCACCCCCCTCTTAATGGAAGTTGTGTTTAAAAAGCGCATTTTTTTCCTGTAGTAAAACAACAGTTTTGCTTGTTTAATTCTTCACGCTACAGATGTTGCATGTATTATTTATTGTTTCCTGCTGTACTGCAGGCATATGTTCAGTGTCTGTCCTTGCTCAGAGTGGCAAAGTTATTTTCTGAAAAATGGCAGCGATGATAAGTCTCAGCAATGACCGTGGCAAGGCAATGCTGCAGGAACGAATTCTTTGCAGCGACTAGATCACACACTACTTGGACTCCTTTTGGATTCACTGTGCCACGAAAAGAATTCCTGCTGCTGTGCTTTCAAGCCTGAATTGTATCAGAAAATATGGTTTCCTTTCATCCTGCAGAAGATTCCAAGTATTTCCCCCTAGGCAAAGCCACATAAAGTCAGCTTTGTCCTCCAGACACACAGACTTTATTATAGCTGTCCTCATATAACTATAAATATATTCATTTTGAACATCAACTGTTATTCATCTTGACCATAAAGTTGTTAGGAGTCCTGTAACATCCACTTTGGCATATACTGTTGGACGCAAGGGAAATGTCAGCATTCATTTTTTGTGATATAGAGCTGTACATTTATGTCTGAGCGCACAAGTGTTACAACGACGTGTCACAGGGCGGATGTCAGTCAGATGGCAGTGTCGTAGTTTTATAGAAATTATGGCTGTCTGCCACAAACGGTAACCTTGGAGAGCATGTGAATTCAGTTTTTTCTTAGGCTTATGTGTGAATTTCAGTCCTAAGGTTCACAGGTCATTGTTGTTTTCCGGCTTGCCACAAAACAAGCGTATATGAGGAGGTGTGAGGATATTCCCAAGGGAGGTGAAAAATCAGTCTGGTCAGAAGGAGAGAAAATCTAGGCCAAGTTCTCAGCAGACAGCTTTTTTGTCTCACGTTGTCTGGAAACTGTCACAGGAGAAGAGATCAAGGTGACCATTTTGCCTGATCCAAACAACCCTGGAGCCCATGACCACTGGCCGCTCATTCCTGAGGGCAGGCAGAGCAGAGCATAAACCCTTAAAGCAGGTTTTAAACAAACAGTCTGGTGAAGAGGCTGTGTGTGGCTTTTCTGTTCAAATGCCTCTGCCTCCCTCTCTGGTGCTGCTCTCCGGAGCAGCGCTGTATCCCTGCCTGATTTATCTCTGCAAGGTGAGATAAGACTCTCCCTTCGCCCGTCTGTTAATCCTCTCAGCCACAGATGGAGAATAAGCATCTATCCGGCTTGTAGACAAAAGGTTCGCTCGATGGAAATGGTAGACTAGACGTAAAATGCACACCTGTATTACCATGACTATCTGGCCTTTCCTAGGAATTCAGTGCAGTAATAGGAAAATATTTTATCTGAACAGGTTTCCCATTGGTCATGGGGTTTGAGAGTGTCTGTGGAGACAGGGAATATCAAGGGATTTGATGAATGTGCTGGACAGGTCAAGGATCATCAAGCCATTTTTCAAATGTGTCATTTTAATTGAATATATCAGAATTTCCATTATTAAATTGTTCCTCTTCTTTTTTTTCTTTTTTTTCCTCAGCGTGTCTAGATGTTGCAGAAGACTCTTTGGAACTTTGGATTAAACCGGATGGAATACAGTTTTTAGGTCTTACAGACTGTTCATTCGAGTCACGTCCAATCCATGAACCGGTCACAAGGTCCACAATGCATTACCTTATTGTCAGGTTTTTCCATGCAGTAATCATGGTTCCTCTTCATATCCCCAGTTGCTTTGTAGCTAGTGCTCATAGTTGCTAAGAACTGTAGGGACTACATTCATCGGTCATCTTTGATGTCGAGTTAAAAGACTGTTCGGGTGCGCTCCTGTAGAACTAAGTTAAACAGATGCTCACAAAGGTTTTCTCTGCAAATGATCATGAGTGAGTTTGTGGAACAAAGTGAGACGGATGAGACCCAAGGGAAAATCTTTCAGCACTGATGTGGGTGTGCCTAAGTGTGGACGTGTGCATATGTGCGTACTTGTATGTGCACTTGGGGTGTATGGACGGACTCCAGATGAATCTGATTTATGTCCTCTACATGCCTGTATTCATCAGGGAGCTTCAGCATCACTCCGTCCTGCTGACAGCGTTGGCCTGTAATTGGCTGACAGAGTTAAATGTCACGGTGTGAGTGGACCAATAGAAGACGTACTTCGTCTGATATGGACAGTGCCACAGTATGACCCTTGAGCCAACAACACAGTGAGACATAAGATGTTTTCGAACTAAACAGTTCAGAGGACTCCCTGAGACGAACTGCTCACTGGGGAGCTCCCCATGAGAACTGCATACCTTCATTGCTTTTTTTCTCTTTGCATTTAAACCACTGATAGGAACGCTGAAGTGATGTACTGTCAACCAGTTAGTAGTTGTATAGCGGCGTCACTTTTGCTTTGACGAGTCAAAATTGCGGTGTATTTCCATCGTCACATGTCTGCCCAATAAAGCGTGGACTTTGCTGTCAGTCCATTTGTAATTTTTTTTTTTTGTTACAAGCTGTTTACATGGCTAACTGTGTTTTAAAAATGGCAATTGTCAGTGCTGCATTGGCAGTTCATCTAGTGACTGTACACTTAGGACATCTGGACCAATCGCCATATCCCTACATCACTAATGGTTCCTCGTGTGCCTGGAGAGCATCTACTCTAAAAAGGGGCTAAAAAAAAAGCCCCTCAAGACTATGTTCTACAAATGGTGAAGAGCGAGGTTTTTTAAACTATGAAAAAGCTCCTCTGATCCGAAAATGCCTATAGATGGTAAACAGTGGTTAACTTTCAGTGATTCTTGGACTACATTTTGCCTTCCAAGCATGTTGCGTCACTGAACTACAGTTGCCTCCAGCTGTCCTTTTCTCACCAATATTATTCTTTTGTTTCTGATCCAAAGAAGTGTCATCACCACATTTGCAAAAATTACAGGGATTAGCGTTGAGATAATGAAATTCCGTTGTGCTATGCATATTCTTCAGGGTGGATTACACTTTGGGTGCTGATTGAAGGTAGATAGAAGTAGTGCTTTAATAGTGAACAGCTGTAGAGAATAAAACTAGCTGGATGTCATCAAGGTAATCAAATGAACTGCGCTATCAAGCAGAGTTTTAATGAAATACCCTGAGTGATCCGCGGTTCACAAATAGAGCACCACTTTACAGGACTCCTCAGATGTTTATGGAAGCCAACTGTGTGCTGAGGAGGACTTAGTGTGTGAAATAATAGGAAACATGACATGTACAGGATCATTCATTTTCACAAACCTGCGCACCTGTCATGCATGCACATGGATACTGTCAGGGAGAAAGCAATATGGAAGTTTCATAGACAAAGTACATAGTGTTCAGCAATGGAAATGGGAGCTCTTCAGCTGCATCTCTTTGATGTAGTAGACAAAAAGCAGGGATAGTGTCCCTGAAGAGCACTTATGTTCAGGATACATCCCTCCCTCTCTGAGGCCCAGCTGCTATCATTTGTTAAAGTAGGGTTTTTACTGTACAGTAACTACCATTTACATGATAATGCTCCCTTGGTATATAAACCACTAGTGCTACCATGTATTTCACTCTTTCCACTCTTTTCCCCCTCTGTGTTGCCTTTCATTATACTGCACATTATGGCTAAGAACTGAATGCTAAAATAGTGATAAGAATAAATAGAGTGGGTTTTAGTTTCTAGACATTACTGGTCCTGCAGTCCTCAATTTTTTTTTCTCTGCAGCAGTGTGGTCTTGATGATCAGTCTCAGCTTGGCGCTTACTGGTGACTGGTATCTGTCAGTGGGAGAGTTGGGGGTCCTCAATCTCCCTTTCCCTTCCCTTTGACCTCACTCCTTGCACCTTTAATCCTGTCTGTCTCTGCTTATAAACTTTATACATTTTGACAGCCGGTGTAGGCAGAAAGGCAGATTTGGGGGCAGAGGCTCTATTTTTTTATCTCCCTGAGCCCCACTTCCCTACTTCTCAGCCAACAGGGAGAGACACTTTAAGGGCTTAAAAATAATCACTCGCTTTTTTCAGTGAGGGGTTTTCTAATTGAGCCCGGACTGACCCCTGAATGTGACCGTGCCGTCTGGTTTCCATCCCAGCACTTGATTGAAACGGGAAAAGTAGACAGAGATTCAACTCATTCTTATTTATTTATGTTTGGACGTCCCCTGTTTTGCATGGCCCAGCGGTGGATTAGCACTCTATAGACGGATCCACAGTGAAGGGGCCCCACTTCCCTGACACACTCAGGGGGGCTGGAATGTGCAACGCACAGCCAGGACTAATGGTATATGAGACGAGGGTGGTATGAGCTGTCTACCTTAATACACCTCTTTACTGTGTGGGGGGCTCTGCACGCTGCATTTCTCCAGTGCTCTGCCTCACAATGTTTTGTACTTCCAGCTTTAAAAATGAGTGCTGAGAAATAGCATCATTGTAGAAATCACTGCAGTTTATGCAGCATGCAATATTTATCTCACTTTTGGCACAGGCCAGAAAACTGAGGTTTTTAGATCTCTCATAAACAATGTTGACAGCATGCTTGTGTACCAGGAAGTGCAAGCAGGATGCAGGATCTTTGTCGGTTAAACACATCTGTCACGGCCACAACACTGTGTCCATTTATTCCACTTTTACATGCTGCATGCTGTCAAACTCTGACTGACAGCTAAATCTACTGGCTTATATTAGAACTAAGCCACTGTGTAATTGAATATTAGTTAAATCCTCGCCATACTACTGAGATTTGACCTAAAAAGAAAAAAAAACACATAAATCTGTAATTGGAGTGCAGTGCCGCCCTCAGGCACCACAGTTGGCCTTACGCTGTTGCATTTATCTTAATTTAATTAGGTTATAAAAACTTTTTTCTAAATTTTTATCGTCTCATGTCTTCCTCGGGGAGCAACAATATAGCTGTGCATGGGTTTTAAATGTATTTTGAAGATGGGTTGTTTACATTTGCAATGTTTTGACAGTCAGTTTGACAACACCTTTTAAGTTGGGATGAATCTGAAAAGTGTGCGGAGATCATCTGGCATCATTAGCTCCTAGCCTTTGAACATCTCTGCACACAGCATACAACTGTGTATAAATAAAATATCAGAGCGGGCTTTGTTAATCTTTATTTTGTATTGGCTTGGCCTGCCTGCTTTGCTACTTCTTTTTTTAATGCCTCCACTGTAATAAGGACAAAGTTAGAAATACTGTTATTGGAGCTGAAGTTATGGGAAGAAAAAGGAGAGAGTCGGTGCCATGTTTTAGAATCTGTGGAGAGTTATACTGACTTCTATGCATAATCTACTCTACAGTGAGCTGCCTGATTAATGCAGAGGAGTATTTAAGTGGCGCCAGGACGACATCAGCTGAAACGGTAGAGTTGTTTGATAAAACATCTCTAATTAAAATCTGTGTTTCCTCTCCGTTGTTCTTTGTATATATTATCTGTATTTTACTGGGCTCTCTCGGGAGCAAGATAAATTGCGTTAATTAAGTTCAGCTCCAAATGAACCGTTTTTCTGTGTTTAGTGATATTTGTCGCTGTAGATTGCCATTTCTGCTAATTGAAAGGCTTGTTAACTAGGTAACAGCCAAGAGACTTCAAATACCCCATCTGTATCCCTCAGTTGTTTTTCTGCATCACACTCGCCATGCAGATGTCTGCTGCAACTGTTCAGTTTTGTCCTCTGTCGGTCTGTTGAGATGCGTGTCCTTCAGGGGTGTTCTGGGAGTTGTGCAGCAAAAACACAGGTCAGTAGTCGACCGTCCCTTTGGCAGCCGCCGAAGGATGAGGGAGAGTAAAGGAGAAGCAGTATTATCTCAGCCAGGGATGGTAGTTAATGTTTATTTTTTTTAATTGCGCCTTTGAGCGCCATAAGTTTTCCCTGTAGATCTCTCTCCCATTGTAGCCTCACAGTCACCCTCTCACTCTATTCTCCAAACCACTGTGCAGTAAAATTAGGTTTTATGATTTTGGGTCATTGCAGCTTCCCAACTACTGTATACCAGGGATATATAAAAAGTTCGAGATACTTCTCCTCAAACCACCCTAATATGTGATCTTGCAGTAAATCTAGAAATGACAGCATCTATTATTGTACTTCTTTTTTTAAGAGGCACAGTTTGCCACATCTATGTTTTTAATTCTTAATGCCACAGCATTTTGGAAAATGTTAAAGAGGGAGTTTAAATGACAGAGAATGCACTTTAAAGAAATAATATAAGTAAAGAAAGAAAGAAACAAACAAACAGCAACTGAAATGTCCCTCAGCAACCCATTATAGTCATTTGGTAGAATCTGGATTTCTGGGGGAAGGGGAGGAAACGGACATGATGGATGTATGGGGAGACTCATCTTAACACTCTCAGCAGGGGTGCCAGATAATGCGGGCCACTTAGTAACTACACAGGAAGGGAGGACATGACTATTTTGTTTTGTTTTTTTCCTGCATAGCCTGTTATTTACAAAATGTGAATGCCAGATCTCCATCTGTTAAAGCCAAATTACAGCAGCGCTGTGCATAATTCCTCTGCATTCAGAGAGATTTTCATTTTGAATATATTATCATGCATCTGTAAATGTACATAGATGTGTAAAAGATTTCAGCTTAAAGAATTAGAGAACATTTTTTTTCCTGCAAATGCTGGCTGTTTTCTCTTTGTCTTCATTTTCTCTCTCTGTCTCAGTATCTCTCAGGGCTATGTCTGTCCAAGCAGTGGTAGAGTTGACATTTACCCCTCCTGTAGACAAAGAGCGCTGGCAGAGTGAATGGGGAATGGAGGGAGTAGCCGGCAACTCCGGGGCACAGGCCAGATGGATTAACTTGAAAGGCATGGCATTGTAAACCAAATTCAAATTAATCCTTTTTTTGTGTCCCTTGATGGAACAATGGTTCTTTCCTGGGCCTCAGAGAGACATTGACGCTGAGGGCAGAGTCAGACCTTCACCATATCCGACACTCTTTTCACATCACTGCTCTCAATTACCTGCCATAGAAATAAGGCACTTTCTCGACACTGGAAAAATCGCCACTCGTGATTCAAGGCAAAACCCATAGACTGAATATATTTGAATATTAATTTATGAATCACACCTTATAGTAAATATGCATCTCTGGAAACTGGTGTCATTATGTGCCCAGTATATAGAAATTTCTTCTGGGTCTGACTGGCATCATTAATGCAAACGCCGTGTCAGGATTTCCATATAAAATAGTTCTCAGACTAGATGGCTCTGTCCAGTTTTTTTGGGGCTGTTCTGTTTGCCTTGTGGCCCTGACTAGCTGACATAGCCTAACAAATAAAATTGAACTCCAAACTCCCCCCCTTTGCAGGACAAAATCTCTAAACCCCCCCCAACCCGACCCCCACATCACCTAAACCTCCGGATTTTATCACTATTCAACCAATATTTTTTTGACTAGCCTCACCATCATTATTGTAAGAATGTCCCTGTCTGCCAGCTTTTCTCTGTTTTCATTGTGTTTCTCAATGACCCATGCTGTTTCATATTTTATTTCCCTCAGACATTTTTATGGGAAAGTCTGTTGGTAAATCACTATTAAATTCCTTTTGGAACTGCTTCTTAATTCTTCCTTCCCCCCTCTTATTTGTGTGTGTGCGCCTTTGTGTGTGCGTAATACGCAGCAGAAGTAGGACAAGAGGTCCCACTGTTACAGCTTGTATTATTTGACGCAGCCATTCATTAATTATCTTCCCCGCGCAGTCTTCCTTATCGCTCATTGTTCCCTTTTTTTTGTTTTTGCTTCCAGCACCTTGTTCCACGCTGTTCTAATCCCAGCTCTTTGTTAAATCATTTGCCCATCCAATATCCTTGGGAATCTTTGAAAGAATAGAACAAGCACAGTACATGCTACGTATTAAAAGTGTATGGATCTCACTTGTGCTGCTGTGACATCTAGGAAAATGGAGAATGTGTGGACTAAAAGTTTAAAACCTTTAGTGAGATAAACGATGATTGTGTTTGCCAAGAGGTGGGACACAGAATAGATTGCTGGCTGTCTCTCTCTTTTTTTTTTCTTTACACATCCGTCCCTGAGGTTGTTTGTTGCAGACTGGCTTGGAGGACAGATTTATGTTGTGTTTAAGTTGGACAGAAATGTTTTGACTTTATCACCAAAGTCTTTGGAGGAGCCTGTACTCTCAGGGCACAAACACACACTCAGAGAGACACCTCAAACTCCTGAATGTCACACACACTTTGGCTCCGCTGCCCTACTCTGTTGATGGTGGACTAAATGATCCATAGTGGTATATATGGACCGCACCTCCTCTCATTGGTCACAGACACTTGCTTTTTATTGAATCCACCAGGTTAGTCCATACAAATGTTGACTCATAGATTGTCATCATTGCCTATGAATGCAGTAGAGTTTATTGCAGCGTCATACAAAGGGACGCCTTTTGTCCTTCTCAAGCCCTTCCTGAAAACATTTTTAGTTTTCTCTTCTTATGTATTAAAGCTGATTTATAGTTGTGAGTAGGCTCTATGCAGAGTCAAGTGGCCTACGCTGTTGTGATCATTTATACTTGTGCAGTGGTCTGCGTCACTCTGCAGTTACATCTCCAGAATACAAGTTGGTGGTGGTGTTTCTGTTAAGTGCTGTAAAGTTTGATTGATTTAAAATACACCTAAAGCACACCTATAGTAACAGTATTAAGCCCAAGTACAAAATTCAGCTCCACTACAACTTGCAAGTTTCACACGTCTTTTGCTAGACACATTTCCCTCAAAAATACATGCTAATCTCATTAGCATAGGTCTATGGCATTTTACATTACATGAATTAGCCCAGGGGCCAGCAGAGTTTTCCTCTACTCAAATGAAGCATGGAACAACAGCAACTTTTAACATAGTCACCATTTCAAAATTTGGCTCTGTTATTACTCATAAGGGTCACCGACAAAACAGTTATCTTATACTGGATACGTTTCCCCACATATACAACATACTAGCATTATAAGTATAAGCCTATGACATTTTACATTGATTAGCGTGGTGGCTAGCAGACTTTCTTTTACTCATAAGAAGCCAGGATAAATGAAACACAGGGCTTAAAATGATTATTTGTTGGGGCTTTTCTGTCTTAACAATTTATTATTTCCTATCTGTGAAGTAAAAGCTTTCTTTTAACTGGCAAAAATAGTTTTCAACTCACAAAAATACACAGGTGGTATGTGTTGCTGGGACGTGTAGCTACATTTCTGGGTCGTTTCACTTCTGCACGTCAGACTACGGCGTAGGGTACCTGTCTACACAGAGTCTATGTCATATGTATGGTGTTGATTCAGTGCAGAGGTTTAAATCCTGTTTTGGACTGTCGATCCTCAGCTGCTGTGCCCCTCCACTCTGGAGCCATTTTCTGAAGTTCTGTCCCAGAGGTGACCCCTCTGGCATCCACCGCCATGGCCTATGTGGCATTACGCTAAACCTCAAATGGTTTACTCACAGAGCTATTAATAAAAACCTTCACTGACAAGCACATCAGCGACAGACAGCAAGAATGCCGTACGGTCAGTTATAGACAGAAAGGCACATGGGGGAGAATTATAGTCAGTGGGAGACTGAAATCTGTTTGTGGAACAGGGTGTGTGGGGGAAACGTTGATATTTGTGCCCCTGCTGAGCTCCGGGTGCTGTGATGAATGGCGCTGTATAGCATTTTACTGCCCTGCGCATTCCTGTGTCTGGGCTGTTTACTGTTACCACACCTCACTCCTCTGTGTGTAGTGGTAACCAGCAGGGTAACACATGGTGCTGTCTATGCCAGGAACATTGCCCCAGCGTAGTTATTCTGACCCTGCTTCAAACCTTATTCACTCCACTGCCCTCAGTAGTCACATACCAGTGGCATAGCTTCATTGCATAAAGCTCAAGAGATCTGAAGTGCAGAAAACAAAACAGCGTTGCAGCTGTAGAAGGGAATCAATGGGCACAATTGTGGACATGACAGAGGGATTTAATGTCGAGCGGCATTTTAAACCATTAGCTACCGTCTCTTGTCTTGTTAACCATCCATGTTGCACAGCTGTATGTCTTTTTTTTTCTTTGTGTCAGATAGATTCCACGGCTTGTTAAAGCAGGATTTAGTGTCAGTAAATCCACATTAGCTGCAGGATGGACAGTGGCCTCTCTTAACTGTAATTAGACAGGGAGTCTGCTCCAGCTCAGTTCCTTCAAGACCAGCCAGACATGACTTCCATCATAATGTGTGGACATTTGTTGATCGGTTGGGGACAGGTGGGGATGTCAACATGACCTTCAGGGTGCCTGTGTGTGTGTGTGTGTGTGTGTGTGTGTGTGTGTGTGTGTGTGTGTGTGTGTGTGTGCTTCTCTTAGGAGTCCTTTGACTTGGATCTCTGGCTGCATAGAGGGCCTGTTGTCTCGTTAGTGAAATGTTGATGGTTCAGATGTTAAGTGAAGGACATTAGCTGGTCTGTCCACTCTTCAGCCTCTCTAAAGGACAACAGCTCCAGTCAGGATGCTTTCACCTGCTAAATGGCACTGTTAGCCAAGTGTCAACTTGCTGTTGTGGGGAATGCCAGTTTGAGAGACACATCCCCTCCTTTAGCCAGTTTACAGTCTTGGCGCCATCTTGGCATGTCCCCCAGTCAACATTTGTGGGAAGAAAGAGGAAATTCAGCGTTCAGTGACAACTGTGAAATCATCTGAGATGGAGGTAAAGTGGAGGATTAGGCTGGGATCGGGCCAGAGGAGTGCATAGTGACTCAGGGAGACAGGGAGAGAGAGAGAGATGGAGGAGGAACGGTTCCCAGCAAAATGCACTGAATAGATTTTTAGAGCCTCTGTAATTGTCTTTCTCTTTGTCTGCTGTTCTGGAAAACCACCCACTCCTCCTCCTCGCCTTTTCTTTTTCCCTCGCATTGAAGTTCTTTCAGCTTTGTAGCGCTTGTGCTGAAATCCTATAGGTGATAACCAATAATACAATCGTTAATACTTTTTTGTTGCGGAGACGTTTTGCTGATCCCTATCTAACTCTGAATAATGTGACTCTCTTATGCAGTTTCACTTTAATTTGTTTTAATCTTTGTTATGTTATCTCCCCGCTGTCACACTGAACTATTTCTGGCTGCTTTCTTTATTGTGTCTTTTCGAGTTGTTTATCTCCCTGCCGGCCTTTTCACAGATGCCACGATATGTGCGGCAATGCATTGTGACACACAACACACTTTCAAGCTGCTCTCTTCTCCCCTCTCACCTGTCTGTTCCTGTTTCTTCACAACATCCCCTTCACGCAGCCGTTACCCAGGTTGCTTCCCTCAGAATTCATTCCAACTTCCTTTCTGTGACACACATAAAGGGGTTTCTTTGGAGCTATTAGCCCACCAATATCGCCTGCTTTCATTTCATTCTCCCCTCACCTTCTTTCTCCCTTTCTCCAACCTTCTGTCCATCATCTGTCCAGTCCCCCTTTTAGGTTTTCCTCTGCCCTAGTGTCCCTCTCCTCCCTCGAACGTAGGGTTTCTTGATTCCTGTTGGCATCTAGCAGCGGTAAAGTTGCTTCCTTTCCTTCCAGCTCGACTCCACTGGATGACTGGAGCCCTTGTTAAGGTGTTGTTGTGGTTGTTGGCCCAAGCTGTTTCTCAAGGGGCTCCTTCAGCTTGTCTCTCCTCCCTGAGTGTCCCTGGCCCCTGGCCCCCAACTCCCACTCCCCTTGCCACACAAAGCTGCTGTCAGTTCGCAGGCCACATGTGTCAGGCCTCAAGCCCTTATTTAAGACCCAGGCCCTGCCTAGGCGTCACTGTTCCAGCAACAGTGAGGGCACCATGAAAGAGAGGGTGTAGGCAGCTATTCAGAAGCCCGGAAAGACACAGAGGAAGGCTGGACAAGAAGAAGTGATGGAAATAAAGCAAAAGCACTCTCATTGGAACAATTGCTCTCAGCCCAGCTGACACTGTGAACTCTTAAAAAAAAAGTACTGTGTGTGTGAAGAGGTAGAGTGACTATTCACCCACACAGAGTGCCCCCAGTTCATAAGGCTTTATAAAAAAAAGTGTGAATATGGTAGTTTGGCTGGAGGGGACAGTGGAGCTCAGCCAGACCCATGCACAACAGCCTCTCTGTGTGGCTTTCTCTCTCTCAACAGCGCAGGAGCCCAGACACATTAACAAATACAAGCCTCCAATAAAACACCACCGCTGGACAATGTTCCCCCAGCTCTGCCAGTGGTCTGATAGGCTATATATGAGGCACAGAAAAGCCATGTCATTCATTCCATTTCAGTGTGTTCTGGGCTCTGTTTTACTCTATTAGGCTTTGGTTAAATAGTGATGACTCCTTCCATATCTGAGAGTGCCAGTGATTTTATTTTATTATTGTTTAAACACATACTGCATTCAGCCACTAGGCTATGTGCATTACTGTTTATTGGTTGCCTGCTAACACTGTTTCTGTGGCGATTTGTCACAGTGGCTCTGGAGCTGCTCAACAATTTAGGGATGTTTTGAGGTGACATTGTCTTTAAATAGTACAGAGAGACTAACCAGGTAGAGACGACTGAGCCTGTCAACAGATCCTTAAAGTCTCCGTGTTGGGGGTCACAGCAGACAGAAGCTCTAATTGACAATCAGTGATGAGTGTCTAAACAGAGTGTTATTACAGGGCTCCAAGGGCCTTGATCAGCCAGTGTGGAGAGATGGGCGGACCAGAGGGGGGCAGGGAGGAGGAGAACAGGATGGTCAAGCCATAAACATAATTGTCCTTTGGCTTCATTGGGAAGACTGCCACTTAATCTTTAAGACTGCTGTAGCTTCACACGGCACAAAGAGAAAAGAAATACTGTGGTCCAAATGATAGAGGTTATGGTTATGTCTGACCCTTGGATGTGTATACGGACTGGATTCTGTCTCTGTTCTCGCCCTCAGAGGAGTGCTATAGCGTGGGTGGTGGGCAGGATAATGATGGTTTCCACAGCCGTAAAGGAAAAGAACAACGTCCATCTTAGTTACGGGAGCAGAACCAGCGGCAGTTTGTGGACAGAAACAAGCGCAGACACAGACAGAGTAAAAAGGGGACAGGGCAAATTAACGTTTTTGCCAAGACCCAATTTGACTAGTCGTTAAAGTTTCCTCGCTGTGGTCAGGAGGCAATATTGGGCATGAAAGGTTTGAATTAAAATGTCTAACATGAGTGCTGCTAGATGTTTGCGGATAATACCTATAATGGTAGGCATTTTCGGTGGCATATTAGTATTTTTTGTGATTTCACATTTCATTACTTCCCAAACCCATAATAATAAATCGTGAGCTTCATGAGGTTTGAATGTGGCTACAATGCCAACCACTCTTTTTTTCTCATGGTGTATACTTTCATTTTTTTGTCTTGTTCCCAGCGCACCAACTGCGTTCTACACTATGACATACAATGTAGATACACAGCATTGCTCACACAGAAATCTTCATGTTGGATGCATGTGTTGGATCTTCTCTGCTGGCAGGTATTTCCGCACAAAGCCTCCCTTGTTGCCTTCCATTATCCTCTTTTAATTAGTGTATCTCCCAGGGCACATAGTGTGGAGTAATTAAGGGCTAATTGCACCTAAGGTCAGTGGATTTATTTCAGTTATCTGTTCATTTATTTTGTAATCAGCCTCTTTTTAAAGGCAATTTTATCTCCGTCACTGTTTGGCATAGTCCTTCTCTCCTCACCTCCTCTGCAACAAAACACTTTCTCAGCCTCATATGTTGAGCGGAGGTGGTGATGGCCCCGAGGAGGAAGCCAGTGACACGTAAAAATGTTGCCACTAGCCGGGAAGGCCTGAGGGTCCTTGTGCTCCTTGTGGGCCGGTGTAAAGTGGCTGGCTGCCTCAGGACTCGCAGTCTCTAGAGGTGGTTTAGGGGTGCTGATGGCATGTTGGGTGTAAACAGTGGTGTGCTCCCAGTGCTGGCAGGGGTCACTGCCTAACGGAGCTGCTAACATATTCTTGCTTGGTTCAACAGATTGTCCCTTCCTCCTCATATTAATCTTTTGTAGGTGAACAGATTTATTTTGCCTCCTGGTTTCCTTTTTATCAAGCAGCTCTTTTGTCCGTGCCGGGTGAGGAGACGGTCCCTGTGATCCCCACTGTTCCCCGGGCTGAGTGCTTCACTGTGGCTTCATGTTCAGATTTTTAGTCCTTTATTAGTACATCCATGAAACATAATCATACCAATACACACGTGTCCTTGCACACGCAGGTGCACACACAAAATCTCATTCATAAACAGACAACCCACATGCCCTTGCACGTCGACAGTCAGTAGGGTTTCTGCCCAGCATGTGTTCAGTAGCCCACCTTGCCTCTGTCATGTTTTCCATATTGAAGTGCTAGTGTGGTGGGCTCCTGCTGGTAGCAGGGTAGGGGCCCTGTCCCAGGGCTGTGCATGTGGGCCTAATCCCCTCATTAACTCAGCCAGTACTGGGCGCAGATGGCAGGTTGGCACTGAAACAGGGTGCACACCCCCTGTCTTTCTACTGCTGTCAGACCCTGAGATCTCCCTAACTAGTATATGCTCATTACTGTTAATGGATCGCTGTTGCTCTGTCTTGACCACACTCGTGTGTATTAAGAGTGCACATTAGGGTACGCGTATGTGTGTATGTGTACATGTTTTCTGTTCCTGTTTTTTCATCAAGGGTGTTGACTCTGTTCAGTTCAGTTGTCTGTTTAATGAAGACTGATGAAAGATGTGATTTGTACAGGGCAGTTGCTTCAGCTGTCACTTACAACACTTTTTCTAAGGCCCATCTGTACGGTAAATACTGCAGCTGCCCATTTTATATTTATGATATGACAGGAAAAATGGAGAATTTTGAAACATAACATGATGTTTTCTAACACAGACTGAAAAGGGAGCGGTCTCACACATGTAGTGCGCATACATACACCAGGTTTTTTACTCCTTTCCCTCTGTCTCTCCATGATAGATTATTGGAAACTCTACTTTCATGTACTCAACTCTCTGAAGTGCCTATAGTCCCCATGATTATCGGAGGTCCTAAAAGACATTTACAAGGCTCTCAGCAAAACTGACTCTGCCAGCCCATGAAATAACAAACTGTTTAAAACGTTCTTGTAAATTTTCCGCCAACAGGCTGGGGGAAAATATGAGCAAACTGACAATCTAGACAGCACTTGAGGTGCTAGGAGCTATTGCACTGACAAAAACCAGAAACCCTTCCCTCCTTTGAGAACGTGCATTTGTCGGCACTGCGCCACGGGGTGTATGGGCTGGCACAGAAGTTTAAATATAGCATGTGTTTACAAAATGTCCAATAGCACTTTTTCATTTGCTTATTTCCAACAGTGGCCTTGACAGAATTTATTTCACTAATTCCATTTTCCTGTAATAATAACCCAGAGTGGTGCTGAATGTGGCTGAAAATTAACTTTTATTATAAGAGAGTGGAACAGATATATAGTGCTTGACTCGGGCCAATCATGGACAGATGAAAGACTGGTGTGTGTGTGTGATTCTGAGTGTGTGTTTGACTCTTTGAGTATGTGTGTGTGTCTGTGGAGGTCATTCTGGGCTTCCTGTTGACAGCTGCAGGCTGTGGGCAGATTTACTCCGTGGCAGATGCTGCTGAGGGACACAACTCGGTCTTAAGTTTATGTTGTACCATTTGGCTGCATCTATTTACGGACTGGGACTATACATTGTGAATAGGTAGACTAAGCAAAGCTGCTTTTAGTAGTAAAAATGTCTTGACAATGCATGCTTTGCACGTGTTTGGCTGTGCGTGTGTGTGTGTGTGTGTGTGTGATGGTCTGTTCGGGTAGTAGTTGTTAGCTTGGTTGGACACCCTCATTACCAGACATGCACAGGAAGGCACGGTTGATTTCCCTCTACAATAGGGCACGTTGGGTCCTGAAAAAATCCACAATAGACTCACTGTGACATCCTGGTGCCTCCTTTCATCTTCTCCTTCCTCCTGTCCATGCCTCCTTCCATGCTGCAGTTCTGCTCAATGTCTTTACAATGTGATGTCACATGTAATTTGTATCCCTGCCTGAGATTTTGTGAAAGAGGATAAATCTGGATATTCTCAGTGGGTGAGTGAGCACGGCCACGGCTCTGAATCTGGTCAAGTATGTCAAAGACTGGTACCAAATCATTGTCCCTTGAGATAGCAGGAATGGTCTGGCTTTCGTCATGTAAATATCAAAGTCTGTTCGTGTCGGAGGGCCCTCGTCCAATTGTAAGGGAACTTTAGATAGATAGAAAACCAGAGAAAGTAGTCATTATCTGTCCTGTGCAAAGCCTCCATCATCTCGGCTTTTTCTAAAGAAACACTCACTGCTTTGGGTCTCACAATGAGCCAGCTGAGTGACTTATGGATTTGTACTGTGTGTGTTGGCAGTCCGAGATCAGGGGCCCAAATCCAAACAAAGCACATGACCTTGACCAAAAAGTCAAACATGGCTTGGTCACCAGAGGATCAAACGTGGAAATACTGTAGGTTTATCTGGTTCACGATAAAAATAAAAAAAAAATGTGCATGCTGCAAGCAATTCCCCAGACCAAATAGGAAGGCAGATAGCTGATAGAGGGGGGAAAGAGTTTCAAATGATAGCTAGGTATTTTGTAAAGCATTGGAAATGTTTTTTGTATGTTCCACTACTTTCCTTTGCTTTCCTCTCCTCTCCCCAGACACATAAATAGCCTGCCAAACAACTGAGCAGGTTAGGCCTTGCTTTGAGCAATGAACACAGATTCAGTTTCATTGCTCAAACATTTACCATTTTGTTTGCTATGTATCAGCCTGCAGTTTGACAAAGGCAGCCATTGTACCAGAGGGAACATTTTTGGCTTTTCTTTTCCTTGTAAAGGCTTCATTGCTGCATAGTGGAAAGGGGGCTACACGACAGATAAGTTTCACTTTATGCCCACAACAATCATGGCTCTATTGTTCGAACGAGGCGGTTTTGTTTGCAAGCCCTTGTCAGGGAAACAGATGAAAAGGAGAAACAAGTTGATTGCATGTTACTCTAAGCCAACAAGACACATGCCAGCGTTTGCTGTGTTTTCTTCTGCTACTGTCTAGGTTTAATTCCAGCGTCTTGGCTTGTTCAACAGTTCCTTTATTTTTAGACTTCAGGTTATGCCAGCCAAATCACACATTGGTGGCTTCATATAGCAGTGAATGAAAACTGGAAAACTGAAACATATATTCCTGGTAATATTGCCAGGAAAATGTCAGTGAACTGTAGATAGCATGCTTATGTTTAACAAGCTGGCCAGTTTGAGGTGCTTTACTGTATCACGATCTGGTGAGTGTAGCTCCTTTTGGATGGAATACTTGAGGCTTCTGTTTAAAAAAAAAAAAAAAAAGACTATTTGTGTCTCTATTAGTCACTTCCTGTGAGCAGGGAGTGTTCACATATGAATCTTACTCTGATAAACAGACTAGATTTACAGGGCCTTTGTTGAAATGGGAGACATTTTTTCTTATAATTCTGTTAGATAGACTCACATAATGAATTGTCTGGTACAACTTTAAGCAGATGTTTCCATTTAAGCTGTTGGTACTCCAATAAAAATCTGATTTATATAATTTTGTGGTCTGTGCATATGGTGTAAGCATGCAAATATTACCCAATGTCTCCATGGAGACCATTTGAGTTTCATCTTTCAATGGACGTGTAAACTATCTGAATCATCCAGTTACGGTCAACATGCTCTTGAACTAATGACCTTTATATATGGAATGAAAAACCTGCAGCGTATCTGTGAATCTCTATTTTGAATATCAGTTTTTAAGTGCTGGCATGTTTGTTGTACTGTGGTTCCAACTGGAGAGACAGGGACAGGCTTAATGAGAGCCAGACAGTTTTCTGTGAGCCCCGTGGGGTTAGTCGTGTTGACGAACAATATCCTGGCCCCCTTGGTCCATGGCTCCTAAGTGCCTCTCAGCTACATGACCTCCTTTTCTCTCAGCATCACTCCGTCATCAAACTACTTACACTGGTCCCCCACTATGACAGCTGTCCTTTCATCAAACATGGCCCTTTCAGATAGATGAAGTCTGAATAACAGTGACATGGCTTTGTTGACAAGAGTCAGGATGAATGATTTTGGCTGCCACTTTGGAGATCTAGGTTGTATTAGGCAGCTTCAGGGTCTGTTTGTGATCCCCTCTATTTTTTATCGGATTGAAGTCAAAGCTCTTTCAGCCCCAAGTTGAACCATCTATCCATCTGCCTAGATTCAGGACTCTGAACGACAATCATAAACAGGACGTGAGGTCATCTTCTTCATGAGTCAGGCTGGAAAGTACCACAGTGTCAACTCTTCACCACCTCTGCCTTTTCTTTATCACCCATTGGCTCCTTATCAGCATAGAGTGGCTCCAATATTGACCTTGTGGGAGAGGCTCCCGGCCTTGCCCTCAGCACAGTGATTGTTGGCCATTGTTTGCCATTCTTTACTGATCTTAAGAAATCGATTAGACCATTTGCTGAGTCCGTGGGCAGAGGTTAAGTGTCCTAATGCTGGCTTGATTAATGCATGACGGTGGAAACAGAGATGCCCTTTGAACACATGACTAACAAGTAGGATACAACCCAGAATATTTTCAGACATGGGTTTACTGCTGCGTGATATATTTTGCCTCCAGTTTGTAACTCGGAATAACTTCTTCAGTTGGAGAAAGAGTTCCTCTTTCCTGTTTCCCTGAGTTGTCTCCAAAGAGGTGTCAGGGCACTTGTCAGGGGATGCTGTCTTTTACCATCATCCCCCTGGAGTCCAGCTCCTCTATTTTTCATCATAATCAGGATATGTAGTTTCCACATACTGACAACTCAGACAGAACGATTGGATGCACAATGAGACACCCTGGCAAGAAATGCCAGATATGAGGAAACAAAAGACAGTAGAGTAAGTCTATGTGTTTAATGAAATGAATAAATCCCCCTAAGGAGAGCACTGTATATGGGTGTGTTCGAAGAAGCATCCTGTAGCTCTGTCAGTAATATTGGTTCTGGTGTGTTTTTGTGCCTGTAGCTGTATCTAGCACTATAACCTTCTCACAATAATAAGTTTGTGATAGCTGTTTGCTGCAAAACTAAGAAAAGTTGTCGACTTAGTGGGTGTATGATTGGATTCTTTGTCCTCCCAAGATTGTCTGTAATATCTGTCTCTGGAAATCTTTTTTCTGAGTGTTTCTGTGATTGGAGTGCTGTGGACCATCCCTTTATGTGAAAGGGGAAAGAAGGGAAATTTGGATCGGCTCATACCACAGAAACGATACACTTGGCCGGCTTATTGATTTCCCCCTTCCCTACCTCCCTTGCCCCTCCTCTCTATCCATCCATCCATCCATCCCTCTTTCCCTATCCAATAGCCTGCTGATGAGCCCGCTCCCCACAGACCCGCCGCCAGCCATAGTCAGTAAGGGTTCTCTCCGTTCATCTCTAGCCCTGCTAGGCAGAAGATTTCTCCCGAGGCCAAGGGGAACAAGGCATATTCTGTTACAGCCAGCGCAGGAGAAAGAAAAACGCACTGTTACTAGATATGAGTGAAATCAAATCTGTTTGACTTGCCCGGCAGCTATGACCATTTTCCATGCAGAAAGAGAATGTCAGGATTGAGTGAACGGAATGCAGTTACTCACAGCGCACCTGACAGATTTATAGGACTGTCAGTATTTAAAGTAGATCTGATAAAGAATTTTATTTTGTTAAGAATCTTATTTCCATGGTGAGCATGGTAAGGAAATGAGTGCTAGAAACAGATACTCCAAGGTGTTCAATATAGATCATATTTTAGTGCGTCATTTTCCTACTCCCCCCCCCCCCCCCCCCTCATCAGGCTGCTCCTGTTGCACCTTCATATATGCAGGAGTGATACTGCCTGGTGCATGGTCCCTTCTTCATGCTGTGGGTGTCCCATATCTTGCCGAATGTGTGCAATAAATGGATGCAGAGCAGAGGGGAGAGTGCGCTCACTCTGAAGCTGCTCTCAGATGTCTAAACTAACATTCAGCCTGCTCTTCAAAGGCCTGTGGGCGTTGACACACTGCCCTCCTTTGTGTTAGCGTGTATCTGAGTAAATTGAAATTGAGGAGTGAAAGACGGGGCAGAGAAAACAATGGGCTATAAACAAACCTCGAGTCAGGCTCCATAACAGCTGGTGGTGTCTTGTGAGGCTCCGGTGTTTGCTCCAGCAGTGTGACAGATGTACTGTAAGCCCCTTTGCTGCTTTTATTGTCTGTGTGTTTTGTGTCTTGTGTGTTTGCGTGTGTGTGTGTGTGTGTGTGTGTGTGTCTGAGTGGTTGAACGAGTATGGTAAGAAGGAAGAAAAGGGGAACATTCCTGAGGAAGAGCTTGGCAGATCAAGCCATTATGTGCACTTCACTGACCGCCTTTGGCTGAATCAAATCAAAAAAATGATGTCTCTCTCTTTCTCTCTCTTTCTTTATGACTCTCACATTTTCTTTCTATCTCACACACTTGGACACACACACATGCACACACACACATGCACACAGTCAGCCAGTAAGTATGCAGCAGCCAAACAGGGGACCTTTTGCTAATGAGAGCATGTAGCACAATTACAGCTTCTTTGCTCAGTGGCTCAGGTTTGACAGAGTCCCACTCTAAGGCAGTCTTCCCTTTTTTCCACCCACCAACATGATGCTGGATAGCTGGCAGCTATGCTAATTGGATGGTACTGTATTTGCGTGGAGCTCGCTGTCCCTCCATAGCCCTTCATCTGGGCAGATGCTGCGGATACAGTGGATGTTAATGTGAGATGCCGCAACCTTCATCATCTGGTATCAGTCACTCTGTAATTGGAGCAGCCCTGGTGGTTCGTTGTAGCCTTCCCAGGCCCTGTTATAACCCCACCCATGCTCTAATGGTGGATGGGGCTCTCCATTCTCAACCATGTGTGGAGGAAGATTCTTGGAGGAGGAGAAGAAGGGGAAAAAGGAGGGATGGTACCCGTCTGGTTGCCAGGCTGCTCACCCCTCTAGTGCCTCCCCCAATCCACCACTGCTACCCAACCCCCACTTTTTCTACCACTAAAATGATGATGGATTGATCTCAACCAGCGGAAATGACTTTTTTAACGCCCACATTTTTTGGTTGCACATAGATGGGGGCTGGGGTTTAACAAAGGTAAAATTTACCCATTAAACTTCCCCCAAACCAAAAAAAAAGTATTTTGATATATGTGTCCTTGCATTTGGTTGTGGGCACATGTTTGTGAACACATGTGCATAACACCACGTGTGTGCGGGTGCATTTCTGTGTGTGTGCGCTTTATAAAAGGCAGCTTGTGGAGCTAATTAAAAGGCCTTGTGTAGGACAGAACCATTCATCTTAGTGATGGGCCCAAGCTGTCACTTAACCCACAGTCCTGTGGGGGAATGAACTGCAGTTGCAGGAGTAAAGGACACAACACACACACTCTTTCTCCTCCTCACCATCTCGAACATCTGTATGTTAGGGTTGAATATGCATCTAGTTTTTAATCTGTTGTTTTATGTTAAAATATTCAGATGAGTGGTGTGTCTTTTGCCTCTCTCTTCTTTGCCACTTGTCCATGATGGAAAGAAATCCCCTCCTCCTGTCAACCATCCCCCTCTAAAGGTGACAAGAACAGTTAATGTTGAGATGTGCTCCCTTTGACGGAGGGTTTAAGATATGCAGAAACCTCCCTCTAGATTTTCTGTGCTCAGCAGGGTTTTTGGATCACAGGGCAATTTTATTAGCTGTGATGGGGCCGACAAAGAATGCTGGCAATGGAATTTGCAATTGATGCCTTTTTAGTATGCATCTCAGGCCTGCATATCCTTTGGCCTTCCTTGCTTGCCCCCTGCCCCCTGCTCCATGGGTGAACCCAAGTTGCCTGTCCCCTTGCCCTCTCATTACCACCACAAGCCCAGGGGTGCTGCCAGGGCACGGAGAGGTTAGGCAGCTGGGTCAGGGCACAATGGTATATGGTTAAAAATCGCACATCACATTTTCATGGATGAGCAAACTTAATGCTGTCTGTTATTGATTATGGATGATGAAAATTGATTGAGCTCTGCCGGAATAACATTGTCAGTGTGTATGTGCAGGGTAACTGCATTCATGTGCAACTGTAGTGTAAGAATGTGCAATCTTATTTCAGACTTCTGGTTGACTGGTTGATCATGACCAAGTGGCAACCTCTGGGGCTAAAAAAAATTGGGCCAATGCAGAAATACCAAAAACTAAATTTTCTTGAATGGCCACTTGAGGTTGGCTCCAAGAGTGTGTCAGTCCTTATGCACTCATGTTAAAATGTCCGACTTTACAGCAGAAATACACGTTTACAGCCTGGTACAAAGAAAAAGCCTGATTTAGCATTTTGTTGAACTAAAAGACCCTCTGAGGAGTCAGATATTCAGTTTTCCATAAGTGCATTATGTTTTAAATGTTTTAAGCAGTTTTGTTCTTAGCAAAATTAGCATTACCATTAGTTTTATCGAAGTTAACTATAACTGTAAATGCACCGTGGTTACTAAGCTAGCAGCTAGCTTTTGGGTTATTTTCACCCTTGCGTCCAAATGTGATCACGTCTGGCTCCAAAAACCAAGATGGCCAAACTCAAACCCAAAACAGGAGTTCACAAATGAATGGGTGATGTCATGGTGGCCACAGCCATTATTTTATAGAGTCTATGGTCATGACCAGCTGTAGGATACACACATTTATCACTCCATCAGTGGCAGCCGGTTCTCTCAGGGGGAATGGGCAAACACAAATAGTTGCTGAGTTTGGTTTTCCAGAGCTTTTATTTTCTGGGACTACGGTTGAAGAGGCCTCACAGCAGTAAACAAGGATATATTTGCAGGGGTTATGGGTGAGAGGTAAGTGGCAATACATGCATGACCTGAACAGCACTGTGAAATATCCCTCAACACATGTGTTAGGGGACCGACACAACAGTGAAATGTTTGGTGATTTAAAGTCACTCTGGCATTTTGACTGATCGTTCTCTATGCATCAGGGTCGTCCCAGGTCTGTCTGCCCCTTGCCCTGGACAGCCCTCCCACCAAGCAATACTAGTTCTTCTTCTGTTGTTGCGCCATTCGAGATCAAATTACAATAATTACATCCTCTGAAAGTTTTTGGCATATCGAGTACTGCCTAAATCCTCTAAATCCACTTGTGAACAGTAGGGTACAGACCATGCCTACTATTTGAATCAAAGCCCAGGGGGAGGGCAGGTGCCCGATATTTCACTTAGGCTTAGCATAGTGGGTATTGTCAAATGTGGTCTTACCAGCTTGGATCACAAGAGCAATGTCAGCATTCATCTCTCTTTATTCTTGGAAAAGGAACAATGCCTGAACCATCACCCTGCTCTGCCTCTGGCCTTTTGTTGGTGTTCTTTAGTGTGTTTGTGTGCATGTGCCGGGTATTTGTATGCTTGACAGTGTGTTGCAACACCTGCGGAGCACATAAAAGCAACATGTGTGTATGTGTGTGTGTTTTGTTTGTAGGGGATAGAGGTCGATCCCTGAGGGGGTCTGTTGCACTGAGACACGTAGGGAGCAAGGGGTCACTGGGAAGGGAGGGGAGGTAGGAACCCTCACCTCCACATGAACCTTTAACTAGTGAGAGACAAGTGAAGAGAGAGATGGGGGGGGGGGGGGGTGTGCTGAGACTTGAGCTTGAACATACGTCTGCAGGGCCTTAGACAAATGATAGGGATTTCCTCTGCCTTACTGACCACGTCTGACTGTCTAAGCCCTTATCTTTTATCTGTCTGTCTGCTGTTGTGAGGAAGGGAAGTACCATCTAACTACCCAGCTTGATACCCATAGTTTAGAAATATGGTAAACAGAGATTGAGAAGCAAAGTCAAAGAGATCAGAGAGAACATTGGCAGTAACACAGGTTGTCAGAGGATATGCCTTTTTATAGCTTTCTCTCCTCTTTAGGAGAAATTCCTAGGAAATGTTGGAAGGACATTTTCACAGTGAAAATGTGTTCCAGGAAATGAGGAAAAATTCTCATGGAGCTATGTTTTTTCTCTTTTTTTGCACAGCATACATTTACTATTCCAACTCTGTTAACAAGCAGGTGGAAAGCCAATAAATCTGAAAGTTTTAGCTCTTTAATTTGAACAGTTTCCTGTCAAAAAAGCGTCTTTTTTTTTTTTTTTTTTTTTTCTAAAAATGAACCTGTTCAAATATGGGAGCTCTGTTAGATTGTTGGGTTGCTCATGGTGTGAACTGTGTGTGTGTGTATGTGTGCGCGAGCTGGAACTGTTAATGGAGTGAAGCAGCATGAATCTCTCCGCAGGGTAGGCCTAATGTCGACAGTGCAGAAAGAGATATGGGCTTCAGTTGTGTGTGTGTGTGTGTGTGTGCTGGTGGGTGATGGATGGACAGTGCCGGGGTTAAAGCGGGGTCACCCTGTTTGTTTTGTTGTGTTTAGGTTGAGATGGGGCGAAGAGGCCCTCAAAGCTTTACTTTGTGTTAATAAGGTCTGTTTGCCACACTTCATCACCATACCTCAAAGTCTGATGCGCTGTGTGTGCAACCTCTCCCCCTCCCTCTATATCTCTCACACACATTGCACACACTCCCAGATAAAACGGGGAGTGCTGAAAGATACTTAATCACTATCTTCAGGTAAGTGTGAATGATTGCGCTTCCAAATAACTAATTGGTCCCCCTTGGTTGCAGTGAGCTGCATATCAGCAGTGTTCCACAGCACTTGACAGTCTCTTCATCTATCAGCAGAAGATCCTTGAGCTTCCCTGCCTGCCTGTTGTCGTGCCATTATTCCAAACTGTAATGTCTTACCTTTGGTGAAATCACTAAGTCTCCCTTGGACAGGAGAAAAACACACTGATGGCCGATCCCACTGATGGGAGTAAATACAGGCTCATGGACCCTTTTATCCCGGCGTATCGTCTGTTTCATCACTAAGCTGTTTTTCCTGAGATATAAATAGGAGTGAAATCGGTCGCCAAGGTTGGCCTTGTGACCTGAGCTATCTTTACCGGGGCAGTATATGAGGGTCGTTTATCCATAATGGGATATAATTCATGCTTGCTACAGTAGGTGACCTGCTGTACAGTCTCAGTCACATAACTTACATTGGCAGGATTTGCGACAAGACGGTAAGTGGGAATTGCTGACCCATCATCATCAGCAGAATAGGGATGCGTCTGTGACTCGCTTTACCAAGGTTGATCTCCTCAATCTTGCTCTTTAAGCATGTCGATTTCATTTCTTGTTCCACTACGCTGCCGCCCTAATGCTCTACATTTTCAGCTGATGTTGAGATGTGCTTAACTGTCAGCTACATTAGTGAAGCTGGTCACTAGTCACAGTCTGTCAGCAGTTCCCAGGTGTGAATGTGACACACTGCATTTCTTAACATGTGTGCCCAGTCAATTTCCCCCAGATAAAGAAATGTTCTTGGGTTGTTAGATCATTCTAAAACCACCAATCAAAGGCTGGAGTGCTGTTCACCTGTGTGATGATGCTTCTGATCTCTGCTGTGGCCCCCTGTGCATGGGTGTCAGCTGCTGCTGTAATGAAACTAAATGTAATAGCCAAAGCCCTCACCTGGAACAAGAAAGATCACTGGGCCATATCCTCACTTTCACACTAGAGTGTCCTGACAAATAAACTCCATATATGTTAGCAGTGGTCCCCTGCAAACCCTGTCACATTTATCTTCTCAGCCTGACTTGGCTTATCTAGGTTCCAGCCTGTCAACCGTAGAGCATTATCATATAAAGGGATTCCACTTCGTAGTTTGTGAGCTGTGAGTGGAGCTATGTGTATCTGGCTTTTTCTGTGTATTGCATGAACACATGTTGAGTCTGTGAGTGTCCACATATAACAGATGATGTTTGTACTTGCATGTAGTTATGGGTTGTTGTTTTTTTGATAGCGAGATTCTTCATTCTCAGGTGGCCCACTGAAAGTCAAAAAGTCAGTTTGCAGTGTACTTCAGGGGATGTTTAGGTCCCCAGATTTAGCTGCAGAATGAGTGCTCCTCACTTTCATGCTGCTCTCTGATACAGGCAGCTGCAGACCCAGACTCAGAGTGAGTCTGAGTGAGACAGAGGCAGCTGCCCTGGGAAGAGAGGCTTTGTCCGGTCAGGCTCCAAGATAATGTAACCCTCTGCTTAGAAGTGGTGAATTTACAGCTCACAACAGCTTAATACGATACAGTCTCTGGCTTTTTAAAGAAAGATATTCATGCGCATTTCTTATCCGTCGTTTGTGTATTTAGCACACATTAACTTTGAGGGCAAACTTGGCTTGTTCACTATATTACATGAGTCTCTGCCACCCTGAATGTCCTTCAAACTCACAAACTATATATGGAATATTCATATTGAACAGCTGAATCCAATTCGACAAACATAATTCAGTTGGGTACAGCCCTCCTTCATTTTAAATTTAAGCGAATTAGTGGACTCAGGTGAGATGAATCTGCATGACGCTGCTTTTCTCCAGCCTGATTCACTTCCATCAGATGAATGGATATAGATACTATTAATTTGTTTGTGTCAACTTTGTGCACAAAGGCACCTGTTATCAGCACAGTCCTGCAGCCAAGTGGTAGTCGGACCGCTGGATTAATCCTCTCTTTATAACAAATCACCTCCCTCTTAACCTTTCAGAGGAGCTGGGAGGAGAGTGTGAAGGATGAGACAGGCAGAGATGATCACACAAGATGATAGTTTTGCTATTAATGAGCCCTGTGCTATTATCAGAAGTAATGACTTTTTCCACAGACATTAAGGCTTTTATTTATGTCTCGCTGCCTAGCTGCTATACCTGTAAACAGTCACCTGTTGGAAACAAAACGATCCATTTGTTGTGAAGAGTCTGAACCCTGCCATCAGTTCAGGGCCAGAATCTCTTTGTGTATTCGAGGCAGCGGTATTATGATGAAGTTCTTACAGAGAGAGAGACAGTTTTCTGAAGGATGAAAGCATTCCCGTCATATGTTTCCCTTGGGATGTGGTCGCTCTCAAAGCAGCCCTCCTGCCGACAGAGATTTGGGAGATTCCAGAAGGCCTTAAAATCTTGCAGAACATAAGGGAGGGCAATGAAAATACAACATGGGGAGAGACGCCCATAAGAAGCATAAATGTACGCTCATCAAAGTGAATATTTCCTCTATTTCCTGTCTTTTCATCTTTTATGTATTTCCTCTGACAAAACACTTCTTTTAGGCCTCATTCTCCAACAGATATGTTACTGATAATTAGGCTTACAATAAAAAAGCACCAGACATTTGAGGATATCCCCCTTTTGAAAATGTCTTTTCAAGGGAAACTTTCGGTGACTTTTCCTCTTGAGATAAAAGTCAAAGGAGCAACTGACAACTTCATATCTGCCTGTGAGTTCTTCCTCCGTCCTCTCTCTCCTATTTAACTTGCTTGTCTTTCCACATGTTTCTTCGCACCCACTCATTTCGAAGCTCTGCCCTGTCATTACCTGGGACAGAGGTGGGTTCATGGTGCATTTTGCACTCTGTAGTTTCCCTTCCTTCCTCTCCTATTTGCCCCGCATGCAAATAATCATCATGCTGGAGGAGCTCTGCTTCAGGTTATCTGCTCTCTGGTCTTATGTTTTCTTTTCTCTCCACTGCTCCTTCAGTGAGGCAGGCAGACACAGCCGGGAGCGAATGGTATTTACACTTATCTGTGTGCTGTTCACCATGAGCGGTTGCATTGCATAGTCTGGTTACATGAATAGAAGCAGTCAATGCTCTACAGACTGGAAGGGCATTCTTCTGCTCACGTAGATATGGTCCACATATGATACAGGAGTGCTCAGGCTGCTAACTGCTCAGTCAGATGTAATTACTGTGTGATTAATGACTGGTTTGAGGCAAGTCTTAATGCAAGTGTTCTACTTGTGTAGCGTGCTGTTAGAAAAGGCTTTGAGAGTTAGTGTTTGGTTTTGTTCAGAGTCTGACATGTCCTTGTCTAAAGGTGAGAGTTCATGACTTTAAATAGACAGGTCAGTGTGGGGCGTTTTTTTTTTTTTTCACACTTTGATGCTGAAGCTCCTTTTAAATAGCCGGTTCTAAAGTGTGCTTGCCTTTGAAGCTAGGTCAATATGCATGTGTGTTAAACATATGCACAAGCTGGATGAGGTTTTCTATTTTAAAATTCTCCCAAGGATGAAAGCAAGGTCAGTGGCGTTACGCTTGAGCGTAAACAGCCATTTGAATGTTGTGCTGTATTTAGACAGGTGTTAAAATGGGAGGTAAGTGCATCTAAGTAGTGTTTACACGCATATTCCGGTAAGCCCACCATATTCCACTGGCTATATTCTCTTGGTAAATCATCAACAGTGTCTTTCCTATGGCTCTTTCCACACAGTTATTATGCAAATTGCAGTGTACTCAGGGTGTGCATAATGTGAGCGTGCGTGTTTGTGAGTGTGTGCACGTGTCCTATGTGTTTAGAATTTGAACAAGATTTAAGACTCATGCTTACATAAATTCCCATGAGCTACTTATTTGTCTTTTTCTTCACCGTGTTTCCATGACACACATCTGATCTACGTTATCTGTTTCACTGCTTGCAAAAAACTTAAGTGGGATACAAGCACAGAATACAGAGAGAATAAGTCAAGCTAAGAGTGGAGGGGGTAGGAGTGTACTGGCCTAGAAGTGAGAGCTTTGGTAGACATAATCTCTTTTATGCCTTTAATTTGGGAGGATTAGTAACCTACATTCTCTCCTCTCATCTCTTCCAGGCCAGCCTTTTATGGATGGACACTGCTCCTTTTATCGCTTCTTGCCTTTTTTTATTTGACTTCAAGCAATTATTCTGTCTTTTTGTCTTCACTTGCCAAGAACTTAAAATGCTTGTAAATCTAGGTATTTGAGGTTTGGATTGGATTTCATGAATTTTGGTAAATGCCTGAGCATACAAATATATTGAAACATGATGCGATTTTATTCTTTTAAAACAAAAATGACATAAAAGTACAATAGAACAAAAACATTTGACGAGGATAACATATAATAAAACTCATAGTTGACATTCTAATGTTTTTTAAGAACCTTTGTATGTATGCTCATCCTTGCAGCTCCAGGGGTGTGATTAGTGAGAGGGACGATTGCCAATCATCCTTCATTTCTTCCAGGCAGTTAGATGAGTGGCGATAGGGGGGCCGTTGTTCTGGCGTTATAGTGTGTAAGGATGCGTTGTGATTATGTAACGCACACACACCCAAAACTGCTCCAGCATGATAAATTCCTCTCACCTACTGTTGTCCTCCATTGATCTGGCAAACAGAGTTCTTCATTGATTGCGGTCACCCGCAGATCACAATCAGAAAGATGCACAGTGCGAGGTCTTCTTTAAGCCTGAGAACACAAAAGACAGATGCTGGGCTGTAAAATGCCTGCATCTTAATCTGTCCAGATGCCACCCTGCAATCTTCCTCTCCCATTCCCTGTCCTCTGCTAATACATCTTGTTTTCTCTGTCAAGTTTTTATAGTGTCCTTTGAGTGCCGAGGAAGGGGCCGGTGTTATTAGAGCGATTTGGTTCTGCATAAATCATAGTGTTTGATGATGAATGACTCTGAGTGAATGCTCCATGCAGCTTTGTAATTGCTGACGGAGAAATAGCAATTTTGTCACAGCATAGAAATATATTGATTTATTAAAAGCATAGTTCATAATGTGCTTTCAGACTTTGTTCTAATTTTTATTGATGTCTTCATTTGATATCCACATCAGCACACTGAACAAACTGCTGCTTCTCTGATGATTTACACTGGACCCGTCTGTGCGTCTGCAATAATTCATCTCTTTATTTGTGTGACCTAAAATGAAAAGAGTCCATTATGTGCCCCTTCTTATGACAGCATCCCCTATATAATAAGGACATATATTTCCTATGCTGTAGGATTTGGTGTGTAATATGTAAATAAGAGATAGATGGAGGGTGAGGCAGGAGGCCAGGAGGAGAGCGGAGGAAGCAGAATCACAAAATGAGGAGAAAATTGAGAAAAAGAAAAGATAAGCCATTTTTGGCTGTGGTTACAGTAGATGAGCGAGCACATCAGCAGAAGTCTTGCCAACAGCATTCACAATGTTTTTCACAAATGAATGTTTTCTCAACGCTCATTTTCCACCATTCATGATCATTTTCTTTGTTCATACATTACATTAGAAGACTGACAACAGGCTTCATTCCTGCTCATTCTCCGTATGATTTCTATTTAGCGCAATTATACACGAGCAGCTGTGGAAGTGGCCATGCAAGGAGGGGAGTGGGCTTGAAGGCTTAAAGACTGATGACCCTGTCCTTTTCCCATTTACTTCTAATCTCTGTTCTGATGTGAAGTAGATTGTATTGCTTTGCACATCGGCAGGTAGCCCCCTGCCACCACTCTCTTAGCCGGCACACTAGCTCTCCTTGTTAAAGACTGACCACTGATCAAGTGCCAAGGGCCTTCCCAGGTCAGGCCAGGGTGCTCTCTTGACCTTTGTCTGCTTAACTCCAAATTATGATGTATTAAGGCACAACGGACTACTAATGGCTTTGCATGTATTAAACATCTGTGCTGCTCCTTGATCAAAGAGCCATTTACAACAGGACCCTAAATATGCTCACAGGAAATAGTGGTGAGTAAAAAAGGTCAGGGGTCAAGGTGGGCGTGTGAAGTGGACCTGTGGCTAATTATTGGCTTGCGAGAGCCTTTGTACTGAAAGCCAGCTGTAAGACTAGAGAACTAAGGTCTTTAATATCCTGTTTGCAGCCCTTAAATGTTTCTCTGTATCAGAGAGGAGAATTCCTGAAGGTCAGAAATGGAGGCTGCCGCTTTGATGATGATCAGGCATGTCCTCCAGCCTTGGAAGCAGATGATAATCTGCGATGCACACACCTAGAGAGAGACTGCCACATTCTTGATTGCGGTGAAGACCATTTCCCATTACTGCAGTGCATGATAGTAGAATGGCAGTTGCACTTCAGGGCAGCGTTACTCGTCTTTCAAAGCGAGTGAGCATTGTCTCAGTTCAGAGTTGTGGCTCCATTCCTGTGGTGTCAGAAATTATACAGTTGGTCTGCAACGACAAAATCTGCTGTTTGGACTTGACTAGGCCATGGAGTGCAGTGCTGTTTAGCTCAAAACCCCTCAATTTGCTTAGACTTAAATGAGACATTGAGAAGTCACCAGACATTCCTGAAGTGAGTGAGCAATCACTCTGTGTTGTCAGGGCAGAGAAATGATAGAGGAAAGTGATCAAATTATTGAGGAAAGGTAAAGGTGGTTCATGTGTTTATAGGTTACCACCAGTAGTGATCGTGTTTACTGGAATATGAGGTTTTTCCAAGAACTTGGGTAACTGTTGGGTTTATGCTTGAATGACTAAGTCAGTTGAGCAACTATTTGATTCCATTTTTCATGCCTGTACCTGTGCACCACAACTGAGTGATCCTCAGTGCATTGCACTTCAAAGAGCTAAAGTACTATTAACCTGAGCAATTAGTTATGTTCTGAAGGTCAATAAGTCATTGATCTTCTTAATTAGAAAGTGAGAATGGATGATTCTTAATCGTTCTATTTATCTCTGCTCCAGATGTGCTCAAGGGCTCACGTTATAACAGCATCTTTCCACCTGACAGGGGGTAAGATATCTCAGGAAAGACAGGATGGCATTGTCCTAGTAAAAAGCAGACTTTGTCTTCCTCTTTGTTTACCCCTGGACTTAATCCCCAGTCACTTTGACAAGTTTCTTTAACAGAGAGCGTAATTATGGTCAACCTCACTGTAAATTATAGTAAACCTTGTGAACACTGGCAGCGGCACAGAGAGCCTTTGTAGAGGTGGATACATGACATTATTTATTAAGTAATAAGCCTTTTAAGTGTTATTCAGTCAAAGATTTGGCTGGCTGTAGTTCTCTAAGGTTATAATAGTCCTTTTTTTCATGAGCCGACTGTCAACGAATAGAGTGTGCTGAATGGTAATTATATTCCAGTGTTCACCCTATAGTGTATTTCTTAAAGGGCCATGAACACACAATGTCCGGGCCATCAGTAACCTTCTGTCGCCCTAGTTTTTGCAATGTATCCTGCATCGTTGGCTCTGGTCTGTCTTTGTCAACTGTTTTTTGGCTCATTCAACATGGATGTTGGACCCGATGGAGCCCGTCAGTGAGTGAAATCACTCTGACTGGCAGTTCAGCTCAGTGCTCAAGAAGAGAAACGGAAGTGAGGCAAGTAAACAAGCGACAAAATTCAAGAGGGTGAAGGACTGACAAAAGAAAAGTGTTTTCTTTAGCAGAAACAGTCTGTTATTACTTGTGTTATTGTTCACTAGAGCATGGTGCTTTGTTCTTTCAACATCAGGTTGTGTTGTTAAAGTGCTAACTAGCATCTTGGATCCGTCCGATCCAGTCTTCCAGTTTCCCTTTTTGAATAACGAATACAGATTACCACTACCTGCCTGTATGGAGAGTTATTTCCGCTCACACAGGCACAGAACGTACATGCTGGTTGGTTGCTGGCTATAGTCTTAATGGCGTGTGCAAGTGCAACTTTCTGTCCGAGACACAGGCGACATGAAAAGACACAACAGCCAGCCTTTGTAGCCACCAGTTCTTTGAGGTCAGTTTGGTGTGTCTGGGCCTTAACACCTGCAACCCACATAGCAGTCCTGAAATGCTGCTCGGAAATAAACAAACTGGGGAAATGCAGAATTTTATTCAGAGTTTCTTTAATTGGGCAAAAATTAGGATGTTTTGTAGCAGACCTAGCCATGAACCTATTATGAAGTTTTTATTAACACACTACATTACTGGGGTCATGTACAAGAAGCAATACTACTACCTTAAACAGAAAAAAACTTTTCATCAACTTTCCTTTCTTCACCTTTCAAGAAAGTATTGGAGCGATATATTTTATCTATCTGTCTCTCTTTCTAGGCTTGACCTTTTTTCAGTTTCTCTTCCTTATGTCTCAGTAAGCTATGTTTCTGTCTTGCTCTGTGGGGGTTTATACTTGGTCCATGGCAGAGGTCTCTCCCCTTTTCCTCTAATTGGCCAGCTCCCCTCTCTCCTTGCCTGCTAGATAATTGGACATGCAACCCCAACCCTCGCATCCCAATCATTGGCTCTCTCCAGCCCCCCTCTGCATTCCACACACTTCTCATCCCAGTGTGAGTCTCTCTATGGACCTGTCTTTGACCACCGGATCAAAGGGAATATACAACACATCGCAGCCCAGGCTGCTCTCGCCTCACTCACAATACCAAATATCAGTATGAGATGGATTTTTATGTCCAGTATATTGCATTCAACATCTCCCTCCACTACCTGAACCCCTGGAGACAAAGAGCAGCATCTCCCTTTGCAGTACATGGAGAACAAGGTAATTCATTTTGGGGTAGCCCTGCTGGAATTATTCATAAGGGGTTCAATATCAAAATATTCCACTCTGCTCTGGCCCTTAATAATTCATGCTTAGAATTCGTCTTCATTGGTGTAGGGAGCAAAGGAGTCATCTGTCACTGTAGGGAGCCTTGGCTCTACTAGTACCCAGCCCTAGCGTTGGTTGTCAGGGTTTACAGAGGTAGGGCAAGAGGGAGGGAACAAAAGAAGGAGGCGTGTGGCTTTGTCACACTGACGAGTGGGGCCCCCCATCTCTGGGAAGGAGGCAGCTCGAAGGAGGAGGAGGCTGAGCTGTTGACCTTTGGGAAAGGACCATTGGCTTCAGATTGAGTGATGGTGTCAGCCGCTAGTGTAAAACACCTCTATTAGGAATGCCTGGCATGCTTGGGCGCTTCTAATTATGAAGAATGCAAAACAACAGTCAGGAGAGACAGGAGAGGTCGCCTCGCAGTCAGCCATACGCCGGGCTTACTCATCAGCTACTGCTGCGTGGGACCCACCACCGTGTGACTACTTGTCTTACCTCACACACACAAAACCATACAGATCTGACACATTCCCTGCCCAAGCTTTGTAGTATATGCCTACCACTGGCTGCCTCTCTTGAGATTTTTGTTGTGTTACTAGTAGTGCTTTGTTTTCCTATATGTTGTGCTGCATTTGAGCTTGCTGAGTGGGAGTTCAGACAGACCCTGTAGCCTGTCTTAGAGGGAAAAAAAATGAGATCAAGCCAAGAACCTGGACGCAGAGAAAAATAGCTCAACATTTGTGCTTACTTGAAAACACCCAATGATATAAGACATCTGTGTGCAGTTTCACTTGTCTGTGTTGTCATCCCGCTTTCCTGTAAGGTATCCCGGTGAGGGTAGAAGTCTTGTAACATTATCAGGAGATATGCATAGCTACTGGGCGGTCAGTGATGAAGGGAGGAATGGACAGGCAGAAAGGATGGAGAGCGGAGGGAGTCCCCAGAGATTTTCCCATTGAGAGACGGAGGTCAACAGCAGAACACAAATAGGCTTCTTTCTTTTTTTTTCACGAGCTATGAAGGAGGGAAACGACAGTCCCTTCTCCCCCCTCCACCTTCAACCCCCTGCCTGATCAGTCAGTGAGAACTGAGAGCTCATTATAACAGACCACAGAAAAGCACAGTAGAGGTGCTAAGACCAAAGGCAGGGGCCAGACGGTAAAAAGCTGATACTGAAATGCCATCACTGGCTTTCTGCTGGCTGATACAATATTCTTCATGTCTTAAATGCAGAATTTATGTTGTATAACTCTTGTGCTGATGTTTCAACCATTCCCTATCTCTCAGTGAATAAAAATCAGGATGCACCAGTATGTTTTGAGGGATGATCAACTGTTGTGAAACCTCACAGTATTCATCCTTACTTCAGCAATAAAACGTTTCTCCCCTGTGCGTTTTCAGAATAACCCAACTGGCAGATTTGTCATCTCATACAGTTTTACTGTCACCAGCTCCCATAAAACATCTCTATTTGTTTAGTGGCAGCCAAGCGTTGCTATTTCTCTCAAAGGAATGCCCTTGTGCTCGCCCCAGTAACCTTGAGCTTAATGGAGGAGGTCAGTCTGGAGTAGAAGGGTGGTGGTGGTGGTGGTGGTGGGGGGGGGGGGGGGTCCTTATAAAGAAGGAATATGAAATAGAATGAGGGAATAAAGTAGTCAGGGTTGCTAATGATAGCAGGAAGGAGGGCAGTGCTTGGAGCCAGGTGATTTTTCAGTATCTAGAAATTCATCTCCTGCCCTCTTCTGGGGCTCTTTCTATCTCTCTTCTTCACCCTCCCATTCTCTTCCTCTCTTTGTCTCAAATTGGTCTGAAAGAGCTATTGTTGGACTTTCTTGCATCTCAGCAAAAATTAGTTCTCTTTGCATTTCCGTCTCCCAAACACTATTGTTGCCTCGGTGTCTAGGATTTAATATTCCAAATACTCTATATGCATGCATCTTTAAGGCATTTATTTTCTGTTGGTGGGAAATGAACAGGGCCCAGCAGAGAGGCAGTGACAGGGGAGAGCGAGAAAAATAGAGTCACAAATGAGGTCCAGGTGTGGGGGTAATCAATTTCATGGAGTTTGGTTTTGCAAGGCTTCATGCTGAAGGAGACTATCATAATTGGGCCACCATTTCAGACAGGTAATGGCTTTGCAGTATTCATTCTTTTTAGGATACACACACACAGACACACAAACACACACACATTCCTGCATGGACCCATGGAAATCACAGGCCATTGAACACAATTGAGACAGATAGGTTTGTGGCATTTCCTAGTAACCCCCATGTTTCAAGGACTCTTGCAGGCTTGTTCATTCATCATAAGGGAAGGTCTGTTTGGAGGAGCTTTTTCCTTTGGCTGTAGTCAGATTTATCACAGAGCACAACTCCTGTTTGGCGTGTTAACATTAGCTAGATGAGCTGTCCAGAGCTGCAGGTGGTGCAAAGTTAAAGGGGCTTTTATTAAGGCTAAACTGTAAATGGATTCACATCACTAAACTGCTGCACACAGGTGGCCAGTGTACCCATGGATCATCCTAGTTGTCAGCCCTTGTTTTTCACTTTTTCCTCTGCAAACTAGCAGAAAACACAAGTGTGTTGCTGCAGATCGTCCTCATCAGAATCCCAACTGGGTCAGGACATATCAGCTGTTCATAAAAATAATATAATTATGAGAGATTTGGCGTCATTAACATATATAGAAATGATTGAGTAAAAACTAGATTTGAAGTTATTTTGCATAAAAAACACATAAAGTCTTCTGTCTGGCAGTAACTGCTATTCATGTGACTGACAGAGCCTCATTCAAATGTCTGTTCAGTGCTGCTCTTGTCGAGAATCGTCATTAAAATGACTTGCTGCCTTTACGCTGTAAAGAATACTTAATTAAAATATGAAACTTTATCTTAATTGGTCCCAATTAACAATTGTTCTGCAACTGCAGCAGAAAGAAAAGTCAAGAGGAACTGGCATCCACTGGCATTTCCACACATATCTTCTGAAACACACACACGAACAGTGCACACAAAAGAACATGGATCTTACCGTCTCTTGCATTTTTTCCTGCCTTAATGGATCCAATTACTCTTTCAAAGACTGCCAACACTGTACCTTATGGTGAGCCAATTGAGATGGTAATTCAGTTGTTTTTAATGGACACGCTCTCAATAATAAACCTGTGGGGGGAAAGATTTTCCAGACAAATTGCGGCTCACGTGGTAAACGTACATTATGCTAATGTGAGGTGCAGAGGGGTTGTCATGTCTCATGAGGCAGGGGGTGTCATGTATTCCCCTTTTATAATGGAGGAACCCTTCCTGTAATTGCCCCTAGTTTTGTACATTAATGGGAAGCGAGGGGTTTGCACGTAGCACTGAAGTATGTCACAGTGTGTTAAAATAACATAGAAATGGACACATTTATGTGCATCTCCCCCGCTGAGGAACCAGTATGGCATGTTTCACCAATCTGCATCGTTTGTTAGTCATGGTTTAGATCTTGGATATGCTCTACTGCTTTGTTTGAGGGAGTCTAACAATGACAGAACAACAGATGGCTCTGAGAATTTGGTCCAAAGTGTTGAGGCACAATTAACACGAGCTCACTGTAGAACATTCCTGCTGGTCCGCTCACTCAGATCCAATATCATCTCTCTGTGGTACCCGACAAGCTTGTGTTCTTGGCTTGTCTCCTCCTGACCAGCCATCGAGTTACCTCCCCCTCCCCTCACAGGTTCTCAATCTCTGACACTTAGCAGACAGGAGCCTGGGATGGAGACCACCGGACACAGAGGAGGTCACTGTATCCCGTTTCACCAGCAAGGATGAATAGATTTGGGACAACCAAACACACACTGCCCCCAGACAGCCTAGGGCACCATGGTCCGGAGAGAAGAGGGAGGGAGAATAAGAAAGAGTGACTGAAGTGCATTCCTGAAAGGGGGAGAGATGGGATTGAATGACGAGGGAGGACGGGGGGCCACTGGTGACACTGGTAGCCAGTAAGATCGGGTTTTCTCTCTGAAAAGCAGGCTCAGAAAAACAATGACTTTGGCATCTGTCTGGAAGGGAGAAACAGAGACTGGGATCCTGTGCCGTGGAGTGCTGAGGGTTCACGGGAATGCCTTTAATGTAACCCTGCCTGGGCTCTCATCGGATACTTCATGGCTCTCCTTGTAGAATGTAACATGAATCAAACTCTATCGCCGCATCAATTAAAGCGGCACACTCACCGACTGTGAAGCTCCCTCTCGGAGTTGAAAACACTGTGGATGAGAAGATTACAGTGAATAACAGAGGTTTGTGTGCCAAGATGACTTGTCTTGTCCTCGGGCCATATCCTACATTAGATAAGGATCAGCATTCCTCCACTCTACAGATGTAGGTCATGTAGCCACAGTGGTGCGAGCAGCATTTGAGTCTTGCTTCATTTGTTTTATTACCCATCACTGTGTACTGTGAATTTTCTGCCTTTGCACCTCGTAGATCAAATTGAGTATCTTGCTCCACTTTGTCTCTTATTTTTCACTGCACCCGCGGAGCTTAGATAAAATCAAATCAACTTTTCTCTCCGTGCCATACACGCATTATTCACTAAACAGTCACAATAGGGCATAAGTTTGTTTTTGGAAGTGGGGGCGGCAAATGAACTCAGATTTCTTAAGGAAGACAGAAAGAAAAAGAAAACGCATAAAACCAAATAATGAAACTATATCAATCTAACATCTATTAATCTAGCATGTGACAGAATTTGTAGTAGAAATACTTTGTTATTTTATATGGTATTAATGCTACAACCCCATAAAATCACATTTGATAGATATATGATTATTTGCTATGTTAAATAAAAATTTCACCGTCCTTTACTGCCATATCAATTTTGAATTATAGCAATGTTTTTATGAGAATATTATAATGCCACATTGTCAACTATAATTTTGACATTGTCTGCGCCCAGTAGCTCAGCGGGTAGAGCAGGTGCCCCATGTACAAAGGCAATGTCCATGCCGCAGGGGCTTTGTGTTCGATTCCAGCCCAAGGCCCTTTGCTGCACATCATTTCCTCTCTTTCCCCCTTTCATGCTTGAAACTGTCCTGTTATTAAAGGCAAAATTCCCCAAAAAATAATTAAAAAAAACATTCGACCCCAGTGTAAATTCAGTCACACATACACACAGTAATGCACATACACACACGAAGGAGAAAGAAATCTAGAAAACCATCCACGGGGAGTTGAGGGCAAGTCTCGGGGTTACTCCTCCGATGAAGTATGGCAGTTTGAATGAGACTCTATGCTGGGAACTGCAAGATAAAGAGATATCTATCAGCTAAGCCTGCAGCGTGCGGGCTAACACAGGTCAGGTGGCCTGTACCCAGTAGCTCAGCCAGGGGCTTACCACGCCCTGCAGATACAGATAGAGTCCAGTATCACACACACTGCTGATTACTGCTTGTTTGTTGCATTCTTTGAATGGGGCCAGGGAATATTCCCCCAGTGTCCGCACTGCTCTAGGACAGGAAGAGGCTAAATAGAAGTCAATTAGCTTTGATTTCAGGTCAATTAGCTTCTTTCTTCGTCTACATTAGTGTGTATATTATCTTTGGGGAGAGGAAATCATGGGAGGGCTGTCAAGGACTCCTTGGTAGTCTGTCGAGCACATGTTGTCGGTCCAAAACAAGTGCTCAAACACAAACACTCTCAGAGGAGTAAATAAACAGACTGAAACTGACAGCGATGTGGAACAAAGGCAAACTGAAATCCCAAGATGATTGGTTTTGTACTTTTGAAAGAAAGCAAAGCTTGTTCTGTCTATTTTGAAATGGAATGGCAAATTTAATTGAATGTAGCTTTAAGATTGTTTCTTGGTACGGAGATATATTTGGCACATTGTGCTGTGCACTAAGAGGTGGTTGACATGGGAGAAGAGAACGCTCAGGCTTTGCTGAAAAGGAAATTGAAAAGAAACAGAATACCAGGAGTCAGATTTCATGAAATAATAGCTGTGACAGAAATGGGGAAAGGCAAGGCAGCACAGAAACCAAGAATGATTTTCGTCTTGGCCCAAAGAAAAAAGAGACAGAAGAAGACAAATATATCAGGGCCATAACAAATGGGCCATTGTGTAGGCAATTTAACATGCACACAGTGTAGTTGGAAGCAAATATTGCTTCTGTGAAACCATTATTGTAAGCTGAGGTTGGCCTGTTAGAGCGGAAATCTGATTTAGATTTCTTTGACTACAGTGCAGCACACTGCTGAACTGTTCCTCAGCTCCCTTTCTTCCAGGATTTTCTAGAGGGAAATTATTTTTTTCCTCTTTGTCAAGAGAGAGTTCAAACCAAGCGTGGCATCCTGGATCAGGTCCATGTGCCTGTGGCCTTTGTGTTTCATGGTGACCTGCCAAGGATCTTGCCACAGGGAAGAAGTTACTGCAGACCAGCGCTGCCTTCTTATGCTAGCCCTTCAGGCCACAGGTCAAAGGGCTACTGGCTGGAGCTGTCAACTCTGCTCTGCTTCTTAGAGCAAACACACACACACTCACAGGCACACGATATTCATGCACGAGTGGTCAAGCTCACATCAGCACAGTGAGTGCTCTCTTGCATGCTCACGCCTGGGCTGGAGTGGGGAGATGTCCATTTTGGCTTTAATTGTGTTGTTCTATGCATTAGCCCAGGGCTCATTGTGGGCTTATACGGGGCGTGGGTGGATGCGGATGCATGCATGAAGCAGTGGCAGAGGGCTTTTAGTGGACAGATGAGAAGGTGGAGGGCCTCTTCAGCCTGGGCATTGCTTTTCTATCTTATGTGGAGTGGCCATGGATTGCTCTTACTCCACCATTCAGGTTGATCACTGCTGGTCCTCACTTCAGCCATTCAAAACAATGGCTTTTGTTAGTGGTGGTGAGTCATTTAAAGTGCGTAATTTGGAGTACATTAGTGACAGATGGAGAAGCATTTCTGCAGCAGTGCAGCCAGTGTCCTGCTCACACAAGTGTGGCATTTATCATACAGTGTCTGTATGTTTACATGTGCATGAGAAGGTCTGCATCAAACAGAGGGAGAATCGGAGCATGTGTCCCAGTTGGTGAATGAATGTTATGCTCCATCTACTCCTGGAGGTTATTTCATTTTCTCTCTCATTACTGGAGTTATTACAGTAGAGAAGAAAAAAAATGTCTTTGGATCAGGAAATGAAGTTTTCATGGTTTGTATCCTCCTCTGTGGCTGGCCCTGTGTCTGTGTGTATTGGACTGGTACACCACGATTATGTTTTTGTGAATTAGATAAAAACACACTGACAGTAAAGGAGAGGGCAACTCAGGTCAAAATGACACAGACTCACATCCTCATGCATGCTTCATAACTTGAAACGCTGTTCACAACATCTGGCCTCACTTTTCACCGTATGAGGGGGAACACAGTAAAAACTTGGAAACCTAGATGTTTGATAAACACATATAATGCACATTTCTTAAGCGACCTAAATTACAACCCAAAATGTGTAACTGGAAGTGGGCCAAGTAAATATGCGCTCGTTTCAGTCTGGAGTTCAAGCTGGTGCGTAGGCTTTGTCAGAGTATACACTGGCTTAAAGTTAATGTGCTCTATGCAGTGTTCTGCCAAAAAAAGTTTAGTGTTTTGCAGTTACCTTCCTTTTAAGAAGTTTCAAGCAAAATCCTGCTCTACATATTCAACATTATGTAAAACTTGTATTGAGTGGAACACAAATCCAAACTTGGATATGGATCTTATGTTTTGAGCTGACTTTTTTTTTTCTCAGCCATGTTGCTAACAATATAAACAGACAACCACTGATAACCAGCATCAGCCACTGAGAGAAATAATGTAGACATATTATCTAAATATGGGCAGCAGTCAGTCTGAAAAGTTACTCATGACCCCCTTCATCCTTGAAGTAAAACATTTTAAGGCACTGCAGACATTGTGTGGTTTTAAGTACTTACATCAGCAGTAAGCTATGAAGTTGAATCATGAAGAGGAACCATCTGCTTTTGCCCCAATCCTAATACACCGCTTGCCCATCCCACTTAACCCTCACCCCTCTGTTCTTGGGATAGGATGTGTGGATTCTAGTTGGGATAGAGGGGTACAGGGTGAAGTGTAGGGGCTACATAGGCCTCCGAGCGGTGGTTTTCCAGAGGCACACTTCAAACCTGTTCATCCCTACAAGATGGATCCCTCCTCTTTTTTCCCCGTTAAACTTTTTTTCTGGAGGGAGTTTTTTCCTAATGCACTGTAAAGGTCCAAGGACAGAGTTATGTCGTATGCTGTAAAGCCCTCTGACGCAAATTGGGATTTGTGATATTGGGCTTTATAAATAAAATTGAATTGAATTGAATTGAAGCCAAGTGTTATGAGAAACCATAGGGAAAATGGCTGTTAGAGCAACAAGAGAAACCCAGTGTTCTTTTGGTTGTTTGTTAAGTTTTGAAATTATGATAACCATTGTATTTTTTTTAGTTTAATGTCATTTCATTGTCAAGCACAACAAAAGAAATCGCTAGTATGCCGATTTCTCTGTGGCTAACTAGCTAGCTAGCTAATGTTACATTGTTATTCTAATTTTTTTTTTTTTTAACTTTATATACTTTATTAATCCCCCTGAGGGGAAATTCAATTTTTTCACTCCGTTGTCATTAACACACAGGTCCAAAATACATAGCCCTATACATGCACTAAGTGGAGCGATGTCAGAGTGAGGGGGCTGCCCATGGACAGGCACCCCGAGCAGTTGGGGGGTTCGATGCCTTGCTCAAGGCCATCTTGGCAGTGCCCAGGAGGTGAACTGGCACTTCTCCAGCCACCAGTCCACGCTCTATGATTGGTCTGGTTGGGGACTTGAACAGGTGACCCTCTGGTTTCCAACCCAAGTCCCCATGGACTGAGCTACTGACGCCCCGAATTGCTTATTTTTGTGCAGGACAGTCCTGCATTTTGATGTTTATCCATGTTGCATCCCCCCTTCATTTGTTGGCATATGACGCCCAAAAATTTAAAGTCCAGCAGTGAATTTGCAGCAGTTGTTACCGCTCCTCAAATATCAGTGCAGACTGGCAGGGTAGGAGCACTAGTTGCTAACGTAGGCCCACAGAATACCCCAAGTGGTCTGGTAATGAAACAGTGGTCTTTTTCATTTGATGACTTGTTTGATCCATTGCTAGTGTGAAACTTAAGTTGTGAATGGATTATGTCCTCGCAACCACCAAAAGGCTGCCTGTAGATCATGCAAGAGAACAAACCACCACTGCAGAAGACAGTATATTCGCAATGTCCAGCAGCACCAGGCACTTCTGTTGAAGTGAATGGCAGCATTGACAACCACTGATGGCCTCTCAGGGTCATGAAGGGCTGTCCCATTTCACAGGGGAAATTTTCGACTACTACCCCTTGTAACTCCGTTCCAAAGGGCAAAGTGGCACTCAGAAACAACGGATGGGGTGAAAATATGAATAGAGATTGGGATTCACAAAATTGTATGACTAGAATAGTATGACTAGATAGCAGGATGTAGAGTACAATGTATGTATGTATGAGATGCAGTGGGGCAGAGAACTCCAGAGAGATCATTACTCATCACTATGCAGAGACATACTGTATGGCCTTGTCTGTCACCACTGAGGGGGGATGCTTTTCTGTGACTGGTTCATTCCCCACTGGCCCCTACAGTACCACGCTAAGGCAAGCGAAGCAAACCACTGATATACAGTAAGAGAGTTATTATTCTAAGGCTGTGTGCTGATGATGTGTAGTTAAGGAGGGGTAGATGGTGACAGATAGAGGGTCAGACACTGGGATTGTAAGGACAACACCACTGAGTTTTTAACCACATGATGACAGAGTTGACACCGGAAAAGCGTCTGGCATGTTTGGGTTGTCTCTGTTTACTAGTCTAGGTCTCCACTCACTTGACTTTGTTGTAACCCTGTCAAGAGGTGACGTGTCCACTTTAGCACCAGTCAGTCACAGTGACACACTGCGTTGTTTTCCAGACTTCTTTTTTTCTTCTCCCTTATCTTCCTCTCAACAGTAGCACTACTAATCCCAAAGGATGGAAATGAGAGGAAGAAGGATGAAGAGATGAGACAAAAAAAGTGATATATAGAGAACAACAGAGCAGCTATAATATAAAAAAGCAGAGAGAACTATGAGACAGGGATACAGGCAGGAGGATGGAGAGAAAAAATATTGCCATCAGTTGCCTCTGAATAATTCATAGATTCTTCATAATCGAAAAAGCCACTGCTTTTTATGATGATATATTTCATAGCTAGTTTATGCTTTGGAGCCCCGTTAGACAATGGGCCAACACCAAAGACTGGAGGAAGTGATATTAGATGTAGCTGTGTGGAATGTAAACTCCCCAACTCAAACATACTGTAGCTCCCGGGTCATCTTCCATGATTTCTCTCTCACCCATATGTATATTTTCCCTGTCTCTGTTTTGATACCTGACCCCATACCAATTAACTGTGCTATGAAAATCTGGCAGATCAGACCACAGCATGTGCGCCCCTCAGACATCCTCGAGAGTTTTGCTTTGCTAACGTCTCATGTGAACACCTTTTCTGATGTGGAACGGCTGGTCAACCAAACACTTGAATGTCCTTAAAAGCTCTGGTCGACTCATCTCAAAGCTGCCTCTCATCACAAAGGCTGCTTGCTGAAACCACAGAGTGATGTGTGATAAAAGAGGAGGCCTGAGGTATTGAGCTCACATCCATCGCCACTTCAAAGACCAGCAGAATCTATAGGAGCCACTGCTATTGTCTGCTGCGCAGGTGTGTTGCCTCCCACAGGCTCTGAAGGTCTCAGAAAGCCACAGAGCTCCGCAGAGAGGGCTTGCTGAGATGCTATCTCTCCCAGATACAGACAACATGGTCGGGAGTTAGACAATAGAAGGCATGTGGACTCTGGTACTGCGGGGGGGAGGGGATGTTTGTAATCAGTGCTAAACTTTGCGGGCACATCCAATTGGTTGCAGGGGAATGTGATGTTTTGTGTTTAGTTAATTTAAAATATGTGCAGTGTTTAGCAGATTTTTCTGTCCAACACAATGTGATCTGAGTGTGTCAGTTTTGTCCCACATTCTCAGAGATGCAATCCAGGTAAAATTAAAACTCTAGTCGCCTGTGGAGTGTCTGGCTATGTGAGTTATTGCAAGATCAAACGACATAATATTTTTTGCCTTTTGAGATGGTCACTGTTTCAGACCAGTATGACCATGGGGTCATGTTGTGTACTCTGATCGCCACATTAGACTTTGAATGGACAGCATACCTATTGCATGCAGGCTGGTGTATGTCTAGTCCCTTACAACTACAAAGAATATAACACTATGCTCAATTGAAGTAGTGGAGGAACATTTTATTGATGTCACCCATATGGCCTGTGCTCCCAGGCAGGTCTCACCCGCATGATGTGAACGGCTCTGTTTTATTTTGCTCTTCTCCACAACAAACTGAACACCCTCATCTGCTGTTCCAGAGGGCAACAAGCCCCGTCACATCCTCTCCCTGATTTGCTTTTTTCCCCTTTGTTGAGCACAATGTTGCTTTTTAGCTGCACGCACTCTTATCGTGGCTTTGTTGGCATATTTGGGCCTGGCAGAAACTAAACATGGATTTATTTGATGATTTGCTCAGAGGGGAGGCAGTGGCAGCATTTTGCGGTAAATTGTCTTTCCATGAGAGGCACGTTAGGCACGTCTTATCTCACGAGAGCAGGAAAAGAACGGAGGGAGAGTTTATCTGTTCGCTGAGTCCTGACCTCTCTGTGCTGCTGTTCAATTTGTTGAAGAGATACTGAGGGAGAGGATGGTGGTTGTGAGGGATTCTACATACTCTTTCTGCCAGGGGACAGTTTGTCTGCTGGCACAGAAGACTGTTTCATGTTTGCTTTCACGCTTGCTTGTTATACGTCCCGGCCTCTGCTGCTCCGAGAGTGTGGTGACCGGGATGGGTCAGCAGGTGCTAATGAGATGTACCACTGACCACACAACCCAGCCGCTCTTAAGACACTGCTTTATGTGTTTACACACGGCCACTGACCTCAAACACACACTGAACCCATTGCCCTCGTATGGCTTTATGTGTGTCATCATGCTGCAGCTCTCAATAAATTGTATTTTAAGTCTAAGTGAATGCTTTCTTTTCTTAAATAATCCAAACTGACAAAATTTAAAGGGACAGTTCACCCAAAAATCAACCTCTCACCTGTAGTGTTAGTTATCCATCTAGATTGTTTTGGTTTGAGTTGCAGAGCGTTTGAGATATCGGCCGAAGAGATGTCTGCTTTCTCTCCAATGTAATGACACTAGATGGCGCTCAGCTTGTGGTGCTCAATATGCCCGAAAAAAAATATATATTTGAGAAACTTAGCAGCAATGTCTCTTTCCAGAAATCATGACCTAGTCAGTCATGATAACCCACAGACCTTTCTGTGGGCAGCTTCATGTAGGAACTATTTTCTTTCTACGGAACTGCACTGGCTGATGTTATCATTGCACAGAAGGAAGTGTGCATCTACTGCTAGCTCACCTAGCAGCACCGAGCAAGCTGATGGTACAGCTCAGCCAAAGGGGATGTTGTTTATGTTTACATCTTGCACTGTCACAAACACAAGCCTCCTGTCCATCAGTAGTTTGCACAGTGATATGGTTGCTTTGTGAAATTGCTAACAACAAGGTCTGTGGGTGATCTTGAGTAACCAGGTCATAATTTCTGGAAAGACTGACTCTGTTTTGTTTTGTTATTCTGGGGGTTTTTTGCACTTTGAGTATCACAAGCCGAGTGTCATCTAGTTATATTATACTCAAGGGAAAACAGACATCTCTACGGCCTATCTCTGACACTCAGCAGCTCACACTTAAACAGTTTAGACTAATAAAAATCACTACCGGTAAGAGGAGAAATATGTGTTTTTGATTTGGGGGCTGAACTGTTCCTTTAAACTGTCCTTCACATGAGCTCTTGTCTCTCCTCTCTCATAGCCTGATTTGTACAGCACACCCAACTGGTGCTGTAGCAGTCCAGATCTCTCATGCATCCCTGCATCCCTCTTTGGCAGAAAAACTCAAACATCTGCCCCTGCCCCCCTCCCCCCCCAATACTCCTCTGTCTTTCTGCCCTGCATTCCCTTATCCTCCAAATCATCCAGCCAGTTCTTTCTCCTCCATTTCTTAAATTTCCTTTCCCCCTCACTCCTTGCCCCTCCTCTGCTCCAGATGGGCTCCTCTTTTCCTTTCAGAGTAATCTGTCTATGATGCACGGGGGCTTTGGGCTGACCACATGCCTTTGGATGTTGGGAATGGCATCCGTGTTGAGTAGGATTTCTTTCCCTTTTTTTTTTTCTTTTCTTATGAAGGGGTGAACTAAAGGTTGCTGCTTCCGGTGGTAGTCCCTGTAGACACCTGCTCAGCATAACAGTGCAGACGAGGGGAAGAGAAAAGACTAAAGGGTCAGGGTTTAAAGCTTGTGCATTGTAGATCTTTGCCTGAAAATATATATACTTTTACCAGAGTAAAAATAACATCCTACTTACAGCCACAACAGACTGGGCAACAGTGAAATGAAAAGGAGAAAATAAAATAGGAAGTAAAACCAGGGGGATAAGGTGCCCTTATTAAAAGAAAATTGAAACATGCTAACGGCTGATCTTTAATAAGTTCATTATATTGAACATTTGATAGGTTTCATACCATCCTTGCCAAGGTATGTCTTCTTCCTAAGAGGATTAACTACCAGAGGAAGCTTCCTCAATGTGATTAGGTGTTCATATATTAATTTTTCAGATGTGCATGTTTTGCAGATCCATCACCAACTGCATTACAGGGAGAGCCAGCTGGGGATGGGATTGAAAAGATATGAGAGCGGTATTTAATATTCTCTTTTAATGTCACCCAATAAAGCCAGCAGTTGTCAGTCATCTCTTATCAATTTTTATGTTGTGTTACATTATAAAGACATCATAACATTACAGTGCTAATGCAAAAATGATTTCAACAGATGTGATTTTAATGGACAGCTGTATGAGTTTTTCGTCAGACTGAAATATCTTGACTTGAGATTTGGATGAAAAACATGAAGCGATTGCAATGAAAAAACGTTGGAGGATACGGCCTTGAATGTACAGGCTGAGTCAAGTCAAGCCAAGCAGAAATACAGTTAAGAAACCAAAATCACCACATAAAATATGTTCAGACGGCATGCACCTTGACACTCCTCTCTATTCATCAGCCTAGTCTCAGGCTGCCAAGCTTGAACTCAGGCAGTCTACTACGCCAGAGGAACGCTCTGAGGAGGAAAAGATTTCTCTCTCACTTCTATAAATCTAGCAGATATTTTAGAGTCCTCTCCGAGTAGAGTTGGCGTGGTAGCCTTAAATTTCCCTTGCTGCTGGGCCTGGCTTTGTACCCTGGGGAGAGGGATCATAAATCAGCTCACCAGGATGTTTCAGCCATGTTAACAGTAGCAAAGTATACCATAAAACAAAAGGAGGGGGGAAAAAAAACTATGAAGGGACCTTTCTTTTGTCTGTGCTTCGTCTAATGAAAATGTAAAGATGGAAAATCCAGGGCTTAACATCAGTCTTGAAACCTTACACAGTGTCAATTTCACAGGGATCAGGGTAATTTCTGGCACACTTACAAAACTTTCTCCTTGGCATCAGCCATGCTTGATATTGCATGTTGGACAACTTGACAAATGTAGTGAAAAGCTATAGCACCAAAGTGTTTGGCAATGATCACGTAGGCGTGCACACTCAAGTGGTGGGCAAGTGCTGAAGATGAAATTTCAGCTCTCTATTTTTTTCTGGCACACTATCTACGACAGCATTCCCCTCGCTCCGTTCCTTTCGGTATCTCTTCCCACTGTAACAGATCCCCTCTTAGATAGGGATGTGGACATCTTTTCATCTTCTCTGGATCCATCTGGGAGAGTTTAGGGTCCATGTGGAAACCATTGGAACGGGGACGGCAACTGATCAGAGAAAGATGTGCCCCTCTGGAGCTGCAGCACATGTTTGGATCTGGGTACCCTTATTTGCTTTGTCTCACCCTCTTTAACATTCCTGTGCCCCATATTTCTGGAGGACCCCCCACCTCCACACTTGGAGTTAACCTCTATGGCCTTTTCCTCTCTTTTGTCCCTTTCCATCCTTTCGTCCCTCTCTCCTCGTCTCCCCTGTGCCTGGTAAAGTGATTGGAGAGGGATCAGCATGGTGGAAATGAAAGTGGCCATGACGAAAGGCTGAGGGATCTGCTGTAACATTACATTGGATCCCCTTGTGTTTTTTCCTTCCCCAGTTTCCTCTGTGCCTGCCTGTTTCCCTCCACACAGCCGCTATCATATTACTCTTCCCCAAGTCATCTCCGCAACAGCCGCTGATGTAATCCTAGTTTATGGTCCCGTCCCGACTAAGACACACTGTTCTCCACAACAATGGCTCACTCCTGTGTTTCCTAAACCATTATCAAATTAGACTTTCATTGGAAACTAAAACTAAGTGCATAAGGCTTAATTTCCATTACACCAATTTAACATGAAAAGGAGGCGTCTAACTTACTGCTTTGGATTAGTTTGTGTGACACATGTTACAGAGGAAACATCCGTGCTCCGCATGTCTACTGGATCTCATTAAGTATGCATTAATTAGGTGTAGCCCAAACAGACTGGCAGCACAAAGAGAACTAAAAGACAAGCAAACACACCTGCCTGCACATGAGTGATCACACAGACATACCTAAACTCTGTCCTACTGCGCTGTAGCGGTGGACGTTGTTGTACATCAACCCCTGGAAGGTCCAGCTGAGTTGAGGCAAGCAGGAGCTGTATAATGTTTATGATTCCTATTATCTCTGACATGAAGCAAAACCAGACCCGCAATCATTGTAAAAGGTCTCATCTCCAGCTCCACGCCAGGATATCATCCCCCCCGCCCCGGTCCTGTTTGCACAGCACCACTATAGAATAACACTGCATCAGTCTCCGCTGTTTGTCGATAATATATCTTTGTTTTGGAAAGATGAGTGAGAGACTGGGGAGTGTCCTGTAATCTGGTCGTGAGATCTCTGACTAATAGAGAAGTGAAAATGTCTGTAGCAGATGTTTGTGTTCTGAAATGCTGGGATGAGGGTGCGCGGCAGGTCAAATGGCACTCTGCAGGAAAGCGTGCTGTGTTTATGGATGTAATTGCTCTGATGGTGTGAGTTAGCGAGCTGACAGGCTCCTCTTACAGTTCTCCTTCCTGCCTGGGAACATGAGCTATCCACCCCGTGCAAATGAGCGCATGTCATTGTGTTTCACATCATATTAGGAGTGTTTGTGATGAATGTGCCGCCTTGACCGGTGGTAACTCGTTTATCCATTCATGTACAGTACCATCCCTCTTTCTTCCTCCCTTGTTCTTTCACACACACGCTACACAGATGAACACACAAACAAACACACATGCAGAACCAGACAACCACGCAGATTTCAGTTTCTCAGAAAGAAAAACAAGTTGCCTCACACCCCCCTCTGAGCCCAGTCATATTCAAGGGTCTCATGGCTGGTCCAGGTCCTACACAGTCTCTTTGTCGGAGAGCCGAGGAGGGGTCAGATCTGGAGGAGCAGCGGAGGAGGTCCAGGGGGAGGGCTGGTGGGGCTCCAGGGGCCTGGAATGTTAATTGGGAAGATTGTTTTAATAAGGCCCTCATCTTTGCAGATGCTGGGAGAGGGTTAGCCGGTGGGGCCACACAGACGGGAGGTCAGCTCACAGTGAGATATTGTCAGCAAACATAACTGACACAATGTGAACCGGGCTGTGTAAGACACGTAGCAGGATTAAGGCACAAGTGGATAAAGATATTCCACGGCTCTTGGCGTGTTTACGTCTGCTTTTCTGGAGGTAAAAGGATTTGCTGTAATGAACATTCTATGGTGACAAATGTGCGATCTGCATATACTCACCAGTTCTGTGTTGTGTAAAATCCTATTACACTGTGAAGACTCAGACAGACTAGCGCAGTCTGTAAAGCTGAATGCAGGCAGAGACAGGAAATGAGAAAATGGTGAAAATTGCAGAGGCAAAGATAGAGGAGAGAGTTCAAAAAGGGTTGGTTCACCCAAGTCACGGAAACACATTTTCTCACTTAACACAAGAAGTATCCAGCCACGCAGCCTGTTTATGTCCAGATCTCTGCCTTAACCTCAGTAAATTTTGTTTATGGTGCTCACAGCATTGATTAATTACATTTTAAAAATTCAACAGCAACATCTCTTTCCAGAATCAATGCCCCCATTACTCTGGATAATCCATGGAGCACATTGTCAGCAGTTTTCATTGGAACTATTTCTTCAGTAGAAAATAGTTCCAATGGAAATGTTTACAGCAAGGTCCTTAAAGGGACGGTACACCCGAAAAAATGAACTGTTGCTTTAAAAAGATATGACTGATAGACTCTGACTTGGATCAGACACATGTTATGCCCAGAGAAAGACATCTGTTTTTGGACAAACTGTGATTTGTTTCTTAAATTGTGGCTTGTATGAGCACTTCTGAATATTTTCATACATGAATAATGTGGCCTAGCATATGGAGATTATAGTCTAGCTTCAAATTACATCAATGAAATGATCATCAAGATTTGCCTGGATGCCACAACCACATTTAATTCTGTATATTGTAAACACAGGAAGAAGTTAAATTGTTGACACGTTTGCAGAGGGCAGAAGGGCTACAGATAGTCCCATTGCCTCAGTCCGTGTTGTGTGTGAGAGGGAGAAAGAGGCAGAGAATGAGAGAGCATATTGTACAGGTGTATATGTGTGTGTGTACTATAGTGTTAAATCTGCTCTTTTGTATCTCTATGCAAAGAGCTTCAGGCTGGAGACTGTGCAGTGAGTGGTGAGAGATATGTTACCTCCTCGTCCTCAGGGAGTTGGCAGTAGAGCTCCACCTATAGACAAGACTTACACCACTGAAGACAGACTTTACTCATACAGCTCCTATCTTTGTACCAAGAAGAATTCAACCCGGCTTGCCAATGACGTATCATCGACATGCTTTTTTTTTAAGCCCTGGCACTTCAGTGTTGGCTGCTGCAGTGTTGCTATAGCTGTGTCATTAAGTCATCTTTTGCTATTGCAAATGAAGGCAATTCTTCACTTGTAAAATACCTGCTTCTCCCACCTTTATCTCCCTCATTATTATTTTACTGCACTGTGAAACTGGATGGAAACAGAATGTATTCCATTGGCATCAGCGCTGTGCTGTGTAAACGGAATATTTTATTTAGCTTGGCCAGCCACTAATGAGAAAACTATACATGTCTGAGTGCATTTTGTAACCACGGAACTCGATGCCGTGTTTCCACAACAGGTAACACACTCTCCCTCAGAGTCAGAACAGCCTTGAAATCACTTTCATATGCAGACAGAGTGTACGGGCTGATCTGTCAGAAGCTGACAAATCCACAAATGGCTCACCTATGTTTTTCGATCATTATACTTAAATGTGATAATCCCATACAGATGTTTGTTACACAGTTTGCATTGTGGCAGCGGGTGTTGCTATCAAGATTTTATGGGATTTGTACTTTTTTCATTTTTTTATAATGTTTTTGGACAGAGAGGGAGTCATTCTCAAGCTGTTTTTTTTTTTCCCGACATTCCTGCCTGTGCAGTCCCAGCACTCGAAACATTCTTTATTTTAGTCCAACTCCTGCTCACCCAGCACTCCAATCACACAGGCACTGTTTATTGAACTATGAGGTGCCAAGTCACTCACTCACTCAGTCACTCACATAAACCTGCCTCCCTGCTGCCCTCTGCGTCTTTCCCCGTGTTCGCCGAACGCCATCTCTCTCTCCGAGCCTGACGAGAAGACTTATGACCATTTAAACAAACACAGGCACTCAATGGCCTCTCTGTCTGCGCGGCTGTGGGGCGAGGTTTCCTTTATGTGGTGTGTGTGTGCGTATGTGTGTGCATGCCAGTATATGTGTGTGTGTGTGCACGTTTGTGTTTCTTTATGTACAGACATAATTGCTGTTGGATAATTGTTGCGCATGAGGTCTACATGTGTTGAAGTGTAGAGGATGAAGTGCTGAGATTGAACCCTCTGCACTCGGCTCTCTGCAGCCTCAGCGAGTGCAGATATGCCCTCTGCTGTGCCACTGAAAGGTTCGCAAAGCCATCTGCCCTTGGTGCCATGTGCCAGGTATACACTGTAATCACCTGGCACAGCACAGTGTAAATGCCTTTACCCCCCTCGCCTTACCCCTGCATTAATCCTCACACCCACAGGGCCAGCCTGATTTATTTCCCTACATGGCATGGTTTACATTTGTATCTGTATATCTCTGCAGTTAGAAGCACATGTGCTGGGCAGTCTGTGGATGCTGATCAAAACAGTGTCAGGGGCTCATCTGATCTGCAGCAGTCGAGATATCTTCAAATGATTTTCAAACATGTTGTTTAATCAAATTTTTATACCAGTTGAGAGAACATGTTGACAGACACATGTACGTCTGTGTTTATTTGCTCGTGGACTCCTATAGTTTATTGTTTCAGCTCTGAATGTTTATACAAGTTAATAGGGGCATCCTGTCTCTACTCAGTGACGTGACATCACATCTGAATCTGGAGGATGACCTCATGGCACACAGGGTGTGCAGGTGCAAACCCTAAAGGCCAGTTGGGTAATAGTCTGTCTGCTCTTGTTGACATATTTACGGTTGTCCACAAGGTGTGTTGCGGTCAACCAGGCACTTAGGCTGTCAAGCATTTTTAAGCAATGTGACTCTGCAGATGTGACCTCGTATTGAATGTCACAGTAGTCTAGAGAGGTGCCATTGTTTCCTACGTGATTTATCAGTTCGGCATTTGGAAATACATCTATAGAAGAAATCAATAAATTCAATCCTAAAAGAACTAAACATTAAGGAGTGAGAAGTACAGCTTTATTGTAATGTTCACTATTATTTACAACTTCCCTCCGTGTCAGTTTTATCTTTGTATTTGTGTATGTGTACATAGCTGTGAAGTTTATATCTATAATCAGCTATCCCAGACAGTATTACGCTGTGGGATAGGATCGAGTGTCTGCAGGGTGGGCAAGAGGGCATGAGCTCAGAGCCGAGGAACGAGAGCCAGATTGAGAAAGAGAGGGGAGTCTGCCGTGTCCAATCTCATCTCCCTGGTGGTGAGGTCAGGAGGGGGGAACAAGAGAATGAGAGGAAGGAGGGAGGCAGTGGTTCTCCGGAGTACAGTAGGAGTCCTGTTATGTCTTCACACCCACCAGCAAAACTACAGATTTATGCAGTGCAAACACACACATAAAGCGTAAGCACGCCGCTGGCAAATTATCCACCTGCAAAAGCCTTTGCAATGGAGTGGCATGGGTTAACACAGCATTGCTATGAGCCTGTATTTGATGTAAGCTGCTCAGTGTGTGTGAGCTGACAGAGAGGTAAGATAAGGAGGTCAAATGCTGAGAGGGGAGAGAGAAATTTAGACACAATGTGGGAGATGCACGGCGGGAGAGAATGAGAGGTGTTTGTCCCACAGGACGGAGCTGGAGGCAAGGTGAAGAGCATCAATATGGAAGGGTTTAGCTCACAAACATAGCCGCACTGTGAATAAGGCAGATTTTTGCTTATGGCGTAAACAATACTCGTGAAGGGGCAGAGGAATTATGTTGTACAGTAAGCAAAAATGCACTGGAGGGGAGCTCAGCCAGCATAAGCCCTATTTTAATACAGATGAATTTGTCATGTGGCCAGAATCAGGCAGATTATAATGTGTTCCAGCTTATGTGAATCTGTGACCATTTTGTTTACATGGGAAATATTGTTGAAACATCCATGGTTTAACCTTTTTTTAATGTATTTAGCTGTTATTCAGACATTCACTCGTCTCCTTCAGGAGAGAAAGCATTTCTACTGCAGCTGAAGCTTTAAGCAGTCACGTACTGTACAGTAAAACCATGAAAACCTGGGGCTGCTTAGCCATTTGATATTTTCTCAGTGTTTTTGTACTGTCCATTCATCCCTACCAAATGTCCTCAGGTAATGTCTGATGATGTTTGACTCCCGATAGCCTGACAGTGGCAGCTTGTAAAGCAAGTAGAGCAAATTTGATCAGTTTAAAAGAAGCAGAACTACCTTCAGGAAACAGGACAAGAGATAGATTATCTTCCTCAATATGGAGCAGATTCTTTCTTTTCCCTTGCTTCTGCCATTCCTCTTCCTCTCTTTCTCTGCTGTTATCATTCACTCTGCCTCCCTTAAGGGGCTAGCCATGTCCATTCTGTTTCAAGGAAAAATCCAAAGCCAAAGGGGAGACCCATGCTGTGCTCCGTCTCTCTGCGGGATTGACTCTTCTGATAAATCTTTAATTCCCTGGTGGGTCTGTTTTTGTATCCTTCCAAAGATTTGCGGGGAAGCTTGTTGTACTTGCTTTAATTTCCTCAGAACAAAGCTCATCTGATCTTTCCCACCCAGACTTGTGTGTGGCATTAAGTCTTCATTTTCATTAATGTTGGAGGGGCAGCACGGGAATCTCATTTTAATTTGACATTTAACCATCTGTTTTCAATTTCCTGAGGAAAATAGCGCATGTGCAGGAGTGTGTGTGTGTGTGCCTGTGTGAGTGTGTGGGTGGACAGGGGATAGTTTGAGGGGGTGATGGACCTGGGAGTTTTCAGAGCTGAGAGCAGCCATCTCAGCTGACCTTTAACGGAGGGTTTGGGTGTAAGAAGTGATGGCAGCTAATTGTGTTAGCCTCAGCGCAGCTCCAATTTGCTACTGTGGACCTGGGGAGCGATTCATCATACGGTACAGCAGAGTGTGGTTAAACTGGACTTGGCAGGACCCAACAGATGTTTGCCACTGCAAACGAAATGTCTGCTTTGATAGATATGGTTGTTTTATGCACAGTCAGCTGTTTGTCTTGCAGCGAAGCATGTCACCCAGATGAGATAGGATGTGTTTTGTTCTTGGCCCACTGAAAAGAGGAAATGCAATGCAGAATAGATTCCTTTACCTTGACAAAGCGTATTGATATCTGTCCAGGTCCGGATATTCACTCTGTTTCATTCCATCATCAGCGCATTTGAGCAAATCCACGGCGGACAAAGAGGCGTCTTCATGCTGGGACCTGTGACTCTGGCCCATTTCCACATATTAAGCCACAAACTGAAAGTCTTTCTGTACACACACAAACACACACACACACACACACACACACATTGAGTCTGGCCTCCCTGTTAATAGCACAGGAAATATTATCTGCTAGGGGACAGCTGCAGGCTCACTAGAGAGACAGAATGGTAGAGTAGGCTCATTATCCCAAACACAGACCACACCACACACACACACACGCACACACACACACACACACACACACACACACACTTTCAGGGCAACACACAGCGTGAGTGAGTCTCTATCCCATTTTTTCACCCATTTCTGGGTCCTAGAGCAGGAGCAACTAGCGAGGCAGCCGGGCAGGGCCTTTTGTAGTATGTATACAGGAAGGAGGGACGCAGGATGCCTTATTTAAACTAGGGGGGCCAGAGGCAACTGATTCCACCACAGCTCCGGATCTGACAGGGCTTCTGGCGGAAGAGTTGGGGCTTTGTACCCCATCCAGATCTGTGTCCGTCTGTCTCTCTGACAGACTGTCTGGCTGCCTCTGTCTCCCTCCTGCTCTCTCTGCCTCATCCCAGAGGATTTTGTTTTCCACTACGCAGATGTTCAGGGCTGTCTGCCGCGCTGCACTCAGCTGTGTTTATAACAAAGAGGTGTTGGTTTGGAGGAGGAGAGAGGGCGGCGAGGTGAGGAAGCTAGTGCTGTTAAGGAGGGGTGGAGGTCACTGCGCTGTTGGTGTAAACACTGGTTGATGCCAGCTATCCCTCGGGCCTCCAACTAGTCAATACAGCATCCCTTTTTTTCCCTTTTTCCTCACCACACATCCCGCCTTATTTTCCAGGGGGACAGATGCATCTGCATGTTAGCAGAAAGAGCTCTTGTGAGGCCAGCAGGGGAGGCAGAGACCCACTGAGAGGAGACCATGTGCACTTAATGTCACAGTTAAAGTTTCTGAACTTACTTATCCAAGCGTTCTTAACAAGCTCTGCATTAGCTGTGGAGGAAAAACATGAAATATCAACAGGATATTAATCAATCATTGTCACCAGATGATGCCATATGTGTATACTTTTATACTCACTGCACAAAAACAAGAAATAGAGAAATTTGACTTTTAAGTATTCTCAGAGCCAAGGTTGAGTATTGCATCTTCGATTTTTGACTCACTTCGACGCTCAAGGCCAACTTTTACAGTGACGCTCTTTGGAGCAGATTGACCTTGCTGATGCAAATAGAGACGGTGTTTCTTCAGATGGAGCCGGTGCTCTAATGGATCGGATGTTTAGTGTTTACATTTGCATTCCTGGATGACTGTATCTGCTTTTAAGCATACCAAATGAGCTCACTCACCGTGCAGCTGCACTGCTGAGTTTGAGTTGGATCAGAGTGAGCGTAAAGAATGGGGGTCACACACATAATTGCAATTCATCTGTGTACAGCACACTGTGCCTATATATGTACATGCATGCCTCTTGTTGGTAGCAGCAGCACATATGTCGCAAAATACTGGATGTATTGTTTTGTATGTATTGCTGTACAGCTGTGCTTAGGGAGGTGTGGGTGTGGTTATGCAGCAATGCACTGGGGAAGCTAATACCACACATCTTACTCCAAGCACAGGTTCCTACTGTTGAGTTGGATTCCGACTCCACGTTACAAGAAGCAGAGAGCAGTATCTGGGCTCGGCAATGTCCAATTAAGTGCTTAAAGGGTTTAGTGAGGAATTTGTTGGCTGTCAGTAGGTGCGGGGTCCTGGGGTGAGCCTGACTTTGATCTGTGACTGAGGTGACTTTAGAGCAAGCTGAGGAGCGTGAGACAACAGACGGCAAAAGCTTGGTTTTTATCCCAAAAACACAGACACAAGCATTCACATTACTTTTCCATGCATACAAAGGGAAACAATGCACATGCACACACTGACCTCCATACTGTGTGTGGCCTGAATTTCAGCTTGAAATTTACAAGCACTGTTTTCATATGTTTTTATATGTACATGCTGTAAAGCTGGGAAAATAATTACTGGCACACTATCTGCAGAAGGGAGCTGGTGGTCTATTCATTACTCTCTTCCCTCTCAATAAACCTCCAGAGATATAGAGTCCAGAGATATGTTGAAAAAAGAAAAAAAACAGGTATGCATTGATTTGCTTTGTTGCAACCACCAGTTAGTAATGATATTGGCGATATTCTGATAAGGCAGGCAGGCAACGACAAATGATTTCAGATGAGGCAGGTTTTGTAATTTTGCATCCAGCCTCAAATGAAAATCAGAATTGCGCAGCTCATCTCTTTAAACCTTCACATCCATTCAGTTTCAGATTTGTACCAATAAATACGACCTAGGAAGCTGTGGATCTCCTACGTCCAATAATGAAAATCCATGGCAGTGTCATCTTTTTTATAGCACCTCTACCACGGAAAATCAATGCAAATAAGAATCATATCCTACCAAAGTCCTGAGCAAGGCAGCAATGGTGGATTGGATCTAATGTAGATTTTCATCTGTGTTAAGATGGTGCGGGTGTATGAGCGCACAGGCTGTAAATATGGACTGTCAGGGAGAGATGAAGAAGCGATGATGGAGAGGTGATCATCACTGTATACTGTGTGTGTGTGTGTGTGTGTGTGTGTGTATGTGTGTGTGCACGCATGATTATATGAAGGTCTGTGTGGTTCGTTCAACAAAGAGGAAGGTCATTGCTATTAGGGATATTGATAGGCACAAATATGTGTTCATCTTTGCTGCTGTAAAGCTTATTGAAGTAAGAGTATATAGGAGTAAGCAGACCATTAAAATAGTTACTGTATAACCCTGGTATATACGGTCACCTACACAATACATACCTTTTTTATGGGGTCAGTACTATGTTCTGTGAGGAAAATGTGGGATTGTTACAGTTTTCATGGCAGGTTTGCTGTTGTGAATCGATAGCGATGTGTGCCTAACATTTTGCCATCCGCGTGGAACTAATTATGTGTTTCAGAATACCTCGGCTGCTGTTTTACTAGCTGCCTTTGGGTTTGTAAGTGTAGTAACAGCTTGAAGTGTTATGTTTTTTTTTTTTTTTTAGTCATCTGCCTCTTTAACTGTTAATTTACTTTCTTTTCCCTAAAGTGATATATTGACTTTTTTTTCCCTCATCCTCCTGTTTCTGTTTTCTTGTAGTTCTACGTGATGACTTCAGACAAAACCCTGCAGATGTGATCGTGGCAGCAGGAGAGCCGGCGGTCCTCGAGTGTCAGCCTCCACGTGGACATCCTGAACCCACCATATCGTGGAAAAAAGATGGAACTAACATTGACGACCGAGATGAGAGAATCACTGTAAGACTCTTTTTTTCTCTGTGGACTGCAGTAACCTTAATATTGTTATTGCTGACACGTAGGCTAATCTATAGTTGCCTGAAGGCTGCTTTGTATATGAAGGTTCAAATGTATGGGATAAAACGACCCAGTGATTCAGGTCAAGTCATTACCACCATTTCAGTGTTCGTTGAAAGATTGATTTGTTTGCCTCATTATTCACATATAGCAATTACCAAACCCAAAGCAGCCCATTTCGGTGGCTACAACCTTTAATGACTGAGGACGATAGAATCAGTCTTGCTCCCTCAGTCAGCAGCAGTGCATTGATTAGGGATGGCCTGCTGATGAAATCAACCAGGAGAAGCGTAGACCAGGGGGTAGAAATGAGCTGACTGGAATCAAAGAGGAGAAAGTTGTACTCGGCAGCAGAAGCGCCTGCAGAATCCAAACAACTCCTTACATTTGATTTGCAACCAAACCACCAATTATTCAGCTTTAATTAAAACAACAGCACAGCCGGCATTGCGGTATTAATCAGCTCTACATGCTTGCTTACCAAAGGCCTTTAAATAATCCTAGCCTTACTGTCTCAACCAAACACAACTTTGTGTCCTTAATCGTTTTCCTTGAACAGGAAGAGAATTTTAGTTGTGTTTGATTATACTGATTGGATGTGTGCTTTAGGGAAGGCTCTGACTCAGCATTTAGCTGACACAAGCAGGTAGCGTGGAGGAAGTAGTTACAGGTGGGTCTGGATCCCATTTTCACATTCTGGCTGGTGGGGATTAAAGGTTTTGGCTACATCTTGAGCAGTTTAATCAGGAGAGACAGAAAAATGAAGTAAAGATAATATTTAATACAGAGTATGAGTGTGCAGATTTAACAGAAGTTTTCGGCACTTGGACACCAGAGGGAGATGTTTTGTGATAGAGGGACATCTGAGCAGCAGCAGGATAAATCCCCCCCATGGAGTCCAGAGACAGGTGGTGGCTGATGACTCTGAGGCTGCTGACTGCAGAGTCGTATGAGGCTGATGAATCCCTAAAGACTGGGAGGTGATGGGGAGGGCAGAGAAAGAACCATATTTAAAATGAGGAGCAGTAAGATGATAGGCTGACAGAGAAGGAGTTGCTGTGTTATTGGCTGATTGTGAATCAGCTGATGACTCAATTGACCTACCCAGGCAATGTCACCTACAGATAGTGAGTGAGCATATGTGCAGGCAGTGAATGGCAGGGTAGCCCAAAGACTGTATAACATTATGGACATAGCTACTGTGAGGTCACCTATTGGTTTGTGGACTCTCATTTTGAAGCCACAAGTTTGGCATGTCAGTCTTTGCCATTTTGATTTTTTTTTTTTTTGGAGCCAGAAGAGACCATATTTGGACGAGAGGGTGGAGCTGTGGAGGAGCAAGGGGTGGGTCTGATTCGTAGACTGTGATGACGCCTCCCAGACAGCCATTCAAAATAACCTCACCTGGACGAAACTAGCTGTAGAGCCCAGAACTGTTTCTTATACCAGGCTGTAAACGTGTTAATTTCTGCTATAAAGTTTGGCATTTTAACATGGGTGTATATGAGGATTGACTGGCTTTTGGAGCAAGCCTCAGCTGGCCGTACAAAGAACTGCAGTGTTTGGCTTCATTTTCAGCCCTGGAGATTTGCTGCTTGGTTTGGCCCCCAAGTGCTGACGATGGCTAACTCCATAGTACAGCCACAGACAATCAGATCTTCCCAAGACAGTAAATACAAGGCACAAATAAAGATGTTCTACTGTGTACGCCTGTAGTGTAGTGCTGAATCCAGCCTGGGGTAGTTGTGCTCAATACATTTTCATTACTGGATAAGTTGAAACAGTGATTTATTGCTGTTGGCTGTTTTTAGCGGAGGACTGTACATGACTAAACACAGTTTTGCTCAGTAGGGGCCAGTTGAGTTTGCCTGCATTGAGCCCTGTGCAAACTCATAAACAGTGTGAGTGTTCTTTCGCTCTGTTTTTTTTTTTTTTTTCCTCCCGAAGCTGCACAGGCAGAAGATTAAGAGTCCGTGTCTGGCCGCTGAGCAGCGTAATTGAAAGAAACAAGCGCATAATCTAGTTTAAAGAGAATCAAATCATATCTGTCTCTGAGTCAAGTCAGTAGTTACTGATAAGCACAAGACCGCTGTATAACAAAGTGAACTCTTGTGGCCTTTGAATTTACTGTCTTGTGTTTTCTACACTTTGGATAATGCATGTATCATGTATTTACTGTATTTACACTTTACCATTTATGACGACTACAGATGGTATTTGAGGCAAAAAGCAACATCTTTTTCTCCCTAAACTTACATCCATGACAATTAATGTTGGGTATTTGATCTCATTCTTGTATAAAACAAAATAATACCATTTATATTTTCAGTTTTGTTCATCACCTACTGGTAAACTAATCCCTGCTGTTAACTGTAGAGTGGGAGAGGTACTTTGAGGACACAGCAGCCCTGGTTCAACTCTTGCACGCATGGCCTTTCCCATAATTATATTTTAGCCCCACTGAAAACATCACATACACACACCCTTTTTCTTTTGGTTATAAATCATTTCTGCAACAACATCCATCCTACCCCCTGCATGGAGGAAGTGAGGACTTATTCTTACTGCTGTATATGTGATTTTGTGCACTGATGGTTGAAATCCTCAGAATAAACAGTGTGAACACTGCTGTTACACAGGCAGGATGACTCAGGGTTGTGTCCGTGTAGCCTGCAGCAGTGTTGGGCCTTCTGTGGGACTGAAAACAGGCTCTGGTAGATTTAACAGAGCTGCGCCGACCAGCTGGTGTTGCTCACTGTAAACTTCCTGTCAAGCACAAAACCTTGCAGACTGAGCGTTCCCAAATGAGCACTTTTAAAGTAGCGCTCGACGTCATGTATGACTATCTAAGTATGTGTAATCAACTGTGGTGACAGATGGGTGTCTGGACGGTCTCCTGTGGAGACCCATGTTAACAGATCAAGTTGTATTAGAAATAGGACAATCATTGGGCGATGTCCAGAGTTTGTTTATGGTATAGTGAATATGGTGTGAGTGAATATAGGACTGTATAGAGGGAAGCAGAGGGTGGAATCTTTATAATGTGATGAACAGCTGAGCTCGTCAAAAGCCCCCCCCCCCATCCAGCCTGCATTGTTGTGTTTGGTTGAGTCCATTCCTCCTGCCGTGGAACATGCTGAAACGTGCAGTCTCCTTGGTGATTGCTGGTGATCAGAGCGAGGTCCCAAACCACCTGCAGTGGGGATTTTCTCTCTGTGCTGCTGGGATGGGCCGGCTTGGCTTTGGTGGCTGCAGCATAAAGAGGGAATGAACTTCAGGGAGAGGCAGACACATCAGAAGGAACCCTTCTGTTTTTCTATCTATTTTGGTCAGCTGTGTGTAAACACCAATGACATGCTGTGTGCCATCTCACATATATTCATGACTTCATGTGGGGCGGTTGTGAAAAGTTTCCCACTGAGCCACAAAGAGTGAGCTAGAGCTATTACCCTGTAATGCTGCTGTGCCACTCGCAGCAGCTGGCCACATTCCTCTCAACTTTGTCAAACAGGTCTTTCAGGGACAATGAGTAAAGGAAAAATAAACAGAAACAGGAAAAATGCCAGTATTTAAACCCAGACTATTGTCTGCCTAGAGCAAGAGTTTGTTGGCGACATCATAAACGGCCAAAATGCAGCACATTGTCCTCCTCCCTTTGTGCAGTAGTTGTGGCTAATTATCAGCCTGGAAAATGAACTGCTGTGTGAATACAGAACAGAATGGATGCTGAATAGAGGCTTTTTTCATTATCAGCATTGCCAAATGACATGAGACAAAAGGCAACAGGATAGAGCCATCTCCCTGTAATATAGGGATAATGGTCAGATTGTCGGGGCTTTCAGCAGCCTGTGTGCCTCGGTGTGTTGTGTGGAGAGGATATACTTGCAGAGAAAAGGAGGACCGCTGCTGCATTCATTTACTTGCTCTCAGAGTCCCCGCTGCTCTGGCACTCCAAATATGCCTGTGGAGAATGGGAAACTGCCACAGACACACCGAGGTAAGAATATGGATAGAGTGGACGGGGCCTAAGTGGATCCTCATGTCAAAGCCCTGTGGACCCAACAGAACACCCCCCCCTCTTTCACTGCTGCATAGTCTGCCCTGACCTTGGGCCTTTGTGAGTGTCACAGTGTTTTAGCTGTTAAGCCTTTCCTCAAACAAACAGTAACATAATGATACTTCAAACCCCTCCAGCACCGCAGGGTGCCCTAAATAAGCTAGCTTTCTACAGCCTCTTCAAGTCTCTCTGCCCTCTTGCTTTACCATGAATATTAAACAGGGGTGAAGGGCTGAGGAATGCCTCAGAACCAGAAGAATGTGTCCGGCTGCAAAGTTGTCCTTCAAGACTACTTTATAAGAATCCATGCACATACCGCTTTAAGTTTGTTCATCATGTGCAAGTGATGAAAACTGAGTATGCCAAGTACAGAGATTTACCAAGATGTGTCACAGATCACAAGTGAACACACATGTAGGAGGACTTGAGTTTAACATGATAGTCACGCATTTGCAATATTGTGTGTCAAGCTCTCTGTCAGTGGTACTCTAATGAGGGTATTGATTACATGCTTGCAGGTGGTGGTCCCGGTCTCGCAGGCTGATCTGTGCATTTAAAACCTTAAGCCTCCATCAAGGCAAAGAGATCATTGGTGCACCACGCTATTGTCTGTCTCTGCGCTGACTGGCATGGCTGTGAGCTGAGAGAAGGGCTGAGGGGCCTGCGCTGGGGCCGGGGCTGCCTTTCTGACTGCCTGAGAACAAAGCACCTCCTCTGGCCTGTAATCAAAGCCCTGGGAAATAACAGACATGACATTCACCTGGACAAACACACATTCCCTGCTGGGTGTGTGTGCTGTTCATGTGTGCTTGAATGTATGTTCACTTGCTCTCACTTGTAGCTGTATGCACACACGGGAAAATATTCCAAGAAACCTATTCTTTAAAACATTGCCTGCGATAATAGACGAAGCTGTCCTGAAGTGCTTTTGAGGCAACTGGAAAAGTGCTCGCAGTCCTGCACTGCCTCAGGTGTTTCCTTGGGGACCTGCGGTTGTGTTGGATTGGGAAAGTGTTCTTTGGCTCAGCTTACCCTGAGGAGGAACAGGCCGACAGATAGTGATTTAGACTTCAAGTGGAAGCTGAGTGGGAACAACGAGAAACAGCTAGAGAGATAGAGTGGTCCAGTTTGTCTCCATCTCTGTGTGCTCAGAGCAAAAACCTTATAAAAAGCGCTCTTTAGCACCAAGCCATTATGTGTTTGTGAGTGCATTTCATCATGGTGTCGTAATGGCCTTTTGGTAAGTAAGTGCTCACAGGCATTCTTAAATGCAATCAGGAAATGTTTTGTAATGCTTGAGCTATGCTGTTTTCTGTTTTCTCCGTGTCAACCACAGGCCCCAAGTGTCTCTCACACTCTAATATTGCTGTTTTTCCTCTCTGTGATAAGCCTCTCACCTCCTCCTCTATTCCCTCAGATACGCGGAGGGAAGCTGATGATCACAAACGCCCGGAAGACTGATGCTGGGAAGTACGTGTGCGTTGGCACAAACATGGTGGGAGAACGTGAAAGTGAAATAGCTGAACTTACAGTGCTTGGTAATTAATCTTTCTTTTCTCTATTAAAGCATCTCAATCTGTTGTTTACTCTCTGTCCACATACAGCCCACAAACACGCACATCCACACATTTTTTGTGTTTCTCTGCAGCGAGAAACAGAATCCAGATGTTAAGCTTTGAGTGTCTGTCTCCCGGGGAAGTAAATGGTGTCACTGACCTTTATCAGATAGAGTGTGAGATGACCTCCAATCTCACACTTAAATATGAATCCCACACTGGCCCCAGCAGCTTCTCTCCTGTGACCAGCTGCACCCTATTTCATCACGAGTGACCTCCGACCTCAGTTCCCTCCTGTGTCCCAAGCAGAGAGCATGTCCAGACTCCTGATTTTATCGCCAGCTTTCTCGCTTCCTCTATCGCTTCTCCTCTGTGACCTCATATAATCTGTCACAAGGAACAACAACAAAGCCAGTTTCAAAAGGATAAATAATTATAATGCAATAATACTGTCAGGGCTTAATCAAGGCCGGCTCGTAGCTTTTGTGCAACCCAGAAACTCTGGTTAATCATTAACCACTGCAGTTAGTTTTTTGGGCCAAGTCTGATGGAATATATTTAAAGTAACTGGAAGTGATTGTTTTTAGCCCAAGTGAATAAAAAATAAGGATTGAAAGTGCTGTGATAAACCTGCACCTTTAGAATTTGGAAACCAGTAAGAGTCAGAGCTGGACGCGAGGGTGACGGGGTTAACACGACGACAGACTCCCTGTGTCAGGTCCTGTTTAGTGTTCTGTCTTCAATTAATTTAGTGCCTTGTCATGTGTAATTAAAACCATATACAGTACCACAAGTTAGTCACTGTTTCCTGTCCTTAATTTTGTCGTGTGATGCATGTGTGGTGTCTACTCCCTGTAGTCTAGACTGTATTTTTTGTCTTTTTAACCTGTGTCATTCCCCAAAAATTGGCTATTACCTTATTACTTGGTGTCTCTGGATAACAAACTAAATTAGATTATTTCACATCATTTCGTCATTATCATTCCAGGACACCTCACAGGACCTAAAACTAAAACTTCAAGATGGCTTTTTCCACTGGGTTTTTATTCTATTTTCAATTTCCTTTTAAACTTAGCTCTAAAGCCTGACAATAAAGAACAAAACCTAGATTTATTGAAGGAATCAAAGCAACAGATTTAATGACTTTCACTTAATCAAAACTATTCCAGTACTACCATGCTGTGCTCTGATTTTCAATTTGTGTGCTGTTATTCATCTATGCAGAGCGTCCCAGCTTTGTGCGTCGCCCAGGCAGCCAGGTGGTGTTAGTAGACCAAAGTGTAGAGTTCAGGTGTGAGGCCCGTGGCGACCCAGTTCCCACCGTGCGCTGGAGGAAAGACGACGGTGACCTGCCTAAAGGAAGGTATGACTCATCAACTGGTCCCCTTTCATCATGCAATATCTTTGTCCCTCACCCTCTCCCTCTCTGTGTTTGATCCACCGCTCACTTTTTTATGTCGTCAGCTGACGCATCTTGCATTGACCCTGTGTGGAAAAAAAGTTTTTTGTGTACATGACAATATTTGATTTGATCTAGGTATGAGATTCGTGAGGACCACACCCTGAAGATCCGTCGTCTGACCTCTGCTGATGTAGGCTCCTACACCTGCGTGGTAGAGAACATGGTGGGCAAGGCGGAAGCATCGGCCACGCTCACCGTCCACGGTAAGACAGGACACTGCTACGAGTCTCAGTTTTGCACTGTTCATTGGGCCACATTATTCCATTTATAGCCTCCTTGGACAGCTATTCTAAATTCATTTCCATTCTGGGTTATTGTGCAGCTTGATGTAAATGCAATTTAGCCCAGCCACATTGCCATAATGGCCTTCAGCTTTGGCACTACACGGTCATCACTTTCAACTGTTCTCTCTCAATTAGCTGATTGATTTCTAATAAAAAGAAATGCAAAAATCCATAACAGCTGTAGACCTGTGCACATGGGAGCTCAACAGCAATCGATTTCATTTGCCCTATACAAGTGGCATTTCTCCAGAGGCCTGTCTTCCATCATGTTTTAGGACATACAGTACTATTTGTGAATCTATGGAATATCTCTGTGTCTCCTGTGGACCTCTCCATT